>NC_133544.1:1250000-2500000 GCF_048773025.1 Camelus bactrianus
AGGCCACAGGGCTGGCTTTGATGTGCCCTGGTTGGGCCCCCACGTCACCCCCACTGTGGCCCCGCAGTGTGGAAGGGTCTACCTCTGGTGACAGCCCCCTGCGTGGGGAGATGGTGGCACTGAGCCTGATGCCCAGCCCTGCTTGCTTCTGCAGGGTCCGGGGAGTCAGGGCGGGACCCCGGGGTGGACGGACCCCAGATGGGTGCGCAGTAGCACGTGTGCCAGAGTGGCGGCTTACGCGGTGAATCCGTTGACCATGTGGGCGTATCTCAGGATCATCAGGTCCAACCAGCCGCAGCGCCTCTTCCGGCCAGTGGTCACGCCCCACTCGTGGCCGCGGCTCTGCAGCAGGTCCCCGATCTCCTGCGTGGAGACAGAGCAGGCCCGATGCTGCACGGAAGGGAGCCTGTGCCCGGCCCAACCAACTCTCAGCGCTTCTCTGCGGCCCCCCCCGCCCCCACATCCCTGCGGAGCCCCGTGCCTGCTTCTCTGCTCCCTCGTCCCTGGAGCAGCTGCCCCAGCAGCCTCTCCCCCGGGCAGGGCCTTGCTGACCAGCGCCTCCTCCTGGGCCTGGAGGACGAGGCACAGCCTGGCTCACACACGTGCAGGCAGGTGAGGGCAGAGGGGCCCGGCCTTGCACTGCAGCCTTGGGCAAGGTGTGTGTTCATTTCTCAGGGTCCCTATCCTTGTACACCCTGCCCCATTAAAGCCTCCAGGCACTTCCTTTCCCTCTCCAGCCCTCACACACCTCTCCAGACACAAGGGCACAAGGCCAGGTAAGGAGGAAGGCCAGTGGTGTCCTGAGCTTCCAGAAACACCTGTGAGGCTGGAGAGCATGCTTGCTGGATGAGGCTGTTTCTAGCCCTGCTGTATCGGCTGGGACTGAAACCCAGACCAGCCAAAGCCCCCCAAGGGCAGAGGTGGCCTGTGCCCCCAAGGATGAGGCCGAGAGGAGGCTCTCCGTGTCCTCCCTGAGCCGAGGAGCCCGACATGGACACTCATGCGGTGCCACTGGAGCCTGCAGCCTCTGGCATCTCCCCTGGCTCCACCACTGGATGCCCGCCTGCCCGCTCCCCGCCGTGGGCCCCACAGGATCCCACCAGGGCTGGGGACTCACGTTGATCTGCTCGGTGGGGAAGGCCCCGATGCCCACGCGAGTGGTGTAGGCCTTCACCACACCGTAGACTTCGCCTATGTTCTGGGGGGGGATGCCCAGACCGGTGCACACGCCTCCCACTGTGCAGTTGGATGACGTCACAAAGGGGTAGGTCCCTGCGAGACAGAATTGGTCAGGCCACCATCCCTGCAGATCACCCCAGCCCAGGGGAGCCTCTCGGCAGAGGGCGGTTCAGCCCACCATGTCCCCTCCATGGGTTTCCAGGGCCAGCAGTCTGAGGGACCACCCTGGGGGTGTAGCTGGCACAAGGTGCTATGTGTACAGGCTGGGGGGTTAGGGGAGGAAGAAGGTCACTTGGGCTTGGACAAGGTTGGGGGGAATCTTTCTGGCCTGTGGCCACCATGTGACCCCAATGCTGGTGTGTCCCCAGGTCGGGGACCAGATGGACAAAAGCCCACATGGGGCAGTTGGGGCTCCTCAGCCCCGGGCTGTTCCCTCTAAACCTCCATCCCTCATCTTGAGCTCAGCCTCTCTCTTCCCCTCCTGGAAGTTAGGAAAATGAGGGCAGTACGACCATTTCCTGGGTGCGGATGACAGTGTGGCTGTGGGAGGTGGCCCTACCACACCTGTCTCCCCAGCACACATGAAAGAGAGGGTCCATGGGGATTGGGCCCTGGACATACCAAAGTCAATGTCTAGGAGGGCTGCATTGGCACCTTCCACGAGAATTTTCTTGGGGGGGCCGTGGAGCGCCTCGTACATAAAGTAAACACCGTCTCGGACCATGGGTCGGATCCGCTCGGCAAAGCCCTGGGAGAAGGGGTGAGGATGCGGGAACCCGGGCGTCCACCCACTTCTGGCCTCCTCCCCACTGCCCCTCCTTCCAGCAAATTCCTGCCCATCAAGGCGCCTGGTCTGTAACTATCGCTAGCCGTCCATCCCTGTCCACATTCACAGCCCCAGACAAGGGCTGGAGGAGCTAGGTCCCACCTTTGGAAACTTCCAGAAGGGCTCTGCAGTGACACCCTCCCGTCTCCTGCCTGTCCTGTCCCCGTAAGAGTGAGCTGGGCCAGCTTTACCTCCTGCCCCAGACAGATGGGGTAGGCCTCTGTCCCACCCTGCAAGTCCTGGGCTGTTTCCCCAGAAAGGACGGGAAGGGTCAGACCGAGCAGGTGAGCCCGGGCCTCCTAGAAGACCACCCTGACCACGGCTGGTCAGGGGCTCACACAGGAGGCCCGTGACCCCCAAGCTTGAACACCCCATAATAATGCCCGAAACGAGTGTGGTCCATGAGCGTTCACGGACATCAGATGAGATGCTCCGCGCCCCCGGCCCTCCCCCACAGCCCTATGGCACTGGGCCCCAGCTCCCTGACCTCCCTGCCCACTGCGGCGCCCCGCCCCCTCGCGGCGCCCCCACTCTACCTTCAGCCTTTTGAGTTGACCTTCCACGTCTATCTCCAAAGTGGGGAACATGCACTGGTGCTGATGGGCCAAGTTCTTGAATCTGTGGAAGTGACAATGACTGTGACCCCTCGTCCCCGCCTGGATCCCTGCGCCCTCCTCACGAGCCAGTCTCCCCCTTGGGCCGCGGGCGTTTCAGGTACCGGCTGGAAAATTCGTCAAAGTCCGATAGGAGGTCGCAGATGCGGAGGCCTGTGCGGGCCGCTTTGGATGAGTAAGCTGGGCCGATCCCCTTCCTGGTGGTGCCGATGCTGAAAGACAGCCGCGGGGCCGTCAGCACGGGACGCCCTGGCCAGCCCTGGGCACCCTGAGCCGCCTCGCGCCTCAGTTTTCACCCCTATGATCAGAGGCTGAGCTGGGTGACATCTGAGGCGCCCTCCCAGCACCAGTGCCCAGGAGTCTGGGACGGCCCTGAGAGCCGCCGGACTCCTCTAACAGCCAGCGCTCAGGGCCGGGGGCCGCGTGGTGGCACATGCTCTTAGTCCCAGCCCCACCCCTCCCCCACCCCCTGGCCCCACTCTGAGGCCCAGTGCCCGGTGGTGCCCTCCTTGTCCCATCTGCCAGGCTCCCCCTTACCTGGCACTGAGGCCACTGCTCTGGCTGCCCGCTGCCTCCCCTGGGACTGGCACCCACAGTGCCCAACCTGTAGCCACTGCCCCCTGCAGCCCAGCCCAGGCTCAGCGAATGGGGAAGCTCAGCATGGCCACCTGCCTGTGGCCGAGCAGTGCGTGTACGCACGCGCGTGAGCGTGTGTGTACCCGTGTATGAACATGCAGGGGTGTGAATCGTGCGGTGCAGGCACACGGGCGTGTGCGTACACGTGTGTGCACACATGTGTGAGAGGATGCTTGTCCGCTTCACTCCTGTCCCTCCGTGAGAACCTGTTCCTGGCACATCCTAATAAGTATCTCTGGAGAACCAGGGAAAGGCCACTGAGTGCTGGTGGGCAGGATGTGGCACTGTGGCCGCGCTGTGGCCGCGCATGTGGTCAAGGCTGGCCTGCGATTCCAGCAGTGGCGGTGGACGTGGCAAGTGACAGCCGGGTACTCCTGGGGCGGCAGCTGGGGACGACGGTGCAGTCCCGGGACAGGCGGCTCACTTGGGCTTCAGGCCTGGGGAGGCCCGGGGTGGACCAACAGACGCCGTTCTCAGGGGCTCTGAGAGGACGCACCTGCCCCACCCGACACGCCCAGTGCCCTGGTGGGCAGACTGCGAGCCAGCGGAGAAGATACTCACTTCTTCCCCTCCTGGGCCTGCCGCTGCACCTCCTGGAGCCCGTCCACTGCCTGGTGAAAATCGAACACTGCCCAGCAGGGGAGGGTGCCGCGAGTGGGAGAGACAGGCCAGTCACAGGGACTCGCCCACCACACACTGGGGCCTCTGGGGACAAGCTGGCCTCCCCCCCGGGACTCAGGTTCCCCATCTGCCAGTGGAGGCAGTGAGCCCGGCCCAGCGCCCCCGGGAGCCCTTGGAGCGGGCCTGGTGGAGCCACAGGCCACAGCGAGGGCCACTCATCCACCAGCAGGCAGGCCAGCCTGAAACTCACCGAGGTGGGCGCGGTCAGAGATAATGAGTCTCTTCTCCCAGTCTTTCAGGCCTGTGGACACACAGCCCGTGGTCACCACAGGCCACACAGTCACTTCAGGTGCACAGCGCCACCCCTCACCTTGTGGCCTCTCCTTTTGCCAGGGTCCTGGGCCCTCTCCCCTGGGGGACATAGACCCTGGCACCTGGCCAGTAGCCTCGGTCACTGCCTTGCCTGCCACCGCCACCCCCCGAGGAACCCCCAGGAGCCACATCCTTCCCTGAAGGCTTGGTCGGTCCACTGGTCCCCCATGTCAGCTGGACCTTGGGGTCCCCTGGGAGCCTTGTCAAATTCCAGGGTCCAGGGGTTCTTCCTGGATTGCCTGAGTCTACATCTCCCAGTGCCAGCTGTCCCCAGGGTCATGAGAACTCCCCCGTAACACTGAGGCTGTGGCCCGAAGCCAGAGTTTAGAGCCCGCTCTCTGCTTCTGAGCAAGGACCCGGCTTCCTGCACAGGTAGAGCCAGCGGGAAACCGCCTCGTCTGCCCATCTGATGCTGCCCTAGGGAGGGACCACACAGCAAGGCGCTGGCCAGCACGGCTGCTGGGGACACTCGCTCGTCCTGGACCGGGTGGGTCTCCAGGGGACACACCTTTCTTCTCGTTTTTTTCTGCTTCTTCGAACAAGCCTGGTAAGTGGACAACCACCCCGTTGCCTGCAACACAGACAGGAGACTGGACTGGATCATGGACTTTAGGGACTTAGGTTTAGAACAGCGTGGAATGGCACAGCGCTCAGTGGCTAAGACGGGAAGCAGCCCAGGCACCCGTCAACGTGAAGGGACAAAGCAGACGCAGTCCAGCCGCGTGGCAGGATGCTACTCGGCCTTAGCGAGGAAGGACATGCTGACACAGGCTGCAGCCTGCAGGAAGCTTGAGGACATCATATAAAGTGAAATAAGCCAGACGCTGAAGGACAGGGTCTGTTCCTCCCACTCACATGAGGCCCTAGAGGTGGCGGATTCCCGGACACAGAAAGCAGGATGCTGGGGCCAGGGGCTGAGGGAGGGAAAGGGGCAGTGAGTACTCAATGCAGACGGGGTTTCTGTTTAGGGAGATGAGAAGGTTCTGGAGATGGATGGCGGTGACGGCTGGGATGTGCTTATGGCTGCGGAACTGTACAGTTAAAAATGGCTGAATTTATGTAATGGAGATTTGATCACAAGAAAAAATGTTGAAAACAAAACAAAAACCACCATGAAGCATTTACAGAAGGCAGATCAGCAGTTGCTGGGTTGGGGAGGGAAGGAGGATTACCAACAAGTGACCCGGGGGAACGTCTCAGGATGGAATATTCTAGAACTGAATTGTGGTGATGGAGGTACAGTCGTGCCTTCACCGTGAGTGACTTTCATGGTTTGTAAATTACACCTCAAAGAAGCTGTTATGTTTTATTTAAGTGGCGTGGAAATGGGAAAGCAGGAGGTGCAGGGAAATGCAGCCTCCACCAGCTCCCAGGACCCAAGCACCACGTGAAACGGAAGGAGGTTTGCAGAGATGTCCTGCACAGGCAGAGACACAGGCCAGAGAAGGGAGGCACCTCCTCAAGGTCTCAGGCACGCGTCTGTGGCCCAGGCTAAAGCCGACGCTAGCCCCTTCCTCTTCTACCAAAAGCAGACGGCTGGGGGCCACCACCACCTTCCTGGGGAGCCTGACCCCTGTGCTGCCCAGCTAGGGTTGGCCAAAGGAGACCGGACATTGGTCCAGATGGGAGTGACTCAGAGACTACGCAAGCCACACGGAGCACAAAAGGTCACCTAAATGCCACGAGTCCTGAAATGACTGCGAGGCAGGCCTGGGGGGTGACGCAGGCTGAGGGGCAGCTACGTGAGCGCCGGCGCGTCCTGCCCCTTGCTAAGTGGGCTGCCTGGGCGCCATCTGGCCAAGCTGGTGACTGCCAGCCTGGGCTCTGGCCGCCACCCCCAACCCACCCCACCTCTTTGGAGACAAGGCAGGGCACAGGTCAAACAGTGCCTCCTTGGCCTCACTTCCCACCGAGTGGGGCCCCAGACCCAGCAGAAAAGCCTTGTGCTCAGAAGCTTCCCGCAGCAGCTGGGCCACAGGTTCCCGGGGAACTGCTCTGTCCTCAGCCACTGCCGGGCCACGTCTGCCCCCACGGAGAAGGCTCTGGGCCACCCTCTCCTCCCGCTCAGCCTGACTGCACAGCCCCACGGCCTCTCTGCCAACACGCTCCTTCCTCTGCTCACGCACGGCTGGCCACACTGGGCCTCCGCTGGGCACACACCTGCCAGGCCACCCCTACTCCCGGCCGAGGAGGGGGCGCGGGCAGAAAGCCATGAGTGTGGCCCCGCTCGGCCGTGGAAAGAATGGGAGAGAACAGCACTAGAAGCCCCATGAGCGTGTCCACGGGGCCTGGCCAGGCCTGGGGCCCAGGAAGAGCTCCTGGGAGCCTGGGAGCGAGAGCTGGGGGCAGGATGGGCGTCGGGCCCGCCACAGAGAGAGACAGAGACTGACAGAGACAGGGAGAGAGTGAGGGAGGGGGGCAGCGGGGGGAGAGGAGGAGACAGAGACAGAGACAGAGGAGACAGAAAAGAGGAGACGGAGGGAGAGATCCCCACAGTTCTGGAGGCCTCACCTCTCTGGGCACGGAGACATTGGAGAGGGGGCGGGGCAGCGGAAGGGCAGTGGGAAGGGGCAGGGGGCAGGAGACTGCAGAGGGATCTGGGGGGGCCAGGAAAAGCAGAGCTTCCCCACACAGACTCCGCCTCCATCCACGAGGCTGGAAGCCAGGCCCGTCCCACACACACACACTCAGGGCAGGCACGCATGCAGACACCTACACACATCGTACGGACTCATACACACGCACACTCACCCACTCACCAGATGCACTCACGCGGCACATGCACGCGTGCACACTTGCACACCCACACGCTCGGGGAGTGCGAGAGCTCAGCAGAGCCTCCTGCACCTTCCCTCCGTCTGGGGCCCAGCCCTGCACGGCTCTGAGGACGGGCTTGGGGATCAGACACCTCTGCCAGGGCCCTGACTCAGGGCTGGTACCTCGAGCCTCCCGGCCCAGGGCCGAGGCCCCAGGTGAGCAGGTTACTCCCACACAAGCACTTGGGCAGGGCAGGGCCCAGGGCCCAGCCCGCACGTGGGCCCAGGATGGACATCGCCCTAGGCCTTTCCCACCCACACGCTGGGACCTGGGGCCGGGCGGGGCACACTCACCGATGAAGGACACGGCCTTGGTGTTGATGATGCCACTGGGCAGCAGGTGGAAGTCATACTCCTTGCCGTCCACCACCACCGTGTGGCCAGCGTTGTTGCCCCCCTGGGAACAGAGACTGGCTGAGTGCCAGGAGCTCCAGGACTTGGACCCTGCCTGGGAGGGCCTGCCAGGTGCCCAGCCTCACTGCAGGCAGCTCTAATGGCAGGCGCTCAGGAGCTGCCTCTAGGCTGCCTGGAGCGGCAGTTCTGTGCCCAGGGAGCACGAGATGCCATCCACGCTTGGACTTGGGGAGTCTGGGCCAGTGGTTGACTCTGATGCATGCCTGGGGTGCTGGGCCAGGGCCCTGCTTCTTGGGTGGGGTGCAGGGGACTGAATCTGAGATTGGGGCTGGCCCAAGCTGGTCCCAGTGCCCAGGACTGTCTCGGGGGCATGTGCTGATTCTCCAGGGAGGCTGGTTCAGTGTGGCCCGAAGCTGCAGACTCGCTCAAAGCCCTGCCCCGCCCATGAGTCCCTCTTGGGGTGTCCCTCCTCTGATGCAAGAATGAGGGGGCCCAATCCTCTGGGAAACAAACTCAGGACCCCACGGCCCCAGCTGCCACACAGCCTGAGCTCCATGGAGGCAGAGGGTGGGCCAGGCAGCACCACTGTTTTGGGGCCAGGTAAGGAGCCAGGGTGCCGGCACGGGCCATCAGCACCTTCCTCTTGGGCTGGTCCTGTGCAGCCCCACACCATCTAAGAATAAAAAAAAAAAGCCATTCTGAGGTCGGTACTGTTCTGGGGGATGCCCAGATGACAAGCTTCCCTTTTTTCTGAACTACTTGCCGTGGGTGGAGGCCGGTTGGGGTGAGTCAGGGGAGCCCGGGAAAGGTCCCACCTTCCAGTCCCAGTTCTGGCCACTAGAGGGCACTGTGGGCCCCAGGGCCGGGTGGAGGTAGGGCTGGGAGGTGGGCTGGCTGGACCCCAGTGCCTGGGCCTGCCCCGTCCCCAGAGTCCTGGAGCCCAGCCAGCCCCGCTTCTGGCTTGAACCTCCTACAGAAACCCAAGCTTATCTGTGAGGCCTCTCCATGGCTGGGCTTCTGCCCTCCACACCCCACGGTCCTCCTGCCTTGCAGAGGGGGTGATGGGCTGCTGGCTCAGAAGGCCTCACCCCTCTGCACAGGGCCTGGCAGGGTGAGTCTCCCTACACACGTGGCCTCTCCTTGCCCCACCCAGGCAGGCTGAACGAGGGCGGCCTCCTCCCGGCAGGGAGCACTGCCCCTTACGCTGGGTCTGGACAAGATTTACATCTCCCAGTTCCTCCATGGAAATAAGCTAGGCGGTGGGTCGGGGCTGGGGGCCCAGGCGCTCTCCCTCCTGGACCTCACTTCACACAGGGGTAAACTAAGAAGTGGGGCTGGAGTTGGACTTCCCCTTCACCAGGGCTCAGCCCCTGCGATCTGTACCCAGGCCCCGGATGGCCCTGCTGGAAACCAATTCCATGAGCCACCCAAGCGAGCCGCTAATAAAATGCACATCTGCAGGTCTGTCTGGCCTGATGTGGGGGCCTGCAGGGCTGAGGCAGCTTTGCCTCTAATAGACTCCTGGGGTCACCACGATCCTGCTGGGCAGCCCGGCTGCATGACCGTGCTGTCCCCACAGCTCAACCATCTCCGACAGCGGGCCTGCTGCCTCCCCAGGTGCCCTGAGCCAGGTGGCTGGCTGTTGGAACTGACCGACCCACAAGCTCTGAGTAAATGACAGGGGAGCAGGACAAAGGGGATGGTGGAGGGGACTGGGAGCCAAGGAGGGAGTGCCCCACGAGCTGGGTCAGGGGCGGCTCAGGATGGAGGCGGTGCTGGGGGGGCCAGGTGGGCTGCCGCTGAGGGAGACACAGGGGCTGCGGGAGGGAAGGGGGCGAAGGGAGCTGACGAAGTGGTGGGGAGGAGAGGCTGTGGGCTCAGGAATTGCCATGACGGACAGGCCTTGGGTTTGGGGGTCACGATGCTCCCTGGGAGACCCCCGTCTTTGTTCAGACCTCAACTCTGTACAGGTGCAGTGTGTCCCCCCACCCCATCCTCTGTTATGCTCACACCGAATCACAGCTACTGCAGGAGGGGCGGCCCCGGGGGCACGGCCTCCTCTGACAGCCCGGAACACAGGTCCTGAGAAGGGAATCTGCAGCAGAGCCCAGGCTAGACTGGGTGGCAGGCCGACTGCCTCCCTGCAGACGCTCTCCCCATATGCCAGGCATCACCCCACAGCTGTGTCCTGCTTGCCCTGGCCAGAGACCAAACAGCCCAGACACCCCGCCTCCCTCCCCCCTGCCCTCCAAGTGCCCAGTGCCAAGTCAGCTGGCCCGAGCGCACCCCCGCCTCTGTTTGGGGTAAACACAGGCACCCAGGAACAGACACAGGCAGGCCGTTGTGGGCCAGTGGGTGGCAGATGACCCCTGCCAGTAGCAGGGCCCAGGCAGCAGGCCACAGTCCACTCCCAGGGGTGTGAGCCAGCCCTGGACACTGAGCCCAGGGCCTGCTGACCTGCAGGGCACGCCTCCCAGCAGCTCTGCTGAGGTCCAGGTGACCCAGAGAGACCCTCGACTGCCCTCCCACAGGCCACATGCGGGCAGGCGCTGAAGTCGGGGCAGAACACTCCCCTGGCCTCCTAAGCCTCAGACCTGCTGCCGCCTGCTGTCTGAGGGCCCAGGGAGAGCTGCGTGAGCGGCTGTCAGGTGGGTGAGCAGCTCTGCCAGCAGTCCATGCAGGGCTTGACCTGGTTTGGAGAACTACTTGGAGGGGAAGTTTGTCCAGGGCCCCGGGCCCAGCCTGGCTGCCTCTGCAGGGCCTTTGCTCCAGGGCCGCGCTCAGCTTCCCTATCCCCAGGTGGGAAGGTTCTGGAGGCTCCGTATCCCAGACCCTGTCAGAATGAGCTGTCGCCGGCCTCATCCCACTTCTGTGCCAGTGGGGGACTGGCCAAGGTGGCAGGAACTGGGCCCAGAGGTGTCCTGGGTGTCAGCCTCTTGAGGCTCTGCCTGCCTGCAGTTTCTCCCCACCGTGATGGAACCTGGAGCCGGGCACAGTTCCGAGCCCCCAGGGACACTGAAGCCACCTGCCGCGGCCTGGCCGGTCACTCAAAGTCCCCTTGGATGCTCTTGTCAGCTGCCTCCCTGACAGCCGAGATCTAAGAAAGTGGACAGACATGGGAACGGGGCCAAGGCCAAGGCTTGCCCACTTGGGAATCTGACCAGCCCTGGACCTTCCCGCAGGTGTCTGGCCAGCCCAGCCTGCTGGGGACCAGAGAAGAGTGGATGTAGCAAGCAGAGAGGCTGAGTGCGGGGCCACAGCGTCTCAGAGGCTGTGAAGCCGCTCCGGCCCCCGGTGTGGTCCTGGCTGGGGTAGGAGGCCTCTGGGCGGCAGTGGCAGTGGCAGCGGCAGCAGCGGGTTTTATCAGGATCTCACACAACACACGGCCAGGGGCCTGGCTCTCAGGGCGGAGATGCTTCTGACCACACCCCCACCCTCGCCCAGGGTCCAGGCGAAACCTCGAAGTCCACCTATGCAGCCCTCACCTCCTACATGTCAGCCGGCAGGTTCCTGTCATTCATTCATTCAGTCATCCACCCCAAGCAGAGCTGCTCTGCCCTCTGAGGCACTGGCGTGAGGCCTGGAGGAAGCAGGGCGTGCACCCCAGGCTGGCACACAGGTCTCTCCTGCCCCGGGCAGACGCGCCCACAGCCACAAGGGGCCGCCAACCTCAGGGGGCCCTGCCCCTGGAGCCACTGCTGGGTGACCGTCAGAGGGTGCAGACGTGGAGGGGAGACTGCTTCTGGAAGCAACTCCCAGCACTTCCGGTCTCCCCACCCCAGAGGCCCCTGGGCCAGCCTGGGGTTCAAGGTGAGGCATTTCCTGGTCCTCTTCGCCCCAAGAAGAGGTCCCAGAGCACCAACAAGCCACAGGGCACGGCCCTTCTTGCAGGGAGGCCGCCGCGGGAGACGAGACACAGGAGCAGATGCTGCATATGGAGGGGAACCCGGCCCGGCGCCCTTGTGCTGAGCCGCCTCACTGCCGATGGAAGGAGGGGGACCTTAAATCCTAACCAGTGTGTGCTGAGGCCTCGGGATCCTGGGCAGGGGCCCAAAGCCTGACGAAGGAACCCTGGACACAGAGGGAGGGCTGGCACTGCGGGCCCTGCGGCAGGGGAGCCCGAGGCCACGATGGCCTGGCCAGGTGAGTGGGCTCTTAGGCTCCTATCTGGGCCACGGGGAGCAGGAAGGACGCTCAGCAGACACAGAAGGGAGCCCGGCCGAGGTGCAGGGACTCCCAGAAGGGCGGGCAGAGCCCCCGGCCTGAGGGCCGCGGGTCCACACAAGGCAGCAAAGAGGACGGTCTCGGGGGTCCTGCCGTGAAGCCGCAGCAGGGCCGTGGCCTGGGAGAGAGGACAGGCCTGGGGCGGAGGGAGGGCTGGCGGAGAGGGCGCGGGCGCAGTACCCGCTCAGGGAGCGGCTGTAGGGGGCGCTGCCCGGGGGATGGGCCCTCGAGGCACAGAAAACAGCAGGAGAGACTCAAGGTCTGAGACATCTCTGGATGGTGAGAAAGGTCTCGGGCGGCTGCTGGGGTGCACGCTGACCACGAGCCCCAAACCACTGAGATGGGAAAGCCACGAGGACGCTGCTGGATGGGCAGGCGGGTCTGCAGACCACTCCTGGGCAGGTGGGCAGTGAGTCCCAGTCAGCAAGGTGGCCGAAGGCCACGAGGGGGCTTCATCGGTGTATGGACGCTGGGACCGGAAGAGACAGGCCTGTTGGTGGTGGAGGGTCAGTGGGGCAAAACCACAGGTAGGGACCAGGACAGCCAGAGGGGGGTCACAGCTGCCACTCGGGATGGCCCCAGGCCCAGGTGACCCTTCCGGTCACTGGGGCTGGCTGGCTTCAGCTTTCTAGGCAGCCACCCAGATGGGACTCCAGCTCCCCCACCACTGGGTCCACTGCACGTGACTTGGCTGCTGGCTTCCCTCAGCGCCTGGGTCCCGAGCCCTGCCCAGCTCCTGGGGCCGTGGTGTGAAGGCCCTGACTGTGGGCTTCAAGCACAGGCATTCTAAAAGCAGCCTTCCCTGGGCCACAGGGCCGGACCCTCCCTGGCCCAGCCCTCGATGTCCAGTGCTGACACAAGGTGGTGCAGCCCATGTCAGGGCCCATGCATGTTGCTTATCCCAATTCCTCACCTTCTCTGGGCCTGCTTCCCTGCCTCACCTGTTTGTTCAAAGGCTGGAGGAGGGAAGGCACTGTGGGCCCCCAAGGCAGCCTGGAGTTCCTCCCACCACCCTGGAGAGCTGCGGCCTGAAGGTGGAGCTGTATCTGATTGCAGTTAGAGAAGTCGTATGGAGGAGAGGGTGCCCGGGAGGCCCCGTGGTTGGTGAGGGGGTTCCAACCAGCTCTGTCCTTGGTTCCTCCCATCAAAGGTTCTTACAAGCTATGGGAGTGGCCAGGGCCTGGCCTGCAGGTCCAGGTGGCAGAGCAGGGAGGGCCTAGTTCTAGAACCATCTCCATAGCCAGGGGAGACTGGCATCTTCAAGATGAGGGTTATCGAGATGGCCACAGACGGGCATGCGAGGCTGGCCAGAACTGGCTGGCTGCACGGAGGGAGGGCCGTGGGTGTCCCCGGAGCAGACAGGCCTGAGGAGGGGACGCCCTCTACCGGGGAGGGAGAGGAGTGGGCATGGAGCATGCGCCCAGCTGCAGGGTCCAGGGAGACGAGCGGGCTGGCTTGTTGTGGCTTAGGGCAGAGAGAGGATGGGAGACCTCCCACCAGCCCAGAAAGCATCTTCTAGGAATCCACCGTCTGTGTCGGGCAGGAGTGGGCCAGGTGGACCTTCCTTGAGCCCAGTGCGTTGGGCTCCTCTGGGAGTGCTGGAGCCCCAGCTCGCCTGGCGGGAGCTCAGGAATGAGGCCACAGAGCCAGGGAGGAGGAGCTCAGAGGGCATCCCTTCCACATTTTTGGCAACATTCCTGTGTGTGGCTGCAGACCCCAATGCATGCGCCCCACAGCTGGCCACTCTGTGCTCTGAGCTGTAAGTCAGCCCACAGGAGCAAGCGTGGCCTGGGGCCCGTGTGGGGGCAGTGCCCCGGAGGGAGTACCCAGTGGCGGTCAAAACAGACGGGGTGCTGAGAGCAGCCACAGCTGGCAGAAGCCCCGCCCCAGGCCCTCAGGGGACAAAGCCTGTGTCTGGCTTCCTAGGTGGCACTGCCAGGCACTGGGTCACCCTGGCCAGAAGTCCGAGGCCCCTCCCTCTCCTCCTTGTCCCTGGCCCGGCTGCCTTCAGGTCCTGGCCTGCTGTTCTGCCCCGGCCTCTGCCTCCTCTTGGCTGACCCCCCCCCCCCCACCAGGGCCACCGTCCCCTAGGCTCTCGGGCACTCAGCCTCCTCAGCATGCACGGACCCCATGCAATCAGCCAGCTCTATCCCAGACCAGACAGAATGAGGAACTGGGGGCCCTCAAACCACCCAGGAGCCCGGGTCCCTGCCCCCCGAACTGTGGAGGGCCCAAAGTCACAGGCATGGCACACCCCACCCCCTGAGGATCGGGTGTCTCCAACTCAGCGACTTGTATTCATAGCTCTGCCCCTGGCCCACTGCCCCGGGGGTGGGGCTGCTGGGAAAGGCGGGTCCCTGGGGGGCAGTGGGGGAGGGAAGCGTGTGCGCCCCTGAGTGGCAGGGGCTTGTGTGAGTGGGTGGTGTGTGCGGGTGAGGGGGTGGGGGAGGCGGCTGGGAAGGGTGTCGGGGTGGGAAGGAGTCCAGGAGGCGTGTCCGGGGAGGGCCGGAGGACGGGGAGGGCCGGAGGACGGGGAGGGCCGGAGGACAGGGAGGACAGGGTCCGTCTGGGTACGAAGGGAGGGGACGGGGGCTCGCTGGGCGGGTTGGGGAGGGACCCGGCGCCCGGCCCGCACCTGGCAGCGGCTGATGATGTCGGCGTCCGTGGCCAGCAGGTCCACCACCTTGCCTTTGCCCTCGTCCCCCCACTGCGCGCCGAGCACCACAGTCACCCGGGAGCCGGTCGTCGCCGCCTCGTGCTGCAGCCGCCCCCGCTTGACACCGCCCGCGCCGGGGGGCCGGTCGTTGGAGGCTCGGGTCCCCGACATGCTGGCTCGGCTCGTCCGCTGCGCTGGGCCGCCCGAGAGCCCGCCGCACCCGCGCGCCGCGCCATTAAAAGGAGCCGGCCCGGGGCGGGGGGCGGGGCCGGGGGCGGGCTCTCGGGCGCCGTGACGCGCCGCGGTGACCTCCGGGCCGCTGGGTCCCGCCTCCTGCCGCCACCCGGGAGCAGAGTGGGGCTGCGAGCCCTGCCGCGGGGCGCACGGGACGCTGGCGCGCTCCGGGGTCCCTCCGCGGGGCCAGACCCGGGGCGCTCGGGGAAGCCTCATGGGGGCTTCCGCGCTCGCCCTTCCCAAGGCGCGGCCTGGGCGCCGCGAACCCGCCCCGCCGGGCCCCGCCACGCCCAGGACCTCAGGGTCCCAGAAGCTGAGGGGGTCTCCTTCTTGGCGGGAGTGCTGTTGGGCAAAGGGGAGCTGCGTCTGTGCGCCCAGCCGCGAGGGTCTGCACAGTGGCTCGGGGTGCGCACCTGCCCCGCGCGGAACCCCGGGACTGGCGCGCACGCCCTCTGGTGGCCGCAGAAAGGACAGCTCCCCACCTCGCACTGCTCCCTCCCCTCACGCACACACTGGGGCAGTGTCTGGCACTGGGGCACGCCGGTTCCCAGCAGAAGGGTTCCATCCGGGTTCTCAGGGCTGAGTCCAGGGAGAAGGAACCAGTGCTGTCACCTGGCCGGGCAGGGGAGCAGCCAAGGATGCTCACCAGCCACAAAGGGCCGGGGTCTCCAAGAGGCCCCATACCAGACCTTTCCTGCCCCAGCCTGTGGAGGGACTGGGTGCCCAGAGAGGGGGTATCGCGGTCTGCTGGACTCTGCAGTTCCCAGCTGAGTGCACTGCCTGGCCCACCCTGCCAGACACAACCTAAGTACACTTGGGTGTGGACTTGGCTAGCCCTACTGGTCGGAGAAGGGACCAGGGATGAGCCCTCCGGGTGGGCGTGCCCCATTAGGTCCCGCCCCAGGGCTGGGAGTCGGTGCCCCTTGTTCCCTCCCTAGGGGGTCTCTCAGTGCAGAAGGTCCCGGTGCCTGCCCGCTGACTTCCAACCCAGGCTCAGAGAGCTGCTGAGCTGCTTGGGCTCCCAGGCCAGACACAGGGAGACCAGACCCTCCCTGGGAGGGAGGGGGTGGACAGTGGTCTTGTCACATACTCGTGTGTGTGACTGAATCAAGCCCCAGCACAGGAGTGCTCTGCGCAGCTGCCCCTCCTCCCACTCTCTTCTCCCTCCCCTGTCCTCCATCCCCCTGGCCTCCTGGCCGGAGCCCTGGCTCCGACCCTGGCTCCAGGTGGGTGGCTTGGCCCTTCTGTGCCCCAGTCCCTCTTCTGTCACACGAGGACACCGTGGGTTACAAGCAGGGGGACCTTTCCTCAATGACGTGATGGACTCAGGGTACAGTGGGCGGCGCCCCCCGCACTTCCCACTCCCCTGGCCACCAGCCTGGAATCGGCCGCAGAGGGGGCAGGAGGGCTGGGTGTGAGGCTCTGAAGCTTCCAGAGGCTGAGGAGGCTGAGGACGGCAGGGGGAGGTGGGGAACGGGGGGCGAACCGTGGGCCTGCAACCAGGGTGGTCTGTCAGACCGCAGGGTGGAGGGTTTCCGGGAGTCAGAGGGTGGGAGGGAATTTGGGGCAAGGGAGGCTGGCCGTGTAGCCGAGGAAGAGGCGGGACTGTAGCAGGAGGGACTGAGAGAGATGGAGATTTCTTGGTTTGCTTGTTTCCAGATGCAAGAGTCAAATCTTTGAATGTTATCAGGAGCCACATAGAGAGATTTGCTGGCGTCACATGCGATTGGGGGCGGGGTGCTTCCACCACTGGGCTGAAGTCCCCGGGCCGGGGCTGCCGGCTCTGAGCCTTTCCTGGGGGAGGCCCAGGGCTCTGGGCCAGCAGGTGTGAAGTGGAGGCTCGGGGGGGGGGGGGGGGGGCCAGGGAGACACCACGGGGGTTCAGTCTCCGCAGGGCCACATGCTGGCCGGGGCACCAGCTCCCGAAGCCCGGGTCTATAAATAGCCAGCAGGCCTGGGGTGGGGTGGGGCTTTTCTATAAACAGACCAGTCGCAGCCCAGCAGCTGCCCCCCCCCCCCCCCCCCCGCTGCTCACACGGCCCAGCCGGAATTAGAACAGCCCCCTGCCTGGCCCTGTTCACAGTGGGCCTGTCACCAAGGTGGGGGCAGTATAAGTTTCAGGGGGCTCACTGTGTGACCTGGGGTGGCCCACAGAGAGCACGCAGGCCTGGCCACCTGGGGTTATTACCCCTCTTTGGGGGCCACACCTCCCCACGGGGACCATGTCATACATGGCGCCCAGGACATGACACTGCCGATGCTCATGCCCTTGAAGCTGAAATGGTGCCCCACACGAATGAAAAGGGGTGCAGCTGCTTTGGAAAACAGTTTGGCAATTTCTTAAAAAGTTGAAAATAAACTTAGGACAGGCAACCGGATAAAGTGTGCTCTGTCCACAGAACGGCATATTACTCAGCAGTAAACAAGAGTGGAGTCCTGCCACACACTACGGTGGGGGGGGGTGAACCTCGAAAACAGGCTAAATGCAACAAGCCAGTCCCCAAAGGCCACGTGTTGTCTGATTCTGTTTATATGAAATGTCCACGAAAAGCAAGTCCAGGGACAGAAGGCAGATTAGTGGCTGCCGGGGGTTGGGGGAGTGGCGGGGGGGGGGCGACTGAGGGACTTCAGGAGAGGATGGAAACATCCTAACACTGGGTCACAATGCCAAGCGCACAACCTTGTAAGTCTGCTGGAAGCGGTCGCTGGACTGTGCATACCCTTCCAGTGGGTTGGTTTTACGGGTGTGAATTGTACCCCCAGAGAGCCGTGCTGACCTCACCGCTGCCCCGGGGTCTGCCCATATTCCAGGTGTTCTGTGACACCCACCCCTCCCCCCACCCCTGCAGCCACCTACCTGCTCACGCAGCCACCCACCCATCCAACTGTCCATCATCCATCAGTCCACCCACCCACATCGTCACAGCTGTTGCATTCACACCACAGTCACCCACAGCTTCTGAACACAACGTGGTCACGTGCTGGGCCAGCTCTGCTCTTTATTGGCCGAAGTCCCTCCAGCCTCCAGGCTCAGCAGCTCACACCTGGAGGGGGGTGTGTGCAGGGGGCACGGACAGGCTGCCCACAGGGTCACTGGGGAGAGGTGGCAGCCTCGCTGGCTGGGTCCTTCCTGTCCCCAGGCCTGGATCCTCGCCCCCCTCAGCCCAGCAGGGCCCCCTCTGGAGGCAGGAGGGGCAGCTGCTGTGCGGGCTGTGCTGTTGAAAGGTGGCCAGGTCCTGGCTGTGGCGGGGGCAGGCTTGGTTGTGGCTGCCAGGGCAGACACCTTCCCACCCTCAGGGCTTCCAGGGACAGGTGCCAACTCTGTGGAGTCCCCTGCCCAGCTGAGTAGAGAGACCCTTGCCTTCCCATTCACGGCCAGACAGCCTGCCTCAATTCAGAGGCCCTGGGGTCCCCTCATCCACCTGTTTAACCCCAGCTTGGCCACCACAGAACAGTAGAAACAATCACATTTCAGTAAAAACAACTCTGCTGCAGCCCAGCTGAGTGGGTGGGGGGCAGAGCTGTGGAGCAAGGGCTCCCCGCCTGCCTGGCTCCCGGGGCTTCACGGGGAGAGGTCCACGAGGGCCTGCCCCCAGAAGAATCTGGGAACCAGGTCACTGGAGAGCGGGGTCCAAGTTCAGGGCTGCCCAGGGACGCAGCCACCTGTCCCTGTTCCCCTGCAAGAGGGTGGGTGGGCACCGTGGTGCATGCGGTGTGGGGTCGGGGTCTGACACCGGCGTTTGGAAAGCAGGCCTTGAGTGGCCAGGGGCGTGCAGGGAGTGTAGCAGGGCGCCGGGTGGATGAGGCCCCGGTGCCCGTGGGGGTCCCAGCCACAACACCTCAAAGGCCTCAGGAGGCGGTAGCACTGGCTGGGTAAGGCACGGAGTTTTTGGTTTCCCAGGGCCTGGTCCTAGCCTGGCCCTGGAGGGGCCTCGCTCAGCAGCAGCACGTCCAGTGGCCCCTGCTGTGTGGGTCCACTCACTTGGCTTTGGGCCTGGGCCTGAGGCCTGCAGGGAGGGAGAGGAAAGGGTGTGGTTAGGTGTGGCCTGGCCAGGCTCCTGCTGTCCCCTCATCACCATTGTCCGAGGTCCACTCTGACCTCAGGCCCCTTCTTTGGAGCAGCAAGGCTCACCCAGGAGGAAGGTGCTGGAAGACCCCCAGCAAGCTAGCTCTGGTCCAGCAGTCCAGACAAGGGCTGTTTCATCACCTCTGATGGGCGGGCGGGGCCCGTCACTCCCTCTCCCGCGGCTCACTACGCTGTCGCCCCCCCCCCCGCCAGTGCCCTCGGTCACCTCCCCTCACGTGGAGCCTCCTGCCTTGCCTTTCTCCAGTTCTGTCCTCAGGGCGCCAGGGCCCCACACCCAAGGATCCTGCCGCCCGCCTGCCCCCTGCACCCTCTGTGCTCTCTGGTCCCGGGGCCCTTGCTGGCTGTCCCCCCAAATGCCCTGTCCCCACAGCCACCCCAGAGTCAGGGATGTCCGGTTTGAGAGGACGACCGCTCGAAAGAGACAGGTCACGAAAACGAGTCAGGAGTCAGGCAGATGTGGACAGTCAGTCAGTCGCAGCAGGGCTCCCGCCCCAGTCCCACTGCGGAGCCGGGAGGAGTGCTCAGGCAGGGCCAAGGGTGCCGGGGCAGGATGGAGGGGGAACAGGGTTGAGCTCAAGGAAGGACCCGAGGGGATGGAGGGGGCAGCTTGAGGCCACTCGTCCCATGGCCACAGGACGTCACAGCGGAGGACGGGGGCAGATCACCTGCACTGGAGACGTCCGTGATTGAAAAAGAGAGCAGGAGGGAAGTTTGTGGAAGGAAATCACCATTTTGCAGCCGCTGTGCAAACTGGCAGCAGTCACCCCGGGGCATCACCCCCAGGCTGCCTACTCAGCACAGAGGGAAAAACGGTTCCTGTGCAGCGGGGGGCGGGGGTCCGGCAAAACCACCACTGGAACCACTCAGTCAGTGTCAGTGCCGCTGACCACAGGACAAGCAGGCCCCCACGTCCCTCTCACAACGCTCTGGGGAGGACTCCAGTCGAGGGTGTAGGATTCCTGCCCCAAGACAGCCTGGACGTTGTGCCTTCCACGATGTCAGTGTCACGCAAGACAAAAGGGGCTGGATGTGCGGCCCTGGGCACGATCTCGTTTCCAGAACACTGAAGCAACCGCTATGGGACACGTGGCCACCCTTGCCCGGCCGGGGCTGCGGGTGAAGACAGTATGGTGTCCCGGGTGGGGCAGAACAGCCCTGACCTTGGGAGACCCCGGGGACAAACCCAGGGAAGAAGTGTCCGGACGGCTGTAACTCAAATCAGGCCACGAAGGTGGGCGAGGGCAATACAGCAGGTGTTAGCAATTTTCCTAGTTTTTGCAAGTTTTTGCCATTCTGGGGTGAACAGCAGGTGCTGTTCATTATGACCTTGAAAATTTCCTATTGAATTACAGTTTTTTCAAGTAAGAAGCTGGGGAGACAGGAAGGGTGGGATCCCTCCTCCTGCCCTCACCACTGGGGGGATGGGCCCGGCTGGGGGTGAGTGTCGGGGCACAGATCTGGCACTGGGCACTCTGACCTTTCACCAGACGGTGGCCACACGTGGTTGCTGTCCCCAAACCCATGGACCACATGTCCCAAATGCTCCCCACACGCAGGGCGAGCAGCTGAGGCTGCAAGGACAAATCCTGGCTCCTGAGGGGTGTGCTGGTGAGGTTCTAAAGGCGAATGTTGGTGTTTCACACCAGAGCCACGCTCAGGAAACAGCCCAGACCCGGGGGTGAAGGCTGCACCCAGTGTGAGGGTACACCACGGCGAGACATGCCCTGGACCCTCTCCTGCCGTGGCCTCTTCCGGCACCAGCCAGACCTCACCTTGGTGCCCTGTGCCCTAGGCCCCAGGCCCCAGGCCCATGGGCTGGAGGTGCGTGGAAGGCAGAGGGCCCCCACTCATGGGTCTGGTGACCGGGCAGGGGTTCCAGGTCCCTGCACTAGTCTGCCTCCACCAGCACAGGCTGGGATGCGGCAAGGATCTAGGCCGTCGATCTGACTGCATCTCTGAGCCTCATCATAGACCCTGACCATCCTGCCTGCTCTCAAGGGACTAGAAGCGCTGCGCATCCAGCGGAAGCGCCTATAGACCCACTCGCTGTCTCCAGGACCTGGCCTCCAGGGAGAGGAGGCCTGCGCACCCCCTGCAGGGGCTGGCAGCCGACTTGTCCCTGGCAGCGGCCCCTGGGATCTTCCTCACTGCCTCCCTGGGGACATGTGTGGCTGGCACCAGCGCCAGAGGAGGGCTGGGGTGCCCTGTGGACAGATGCAAGGGAAGGGGGGCGCCTTGGGGGCTGGGGTGAGCCAGACAGCTTGGGCACGTGGCTTCCGCCCTCAGAGGCCCTGGAACCCTGCTCCCCGAGGGCTCCCGGGTCAGCCCTGTCCACCCCAGCCGCTCGAGGCCGTCTGCCTGGCGGAAGCTCTGAGGCTGCCCGTTGCCACAGCAGAAGAGACAGCTGCTAAGCGAGGCGTAGCCCCCGCGCTTCCCGGGAGAGGAAGGAAGACAAGGGCCAGGAGCGTCCCACCACCAGCAGCTCAGGAGTGGGAGGGAAGCCAGGTTAGCGCCCAGGAGGGGCCGGGCACGGGGCCCGGCCTCGACGTCACGGTTAGTGCGGAGCGCCGGGCTGCGGACCTACCTTACTGGATCACACACAGCCTTTTTGTTTTACTATCATCAGAGTCAGGGGCAACCTCTGCTTTCAAATAAAAGAGACGCACTCAACAGCTTGTCACTCAGCGAACAACCCTGAACTCGGAGCTGGAGCTGGGGCCACAGGGACCCGGAGCCAAAACGCAGCCCCGCCCCAGGGGCTGTCTTGGCCTCCTGCTGGGGGCCGCGGGGGAGGGGGCAGGAGTTAGTGGGTTAGAGGTGCAGCCACCTCGGCGGTGCCCCCCTCAAGCTGCCCCTCCTGTGGGCCAAGCGCCACTGCCTCCCTCCTGCAGGACGGAGATGCCCTGGGAACCACCCACTCTCGGGGCGGGGCGGCGGGGAGGAGCGGGGGCGGGGCAGCCACTGTGGAGAAAAGCCCAGGCTGCGGGATGGAGGCGCTGCTGCTCCCAGCCCTGCTGACTCGCCCGCCCAGGAGCCCACCTGGGAGGAGGAGGGGACAGGAGGCCCCAGTTACCTTCCTGGCTCCTGCAGGGCCGCTTCTTCCTTCGCCTGCCTGTCCCCTTCGAGGTCCGGCCCTGGGCCCGGGGGAGGGTGCCAGACCCTGACGAGTCAGTTACTGCGTCCTCAGAGAAGGACCTGTCCAGGGACGTGTCCAGCGCAGAGTCGGGGGCTGCGTTCTCATCCTCGTCCCCATCCCTGTCCCCGCCGGCGCCTGCGGCAGCGAGGCCAGCACTGTGACTGCGGGGGGCTGCGTCCTCCAGGCCCTGGCCTGCGCTGTCGGCCTCTGCCTGGCGGGCACCCTGAGGGGCTGCGGGCTCCTCGCTGTCTTGGCTGGAACCCATAGCTCCGGCAGGCCTGTTGCTGGAGAAGCTGAGGGGCTTCAGGGCCTGGGCGTCTTCCAGCACCACTGGCCAGGCCCCTGCAGTGGGTGGGGGGCCCGGGGGGTCCTCCGTGGCCAGGAAGTCGCTGGCATCCATGTACCAGGAAGAACGCCTCTCCAGGGGCCCAGGACCACCCTTCTCTGACGGGTCTCCGGTGGGCTGGGGGCTGCTGGGGGCTGCATCTGCGAGGTCCCAGCCCTGGGGCTCCCTAGCTGCTACCGCATCAAGACCAGGCTCAGAGGTGGGGAGACCGGGGCCCCTCACGGGATCACTGGTGGCTGCTGTGAATGGAACGCATGTCAGTGGAGAGCCTTGGTGTCCACAGTCTGCTCAGAGTTGGGCAGCAGGGGACACTGGGCCCCAAGGTGATGACACATGACCCCAGCCCCCAGAGTTCCCAGGAGCAGCCTCCCCGGGAGTGGATGCCCCCCCCAGAGCCTCATGCCGGCCTCTTCCACCTCTTCAGAGCCCCTCTGAGCCCCAGGGCTGTGTGTCAACCAGCCAACTGGCCCAGCTCTCCTGCCTGCCGGGGGGCTGGATGGAAGGCTGTCACAACCGCCGGGGAGACCTTGATTGTAGCACAGACAAGGGAAGTACCGTGTGAGTGAGCTGCCCCAAACCTCAGGGCAGCAGGGGAGATGAGCCAGATCTCCCATGAGGTCAGGGAGGGCTTCCTGGAGGAAGGGAGGTGCCGGGCTGCAGGGCCAGCACAGGGCGGGGATGGCGGTAAGGGAACGTGATGGGGAGGCGGGTGAGGGCCTCACCAGGTGCCTTGCTCCTCAGGGGGCCTGCGGCAGCCGCCTTGCTGGGCCCCTCGGCGTCCCCTCGGCCGCGGGCCGTCTTCCGCAGCTGGAAGCCCTTCCGGATGTCAGCCAGCAGGGCGTCGATGACACACACCTCCTCCTGCTTCACGCCTCCCTTCCTGACTGAGGAGCCGAGAGACCCTCAGAGACATGCTCACGGGATCCCCAGAGCCCACCCGGGGGCCCTTGGGAGGGCGCCGCCTTGGAGGAAGGGGTGGGTGGAGTTGCGAGACTTTCAGAGGGAGGAGGGGCCAAAACCCAGACTCGGCGGCCCCACCGTGGCCTGTCCCTGCCCCCAGCCCCAGCCCTGGCCTCACCAGGCTTCCCGTCCTCGCCCCGCAGCCTCCGGGCCTCCTCCTCAGCCGCCAACTGCTGCTTCCTCCTCTCAGCCTTGGCTGCCTGCTCCTTCCGGTCCTTGTTCTCCTGCCAGGCAGACAGGGCCATGACCCCGGCCCCCCATCTCGCAGGAGCCTGGCAGGAGGGGGCAAGGCCGCCCACCCTGCCCAGGCCAGTGGGGCTGCGGGACCAGCATGTGTCCCTCCAGCCCACCTTCAGAGCCCGGATGAAGAGGTCGCGGAAGGTCTTCATAGTGCTGCACGTGTCCTCCAGGGACAGCTGCTGGGCGTCCTCACACAGGTAGCCGGCCAGCTCCAGCCGCTTCTGCTCGATGGCCTGGAACACCTCCTCCAACTCCCGGGAGGCCGCGACGCTGGCCTGGGGGCATGGGGCAGGCACACGGCGGTGAAGGCCCACGGAGAGCACCGCCCACAGCCATCAGAGACGTCGGGCTGGAGCCCCAGGGAGGGGCCGGGGTGCTCAGAGCCGCGGGAGGACAGCCCCCGACACAGGCCCTGCAGGCGTGGGCTCTGAGCAGGACCCTGGTCCGAGCACTTCAGCCCTGGGATCCAGGGAGACCCTGCACCTGTGGGAACTGCTGTGGGGCCAATAAGAGGGGGCCGCCCTCCTGTGGGGGCCCCTTGCCATGGCTGTCTCGTCCCCCAGCCCACCTGCCCCAGCCCAGCTCACTCTGCTCCCAACACTGGAGGGGGCCCTGCCCCCCAGCGCTTGCCTGCAGCCGCTGCGTGTACTGCTCCTGCACTTCCGGGACAGACGAGGACACCTTCCGTTCCATCTCCAGAAGCTTCTTCAGGTTAGTGCTGGACTCTGAGCGGATGATCTCAAGGTTGATCCTGAAAGGCCCCAGACGGGCCGGTGGGGTCAGGTGACAGCAGACATTCAGCCTTGCTGGGACAGTGGGGCCCCGGACCGCACACCCAAAGGCTCACAGAAGGACATTAGAGCTTTGGGACGGGCTGAGCGGCATGAGGGGGGCGTGCCCACCATAGAAGGTGCAGGGGCTGTCGTGTTAGGACAGTGACCCCAATGGCTCAGTCTGTCCTCCTCGCCCGAGCCCTGCAAGGTTCAGTAGCCCCAGGACCTTCTATGGCGGCATGGAGCCAGGCAGGGCTGTGCTGCGAGTGTGGACCCTGGAGTCGGATGGCTGGGGCTGCCCGCCCAGAGCCGCCCGCTGGGCTATGTGATCCCATGGACGTGGCCCTGGCTTCCCTGGGCCTCAGTCTTCCTGCCTGCACAATGGGGGTGGCATGGCTCTGCTCATGAAGGTTAATCTTGTAAAGAGGCTGTGTGAGACCAACTCCTGGTGGGACTGTGGCTGGGTCTCACCCTGTCCCTTGAGGCCGCAGTTTCCCTCTGTCCCTCATGGGGACAGGGCACGGTGGACACGAGGTCCTGTCCCAAAGCGAAAGTGACTGTCTATCAGGCAGCAGTTCCTGGGGGCCCACGGTTGGGCTGCAGCCATAGGACCCAGCCTAGCCCAGCCACCGCACTGGCTGGGACCAGGGCTCAGGGCAAGCCGTGGGCCGGGCAGGTGGGTGGGTGGGGCAGGAGGCGCCTACCCTGCTGCCTGGGCGGGCGGCTCCAGGTCCTGGGGCAGCTGCAGGAGGTCGGGGTGGCTTTCCTCCACTTCCTGCAACACAGTGTGTCCCTGAGACCCACTAAGGCCACATGCTGCTCCGGGGAATGCCCATGCCCACCCTGCAACCCCCAACCCTCAGCAGCCGAGGTCCACACCCCCTGGAAATCCATCTGGACCTCCACTCTCTTCCCTTGGGCCTGGCTGTGGTTCTGTGACAGTTTCGCCTTTCTTGGGGTCAGAGGGACAGAGACCACTCAGAGCAGGAGGAGGCTGTAGGGAGGGCAGTGATTCGCAGGGGAGCTGGAATAGGGCTCCCAGGAGGGACTGTGGGCAGGGCAGCGGGGGAGTGGGCACCCTCCCGCAGGCCCTGGGGTCCCTGGCCCGCGGGGTACCTCCAGCACGTGGTGCAGCAGCGTCACACGGCTCTGCTGGGACTTGGTCTCTGTGAGCTTCAGCAGCGTGCTGATCTTGAAGCCATCTGCGTCACCGGTGTGGCTGCCCTGTGGGGGTGGGGAGTGAGTCTCTGGCGGGCTGGGTGGCCGGAGAGCACGGGTGGGCAGGTGCGGCCCACTTACGTAGTTGAGGAAGTTCCCGATTTTCAGGATCAGCTGGCAGAAGACGGGCAGCCGGTGGCTGGTGAGCAGGCCTGCGGGAGGGGGTCCTGTCACTGCCTCCCGCAGGCCTCCCTACCTCCACCCCGGGCTCGTCCCAGGGCAGGACAGGGCCGCGGGGCAGGAGGCAGGGGGCAGGGCAGAAGAGCCCTGGACACAAGCACGCTTGGGGGCTCTAGAAGCAGGCTGCCCCGACATCAGTGCCCTCTGAACCTCACAACCCGGGGACAGATGACCCCGACCCCGTTCTATGGGTGAGAAGGCTGACGGGAACCTTCTGGAACCTAAGGCCGCCCTGGCTCTTGGCTCTGGTGCGAGGATGACAGGGGACACCCCTGCGTGTGTCCTCAGCAGGAATGAGCTGCATCCCGGTGGTCAGGCTGATCCGTGTCCCTGCCCCGTGTGTGCGGCAACTCCCTCCCTCGGGCGGAGAAAGCGGTGTGTGCACGTGTGTGCACGTCTGCGCGCTCAGGCATGAGTGCACATGCTCGGTGTGGGCCTCAGAACTGGGTGATGCTGCACAGTGAGGCGGGGGAAGCGGGCACACAGAGGCGCTCCCAGTGGCTGTCGGGAGCCCTCGAGCTCCCCAGCTTTGGGCCCCACTCACTCTTGCAGGCGGCCAGCAGCAGCTGGGCCTTGGGCCGCACCAAGTCCAGCACGACGGCCGTGCCCTCACACAGCAGCATGCACTCGACCCGAAGCTGGTAGCTGGGGCGGCAAGGCAGGAGCTCAGGAGCCAGCCTCCCCGCAGAGCCCTGGGCCGGCAGGGTCCGCTCCGCGCAGAGCTGGGGGGCCCGCAGCCCGGCCCTGTGCAGCATGCACGTTCCCGGGCCCGGCGCTGGACAGGGCCCGGCAGGATGGTGCCGGGGCCCAGGAAGGACGTTTCCAGCGAGCGCTCAGGGGTCAAGGACGAGGACAGGCGCCCCTCCCTCCTAGGACAGGCGGAGCCTTCTGGGGTCACACAGGAAGGTCCACGCAGGCCTGCAGGAGGCCATGAGCCCCTTCCTCTGGAAGAGCCCGCCGCTGGGGGGCTCGCACCAGTGACATCTGGACCGTTCCTCATGGACCCCTGAGGAGGGGCCTGGGCCCAGCTTCCACCCTTGCTTCTCCCTGCCCTTCCCCCTGGGGGGCGGCGAGCTCACCAGGGGATGCCCAGCAGGAGGAGGTAGAACTGGTCGGCATTGGCTAACTGGGCCTGATCCTCCGTGAAGGAGCGCAGGTTTTCAATCTGCGGGGAGGAGGCCCACACGTGGGGTTCCAGCTTCTGGCCCCCACCCAGTGCCTGCTCACTTCCGGGGCCCTCCCATGCCCCCTAGCAGGGCTGGGCTGTCTCTCGTCCCCACTCACCTCATTCTTCTCGGGAAGGAGTTTGAGAAGCTGCCTGAGGACCTCCACGTCAAACTTGGTGGTGTCTCCAGCCCGGATCATAGCGGTGACCTCCTCATTGGAGCTGGAGGAGTGAAAGGATGGGGGGTGGTGGAGGCAGGATCCTGCCAGCCTGGGATGGCCCTTGGCCCATGACACCTCTACTGGCCGCACCAGGGTTTCCTCCCACACCTGAGGCTGCAGGAGCCAGGGCTGCTGGGGCACAGAGAAGGCATGCTACCTGCCTGGGGTCACACAGTAATAAGGCTAGGGGCTGAATAATGCACTCCTCGTCTCTCAGAGCACCTCGGCCTCCCCTTTCCAGGGTGCTGGCTGCTTGGGACACAGGAGGAATGGCTGAGTAGCATGCAGTGAGCTCCCAGGCAGGGCCCAAGGCCCTGCATCCACAGCAGGGAAGGACTTGGGGCTGGGCGGCAGGGCCAGGTCCTCATCCTCGCCCTGGCTTGGCCATCACCTGTCTGTGGCTTTGGGGAATCCCAGCCACTCTCTGGGTCTCATTTTCCCTAGGAAGTCTGGGCTGGTGGTCTCCAGGGCCCCTAGTGGGGGTTGTCTGTGACTGTTACCCCACTGTCTCCAGCCCCGGGGATCGTATATGCACTTCCTAGGGGCGTCCTGAAGATGGCACTGCCGAGCCCAAGACAAAGCCTGGGGCAGAGACTGGGAGTCCGATGGGGCTTGGTGGGAGGGGCTGGCCCAGGGACACCGGCTGCTCACCATTTAAACTGCTTCAGGAAGATGTTGAGGTTCAGGCTTTTCTTGGAGTCCAGAAAAGTGATCTGGAAAACACCACGGGCACCTGAGTACCTGGAGGGTGGGCATGAAGTGCCTGGTCTGAGCCCGGGGCCCCATCCCTACCTCCCGGGGCTCCTTCCTGGCCGGGGCCGCTGCCTGCTCCTTGGGCTTGGCCGTGGGGAAGGAGAAGAGCCGCTCGATGCTGGAGAAGTCGGGCTCTACCACCTCGGCGTCCGAGCTGCTCAGCGACGCCCACATGGAGCTGCACTCTGCGGGGGACGGCCGCCAGTCAGCTCACGCCTGCCCCAGGGGTCTGGGAGTCACAGGGCCCCAGCCTCGGAGGCCTGGCAGGGATGCCCTGCCTGGGGCCCAGCCCAGGACAAGCATATAGCCGGCACTTAATAAGTGCCTGACAAAAAAAAAAAGCCCTCTAGCTGCTGTCATGCCGTGCACGTATAGGGCACAGGTGCCCGCGTCCAGGTCGGCCTCGGCCTTCTCTGAGTGTCGGCACCCCCCACCAGGGCACCCAGCACCCAGGGGCCTAGGCAGTGCAGGGTCTGCGGCATCAGAGACTCACACAGGGCTGCAGGGGAGTGGGTGGGAGGAGAGGGTCCTTAGAGATGACTCTGACTCATTCCTGCCCTCCTGCCCCCAGACCACCCAGCAGCCGAGCCTAGAGCAGGAGCCCAGGCAGGAGCACACACGCGCTGCAGGCACCACTGCCACTCTCCTGAGCAGGGCCCAGCCCCCTGCCGCAGAGGGAAGCCACCTGGGGCCCCGGGGCCTCACCTCGGGCCACACTGGAAGGCAGCTTCTGCCAGTTCAGCTTCTTCATGCGCACAGTGGGCGGGTTCACCCGCCTGTGGCTGGGGACCCTGGCAGAGCCCAGGCTGTGGTCCACCTGGGCCACAATAATCTCCTCCATGCCAGGGGCCCCAGAGGTGCTGGGCAGGGGTGGGGGCGGGGGTGGGCACCCCATGCCTGGGAGTGGAGGTGGGGGGGGTATGGCCTCACTAGAGACAAGCAATGGGGGGGGTGGGGGTCGGGTGAATGCAGCCCCCAGGCCCGGCAGGGGTGGGGGAGGTGGCGGTGGGGGAGGTGGGGGTGGAGGGGGAGGAGGAGGGGAGCCGGAAGTGGAACCAGGGAGGTGGGGCACAGGTGGGAGTGGGGTGGGCTCCTGCTGCTCTGGGGCTGTCGGCTGCGGGGCCATCACGTTGCTTTCGCTCTGGACGTCGGCAGCGGGCAGGCTGACGGGGGCCGCCACCGGCTGCGGGCCCTCCACACCCGCCTTCGGTGCACCAGTGTTTTGGGGGGAGCTGTCCTTGTGACTCTGGCCCAGGTCAACCTGGATGCTCTTGTGGGCCTTGTCCAGGGAACGTGGGCGGGGCCGCGCCTTGAGGGACAGGAGCCGCTCGACCATCTCCTCCAGGGTGCACTCCTGGGCTGGGGTGGGGACATCTGAGGTCAGGGTAGGGGACAGCAAGAGAGGTGTGGTCCCCTCCCTCCCGCAGGAGGCGGTTAGGGGCCAAGGATGGCAGCCTTCCCCAACAGAGAACCCAGTGTCTGCCCACCGGGCTGGGGTCAGGGAGGGGGATGTGGGCCGGGGCTGTGGGCAGGGCACCTCTCCCTTGTCCACTCACTGTCACTGGCCAGAAGCACTGCCCGGTTCACCAGGTTCTCCAGGGCCTCCCAGAGCAGCTGGCTGGAGCGGAGGGTGGGCTCTAGGTGCAGGAGGCCCTGCAGCACGGACAGCAGGTGTGCGGATGCTGGGGAGCAGCTCACCTGCGCGGGGCAGGCGAGGAGGGCGTGTCACGGCAGTCCTCTCCCCAGGTGGGCCTGTAACCCCCGGCCTCCCTGGGAGCGTCCCCCGTCACCACTCGATGCCCCGTGGGGGCCCTGGTGATGAGCCTTGGTCAGGGGTCCCCAGTGGCTGCACTGGCGACACCTGGGGCCAGGTCACCGTGTGGGGGCTGCCTGTGCATTGAAGCCAGGAGCACCCCTACCAAACTATGACGACCCCAAAGGTCTCCAGATGTTTCCAGATGTCCCTGGGGACACTGGTCCCCAGCTGGGAGCTGCTGGGTTCAGTGATGGACAGGCCTGAGCTGGACCAGAACTCATCCTCCTGGCTTCTCACCAGTCCTGAAGTTCCCTGGGGCCCAGGACAGTGCAGCCACCTCTGGGCAGGCCTGGCCTCTGGAGCCCTGTCCTCCTGGGGCCTGTGGCCCCAGCTCTGCCCCTGGGTAGGCCCAGACTGTACCTCTTTCCAGCCCCCATCGCTTGCTCTCTGCCCCAGGATGTAGCTCTGGACATGACCCAGGCCCCAGGCCCCAGGCCCCAGGCCCCAGGGCAGGGCGGGTGGCCGTTGCTGGGCCTGAGACCCCTGGAGGGGCCCCAGCCTGGCCCACCTTGTGGAAGAGGGCGGCAAAGACCTCCTGGTGGCTGTTGATGTCTGTGCCTCCGAAGACTCGCAGCAGCTCCTCTTCGTCCTCGGCCTTGGCCTCCCTGAAGGTCTCGAGCTGGATCAGTAGGTCCCCGTCCTCCAGGTCTCTGAGCGGAAGGGGCCCGGCGGGTTGAGCTGACTGTTCCCACCAGCCTCCCCTCCCTGGACGCACACGCAGACCACCCTGAGAGCCCAGGGCTGCCACAGCCAGGAGGCAGTGGTCTGTTCAGGCTGGCCTCTCTGGCCAGGGGTGGCGACCTTCCATATTCAAGCCGGGGGTCCTGCCCGTCTGCCCACAGGTCAGCTGGCAGCTCCACGCCCCTCAGGGAGGGACGAAGAGGACATGCTGAAGGTGGCACTGCATGGATGGCAGGCCCTCAGTGCTGGGAGGGCAGCACTGAGACCACACCTGAGGGGGTCCACCGGGCCCCTGTGTGGAGGGCCAGGCTTCTGGCCCGACCGTGGGAGCCTGAGCATTCACTGAGCCCAGGACCTGCCCATCGTCTCAGCCTGGCCAGGGCGCTGTGCCGTCAGTGGCAGGGCGGGCCCCTCAGCACCCAGCAGACCTTTGCCTGAGGCCAGCTCAGCACTAGTCACACCAGCTTGGGTTGTCCTCCTGGGGCCCCCTCCCGGACCTGCCCCAAGACGACCTCCTCGGGGTGGGGGCCTCACCCTGGAGAGTGGTCCTGATGGGTTCCTGGGTACCCGTGTACATTTGGATTTCAGGCAAACAAGGAAACATACTTAGCATAAGTATGCCTCAGCCAACATCTAGAATACACTTCCGCTAACAAAGTGACCTGCTGCCTGTCAACGGTCCAGCGCAACCGAGGGTCCTGTCCTGTATCTGGTGACCCTAGCTTCTAAGGGCGGCCGCCAAGCCCTGGGACAGGGAAACTGCAGAATGGCCCGTCCAGCAGTGCCGGGGATGGCAGGCTGGGTCCTCATCGGGACCAAGCCCCAGGAGGGGTAGGCCTGCTGGGGCTACTCGCCGAAGCTCCACCCTGCCCATCTGGAGGCGGTGCTTGGGCCCGGGAAAGGTGGGCCTGGCTTTGGGGAGCGGCGAGCGGGGACTCACCGCAGCCGTGTCAGGACGTCCAGCAGCTGCAGCCCTGCAAAGGAACAGGCAGCACTGGCGGGCCTGGGAGGCTGCCCGCCCCCCGGGGTCGCTGGCACCTTGCGATGCCTTTGCCTCCGCCCTTGCCCTGGGCTCACTCCCACCACCCAAAGCACCCAGCCCGTGAGGCGGGAGGGGAACCTATTCCCACAGGACATGGGGGGGACACAAGGCTCTGGGCGAAGACTGCACTGGATACACAGCAGTGTCCCTTCAGTGGCCACTGCCACAACCAGCAGGGCTGGAACTGGGTATCAGACAACCTGCCTCCCTCTGCTGCTGGGCAGACTTGTACCCAGAGCCCTCGAGGGCTGACGTCCAGGGGTCCCAAGGCCCCGGGTCCACTGAAGGGAGCAGGTGGGGGCAGGAGGCTTGCCAAGCCCAGGACAGAGCCTTCCTCCGGGGCCCTGGAGTGGGGGACGCGGGGCATCTCCCCGGGAAGGGGCAGAGGTCCGGGCAGGGTTACCAATGAACTCGCTGCGCAGCTGGGTGCGGGCACGGATGTCCTCGGGGCCCAGGATGACGGCGTTGATGACGCTGAGCAGGGTGACCACGTAGGGTACGTTGTCACTGTCTGAGAGCTCGCTCATGATGACGCTGAAGCGGTATTGCTGGCTGCACACCGTCTGCGGGGCAGGCAGGGGTCAGTGTGCCCCCAGGCCCCCCCAGGCCCCCCCGGGCCCCAGCCCCCACTGCTCACCTTGTAATGGTCCAGGGCGTCCAGGGTCAAGGCGTGGCCCTCAGGCGAGTAGATGCACAGGGCGGCCAGCAGCTCAAACACCTGCTTCTTGACCATTACGTTGGACGTGTCCAGAGCTATCAAGGACCGGAGGAGTCTCAGCGGCGCCCACCGGCCCCAGGCTGGGGCTCCCCCTCCTCCCAGGCCTGCCCGTCCCTGGCCTGTGCCCGCCTCCCGGCCTGGACGCCTACATTTGAGTTGGGAAGCGCCCAGCTGGCAGAGGCTGGAGGCCTCCCATCCACATCAGGTGCCGACCTCTCCTGATGTGCTGACCTGCCTCTGGGACCACAGGGAGGGGTTGGAGGCACCTGTAGCCCCAGTTACCCGGGATCTACTCTGGCTGGCCCTCAGTTCTGAGAGGGGTCCCTGCTGGCTCTGGGCCCCAGGCCCACGCTGGCACACCTCCCAGGGCCGAGCCTGTGTTCTCTCCAAACTTAGCACTGACTGGTGCCTCTGCGTCCCCATGTACCCCTGCCCCCCACCTCATTCCTGGAGCTGAGAAAGTTTTGGGGGTGTCTCTTGGCTGGCCCTGCTGAGACTAAGTCACAAAGGACTCCACAGACAGAAACAGCTGGGCCTGGGCGGGGTGGAACAGGAATGAGGTGGGAGGCTCACCCACAGGTGCTGCCCCCCCCCGTCACCTCCCCCCAACCCCGGAGCCCCAGGCATCAGTGGGAGCAGCACAGCCTGGTGGGCAAGGGGCACACTGTGTGACCACTGTCCCCCAAGGGCAACCTAGGGCCTCTCCCAAGGGCTGAGGACTGAGTCTGGGTGCAAGGTGGGGAGACTTCTTAGAAGAGGTGTCAGCCAACTGGAACTTCAAGGCTGAGCAAGCCTTTGCAGGTACATGAAGGCACAGCAGTCTGAGCAGGAGGGGAGGCCAGAGGGCTGCAGCTCGGGATGAAGTCCCCAGGTGGCCAGAGCAGGGACGGGGGGGTGGGGTGGGGGGGTGGAGGTGGATCATGACCCCATCAGCAGGGGCCGGCCAGACTAGAAAGGCTGAGGCCCAGCTAACCCCGAGGAGCTTGGAGCCAGGTGAGTAAAAGCGAGGCCACCTGGGTTTTTGACCTAGTGCCTCCAGTTGCCACAGTGTGGACGGGGGCCTGGAGGCCAGAGACCGGGGAGGGGGCAGGGCCTGAACTAGCACAGGGCTGGATGGAAAAGCAGGGCAAAATCACAGAACAGAGGAGTCAACTAGAGGCAGCTAGCAGGAATATCATGGAGTCTCCAACTTGGGGAGACGGGAAACCGGTGCCTCCTGCAGGAAGCCCTCCCTGCTTGCTGGGCCAAGCTCTCTCCTGTGCCTCAGCCCTCACACTGCCTTGCATGGCCTGGAGCCTCACACTGGGTGGCTCAGGCCCATCCGTGCAGCCGGCCTCCACGGGCCACGGCTCACCCTGGGAGAGCTGGCGCACGTAGGCCTGGTTGCTGAGGATGTACCGGATGCCCTCCTGCGAGTTCATGACGGCACGCACGCAGCTGATGCAGGTGAGCTGCAGCAGGGCGTCGGCGATGCGGGCCACACCGCGGCCCGACAGGCGCGCCAGGGCCTCAAGCAGCAGGTCCAGGCCGCTCTGCTCCAGGAACTGCACCATCCAGCCGCCGTCACTGCTCTCTAGGCGCTTGCGCAGGCCCGAGTAGTTGACCACAGAGGGCATCTGCAGGAGCCGGATGCACAGCTCGGGGTCGGCGTTCTCCAGGTTGGCCTCCGTGGGGTCCGAGTCCTGCGGCCCCAGCCTCTCCTTCAGTGCCGCCCACTTGCGCTGGGCGCCCTCCTTCACCGACATCTTGCCGAACTGCAGGGCCAGAGGGAGACGGGGTATCAGCCTGGAGCCCGGCCCCGGGCCTGGACAGGTTCCATGGGCTCAGCCTGGGCAGGTGAGTGGAGGAAGCGTCCTCTGTGCCAAAACTCCACCTGCCAATCAGGGACTCCCCGTGCTTCCTGCTGAGACCCAACCTGCAGGTGACACACTGTGCTGCTTACCCCTCGCCCCACCAGGGCAGCCACGACCCACAAGCACCTCCTGTGCCAGGTGCTTCTGACACCCATCCCTGTCTCAATCGTCATAGCAACCGAGGAGGCAGCAGCACCATCCTCGCTGGGGGCACTAGGACCCCGAGGAGGCTGCACCAGCAGGAACACCACTAACCCAGCGGTGACGCGCAGCAAAAACAGTGCCTCTGGGGCTCCCTTACCTGGCCCCAGGGTGCTTCCCTTGCCCAGTGGACAGGATTAGATTGGGTCAGTAGGGTGGGCGGGGACAATGCCAGACCCTGGGCACTTCCAGGCCGCCCACAGCATAAGGAATGTGCCTGGGGAGGGCGGCTGACTCTACGGTCATGTTCAACACCCACTGGATTCTGGGCAAGATCAGGGCGCTGTGGAGAGCGGGCCTGTCAGGGCCCAGGTTTTATGGCTTCAGTTTGTCCATCTGTATGCAATGGAGGGCCAGCGTCCCCCCTAGGCCCACTGGCTCTTGGAGATTTACCTGGATTCAGCTGCAACCAGTGTGATCGCAGCCCAGAGGACACCCCGCAGAGGGTAGGGGGTGGCCTGGCCCGGACGTCCCCCCACACGCGTCTCTCCGACAACAGAATAGCACGACAGGCCTCCGTGTCATCACCACACCCACCAAGCCCCCTCCCTGGGGCCCCGAGCCATGACGCTGTCCTTAACCACAGCCCCTGGGACTGGCCCCAAGGGTCAGGGGCAGCCCAGGCTCTTCTACGACCATGTATGGCTCGGGTCTTATATTTAGCGTGTGAGAACGGCAGCAGGAGGCCGGGGGGCAAGGCACAGCGATACTACTGCGCCTCATGCCCAGGGGCTGGTGCCGGCACTGCCTACCCTGGCCCGTGGCCTCCCACCCCCACGCAGGCAGGCACGTACACCCGACTTAACAGGAGGGGAAATGGAGGAGGCACCCAGGAAGGCCAGGTCACACGCCCAGGGCCCCACAGATGGAAACGGCAGAGCAGAGGCTGGACTTCGGAAGGTGGCCAGGAGCCCGTGAGAGGCTGGATGTCCAGCACAGCGTTACTCTAAGGGCTGCTGAGTTACAAGGGAGACCCCAGGGGCTACCTGAGGTCACATGGGAGACAGGCTGAGTGGAGCCAAAGGATCCCCAGCACTCGCTGTTGTCGCCTCTGGAGGTCCCACTCCCTGTCTGCCCGGGGGACAGTCTTGAGTGTCTGCCCTCGAGGTTCTGGAGCCCACCCCAAGCCTGCCAGGGGCAGAGAGCAGCCCCTCTTGTGAGCAGTGGGTCTCAGCCAGGAGTTCAGCATCACCGCCCTTCCCCGGCAGGCCCTCACCCTCCCAACTGTCCAGCTGCCCCGAGGGACCCATGGGGTCCTCCCGGGACGCAGCCTGGCTGCGGCGGGAGACGGCTGAGCTGGGCACACTGGCCCTCGCCCACAGACCTGGCCGAGATGCTTGTTCTGTCCGACCCTGTTTCCTCACCTGCACCAGCCTCAGGCTGCTGGAAGCACCCTGCGAGGCAGGTGACGGGATGTCGGGGTGGGGCATCAGCCATCCCCTATGGGTCCCTGAGGCCTGGGTCCTGGGCTGGGCCTGGTTGGGTGGGAAACTTGGAGCCCTCCCCATGACTCTGAGGCTTAACCCACCCTCCCAGGCCCACCGCCTTGGACCCCCATGCACTCACCCAGATGCGCAGGACCTTTCTGCCGCCTCTGCCCACCCATTCTGGGCCCTGCCTCGGGCTGCCCCTCACGCTCTCCTGGCTGCTCATCACTGCTGACGACTGAACTGCCCAGCTGCCAGCCGTGGCCCTGGTCCCTCCCAGGCAGCCTCTCGGTGGCGGGGGACGGGGTCACTCCCACCAGCACCATGAACAGCACAGCAGACGGACCTCCACACACACTGCCACCCGCCTGAGGTGCTGCTGCTGAAGGAGGACCCAGAACGGACCCTCCCTTCCCCGCCTCCACTGGCCTGAGTCCCTGCCTCCTTGGCATAGGCTGAGTGGACAGAGCACAAAGCCTCCCAGGCCAGGCCTCTGGCCTCCCAAGTGTCCTCTCCAGCCAAGAGCCCCAGGGATCCCTGGTTGCAGAAAAACAACTCAGAGAGACAGCCAGTGTCGCCAGAGCCACCCCTCCTGGAACTTCCCAGTCCCCCTGTACATCTCCCGTTCCTGGGGCCATGGGCTCACTCCCCTGAAAGACCCCACATATGGGGGCCCCCTGGTCTGTGGGGTGGGAGCACAGCAGGTGACCGGCCACCTGTCCAGTGTGCCTCCTGTGCACCGTCCCTGTGTCCTACAGCTCAGCCGCACGAGCTGGCCCTGCCTCACAGTCACTGTGTGCGCAGGGCCTCCGGTGAGGAGAGGGGGCCTGGCTAGGGGCCTGGCAGCTGAGGTGGGGGCAGGTCTTCTCCCTCTGTGATGCCCCCCAGGCTGCCCACCCTCATCCAGAGCCCAAATGGCCAGGCCTTCGGCTGAGGATGTCTTCCTAGAAACGTTCCAACGCTCTTCAGGATGAAGGCTGGATATGTAAACGGATAATGGCCAGACCATATATAAACACAGAACCCTGACCCTCAGCCGCAGCCGCCAGCCCGGGAGCCCAACCCATCATCCACAGGAACCAGCCCAGGAAGCCGCCTGCTCCCCACACGGCAGACCTGCAGGAAGTGAGACCTCTATCTCCAGCGACAGCCCAGGAAGCCAAACAACCTGTAACGGCCCCCCCGTGGCCAGCAGGGGTGTGACCAATAACCGACAGCGTCCATCATTTTGTCCCTGCGTCCGACTTAGGACCAAGCTGAGAAAGCCAGACACGCCCCCAGCCATCACTGCGGCGCCTGAGTCTCGTGGGGGTCTGGCTTCCCCAGCCCACCGCCCGCATCAGGCACCCCTAAGTTCCCCTTTCTATGAAGCTTTCCATACACAGAAAATACTTGACACACCAACTATGTATCACATACCACGCACGCAGACGTGGATGTGTGTGTAACGTTCTAAGGCCTCAGTAACAACGTGCATGCACGCAATAGAAGCACAGGGCAATCCCACTTGGTGCCAGCCTGCCAGCCTGGAGTCCCTGCCGGGCCAGGTGGTGGTGCCAACCCCCTGGCTGCAGCAGCTCAGAACAAACCAGCAGCCTTTGCCTGTTCCCGCCTGGGTGGCAGTTGAGCACTTCTGCAAGGAGCACAGGACGGACTCGTTTACTGCTCTCAGGCGCCCGTGTGGAGACAGCACCCGGAACCCTGCATGGGAGGCAGTGTGCTGGAAGGCGGCAGCCTCCTTCCTGGGCCTCCTGGGCTGTGTGACCAGGCAAGTTACTCTGCCCCCTCTGTTCTCCATCTGCTAGTGACAGCATGTGTCTCAAGAGGGGTGCAGCAGGGTTCCCTGTGCAGGAACTGGACCCCGAGGGCACTGCACGAGCACGTAAGACTCGCGTGGCTATTGTAATACTCATCCAAGGAAGCCTGGCTCTCTGCCCTCCGGCCCTGCTCAACCTGGCCCGGCCCAAGGCCCGCAGCCCGGCCTGGAGAGCTAGATGGGGCGAGGCCACAGGGAACCTTCCCTGGCCTAGGTCTCACCAGGTCTCCCCGTGTCCATCCTGTCCTGGGCGGGGCCTCCCGTGGGGCGTAGCCTCCTGCAGGCGGGGCCACAAGCTCAGGAATGTGTTCCCTGTTCCCAGAGCTCCCCCAGATGAAGGGCGTGGCCAGCCTGCCCTGGACGGGGGCCCCCATGGGGCGGAGCCTATGCAGGGATTTGGAATTGCTGAGCTTGCGTGCAGCCAGCAGCAGACTTCACAAAAGGAGACCCTTCTGGGGCCCCCAGGGCCCAAGAACCTGCTGCTCAGGCCAGACCTGTCCATCGGGCTACTGAAGGGTCAGATGCTTCAGCGCCCTCCAAACAGACCGCCCCTGCCCCCCTCTTTCCCCTGCACCAGAAGAACCATAGAGGCAGGAGCCTCCTGCAGAGGGAGACCCGGGACCCTGACATTGGTGGGACGTTGCCCACTGATCTCTGGGTTCACCTGTTTTCGGCCATTAACATGCAGTTTCCATGGGGCCGGGGTCATGCCTTACCCTTCGTTCTGGGAGGTAGGGTCTCCCTCAGAGCCTTCCTTGGGTCAGCCCACTGACCTGGGTATCCTGCTTGTGGGCACTCACCCAGCTCACACGGAGGCCGCCTCCTTGGACATCTGTCTGGCTTTCCTCCTGCTCCTGGGGCCAGCCTGGCACGGTGATGCCCGCATCTCCACCTGGGCGCCCAAATGCCTGGGCAGCTGTGTGACTCATGGGAAGCCACTGCCCCTGCCTGGCAGTAGACAAACTGTGTGTGTGTGTCAGGGACAGGGTCAAAGGGGTCCCCCAGACCTCAGAGACCAGCTGTGCATATGGAGAAACTGAGCCAGAAGGGGGAAGCCTGTCCAGGCAGGCACCGAACACCAAGCTGTGTCCTGGGCACAGGCTGCTGGGAGGCCCTGCACGGGTCCATCCATCGGGCTTCGAGCTGCATGGGAGGGTGGGGAAGCCCAGATTCGGGACCAGAGCTTAGCGCCTTGTGGAGGTGGGTAATGGCTTCCGTTCCTGGATCCCTGCAAGGGCAGGCGGAGGGGCTCTGGGGATGGGGCGGGGACCAGGCCTAAGGAAGGCACTTGAGATGGGGGGCCGGCTGTCCGAGGCTGGGGAGGCAGCTTCAGGGCGGCTCTGCCAGCATCGGTACACGGGCTGGGGTGCTTCTGGGCCCAGAGCCAGCGAGGGCGGGGGCGGGGTGCACAGAGTGAGCTTGTCTTCCCCCAGGGTGGGCGGCAGAATGGCAGGAGCGGGGTTCCGGAACTCGGAGGCAGGGGCTGCCACACTGTATTTTTAGCTCCTACAAGAACCCAAATTTTTCCACTGCTTGGCAACCCTTGGATTACATTCCTGGCAGCTCCCTGGAGCTCAGGGGCAGCCCAGGCCCTGCCACGTGGGAGGGGGAGCTGAGGCTGTCCTGCTGGGAGCCCCCTATTGCTTTACCCGAATCTCCTTTTGAGCCTCCAGCGTGTGTGTCATCTTCCCTACGAGGCCATGAGCCCTCAGGGGACCTCGACTGACCTGTGTGGGTCACCTGCTGTGGGCTCATCCCAGGCAGGGGTCCTGCGCACAGTGGGCCTCAGGGAAGGAACAACTGAGTGTCCACCCATTGCCTGCCTGTTCCCCTGACGCCAGAAGCAGAATGCACAGGACCTTGGGTGGGCAGTGTCCTCACTGCTCCCTGGCCCGTCTCGTATCCAAGGAGCTCCACCTGCAGTCTCCAGGATGGGGTGCAAGGTCCCTGACTCCCAAGCCCTGCATGTGAGGAGGTGGGCTGGCTGCCGTGGCGTCCAGCAGGAGGACAGAAAGGGCCCGCTGGGATGCTAGGCGCGCCGTGTGGGATTTCAACCACATGAAGTGTGACATGTCACGCGGGACACTCACTGGACCTTAAAAGAAGCTGCATCCAGCGCAAACGTGGTCCTTCTCACAGTTAGAGCGAGCGAAATGGCAGAAGGGGACCAGAAGCATCTCACAGAGGGAGCTGGCCTCAGAGCAGGCCCGCCCTCAGCTCCGGTCATGGGGGGGGGGGGTCTCCTCCAGGCCGGGGTCCCGGGCTGGTCAGCACTGAGAGCTGGGGGACACCAGTGGTCAGGGGAGCCAGGCCAGGGCTCAGTCCACTCTGCCCCAGAATCTGGGGACAGGTCAGAGTGATGACAGACATGGCATTACCTGGCCCGCTGGCACCCTCCCTGGACCCAACCCTCCCGGGTTAGGAGTAGAAGCCGGTGGAAGCCACAGAGAGGTCGGCCCTGGTGCAGGGGTCGGGGGGGTGGGAGGACTGATTCGGAGAAGGCTGGCGGTGCTGCCCCTGCCCCGGGCTCACTGGGAAGAGGATCTGCGCAGTGCAGCCCTGAGCCGGGCACTGTGTGTGTCTGGGTTTTGGGAATGGGCTGGGGGAGACCTGGGACTGGCTGACTCCAGTGCGGGGAGAGGGCGGGAAGGGCAGAGGCACCCCCAGAAGGAAGCTGGACTTCCACTTCCACCTGCGCTCTCAGGGACCGATCCGTCTTCGCCTCCCACTGTCACCCTATCCCTGGGGCTCGGCCTCCCGGCTGCATGAAGAGCAAGGCTAATGGTGAGCTCCCGGAGGGACTGGCCACCTCTGACACTGTCAGGGTTCTGGTCCGGATCCTGGGGGGCCGAGGCCGGGGGGGACCGCCTGCCTCTCCCAGCAGAGGGAGCGGCACATGGGCTGAAGACAACAGTGACCACCGCCACCTTCCGTGGCTGAGTCGGTTCTGACAACGAACACTGGAGGGGAGTGATGTGTACAGACCTGGGGGGGGGGAAGGCACGGTAAGGAACCTGTGGCCCCGCAGGTGACAAGATGGTGTTAGGCCACCGTTTCTACCCGGAGGACTCCACTGGGCTGCGTGCAGGCCCCCAGCCCGCCACCAGAGTCCCCTCTGCCTGGGTTCTCTCCACGGAGACCAGATGAAGCTCTGAGATGCCTCCTCTCAGAGGCCCCAAGTCCCTCCCCTGCCCCAGTGCTGCCCTCAGGAAAAGGCCTCTCCCAGAGGGGAGGACCCCTGGTGTCCAGGGAAGGGAAGGCGTAGGCCGGGCTTCAGGCCCTGATCGCCCTGGCTTGTTCAGGGTATTGGGGTGGGACGTGAAGGCTGCCCACTACCGGCCCCCCTCCCCCTTGTCCCAGCTCCAGGCTGCCTGCCCAGAGTAGGGAGGACAAAGCTGCAGATTGAAGCTGGGGGAGGGGCCCCAGCCACACAACCCGGCACTGCCAGGGGCTGCGGCCAGGTCCCAGGGCAGGGTTCCAGTGGGGACCAGGCTCTGCCGCTGACCGGCCATGTCCCTTGGACAACCCACGGGATGTCCTGGGCCCTGGTTCCTGTCCTCACGCTGGGATGAGCAGTCAGCACCACCCCCAGCCCGCCCCTTGGTCTGCCAACAGACTGACAAGATGCTGCCTGTAAAGCAGGCCCCTGATTGTTGGAAAGTGCAGCGTCCAACCATCCAGCAGTCCACTCCCCCCGACATCTCCTTGGCCATGCGGCCGGGCTGCTGGGCCCGACACCAAGCTGGGAGGGAGCATGATCCTCCCCAGTCCCTGCTCAGCATCCCTGGGCCACCTGCTGGCGCCAGGAGCCCAGCCCTACCAGGTGAGTGAGGCCTAGAGCATCGGGCACAAGATGCTGGGTGCCATTCTGGCCAGGTACGGAGGGGCCAGGTCCACGCTGGGCTGGGCTTTCTCATCTGCACGACGGCCAGAAGTTCTCCCAGAACCTAGGGCTGGCTGAGCCAGTACCACCTGCACAGGTGCCCGGCCAGCCTGGCCAGCAAGGCCCCTCCCAGGCCGCCCCCTCCTGCCGTCAAAGGTGACCCCCCAGGTACCGCCTCTGGGTCTTTGTCTTGGCTGCTCCTCCCATCACCGGCCACCTCCCACAGGCAGCCCCTCCCTGCACTGCCTCCCACTTGAGGGCCTGGCTCAACCCTAGGGGGACAGCCTGGAAGGACCAGGCGGGGGCCATGGGTGTCCCCAAGGAGGGCAGCATCCAACCTGGGCACTCAGGGCTGCTGTTCTGCCGGTCACGTCTGTGCAGGTGGGGCGGCCGAGCCAGGCGGCGGGGGCGGGGGAATGGGGAGCACCCCCTCCCCACCCTGGGGCCGGGTGAAGAGATGTCTGCTTCCTGGCTGCTGTGCGCAGGCGGCAGTGCCAAGCTGTACTTGGAGCAGAAACAGGGACACGGGCATGGGGACATGGGTGGTGGGCGAGGCAGGCTGCACGCTGAGGCCACATCCCAGGGCCCCAGAGCACCCAGGACCAGGCAGGACAGAGAGATCGAGGCCCTCTCACATGGCAGGGCAGGATCCAGGCTGGCATCTACCAGCAGCTGGCAAGGATCCCAGGTCGAGCTGAGGCATGCAGAAACCCCTGCCCCACCAGCTGGGCCAGCTGGACTCTGTGTGTGCGGAGGGGAAGGGACCAGCACTGCTGGGGCATGGAGAGGGGCTGGGGCTGGCTCTGCCCACAGCGGTAGAGCGGGTGCTCGAAGGCCAGGAGGGGAAACCACCACCCCACGCTGTGTGCAGGTGGAGTGGGACGTCTGGCCTTCTCCTCCTCCCTGACCCACGTGCCTCGATTAACCACAGGGTTAGCCTCTGAGGTCAGGCCTCAGTGGCACCATCTGCAAAGTGGGAAAAGCAGAGCGGGCCTCCACCTCCCCAAGCCTGTTTCTGGCCGGACTCCCACCCACGGAGGGCTTCGCTCCATGGCCCGGGTCAGCCCGGCCTCCCAGCTGCGCGGGCAGTGCACACCTTCCCTGTGGGGCTGGCCCGGGCACAGCCTCGCGGGAGTGGATGGTCCTGCGGTCTGCCCTCCCACCCTACCTGTCCCTCCTTTTCCACTGGGGCCCAGCTTACAGGAGGCAGGTGCTGGAGGCACTCAGGTGCAGCTGGGAAATTTGTAGGGGCGGGAGGGGCAGGCAGAACAGGAGGGCAGCCTTGGCCCTTGCCCTGGGCCATTCTGTCCTCGACAGCTCTGGGAGAGGGGCCTTTCCATCAGTTACCCACCCGCAACGGCCCCCTCTGCCAGGAAGACCCACTGCCTCAATGGACCAGCAGCTCCGGGGCGCAGCTGCCTGTCTGCACAGCCTGCTCTGCTCTGGGCTCACACCGGTGGGCGCCCGAGGTGGGCCGGCACCGTCCCCACCGCTGCTGGCTGTGTGGGGGTGCTGCTGGGCGGGACCTGGTTCTCTGAACGCCCAGAGTGACGGTGCCCACGGGCGTCTGCTCCTGTGGGAACTACGTGGTGACTGGGAGCCGTGGTGACTACACTGCTCACCTGGAGCCGGCCAGTTCTCCCCCGACCCTGGGGAAGCGCTGTCTGCCCAGCGCGGTGTACACCACACCGGCCCACCGCAGCAGTGGGGGGCACGAAAGCCAGCCCACACAGTAGGAGCTTTATAAATGCAGGCACCAATTCTGTCAGCCAATCACCCTGTGTCTATTTCCTCTTCCACGGAACAGAGATTATGGGGCACCACCCTCACAGGGGGCAGGAGGCTCAGAGACGATGGCAGGCTAGTCCATTCACTCCTCTCCGTTTATTCAGCCCACAGGCTTTCAGACTGCAGGGGAGCTTTGCCTCTGAGCACCCCCAAAAGCCAGGGGCCAGGGCCAGGGCCAGAACCAGGCCAGCTGTGCCCAGGGCGGTGCCCCTGTCTTTGCCCAGTTATTATCCATCCGCGCCGCGCCTTCACAAAGCAGCTAACTTTCCCAACCTGGAAAACAACTGCACTTTAATGAAAGGCGAACGGAGTCTATTTAAGGTAGGACTCCCAGGTCCCGCAGGCGAGGTGTGTGCGCAGGCGAGGTGTGTGCGCGCAGCTCCGACATCCTGTCGACACCTCCACAAAGCGGGGGACCCACACTTGATGGTTAACTCTTTGCTGGGAAGGAGCGAACCCTCGACAGACAGGCAGCCCCACCTGGTCACCTCGCTCCGCCCCCCCTGCAGCACCCCCCTGCCTGCCTGCTCACCCTGCTGACCCGTCACTCCCGGAGCTGGGGGCCCCTGGGGAAGGGCTGGCAGGGGGGCGGCCCACCGCTGCGCCAGCCTGGCCCTTTCAGCAGAAAGCTGGTGCTGACCTGTGAGAGGCGGGAGCAGCGTGAGGCCTCAGACACCAGACCTGAGCCCAGATGTCGACAGGTGCTACACTAGGGCTGCTCCGTGCACAGCCCGAAGGCCTGCTGCCCTGAATAGCACCGTGACGGGGTTGGGGGCCTTCCCTCTGGGTCCCTGATGGAGCCACTGTCCCTACCCTGCAGAGAGCAGATGGGGAAACTGAGGCCCAGAGAAGGCAAGTGTCCTGGCCAGATCCCACTGCCCAGAGGGAGAAGAGGGCGGGGCTGGTGGGGAGAGGACTTCCCAACTCCAGCTCCTGCGTGGGTGTGCCTGACCTCTGGCCTTGTTCCTGGTTCCTGGCTGGGGCAGGGTCATGGCTATCTTAGACACTCACTCCTGGTGAATTTGGCTGGGATAGGGCACTATTGCTGTGGTCGCAACTCAGACTGGCCACCATGCAGCCTGGGGCCCTGGGTCCCACAGCCTCAGGAGGCCAGGCAGAGGGTCTACCCAGCTGGGGCGACTTCCCTCCTGGGGTTATGGTTACTCCCCGAGTTCCTCCCCAGGAAAGGAGCCCAGGGGTGAGACCACAGGGCCAGCCTACCAGCCCCACCCGGGGAAAGCGAGAGCAGTGATGGGGGCTCGCTCCCCCAAGGCCTGCCTGTGGGTGTGCCAGGACCCTGCGTGCGCCCACCTGCATTCACGCAGCTACAGACCCAGCAGCCCCGTCGCAGTGCCTTGGGTGCCACCAGGGCGGCGGACCCAAAGTTGAAGTTTATTTTCCCAACTGTGGCTGATTCATGGTCAGGATGTGGCAGCCACGAGGCGGGGAAATTCTGCCGGCACCGGGCAGAGCGGAGGCCCGGCCGACCTTCGGCCCACCGCCTGCGGGCAGTGCGCGCTCGGGCAGTCTCCGCGCCGGGGCGGCAGTCCGGGGTGGGGCGCGAGCCGGCGGGGCCGGGGCGCCATGGGGGTCCCCGCCCAGGAGCCGGGATCCCGCAGCCCTGCGTCGCGAGGCTGCTCGCCGCCACCCGGGGCGCACACGCCGCTGCCCCAACCCCACTCCCCAGCCCCACGCATCGCCATCACCCGGACTCAGTTTCCCTGAGGATCCTGCTAGGCCCAGAGGGCGCGGACTTACCGGGAGGAGAAGGCGGCTGAGGGCGGGGGTGCAGCCAGCTCTCTATCCGGGTTGGGTAAGGGCTGCCGACAGCCGGCCCACCGCAGGGGTCCGCAGGGCTCGGGCTCGGGCTCGGGCTCTCCCCGGCGCGCGGGAGGAAGAAGAGGCGCCGCCCGGCGCCGCCCGGCCCCGCCCGCCGGCGGCCACGTGGGGAGCGGGCGCGGGCCGGGGGCGGAGTCGGCGGGGGAGGGGAGGGGTCCCTCTGGGAGGCCCCGCCCCCTCCTGGCAAGCCCGCGGAGGGACTAAGGGAAAATCACCGCGGGCCTATAAATACCCGGGCCTCCTCTCCTGGGGGTCGATCCTTTCCCGGCCCTGCAGGTTTCGCCCTTGGTGGGCGGGGGTGGCACTGGGGGTGGGACGCACGGAGTTGAGGGGAGGGAACCGGGGAAACATCTGGAAGTGGTCTCCCCACCTCAGACCTCGCTGTACGCCCCCTCCCTGGTCTCCACTGCTCCGCCTTCCCCCTCGAAACCTCCTCCAGGTCCACCCCCCCCTGGCAGCGCGCCATCTAACCGGCTCACTCACAGAGGCTGCCTGTCAAAAGTCCGGCTTCCCAGGCCTCCTTCGTCGGCCGTCTGCGCCCTGCGTGGGAACCCCCCTTGGGCTAGCTGATGCCACGTGCCCAGAACTGAGGTTCCCTCCTGGGAGATTGCTCTTCCTGGGCTTCCGGGATGGACAGCGTCCCCATCAACCCGGCCAGTTCGTGGGGCCTCCTTCCAGCAGCACTCCCTGAAGGGGTCTGGGCGGTCTCTGGGCAGCCTGACTCCGCTGGGCGGTGCAGACAGCAGGCCTGAGGAAGCTGCCCCTGACAGCAGCAGCCGCCGCCAGTGCCACCCCCTCTTCCCGTCCTGCCTCACCAGTCCTGCCAGACTCTGCCCCCCCCCGCCCTTGACCCCCCACGTTGCCCAGCGTGAGACCTGCCCATAGGAGGCTCAGGAAACCTGGCTGGCTGGCTGCAGAGAGCCAGCCCCCGCAGCCCCACCCCTTGCTCTGGACTTTAACCCTCAGTCGGAGCTCAGACTGAGCAGACTGCACCAAGCCAGGGGGCCGGGGGGGCGGGGCTGGTTTGAGGTGGGCAGGCCTCCCCCCAGCCCCAGTCTGGTGGAGGAGATGCCATCCTGCCCTAAGGGTCCTGCTCCAGCACCGTCCATGCCTGGTCTCAGGCTTGGTCATGGCGTGAACTGCCAAGCCTCAGTTTCCCTATCTGTAAAGGAGAATGTCACCCCAAAAGGTTACCAAACCAGCACATGTGGGTGAAGTGTCTCTGATGTTGGTTTTGTCTTGACAATTCTCTCCCGAGACCTGCCAGGTGCAGACTGTAGGGGCAGGGTGGGTGGGGAGGGCTCACCATGGGGGGCTCAGGGTGGAGGGAAGGGCACTGGACAAAGATGCTTCAGACCAGGGCCTGGGTGGCTTCACAGCCTTACTCCGGCTTCTGCCCTAGGACCAAGCACATACCCCCTCGGTGCTCAGTGTGTCCCCAGTGGGTGCAGATAAGGCCAGGAGCTCCTGGCCAGTAATGCCTACTGCGCAGCCCCTGCCCAGCCCAGTGGCCCCAGCCCTCGGAAGACTCCTTGGCTTGGCCCTGGGGCGGGAGCAGCTTCTGGCAACAGGCCAACGCTGAATGAGGGCCCCTGAGTGCTGGGCGTGCCCATGTGAGCTGCCAAGGAGGGTGAGCTGACTCCTGGACACTGTCCAGCTGGGGGACGTGTGAATGTGGTGGCCACTCCTGGACAGGGACACTGCCATTCTTGGAATGCTCCACAGGCGTGTCTCTGCCTGGAAGGCAGGCCAGCCCCCAGCCAGCTCCCTGACCCTCTCCCCACCCCTTGGAGCACCCCTCCTGTCCTCCCCAGAGCTGAGTTTCAGGCCTCTCCACGCTCTCTTGGATCCCAGCAGTGGATGTCCAGCAGGCCTTGGCACCTCTTTGGGGTGGGGGTGGGGGGCACCAGCCACTGACTCACCGCTTTCCCAACCTGGTGCCTGGCTGCAGCCGGCTGTGGTCAGTGGGTGTGTTTGTTGATCCAGTGATGGAGGAGCAGCAGGGGAGGAAGGTGGGGAGTGACCTTCCGGCCTCCAGCCTGGGCTGCGGGAGGATGACCCAGCTGGGAGAGCTGTGTAGAGCGGGGGCCGCCAGGCCCCGGACTCCCAGCTCTTATGCACCTGGGATGGGGAGCAGATGGAATCCTGAGCCTCTCCCAGAGCCTGGAGCTGGAGGCCTGGCGTTGGCGAGGGGTCTACATGTAGCTCAGCCACCGGATCAGCCCTTCTGTGACACCCTCATGTGTGAGGACCCCTCCTGTGATGGAGAGGGAGGAGGCCAGGGCCCCCAGGGCTGGCTCCTGCCCAGGGCTTTCTCCCTTGTGCTCCAGCCTGGGACAGGTGGCCCCAGGCCAGGCTCCTGTAGTCTGGCTGGTGTCCTGGAGAGCACCACAGAGGAGGCTTTCCCTGATGGGTGGGTCAGTTCACTGCACCCAGCCGCCTCCCATACACACCCACAGAGGCACCTGTGCAGGCCGAGACTGACCTGCATGCACCCACAGCGATGTGCTTGCGCCCTAGCGAGCCAGCCCGTGGAGACCTGGTCATTGCCTCCTGCTGGGATGCAGGAAAACAGGCTGGGGTGAGGGGAGAGAGCAGGCTTTGGCACTGCCCACGTGAGACCTGGGAGCAGCCAGGCAGGCACGAGCATCTCCCAGAGAGTCTTCCAGCGACTTCGATGCGGCAGTGAGAGACAGGGCAGCCCCGAGTGCGGGGGTGGGCACTCCTGGGCCAAGAGGCGGGCCTGAGGCCCACCCAGGGACCCCAGGCTTGGTCTTGCGTTTCATCTCCTTTGTCAGTTCAGCGCCCAGAATGCTTTTCACTTTTTGTCTTTTGAAGTGTTTTTCCTTTTTTATCCCCCTGGGGTGCCCTTATACGACCTCTGATGCTGCTACAGAGTGAAGTCAGTGAAAGTGTGCCCCCTACCCATCCATCCACGCACCCACCTAACCATCCACCATCCACCCACCCACCCACCCACCTACCTAACCACCCACCATCCACTCACCGACATAACCATCCATTCACTCACCCACCCAGCCACCTTCCTAACCATCCAGCCACCATCCATCCACCCATCCATCTAGCACCCACCGACTCAACTACCTACCCACCTTTCCATCCATCCATCCATTCACTCCCCCACTCACTCATCCACCCACCTGATCACCACCCATTCACCTATCCGTCTGTTCACTCCAGGGCTAGCTGTACCTGGTGAGTAAGAACGAGGGCACCCAGCTCTGCTACAGAGCAGCTATGGGACTGCAGGCAGCCGTTCTGCCTCTGTGCTTGTTGACAGGGACCTGACCACTCTGGTCACCTCCAGAAAGGTGGGCTGTATTGGGGGCAGCAGTTGCAGCCTCTGGCCCTGGGCCCTGTCCCCCCAGCATCCCTGCCTCTCCCTCACACCTTTCCTCTGCAGCCTGGCAGCTTTGGCCATTGGAACCTCAATACCTGCTCATGGCGGGCTCAGCGTTCCCCACATTTCTCCTGTGGTTCTCAGTCCAAACTCCAGGTGACAGCTGAGTGCCAGCCCATCTGTGCCTAGCGCAGAAGGTGGATGTCAGTCAGGGCCCATCCCTGGGCTGGGGGGCAGGTGGGACCCGGGACCAGACAGCTACTCTCAGAAGGGATGGTGGGCAGGCTGTCCGTCAGACTTGGGCAGGTCAGTGACCTCTAGCTTCACTTGCACTTCGCTCACACACTCAGGAGATTCTTGCAGATCCTGTATTTGGGAACTTGCATACCTGCTAAGATACATTTGGAACCCTAAAATCAATGCTCATTTCACAGTCACTTGCCGACATCTGTAGAGTTGGACAAATGAGGCCACACCCTCTGCCTTCTTGCTTAATCTTTCGCTGCAAACATGGCCTGTCTGCTGCTGAGTTTCCCACATTTTTGTGATTTTTGTTGGCAATTTCGCTGTTTAAAGTGGCCCTGGATAACCCTGAGGTACCATCCAGGGTCCCTGAGCGCACGAAAACACATGGGTCAGAGGGGCTTCCTGCCGCCGAGTTAAACGCTCAGGAACCAATGCCAGGTACCAGGTACAGGGTCTTTGAACAGAACTGCATGTACAACAAGGTTCTGTACTGATCAGTGGGTGAAAAATGACTTATAACGAAAAAGAATATGAAAAAGGATATATACGTATAACTGAATGCAGTATACCAGAACCTAGCCCCACACTGTAAATCAGATGCACTACAATTAAAAAATGAATAAATCAAAATGGGGCCCGAGGCTGGCAGGACCCTGACACCGGGCCCCCCAGGGGTGAGGGCTCAGTTCTCGACACTTCATTCTCTGGGATGGCGAGCCTCCGGGCCTTGGCCCCTGCCCCTTGTCCGCGGCCTGCCTTCCTTTGGTGTCTTCCTGAGCGGTTGGGCCAGTGGGCCTGCAGGCCCCTAGGCGGTGAGTGCCCAGCCCCGGGGAGTGCTGGGGCCACGCCCAAAGATGCAGCCTGTGGAACAAAGAGGGGCTGGGCTGGGGCCCAGTGGCCAGGGGCCTCCGCTGACCCGCAGAGACCTGGACTGTCCCTCACCTCCCCCGCCTCTGCGGGTTGTCTCAGCTACGCAGTCAGGTCTGGACCAGAGGAGCGGCTTTCTCCTTCACGCTGCACAGATAACTCGGCGGCAGCCCTGGGCCCACAGCAGCTCAGCTCTGACTGTTTTACACGTGGGTGAGGCCAGGTCAGGGGAGGGGCGGGTCATCTTTCGCTCAAGTTAAAGTTTCTATAAGGAAAGAGGCAAGAAACCACGGGGCCTGCAGTGCTGGTTCTGGGAGTGCGCAGAGGTGTGTGGGGGGGTGTTGGGGGTTCGCCAGATGGCCCCCCCAGGGGCGGCCCTTAGGGCACTGTAGGGTGGGGAGTTACTCGAGACCCGCGCTGTCCACAGCTAGTGTCCACCGAGGGTAGCAGTTTTCTACTCACCCTGCCCTTGGCCTTGCAGCTGCAGACTGTCTCCCCTCTCCCCTCGAGAGAGGCAGGGCTTGGGGCAGGGGAGAAGGGGGGGGCTGAGTTGGGGGGAGGAGGAGGGCAAGGACAACTAGGCTGGAGAACTGGATGCTCCCCTGCGTTCGCAGAGAGATGGAAGCCAAGCCCGTGGTTGTGGCCACTGGACTCTGTTTCCTAGCGGCTTGGTGCTGGGCCTGGCTCCGCGGTCTTGGTGCTTTTATTCAGGTGGCTGCCTCTCTGTCCCACTCCTCCCGGCTCTAGCCTCAGCCACCCCACCCTAACCCGCCCAGCATAATTGGGTCCTTTCCCCCTGACCCTCCACCCAGCCAGCCATCCTGGAATTAGTCTGTAAGCCTCTTCTCCTTACAGGGAAAAGAATCCCCTGGAACCTTAGCTTTCCAGCGAATGAAGAGTTTACAGATTTCATGTGCTGGGTCAGGGGAAGTGCCCCTCGGCACTCCTGAAGCCCCCAGAACAGGTCCCCTTCACAGCTCCTCCTGCCCATCCCCCCTTGCTGTCGGCATCTTCTGACCCACATCACAACTCTCCTTTCTCCTCTAGAGCAGTGGGGGAGGTGTAAGGGTTAAAAATAACCCCCAAACCCGAAACCAGGCACGGTTCTGCTGTGTACAATGGCCACGTCAGTCCTAGCCTAAGGCCTCCCTGTCTCTGCCAGCCCTCTGCACAGGCTCTGCTGGGGGCACCCCCCACTGCCCTCGTCTCCCCCACCTCCCAGAGAACTCCCCCCACCCCTTCAAGGCGCCCCCTCCACGGAGGCTCTCCATGCGTCTGCGCCCTTCCGGTCCCCGGCAGGATCACTGTTCTCTTTCCCCCAGAAAACTCTGACCTCCCGCTCCTTACGCAGGCCAGCGTGAGCGTCCTCGCTCTCCCTGACTGGACTGTGAGCTCCCCGTGGGGTGCGTCTGAGGGTCCGGGATGAGGGCGGGGCGTGTGGGTGCGAGTCGGGGGTGGCAGGTATGAGTGCCTCCGAAAGAACCCCGACTGTCCCCACTCCTTGTGCCACCCCACACCCCTCGGCCCCGCCCCGCGAGCCTCTCCAGGCCCTGCGCGTCCTCCTTCAGGTCAGCGCAAGTCCTCTCCCCCTGGAGGCCCTCGGTGGCCGTCCCGGGTGACGTCACCATTTCCTTTCATCCATCAATTCCTTATTACCTTGGCCATATTTTTGAAGTTAATAGAAATCAAGCTCGAATTTGCCGAGCGGAGCGGTGACGGGACACCGCCAAGAGGGGGTGGCGGCCCCACCGCGAGTGGGGACGGCGGGTGGTTCCGAGCGCCCTGCGGCGGGAGGCGCCGTGGGCGGGCGCGTCGGGCGCCAAGTGCTACCCGGACACGTCCCCAGGCTGCGCGAGCGCAGCGGGGCGCAGCCAGCGCCACATCCAGCGCCTCGAAGGCCAGGGTCGGGCACGGCGCGGAGCCTTCTCTAGATGGCTCTCACGGACGTTCGTTTTGTCTTTTCCGCATTTTAAATTGGATCACTTGTCTATTGAACACTGAATACCTTCTTAAGATCAGACCCTCAGCTGCACGGTGGGGAGGGGGTCAGCGAGATGCCCCTTCCCTGCTTTAGCTGCTTGGGACCCCTTCGCCTCTCCTCCCCGTTTCTTCTCGCCATCTAGTCTGAGGATCCCCCATCACTTTGCCCCCCATGCCTGCACCCCCCAAGGCACCGCTCTATTTTCTCATCTGCGCCCAGCTCCGGCCCTGGCTCGGAGGGTGCTGGGCAATGTTTGCTGGGGGTGTGAGTGGGCAGGTATCCAGTGGGGAGCGCGTGGGGGGCTGCAGTTTGAGTGAGCCCAGAAGGCTCCTCCTGGGGAGACCCCCCGCCACTGTATCCGGTTCCTCTTCCACCGGCTGGGCTGTCCTTGGCCTCTCCCCGCCTCCCCCCGCCTACCGCCAGGGTGGGCTTTGTGTGTGAATCAATTTTTCCCAGGAGAGGGCTCCAGGGCTGCGGGGCGGGACTGCGCCGGGTGTGACTGGTTCATTCCTATCCGGGGGTCCTTGCTGATCCCAGCTCACAGGGCCTTTCTGGATCCCCCGCCACTTGTGTTGGCAAAGATGTGGCCATGTCCTCTCCTGAAGCTGCTGACTCAGGCGTGAGTCACCATCCACCGGCAGCTGAGGGGGAGCAGAGAGTGGGGCAATGGGCGGGCTGTGTGTGTGCTGTGCTGGGGGTGTGCAGAGGCCCTGAGAGATGGGTGTGGCCTGACCACCGCCCAGAAGGGCCCTGTGCAGACAGGGAGTACCTCCCATGGTACTGAATTCCAGAGCTCTGGGCTTGTCCTGGCCTGCCTAGGGAGGGCCCTGCTGGAGGCCACTTACGTCCCTGTGGACAGTGGGCACTGTGGTCCAGTGGCCCAACCCGGATCCTGGCTCTGCTGCTTATAAGCTGCTTGGCTTTGGCTGCTCAGAGCTGGGGCTCCCCACTACCTCCCCGCCATGTCCCCGCCCCCCCAAAGTGAGGACACCAGTGACCTTCCTGCCTAGGGCTGGGGGAGGATTGGATGAAGTCTTCTGAGCAACTCCCCTGCCGCCTGCAAAAATGAGCTCCATGTCCAAGGCCCAGCAGGAGGTGAGGCCCAGCTGCCAGCAGCTTACCAATGACCTGGCTGAAGTCCAGGTTTGGTGGTGACTGGGCCACTTTGTTGGGGGCAGGGAAAGTTCCTTTGGACACACCAAGGGGAGGGAGGGGCAAGAATCATTGGAGAAGGTCACCCAGGACAAGGAGAGTATGATTCTGACTTTATTGATTTGTTTGATTGATGTACAGTGTTGTGTTAGTAGCAGGTGTACAGCGAAGCGATACAGTTACATATACGTATTCTTCTCCAGATTCTTTTTCATTATGGGTCATTATAAGATGTTGAATACAGGTCCCTGTGCTATAGAGTAGGTCCTTGCTGTTTGTCTATTTTATATGCAATAGTGTGTATGTACGGTAGTCCCGAACTCCCAGTCTATCCCTCCCCCCTTTCCCCTTTGGTAGCTGGAACTTTGTTTTCTGTCTGTGAGTCTGTTTCTATTTTGCAAATAACTCCATTTGTCTCATTTTTTTCAGATTCCATAGATAAGTGGTATCATATGATATTTGTCTTTCTAACTTACTTCACTTAATATGATCATCTCTGGGTCCATCCATGTTGCTGCAATTGGCATTATTTTATTCTTTTTATGGCTGACTAGTATTCCATTGTATAAATGTACCACATCTTCTTTATCCAGTCATCTGTGGATGGACACTTAGGTTGCTTCCGTGTCTTGGCTGTTGTAAATAGTGCTGCTGTGAACACTGGAGTGCATGTATCTTTTCGAATTACAATTCTCTCAGGATATATGCCCAGGAGTGGGATTGCTGGATCATATGGTAGCTCTATTTTTAGTTTGTTAAGGAATTTCCATACTGTTTAAGGAAAGTAGGTTTTACTCTGAGAGCAGGGGGAAGGAATTGCGGTTTAAGCAAGAATGAGGGTGGGGACCCTGACTTGTGATGTCACAGATCCCTCTGGAGCGGGGAGAGAAGGGGCGGCAGGGCCAGGGGAGGCTGTGACATAGGGGCTGGGCTGGCAGGGTCTGGTGGGAGTTAGACAGTAGTGTGCACATGTGGGAGTGTGTTGGGGAGCCAGCTTTTGGTTCCTGCAAGGCGAGGAGGCCACCGCCCGGCTGTTGGGAAGATGGTGGGAGTCGCGGGTGCCGGATGGTGAAGGCGGCCAGGACGCCCAGTATGGGCCGAGAATGAGTAAGCTTAGGTCTCTGGGGACAGCTGGCAATTTACAAAGGTTGGGGACCCCGTCTCCGCCACTGTGCTGCCTTCCTCTGAGACCACAGTCCCCATGCAGCTTATGACTGTCCAGAGAAAGCCCAGAACCCCCTTCCCCACAGCCCTGCGCTAAAACCACCAGAGCGGCAGACCCAGCGGCCGGGACCTGGGAGCTTGGGTTTTGCTGCGGTCCTCCCTGGGTGGCTCAGTGCGGCCCAGCTTTGCTGTTTGCCTCATTGATGGATGTGGGCAGTGCCCACGGCCCTAGAACATGCAGCAGGCAGCCAGGGGGACAAAGAGACAAGGAGGCCCAGCCCTGCCCTAGAAGGGCTCCGAGGGCGGTGCACGCACACAGCAGGCACTCAGCCTGGGACGCAGGGCACCTGCTGAGACCCAGCTCCTTCGACCCTCATACAGCTCTGCCCTGCAGGTGTCACCCGTAGGCAGATGGGCAAACCCGGGGTCCATGATGCTATGGGCTTGCTCTCGGCCACACGGAAGGCAGGTGCTTGGAGCCCACGTCCCATGTCTCCCTCTGGAACTAGCTCCAGTTTGAAGTCAGCATCTCCCACCTTAGAGAAGACAAACCCCCAGCACCACCCCCCCAGCTCCTTCACCTCCACACCCACCCCTTTCCTCCTGGAGGGCAGGTTGGGACCTGAGTGGGGGATCTTGGCATCCCCAACCTACAGATGAAGAAACTGAAGCTCACGTGGGGAGCAGCCCAGTCAAGGAGGCCTGAGAGGAACCCCAGGATGGTGCTGGATTCTGCAGGTATCTGGGTGAAGCTGTCAGGGGCCCCTGGGGGTGTGGGAGGGCCCAGGGACCTCCCAGGACCTGTCAGCATTGGTGTCCCTCATGCAGGCCCATCCTAGCTCCTAGGGAACTGCCCAGGCCGAGATGAGGGGATGTCCCCACGGAGGGAACTGCAGGCTAGGGTCTGGGGTCTAGGGTCCTAGACCGGCCCTGGAAAGGGTGTTAACCTCCTTGGGCCTCAGTTTCTGCAGCTGACAGCTGGGCCTGGGGGTGGGGGAGGGTGGTGGGATGAGAGGGTGGGATGGGGGCCATGGTGGCTCTCTGGGAAGAGAATTCTGTTTTCAGCGTCCTGCCAGGTTAGACGGGTGTGTGCCTGTGTGTGCATGTGTGTATCTGAGTCCTGGGAAACAGCTCGAGACAGGAGAGACAGAGAGACGGGGTGGGCTGGCAGGGAGAAGCTGGCCGCAATTCCAGCAGTGCCCCACCCAGCGGAGGTTCCCCAGGTCCCACCCTAGAGTATCCTTGGGGACTTCCAGGGGGAATCCTTGTGGGGGGAGGGGGAGTGGCCTCCTGAGCTCAGAGCAGTTAGTGTCCCTGGGGGGGGGGGGGATTCCTGGGTGACCTCTGCCCTGCTCAGCCTCTGGCTCACATTCTCCTGGGAGGAGGCCGGTCTGCCTACTTCCTGCAACATTCCACACTGACCGCTGCTGGCGGGACCTCCTGCATCTGGAAACTTCTCTAGTCCTCCTCTCTCAGGATGCCCTGCTAGCCCTCGCCCCACCCCCCAGCCCTCCCCTGGGCCACGGCCGTGTCCCTGAGAAGCGGAGCTCAGCCAGGCACCGGTGCAGGTGCCTCCACCGGCCCAGTCCCCACTCCTCCCCCCAGCCCTGACCCCTGGGGGCCACTTCCCCTGGCAGCTCAGACCCCTGAGGGGCCCGGGACACGCTTCCCCCTGCCACTTGGGGGTAGGGTGCTCGTGCCAGCAGCGGGCAGGGAGGCGTGAGTGGCCTGGGTAGGGGGTTCTGGCAGGGAGTGTCCAGCCCCTCCACCCTGCATTTTCCAGGTGGAGTCTTCTCGGGGAGGGCTCTGGGAGCCCCTGGCCCCCTGCCGGCTGCAGGCTGCTGCTGGGGCTGAGAGGGCAGCTGCATCTGAGTCACGTTCCGGAAAATGAAGGAAGCGCTTCCACCACCATTTGTCTCCTTGGGAAGGTTACGGGGAGAGGAGAGGCAGGGGGCAGGGCTGCGGGGGGGCCCACACCTCAGGCCTGTCCTCTCTGAGGGTCCCTGGGCTGCCTGGGGTGGGGGTGGAGGCTCTTTCCACCCAGCCCCCAGTGGGACCCCAGAAGTCCACAGGGAGGGGTGTCCGGTGCTCACAATAGCAAACCCAGGCCACCCCGGGGGCTCCAGCGAGGGGGCTTCAGAGGGACCCCCTCACCCCCGTTCAGGGGCCCCAGAGCCCGCACACTGCAGGGCACCAGGTGACCCGCTCCGGCCCCTGGTGTGTCCAGGACCTGAAACCTGCTGTCCCTGGTTGTGGGAATCTTGGCTCCGAGCACTTTGAGCAGCCCTGAGCCTTCCGTTCAACACATCCCTGAGACGACCACCCTGCAGGAGATGGGGGCTGGGCATGAGAGGGTGACTCTGCATGGGCTCTGGTGGGGTTCCGGCCCCTCCTCTGCTCTGTCGGCCCCTCCCCCCGAGGGGCGGGGTGGTGGTGGAGGCAACACCCTTTCTGGCTGGGGCACCTCCTGGGCTGCACTGCCTTCCTACCCTGGAGTTATGACAGATCCCCTGTGTCATGTTATGTGCAGAAGGGACCGATGCAGGAAAAACGGATGTGGGGCGTGAGGAGGGCCGTGTCGCAGGATTCAGTTGAGCCCCTGGGACGTGCCCCGCCAAGCGTGGGTCCTTGGCTTCGCGCAGGGAAGAATTCAAGAGTGAGCCACAGTTGAGTGAAGGTGGATTTATGCAGAGAGATACACTGAGAGGCAAGAGAAAGGCCACGAGGTGTGAGGGTGGGTGCTCAGATTAACAGTAGGTACACCCTCCATGGACAGATTGCGGGCCGTCTCCGTAGAGGGAGAGAGAGGGGCGGCTGCGAGGCGCCGTGTTGCTGGTTTTCATGGGCTTGGTGGCTTCACATGCTAATAAGTGGAAGGACCAGTCTAAGTGGCCTGGGGAAGGGGCTGGGATTCCCAGGAAGTTGGCCATTTCCCACTCTTTGACGTTTTGTGGCCAGCCTTGGGGCTGCCGTGGAGCCTGTGGGTGTGTTATTCACCATGTTAACATATTACAATGGGCGTATAATGAAGCTCAAAGTCTCCTAGAAGTTAAATCTCCCACCATCTTGGGCCTCAAGGCCTACCGGGGGCTAAATCTTTCACTTCTTGATGTTAATTGCTATGGCCTTCCTTGAACGGCTGTGCCCTGCCCCCCTCCATCCTGTCTCATTCCCCCCTCACAGATTTTACTCCCATAATCTTATGGGGTTGCAGAGGGGCGAAGGTCCGTCTTCTGAAACTGCTTCCAGGCTGAGTAGGGGTGTTGACCTTGCCTATCAGGGAGTAAAAATCTCTGAATGTCTAATCTAGGGGCCCAAGGGGCAGGACAGCCTTTTGTTTTAGCGTCCGAGGGCTGAGGGTGTGGGCTGGAATCCTCGCACAGCCATCGTCTGATGTGGGGCTGCTGTGACCACGGTTTCCATGGACTTCTGATGAATTTTCTTAAAGATGAAGCACCTTTGTAACAGCAGTTTGACAGTCTGTAATGAAAAAAAGACTTAAAAGGCATGGTTAAACACTTGCAATCACCACTACACGATATTATTTGTTATTCTGAAACAGGTACCTGAGGTCGTGTATTGCCTCGCAAGTGCAGGTGTCTCCTGGCTCCTGCTGGGGCTTGTAAGTTGCAGGCTTTATTCTGGACCGATGGACCCAACTGGCAGTCCCTCGTAGCTCAACAGCAGCTGGGGTGCTCAGTGTTACCTGACATGGTCCCTTCTGTTCTGGCTGCAGCTGGTCTTCAGGGGACCCTCCTTCCAAGTTTTTAGTAAAACAGAGGCTGCTGATTGGACAGGGACGTCAGCCTTTTCCTCTGCGGGAGAGGGCAACATTTTGTTTCCATGTTCTTGGAGAGCCTTTGACCTTGACTGAAGCTAACAATGTGGGAAGCTAATCTATGAGCTTCCCCACCAAGCAGGAAATCTGCAGTTAAAAGGGCCTCCACACATCGTTTCAAATGGGCTAAGTTTTAACATTCCCTTAGGGGCCGTCCTTATTCTTAGGAGGGCTACAGGCAGGAGGGGGACCCAGGTTTCTGAAGTCTCCTGACACAGCTCAGCAAGTGTTCTCCTTAGAACGTGATTGGCTTTTTCCACCTTGCCTGAGGACTGGGGCCTCCAGGAAGAGAGGAGGCGATGGTTCATACCCAGAGCGGAGGAGACCTGTTGAGCCACCGTGGCAGTGAAGGAGGGTCCATTATCAATCACCCTGTAAGCTCTTTGGTAGCCCAAATCTCGGGATTATTTCTTTGAGCAGAAATTTTGACACTTCTATTGCTTTTTCTGTTCTGGTGGGGAAAGCTTCTACCCACCCTGTAAAGGTGTCTATGAATCCCAACAGGTACTTCCATCCCTTACAAGGGGGCATCTGAGTAAAGCCCACTTGCCAATCTTCCCCTGGATAAGCTCCCCGATGTTGTGTGGGCCGGAGTAGGGGTGGGGGTAGAGGGTGGCTCCCTGGGTCACAGCGGGCACATATTTCACTGGACCTAGGGACTTCCTTAACCGTTTGGGACAGTCCCTGGCCTGGGAACACTTGAGAAATTAGTCTGAGTGTGGAGTCCCGCCTAGGTAGGTGGACTCGTGGAGATGCTTGATTATTTTCCACTGCTTGTCCCCAGGAATGAGGAGCTTATTACCTTTTCTCAGCCACCCTGAGAGGTTCTTCTCTAGCCGCCTGTGTTTTGCCCACCTGCCCGCTTCAGGTGTAGAGGACGGCGCAGTTGGGAGAGGCTGGCCCTCAGGTGGGAGACCTGCAGCTGTGAGCCCGGCTGTGCTCTGGCCGCAGCCTCGGCGCCTTGTCTGCGCCGGGGTTTCCCGTTATCAGGGCAGAATCGCCCTTCGGGCGTCCCCTGCGGTGTGTGACCGCAGCCTCTTGCTTCTAGGGGTTTTAGAGTTTCTGCCTGGTGTTTGATCGGGGACCCCTGGCTGTCAGCAGTCCCCTCTCTTTCCATACGGCAGCGGCAGCGTGGGCTTGTCACACCAGGAAGCCATATTTAGCATCAGTATAGATGTTAGTCCTTAAAGCTTTTCCTAACTGGAGTGCTCTGACTAAAGCCCTTAGTTCAGGCTTTTGGGCCGAAGTCTGGGCTGAAGAGACTCAATGACTGTTTGTAGCTTTACTGTAGCGTAACCAGCCCTCCTTGTTCCATTGTGTATAAAGCTGCTTCCACCGGTAAACCATCCTGCATCCGGACCGGACAGGGGCTCGCCCCTGAGAGCTGGCCGGCTGGAGTAAGCTGTTCAGGAGTCCCCACACAGGAGTGAGTGAGGGGGAGTCTGGATGCGGAGGAATGCAAAAGGAAGCATCCTTTAAGTCTAGCACTGGGAGCTAGGCCGCATTTTCTGGGACCTGGTCAACAAAGTGTATGGATTAGGGACTGTAGGATGAACTGGGGCCACTGCCTCGTTAACTGCCCTCAGGTCCTGAGCAAACCAGTATTCTCCATTTTGCTCCTTTATGGGCAGCACAGGAGTACTACACGGAGACTGGCAGGATCGTAACCGCCTGTACTTTAAGAACTTGGTTATCAAAAGCTGGACACCTCGCTGGGTCTCAGGCCTCAAGGGATACTGTCTCCTCCATGGGTAATCAGCATTTGGCTTTAACGAGATCTGAACTGGGGGCACGTTAGTGGCCTTGCCAGGGACCTCAGTTTCCCAGACAGCAGGGTTTACTTGCGAAACAATACGGGGTGGAAGGGAGATCTCCCCTGATTTAGTGCTGAGGTGGGTTCCCCAGGACATGGGATCTGACAGCTGCCGTATAAGACTGCCAGCCTCCCTGGGCGCCAAATGGAGTCTTTTTTCTTGGTGGGCGCCTTCTTCATGAGGGTCTCCAAGTTGTATTACTGCCTGGAATGTGGTGAGTAAATCCCTTCCCGACAAGGGGAGGGGGCACTCGATATGAGCAGAAACTGATGTGCAAAGGTAAAATCTGCTAGCAGGCCGCCAAGGGGGGCTGAAAATTGCTTGGTTTGGGGCTTTCTGTCAACCCCTGTTACTTCGCAGGATGGGGAGGACAAGGGTCCAGGGGAATCAGTCAGCACAGAGTAGGTGGCTCCCGTATCTGGTAAGAAGACAGCTCTTCTGCCTGCCACGTCAAGGTTCCCCGAGGCTCCTCCGGAGGAATGACCCCGTGTCCTGTGGGAGCCAGGGAGGGCCTTGGGCCCCGTCAGTCTTCAGTCATCTCAGCCATCATTGGTTTGGGAGCCCCAAGCCCCCTTCGGGACTAGGGGCAGTCCCGCTTCCAGTGGCCTTTTTGTTTGCATATAGGGCAGGGTCCCAATGGACTGTCCCATACATGGGGCATTCATTTTTCCAGCGGCCCTCCTGGCCGCACCTTAAACAGGTCCCTTTTTGGCAAGGCAGTGGCTCTGATCCAGGCAACCTGGAACCTGTCCTCGCCATGGGTCTTTGTGGAGGGTGACACTGAGGTGGTGCAGGGGTTAAGGCTGCCGCTAGGAATGTGTCTTTCGCTGTTGTCCTTGGATCCTTTTTGCCTCTTCAGCCCTGTCTCCATTGTTGAATACTTTAAACGCCAGCTCCACGAGCTGATTCATGGGGATCTGCGGTCCCCAGCTGCCCAGAAGGGGCTCAGGGGTAGATGATTGGGAAGACTACCCCCCTCAGAGTCGAGGGAGGTCAAAGCTCCTGGCTGTGGACCTCGGGGAGGTGGCCCCATAAGGAGTCGCCTAAAACATCGAGCTCCTGTGGGGGAGACGCTCTGAAGGGCACGGGAGCCAGGCACACCCGGCAGGGGGTCCCTACAGCTGGGTCTTGGGGCGGGGTCAGGGACTTTCGGACACGTGGGACTTCCCCATTTACCTCCTCTTACAAAGCAGGTCCAGCTGTGAGACAGCATTGTAATTTAATGACCCATTGTTTGGCCAGACCTCTTGGTCCCCTGGTTTGCACAGGGGCCATGCAGTCCTGCAAAGGAAAATTAACTCCTTTTTCTTTCAACTACCCTATTTAAGCTTTTCCCGGTTTACTAATACGCACCCTAACGGGGCCCCTTTGGGCACTTGTAGTTGTCCCCATCTCGGTTAGGCTGTCCTGGTTAAGGGAAGGAGCAAGGGCCAGCGGGAGAAGGTGGCTAGAGTCCCAGGGTCTAAGCCCTTTAGAGGGAAGGAGACCTAGGTCCTGAGGCAACTAAGCTGATTACCTTTTGCGAAAGGGGAAACAAAATAGCTCCAAAAGGTAAAAATCCAGGACAAAACGGGAAAGCTGCAGCCACAGCGCTTCCTACACTAGAGATCCTTAGGCCCACCGAGGGAGTGCCCTCCCGCCACTCCCTCTCAGAGGCACTGAAACCTGTGACCCGCCGAGGGGTTCGAGAAACCACGATCCGATAGATCCGCAGATAGATCCGCAAGGGGAGTGCCTGCCCATGGCTCCCGCCCACGGGTGCAATGACGCCGTGAGCCCCGAGGGCACTCGGGCAGGGCTGGGCTGCAAATTTTTAAAGGGGAACTCCCAGAGTTCCCACAGTTTGGGCCCCTTTCGCAGTTCCAGCATCCCTCCCACAACTGGACCAAGACTGTGTAGGGAAAGGGAATTGGGCTCAAGGAAACATGGAGAGGAATCTCGCCAGTTACTTGCCACGTGGTCTTGGTTTGGGTGTCCGAGGGGTCTCCTTGGTGGATCTTCTCGAGTCCAGAGATAGAGCGGTAGAGGGGAGAGTGAGAAAAGACCGAGGAGAACAGCCTTGGGCCCTTGGGCTCGGGGCTCCTTCGCAGCTGGAGAGCTGCTCTCTGCCAGACCCTGCGGGCAGCGCCAGCCGCCACCCAAGGGCTACGTGAATCTGCACAGCGTGGGAGAAGCCCCCCGCCACCCTCCAAAGAGAGGGGAGCCGTAGCCCAATAGGTGGGTCGAGATTACGCCCTTTGAGCCCCGTTTCTTTACGTAAATGCCCCATGTTGGGTGCCAGAGATGTGATGCAGGGAAACGGGTGTGGGGCGTGAGGAGGGCCAGGTCCCAGGCCTCAGCTGAGCCCCTGGGACGTGCCCCGCCAGACGTGGGTCCTTGGCTCCGCACAGGAAAGAATTCAGGAGCGAGCCACAGTTGAGTGAAGGTAGATTTACTCAGAGATACGTTGAAAGGCAAGAGAAAGGCCACGAGGTGTGGGGGCTGGGTGTTCATATTAAAAGTAGGTGCACTCTCCACAGACAGAGTGTGGGAGAGAGGGGGCGGCCGCGAGGCGCCGTGTTGCTGGTTTTTATGGGCTCTGTGGCTCCATATGCTAGTAAGTGCAAGGGCCAGTCTGAGTGGCCTGGGGAAGGGGCCGGGACTCCCAGGAGGTTGGCCATTTCCCACTCTGACCTTTTGTGGCCAGCCTTGGGACTGCTGTGGCGCCTGTGGGTGTGTTATTCACCATGTTAACATATTACAATGAGCGTATAATGGAGCTCAAGGTCTACTAGAAGTCAAACCCAATACCATCCCAATCCTCAAGGCCTACTGGGAGTTCAATCTTCCACCATTTTGGTGTTAATTGCTGTCATTCCTTGAATGGCTGTGCCCTGTCGCCTTCCCTCCTGTCTCAAAGTGGTTGCCAGGGTCAGACACCCAACCTGACGGAGGAGAGGAGAGAAAGAGGAATTCACTGACCGATGTCTCAAGGAGAGGGGTGCGGGTCAGGATGGCTGTCTGGTCTCAGCTCAGCTTTGCCCTGTCAGCGATGTCCCTCCCCCAGGCTGGTGCCCTGTCTGGTGCCTCCCGCTCGCTGTCCCTTGCCTGGGGCCCTCAGAGGAAGGGCTGCATTGATGATGAGAGGCCCCACCCCCAGGAAGAGTCTTCTGGATGGTCTGGGTCCCACGCCCACCCTGGGCAGCCCGTGGGAGGGAGGGGGGAGGGGAGAGTGAGGTGCTGGGAACGGAACACCTTTTCTTCAGTGCCTTGGTTCAACGGCGGGTGCGGGCAGCTCTCTAAAAGAGGGGAGGCTGGAGCTGGTCAGCAAGATGTACCTGGCACGAGGCCCTTCCCTGCAGGTGGAGGTGGGTCTCTCTGCAAAAGCGCAGTTCTCGTGGCCCCCGATCCCCGGGTGGGAGAGGTGTATCTGACTGGACACCAGGTCTGAGGAGGCCTCTTCAGGGCTGCCAGGAGACACTGACTGCCAGTTTGGGCATGGCCACGGGGCGGTCAGCTGTCTGGGATCAGCTCCTTGGTCCTGGGAGTTGCGAGATGACCGCTTGTGTGAAGGTGGAAGCTGGGAAGCCAGGGACACCAGCAGGGATGTGAAGCCTGCAGGAAAGTCATGCTACATGGGGACGTGTAGTCTGTGCCCCAGCGCACTGGCTTCCTCTTGTTTGGGGCACAACAGACTATTCCCTTTTACACATAAGGAATCTGAGCAGGGCAGTCCCCGAGACAGTGAGATGTGTTAGAGCTGTGGGTCTTCCCGTCAGTAGGCACTTCCTGGCTCTGTCATGAGACCCTTAAGGCTACTTAGTGTTAAAACCCTTACAGAATCCAACATCCATCCATCCATCCATCCCTCCACCCACCCATCCGTCATCTGTCCATCCATCCCTTCATCCATCTACCCACCCAACCACCCACCCATCTAACATTTACTGAAAGCCTGCCATGTGCTGGGCACAGGGTTAGCACTGCTTATAGCAGGCAAGCAAAGGCGCAGCATGACCCTTGAGTAGGGTTGCCCGCTGAGGTGAAGAGCAATACAAGGCATCCTGTTAAATTTGGATTTCAGATAAACAGAGAATACTGTTTCAGTGTCAGTGTGCCCTATGCAGCAATTCAGGCAAGTGTGCTCCAAGTGCGGCATGGGGCGTCGCTACACTGAAGCTCATTTGCTGCTTATCTGAAATTAAGGTTTAACCGGACATTCTGTATTTTATCTGGCAGCCCCACCCCGAGGTGCTCACTGCAGCTGGTAAAATGATGCAGGTGGCAGGTGCGTCGGCATGCCAAGTGAGCGGGCTCTGGGGGCACCCAGGGCCGGGCAGCTCTTCCTGCCTCTAGGAGTCGGGACAGGCCTCGCTGAGGGGCCCCGCCGGTGTACCGAACGCCTTCTGTCTTCTCGAAAGCCTCAGTCCATCAGTCCTGGCGTGCCTCGGCTGCAGCTTCAGTATCTTCCTCCCAGAAGACTCTCTTCCCATAGCACAGAGTGAGTCTGTGGCCCCGGAGCAAGGCACAGGTCAAAGGCGCCCATTTCCGAAGTGTGAGCCCTGGGGACGTCAGTGCCTTCCAGCCCTTCACCCTCCTGCAGGCAGGCCTGTGACGGGTTCCCCCTGGTCGAGCTGCCTGGTCCCTCTACCTCTTTTTCAGGATGGGAGACTCGGGGACCAGGAGTTCCTGACTTTCTGGTCTTGGGGCCCAGCAATGAGGGCTCCATGCCCCCCGGACCGGACACTGACCCAGATCCCATCGAGTGTGTGGTCCTGCGGTGCCCCGGCCCCGGCCACCTCTCTGTCCCCTCCCGGCGCTGCTCCCTGCCTTTCACCCCTGGCGGCCACTCCCAGAGCAGCAAGCAGGCTGTGGCCGGCTCTGGTGTCGCCGCATCTCCTTCTGCTGGGCCCCACCGTCCTTGCTGGAAGGGTGAGCCTTTCTGTTTTATCTCCTGTTCACGCCCGCCCGACAACAACAGCTCCTGTGCACTAAGGGCCTCCTCCTCCAGAGGAGCTTTGAAAGCTGATCTAATATAATCCCTACAAAAATCTATGAAAAGGTTTTTCGTAGAAAATGGAAGGGGGTGGGAAGGGATAAAATGGGAGTTTGACATTTGCCGATAGTACTGCTCTATGTAAAACAGACAAGCAGTAAGTACGTACTGGAGAGCACAGGGAACTATACCGAACGTCTTGTAACCTCTAACGAAAAAGAATATGAAAACGAACCTGTGTATGTACACGTGTGACTGAAACACGGTGCTGTGCACCAGAAACCGACACAGCATTGTAAACTGACTAGGTTTCAGTTAAAAAAAAAGAAAAAGAAGAATAAAATCCATGAACTTGGCAAGTTTTATCTACATTTTAAAGTTGTAAATACTGAGGCTCAGAGAGGTTAAGAAACCTCCTCAAGTTTACCCAGCTATTGATGACTAAGCAAGGGGCACAAAAGAACAGTTTAGCATCCTGAAAAGTGCTTGTTATGAAAATATCAATGAATGCAAAAAATGACAGAAAGAGTCTGTGAAAGTCACTCGAAATCCCATCACTAAGAGGCAAGCATCGTTAAGGCGCTCAGCCTGCTCCAAACAGCTTGCTTTGCAAACGTGCAGAGGGAAGAGGGCTGGAAACAATAGAAAAACAGTGGGCTGATGCTTTACTCAAATAAAATATCAAACTTGGCTTCATTTGGATTTCCATGGGAGGAGCTGCTGAATTTCAGATAAATATTTTATTACAACCAGAGAGACTGGTTCTTCAAAGAGCTGTGTGTTTTCCATAGTCATTTTTTATTTTTAAAATTTTTTTTTGATGTAAATAGTAGCAATACTCTTTTAGGTCTGTCTCCTAAGGTAAGAGAAATGAAAGCAAAGATAAACAGATGGAATCTAATGAAACTTGGAAGTTTATGCGCAGCAACGCAAAGACGACCTGCAGAGCGGGAAAGACATTTGCGAAGGATGTGGCTGGCGAAGCATTAAGGTGCAAAATCTATAAACAGCCTACACAGTCAGTATGAAAAAGACAAACAGCCCAATCAATAAATGGGCAGAAGACGCGAATAGATATTTCTTCAAAGAGGACTGCTTTTTCCTTTCAGCACTTCAACAGTTTGTTCTTTTGTCTTCTGGCCTCCATCCATGCTTTTTCTTGAGTCTCAGTCACACCTTCCTGCTTCTCTGCGTGTGTGCTGGTTTTGTGTGTTTTCCTCACGTATTGTGAATGACGTGCTGTCGGGACTCAGGATTCTGTTAGGTTCTCTTTAAAATTAGTAATGTTTGCCTGTTTGTTTCATTCAGTGGTTAACTCGACTGGACGCAAACTGTGCACCGGCCCCCGTGGTGGGTGGCCGATGCAATCTCTGTGCTGCTGGCCCAGCGGCTGAGACCCCGTCCTGTGCAAGCAGGGCTCACAGACCCGCCAGAGGTTTGAGACAGGTTTATCACGGGGTATCTGCGGCTGCCTCTATGTGGCTCTCTCTGTTCTGGGATTTCCCTCGTGGTCACCCCGAACTCCATCCTCTGGTTCTTCACACATGTAAGACCGTGTTTCATCGTGGCTTAGGCGCCCGGCAGGGCACAGACCGCAGGAGCCCGCCCAGCTGTCCCCTTCTTCCCAGCACCCGTCCCCTCCAGTCTCTGTTTCTGGATGCTCTCCAGTGCTGTGGGACGGTTGTCTGTGTCCAGCCACTGTAGTTGCTACCTGTGCAAGATTTGGTCCAGTAGGAGCCACTTGGTCATGACTGGAGAAGCCTGTGGGCAGCTGGGGCTGGAGGGGCGCAGACCCCACAGCCCGGCCGGGATTGAGCCGGGGCAGGACGGGCACGGTTTGTCTGGCTCTGGCCCATCTGGTTTGGGGGCCGGTGTCTTCCGAGATTTAACCGAGAGCCTGTAGGTCTTAGCCTCCTGCCCAATACAGCACCAGGATTTTACAAATGTTTTGGACTGAGAGAGTGAAGTCTCTAGTTTTACCGCCTCTGCTCCCGCGCCTGCAAAAAGCTTTGCTGAGTCCTCGTCCCCTGGGCCTAGCCGAGGGCCTAGACAGACAAGTGTCTCCAGGGGTCAAGATGGCTGTGAGTCGTCGGCCCTTCCTGACGGTTCCCCCGTCTCCGGAACTTTGGCCCATTAAGTCCTGTGGCGCCCACAGCTCCGACCCTCTGCGGTAGGGCTTTGTAGCGTGCTTGGCCTCTTTCAATTGCTGCCTTCGGGGCTGACGGCCTTCCGTGTGGGGCCCGCCCTTTCCTCCTCAGAAGCAGACGTCCGGTAGCAACTCACACGTTTGTATCCCTTCCCTCTGGTCTGGGCCTGACCGCTCCGCCTCGGTCCTGCAGTGGAGTGGTTCAGGTTGGAAAGAGCAAGCGAGGGGCCAGGCAAAAAGGACCTGCTGAAATCTCCTCTGTCCAGCTGGTACGTAAGCAGACAAACCAGCCTTTCAGATGTGAGCACCTCTGCCCAGCAGTGCCAGTCCTGGGACTTCATCTCAAGACGAGGATTTAGAATGTGCTCAGAGGGCAAGCTTCCAGGATGCTTCTGGCAGTACTATTTTCAATGTTCAAAGATAACCCTTGGAACAATAGGTAATTCGTTGAGAAAAATGTGGTGTATGCATGCAGTATGAAGTCGTGCAGCCATTAAAAATGGTGGCAGACTCAGTGGAAGCACGATCACGGGATCCAGGGCAGCTGTGTGGTCTGAAGACCTTTGTGTGCACGTCGCCGGTGGGGAGGGGTGTCTGGAGGGACCAGGGCACCTGTGGTCACAGCCACTGACTGCGGGTCCAACGGCAATTATTCAGTGTCTTCTGGTGGTCTGTATTTCTGATTTTTAAGACAATGACTGTTTTTTTGACTGTGGTTTTGAGGTATGATTTACAAACTGCAAAATGCATAGGCCTGAAGTGTGCAGCTTGGTGGGTTTTGACAGATAAATAGAGCCATGTGACCTCCACCCAGGACAAGGCATGTTCCCGCCACTCAGAGTGCCCGTGTCGTGCTCTGGTCTGCCGCGAACTGAGGACCGCGAGGAAATCAGAGAGGCTCTCTGAGGCTGAAGGGAGAGGCGGTGTTTGCAGCCGGGCTCTCAGGGGGCTGTGCCCACATCACGCTCCTCTCTGAGGCCCTGCAGCGGGGGTCGGGGGGGGGTTAGACGCAGTCCTCTCCCCACTCAGGTGCCCCACAGGCGGGCCTGGGCGGGGAGGGGCTCTGCAGCAGGTGGGGGCCGCCTTGGCCCCGCCCACCCTGGCTACCTTTCCTCCAGCTCCCAGGTCGGCTCTGGGTCACCTGGCCAGAGGGACAGAAGGCCATTCATTGTACCAGGAGTGTCATCTGTCCTGCATTAGGAGTGGGAGGCAGGAAGGGCTGCATTCCTACCAGTGAGGGAGCACTGGGCTCAAGGCCTTTCTTTCTGAGCTGCTGGTGGAGTGTCACCCAGCTCCCGGGACCCAGCTGGGGCCGCAGTGGCCTCCGGGTGGCACCTCTAACCAGCCTCGAGGGCAGTGGCGGATGAGGGTGGGGCCTACTCAGGCTGCAGCGCCAGAGAGAAGAGCTCAGTCTGGGGGTGATCGCTGTGCTGGCCCCCGCTGCCGACCCCCGGGGCGCGTCGCTGTCACTCCCAAAACACTGCAGACCATTTGACTCTCAGCACAGCCTGAGGCTGGAAGCCTGAGACCCAGGTGTGGGTGTGGTCCTGTGTGGGAAGACTACTTGGGTGGCAGGCGGCCGCCTTCTCACTGTGTACACAGCAGAGAGAATCTGAGCCTGGTTTCTGCTTCTTCTCTTCTCATAAGGACACCAGCCCTGTGGAACCTTACAACCTCACAGGCCCTGTAAGTGAAAAACATTGCGGCCTTATCAGTACACAGAGGACGCTGCGGCCATCAAGTCATCGGGTGCTCCCGCCACCCCCGGCAGTGAGCCGAGGGGGCTCTGGATGCGGACAAGCAGGCAGCCCGGCCTCTGCAGCCCCCAGCCATGCCCCCCTCTCCCCCAGGGAGCTCAGGATGTGGAGGAACAGGACACGGGCCCTGGACTGCTAGGTGCACATCAGAGGAACGGTTTCAGTGAGCCCAGACCTTTGCACCTTCTCATACACAGAAAAGCGCTAAATTTCCTAACTTGAAATACCCGGTTTTCTTTAATTAACGGTAATCCTTTGATGTTCTGACTACCTGGTCTTTGTTACAAAAACCCCTAAACATCCTGGCCCCTCCCGTCCCCCCAGCAGAGCAGTCTCTCGGGGGAGGGGGGTCTGAGCTGCTGCCTCCCGGCGCCGGCCCTCAGCCCGCCCGCTGAGTGAAAGTTCCTCTCGGCTTACAGGCCGTGCCCCATTTCAGCTGACAGCCCCACCTCCACGTACAGCCACACGGGTGTCTTTCCCACACCAAGCAATTCTCCCACACCAGCTGTTGTCCCACAGCTCAGCTCAGTTCTGTCACTACCTGGAAGCAGCATCAGACCCTACAGGTTAAGGGCTCAGTCCCACGGGACTGCCTCCTTCCCACTCCCCCAACCCCAGTCGCAAGTCCAGGTTGCCACTTGTGCCTCTGACCTAGTGGCTAGGGCAGAGGTTCCAATGGCCCCCTCTTTGGGTCCCATGGACTTGCTAGAGTGGCTCACGGAGCTCACAGAGACAGCTGACTTGCTAGATTACCTATGTGTTATAACAGGACACAGACTCAGGAACAGCCGAATGGAAGGGACACATGGGACAAGGTGTGGGGAAGGCGCGGGGGGGCTTCCAAGCGCCCCGTGCATGGACCTCCCTCCCCAAATCTCCACGGGCTCACCAGCCCGGAAGCTCTCTGAACCTCGTCCTTTCCGGCTCTGACGGGAGTTTCATTACGCAGGTGCCATTAGTTAAATCATTGGCCATTGATGCCTGACTCAACCCCCAGCCCCTCTCCCCTCCCCAGGGTCTGGGGGGTGGGGGGCGGAAGTTCCAGCCACGTAAGCACGGGGCTGGTTCTCCTGGCCACCAGCCCCCACCCTTAGGTGCTCCCAAAAGTCGCGTCAGTCACAGAACAGAAGACCCCGTGCCCGCTCTCTCCACCTGGGAAACGCCAGGGCTCTGTAGGAGCCCTGTGCCAGAAATGGGGTGAAGGCTGAACACAGACGTCTTCCTTTCACACGCCTCAGTCTCCCGGGGAGGCTCTGAGGAGAACCGCCAGCAGGTGCGCCCCTTCAAGCCCGGAACCAGAACACGGGTCTCACCCAGGGGCGCGGCCCCAGTGTAGCAGCAAGAATGAGCCTGGCTCCACGTTAGATCTGCTCCTTTGGCTCAAACCCCCTGCTCTGCTTCCTGTGCTCAGTCAGACTGGTTCTGCACCTCTTGTGAAAGAATATTGCCTGGAGCCTGAAGTAGACGGGACAGGCCATTCTCAAGGCTCTGACTTCTAAGAGTATAACCCTTTCCATCCATATAAAGACAGCAAGTTGCAGAAGAGAAAATAACATTTGTTTTGTTGGAAGTTTGCAGGGACACCGTGACCTGACCCATGTGGACGGCTGCAAGAACAAAGGGTTCCAAGAACAGAGGATTCAGACACCAAGAAGTTTGCAATAAACAAGCAAATTTCCTCCCCCTTTTAGTATAAAAGGAGCCTGATTTCTAACTCAGGACAGATGGTTCTCTGGGACATGAGTCTCCCATCTTCTCGCTCTGCCAGCTTTCCACATAAAGTCGCCATTCCTTGCCTTGACACCTCGCCTCCCGATTTACTGGCCTGTTGTGCAGGGAGCAGAACGAGTCTGGACTCGGTAACTCCAGGAAGGGAAGCAGCCGCCCAGCTCTAGCCAGGGTGTCAGGCACTGCTGTTGGAGCAGACGGACCAGGCAGGTAAAACAAGCATGAGGCAAAATGAAGTCAAAGGGGTACATCTATTTCAGTAGCTAAAGGAGGAGTGTCCTAACAAGAAGCAAACACAAAATGATGAAAGAAAGGACCAGGTGGAAACGTTAGGTTTGATGACCATGACTGTGGCAATAAACCACACGACAGACGAGCTGAGCAGGGGACGGGGCGGTGCGCGCCTGGGCAGGGGCACAGGTGAGAGAGCGTCCGAGAGGCAGCCGGAAACCACGGCGAGACGAGATGGGAAATGTCCCCAGCAGCTGAGGGGCACGGGGGACAAAAGCAGAGGTGTGACCCTGGGCCACAGGGGTCCCAGAGAGGAGAGGAGGGGAAGCGTTGGAAAAGTAAGGGAGGGACGTTCTTAGAGTCCGTGTGGGGAGAATTCACAGGCTCAGGTGCCAGCGGGAGAGGTGAGGGCAGGCAGGCACGTTTTTGTTTCCAAATGTTGGAGACAAAAAGAAAATTCTGAAAGTTTCCAGAGAAAGAAGAGGATTCCCCACCAAAGGGCAAAAGTCAGGGTCGCACCTAGTGTCTCAACAGTAATACCGGATGTGGGAAGGAGAAATGCTCATCCTTACAAGTGTTTATGGAGTCAAGGGAAAGTGCGCGAACCTCAGAGTGCATGTTCGGTCAAACCAGGGGGTACAGGGGGAAGGGAAACGCCCCCCGAGGACGAGGACGAGGCGTCCCGGTGGGCGTCTGCCCCACAAGGCCCCCAGGGCGAAACTGGGGGAGTACCCGGGGGCGGAGGACCAAGGAATCTGGGAGGGAGGGTGTGGCCCCACAAGGCAGTGTGAAGGAGGGGGGCCAGCGCCCTGGCTCAGATCCCAGTCGTCTGAGAACATTTAGGACCAAAGGAAAAGGAGACCTGTATTCTGATGAAGGAAACGCCCACCCTGTGCTGACTCCCTGTGTTCCTGCTGGTCTGTTTGTTTGTTTTGGAAACCTTGAAGGAATGTACCCTTGACTTGTTAATCTTCCTTTGCTCTGACAGGACAAAAAACTGTGCTGGAAACCACATTTCTCTAGAGCAGGTTCTCAGCGTCATCTGGGAACTGGGCTTCTGGGCTAATAGTCCTCAGTTCAGTTCAAATAAAACTCTTTTCTATTATTCTTCTTGATTGTTTTTGCTTGTTTGTTTTTGGGAGAGTTAGCTAGGCTTATTTATTTATTTTTAGAGGAGGTACTGGGGATTGAACCCAGGACCCTGTGTGTGCTAATGTGCGCTCTGCCACTTCAGCCACACCCAGTTTCTTGATTGCTCATTGATGATTTTCTCTGACAGTTCACACTGGGTGTAAACTACAGCGGGCTCCTGAATTGGAATGCACCGAGGACAGAGCTCAGGGCGTCCGTGAACTCAGGCGGGAAAGGTTCTGTCTTTGTTTTCACTGACCCCTCACCTCAACCGAGCGCTCACCTGTGAAGGCAGGAGGACCCGAGAGCCGGCAGCAGGAAGCCCTGCGAACTGCCCCATCCCGTCCAGCCGCTGCAGGGTCTCAGCAGGACTTTTGTTGATGCTTTAGTTCTCGTGGTCGTTACACCGGCTGCTAGAGCTAGGCTCATCTATTATGGTGTAAGAAAGTATTCTTCAAAAAAAATTATTCTAGTAACTGTATTTCAATGTAAGTGGTTTCCTTTGCAGCTTGATGTGTTTTATTTTATGCACTTACAAATTGTGTTTGGGGATGGGGATCCACACATGAGGACCCCACCTGTCATCAGTGACCATCTGACGTATGTAATAGTGTTTGTAACTGCTTAACTGTGTAATGGTTTAAGGGGTTGTTCTCATGCTCTTGCTGGCTGGGGTTAGGGTGGAGAGAAGGGGGCTTGGGTGGCCTGTCTAGCCCCCCTGTGGCCCAGGGATCATGCTGAGTACCCTGCTTTTGCCCCCAGTGCCCTTCTCTTGACTCCTTGTGGTTTCCTTGTATCCTGTTGTTCGAGCTGCAGAGCCCAGCCTGCAGCAGGAGATCCCAGGCCTCAACCCAAAAGGCTAAAAGCATTTATCAACTTGACTTTAATCTGCACAAATTTTTCTCTAGAGCACTTTTCCACAGAGCCTCTTCCCACCCGCCGTTTGTTCTAGGTACAAGAATATTGAGTCTCAAAGCCAGAGGAGGACTTCGTGCCCAGCAGAGGGAAAGGGACGCCTGCATCTGCAAAACCAGGAACAGCTTTACAACAATTTGTTACCCTGTATGTGATCTCTATGGAAATTAGCTCTGCCCCTGGAACTCTTGATTTTGACTATAAAGCCCTCGCCTTCTCTCCCCGGCAGGCTCACAGTCTTAGAGGCATTAGCCCCCTGTGACCTCCTTTGCCTGCAAAGAAATAAAGCTGCCTTTTCTACTTCATCCAAAAGTCTGTCCTCAAGCCTCAATATCGTAAGCTGGGTTTGGAGGTCGAGTTTCAGCAACATACAGGCTTCCCCAGAGGTGCCGAGGAGAAGGTTGAGCACCCTCCCCTCAGGGGGCAAGTGCCTCCGTATCCCCGTCTGTAGAACAGGGAAAACAGAGGTCCCGCTGGACAGACTCGCCGGGGGCTGGGGCTGGGCGCGCACATCCGCCTCCTGGTCAGGGCTCCACACGTGGAGCACTTACCGCTGCTTCCGGGCCACTGGGCTGAGCAGGAAACCAGTCATTCTTAGGATTAAATAATGGGCACAGCACGTGCCAAGATTCGCAAGGCCAGCTGTGCAGTCCTCAGAAGGGATCTTATATACACAATAGGTTCCACATTAGCGGAGGGCCGTGCACGGTGCTGCCATTTCAGACGGTAAGCCCGAACAGCCAGACGGGGCGGGAGAGCGCCGGGACGAACGCCCAGCACCGGGGCGGCACAGGGGAGGGAGACCCGGAGAACTGACGAGTCGGGAGGAGCCGGAAACAGCAGTCAGACCCTCCCTCCCCCGACGCCCCCAGGCCCAGCTGGTCTTACTGGGGATTCTACCACATTTTAAAGGAACAGTTACTTCCTTTCTTAGGCAAAGTGTTTCAGAAAAGAGAAGACAAGAGAACGGCAAAAAAACATTGCCCAGGAAGCTCTCTGGCCAGCCCCCCCACCAACCTGGCTTTTCCCATTGCAGCCATTAAAAGCAGAAGTCCGGTGTTGTCCCAGAGGAAGCCAGCGGTTTGGGACACACTGACCCCTGGCTCAGGGCAGAGGGGCCTGCTGGTCTCCCTTGTGGTCTTGGGATGTCCTCAGTGTCTGCGTGGGGCCCTGACAAGGTCAGGTGTGGGCCCCAGGTGACCCCAAAGAGATGCAGCAAGGCAGGCTGTGGGAGCCCGGGTCCCACTGGGCTCTGCTGGGAAACAGAGGCCGGGTGGGGGAGGGGTGTGGCAAGCTGGGTGGACGGTAAAGCCCTGGTCAAGGGAGGCTGGAGTCCGAGGTGGGAATCTGGGTGCCCTGGTGCCCCAGGACGTGTGCCCCAGTTTACCTACTTCTACCGTGCAGGGACCAGCCTTCCTGCTCCCAGGTCGGAGGAGGATTCGGTGTGATGCTGGCTGTGGCCTGGGCAGACGGAGGTGGAGGGGTGTTGAGGGAGGGTCCATGGCTGCCGGGAGAGAAGAGGTGGCGGTGCTGGGGCAAGGAGGTGAGAGACAGGGGAAAGGTGGACTGGTGGGGGAAGCAGCTGGTGGCTGTGGAGGTCCCCGGGATGCTGCAGGTGGGCATGGGCCCGCAGCCTTGGTGGGTTGCCTTGAGGGGGGATCTGTGACCTCAGGGCAGCTCACGAGCTCCCAGGTTTCAGATTTGGTGAGTGGGGAGGAACCCTGCCCCTCAAGGAGAAGGGCTGATGGCCTGGGTACCCTGCAGGTGTGGTCACCTGGATGCTCTGTCTGACCCCATGGTTTGGAGGACCCCAGCCAGGATCTGTTGGGGGGCAGGGCTGGGCTTGGGGAATAAGGGAGGACCCGTTGCCAGTTGCCTGCCAGGACAGGCCCAGGCCTGGGAGAGTGATCTGGACAGCGCGTCTCACCCTGCAGCCAGTGATCTGGCTGAGACATGGGTACTGGGGGTGCTGGACAACCCAGGGGCCCTGCCCGAATCCAGGACCCACCTGTGCGGGGTGCTGGAGGTGTGGGCTGCCTTGCCACCCCACCCCACTGCAGACCCTCCCGGGGGAGTCCCAACATTGACCGCAGAGGCAGGAAGGGTGGAGCCCCAACCCCGCCCTCCATGAGGTGCCCCCTCTTCTGGAGTACACTGACCCCTCCCTGAAGGGCCTCTGATTAAGCATAAACCAGAAAATAAGGTTCCAGGAACCAAACTGATAAAAAGGTACATTTTCAAGTTCAGTTTCTTCATTTCCCCTTTCAGGGGCAGGAGGTGAACTCGCCCAGTCCGGCTGATGGCGGGGTCCTCAGCCCCTCCCGGGAAGGCCTCCCTCCCTCTGCTTTGGGAGCTGCCTCGGCGGGCCCCCTGGTCTGGCACAGGCAGTGTGACCACACAACTGACCCTCCAAACCAGGACACTTTTGAGAGAGAAACTTGGCATCCAGTGACGGTGCCAAGGACCACAGGGAGGACGGGCATCTCTGGCCGCCCTCCGCGGAGCAACCCAGGCTCTGCTGTGGGCAAAGGGCGCCTGTGCGTGTAGCAGCCTATGGCTGCCTTCGCAGACTTCAACGCGGCTCACAGGCTGTCCGTCCACATGGCGCTGGCCTGGGCGGCAGGGTCCACGAGTGGGCGGGCAGGGAGAACGCGGGAGGTGCGTGGGATCGTTAGAACCTGGGTTTCCAGGTCACCCAGCACCCCTTCTGCCGTCGCCCCGCCGGCCCAGGGCCGGGGGGGGGGGGGCGTGGGCTCTCCCTCCGGACAAGGTGCTGGGAGGACGTGCGGGATGAGAGACACTGCGCGGCCGCTCTTGGCAAGCGCCTCTTCCCCTGAGGGATGCAGGCCGGCTCTGCGTCTCCCCGACAGAGCCCCGCGGGGCAGCTGGGTCTCAGCAGTGCCTGCCTGCGAGTGTCGAGATGGTTCCCCCTGAACGTGGATTTGTGGCTGCACCTCCCTGAATCCAGCCGTTTCTGGAGCGGTGTGTGCGTGCCTTTTTTTATTTTTAAACTAATAGACTTTATTTTTTTAGAGCAGTTTCAGATTCACAGCAGAATTGAGCAGAAAACACAGAGAGTTCGCACACACACTCCCCCCGCCCTCAGCCTCGCTCCTCAGTGCTGCGCGCCGCCTCGTTTGAGGGCTTTGCTGTAGGCCGGGTCCCTCTCCGTCCTCGGTGGGCCGCCCCGACGTGGTCTCGACTTCCCTCTGACTTGTTAGCCTGCTTGGCAGCCACAGAGCAGCAGAGACCGGCGGGAGCCTGAGGTCAGGGGTTTCTGCTGGGGCCTCGCTCCCTCCCGCCGTGCCCTCACGCAGCCCCTCGTGTCTTCCTCTCCTTGTGAGGCCGCTGTCCTGTTGGCTTAGGGCCCAGCCTCTAGGCCCTCGTTTGACCTCTACTACCTCCTAAAGATGCTGTCTCTGAGTGGAGTCCCAGTGGGGGCTGGGGCTCCAACATGTGGACTTGGGGGACACGAGTCAACCCAGGACACCCCTTACTGCCTGGCTGCGCCATCTCCTCTCCTGACTCTGAACGTCCCAGTGCCCAGGGCGGGGTCCTGGGCCGCTTCTCCTTTCTGTCCCTCAGCACACCCTCCCTGGTGTCACGTCCTGCCCGTCTGTGAATGCTGCCTGCATGCTGCTGGCCCCAGGGGCCCCGTCCACCCTGGGTCCCTCTCCTGAGCTCTCAACACAGCCATCCGCTCGCCCGTGCGGGTCTGGGAGGAAGCACAGCCAGACGAGCCAGAATCAATCCCGTGCCCGTCCCTCCTGCGATCCCAGCCCCAGCCCCCGCCCCCGTCTGTGGCCTCTCCTGTTGTCTCCAGGTGTGCCTTTTGGAGCAGCAGCCGGGGGGCTGCACCTCTGTGCTCTTGCCTTCTCAGCCTCCTTGGACTCCACCGCCTTGTCTCCCTGCTGCGTCCCGGGGCCCGCCTCCCGCTCGTCTCCGGGCTCACCGTTCCCTCTTCCTCGGCACCAGACCTGCTGTTAACCAGTCAACCAACTTTTACGTTCCAATGGCAATGTGGATTTTAAACATCTATGAAAGTCTTGAAAAACATCTGAGAATATGAGAATGAATATATGTATGTACATATGCATGGCTGGGAGGTTGTGCGCGCATCAGAAATGGGCACATTGTTCCTGACTACACTTCAGTTTAAAAAGTCTGATGCTTTTTGCTAGTCTCATGTACCTGGCTCATGTTTTCAATTTCCTTTATCTTCTTATGCTTAAAATTTTAAAATAAATTTTAAAAAATTTTTATTTAAAAAATTTTAAAAATTGGAGTATAGTTGATTTACAATGTTGGGTTAAATTCTAGTGCGCAGCATAGTGATTCACATTATTTTTTATTATAGGCCATTGTAAGATATTGAATACAGTTCCCTGAGATGTACAGTAGACACTTGTTTATCTATTTTATATCTAGTAGTTAGTATCTGCAAATCCTGAACTCCCAATTTTTCCCTCCCTACCCCTATTCTCCCTTGGTAACCATATGTTTGTTTTCTATGTCTGTAAGCCTGTCTCTGTTTTGTAAATAAGTTCATTTGTATCTTTTTTTTTTTTAAGATTCTACATAGAAGTGACATCATATGATATTTTTCTTTCTCTTTCTGGCTTACTTCACTCAGAATGACCATCTCAGGTCCATCCCTGTTGCTGCAAATGGAATTATTTTATTCTTTTTTATGGCTGAGTAGTATTCCATTGTATAAATATACCACAGCTTCTTTATCCAGTCATCTGTCGATGGACATAATTATTTAAGTTTTGATTTTATCAAATTTATACACCTACATAGATTAAAGAGTCAGTGGGGTTCTACACAGCTGTTTTTTTTTTTAAGTTTTAACTTCTACCAACTTTATACATATATATAGTGTAAGAAGTCAACATCATTTTTAAGTATTTTATTTCCTTATTATTATTATTATTATTTGCCAAAACAGTCTGTTACCACTGTAGCCTTTGTTCCTGGCTCACAGGTCCTGAGCACAATGAGGCACTGAAACGTTCGAACACCCTGGACTGGAAGGAGGGTGAGGGAGACGTGGATAGAACCTGGGCCTCCCCACACCCCAGTCCACCAGGACAGCAGAACCAAACGTGCACTGACGCCATCTGCAAAAAGCCAGATGCAGCGTGTCCCTCTGTGGGTGGCAGGAAGACCCCGCCACAGCTTGGAGACTTGTGACCTCTGAGCAGAAGGAAGCCGAGGGAGGCAGCCGGGCATCCGGTGTGGGCCTGAGGACACCAAAACCCTGGCAAGAACATCCTCAAGTGCTCAGGAGCCCAGGAGGGGCTGGCCCAGCAGTGGGGCGCGTTTGAGGCCCGGGCAAGTTTGAGGCCCAGCCGAGTCAGGCCGTCCCAGGGGCTCTCAGAGGGGAGAGGGCTGGGAGTAGATCTAACCTGGGAAGCGCAGGGCCGTGGGTATCCAGACAGAGGAGGGGCAGGAAGGGACTGGGAGGAGCACTTCCCAACAGCAACACCAGAGGGAGCTCTGGGTCACCAGCCGGCAATGCCCTCTGGACCACATCTCTGTTCCAAAGCCCAGGGAATCCGGTTTTATATAAAAGTGAGCAACAGGAATGGCTTGTAGTCTGACCTGACCCTGCACAGAGATACTCCGGGAAAATGGGACCAGAGGTACCACAACACCCCGGCAGACAGGGGCAGACACAGAAGGGATGCCCTCACTGTTGGCTGCATTGGTTACCTTTGCTACGTAACAAGTGACCCCAACAGACTGTGGTTACGCCAATAGCTACTGCCACCACTTGTCCTGCCCTCTGTGGGCTGGCACCGAGGACAGGCTTGGGCTCCTGGTGTGGTCGAGGTTTTCTTGGTCATCGAAAGGCTTGCCTGGGGCTCCAGAGCTCCCTCCAGGGTGACCTGAGGGAAGTCGGGTCCACTGTGTGGGCGTCTCCACAGCCGGCGCTGCCCTCTGCCAGGGTGAGCGTGCCAAGAAACGAAGGCGGAGGCTGTGTTCCCTCTGTGACATAGCTCCAGGAGTCAGCCCTGCAATGTCCCCCCGTGTGACTGATCACACCTGTCAGCCCGGTTTTAACGTGGGGGGATCTGCACATGGGCAGGATACCAGGATCTGAGGGTTAACCAGCCGTCTTGGAGGCTGGTACCACACAGACAAAAACACAACCTAATACTTCAAGGCAAGCTTAAAAAAAAAATGCAACACATGAGAAAAAAATCAGTGTTAGGAAAACTCAGAAAAGAGGTGACAGATCCTAGAGAAGAATCAGCCATAAAAAGAAAGTTATTTTGCAAATTAAGATTAAACCAGAAAATTATTTTGCAAATAAAGAATAAATAAGAAAGTTATTTTGGAAGTTAAGATCAAACCAAAAAATTATTTTGGAAATTAAGATTAAACCAAGTGGCTGGAGACAAAAGAAAACATTTTGAGAAAGATGAGAAGAAATAAAGACATATAAAAGGATTTGAGAGAAAACAGCAAATACAGAACACTGGCAAAGAAGGTCCAAAGGAGACTTCTCCAAAAAAGGCTGCGTCAGTGACCAGGAAGCACATGAGACATGCTCAGCAACAGAGAAGTGCAAACCGAAACCGCAGTGAGATACAGCTCCACACGCACAGGGACGGTTATGATAAAGCGGCAGGTGCGGGCGGGTACAGCTCAGGGGTAGGGCCCACGCGTAGCGTGCACGTGGCCCTGGGTTCAATCCCCACGACTTCCATTAAAAAAAAAGTAAACTTAATTACCACCTCCCTAAAAAGACTGGCAAAACAGATGTTGGCAAAGATGTGAAATCGGGCAGCCCCCGTGGCACCCTGGCAGGTCCTCAGAATGTTAGAATTTCCACGTGATCAGCCAAAGAGAATTGGAATCTATGTCAGTACAAAAACTCGTACTCGAATATTCATGCAGCATTATTCATAACAGCCAAGAGGTGGAAACACCCCAAACGTCCATCGACTGATAAAGTATGGTCGCCGATAACATGGAACATTACTGAGCTATAAAAAGGAATGAAGTACTGACTGATGATGACACAATATGATGAACCTTGAAAATTATTCCAAGTGGAAGAGGCCAGTCACAGAGGCCACGCCCCGCGTGATTCCATTTGCCCAAGGTGTCAGAACAGGGGCGTCTGCAGGGACAGAACGTAGATGAGCGGCTGCCTCAGGCTGGGGCTGCTCGTGGGCGCGAGGGTTCCATGCAGGTGATGAAGCTGCTCTGAGATTAGACGATGGTCGTGGTTCGGTTGTGCAGCTTTGCAGACACAAGGAAGCACCACTGAGCAGTGCATATCAAACGGGTGACTTTTCTGATACGCAAATTTTATCTCGATCAAGGTGTTTACAAAATGAAGAAGAAGAGCCGACTACGTATTCGAGCAGTTCCTGGAAAAACAAGCAAAAACAAAATTTTTCAGTTGGAAGACGGCAGATACTAAAAATTAAAATCCAGCACAACTCACTTGGCAATAAAAAGGCCTGAAACTCACATATGGAAGGGACACATCCCCTATTTGGGAAGCCTGACCCAGAGCGATCAACCCTGAGACATGTTTTCATAAAATTATTGGATAGCAAAGAAAAAAATCCTGTGGACAGCCAGGCAACACACCTGTCGTCTCTCAGGGGAAGACAGTCCAATCGCCTGCGACTTTTCAAAAGCAATGGTGTGTGTAAAAAGGAAGCGCAGCGACGTGCTTAGGACCTTGAAGGGGGAACAGGCAAGCTGGGGGCTTCTGTGCCCAACGGAATGCCCTTCACACACAGTGGCTGTGGACGGACGGCCTTACCCATGCGCGAATTTCAGGACACCGCCCCCATGGCTGCTCCGAAGGTTTCCACTGAGGGACACAGCAGACGACGGGACGGCTGGAAGATGTGGACACAAGTGGACGTTTAGCGCGGGGCTGAGCCTGGAGGAGGGAGGGCACGGCGCGGGGTGGCTCTGGGCTCTGGCAACTCAGACACACCAGACAGTCATAGAGACATGCGGGGAGGAGGGACCCTCCTGTAAAATCAAGCAGCTCACGCACCCCCAGCAGCGGTGGGGCTCCCGCATTGCTTCTGAGGATGCTTTGCGTGCGGTGTTAAAGCCAGTGAGTAGTTACAAGAAAGGTGTTACATGATGACCTCCCGAGAGGGGGAAGTGTAGGGCCCTCACACAGAGGTAGAAGGGTGTAAAAATGAGCTCTTGCTCCAAACTCATCAAACTGTTTCCATTAAACACAAGCAGGGTTTTTGTATTGGCGACGAAAATAATCAAAAAACGGTCAATAAGCAGAGTAGAAAAGAGTTTTATTTGAGCCAAACTGAGGGCGAGCCCGGAGCTCACTTCCCGGTGACTCTGAGGAACTGCTCCAGAGCAGCAGCGTTTCCAGCTCGGCTGTAAGTCTTGTCACAGCAAAGAACATCAAGGTCAGGGCCGCCGTCCTCCAAGGTCCCAGGAAAACCAGACCAGCAGGAACACGGGGAGCGAGCACGCGCCCCCCTGGGAAGGGAGTCTCAGCATTGAGGGGCGACCAGCGCGGGCGCCCCAGGGCGGGAGGCCTTCCATCTGCATTTTTAACGCGGACATTCTCGGCTTCTGGTCAATGTTCTCTGCTTCTGGTCAGTGCGCCTTTTTCTTTATTTTATAAATTATTTTTTAAAAATTTATAATTTGAGTGACCTTTAATTTTTCTTGGATCATCCATCAATGAGCACAAACTTAGAACTGATTTCAACCCCAAACCCCAAATCTACACCAGTCACTTAATTATTACACAATTTAATTTGGATGTATTGTATCAGACCAAGTTCCATTAACATTATAATCATAAAAAATAACCAACATGTGCCTTTTTTATAAAGATCATTTTATAGTTTTCTAATAAAGGCATTTTATCTGCCATGTGCCAGGCCCTGTGGATAAAGTGTCAGGTAAGGTTGGCTCTGGCTTCCACAAGCTTGCAGCTGAGCACGGCAAGCACAGGGTCTGTGTGAGGACATACCGGAGCGTCCAAATCACCCTGACGCGGTGAGAAGGGGGGAGGGCAGGGGAGCTCGTCTAGGAGAACGCAGTTTGAAGCTTGCGTGTGAACCTCATTAAACAGATGAAGAAGATGCCAGTAGAATGAACTCACAAGTTGTGGTTGCTTGTCAAGGAGATTCTCATGACTTACCAAAAATTCAATCAGATAGTATTTTTTTTCCCTTTTTCAGTTTTATTATGTGGAGTTATTACAGTCCGACCGCACACACACACCATGTTGCAGGTAGATACACGTACACAGTGCACTACTTTTTTTAGCTTTCATATATGTGCTAATTATTATTTCTAAGAATAGATCAGGTCTCTAGCCTCTTAAACTTACATAGTTATCAAAGGAATAAAGCCGACTACAAGATAAGAATCAACAGGAGCCCAGTCATTAAGGACAGTCAGATGTGCTCACACATATTCAAGAACTCAGAATGAGATTAGTCCATCTGTGGCCTTATTATTATTGTTATTAATTTTTAGATTCCCCGTATAAGTGATGCCATACGGCGTTTTTCTTTCTCTTTCTGGCCCACTTCACTTAGAATGACGTCTCCAGGCCCAGCCACGTTGCTGCAAGCGGCGTGACTTTGCTCTTGTCTTACGGCCGAGCCGCGTCCCGCTGTCTACACGCACCGCCTCTGCTTCCTCCAGCCCTCTGGGTGGGCATCTGGGCCGCTCCCACGCCTTGGCTGTGGTAAACAGTGCTGCTGTGAACATGGGGGAGCACATGTCTTTTTGAATTTTATTTTTCTCCAGATTTATGCCCAGGAGTGGGATCGCTGGATCATGTGGTAAATCTACTTTCGGTTTTTTAAGGAACCCCCATACTGTCCTCCACAGTGGCTGCACCAGTCTGCACTCCCACCAGCAAGCGGTGTGGGAGGGCTCCCTTTTCTCCACACCATCCCTGGCATCTATCGTTCATGGACTTTTCAGTGACGGCCATTCTGGCCGGTGTGAAGTGATATCTTACTGTGGTTTTGGTCTGCATTTCTCTGACAATGAGCGATGCTGAGCGGTTTTCCATGTGCTTGTGGGCCATTTGTGTGTCTTCCGTGGAGGATTGCTTGTTTAGGTCTTCTGCCCAGTTTTGGATGGGGTTGCTTGTTTCTTTGACATCGAGCTGCATGAGCTGTTTGTGTGTTTTGGGAATTCGTGCCTTGTTGGTCACATCATTTGCAAATATTTTCTCCCATTCTGTAGGCTGTCTTTTCATTTTGTTGATGGTGTCCTTAGCTGTGCAAAAGCTCTTAAGTTTAATTAGATCGCATCTGTTTATTTTTGCTTTTATTTCCATGACTTCAGGAGCTGGTTCAAAAAAAAATATCGCTGTGATTGGTGTCATAGTGTTCTGCTTATGTTTTCCTCTAGGGGTTTTACAGTATCTGGTCTTACGTTTAGGTCTTTAATCCATTTGAGTTTATGTTTGTACACGGTGTTAGGGAATGTTCTAATTTCAGTCTTTACAGGCAGCCATCCAGTTACCCAGCGCTGCTTATTGAAGAGACTGTCCTTCCTCCACTGTGTGTTCCTGCCTCCTTTGTGATGGGTTGATTGACCACACGTGTGTGGGTTTACTTCTGGACTTTCTTTCCTGTGCCATTGATCTGTGTGTCTGTTTTTGTGCCCATCCCATACTGTTTTGGTTATTGCAGCTCTGTAGCAGAGTCTGAAGTCAGGGAGCGTGACTCCCCCAGCTCCATTCTTCTTTTTCAAGATTGCTTTGGCTTTTGAGGTCTCTTGTGTTTGCACCTTTTTTCTTTAATAATTAAAGCAGATGAACAATGCGTGTTTGGGCCACACATAGGCTGTTCTAGCATCAAATTTAAGTTAACTCCTGTGTAAGCCAGAGCGATGCCCCAGACCTCCCTGGGTGGCATTTCTATTCTCAGCATATATGTCAAATATAGCTCAGTAAACTTTAACAACAAACAGCCCTGCACCCGAGGAAGGGCTTGCTCAGGTAGAAATGAAGGAGTGGGCAGACGCCTGGGTGGAGGGAGTGCCTGGAACAGACATGTTTACACTAAGACCAGGACTGTGGAGGTGGCGGACACCGAGGGCGCTGGGCTGCGCAGCCCTCCAGGGACGGAGATCTTTTAGGCGTGTGAGGAAGAGTCATTTCTCTTGCTGTCAGTGTCTGCAGGCCAAGACACGCTGACCAGCTGGGGGGCTGCGAGCATCCCTGGTGCCCAGACTGTGGTCCTGGAATTTCCCACCGGAGCAGCCAGGCCTCTTGCAGGAGGGAAGGAAGGACCAACCGGACCCAACCAGCAGCGCCCTGGAGCGGCAGGAAGGGGACCAGGCCGCGCTGCTGTGTGGGGAGCGCCTTGGGGCGGGGTCCTGGTCCCGGGAGCCCCCTGCCTGGCTCGGCCCCGCCTTGCAGTCAAGGAGGTGGGCAGGGTGCTCTAAACCCTCCCAGCTCTCGGCTCGGCCGTTAGGGCGGGGTTCATACCAACCCTGCCACGAGCTAGAGGGAGCCTGGCTCACAAGCTCCTCGTTTTCTGAGCCCCTCAGCTGGGAAAATACAAGAAAACAATGCTCCTGGGAAGGGGCCCTGGCTCTGCCCAGAGGGAGGGGCTGGCCCACCCGCTTCCTGCGCTTCGGCCGCACGTGGTGGCCGCCCTTCAGCTTGGGGCTGTGGCCTTTGTTTATTTTCAGGATAACTGGGCTCAGTCAGCAGGACCAGGGGTGGGGGGACCAGGACAAGAAGGCCATGACCCTCTGGGCGTCTGTCCTTGGTCCCCTGTCCCTCCCGACCCCCGCCCTCCGGTCCTGGAGCTGCTGTCCCTGACGGCTCTGTGGCCTGCCTGTCCGCTTGACCCCACTGTGAAAGGCTGGAGTGACCTGCAGGGGGCGCCCCAGTCTGAGGCCCCGGAGCCCCACCCCTGGGCTGGGACTCTGGACTGTCAGGGTCTCCGGTCTGTCAGACGCATGCGCCTGCTAATCGCCCACATGGTGTTTTCCGCTTGGAGGATCTGGGGCCCTAAGGCCTTAAAATAGCTAAGGAAATCCTGGAAAACGCCCATTCCGAATGGAGCTGCGGTCTGTGCGGGCAGATGGCGCCCGCCCCACGCCGCGGGGACGCTGCAGGGCCGGGGCCGCTGAGGACAGGGGAGAGACGCGTGCGCGCTCCCGCACACACGGCGCAACGCAGCGCAACGCAGCGCAGCACAGCACGGCGCAGCAACATACACAGCGCACAGCGCAGCGCAGCAGGGCGTGCAGCGCTTCCAGCAGGGGACCCTGAGTCCCCGAGCTTCGGACCCCGTCAAGGGTGGGAGCCCTCCGTGGGCGGGCGTGGAGGGGCGCAGGGCTGAGCCAGGACCGAGGCTCAGGGCTCCCAGCCCACTCGCCCCGGGCGGGTATGCAGAAGCCGGGCCGCCAGCCCCGCGCAGCGACCCTTCAGGTGTGGGAACCCCCTGCCTTTTGGGGCGTGGCGCGCCCTCTGGTGGCGAGAGGCGGCATCACCCTCCTTGTCTTCGCTGACAGGTGGTTCCGAATCAAGGGTGTCCGGACCCGGGTTTGCCCCTTTGCGTGCCGCCAGCGCCCGGTGGCAGACGGCTCTACAAGTCAGCTGACCACGACAGTCACTTTTGATAATGTACCTCGGTGTGACTTTTGTAATTGCTGTAACAAAATCCCTTTTGTCCCCACATACCTACTTAGGAGAAAAAAGCTACTTAATGTCTTTGAAACCCAGGAAGTAGAAGTAAAATTGACGCTGAACGCTGCATCTTTTTAACAATAAGTAGTAGTCATCTGTGGAAACAATAGTTAAATGGGAAAAAGTCCCATCCGTTTCATCGAGGTGCATTTCCACTAAAATTTTACTTTTTTCTGTCAAAAAATTTTAAATCAAAATATATAACTATTTATGTCTAAATCTGTGCTTTTGATACTTGTGAACTAATAATTGTCATGGTAACTAAACACGGCAGAAAACCTTAGAGGTAACTGAGAGCCTAGGAAGACTAGAAAGTGAGTCTTCAGTGCGCGTGCTGCAACTGCGGGAAGCGGTGGTAGGCAAGCGACCGAAGTCCTTCAAGCACAAGACATATTACACCAGGGTAAAGATCAGGGGGCAAAGTCAAATGAAAATATTGGTGAACGAGAACAAATTTATGCCTGTTAAAGAATTGTCCTTTTTTTGTTTTTTTCAATCAGTGATGGTAGTTTTAGGGGGAGGGTACAGCTCAAGTGGTAGAGTGCATGCGTAGCATGCGTGAGGTCCTGGGTTCAATCCCCAGTACCTCCTCTAAAAAAAACACACCTAATTATCACCACTCCAGAAAAAACCTGAAGAAAAAGAATAATCACGATGGAGTTAAAATCACCGTGATATTTAGATTTTTGCTAGATGTATACATTTTAACACCTTTGTTATGATATGATTTCTGTACAGTGAACTACACATATTTCACAGATGTACAATTCGATGGATTTTGATAGATGTATATATCAATGAAATCACCACCACAATCAAGATAGCTAACGTTTCCATAACTCCCCAAGAGGTGCAAATTTCAAATTCCCAATTTATCCCTTCCCACCCCCTTTACCCTCTGGTAACCATAAGTTTGGTCTCTATGTCTGTGAGTCTGTTTCTGTTTTATAGATAAGTTCATTTGTGTCCTTTTTTTAAAGATTCCACATATAAGTTATACCATATGGTATTTTTCTTTCTCTTTCTGACTTACTTCATTTAGAATGACAGTCTCCAGGTCCATCCATGTTGCTGCAAATGGCATTATTTTATTCTTTTTTATGGCTGAGTAGTATTCCACTGTGGGTGTGTGTATACACATGTATATATACATACACACACATATATGTCACATCTTTAAATATATTTAAAAGACAAGCCCAACACTTTTATTCATAATGCCAGTGTGAACTACTGATACATGCAACCTCATGGATGAATCTCAAAAACATTGTGTCAAGTAAAGGACGCTTTATGCATAAGAGCTTCTTAAAGGAAAGCACAGGTTTACTCTTGCCTTCCATGAGAATTACTTAAGGCTATCCATTGTCCTTAGGGAGCCGTTTTGGCTGCATGCACGTTTTTTGACATGTGGTGCCCTCTCTATCAAATGTATCAAGAGTCTGTAATTGAAAGTTTCATTTCTTCTTTAACTCAGGAGACTGCGTGTCCCATCTCACCCCGGTGGTGGCAGCTGACATTTACTGAGTGCCCTCTGGGCACTGCGTACAGTAAGTGCTGGCTGATTTAATCTTCAGAACACAGAAATGTGCAGGCAGCAGTGTAGCCCTCCTTCTGCAGATGAGGAAGCAGAAGCATCCAGCCTGTAACTGGCAGGACAGGTTGGATGTACTCTGCTCTGCCAAGCTGACAAGAGGTTAGAACCTTAAAGGACATCGTCTGATGCTAACTCTGTGTTTCACTGCACGTGTTTGGGGGGCACTGCCTGTGTGATTTCAGATCTTAGGAACTTACTGAGATTTTCTGGGGGTTCTCATGATGCTCTTTTTCTGTTTGGCATTTGAAAGGAATGCACTTTCCTCCTTCGTTGAATGTAAAGGCCTGTATATCTATTAATTTATGGTGGTTAGTTGTTCTATTAATAGACTTTCCTCCTTTATTCCTCTTTTGATCCAGCAATTGCTGCTCGAGGTGTGATGGTGTCCTACCGTGACCGTCATTTGGGTAAATTCTCCCTCATTTCTAGCAGCTTTTCTCCACGTGTTTTGGAGCAAAAGGTTAATAACTGTTCTGTGGTCTTGGTGGATGTGTCAGTCTGGCCCTGTTGGGGGTCTGGCCCAGTTGGGGCTCTGCCGTGGTCTCTGCCAAGCCTAGCATCTAGTTTCTAAATTTAATTGCCTGCAAGACTGTGTGGGGTTTTAGAAAACAAAACAACCATCCCAGCCTCTTAAACCAGTAAAACGAGGTTTGAAGACAAAAAAGCAGTAAAGCACCAAGAGATGCCTGAGCCAGAGTAGGGGGAGGGGTCCACTCGCTCTGAGACCCGCTGCCCTCGGCCCTGCCTGGGGGCCGCTTGGCTGGGAGAGAAGAGGCTCAGGTCTCATAAATAACTGGCCAGGACTTCTTCTTGGGCTCAGTTCCCAAATCCCATGGAAGCTGGGACTTTTGATTTGTTGACTCCAGTGCTTGCTGCTGCCAAGTTCAGGTTGCATGTGTCCCCACTGGGACTGCATGGGCGGCTGTGGGGACACCTCTGGGAGGGCCGGCTGTGGGCTGGGCCTTGGGAGCCTCACGGATGGGGCAGTGTTTGCCACCGGTGGCCCTGACAGCACGACGGGGAGCAAGCCAGCAGCTTTGCCTCCTCATCACTCAGAGAGGCCACAGGCCCAGAGCCAAGACATCAGGAGCTTAGAGCCTGCACACTGACCCCAAGCCGTGTCCAGGGATGGCTGGAGGGGTGTCTACCTGTGATGGCTAATTTTATATATCCCTTTGACTGGGCCACTGCTGGCCCCAGTATTTGGTCTAATAGTATTTTGAGTATGTCTAGGAGGGCATTTCCAGACGTGATTAGTATTTTTAAATTGAAGTATATTCAGTTACAATGTGTCAATTTCTGGTGTACAGCATAACAGACGTGATTGATATTTGGATTCCTGAACTGAGTCAAGCAGATTGTCCTCCCTGGTAGGGGTGGGCCTCACCCAATCAGTTGAAGGCCTGCATAGAATGAAAGGCTGAGTGAGAGGGAACTTCTCCAGCCTGACGGCCTTCCAGCTGGGACATCGGTCTCCTGCTTTTGGACTCAGACTCTGACTGAAACTTACATCGTCGGCTGTCCCAGGTTTCCAGCTTGCCAACCGCAGGTCTGGGGCTTTGTCAGCCTTTATAACTGTACGCGCCAGTTCCTGGTAATGAATGTCTCTCTCTCTCTCTGCAGATACATATAGAGATAGATACAGACATAGACACATGCGCACACACACACACACACACACACACACACACACACACACACTACTGGTTATTGGATCTGCTTCTCTGGAGAACCCAGACTAACGTGCCACCTGTATTCTAGACTCCAGGCTCTCAGCTTATCTTCATGTTCTGAGATGCTTGGACTGGCTTTGCTGCATGTGGACCCTGCCCTCTTCAGAGGCACGGGGGGAGTACGTGGCTGTCGAAGCTGGGCAGGTGGTGATGTGTGTGTGTGTGTGCACACGCGCAGAGCACTGCTGCCCACCCGGGGACCCCAGGGCGATTACCCTCTCCTTGGAGGCCAACCCATCCTCCAGAGCTTGCTAATAGTGTCTAAATAAAATTCCTCTTTATTCTATTTAATACTTTCACCTTGAAATCGACTTAGTCTGATATGAGTATTGTCACAGATTCTGCATTCTCTTTTTAAGAAAACTCACCTGGTGTATCTCTGTCCATCCTTCTATATTCAACCTGTATTGTTTTATTTTGGGGGCATCTCCTGTAAACAACACAGCTGTATTGAAAACAACCTACTGAGAATCTCTGTGTTGTGGGGAGAGTCTGCCACGTTGATGTTCATTTTGCTGACTGCACGTGACCTCGGTCCTGCAGTCGTGACCTGCGAGTGTGGTACATCCCGCCCTCCCTCTGCGGACACTCATTAGAGAGCGCCCCCTGGGGGCCTCAGTCCTCATAGCAGTCCTTTAGGTGAAGGCTGTTACTCCCAGGCTTGGAGAAATGAGCAACTTCCCAAGATGGCAGAGCCCGCCGGCAGCGGGGTGGATGACACCAGGCCGGTCTGGAAGTTTTACGTGCATTTGCGTTTTACTAGTGGACACCCTCAAATTTTACCAGTAAAAACATCGAAGCGTGTCCCACCCACGTTGCATATTAATCTCATCTATGTCCTCCCTTTGGGTAAGACACGCCATTCAGCCCCACTTAGTCTCCTCCTTTTTCCTCCTCTTTTGTTTGGTTGGCGTCTTGCAGAATTTCAGTTTCTAGCTGCTAGCATGCCTTTTACCTCAAATATCGACTATTTTTGGAATCCTTTGGTAACCATCACATTATACCTTATGACTGCAGGCTGAAAACGATTAAGAATAATTCTAGGTTTCATGGTTCCTTTGTTCATCAGCATTCCTTGATTTCAATTTTTCCCTCTGTCTTGAATTTACTTTTTCATTTTGCTGGTGTACTTACATGTGCTTTTTTTTTTTTTTTTTTTTCTGGAGAGGGTATATGAGTTTACTTTCTTAGTCTTTGCATATCTGACAATATTCTTTCCCCTTTGCATTTGAATGCTTGGCCTGGGTGTAGAGTTCCAGGGAATGAATGCTTCCCTTTGGAAGCCTGGGCTTCACTGTTTTTTGGCCTTTATTTTATTTTATTTTATTTTATTTTTTCATTTATTAATTTATCTTTTGGGGAGGGAGGTAATCAGGTTTATTTATTTATTTAACAGAGGTACAGGGGATTGAACCCCGGACCTTGAACATGCTAAGCAAGTGCTCTGCCACTGAGCCACGCCCTCCCCCTCTGTTGGCCATAAAGTGGGGGCTGAATGTCAACTGCAAAGGGGCCATGGGATGCCCACCAGATGTGCATGCCCAGCCTGCACAATCTGTTTACTCACAGTCTGTTTACTTTGACAGCTCTTCTTTTTCATCCTTGGGGTTCAGAATTTTCACCTGCATGTACTGGGTGTGTGTCCTTTCAGGAAAAAAGTTATTCCTACATGTGGTCAGCTGACCATTACGGCCAAGCCTTCAGTTGGCAAAACAAGACCCCAAGCCTTTGTTCAGATCAGGAACTTTATTTTCAGTGAAAAAAAAAAATTGGGGGGGGGGAGGGTATAGCTCAGTGGTAGAGCATAGCATGCACGAGGTCCTGGGTTCAATCCCTAGCATGTGCATAAAAAATTATTTAAAACATTTTATTTTAAAAATACATATTATATCTATTTAAGGTGTACGACACGAGGGGTTGATACACACGGTTACCGTATTTCCTTGTGACGAGAGCACATGAAATCTGCTCTCCGCCGGTAACCAGCGTTCAACACAGCAGCGTGAACTGAGTCACGGTGCTGTATGCTGGGCTCTAGATTCGCCCTGCGAGGAAAATCCTTTTAAAAAATATTTCCCCCTGTTTCTTCTCCTTCTCCTCCTCCTCTTTATATCTGCCTAGGGCATCCATTCTACAGGTTCTGGGTTTTCTCTTACTTTACCTCATCCTTCCCTAGAAAGGTTTGTTCAGCTGCACATAACAAGCCCCCAAGTATAAGCAGTTTAAACCGCATGGACATACACTATATTGCCTCATGGACATTCACCACTTACTTATCAAGAAGCTGCAGGAAGGTGGTCCCTGGGTGGGTTCAGTGGCGCGACAATGTCTGCTAGGTCTGAGACTTTTGTATCCTTCTGCTCTGCCGTCTTCAGCATGCAGACTTGTTGCCTCTTGATCACATGTTGGCTGCCAGAGCTCCAGCCACCAGATTCACAAACCCTTTGTTTAAAGGCAGGAAGTGGGGGACGCCAGTGTGGTGCGAGCGTCCTCAGCAGCCTTCCTGCAGGACCTGCGCTACCTCTGTCTCCTCGTGAGCTAACCTGTTTATAATCTTGGTGCGTTTCCTGCATTTTGTTGCTTTCCTCCAGTTATCCAGGGTCCTTAGTTCTAAGCTTGTATTTGTAAATAAAGAACTAGATTGATCAGAATTTATCACTAACAGTACAACTGACATGTAATGATTGTGGCTGCTAAGGGAGCCTTTTCTGTCTCTCCAGAATTGTGACCTGGCCCTTGGTGGACACTTGCTGTGTTGGCTGTACTGTCACCGTTTGCACAGCAAGGTGGCCTCTGGACCCAAGGGGTGAGATTGCTCTCCTGTGCTCGGCGCCTGCTGGTCCATGGTCTCCTTCTGTTCCCTGTAGCCAAACAGCCCGGTCTCGTTGGACTCAGCTAGTGAACACGACAGGGAGGACAGGGGGCTCTGGCTCACCTGGGACCTAAGGGGCATCTTGTTGGAGGAAGAGACTCAGCCCTAAAATCAAAACAAGTGAAACCTAGGTAAAGGGAAGGGAAGAGCATTCCAGGTGGGGAACAGCAAGTCAGGATGCTCTGAGGCCAGAGAAGAGCTTGCCTTGAGGAGCTGCCAGAGGGCTGGAGGGGTCAGTGGGGGTCAGGTCTCTCTATAGAGAGCAAGAAGATGGATTTTAAGCAGGGTGGTGTCAGGATCAAATGGATATTTAAGAAGGCCCCTCTGGCCCCCCATGTAGCAGGAGGGGGCAGGTATAGAATGGGGCATCTGGGGAGAGAGGTGGATGGGGTGGACCAGGCAGGTGGCAGTGGGAGCCAGGCTGGGTGGGGTGAGCAGGGGTCCGTGCAGAGCACAGGTCACGGTACTGACTCCCAGAGGGAGCTGGCTTCCAACCCTCACCTGTGAGAGGAGGGCTGTGTGGGGGTCTGTTGGCACCCCAGCTCAGAATGCCCTGCCTCCTCCTCCTCCTCCTCCTCCCAGGCATTGGTGGAGCCCAGGGGAAATGGGGCAGATAGAAGGACAGGAGCACAGGAGCCAGAGGTGGGTGGGGCACTGGGGGCTCCATCCTGCACCTTCCCTGGAAATCCACAGACCTCTCTGCACTGGGGGTGGGGAGGACTGCAGGTCACAAGGACCAGGCTGCAGGAATCTCACCCTTGGTGACAATCCGAAGGGGCTGACATCCCACGAATAGAAGCAGGTCCCCCAGGCACAGTGACCCCAGAGGCATTTCTGGGTGGGGGTCGTGGGGCCTGGGCTGCCAGGCTCCCAGGGTAGGGTGAGGCTACCTCAGTGGGCAAAGGGGGAAGAGCTTCTAGGCTGCACCCCGAATCCCTGCAGGGCAGTCAGCGGACAGCTGGGCTAGGGTCAGAGAGGGCAGCCCGGGCAAGGGCGGCTCTCAGGTGGGGCGGTTAGTGCCTGGTGGTGAGGGTGTGCAGACCCGGCTGCTGGTGTGGCCAGCCCTAGCAGGGCTGTGGGTCCTTGCTGGAGGTCGTGCCGGCACTGGCCACGCGAGGGCGCCCGAGCTCCACCCACGGTCCGGGGCCGGAGGGGCGCGGGTGATAGGCGTGGCCTCCCGGACCCCGACCCACGCAGCATCCGAGTGGAAAACCTAGCCCTCTCCAGGCGCCGGGCTGGGTTGGGAGAAGCCCACCCACTGCGGCCCGGACGAGCGTCGCTGGGCCGGTGGCAGGGGGGTTCGCAGGATCTGGCTCCCCCAGCCCTGGATGGGGGAGGAGGAGGAGGAGGGAGGTCGCGCTGCTCCCTTCGTGCCAGCCCCGAGGGCTTCCTGGGGGAAGCGACATCTCTGGCAGCAGCCCCACGCCAGGGTCGGGGCTGGGATGTGGGTTTCCGCAGGTAGTGCTGCGCTTCTGAGAGACGGACCTGGTCGGGCAGCCTTGTGGTCAGAGCTCCATCTTGTGGACTCCTCTGCCCCCTGGCCACGCCCCCTCCCTGTCCCACAAGGAAGTCCTGCCTCCCAGGAGCCCCAGGAGTTGGGGGGGCAGGTCCCACTCTCCTCCCTGGTACTAGGGTTGAGGTTCGCGGTGAATAATGGGTGCTACGCAAACAGAGGTATTAATGCCGGGCTTGGGGTGGGGAGAGACGCATTCCTTGTTAATATTTATTAAACCCGCGGCCCCGTCATTCAAGAGCTTCATAAATATTAATTCACAATTAAATATTTATAAGAAGGCGATTGTTTCTCCTCCCCCTCAAAGAACCTGTCTGAAGCGCGGGCTGGTGGTGGCCGTGGGGGAAGTGGGGTCTCCAGGGGGGGCTGGGGAACTGGAAGCAGTCACTGGGCGGGCAGCAGAGCGACTCCCCTCTGTGTCTGGGCCCAGTCAGCACCTGGTAGCGCCTGCTCCCCACACAAGTCCCGCGGAGTGGCCCCTGCCGACTGCTGACTGACACCTGGACGGTCCCTGTGGTCAGGGCTCCTGTGTCCAGCTGTCAAGTCCATGTTTTACCAGCAGGATCTATCAGTCATGCACACCTCAGTGAGATTTAGTTGGCAGTAGGGTAATGAGGGCCTGGCAGAAGAGGCCAGGAGGGCTGCCCATCAGGCCCAGGCTGGCAATGCCCTGGAGCTGGCCCCTGCAGACCTCAGGGGACAGTATCGAGCTCTCCTCCTTTGTGGGTTCCGGGTGTTGATGAGCAGGGCTGGTAACTGGTGGTCCTCAGTCCACTGCTCCATCAGTCTGTGCATTCACCATTCCTCCTCGCCCCAGCTCCTGCCCAGCCCCTGTCCAGAGCTCCTACTCTGAGAATCACTGGATATGCTGGGACCCTTGTACCAAGGCTGGGGTGGGCGGTGGGGAGTGTGTACAGACACCATCTGACTGCTCTCTGCATGGGGCTCCACAGGACAGACCCCAGACTCTGCTTACTGCTGTGGGACCCTGCACCTCCCTGCCTTTTATAAATCCGGGGAATGAGGACCCTCCCATCTGCCTGTACGCACGGCTGGGGAATTCTGAGATCCCTGGGCCACAGGCACATGTGCACACGCTCTCTGAAATGGTGAAGCAAGTGGCCCCCAGCAATGTACAAATGCAGCAATGCCCCCTCCCCAAGCCTTTGACCCCCTACCCCCTACCACCTACCCCGGGCATCTCCAGCTTTCTGTTTGCCAGCCTGATGGGTGGCGGTTATGAGGTCCAGTGGTTCTGGTGTTGATCTGGTTGCACTTTCCACAAAGATGGTCACGTTGTTCCCGTGTCAGGAGTGTCTAAGCCCTCCCTTTCCAGTCCTCAGCCCTCTGACTTCATTTCTTTGTCTTGCAAATTTCCTGGGACTTTCCAGATTCTGTTAAACAGAGTGGTGACAAGGGACAGCCTTGATTTCTGTCTGATCTTGAGGAGGTCGTGTCTTAGAGTTCTCTTTTAAGTCTGATGTTTCCTGAGGGCTTTTGGAACACAGATTTCACCCTCAAGGTAAGGATGTATTTGAAGACTTCGGGAAGTTTTTCAAAAATTATAAATAGGTGTTGAACTTTGAGCAGACCTCCTCTGTGTCTGCTGAGGTAAAGCATGTTGCTTTCTTGTCCTTTGCTCCGTGGAGGGGACCCGGCCAGCTGGGCTGACTGGCTGATCTCAGGTGAGCTGTCCCGGCCCCGTGGATAGACTCTGGGGCCAGGTGTTCATATAACTTTAAACCACATCTTGTGGAACGGCATAGATCAGAAGGGGCATATTATTTTATGTCCCTCCAGGAAAGGATGAATGCAGCCTGTGAAACCACGGCCCCGCGCTTCAGCACGTGGCGGCCCTGCCTCGCGCCCAGCCAGGGGCTCTCACGGATGCTCTAGTTGCGGGGTCTTGTTTCACGCGTGCTTCTGACTGCGCGCAAAGGAGAGCGAGAGTTCAAACGACGAGTCCAGGAGGCCTGGACGCCCGCGTGCTCCGGTCGCTCTCACTCTGTCCTCGGCGTTCCTGCTCCCCGCGTGGAGCGGTCCCCGTGGTGGGGACGGGCGGGTGACGCTGTGCTTCTGAGAAGCTGCGCCCCCGTCAAGCCTGGGCTTTCTTTCTGGCTGTGACGGCGTCTTGGGTGTGAAGCTGGTGCTTCCGTGACCTTCCTGTCGGGGAAGGTGGTCCGACAGCCACTGGACTCACACTTGTTCCTCAAATGACCCTCTGTGCTTTGCTGGCAGACCACGAGGCTGTGCTGGTCACCGTGGCCACCACACACTGCTGCCGCTTGCCAGGCTGGGAAGCCCCCCCACGGGGGACACAGGCTGTCCTGGGTCCTGACCCACCCACCCACCCAGGCCCTGAGCTTCGTTCTGCACCGATGACCCTGCAGGTGCACAGGCCACGCAGGTGAAGGGGCAACCCCAGTAACACGGTCCCCGCCTCAGAAGGTCACTGGCGGTGAAGGGGCCTCTGGGCTGCTGCACTTTTGGCCAGCTGGCCACATGCCTGCGGTTCCCATGGCCCCTCAGGCTCCATAACTCACTAGTCTGATCTGCAGACCCAGGAATGTTCTGTGCTCATGATGCTGTTTTTATTATAAAGGACTCAGACCAGGGTCAGTCAAACTAGGAGAAACACAGACTTGGCCTGAGCTTCCAGGCCGGCTCCCTGTGGGCTCAGGACGCCCCTGCCCAGCACATCCCTGTGCTCCCACCGGGAAGCTCACTGGAGCCCAGTCCACTCCCACGGGGGTTATTACTCGGCATGACTGAGTGGGTCCTGGCCACGCTGCTCAGCTGCAGCTCCACCTGCTCCCTCCGCAGAGTCTGGTCCAGGCCCAGCCGTCCCCGCTGCAGGTGGCCTGTCTGGTGTCCGGCCCCACCTGGAGCCACTCATTAGCGTAAACTCAGGTGTGGTCCCCAGGGTCTCCAGAACATTGAACGCCTCTGCCGTGCGGGGCTTCTGGGGATGAAGCCTCCTGGACTGTGCACAGCCCAGCCTTGGGGGGTGAGTGTGAAATCCTGCAGCTCTGAGGGAAGGGGCGCGCGGGAGGCGCTGGATTCCGGAGACATCGCTCTCTTCAGCGTCCTGCCCGCCTCTGTTCAGAGGTGAGTGAGCGAATCTTTGGTTGTGGACAGCATGCACCGGCCTCTTAGAGCGAGCACGGAAAGCCGGGGTTCCGGGCGTGGTCTCGGTGGGGTATGGGGGCGGCAGTGAGGATGGAGGGGTCAGGGGAGGGGAGTGCGGTAGGGCTGGCGGCGGCCCAGGGTCGCTGGGTTGGCTGCCCTGCAGGCCTTTCTGCCCCTATCCACCCTCTGCGTGGCCAGGTCACCCCACAGGCTTGTGGGTTCACACACGTGACCCTCGGCGAGCCCCCCAGCCCTGTGCAACGTGGAGAAGTGGGGTGGGAGGTGGGGGTGCTGCCTCTGCCCAGTTAGGCTGCCAGGCTGTGTCCCTGAGTCTGGTCACCTCGTGGAGGCAGCAGGAGGGGAGGTGAGTGGTCTGAGGGGCTTGACCAGAGCACACTGTACTCCCTCATCTGGAGAGAGCTTCTGAAGGGGAAATTGAACCTGTCTCTGTGGCGGGGAGCTGGCTCCCTCGGGGAGGCAGGGGGGGTGATGCCTTAGACCTGCCTTCAAGGCCTGTCTGGGGCTGTGTCCCCCAAACTCAGATGTTGAGGCCCTAACTCCCGTGTGATGAGGCTTAGAGGCGGGCCTTTGGGAGGTGATTAGGAGGAAGTGAGGGGCCCTCATGATGGGGTTGGTGCCCTGACAAGAGGAGGAGGCAGACCTGCTGGCACTTTGACCTTGGGCACCCAGCCTCCAAGACTGTGAGGCACAAATGTCTGTTTCAGCCCCGTCTGTGGTGTCTTGTTCTGGCCGCCAGAGCTGAGACAGGCCCTTCTTCTGGTCCCTGGTCCCTCTCCATCCTCTTCTCCCCCGCCCCCCCCCAACACTCTGGATCGGCCTCCAGGGACCTGGCACCTGCGCCACACGCGGGACGGGTCAGGAACTCCCACACCTCTGCTGATGCTTCTGCTGCCCCTCTGCCTGGGGGCCCAGGTCACCTCCAGGACACAAGACACAGCCCTCACCCCAGCCTCCTCCTTCGCAGGCTCCTGGGCAGAGTGCGCTTTGGGCTCTGAGACTGGAGACCTCCTGCGGGTGGCTGCCAGCTTCTACCTGCAAGGTCGTAAAGTCGCACCTGCAAAGCAGGAAAATCCCAGACCCTCTGCCCGGGATGGGAGAGGAGAGAACGTGGAAAGTCCTGGAAGGGCTAGGAAGGGCTCTGCTGTCCCTCTTGAGGCCATCTGGGATCAGACATGGCGAGGGAGCCCTCTGCGTGCCGGGGTTGGCGCCTGGCGCGCCTCCCTGAAACCCTGGTTCAGGGCGGCAGAAGTGCCGGGTGGAGGTACATGCAGGCGGAGTCGGCCGCCCGCCCTCATCTGGGGCCACTGCTGTCTGGGGCTACCTGGGTGTCCCTGTGCTCTGCCAGGGGCCCAGTACTTGGCGGGCGCCAGGGGGCATTTGGATGAGTGAACAGAGGGACTGAGGGAGGGTGGGGGATGGGAGGGTGGAGGGCTAGAGCAATATGGGGAGGGAGGGGTGGACAGTGGAGGCTGGAGTCTGGGGGTGGAGTCAGGAGGGTGGAGGGTGGAGTCAGGGGGTGGAGCCAGGAGGGTGGAGTCAGGGGTGGAGCCAAGAGGGTGGAGGGTGGAGGCAGGAGGTGGAGCCAGGAGGGTAGAGTCAAGAGTGGACTCAGGAGGGTGGAGGGGGTGACACTCCAATGGGCCTTTCTGTGTCCTTGCCTCAATGGACAGGCTCCCTGTCCTCCCTCCTTTCCCAGGACCTGTCACCTGTGGTGCTGCTCTCTCTGAGATGGAGGGAGGGGCATTCTGTGGTCAAGGTCAGGAGTTGTATCGGGGCTGGCTGGGGTCATTCTCAGAGCACATCCCAGACGAGGGTGGCCCCGGATGGCAGGTTGCTGGACCAGGAGGCAGAATCCCCTGGACCACCAGCTGGTCAGGTTCCCAGGCCCCGGGGCCCAGCAGAGCTGCTGCCCACTCCTGGGGGGGCGGTGAGGTGGGGCAGGAACAGGCCACACGGCCAGCAGTGGATGACGCCGCCGGCTCGGCTCGGTGCTCTGGCGGCCCCCTCTCTCAGGCCCAGAGCTGACCTCTAGCGCCACCCCTCACTCCCAGAGTTTGCGGAGGATTGGGGGTGGGCCCAGCCCGGTTAATTATTCAATGGTTTAAATGAGATAGCAAAGGCTTTTTATGGATTTGCATATAAAAGTTACGAAGCCCAGTTTATCCTGAACACGAGCAGATTAGTGGGCCGTAAAGCGTCCCGCAGCCGCGATTCCGAGAGCTTCAGGCCGGGAGCCCCGGGCACCGGGCCGGGGAAAAAGGTCAGTGGGGAAGACGGATGGGTGTGTTGCCCGAGATGCGTGCGCATAAAAATGTGCGCTTTCCCGCACAGCCGTCTCTCCCGCTCCTCTGGGGATGTCTTAAATGTGCTTCTGTGTGTATAATATTAATTTAGCCATAAATTGGAAGGCAGTAGCCCATGAGAGGAGCTGTGTGAACCATTAAATTCAAAGCACTGTGTGAAGAATTGGCGTCCTGGTCAGGCCGGGGTGGGGGAGGGGACCCGGAGGTGGGGTCCCCAGCAGAGGCCTGAGCCTCAGTGGTGGCCTTATCCCCCCACCCAATTTGGACCCGCAACCTGCTACCTCGGCCGTCAGTGCCCCGGTGGAGAAGCCCAGCCCAGAAGCATCTGGCTGAGCCTCCCATCCTGCCCCACTCCGCTCAGCCGAAGTCCAGCCAGAATCCTGCACTGCTGTTTAGACGGTGTGTCCCGTCAGGGATGTGGGCTGTCCCTGGTGGGTCTGCTCTCTCCCGGGATGTGCTCGGCCCTGCTTCCCTGCCAGCGGGGCCTGGGCGGCCCAGCGCCACCTCTGGGGCCAGGCTGGGGGCCACACAGACGCAGTGGGAGACAGACAGCTGGGACCGAGCTCTGGACTGAACTGCGTCCCCCCAAGTTCCTATTTGCAGCCTAACCCCCAGTGTGGCTGTAATTTGGAGACAGAAAGTAATTAGGTTAAAGCAGGTTCTAAGGATGTTGCCTCAGTCCACTCACAGCCCCAGTCAGTGGCTCAGTCCAGGTCTGGGGTGGGGATGGCTGGAGAAAACTGGGTGGACCCAGTCCTGGCCAGGATCTGTGAGACTGTGCGAGGCTGCTGGCCTTGGCGTGGCCCTCGGTGGACGTGGTCCTGGTCCTCCCTGGGTGGTTTCAGGGCTGGCCCTATTCATCTGTCTCCACCTCCTGGCCTGCTGTGGAGACCTGGGGCCAGGGGTGGCCTGGGGCTGGGGGTCTCGGCCGGGCAGACAGCCAGCCAGGTCTGTGACCACCCTGCGGCCCAAAGCCTGAAGGGACAACCCACAACAGTGAGTTTTCACCTGAGGGCACATGGATGTCCTCTGCTACAGGCATCTGATCAACGTCTCTGCCAGGCTGCAGGGAGGTGGCTTGTTAAGAACCAGGTGAGGACTTCTGTGCCCAGCAAGGGACAGTGGGTGACGGCTGGCCACGTGGATGGGGTGACAGCCAAGGAGGGGCTCCAGTGACACGGGCGTCCCCACACGCGCAGGAGGCCACGTGTACGAGTAAATGATGGCAGACAGCCCGCGGTCCTTTGGCCATATCCTTGGCCCCCTTTTTCAACTTGGTTGCATGTCTTTTTTCTTTTTTAAGTTGCTTTTTAAAATTAATTTGTTTTTGTTTTCTTGGGGGGTAGGTTTATTTATTTTATTTTTTATCAGAGGGAATGGGGATTGAACCCAGGACCTTGGGGATGCTCAGCACACGCTCTGCTCCTGAGCTCTCCCCTCCCCTCTTAAATTGCTTTTTCTAGGAGTTGTTTATATATTCTGGATTCTAATAATTTGCTGGTCACAGGCATGGCAACATTCTTCTTCAAGTCTGCATTCGCGTTTCCGTCTGCGGGATGCTCTTGGCAGTCAGAGGCTCACAGATGAGCCGAAGAAAAGTGTCAGTGTTCCCTGATCGTTTGTTTGTTTTGTGCCTCGTTTAAGAAATCGTTTGTCACACTGGGATGGTAAGTGTCCTCTTTGTGTTTTCTTCTGAAAGTTTTATGGTTTGGCTGTTCACACTTTGGGATGATTTTACCCCACCTGGAATTCAGGACAGACACTGAATTGAATGTTTTCCACGTAGATAGCCCGAGTCCCCAGGGCTGTCCGTCAAGCAAACTGACCTTTGTGCCCACTCTGCACGGCAGCATGTACTATTTAAATAAAATGAATTGAAATTCAATAGAACTTAAAATCCAGCTCCTCAGACCAGTTGGTGGTATTTCAAAGCCTCACCAGTCACATGAGCTGATAATCAGAAAGATGAACAATGACAGGAAACATGTAAAAACACAGCTCCACAGTTCAGTCGCATGGACACGTGGATGACTGCGCTCAACCAGAGGTCATCTTCCCTAAGCACCCATGGATGACTTGTAAAACTGGTCCCATTTCAAAAAACCAGCAAGTGGGCCCTGCAGCCACTTTCTCTGCTCAAATGATAGTCAACTTTGAAATCAATAGCAAAAGATACTCATTTTGAAGTGAAAAAAATAGCCACTTCTAAATAATCCAGCTTTGAAGAAGAGACACCAAGGAAATGAGAACATGTTTAGATCTAAACAGTAACTACTTACGGAGAGGCCGTAGGTTTTGCCAGTCTTTGTGTGAATCCAGCTTTTGGCTCGTTCTTTGCTCTGCATTCCGTTGATTCTGCTCACGACTTTGTGCTTTCTTTCCTTCTACATTTTTCAACTTATTCTATTATTTTTTCTCCTTCTTGAGTTGGATTCCTAACTCATGAATCTGAGTTATTTATTCTGTCATAGTTTTGCAGTTTTAGGTTATGAATTTGCCCTTGGTTGTCGCTTTGGCTGCACCTCCCTCATTAGACTCTGCTGCATGATTGTGCTTTTCACTTCTTTCCTCTTCCTGCTACTTTTTATGGTTTTTAGTTTCTGAGTCATATTCAAATCTCCCACTCTGGTTGTCAAGTTTTCATTGTGCACCTGCAAATTTTTGATTTATGGGTATTTGAGTCTGTGTTCACCATTCTCTGATAATTCTTTTAATCATTACTGATGTTTTTTCCTTAAAATCTATTTGGTCTGAGGTTACCGTAGTTTTATAAATGTTAAGGAAATGAAGTAGCAGTTGCTAAATTTATTTTTTTCTTCCTTTCATAGTGAAAACTTTCTGTGTTCTTATATTTTATGTCTCTTATAAAAGTATCTAGCTGGATTTCATTTTGTCGCATCTCCATTTTAACTTGCAAATTCAGTTTATTTTATTTGCTGTCACATTTGGATTTATTTCTATAATTTTATTTTTATTTGATTTCCACTCATCTGTGATTTTTCTTTGTTCTTTTCCTCTCTTTTTCTGCTTTCTCTGTGGTTAATTTTGCTTTTTTCTTTTTCCTTCCTGGGTGTGGGCATGATGTGGATTTTTTAGATTCTATTTCTATTCTTTTAGTAGTTACTCTGAAGATTTAAAAACCATGTACACTTGGCCTAACAAAGTTAAATTTAATCCAAATTTCTGCAATCCTCTGGAATGTTAAAAGAACCTTAGAATGTTTTAACTCCTATTTTACTATTCTGTTTTGCATGTTATTCTGAACTATTTTAGTTTCATCTTATTTTTATATCACAAAATTGGTCACCATTATTGTTTAATGATACTTACTCTTTTTTGGATTTGTTTACATATTTTATCATTTTACCCTACTGTTGTTTCTTGATCTCACTCCCTCCTCTGGTTTCAATTCTTTTTCTCTCTGAAGAATATCCTTTAGCAATTTTTTCATTGAAGGAACGTGAATGCTAAATCTTTGGTGTTTGTTGAGAGGTTTTGCTGTATGGTTCCCATATATGACTGGTAGTTTAGCTGGATATAAAACTCCAAGTCGGCCAATAGCATCTCTCGGTATTGTCAAATGCTTTCCACTTTCCTTCGGCTCCCACTGCTGCTGTGGAGGAGTTATGCTGTCGGTTTGGTTGTAGTTTTGCTGCAGGTTGTCCGCTGCTATGAGCTGAATTGTGTGCCCCTCCATTCATATACTGAGGTCCCAATCCCCAGCACCTCAGGATGCAACTGTGTCTGGAGCTAAGGTCTGTAGGGAAGTGATTCAGTTAAATTGAGCCCATTAGGGTGGGACCCCAATCCAACATGTCCCATGTCCTTATAAGAAAAGGAAGAGATACCAGGGATGTGTGTGTGCACGTGTGGGGCCCCGGCAAGAAGGCAGCACCATCAAGCCAAGGAAAGGGGCCTCAGGCGAACCCATGCCCGAGACACTTTGACCCAGGACTTCCTCCTTCCCTGTCACCCCGGTCCTTCTGGTTCTGAAAGTGATGCAGCGAGGTCTTCTGTCTCCCCTGTGCTTCTACAACTCCCTGAATTCCTGAGCCATTCCTTCCCACAGGTGCCTGCTATGTTCTTTGCCACATAACTATTTTCTTTTTGTTGGGGATTGTGTCTTTTTGCATTAAAAGTCCTTCTTTGTCATGCTCTTTGCCCTGATGTCCACTTTGTCTACCTCTTTCCGTAAGGCTTCACTGTATCTTCTACACCTTTTCAGGCCCCTCCTATAGGGCATATGGTAGGATGTTGCTTGTAAGCCAAATAGAATTTTTTCTTTTAATAGATGCATCAAAACCATTAACATTTATTAACATGACTCACCTGTTTGGCCTTGGCTGTTCTACTTTATCATTATTTGTATATTGGAATGCTTGCTATATGGTGTGTGTTCTTTGCTCTTTTTTTGTTGCTGTTTTTATAAGGGTTTGGATTTTTAATTTTATGAATACCTCTGTACTTGTGCTTCTTAAGTACCCTTAGTTTCCTGTTTTCTTATTTAAACTCTCACTGTTGGTTTGTCAATTTTTGGTGGTAACTCACTTCCCCTATTGTGTATGCAACACTAATGAGTTCATTCTCTCTTTCTCTCTTCTTTTTTCTCTTTCCTCCTACTTCTCAAAGTAGCATTATTTCCTATGGTGTCACAACACATAATATTATTGAATTAGTTTTCCATACTCCTCCCCAGCATCAATCCTTTTGCTGAAGTTCTCCCAGTCTTTTGGGTTGGATGAAGTTAATCTCTAGAAGATTCCTTACAAAAGGCTCTTGGTTCAGAATTTCTCAAAGTCTTGTATGTTTGAAGCTCTTTTCTGTGGTCTTGATACTTGAAGGACACCTGCACTGGATATGAACATGTTTTGTGTCTTAAGTTATTTATTTCATCCTGAGAGTAAGCATGAGATGTCTGGGTTAGAGATGTCTGGGTTGGAGGCAGACCACTGGGCAGCTTGAATTTAGTCTTTACTTCCAAGGTGGTTTTGCCTGTTTCTTCCTTTTCTTTTCTGATTTCCACCAACCTTTTCATTTCTTCTTGCTTTTGTCCATTTGTGCTCTTAGATTTTGAATTTCTGACTCAGGATGGATTTCCATATCCTCAGACGCTTTTGTGAGTATATTTAATTCAGCTTGGAGGGTTGCCTCGCAGTATTTTAATGCTTCTTTTTTTTTTTTCCAAGAAGGGTCTTTTTTTTCTTTAATCAGCCAAGATGTGTTACTGTTCATGCTCTGATTTTTTGTAGTGACTTAAAATAGACGTATTTTTAATGTGTCCATTTTGTGGATTTGGGGTGGTTACCGGATTCCTGGTTCACTGGCTCCTCTCCCATCAGTGTAGCTAAGTCCAGTGTCCTTAATGGATTTATTTTTCGGTGGGGGTGGGGGTGGGGGTGGGGCAGGTTGAATTTCCTCTAAAGTTTCCGTTCCTTCTTTTTAACAGAGCCTGAGGTTTCCGCCTTTTGCTCCTTTGTGCCGCCGTCACGGGTTCCGAAGGGGCGCATCTCCCCCTTTGCTTCTGCTTCTCCTTTCAGAGCAGCTGCTTTAAATGCAGCGCTTTCGGCCGCGCCTCCGCAGTGGCCGCGCTGACGCGGGCGCCGGCCTCCAGCGCTTCCACGCGGGGGGGGGGGGGGGGCGCCGTCCTGCCCCGACTGCGCCCCCCGTCGCGGCCACCGCCAGCTGGGGGGCCGCCTGCTGGCCCGCTCGCCCCGTTCGCACGCACGGCCTCTCGGCGCCGGGGCGCTGCCCGTCGCGGGCTGTGCTGACTGACGCCCGGCTTCCGCGCGGCTCTGCGCGCTCCGGACGCCGCGCTGGCTCTGGGGGCTCCGGGGAGGGGGGCGCAGACGCCGGGCGCGCGCCCCTCCGCCGCCCCACGGCCTCCTCGGCTACTTCAGCGCTCACTCCTCGGTGTGAGTGAGGGGAAGCGCTCGTCCCCGGGTTTGGGAACCAGCTGACCTGATTTTCTGTAATGATTCATCTCGCTTGAAAATGTTCTTCTGCCAAGTTGTGGGCCCTCCTCCTGTTGACTTTTCACGAAGTCTTTACCTAGTAGGAAACCTGCAAAACCTTTCCCCACGTTCCTCGATTTTGTTGACTTTGCTGGAGCGATGCCGTCAGCTTGAGTGCAGGGCCAGCCGGTAGGCCTGGGGACGGGAGGTTTGAGAACAGGATCTGTGTGTGTGGAAGGCAGCCTGGAGCAGAGATGCTGGGGAGGGAGGGGAAGGAGGAGCAGACGCGGACCCCAGGAGCGCAGAGGAAGAAACCAGGAAAGTGTGTGGTGGGGGTCCTGCCTGCTAGGTGTGCCGCCTGCCGAGGGGGAGGAGCGGAGACGAGGGTGGTGACCAGTGTGGATGTGAGTGCATTATCTGCGCAGCTTTGCAGAGTGGGGGACCATTTGCATAAATATTGTTTGTAAAAACCAATTAGCAGTTCATTTACATTCAGTGAAGTAGCAATTTGCACTTTTCTTTCAGGAACAATTTCTTTGCCCGTGTGCACAAATTTGATGCGTCGCAGTTGGCCTTTGACAGTAGGGCATGGCCGAGGTTTTAAATTTTTGGTTCTTCTCTTGGTTTCCTGAGCTATAATATTTTTCTTTTAAAAGAGGAAGTGCCAAAATAAGAGCAGAGATTCTCCATACCTGCCCTCCCTGCACTCGTCCCTCCTTTACCACCACCCCCCATCCGATGCTCTCCAGCTGGAGACGGGTTCCACATTCTGTCTGCAGCCGCAGACTTCTATCAATAGTGAGTGGGGGCGTCTGGCCCACGGGTGGGAGAGAGAGCCATCCCTGGGTGTGGGGCACCCCAGGCATCAAACAAGGTCAGGTCAGGGCACAGAAAGTTACCTCAGGTCCCTGAGGGCTTTCCTCCACCCTGTACAAACCGTTTTCTTGACCTCTTAAAAAATTGATGCGTGTATGTAAGTTTTCTCACCTGGGCAGTGGTTGGCCACACCCTCCACCTTGGGTCAGGCTCAGTGACCCAGGGTCTGCCCAAACCAGGACCAATGGCTATGGAATCTTGGTTCAATGAGACAGGGCACGTCCTGGTGTCCTGTGACCCCAGGAGGAGTATGGATGACCCATGCCTTGTCTGTACCAAATAGCTCCAACCAGGCGTGGCTTGCCCTCCCCACTCCCACTGAAGATTGAAGTTGAGTCTCAGCCAAAGCTTTAGCCTTCTCTTTGTAAAAGAAAAAACATTGCACTGGATAATTCTAAAAAATGACAAGGAAGGCTTTATTCAAGACTTGCAATTGGAGAGAGAGATTGGGCTCAACACTGAACACACAGGGACAGGTGAGCATTTGTAGCCATCGGGTTGGGGAGGGAGCAGATGGAAAATTACCAAGGGGGACGCGGGGAGGTGTCAGGGGTGGGGGTTCTTGTAAACTGGACTCAGCAGGCCAAGGACGAGGCTTATTTGCATAGAGAGCTCAGAGGAGACTGAAGTTTGGTCATGAGGGGTCCTTGTCACCCCTAAGGGTTGTGACGAACAATACAGCAGGTGCCTCGTGGGGAGGCCCCGCTGTGCAGGTGAGCTCGCCGCCAGGCACCTCACTGTTTCTGAGAGACGAGAACGTCCATGAGGACACAAGGAAGAGGACTGATGGAGTCAGCAGGGAGGACCTAAAGCAGGTATGATTTGGATCCTGAGAAACGAGACAAACAATTGGGTGTTTCAGAGAAACAGTGCGAGGTCTGGGATTTAAAAAATCATTAGGAACAAACCAAAGATGTGCCTGTAGATGGGCTGAGTGGAGAAAGGACGTGCAGTGGGAGGGGCAGTAAGCTGGGAGGGGGCGCCCAGGGAGCAGGGTCAGGAAGCACAGGGACACACTGAGACGTGGAGGGGAGGTGTGGAAGGCCCCGTGTCCATCTGCCAGGATTCCAGAGACAGAGGGCAAGCAGGGAGGGGAGGGGCTTTTCCAGAGGTAAACTGACCTCACCAAGAGATCACCCAATGCCAAGCAAGAACCCCCAAATTTGCTTCTGGACACATCAAAGTGCAATGAGGCTGACTGATGATACAGAGAAAAACCTAAAGGCTTCCAAAGTTGGGTGGGGGAGGGGAGGGGGACCCCCCCCCCCAGATTATTGAAAAGGAGCAGGGGTCAGACTGACACTTGTCTTCTCAATGTTGAACCCAAGACAGCAAAATCTTCCCAGTTCTGATGTGAAATCTTTGGATAATCTGTCATTTATGTGTGAATGAAAAAGACAGGTAGCTCCCACAGTCCACCAATCTCTGAAAGAGTTGCTGGAAGACGTTCTAGCAAGAAGCCAAGGGAACCAGGCGCTGCTGGCGATGGTTGTTATTACTGTTATTGTTTGGCCGCTCTGCTAAGGGCTGGACAGGGATTATCTAATCCGACCCTCATGGCACTGCCGTGGGTCAAGTGCTACTATTCATGTTTCACAGGTGAGGATGGAGGGACAAAAACGTTAGCGCATTGTGAAGGTCAAGTTGGCATGGGCTATATAAAATGTTAACAATCTGGAACTAACGTTCCACGTGGGAGCAGCATGGGGGGCTTGGGGGAGGGGTGGGGAGTGGAGAGAAGTAAAATTGTGCCACGGGCCTTGTCTTGTTCCGAAGGCATCTAGGCCTGGCCCAATTCTTGACACTGTCAGAAGAATGTAAGCTCAAATCTATAGGCAACCAAGAGAAGACTGGAAATAGAATGTAAATATTTCAAAGTCAGTGGGGGAAAAATGGAAGAAGAGAAACTTTTTCTTTAAAATAAGATGAGGAAGGGGAAAAAACAAACAAATACAAAAAAATATAAAGTAAGATTTTATTTTATCACAAATCACAATAAATGTCAATGGGTGAAATAAATGTGTTAAAAGATAGAGACTCTCATATTAAATAAGAACAATTAACAAAAAAGGCTGAAAAAATTATCAGAAATGCCAACAAAAAGTAAGTAATCTTAGCACTATTTACATCATACAAAATAAAATTCAGGGGAAAATATTTTAAAGGGGCAAAGGAGATATTTCTAATTGGCAAATAGGAAAGCTCATAAAGAATGCATGAGAGCCATAAACTGAAGTATAATGAAAAGTATACAAAGCAAAAGGGAATTTATGAATCCATTTCATGGCGAGAGATCTGCCCCAGAAATCGAAGAATCTAATGGACTAAATTGTCTATGTAAGATTTGAGTCACACAATTTAAGCTTTATCTAATAGACACATAGAAATATATAATCAACCAATAGAATATATATATATTTAATCCATTTAAAATTCTCACAACTTAAAAAAAACTATGCAGTAGGTGACAAAGGGAATTTCAACAAATTAAAAATAATGTTGTACGGGCCAAGTTCAGTAACTGCAATGCAATAAAACTAGAAATCAAGAGCAAAAAGAAAGCCCCTTACAATGTGTGCAGCTGGAACCACAGTGTGAGCTTTTTAGCAGGCGTTAAAGAGAAACTAAACATGGAAACCGTAAACTACTTGTAAGTGAGTAACTGTGAGGCCATTTCATGTCAAAACCTGCAGGATTTGGCCAAAGTATTGCCAAGAGGAAAGTGCATATTCATTTATTAAAATTAAAAATTGAGAGATAAGATTTTCACCTGCAGAAGGTAGAAAAAGAACAAAATAACCTCACAGAAATAATGTGTTACCCATAAGGACGGGAACAGAGTCACAGAAGGAGAGGCTCAAGACTAGGGCTGGCCGTGCCACCCTGGCACTGTGGAGCCTCAGGTGCTTCCAGTCACTTCGGCAGGTAGGTGCTGTTAGGAGATGCAGACACCTGCCCCATTAGCCTGAGCTCATTATCATGCACATGACCTCACTCCCCACGTGATTCCATGCTCTCCAAGGTGTCTTCTGAGGATGCCGTCCCAAGCAGGCCTGCTGACAGGTAGCAAACACACTTCACACATGGATGCCTGGTGCTGTAGTCCCGGGCAGATCAGTATCTGACATTCTGGGTTACATGTCAGCCACCTGAACCTGGCGAGAGTATAGTTACTGGGTCCCCTCTTGGTGGACCCGTAAGTGTGCGCTTCTGAGACTGCAGTGCTGAAGGCCACACCCCCAAACAGCAAACTGAACAAGACCATAGTGTCACCCTGTGATAGCTCACCAGACCAAAGTGTTGCTGCAGGGGTTGGTTCATCATTCTTCACCCTGACCTTTCCACCTGACGACCTGCCTATTTACACATCCATCAACCTGTTTACCCCCACTGCTCTCTCAATGCATTATTCATCCTTCATCCTCCCTGCCACTCTCCCATCAACCTTCCCATTCAGCCACCCACCCCCTCCATCCACCCATCCAACCAATCATCCATCCAACAAATTATCCATTCATCCACCTACCCACCCATCCAACCATCCATCCACCCATCCATCCAACTATCCACTCAACTATGCAACCAATTATCCATCCATCCACCCCCTTATCCATTCATCCACCCATCCAACCAACTATCCATCCATCCATCCATCTACCCACCCGTCAATCCATCCATCCATCCGTCCATCATCCACTGACCCACCCATTCACCCTTTGACCTATTCGTCAAACCACCCTACTGACATATCAGTTCATTGATTCACTTACCCCCATGCACTCAGCCACCCTCCGTCCATCGGCCCTCCCGGCAACCCGCCCTTCCTGACAGTCCTTCCGGAGGGACACACCCATTGCTCTCCCTGCACTCCGAGAGGACTGTGTCATGAGTGCTCAGGTGGAACACAGTGAGTGAGATGATGGATAAGCAGTGTGTCCTCGGCAGTCTTTTAGAAGGAAAGCAGATTTCTTTATTACACAATCCTTTGTTACGTCCTTCCCCAATAAGAACCGAGAAAATGGCATGAAACAGAGAGACTTTCCGAGTCTCCTCTGACCTCTCCTGTCAGCGCCGGCCTCCCCTCCTGTGGGTTGTCCCTCATTGGCTGCAGGTCTCGCGGGCGCCCCCTGCAGGCAGGGCTCTCTGTTCGCACATCCTGCGCGCCGCCACCCCTCAGCAGCCGCTCGCCCACCTGGCTGCCCGCCAGTGCCCCAGGCCAGAGGTGGTGGGGTGGTCGGGGGTGTTCCTTCTAGAGTCTTCTGTTTATGAGCCCCCTGCTTTGGAAAGCTCTCAGGTGTGCCTGGACCCTCTGTGTATTTCTTGACTCTCTCCTGGCCCCTTCCAGACCCAGACAGATCACCACTTCCTCTATCCCAGCCCAGCCTGTCGCTTGGCGTCTAGCACCTACGGCGTCTATGGCCCGATTTACTTAGAAGTCGGTCCTGCATCCTCCAGGTTTGGGAGCCCCGGGGGGGGGGGGAGGGGCGCGGCAGTGCTTGGCTCAGGGCCAGTAACGGAGCAGGTGTCCGGGAACGGTCCACGAGGGGATGGAGGGACCCTACGTGGATGTCATCCTGAGAACAGCTCTGGGTAGCAGCCCTGCCCCCAGCACACCTGCCAGGTGTGGGGAGACATTACCCCAGTTTGCAGAGGAAGCACCAAAGTCTCCCTCAGGCCAGGATGGGGCCCGCTTCAGGTTTTCCTCTGCATCGCACCCCTCTTGTGGTCCAGATGCAATGCATCAGCTGTCCTGAGGACACGGGTGGGAGTGGTCACCGTTGTCGGCACCTGGAAGTAGCTGCTGCAGTTAACGAGCTAATGCAGGCGGCTGCCTTCACCCTCCGGAGTGTTCTTTCAAACCCTGGCAGCATAAGGTGCCTGTGGGCCGACGCGGGACCGATGGGTGGGGACACAGGCAGGCAGCCGAGGAGGCTCACATATCTTACACGAGTATCCAGCAAACAGCCAGACCTTTTATGTACAAGCATGCATAACACTGTGCACATTCCTTTGCAATTTGCTTTTTAAATTTAACTCTGTGACAGTTCATCCTTCAAGCCAAAGCCTGCAGACCCGACTTCTTCTGTTTACTAGAGCGTAATTTTCCCTCACAAGCAGGCGCAGGAACGTATTCAGCCTCTCCTTGGTTTTATAAACATTCTGCTTGTTTCTGTGTTTGGCCAGCACGAAGCGTGGTAATAAACATTCATGTGCATATGTCTTCACAAAAGTAAGCCTTTCTGTTGAACCACAGCCTCTGAGAAGTGGCAGAGCTGGAAGAGGCCGGCTCGGAAGGCAGCTTCCCAGATTCACCCCCGAGAAGCAGCACTCTCCCAGCCCCGCGAGCCGTGCGGGCACGTCCTCGGCCTGCATGACTGGCCTTTTATGGCTTCACTGTTTGACTTTTGTTTTGATCTGCATCAGTCACTATTGGAGAGCGTCTCTTTCCACCCACGTTTACGTTCCCACTATGTGAACTCTCTGTCCTCTGTCTCTTCACTTTGCCAAGCTATTTCTATGCCTGGGAAACGAAACCGCCTGTTTGCAGGGGCTGCAAATGTTGTCTGCTGCAATTGGAAAGAAAACTGTGCAAGTCAAAGATGTTTGTTTTTTGACTCAACACTAATATATATTTAGTATACTAATAACAGATTTAAAAATTTTTAGTTTATTTTAAATTTTTATTTATTTTTTCTTCTTTTTTTGAGGGGATAATTAGGTTTATTCATTTTTTTTAAATGGAGGTAATAGGGATTGAACCCAGGACCTCAGACATGCTAGGTATGCACTCTACCATTGAGCTATACTCTTGCCCCCACTAAGAAAATATTTTTATATTTAATATACTAATCTAACATTAAAATACTACTGTATTTCCTTCTCTGTACCTTCCTGCCCCCTGGTAGCCTTGGCCTCTGCTGTGAGCGCTGCCCTTCCCCCGCCCTCCCACTGAAGCCTGCTCCCAGTCCCGGCTGTCCCAGTCCTGCTACTCCATCAGTGCTCAGGGCCCCTTTCTCTGTCCCCCGCTGAGTCTGGGGCTGGGTGGCAAGGCCCTGGTGAATGTTAGGGGGTAAATTGCACCCACTTAGTGGCTAGTGGACAGTAGGGGCTCCTCCGCAAGAGAAAGGGACCAAGGCAGAGGGAGGGAAGGGGAGAAAGGACGTGGGGTGCATCCTACAGGTCCTTGGAGGCGAGGCCGCGGAAGGCTGTCCTGCATGCTAAGTGTGGTGGCAGAACATCGCCGTGGAGTCAGGCCCACCTGCTGGCTACTTGAGTGCCCTGGACAGGTCACTTAAGCTTCCGAGTCTGTCCCTTTTCTTTTTAATCGAAGTAGAGTTGATTTACAGCGTTGTGTTAGCTTCAGGTGTACAGCGAAGCGGTTCAGCTACATATATAAATACATATTCTCTTTCAGATTCTGTTGTATTATAGGTTATTACAAGGTACTGACTTTGGTTCCCTGTGCTGTGCAGCAGTTCCTTGTTTCCTGCCCCGTCTTTAAAGTGGCTTTCCCAGCGACACCTGTCCTGCCCCTCTCATGGGTTCTTATGGTGATTTAAGTATGGTAATGCTTGTTCAGGAGAAGGGGGGAAGCAAAGCACTGCTATATTTTATGTCTCCACAGCAGGTTTAAATTTTATGTGGTTGAACTGGTCTGTCTCTCCCTTCATTGTTCCTGTCTTGCTTGAAGTGTTGCCCTCACCTAAAGTTGTGCAGATAGAGTCTTAGATCTTTTTCTGTTAGATTTTTGTTTTGCTTTGTTTTGCATTCTGGTCCTTTAAAGCATATTGAGTTTGGTTTTGTATCGGCACGCGGCAAGGGTTAAGTGAATTTTCTGTCCGATGTCTGTGTGCCCACGCCGTTGCGACGCGAGCCCTTCCTCCCTCTTGAACGGACAGTCCACGTTTTCCTCCACCAGGTCCCCGCACACACCTCGGCTGGTTTCTGGCCCCTCCAGTCCGCTCCGCTGGCTCTGTCCTGTACGCCAGCTATTCGTGTGCTAGGTTAGCATGGCTTCATGGCAAAGCTTAGCACTTGCAGCAAGTTCTGCCAATCACTGCATATTCATTCTTTACAAGAAAACTTCACAGTGAAACAGTGGGAGTTGGGTACAGTGCCGACACCTCCGCTGATGCCTCTGGGAAGGACTGGCCTTTGTCTCACCCGGAAACGTGGCATTGCCCTCTGCTCATTGTGTCTTGTTTCCTGTCCTTCAGTGGAGTGGGTGTCCCCGCGTCCGGGCCACGGTGCTCTCCGCTGAGTCGAGCCTTTTCGGTTCAGGGATTTTGCAGCCAGTGCGAGTGGGGTTCCGTTTACAGCTGGGGTTCTAGGGTGCTGTAACAGGCTGCACGGGGGTCCCACTGGACCGAGGTTTTGCTCCCTCACCTGCTGGTGGCCCCTGGTTGCCTCCTCCAAGGTTTCGGTGCCCCCTGGGGAGGAGTGCACACCCAGTGACTGGCCAATGTGGGGCACAAAAGTCCAGCCCCGGCCCCAGCTTGGGGCACTTCTGGAGGGCAGTCACGGTGGAAGTGCCTAGTTCTCTGTGGCCTCCCTGTTGCTGAGCAACTTCTTCCCAGCCCCGTCCTGCTGCTCTTGGTCCCTCACAGGGGCTGTTCCCGAGAGGACCCTCCCCTGTCCCTCAAATCCTCCTGCCCACAAAACCTCAAAGCCCAGTTTTCCCAGAAACTTGACCCAGGTGGTCCCCGGAAGCAGACGCTAATGCTGGGTTAGGGGCCGGGCCAGCCACTGACAGATGAGTTGGACATGGCCCCCGTTGCTGGTGCCGGTGGAGAGGTGATAGGGCACCGCGGTGCCTGGGGAAGGCAGCGCACTGGCTGGCCCCCCCATCCGGGAGCTTGACAGAGGAGGGGGCGTAGTGACCGAGCAGCGCGGGACCAGGGGCTGGGGCTGGGGCTGGGGCTGGAAATGGGCTTGAAGGCTGAGCGTGACTGACCTCCAGTTCAAGGCCGAGTGTGAGAGTCTATGATCGGGGGTGGGGTGGGGGGTGTGAACGGCTGGGGACCAGGCCCAGAACTTGATTCTGGGGAGATGGGGTTCTCAACTTTGGCAGGTCTGCCCCCCAGCGGCCGGGTTCCCTGGTGGAGCCAGTTCCAGGAGGGAGGACTCATCTCTCCAGCTGCCCTCTTCCCTGTGAGGAGGCCACGCCCCGTCGGGGCCGGTGCCCTATGACTGGTCCGCCCGCCCGGGGACGGAGGCCCCAGGACTCAGCGGACGTGGCCAGCCCCCAGCTTGCAGCAGGGGCTTCCCCTGCGGCCAGCGTCCTGGAGCCGGGAAGCAAAGCCCCACGGACCAGGCAGCTCAACAGCAGAAGTGTGTTCTCTCAGGATTCTGGAGGCAGGAGCTGGAGGTCAGGGTGCCCGCAGGGCTGGTCCCTCCCAGACCACGGGGAGGAAGCTGTCCTGGGCCTCTTCCCAGTTCTGGGGGTGTCGGCAATCCATGGCATTCTTGACTCGCAGACGCATCACCAGCCTGTGCCTCAGTATGCACATGGCCCCCCTCTGTGTGCATGTCTGTCTCCAAATGTCCCCCTTTAATAAGGACACAGTCCTAGTGGATGAGGACCCACTCTAATGACCTCGCTTTACCCTGATGACCTCTGTAAAGATTCCATCTCCAAATAAGGTCACATTCTGGGCTCCTGGGGGTTGGGCCCCCTGCTATCTTTTTTGGGTTCAACCCCTAACACCTTGCTTGATGATGCAGGGGTCCCTGCCTTCCAAAAGAACGCCTGCCCTCTGGGGAGGCCCCCCCCCCCACTACTGATGGGACCAGTAACCAGAGCCTCTGTTTGGATGTGCTGTCTCTGCCAGAGCAGGATAACGTGCCCCCCAGCACAAGGCATCCGGCTGCCGGTCTAGGGACTATGTTCCTTTCCATCCATCCCCCACCCCCGAGACCGTTTGCATTCCCGTGGGAGGGTCTGCCGTCTTCATCTACCGTCCTGCCCCAGGGCTGTGTTCTCTCCTGTCTTCTGTGATCTTGTGCAAAGGGACTGGACCATCTTACAGATGTCGCAGTCCCGCATGGTCTACTGTGTCTGGCCTGAAGGAACAAAGAATGGCAAGGATGTTGGAGGCCTCATGAAGACGCCTGAGCCCGGCAAGACTCAGGAGCCCTCCACATCAGCACCCTTTTAAGGGTCTAGTGGTCTTGGCACATGGGGGCATCCTCCATGAAGCAAAGAGCCACCACTCAGAGGGAGGGAGGACATCATGTGGAGGCCTCTTAGGGTTCTGAAGATCACACATTCCACATCTGGGGGTCCTGCTTGGACTCATTTGCTGAGTGACGTGGGAGGCTGCCAGCTCTGATTGGGTCCAGAGCAGGAAAGGCCCTGCAGACATTCTCAGTTGGGGAAGAGGCAGCCCTTGGGCTTGGGCCATGCAAACGGGCAGGTCTTACGTCAATGGTGTTAGAGGTATTTATGGTGGGAAAAGAAGCCATGTGGCGTTACAAGCCCCAACAGGATCATCCTGGCATAGACCCTAAGGTTCTGGAGCGAGGGCTGGCCACCAGCAGAAGAATCAATACCATTCGTGCAGCAGCCCCTGACTTGCTACTGGGCCCTGGTGGAGACAGAGGGCTAACCATGGGGCATCAATTGACCACACAGGCGGGACTGACCAGCATGACCTGGATTCTATCTGACCCACGACATAATAAAGTCACGCCCCCCCAGCGGCAGTCCACCAAGCATGGAAACGGTGCCTCTAAATCAGGAACAGTCACAGTGAAAGTCACAGCTGAGCTGCTTGGGCAGGTCTGTTGGCATCCACCTGGGAACACTTACAAGAGGCGGGTTTGTGGGACAGATTAGAGAATCACCTCCAAGTCTGCCCTGGAGGCGGGGTGAGGGGAAAATTCTCCGATGCGCAGAGCTTTAAGGAAGCTCTGGGTCTATATGCAGCACGTGGGTCTGGGCGAGCCAAGGTGTGATGGTGTCTCAGCTTGGGGCATCTCCCCGGGAGCATCTGACCTCAGAGTTTGAGACTGGCTGAGCCCCCCTTGGAGCTGCATCCAATCCAGCCACCCCTGCTCACTTCTGTGGCCTTGCTCCTCTACGGGCACTGCCACACATAAGTTCCAGTGCCCCAGAGACTGTTTCCCAGGGACTTGGACCCACCACGCTGGTTTAGAGAGCAGCTGTTGCGTTTTGTATACTTGTCTTGTGTCCAGTCATCTTACAAAATCCTCTTGTGAATTCTAGTAGTTCTTAAATAGAGTCTCTTGAGTATTCTGGGTATGTAATCGTCCTCCAATAAGTGAAATTTTGCCTCTTTGTTTCCAGGATATGCTGCTTACTTTGTTTTCTTGACTTGTCTCATTAGGCAGAACTGCCAGACAGACTGTGAATAGCCATCGTGGGAGTGAGACTCCCCACCTTGCTTCTGATTTGAGCAAGTGCAGGTTTTTAATGTTATTTTAAGGAAAGCAACTTAAAAAATCATATTTAGGTAGTTTTCTTCTTATTCTACATAGACTTAAAAAAAAGGAATGCATATTCCATGTTTGAATATCTTTTAGGTATCTCTTGACAAAAATTTTGTTTTTTTCTCCATTATTTGTTGATGTAATAAATTACTGACAGATTTCTTAGAGCTAAGCTGTTCTTCCATTTCTAATAAATTCTGTTTGTTCATATTTTCTTATTACATTGGGCTGTATTCAGTATGTCAGTATTTTCTTTGAAAATTTTATGTCAATATTTGTAAATGAAATTTTTTGTTGTTTCTTTCCTTCATTATTCTAAAAGGGTTTTAACGTTAGTGTAATGCTGACTTTTAAAAAATGAATTTTGGAGTTTTCCATATCTTCTATAGATTGAAATTATTTTAATCACAAGGGAATTCCATGACTTTTGAAAGTTAAATAGAACTCATCTCTAAAAATGCTGGAGTTTTTGTGCTTTTAAAATTGGTAGATATTTAATAACCTTTCCAAATTCTTCTGTAGTTTTCCCATTGGGTCACTTGCCTCTCAGCTGTCATAGTCTCTTTTGTTTTGGTCAAACCCTTCAAGTGTAAGACCCCCAGATGTGTTCAAATTAGTCAGTTCACTGGGTAATGGATGGGTGAGATTTCCACTCTTGTTCAAATTGAGAGGCTCTGAATTTCCTGAGCAGGCTCCTTTTGGTTGAATTGGGGAACTCAACAGTAGCAGAAAGCCTACATGTATTCTGCAAGAGAAGGCTTGCTGTCACAGACCTATGGCTGGTCTTCAGTGTATGCTTTAAAGTGAATGCAAAATGAACGTGCAATTCACAGAAGACAAATCACAAATGGTAACTAGCATAGGAAAAAACGATAAGAGAAACCCAAGTTTACACATCAATGTGTACCATGTAAGATGGATAGAATTTTAAGACAATTGATTTTCTCACTTTTGGAGAGGGTGTCTGAAACATGGCTATGAAGATAAATTTGTACAACATTTTAAGAGGCCAGTTTGGCAATTTTTGCCAACCCTTAAAATGTGCATACCTCATGACCCAGCAATTCCTCTTCTAAGAAATACTTGTCCAAGTGCACAAGCATATATGTGCCAGGCAGTTCTCAACAGTATTTGAAATAGCAAAAATGGAAGACATTAATCAGCCACCGAAAGAGGGGTAGTTATGCAAATTGTGGACTCGTCATTGTTATGGAGTGTTCTGCAGTTATTAAGAAGAATGAAGTGGGTCTCTGTGTGCAGGCAGGGAGTAATGTCTGTGATGTATTGCTGAGACAAAGAGCCAGCCTGCAGAATGGTATGCACAGGGTGAAGCGTTTGTGTACGTTGGGGTGTGTGTGCTCACATGCTCAGCAGAAAGGGGGAATGGGAAGGAGTTGTCCTTTTATTTTATGCGATCTGTATGACTTGACTTTAAAAGAATGAGCATATACTACTTTGGCAATAAAACAAAAAGATTTTTTAGTGCTTGCAACAAAGATGCTGATGTGATTTTACACCGCTCGGCAGTTTCTTTGAGGAGGCTTCCTCATTCTGGGAATTGGACTAAACGTGGCTTAGCCTTAAAGGGAACTAGAAAAGGCATTCATTCTATTAATTAATGCATCGGTAGATTCCACCTCAGCAAAGGCTGTCTTAATGAGGTGCCCGGGGCACCACTGTTTATCTTACAAATATCAGCTCAGGGCCCTGGTCGTGTCAGGCATTGTAACAGAGGCCCCTTTTCAGGACGCTGTGCTGGAGAAGCACAGATACCTCCCAGACCCACTCCCTCCTCCAGGCACCCAGTTCACCACCCCCATCTCCCTGTGGATGACCTCTGTGCCATTTTCATCCACTCGCACTCCTCGCCTCTTTGTCCCTTTCCCCTCATACTTCACACGCTCCGGGAACCCTGAGAAAGAATCGTTCCAGCCTGGACTGAAGACCTCACTCCCACCTCTCACTGTGGGCATCTTGGAGACGTCCCTCTGGACATCTCTCTCCTAGACTCCTTTCCTTAGCGCTATTGGGAGACCCGGGGACACGGGAACCATCCTAAGCCAGGCCGACACTGGTACCGTTAATGGCACAGAGTCGAGGCTGGATGAGCTGATGCAGCAATATTCCCCGTCCCTCTCTTGGTTTCCGGAAATTCTGCTTCTGCACGGCGCACCCTGTCTCTGGCGTGGCCCGCACCACCCACTGTCCTTTGCCCCCTTCCCCCGCCCGCCGGTAGCTGTCCGTGGTGCTGACCCTAGGGGCGGCCCGCGCTTGGCCGATGCGCACGCGTCCCGGGCGGGGTGCGCAGGACCCGCCGGCGCCGCCACTGCGCAGCCTCCCGCGCGGCTCCGGCCTGGCCTGCGCGCGGAGCGGGGAGACACCCGCGGCCTCTGCTCCCGGGCCGCGCCCCTCGCCCCGTGTCGCCAGATCGGCCCTGCGGCCTCCTCCGGCTGCATCCTCGGCCCGCTTGTCCCGGCCATGGCGCTCAACAATTTCCTCTTCGCTCAGTGCGTCTGCTACTTCTTGGCCTTCCTGTTCAGCTTCGTGGTGGTGGTGCCGCTGTCCGAGAACGGCCACGACTTCCGCGGCCGCTGCCTGCTCTTCACCGAGGGCATGTGGCTGAGCGCCAACCTGACGGTGCAGGAGCGCGAGCGCTTCACGGTGCAGGAGTGGGGCCCGCCGGCCGCCTGCCGCTTCAGCCTGCTCGCCAGCCTCCTCTCGCTGCTGCTCGCCGCCGCGCACGCCTGGCGCACGCTCTTCTTCCTCTGCAAAGGACACGAGGGGTAAGTGGGGGCCTCGCGGCCGCCCTGCTCCAACAGACGCAGCCCTCGCCTCGGACACGGCGCCCATTCTGTGCCCACAGCGCCCCCAGACTCTCCTCCCCCAAGGAGGAGTGTGAGTCCTTCCACCTTCCCGGGTTCTCAGAGGCCAGAAAATAGCAACTTTGGACCCTCACCACTTTCACGCAAACTGCCCTTTGTCTACATGCAGAACCCAGGGACAATGACGATCACCCGTTCTCCGTGCAGGGCCAGTGCTTCCCTCCCCAAGTGCTCATCACCATACACGCCTCCGGTGCAAATTTTGCACCGTCACCCCGGAGCCCACTCGGACCTCCCTGGCTGGCTCCGCCGGGCCCACACCCGTCAGCACCGCGGACAGCTCCCACCCGGGTTGGGGCCTGCTCCCACCTGCGCTGGATAGGGAGAGACCAGGCAGGCAGGTGGCTACCACGCTTCCTGGGAATCCTCCCCTCATCCCCATCGTCCTGGGAAGGGTGACGGAGGAGGAAAGCCAGAGGAAAGCCAGAGGGAAGCCCCTCGAGGCCCACCTCTAGCTCTCACACCTGTGGGGGATGCAGGACAGGGAGCAGCAGGTGTGTGAAGTCCTGTCCTGTCCTTTCCTCACAAGCCCCCTTTCCTCCTGGCCTCCATTTTCCTCGTCACCTTTTCCTCGCCTGGCACTAGTTCGTGAGAGAGTGGGATGTGGTTCCCTGAGGCGGGGTCCTCAGCCAGTAGCGCTCCATGGGCCTCCACCCCCGTGGGACCCTCTGTGGCCCCACCCATGCCCGGGCAGTGGGTCGCTGTATCCTGCGGCAGCCAAGGCTCCTGCAGAGGTCCTGGGAGGCTATTCTTGCCTGTCACCTGCCCTCACATCCACATGGGAAGTCCAGGCCTTCTCCCAAACTCAGCCCCACTCTCACCCCCATCCATCAGCTATTGGCAGTCTTTAGTGGCTTTCCCCTCCTTTTAGGGAGGCAGGAGGGCTCCGAGGGTGTGGGGAGGCGGGGCCTCCTGAGAGCTCTCAGCTTGGCTCTGGCCCAGTGGAAAGAGGGGCTGGAGAGAGGAAGGGAGCTGCAGAATGAAGAGGAGAGGCACAGCCAAGGCTGTGTGGGGTAGGGGGCCTGGGGCAGACCCCGCGAGGAGGGGCGAAGCCCCAGCAACCCACACGGACAGGCTTCTTGGGCTCCTGTAACACAGTGCCGCAAGCTGGCGGCTTAAAGCAATGTATTCTCTCGCAGTTCTGAGGCCAGAAGTCCAAAGTCAAGGTGTGGGCAGGACTGGTTCTCTCTGGAGGGAAAATCCTTTCCAGGCATCTTCCTAACCTCCGGTGGCTGCCTGCAGCCCTTGCTCCTCGGCTGGGGCCTTTATCACTCCGATCTCTGTCTCTGTCTTCACATGGCCTCTCCTCTGTCCTTCCTTTTCTTCTCATAAGGACACCAGTCACTAGATTTCGGGCTCACCCTAAATCCTGGGTGACCTCGTCCTGAGGTCTGTAGCTTAATGACACCTGCAAAGACCCTATTCCAAGTAAGTTCTCATTCCCAGGTTAGTATAAGAATGGGGGTGAAGACTTGGTGGGTGCAATTCAACCCACTGCACTGAGGTTCCAGACTAGGGGTCTGCAGAAGCCACGTGTCAGCCCAGGGAGGCCTCAGGTGCTATGGAGCAGGAGGTCTGCCCGGGGTGAGCCCGATGGCTGGTGTCCTGCGGGACCGTCATCGGCACCCATATTGCCAAGCCCAGGCGTTACCCAGACAGTGTCTGCAGCACAGATCGGGCCTGGAGAAGCATCTCTGATTACCAGGCAGGGTCTGAGGGAGAGGAGGGACAGCCAGCAGGTGGGGTGCGATGACAGCCCTGCAGTCTGGGAAGCTGAGGGGGGTGGGCACAGGCCTTGTGGGGGCCATGGTTTGGCCATCAGCTCATGTCCACCATGCCAGCTTGTTCCTACAAGACAAGTGGCCTCAAGGCATTCAGTGTCTACCTAGCATACCTGGCAAGGACGCAGAAGCAGCTCTCTAGGTGAGGCCCAGCCCTTGTGGTTGTGAGCAATGTGAGATTTCAGAGAGGCCACCAGAGGCTGGGAGCAGGCCAGGGGGAGCTAAGAGTCCCAGAGCCTTCAGGAAAGGAGTCCTGGACACACAGGGCTGTCCATTTCACACAAATTGGGCAGCAGACCTAGGGACAGCTTCTGTCTTTTCATCTCACCGGAGCTGCCCATCAGCTCTGTGAAACCATCCCCATCTCCATTTCACAGATAGAAAGCTGAGGCTTGGGAGTGTTTGTGCCTCCTGTGCCCATTCCCTTGTTGGGAGAAACTTTCTGGTCTTCTGTCCTTCTGCATCCATACCAGGGGCTCACATGTCCCACCACTGATGGCTGCTGTCCAGCTTCCATCATGGCAGCCAACATGGGGCCAGCCTTCTCCTCCCCAGGGACATCTGCTGCTGAATGTCCTTCTTGGCCATCAGAATTACTGGCCAGGACCACGTGGTGGTGCAGCTGCCTGCCCCCCACCTTGTCCACCACACAATCCAGTTGGAAGTCAATCAGCTGTGATGACATCTGTTCAAAGTGTCATCCCTTCATCTTAGTTCTGGTGGTAGGATCAGGTCATCCCCTTGTGGCTATCCATCTGCGGGGACCTGGGTGGATGTACTCCTTATTCACCCTTTATGCTCAAGGCATGGACAGGGCATGGTGCCCAGGAGTCACCAAATTAGCGATTGTTGAATGACTGACAGAAAGATTCCTGCATCCTGCTTCACAGAGCCTCTCCTGGTGCTTTGCAGATTCACTGTCTGGCCGAGGGGTCAGCCCTCCGGGCTTGCGATGTCAGCCAGCCACCAGCAGGATGATCAGCTGAGGGCAGCCAATTCCCGTCCTATTGTTGGTCAAGCTGTATAGACCAGGCAGGCAGGCAGGCGCCAGGTCAGTGAGGGGACTCGGGACAGCAGGAGGCTGGGGAGGGCCAGCAGAGAGAGCCCGTGTGATGGAAAGGGCTCTCAGGGCCACTGAGGGCCACTGGATGCTCAACCCACGGAAGACATCACTGCCCTTGTCAGACTTGGGTTTTTAGCGGGCCCTGCCTGTGTGCAACTAACTTCAGAGCCCATCTGGGACCCTCACTGAGACCACGGGTGGAGCCCTACTCTTCCTCAGGGCTGAGTCTCGAGCTCATGTGTCAGGCACTGTCCATGGTGCCAGCTCCCTCCTTGTGCAGGGTGTGTCCCTGAGCAGAGTGGGGACCCCGATGGCTTGTGCCATGCGGTGTGAAGGGCTTTTCGCCCAGGGGGGACATCATCCTGGTTGCTGACTGGAGAGTCAGTGGCACCTGTGGCTTCCTGGGGTGCTGGCCGTTTCTGGCCATGGAGAAATGAGGGGGAGTCTCAGGGATGGGGGCCTGGGGACCTGGGGGCCTGGGGCAGCTTGGCTGTCCAGGTGGCAGTGGTTTGTGATTGATGGCTGGGGAGCACTGGGTTAAAACAACCCATCTGCCTGCCAACACGTGTCCCTCTGCCTGCAAATCGCTCCCAGGGCTTCCCAGGATCCCTGTCGCCATGGAGACGGCACATCCAGGCAGGGCACCCTGAGAAGTGACAGGAGGAAGATGGAGTTAACCCTGTGTGTGCCGGGCTCCCATTCCTGACGGCTGCCCTGGCCTGTCCTCTGGGAGGGAGGGAACGGAAGTGGTGTAGTGAACTCTGGAGGGCCGGGGCCAAATGAGGCTCTGCACACACCCGATTCTTCAAAACTCTGCAAAGCCCAAGCAGATGCCCAGGAAACTGACCAGAAACCAACGAGATGAGGAGGAGGCTGTGAGATGCTGGTGACCCAAGGACGGTGCCCCTCCCCATCTCGTGGGATAGAGACCCACAAATTGTGCCCATTTAATAGGCATGCGGCAGGACTGTCTGGGGTTTCCAGCTCTCAGAGGCTGTGTTGCAAACCTTCTCTGGAGATGGGCAGGAGCAGCTCTGCAGCAGGCCCACTGTGACCCAGGCCTTCCGTGCTGGGGTACCCTGAGGGAGCTTCCATCCACGTAGGGAATGAGGAGTCCTGCGTGCACCTCTGGAATTCGGGACAGAATGTGACAGCTGCAGCCCCTCCCCCAGAAGAGGGAGCAGGACCTGGCCCAGGGTGGGTGGCCCGCCCACTGCTCTCTGCTCCCTGACCATCCCTCCCCCAGGAGGCCTGCCGGGGATGGGATGCTTGAGGGAACGGCAGAGGGCTGCCAGCAGCTGGAGGGCACCCAGGGAACCGGCTGAACTTCTGTGCCAAGAGCCACCTGCTTCTTTGCTCTGTCTGTGGAAGCTAGTCTCTCCCACTCCGTCCGACTCCCAAGGACCGCCGTGCTCTCTGACTGGAGGTGTCGGGGTGTAGGCTCTGGGTAACCTCTGTATCCTCGGGACACCAGCTCCCAGGAAATGGGGCTCCGGGGGACTGGGCCTTCCCGCATCCCTGAGCCCCGCTGGGCCTCACACTGCCCCACAGGGGGCACAGCTGGCGCCAATCCAGCCTGCAAGTCTGGTTCCTGAGGTGACTCAGCAGCCCCTCCAACCCCCTCCCACATCCCCGGCTCCCACAGGACCCCGGCTCCAGCCCCAGGGCTCGAGCACATCTGGTGTGAGGCTCAGAGAGCAGCAGGCCTGTGCGGGCCTGGGCAGCGGGCCTCGTCCCTCCTGGGGCGGAGTGGGGGCTCGTGAGCAGCCCGGCAGCCCCCCCGCCCTCCGCCCACACCGGCTCCCAGTTCCCACTGTGACTCGGGGTGGAGGGCCCTCATTATCCAATTGTCCTCTAGAGGAAGAAATCAAGGGCCCCAGAGTAAAGGTCACGCAACTGGCAGAGGGGCTGGGGGGGTGTGACACCCAGCTGCGCCTGGTTACGGCTTCTGGGGGGCTGTAACGAACCCCTCTTTATAACTATCGACCCCTGACCGCTGCTTCAAGGGCCCAGGGACGGATGTTCTGTAGTTCAGAACTGTGTCTGTCAGGGTCCTGGCCGGAGAAGGATGGCCGCCCAAGCGAGGACAGCCAGAGGGCCAGAGCGGGGCCAGGTGTGGGCTGAGGGACCGGGCAGGGAGGGTTATGAGGAAGAGGCCACCTAGAGGGGAATGTGGACCTTTGGTGGAGGGACACAGCTGGCCCACGCAGCCCCCTGGAGGGTGGGGGTGAACTCACTCCCTCTCTTCCCACCCTCCTGTCCCCACCGGGACCCCGTTGCCTGAACTCAGCCAGGATCCAGGGAGAGAGGTCATTGCTGTTGTGACTCAGGCTGGCTCCCCCGGCGGAGGATGGGAGGGAGACAGCAGCCCCCGTGATCTGGTTCCGGCAGCAGGAACGCCCTCCCTCACACGATGAACCACCACAGGGCGTGGGCAGCGCCCAGACTCAAGCACAGTAAACCCACAACCTTGACACGGAGCTGGGCGAGGACCACGGGTGCCCCGTGAGTGCAGGCGAGCTTGTGCTGACGACAGGCCTGTGGGATCTTTCCCCAGAGACACAGACGGTTCCTGCCACCACTCGTGCTGCGAGTTGGGCACTGGTGACCTCGGTTTATCCTCCGCCCATCGGCTGAGGCACCTCCTGGGCTGGTGTCCTTGTTTCTTTGTCCTCGGGCCCCAGCATGGGTGGGTGGGTGGATGCTCAAAGGTGCCTGTCCAGTGGTGGATAAACCAGAGAAGGAGATCGGAGGCAGGAGAAATGCACGCATCCTGGCTTGGCCTCGGCCTGTGGTTACCACGTCCAGTGACAGTGACCTGGATGTTTTCCTGGCTGAGATTCCAGCTGACACCTTCTTTAGTAAATGTTCACCGTGAAGCCAGATTTGGTCGATCAGCTCCCTCAGACTTGACAAACTGAAAGCACTGATGCTCACATCAAATCTGCTGGCAGGTTCGAGGAGGGCCTGGGCTGCCGTCCCACCTGACGGGGTTCCCCTCTGGCCCGCATCCCGTGGGACAGTCCTGTGTCCCCACCCCAGCCTCAGCTCAGCCACCTGCTCTCACATAGGACTCTGAATCTGAGGGGAGATTCAGAGATGGCGGGGTAGTGGATGCTTGCAGGCAGGCAGGAGAGTCTGGTGGGGTGGGTGAGTGTCTGGCCACGTGTATCCTTCCTCGTGCTGTCAGAGAGCACACATTGCCCTCTGAAAGCACCCCAGTGGGGGTCATTCCTGTGTGGACCCCAGAGAGGCCCTGGCTGGCCCCAAGCTAGGTCTGCCCTTGCGACCCAGCCTCCTGGGTCCCCCATGCACCCGCCCTGGTCACTCCTTGGCCTTTCAGGCTTCAGTGGAGAAATCAGAGCAGGGTCACACAGCCCCAGTGCAGGTCCAGGCCCACTGCGTTGATGACCGAGTGGCCACATGGCCGTGAAGGATGACTGCCAGGGGGGTCCACCTTGAAAAGCTGTCTGGCCTTTTCAGCACGTGTGCTGGATCCCAGTCTTTGGAACCGAGTGGCCTTGGGTTTGAACAGTGGCCCCACCTCCCCTGTAGGATGCTGACAGCGCTCCTGCCCCCAGGCTTGGGGAGGATGGGGTGGGGGGCCCGAGCCAGCACAGGGGACTGCAGGGGCAGGGGAAGCTGCAGGAGGGGAAGTGGCCCCTGGTGGCCTCGCCCCTTCACCAGGGGCCCAGACCCCTGCTGGAAACCTGAGGGTCCTGGTCCTGCAGGGGCGTGGTGGATCTGGTGTGGCGCTCAGTGTCCTCCCCTACCCCCGCCTTCACTGCAGCTCCTTCCTCTACGCCTTCCTGAACCTGCTGGTCAGCGCCTTCGTGGTCTTCCTTGTCTTCATCGCCAGCACCATCGTGAGCGTGGGCTTTACCATGTGGTGCGACGCCATCACGGAGAAGGGCACCGTGCCCCACAGGTGTGCCCTGGGCCCTGCCCACCACTTCCTGGACGATGTCTTCCTGCATGAACCTGCCTGCCCCCCCACTGAGCCCACAGCTTCACTCATCCCACTTGTGTCCCCACCTGTGCCCCACCTGTGCACACCTGGCCAGCCCTTCCCTGGGGCCCTCCCCCTTGACCCCCTTCCCAGTTCAGGGACCCTGAGCCTCACACAGAAGCAGGGCCCTCAAGAGCCCTGGGGGTGGATCCAGGGTGAGGGATGGAGGCCCAGGAGGTCAGAGATTCCAGCGGCCCCAACATTGCTGGCACGTGAGTGGATGCCAGGTCCCAGAAGTTTACACGTGGCCACGCAGTGGACGGCCCTGGAGACCCGACTCTGCACTGCTGTAGGAGGAAGAGGCCTGGGCCCGGGGGCGGTAACTGGGGGCTTTGGTCCCTGAGGGCTTGGAAGATGGGGGTGGAGGTGACAGGGGTGGTGAAGGAAGGGACAGGAGCAGAAGCTTCTGGTCAGAGGGGGTTGAGGACAGAGGCCTCTGGAGCCAGGACGACTGCGCTGGGCCCTGAGAGGGGCCATCTCTGGCTTGGGGGTGGCCCGAGGTGGAGCCCAGGGACTGCCTGGTCCCCAGCGTAGGGCTCTCCACTGCCCAGCCCTAAGAGGCATCGTCCAGTGCCCCAGGCCAGGCCCCTGGAAAGGCAGGGACCCTGGGGTCACCTCTTCCAGAGGCTCCAGATTCTTTCCTTAAGCAAAAGCAGACCTGGAACCTCAACGAATAAAATGGACAAAAGAGCCAAAATGGGTGGGGGTTGGGGGGACCATACCCGCTTATCCTGCATGTCCACCCCGGGGGCCCCCGAGGGGCCTCTGCGGAAGCCTGGGGCACACAACAGAGGGACCTTTGAGCACCCTGGGTGGGTAGCTGCTTCGGGGTCCGCACCCAAGGCAGCCCCTCTGTGGGGCAGGGTCTCGCCCATGTGGAGCTGAGCCCTCCCAGCTGGGCCCCAGCCACCTGCTCCCTCAGCCCTGAGGGCCCTCAGAGCGTGGGCAGGCCCCTGGGTGTGGCCACGGGCTTCTCCAGAAAGATGCCACGAGTTTCTTCACTGTCACAAACACCATTTCCAGCCCTTCAGCCCCATCCTGCTGCCCCTTCCAGAGCGTGCCTGGGCCTCTGGCCTCCCTCTCTCTGGGCATCATGCTCCCGTTAATGTGTCCTGACATCTCGCAATGCTACAGGCCCCTAAGCCCAGGCCTCATTCATTCCAGGCTTCTGCGGCCCAGCCCGACCTGGCCTGCTCAGGGACAGGGGGTCTATGGAGGTCACTAGGGTCTTGTGGTTTGCCCTGCTTGTCCCCACTGGTTCTGTTGGCCTGTGCTTCCAGCCCCAGGAGGTGAAGGGCGAGCAGGTCGGGGGGGTGCTGCCCCCATGGGTGCCCACAGGGCTCCCGTTGGCCACTGTGCAGCTCAGTCTGGGGACCCGGGAGCTAGAGTAGCACCCCTCACCCCTGCTTTGGAAGCCCCTGACTCTGCAGTGCTGTGGGGCAGTGGGGCCAGGGCCAGAGTCTCCAGGAGAGCGGAGGCTGGCGCTGGTGTCCCCTGTGGTCCAAGGCCAGATGGGGGCTGCGTTTGCAGGTTCCTGGCTCCACGGAGAGGGCATTGAGTCTCCCTGTTTGCCCCACCTTGGGGACAGCCCCTCACCATTAGTGGGTGATGCTCCACTGCTCCCCATGCTTTGTGGCCCGCAGTCAATTCCCACCCCCGCGACTTGCCGTTTCAGCTGCGAAGAGCTCCAGGACATCGACTTGGAGCTGAACGTGGACAACTCTGCCTTCTATGACCAGTTTGCCGTTGCCCAGGTGGGTGGGGCTTCCAGGTGGGTGGGGCCGCCCTGGTGGGAGAGAGAGGTATTGTTGGGGAGGGGGCCATTCACTGCTGAACATAAACTGTGTGCACAGCCCAGCCCCAAACCCCCATCGGGGGAGGAAACAGATTGTAGTTAAGGATGGTGCCAGGCTGAGGAGGTGCAGCTGAGTGAGCGCTATGCTGGGGGAGCAGTCAGGCAGGCTTCCCGGAGGAGGGCTGGATCTTGGAGACTGAGAGGGGTTGTTGCAGGAGGGTGGGGAGAGTTGGGGTGCAGGATGTCCTAGGAGGAGCAAACAGCATGACCTAAGCAGTGAGGAGGCCGTGGAGTGAGGGAGTGCCCTGGGCCTGATGGTGCAAGAAAGGAACCCAGGTGTCATGCTGGGTCTGCAGTGCTGGGGCCGGGGGTCTGGGTTCTGGTCCTGGCACCATGTGCGCCCTCAGACAGACGCTCGAGGGCTCACAGCGACTCCCCAGCGGTGTCTGATGAAGCGTGTCCCAGGAGGAGGCCCAGCCTGTGCATTTGGTGGCCTCCCCAGCCACTGCGGGTTGGGGGGGAGACCCTCCTCCTTCAGCCCTGCCCCCCAGGAGGCCACGGGGCAACTCTGGGGACCCCACCTGCTGGAGCACAGGCGTATCAGGACATGTGGTCAAAGAGGGCCTGTCCCTTGAAATCCACATCTGACCCTGATGGCACTGACGGCAGGGCGCCCGGGCAGGAGTGGGTCCTTTCAGCGCCGAGCAGGGCCTGCCAGCACCCGGGTTCACTTCTGGACCCGCACTGGCCAGTGGCTGCTCTGGGGACTCTTTCCAAGACGAGAAGCCTTCTTGGAGGGGGGGGTGGCTGGATGTCGTCTGGGTGTAAAACTTCTTCGCTAAGATGAGCGGAAACTGCCAGAGACAGCTTCACACAAATTTAGTGGGAAATGCTCCAGCCCTAATTTGTGCCAATTAGATTAAGGAAGGTGCGAGCTGGGTCTGATGACAAATACCCTCCAACCAGTTAGTTTAATTGCGGCTGGAGCCTGATTCTGATTAAATTGTTTCCCCTTCAACTGTTTGGAAACAGCAGATAAAGGTCAATTTGTTCCAGCGAGTGGAGGAGCCCCATTCGGGAGGGAACAAGCTCTCGGTGGCGCTGAGCCGGCCGCAGCTCCTCCCGGGCCCCCACCCGGGGTGACGTCCCCATTGTCCATGCAGCAGCTCATCCCTCGCCCAGCGGGTCGTGTCCTTTTCCCGAGGGGCAGGCGGGGGTGCGCCGAGCGGTGAACACTGAGTCTGGCCGGCCCCCGACACTGCCCTCTGCCCTCTGCCCTCTGCAGTTCGGCCTCTGGGCCTCGTGGCTGGCCTGGCTGGCCATCACCGTCCTGGCCTTCCTGAAAGTCTACCACAACTACCGCCAGGAGGACCTGCTGGACAACCTGGTCCATGAGAAGGAGCTGCTGCTGGCCAGGCCGGCCTCCCGCACCACCTTCCAGGATGAGAGGAGCGCTGTCATCTAGGCTTGGCGGGCGGGCCCCGGGGGGCCCGCGGCTTGCCCCGGGGCAGGGACCAGGGCTCTGCCCAGCCCCGCCTTGCCTTGCATGTCTCCCCCCAGCCCTGTACGCATTGCGTGACCCGCCCTCCCGGGCACCCCATCCCTACCACGAGCATGGCGGCTGACAGGGGTGAGGGCTGCCCTCTGGGTGTGGGGGGCATCGTCTCTCAGGGGGTGGGGGAGGCAGGTGCCACCACGGATGTCTGTACCTGTGAGGTCACGTGAGGGTGTGGATATGTGTGTGGTGTGCGTGCATAGTGATCGGTGTGTGCACGCGTGAGCACGCGTGTGAGCGTGGGTCTGCATGGGAAGGGTGAGTGTGTGTGCATGTGGGTGTGTGCATGTGCACGTGAGAGTGTGCACGTGGGTGTGCTCATGCACAGGTGTGTGGGAGTATGCGTGTGGGTGGAGACCGGAACGGCCAGGACATGCGGTGTGTGCATCAGGCAGCTCCCTGCACAACTTGTCCACAGGGTGCCCCCAGCGCCCCCAGCACCCCAGAGGAGGGGCTGCCCTCCCATCTCAGGAGGCCCCAAGGGCACAACCCTGTCCCCCAGTGGCCAGTGAAGGACGAGCGAGGGGAACTGGGAACCTGGGGCTCAGTGGTGAGGAACTCGTGCTTGGCTGTGGACCCCCCTCCTCCCCTTCCGCACCTGCGCACTGTCTCCTGTGTCCTGTCCAGGAGCGAGAGGGGGAGGGGGAGGGGCCCAAGGTGTAAAAGCCCATCCCACCCTCCCTGGGGCTCAGTCAACTATTTCGGCTTTCTGGGCTGGCCCTCGTGCTCTGGTTTGCTCCCCACATCAATGGCTCTCACTGCCAGCGACTAGTTTGGTCCCCCAGAGAGGGGGGTGGGGGCACGGAGCCTCCAGAGGCCTCCGGTCTGGGCCTGGGTTGAGATGCCTGGGTAGGGGGCAGCCTGCGTCCGGGAAGCGAGGCTGCAGATCACTTGTCGTGATGCTGCTTGCCTGGCATCTTGGGAGGGTGGGTGGGTGGGGCTTGGGTTCAGGGCAGCTGAGGTTCCTGGCATCTCTGAAGGTCTGGTCCCGGGACCTGGCCCTATTCTGGGCGGGGTCCTGGGGGGAGGTGTTTTGACAGTTGCTGAGGCTCTAAGGAGACCTGCCCAGCCTAGTCCACCAGCTGTGGGGATGTTGTCCGCCCCTGAGAGCTCCTCGTCTGCCTGGTCCCCCATCAGGCAGCAGCCACCTGGGCCCTGGACGGAGCAGGGATGGGATGTGGGCTTCTGGAACTGAGGGTCTGCTGCAGGTTTGAGTCTGCGCTTGGCATTCGTGGATTGCCCAGAGTCGGTCTGGGCAGCCCCTCGGTCAGGCTAGCAGAGACCTGAGTCCACTTCCCCACAAGGCCACCTGCAGGGCGGGGCTGTTGCAGACACTGGGGCTGTCTCAGGCTGGCTGCACCTGGCACCCCCAGACATCCCCACCCCGGGGGGCTTCCAGGAGAGGCAGAACTGGCCCCAGGAGGGCTACTGGGACAGGAGCTGTGCGCCCATGCAGTGGGCTGGGGAGGCCCTCCAGGGCTGGACAGGGAGGGCGGGCTGCCGCCAGGCTCCTGAGTGGCCCCCCGGACCTCTTTGACGCTGCCTTGCGTCCCCCACCCCACTGCTGTTTGACAGCAGGTGTCCTGCTTCCACTCTGCTTCCGGCTAAGCGGAAAGTAAATATCCTTAAACCTAAATGTATCTCTTTCTCAAAGTGCAAATAAAAACAGAAACACCTGAACCTCTAACTGATCGTCGTGGGGCCTGTCTCGCTTCTCTGTGGCCATCTTTTCTGCATCTTCAGTTTGCCTTGTTTTCATTGCTTGAGATTTAAAACTTGAAACACTGCCTTCTGTGTTTGTTTCTGGAGTTGCAGAAACTTCTAGGAACTCGGATTGGCCTCCTGGTACCCTCCCATCCGCACGCTTCCTGGTGGGCTCCGTCCTGGCTGCTTCCTGGCGTGATCTCGTGGGTGTGAGGATGTTGACAAATTTCAGAATTCTTGGGGTTGTGGTGTACGCCTCGAACAATATTTTTCCAGAAGCAACAAGGGTCATGGCCTCGTGGACCCTCCAGAGCTGAGCACGTCTTTGCAGTGAATGCACCCTTAGCTGAGGGCAGGGGGCTGACAAGAGGGGGCTGCCGCATCCCTCACTGCAGGGCACTGGGGAGGCCAGCCGCCCTCCAGGGGGCTTTCCCGACCGGCCCAGGGCTGAAGGGGGCTGAGCCTGAGGCCTGCGCCTGCCCCCGTGGGCTCACACACATGACCTGACCTCTCGGAGCCTTGGTTTCCCCATCTGGATTATGGGGCAGAAACCTGCCCGTACTCTTCGGGGGGTGGGGTGAAATGAGGCGGGGTCTGGGGTGGGTGGGCTGGTATGTATAGGGGGTGGTAATGATGGTCCCCGAGGGCCAGGGGAGCCCCCACCGTGGTCCCTCTTGGCCTCTGCTCCTAAAAGTGGGGGTGCTGGGACTCAGTCTTTGCTGGGCTCCCCGCTCTGGGCTCCCCGAATTGTGAAGTCAGAAGGGACCCTGGAGACCGCAGCCCTGGCCCCTGAGGCCCAGAGGCAATGGTTTGCCCAGCGTCCCCACCTCTACCCACAGTAAATCAGTCCCCATGTCCCCCCTTTGGGTACAAATCTCCAGACTGAAAGAGGTGGCAACGTGTTTTAATAGAAAATCAGTGTCTCCCCACTTAAGTCGTGGGGACAGACGCTTAGAGAACAACCCACGGCAGGGGCAGCCCGGTACTGGCCGCCATGGGGACACTCGTCTGAAGGGTCCCCGGAGGTCCCTCCTGGTGTCTGACCCCGGGCCTCCCAGCTTTGCTCAGGCCCCCACTCCATGCCTTGCTGCGCAGGCGATGACACGGTGTCTACACAGTCCCGGGACTCATGGGCCCTGCAGCTGGTGCTGCGCCGGCCGGGATCTGGGCACAGATGGCGTCTCGGCCCTTCTACGTCCCCTCCCAGCTCCACACATCCGGGCAGGACGCGGGGTAGGAGCTGGGCAGGACACGTCCCCTCGGGTGTGAGGGGACCCCAGGTTCTTGGGTCTAGTGCAGGCTTCAGACAAGATTGGGGTGCTGGGACCCAGCCTGTGTGTGGCTCCCCCACCCCAGCAACCAGACTGGCCTCTCCCAATGCAGTTTTGGGGTCTGGGCCACCAGGGTCTAAGCAAAAAAAGCTGGTTTTACCTCTCCTAGGGGTCCCCCAGATACAGGGAGAGGGTCCCCGTCCTTAAGGGACTGCACATGGCCACACCCAGGCCAGGCCCAAGGGCACCAGGATTTCCTGTTGGGGGGAGAGAGGGGCCCAAGGGGTCTCCGGAGTGCATAGGTCCCCAAGTTTTAGTGGTAGAATTCTTTTTCCCAGAAAACCTCCCAGTGAACCCCAACATGTGGAAATAGGAGGGGGCTGACTGGAGTCGGGGGCCGCCTGCTACAGTCCCGAGGCTGTGCACCCCACAACTGATCTCCAGCCGGGGCCCCCCTTTTCCTAGTGGGCCTGCCTGCAGCAGCCCCTCAATCTCTAGGAGTCAGGACCCCTGCCTGGAAGCCCCGACCCGCCCTGGGGGCTCTCCCCTGCAGCCCGGCCCCCCTCCCGGGGCCGTCAGAGCCGTAGGAGGCAGCGCCAGCACTCCAGGGCCGCGAGCCGCAGGCGCAGGAGCAGGACGAGGAGCCGGGCCCGGAGGCCCTCCAGGGCCAGCGAGATGGGCTTGGCCCGGCCCAGGTACAGGCCCAGCACCAGCAGCAGCAGGACGCACACGGTCAGCCGCAGGATCAGGGCGCCGCCGCGGGGCCGGGGCCGGGGCCGGGGCCAGGGCTGGGGCCGACCAGGCCCTGGGGGCCAAGGGGGGCTGTGGTGAGCCCGACCCACAGGCCTGACCTCCCCAGCTCTGGGGGGGACCCCACGGGCGCCCTCCTCCCTGAAGGGCCGGCGGGGAGGCTGTAGGGAGAGCAAGGCTGACCCCGAGGATGGCGCCTTGGTGCTGCCCACTGGGCAGGGCCCCTGGGATGACTTCCCAGGTCCCCACGGCCATGGGCCTCCCTGTCCCCGCCCGGGCCGGTGGCCTCCTTGCAGCAAGGGCCTCCCGCTGGTCCTGCCCCTGTGCCCTCCCTCAGGGAAGGAATTGGGGGGCAGATGGCACACCAAGGGGTTCTGTTGTCCACCCACGTCCGTCAGGGGCCCCTGACGAGCGGCTCTGCTGGGGGTGTGGCTTTGAGGGCGGCGTGGGGCCGGGGCTGCACTGGGCATGCATGTGGGGGAGGGCCTGGGGGATGCGGGGCAAGGGCTTGTGACTTACCCTGGTTGTCGGCGGTGGGCTCCCTGCCTGCGATGTCTGGGGAGGAGAGAGACAGTGGGGTCGGGCAGGGAGGCTCCCCTCCCAGAGGGCACGCTGCTCAGCCAGCCAAGCCCCCAAGGCCTCTGCTCTCATCCCACCCTCCCTAAAGACCCCAAGACGGCCGTGTCAGATACAGCTGCCCTGCTTTACAGATGGAGACCTAAGCTCCTGCAGGTTCTGACCTGGTCAGGCTGTCCCCACCCCTTGGCTGGACAGTCTGCCAGGTGCCACCCAGGGTTCTGCCAGTCTCACTGCTTCAGATGCCAGCTGCCAGAATGTGGGGTCCCAAGACTCTGGGCGCTGCTCTCAGAGCCTTCTGGGGGCCCGGTGGGAGTGGGGGTGTGGTACCCCTGCAGCAGCCTGGAAGGAGGAGACTGTGGGGGTCCTGGGGTGGGGGAAGCAGGGGCTGGCACTCGCAGAGGGGTCCATCCTGCACAGCTCACTGGGGGACGCCAGACCAGTCCCTGTCTGGTCCCTGACTCCTCATCTGAGTCTCTGCTTCTGGGGCCGTTGGGGGTGGGTGCTGAGCTGTGCGAGGTCTGGACCTGAGGCCAGAGGGGCAGGGGAGGAGCTGGGGTGAGGACCTCCGCGGGAGGCCTGGACAGGACGGTTGCAGTGGCTTTCAGGGGAGACGCTAACACGTGTCAGGGGCAGTGTTTTATCTACAACTCAGCAGGACTCAGGAAGCACCCTCTATGGGGGCCTATGGCAAGCAGAGTCTAAGATGCCCCCAGGTCCTCGCCTCTGTGTGGTCCCCTCTGCTGTATGGGGGGGCCTGTGGCTTTCTTCTACCCCACAGAACACGGAGAGGGGAAGGGGCTCTGCAGCTGGGATGGAAATTCCCACGGTGGACTGAGTCAGTCAAAGGGAGGCTACCTTGCGTGGGCCTGGCCTAACCAGGTGAGGGCTGCACAGAAAGCATCTGGAGGTCAGAGAGAGACTGTGCCGCTGGTCTTGAAGGGGCAGCTGTGAGGATATGAATTCTGTAGCTAGCCCCATGAACTCGGGATAGGGCCTTGGGCCTCAGAGAGGCCCAGCCCTGGCTGACACCTTGATAGCTGCCTTGTGAGACCCTGAGCGGAGGACCGGCTTTGCCCAGACCCCTGACCCATGGGACTGCTGAGATAGTCAGCGTGGGCTGTCTGAAGCTGCTAAGTTTGTGGGGATGTGTTATGAGGCACAGCGAGGGCTGTGTTATATTTTTCCTGCCAGCTGCTGCTTCGTGGACTGTCATTCTGTGTCCACACTGACCCCACAGGTCCGGGCTTATTGGGTTACACCTGAGAAGACAGGGCAGGTGGCTGTGACCCCCGCAGACAGCCCTCTGCTAGGTCCTGGGACCTGGTATGCCCCCGCCCCGCTGGCCCCAGGTCCACCCGCCCCTCCTCTTACAGTGGACGGCCACCTCCAGGGGCTCCCGGAAGTGCACGCGCCTCGTGGTTCTCTGTGGCTCGGCCCCACGATGGCTGCACTCCCTCCGGCTTCGTCTCAGGATTGAGGAGGGGCCCTTCCTGTCACCCTCCTGGGGATGCAGGAAACAGAGGGAGGCAGGCAGAAGTGAGTTCCTTCCCCTCGGCCCTCCGGAGGCTGGGGACAGGCCCAGCTCATGGCTGTCCCGTCCCCTCGGTGGGGACATCTGTGTTTGCAATCTGCCCTGGTTGGCAGCAAGCTCAGAGGCTAGAACAGGACTCAGGCCTGAAGTCAGGGTCCCACCTGCTCTTTGGGGGACCCCCCGTCCTCCCTTACAGTCCCTCTCCTGCTGTCCCCACTGGCGCCCTCGTCCAGGACCCCGTCCTGACCTAGCTGCATTCCCGATACCTCGCCGTCCTCCCCTCTCCACACCCCCACCCCAACACCCGCCTCCCTGTGCTGCCAGGGCGACTTCGCCCGAGAAGCACCAGACACGCTGAGCCCTCCATGGCTCCCACTGCCTGTCTCTGCCCTCCTTTCCCAGACGCTGGGACTTCCCGGTCTGGCCCATCCTCCCGGCCCCTTGCATGCTGTACCCCCGCCCTCAGCCCTGTCAGCTGCTGTGCACCCTTGGTCATGCTGTGCCCCACCCTGGGGGCCTCCGACCCTCTCTGCCAGACGTCCCTAATCCCCCAACCTGGCGACTTCCCTCTCGAGATTCCTGGGGCTGAGGACAGCCCGAGGAAGCGGCAGGGACCACACGTCCCTCTTCTGCGTCACCCTCTCCACCTGCAGCGGAGCCTCAGCTCCCAGGGCTGAGTGCCCTCGGCTCTGGCCCTGAGACCAGCACCCCGGGTCCCTGCGCACCCTCCCCGCCCTGGGCATTGGTGAGCCTGGAGCCGTCTCTTCATCATTTCTGGTCTGATGTTGCGTCTCTGGCTGGGAGTCGGGGCTCAAGGCGTGCGCTGCAGTCTTCATTTACTGGAACATGGTCCTAAAACAAGCAAAGACATTATTTATTGCACAAGCCACCCTCGGAGGAATAACAAAAGGAGGAGAGACTCTTCCCGGGAAGCCGGCTGGCTTCCTGTCTCCCATCAGCCTCACCCACAAGCAGACACCGCCTTCCTTTCCTTTGAGGTGCTCCCGGCACAGAGGAGCACTGCTTGCTCAAAACTGCGACCCCCAGCAGCTTCTCCCGCTGCCGGTCTTCCTAATTATCAGTTTTAATGGTTGCATAATATTCCATAGGGCTGATTTCATAATTTACAGCCACCCTCCATTATTGGGTGTGTTCAGGAGGTTTGCATTTCATTATTGTCACTTGCCATTTTTTGAGGCTGTAGATAAGGCTGCAGTAAACATCGCTGCTCCCTCCCTTAAGGGGGACGCTGGAGGGCGTGGATGATGGAGTCCTGGGCTGGGCTGTGTCAGGGCCACGTGGGGGCTAGGACAGGCTCGTCCAGAGGGTCACAGCCACCCACTGTGTGGGGCTGCAGCTGGGGGCCTGCCCCTCACCCTCAGTCCTGTGCAGACTCTCTCTGTCTCTCCCTCCCTCTCTCCCCGAATTTCAGATTGCTCGCGTACTAGGTGTAAGGTGGTACCCTCTCTGCCTGCTCCCCCACCTGTGAGACTTTGACCGCAGTCCTTCCCATCTCTCCTCACTAATTTCAGCCCCTCTGGTGTGGATTCTCTTGCACAGTTTTTGAAGGGTCCTTCACTTCTGAGACCTCCCCAGTCCTGCTCAAGGCACAGGCACCCTAGAGCATCTGTACAGGTGGTCAGGTGTCGAGCCTCAGTCCTGCGGGGGCCCACCCGGCCCCTTGTGCCTGTGGGGGAACTGAGGCCAGAGAGGGCTGGGCCTTCCCCAGCTGTTGGGGCGGGAGACAGGGATGGGGTTGCCAGGTCTCCTCTGCGCACCCCCCGCCGATCATGCGAGGGAGGGGTGGCACGGAGCCACCTGCCCCTCCAATCCTCAGCCCTAGGCTCTGCCAGGGTCCCCGGTCTGGGGTCCTTGGTGGACATTCCCGCCCCCACCATCCATCCCCCAAGGACCCTGCGCCCGCGGATGGAGATCAGGGCTGAGTGAGGGGCACTGTCCGACACACTCCTCCAGGGCCCCCCAGCAGGGCTGCCGGGTGGGAGAGGGCTGCAGGAGGGCCGGGGTTAGGGGAGGACTCTGTCCACCTGGGAGATAACGGGCTGGTGGCTCAATTATTTCAAAATGGAGCAATTTCCTGCTGTCTCAGCATCAGGCTTTTTACTGCAAGTAGCGTCACAGGGGAGCCGCGTACAAGTTGGTGTGCCCACGCGGGGGCCGCAGGGCTGGAGCCTCAGCCGTGGGGGAGGGGACGTCACTGCCCTCCGACTGTTGAGCCCCTGCTGTGCCCAGGGCCCTCCTCCCAGGCCAGGGGTGGTGGGACGTGTGAGGGTGTGCACACCTGTGTGAGCTCCTGTGTGTGAGTGCACGCGTGGGATGTCCGTAGCGGTGCCCGCGTGTGTGCGAGTGTAACGGCACACGCGTGTTGGCGTGAGTGGGTGTTGTGCGCACACGTGCGCGGGTCTGTGTGTGAGTGCCCGCGCACATCTGCGAATGCTGTCATCGCTCAGGGAGAGGGTGCGGCCATGCCCAGAGTGTGTCCCGTGCGGACGGTGAGCTCTCCCTACGGGGCGCTCCCTGCCCCCGCGCCTCTAGGGCGCCCTGGGCTCGCTCTGGCCCTGGCCTCCGCCTCGCCACTTTCTGTTCCCGGGAGGCCCTCTGTCTCCGCGCCGCCACCCCCGCCTCGTCTAGGCAGCCTTGCTTAGGCTCAGACTTCCACTGCGCGCCATTTCTGCCGAGAGGAAGCGGGGACTTTGCCGACCCCCAGGCCTGGCCCAAGGTCCTGGGCTCTGTAACCTCAGGCGGTGGGAGCGATCGGCCTGGGCCCAGTTTCCCCACCAGTAACGCAGGGGGAGGGTGCGGCTCTGGTCCCTCAGGACTTAAGGGCTGCTCTTGGTACCAGCTCCCGCCCGCTCCCCCTAAGGGCCCCCTCCACCCCGGGCCGGACGGCTGAGGACAGGGCCTGTATGGGAGCCAGGAGGCCCTGGGGCCTCTGGCAGGGACAGCGTGTAACACGAGTGCCCTTGCTCTGAGGCCAGCTCGTGACAGATGGGCGATAAAGGGTGGAAAATAGCTCCGGGCCTGAGGCCTGCAGAGTGTCACCTCCGCTCTGCAACACCCTCCACTGCCAAGGGCACAGCCCCTGATGGTGGGGCTTCTCAGATCACTGCCTCTGACCTGTTAGAGGGGGACACTTGGCTTCCCCGGGGGTGGGGAGACCGCGGCCCTTGGGCTGGGGCACAAGGGCGCTCAGCCTCGTCTCTGGGTGTGCACCTGCCTGGCTGGGCAGGTGGTCAGAGGCAGACAAAAGGGCCGGGACCTGCCCAGGCCTCCCCCAGAGCTCCTGCCCAGACCAGGAGCTGGGGGCCTTAAGCTCCAGCCTGCTTTCCAGGAGCAGGGGTCTGACCAGGGCCACACGCCCACAAGGCCCTGGACAGTCGGTGGGTTTGGTTGAGTGCTCCCCTCACTCACTTCCCACCTTGCCTTGGAGCCTTTGGAAAACAGTGCCAGCATCCCTGGGGTCTTTTCAGCCCAGCCCTCCTAGCCCACCAGGCTCCCCGTGGCCTCCAAGGGTGAAGGCTGGGCGGGCTCTCGCCTGGCTCAGTGCCTCAGGCTGACCTCCTGTCCTGCCATCCACCAGCCCCACCGCTGGTGACATCGCCCCGTGGGCTCCCACCTCCCCACGGCCAGCCTGTCCACACCTTGGGCCCTGCCCACCCCATGTGCCCCGTCTGCTCCGTGACCCTGCCCACTCCACGTGGCCCCCCAACCCATGCCCACCCCTGCCTGCTGCCTGCTGGCGGGGCTTGGTCCCATCCAGGGCTCTCTGAGGCCCCCCTGCCGTGCCCGGCCTGCTCCAGGGGCCCCGCCTCGGCTCTGACGCCATGGCTGACGCCGGGCTCAGCACCCACACCTGCTCTGTGACCCTCGAACCCTCCCTGTGCTCATCCACCAGAGGGACCTCGGACTCAGGGGACCAACGAGCTTGCCAAGTCCCGCAGCCCTCGGGCCGCCCTGCACCTGGGCCAGGGCGCTTCCGCGGTCCCGTCACTGGCGACACTGCCTCCGGGGCGTTTGGCTGACGACGGTGGGAGAACCTCGCCCAGACCTCCCTCAGGAGGCTGGAGCTCATGGGGACCTTCCCCCCAACTCACACACCGTGTACAGGTGTACACACCGTGCACACTCACACACATCACACACACACCATGTACACGTGTACACACACCACACACATCACATATAAACACACACGCACTGATACACACACACCACACACATGCACACTGACACACGTGTATCTCCACGCTCACGCACACCACACACGCAGCACGTACAAGCACACACATTCGCACGCGCACACTGCCACACGCCAGCGCGCTGCCCGGCCCACCTGGGCTCCTGCAGGTGCCGCATCTCCGGGTGAGCTCGCCCCCCTGACAGGCCTGCTGTCCGCAGGCAGAGCCTCCAGCAGAGTGGGAACCGGAGCTGCGGCCGCTCTCAAGCCAGCAGAGGAGTTTCCATTACAGCCATGGGACAGTGGCCTCCGTGGCCCTCTGAACCGCCCTGCCCCGTAGAGTCTGTCACTGTGGGGTTGGTGGCCTGCTGGTGTTTGACCTCCTGCCCAGAGCAGCCTGGCTGAATTAAGGGGCCTGAGGCCACAAGCCACAGGCCATGCCACCTCTTCTCAGCTGGGAAAGGAGACGGGGGGCCATGGACACCCCACGGTGGCCTCCCCTCGGGAGGTGGGGAGCAGAGCGAGGGCCAGCTGCTGCTCCCAGCCCAGTGCTCACAGCCAGAGCAGACCGGCGGCTCCCCAGACAACACCACTTCTGAATTCAGCCAGAGGAAGACTCCGGGGTGACCCTGCTGGGCTGACCTCCCGCTCGCTGGGCTTGCCTGGTGCCTCCTGGCCCAGAGCAGGGAGCCTAGGAGCAGAGGAGTCAGAGAGCAGGGCCTGGCCTGATGGCCCCTGAGGCCTTTTCCACACTGAGATGCAAGGCCCACCCGTCTCTGGGGTGCGTCTAGGATGGGGGGCAGCAGCAGGCCCGGGTGATGCCTGCGTGCCTGCCGGGTGCAGGGGGCAGCTGACCTCGCCCTCGAGAGGCCCCAGGAGGATGGGGAACAGCTGGACCCTGCCCAGACCCTGGCCACATTCACCCCGAGTTCCAGCCCCTGGGTTCTGACAACCACTCAAAGTGCTGTAAAGATAGAGACCTAACTCCCAGGGGGCCCTGCACACAGTAGCCGCCGAATAAGTGACGGGTCCTGAGCTGGAGGGGTGCCCCCACGTGAACGGTGGGCAAGCCAGCTGGGTCCTGAGCTGGAGGGGTGCCCCCACGTGAACGGTGGGCAAGCCAGCTGGGTCCTGAGCTGGAGGGGTGCCCCCACGTGAACGGTGGGCAAGCCAGCTCGCAAGAGAGCCACATCTCAGGGGATTCCCAGATGCTGTGGCCAGGGCTCCAGTGACCCGAACAGCACATCTGCTCCCTCAGGGCCTGGCCCTCAGCAGGGCCCCTGGGGATGGCTTGCGGTGTCAGTGCCCTGCCCTGCCATCCTGGCCGCACCCCCTGCAAAACCCCAGAACCCTGGCTCCTGTGCCTTCCAAAGGCTGGCTCATCTCTGGGCGAACGGTGGATGACAGGCCAGTGGGGCTCTGGGGTCAGGCCTGGCCGCTGGGGAGTGGCTCAGAGTGCCCGGGGCCTAGAAGTCCCTCGGTACACCCAGCACCCCTGCTGAACAGACGAAGCATGAGGTGCTGAGGGGGCCAGTCTCTGACATCACCGACTGCCTGGTTTGCCTGGCACCGTATCCAGAACACCAATGAAAACTCATGGCCCAGGTGAAGGGGGCGGATGGCCCCCAACCCCTGTCCAGGGCCGCACGGCATGCTTCGCCTGGCCTCTGTCCACTGCCCGCCCCCCCCCCACCACCCACGGCAGGGTCCCGCCTACATCCGTCGTTGGAAATCTCTCCACTCCAGTAGGCTCATTCCCAAATGGGGAGTGAGCCTCACCTGTTCCCCTGAGCTGGCTCTCACCTGGCTCCCGCCCGGGTCTGAGGGTCAGTGCCAGCCAGGCTGTGTGGCGTCCCCCAGTGGGCACCGTCCAGCACGATCCTGGCCCGGTCTCCACCTCCACCTGGCCCAGCAGCTCCTCTCCTGCCCCTGGAGAGGTGGGCCCCCTCTGCTCAGCTCGGGAGTCGCAGCTTGCCGGCCTGCGGGGCTGATCCGTGGCCGCCTGTGTCCCCGCCCCAGGCCCCTCTGCAGGGCTGCCGAGCTCGGCCAGCTGGCAAAGGCGGAGCTATAATTACCTCTCCCCTTTGGCAGAAATAGCAGTGACCCCGAGGACAGGCCGCCGGCCCCGGAGTGGGAGAGGAGGCGGCCGTTTCCCAGGCCCTGAGAACACAGGCCAGGCCTGCAGACGAGAAGAAGGGTCAGGGACCTCCTGCCTGCCCTCCAGGCCCGCATGCGTCCTCTCAGGCCGGCTCTAGAGTTGTGCGGCTCTTGGAAAACACAAGGGCTGGAATCAGAGGCAGAGGCAGAGGCAGAGGGTGGGGCAATGAGGGGACCAGGTCCGAGGGAGACCAGTGCCTGTGGCCGCAGGCCTGGGGCTTGGGCCGCTCCCTGGGGGGGGTGTGTGGTGTCAACCAACCCCGGGCCACCCGGCGGTGTGGAAAGACCCACACTCTCTGCTGGGTGTGGAGGAGATAAAGCTGCAGGGTCCCCCCACCCCCGAGTGCCTCGCGAGGCTGGAAGGGGTCATGTGACAGAGGGTGACTTCCTCTCAGGGTCCCAGGGTGGTCCCCTGAGGGCTGCCCATGGCCGCAGTGGTCTGAACCCCACCGGGTGTGTGTTGTCCGTGCGGAAGATGGCGAGCAGCTCTGGGGCTGCCACTACCTCCCCTTGCCCCCGACGTGTCCGCGCTCGGGCTGGCAGCAAACTCCTGGTGGCTGGCCAGATGGCGGCTGCTTTAGGCCCCACGGCTGTGCTCAGCTCTGCCTCACAGGGCGAAAGCGGCTGTGGACTAGCCAGAAACCAAGGGAAGCCCTGTGCACCTCTATTTACAGAAGCTGTGGGGTGGGCAGGCAGCCAAGGGACGGAGTCTCAGAGCCTCTTCTGCAGGAGGACTGGGCGGGGGTCCTGGAGTCAGACCAGCCCCCTTCCCCTAGATCCCTGGCCCCGTGGCCACCTCTGTCCGGCTCCCGTCCACAGGGGCTGGTGCCTGTCCCGCCGGCAGGAGCCGGCTGCGCTGCCCAGGCCTGGGCTGCAGGGTGGCCCCTAATGTCCCCTCTTGGGCACCGGAGTGGAGGGAACAGCTTGGCCCGGGCCTTGGTCCCTGGGAGCGCCTGGTCCCTGCTGTGCCTGCAGCTGTTCGCTCCAGCTAATCCATCAGCTCTAAAGCCCAGCTGCGTCACATCGGCCGGGGCAGGCGCTGTGGTCCCAGCCCTCCGTACTTTCTGGGCTCATCTGAGCAAATTCGTGCTGTGCATGCCTGCCTGGTCTCTGCAGGGTGAGATAAGGCCGGCCTGGAGGGTTCTGTGCGGGTCCTGGTCTGTCCCTGTGCCCCGGGGGGCGGGCAGGCTCCCGGGCAGGGCTGCGAGGGGCTTGGTCTTGGGTCTGTTGCTGTCCAGCCAGGAGACCCTGGGCAACAACCTGTGACTCACTCCTTCTGGCTGGAAATGATGAGAGGCTCCCCTCTGCATCCCTCCACACTCCCCCTTCCCTTCTGAGGTCTGTAGTGCACACCGGCCCCGGGCCAGGCCTGGGGGCCCCGCGCCCTCGCACAGCTGTCCTGCGGCGGGAGGTGGAAGCCATCTCCTCAGTGGTGAGGTCCTGGGGCCTGTGAAACCCCAGACAGGAAAGGACGGGGAGAGGGCTCACTAGCCGGGGTTCCCCGAGCAGCGGAGCAGTAGAACGTTTGCGTGCAGAATCACCGCAGGAGCCGGCTCACGCGCCTGTGGAGGCCGAGAGGTCCCGCCGGCTGCCGGCAGTAGGCTGGGGACCGGGGTGCCAGCGCTGCTTCCAGCCTGCATCCCAGGGCAGGAGGGGACCGCTGTCTGAGTGGGAGGGCCATTCGGCAGGGAGAGTGGATTCTCCATCACTCCTTTTTGCCCTAATTCCGGGATTGAATGAGGCCCCCCCGCGTGGGGGAGGGGAGGCATCCGCTTTACTCAGTCCATCTGTCCAGACGTTCACCTCACCCAGACACACCCAGAATAATGTCCCACCAGACACCCGGGTACCTGCGGCCCAGCCCAGCCGACACACAGACTGGCCGTCACAGGGCTGGTCTCCACGCTGAGGTCGGGGAGGGTGACGTGGCGAATCCAGCAACCTCGAGCTCCTCACGGCGACCTCCACCCTCCACGCTGTCTTCGCCCCAGCCCACCCCCGCCCCTGCCCCTGGCCCTGCCTGCCAGGGCACCATCCTGGGACTGAGGTCTTGCCGGAATCCAGAAAGCCGTGCAGGGGACAGGCAGGAACGGGGGTGGGAGAGCCCACGGGGCTGGATGGGGCCCCTCCCGCACCTGCCACTGAACTTCAGCTAATGCTGCTGGGACAGGGCTTGTGTGGAGACACCCACGAGAGGGGCCCAGACTGCATCCCTGCCCGCCGGGGCCGCCCCAAAGCCCTGGGCCCCTCCTGGGTGGGAGAGGTGGGTGCAGAGAGGCGAGGTAAGGGGCTATTGCCACAATGCGGGGGGGACAGGGAGTCGGGAGGGGTGGGTGATGGGACGGGAGCCTCCTGCAGCCACTGTCACAAATGACTACAAACTCGGTGACTTCACACAGCCCAGATTTACCCTTGGCAGCCGGAGTGAGAGATGGGCTAAGGCCCGGGTGTGAGCAGAGCCTCCCCCCGGAGGCTCCAGGGACAGTCCTTCTCCGGGCTTCTCCGGCCTCTAGACCCTCCACGCTCCTGGGCCGTGACCCCTTCCTCCGCCTTCGCAGACAGGACTGTCTGTCTGGTCCAGCTGCCTCACGTCACATCTCTCGGACCTCCTCTTCTCCGCCCTCTTTCACCAGTAAGGGCCCTGGAACTGCTCCGCCCCCTCCCCATCCAGGATCGCCTCCCTGTATTAAAGTCTGACTGGCAGCTTTAATTCCCCCTGCAGCCTGATTCCCCTTGGCTGGATGACCTCACAGTCACAGACTCAGGGCATTAGTGGTGGGCACCTGAGGGAGCATCGCTCTGCCCCCCAGCAGACGGCGGGGGTGCAGGCTCGGGGGATGCCACGACGACTGAGAGGTGAGAGCCAGTTAATCTGAGATGCGGGAAGGACTTCCAAGGGCTGGGGGCTGGATGTACGTGGCTGGTTCAAGACGGCTCCGAGGTGGGGCAAGATAAGAATTCAAGGTCACCCTCCTGGTAGCTTGGAAAGGGTCCCCCAGAGCAGGTCCACATCAGATTTCTGGAACCTGTGAATGCGGGCTTATTCAGGAAGGGTCTTGGCAGGTGTGATTAGGGGCGGGATCCTGGAGGAGAGATGGATTGTCCCGGGGCCATCATGTGTGTCCTCGTAAGAGGGAGATCTGATACAGAGGAGGACGTGGTGATGTGAGCCGGACAGAGAGATTGGAGGGCTGCAGCCACAAGCCACAGAACCCCGGCAGCCACCAGCAGCAGAGAGCGGCGGAGGGTCCCTCCCCTTGAGCCCTGGGAGGCAGCGCCATCCTGCCAACACCTTGATTTAGGACCTCTTAGAACTGTGAGAGAGTAAGCTTCTGTTGTTCAAGTCATTGGGCTTGTGACATTTTGCTATGGCAGTGACAGCAAAAGGACCGGCCACCTTGGACATAACACAGAAAGCCATGGGGCAGGGAGAGGGACTCTGGGGCGCCCAGTGACAGAGGAACAGGGGGGCTCTGAGCACGAGCCTGGGCCCTCCAGTATGAGGACACCTGGCTGGTGTGGCAGGGAGAAGCCGAGCAGGGAAGTGGAGTGGGGGGCCTGTGGGGTCCTAGGGCCCAGGGTAGGGGAGGGTGGGAAGAAGGGTAGGGGCACTGTCAGGGCCATCGCCAGGTCAGGAGGGATGGGGCGTGGAAAGTCACCGGTGGGCTTGGCTGGGAGATCACAGGTGGGCTTGGCCAGAGCCCCTTGGTGGGCTGGCGAGAGTGAAGCCTGAGGATGGGGATGCAGGAGAGAAGGAGGGAAGGCCAGGGTGGGAAGTGAAGTTCTGGCTTCGTGGGGAGGGACTGATGCTCGACCTGGGTCCATCCAGAAGAGGAGCCTGGGCTGGGGTCCATAGGTGCAGGCCCTTCGTTGGGGGCAGGCGGGGTGGAGAAGAATTTCTACCAGGCAGGAACAGCCGACAGTGAGGTAGTGAGTCGTCCATCATGGTAGGCAAGCAAAGGATGATTCCTGCCTTCAGGGCCTCTCAAGGGCTCCATGCAACTCCAGGATAATGTAGGTGGTGGGGGAGGGCAGTGGGTTAAAAGCATGAATGTTGCGTGTGCTGGGGTCCGGCCCCGTGGGCACTGGGGAGAGACACTTCTCTTCCGGTGTGGACACAGCCCTGGACGTGCCCCGTCGATGCCCTTAACCACGGAGCGTGGACTCTGGCCATCAGGGCCATGTCTGCTCGCTCTGCAGCCCAGCCAGGGCCCCAGGTCAGAGGACGGGGTAGCCGGCAGTGTCCCCCCAGAGCCTGGCGGGGCTGCTCCAGTCAGTGCCGTTGGGCCCAGTCGTCCTCGACAGCCAAGGTGACGGGAACCTCTGGGCCCCATTGTACACTAACAAAAACGGCCCCTTTCCCTTCTTCTAAATTATGCATGGCCTCCAAGAGGCCGTAAATGTCTCCAGCTCTGTGCAGGAGCCATAATTACGATGACACATTTTATTTATAAAGCCGAGCCTCCCAGGAGCCTGCTGCCTGGGGGGCCGTACATAAGCCCTCACCCAGACGGGCCGCCCAAAGCTGCCTGTCACAGCTGTTTTTCCAGCCAGGTCTCGGGGCTGAAGGGGGGGTGGCTCGGCCCGCTCGCCGACCCGCTGAGGGGTCCGTTTGGGTTTTACGAGGGCAGCCAGGGGACCAGGCGTGGGCTCCCAGGGCAGAGCTGTCCGTGGAGGCCAGCGCCCCGTTTTGTGGGACTGCTCCCATTCTTGGTTGGGGTCCTGAGAACGCACCATGGGGACCGGCCCTGAGGCTGAGAGTTTGTGTCCATCCTATACACTTGCACCTACACACACACACACACACACACACGGGCACGTGCTCTGTCCACAAAGTACGGTGTGTCCACTGAGCATGCTCACTGGCCAGGACGTGACTCAGCGCCCTGTAGACCCCTGAGGGATGGAGCCCGGGGGAGGCCCCAGTGTTGGCCCAACCAGGACACGGGCTTAGTGGGGAGGTGCCCACACGAGGCCCCGAGGTGGCAGCGCACAGAGTCGGGGTGGAACTGGGGCCACTGGGGCTGTCCTTGCGTCCTGTGCCCCACGGCTGTCCAGACCTACACAGGGAACATTAGAAAGAGCTTGGCACTGAAGCCAGAGGGTGGGGTGTCCTCCAGTTCCCCACCTTCAGTCCTTGCCCCTCCCAGAGCTGCTGACCCCTCACCTGGAGGAATCCTCATCTGGGGGGCTGTCGCAGGCTCCAGAGGGATCTGAGCCCCACACGCTGCTGCAAACAGCAGGGTGAGGCTGGCAGGGTGGGCACGTGGTGCTGGTCCCCATCGGTGCTGGCCCAGCCGTGGGACCCGGCGGCCCGCAGGTCTGTGTGGCCGGGGTGTGCTTGCCACTGTGTGCTGCCACCCCTGGACTCTGTCTCAAGCCTTCTGGGCCAGGGTGGGGAACGCAGGTGCTTCTGACCCTCCGCTACATGCGGGGAGCAGCCGCCTTGGGCGGGCTGGCCTGGAAGGGCAGGAAGAACCATTCTGTAAGACCCTAGGAAAACTGTGCTCTGGGAAGGAGGAATAGCCACCTCTCCTGAGAGCTGTCGATTGAAGGGTCCAGGCTGGCACTGACATCAGGGAACCCCTCAGGGATGGAGCCGGGGGGAAGGCACCAGCGTTGGCCCAGCTGGGACACAGGCTTCTGGGGGAAGTGCCCACACGTGCCCCTGAGGTGGCAGCTGCCAAGATTCGGGAGAGGGCTTGCAGACACCCAGGGACGAGGAGAATCCGCCTCACGCTCGCCTCATGGTGGGTCCAGGGGTCTACTGGCTGCCAGCGCACGGGTTCCCAGACCTGCGGGGTTAGAGGCATTGTGGTAAGTAAAACCGACCCAACCAACCGAAGAAACAAGTGGGAGCTTCTGAAGTCGCCCACCAGCCTGAGAAAGACATTCAGAGCCATCCACCTAAGTTCAGGGGGTGCAGGGTTGGTTGTCCCCACCTTGTCCCCACTCAGTTCACCCGCGTGACTCCTGCAAAAACCAAAGAGATGATGGTAGGAGGCGGTGAGTGACCCCAAACCCAATCAAGGCTCTGCCCAGTGGAAGCCGCTCCGCCCGAGGCGGCCCCTCTGCGGCCGTCCTCTGCAGGGCCGTGCTGCTGGCTTGGGTAACTGGTCCTCAACCGCCATCCAGGAGCCAGAGCCAGGCTCGTGGGCTTTCGCCGGAGGAGGACAGGAGTGCGGCTCGCGGCCTTGCTTCCTGGCTGTGCCGACTTCTTGCTCTCTTGTTACCGGGACACCCCGGCTGTGCTGCAAGTTACGCGGATTCGCCACATTCAGTGCCTCGTGCTGACCAGACCTGCTAACAAGAAGCTGCGGGCGCTCAAAGTCCCAGAGGAGGGAAAGTGAGTGCACACAACACGCACGCGCTGGGGGCCCGTGCGCGTCGGAGCAGGGGCGGGCTCAGGGTCCACGGGGCACAGATACGCGGTGGCCTCTGGGCCTCTTCGTTTAAGACTTGGCTCTGGCTCCCTGGCCCCGTGGCCTCCTCCCCGCTCCTCAGATGTCATCCTGCCCTCCTCTGCTGTGGGGGGAGGGGGTCAGGGAGCCGGCCTGGGCCCACGGCTGCTGCCACTTGGCTGGCTGGGGTGGGAGCCGGGGCGGGGCCCTTCTGAGTCCTGAGCGCTGCTTCCCGGGCCCTGCAGCGCTCCTGCTCTGTATCTGGGGGCGCAGGCGGCTCGCCTGGGCCCAGGGGCACGCCCACGCCACGGCAGCTGGGGGAGCTGATGGAGCTAGTGAAGTGCTAGGCTTCACAGCACTTGGGCGGTGCGATGGTCCACAACGTCACAGTGAAGGGGACCCAAGTGCTCCGGCCACGCAGGTTGGCTGTAAAGACTGGGAGCCCCACGCACGCTGCGGACAAGGCAGACTGGCAAGGCTGGGGGCTGGGATGGAGTTTCTTGCGCCCCGTCTGACAAAATAGTGGAGTCACTACGGTGAAGTACCTTTACAGAGCATCAGAGCGAGAGGCGAACTGATGCAGGGGTAAGGCTCCTCCCCCTTGGGGCTTGCTTAGAGCACGGGTGCCGCCTTGTCCATGCAATGCTGTTTAAGGAGCCGCTCTACTTGCAGGGCCTTGTGTTCCTGGGCTGGCTCTGGCCCCCACGCAGGGCTGGCTGGCACTGGGGACAGTGGGAGTGGGGGCGCCCCCCGGACCAGCAGGCGCCTTCCTGCTGGAGGTGTGGGAGGGGCTGAGGGCGGGGGGCGCGCAGAAGGCCTTGGCAGGGTCGCGCGGACTCCCCTTAGCATGAGCCTGTCTGATCTCCCACTCAGCATCTCTGCGCCCAGCGCTGACCCTGTGTCGGCCATACGCAGCCTGGCAATTTGGTTGGGAATCTCAGGAAAACAGGATTTTGATTCTGGAGGTCTGGCCAGTCTCAGAGCCTGCATTTCCAGGACTTTTGTGGTGACGCTGGTGCTGCCGGACCAGAGAGTGGACTGGAACTCCCTGGCCAAGACAGTTGGGCTGCCGGGTAGGGCCCGGGTGGCCGCAGCGCCCCCTCCCTCAGACCCATTGGCCACCACAGCCCCTGGCCCTGGGGTACAGGGTCGTTGGGTGCTGTCCATACCTGGGCGCGGTGAAGCTTGGTGAGTGAGCTCTGACTCCTGCCGACCCCCTTCTTTGGCAGATGAGGAGTCACACCACCCAGTTTGGTAAAGGGCCCTGGGACACAGTGCAGCCGGGCCTCCCACCCACAGGACCAAGTGCCTGTGAGGGGCGGAGCTCTGAGCGGGGGCCACGGGCGCTGCAGGGCCCCTCTCCCCGGCTGCTCCAGGGCAGAGGCACTGTGGTGCTTCTGGGTGTCTCTCCGGGTGAAGACCCGCGCTTGGCCGGCCGAGTTACGGTCTGATGTCTGCAGCCGAGGGAGACTGGCTGTGCGGCCCCATCAAGGGCTTGTGCACTTGCACCTCGGCGGCGTCCTGGGAGCGTGCAAGGGGCCAGGAGCCGGTGTGGTGGGTTTCTCCGACTGTGTCTGCTGGCCTGCTTGCCTCTGCTGGCAGGATGTTGCCTGGCCTCCTATCCTGCAGTCCCGAGGGCGCTTTTAAAGGTGGGAGAACACGGGAAACAGAGCCCTGGGAAGTGGAGTGAGCCCTGTGCGGCTCTGGGGCGCTGGCCTCCCCGCTTCCCTCCTCAGGTCCCGGAAGCCCCTCCCTGCAGCCTGCGGTGGCCCCAGTCCCCTGGCTGACCTCACCTTGTCCCAGTGCAGGCCTCCCCTCCAGCCGCTGCACAGGGAGGCCTGGGTGGGACCCCTGGGTGGGGGCCCCACGCCCCTGCGGACCCTTCCTGGAGCTTGCTTCCCGTTATGTCTCGCCTGGCAGGGGCTCCAGGGGGCAAAACCCCTCTGCCGGTTGTCGTACCCCTGGGCCCCCAGCCCTGGCTCCGAGGAGGGTCCTAGGGACGGCTGTGGACAGATTTCCTTCTGCCCAGGTCAGGGGCACCCTCAGAGGGAGAGAATGCGGTACCCTCTCTGCAGGGAACCCCCGGTCCGCCCGAGGGGCCAACCCCACAACTTCATGGTCTTGCACCCCTGCTTTCACACCCTGCCTACAACTCAGTGATGCCACAGCCCCTCTGGGGCATGTTCATGACTTGGGGGCAAGAAAGCCCTTCGTGATGTCCCCAGCAGGCCCGGGTAGGGAGGCCAGGCCCACGGCCATAAATAGGCTGGGGCCTCTGCAGAGGCCGAGGTGATATACTGCCTGACACTCCAGGGACCCCAGTGAGGTCGTCCTTCTGTGCACGTGGGGCAAGGCCTGGACGCCTTCACTCTGGCGTCTCATCGACCTAATCCAATTGCCCTCTGGGGACACAGGGGTTGCCTGGAGAAACATCCTGTGTTAAGTGATGCCTGTCCCCTCCTCCTGCGGCATTTCACACTTGCCTCTGGTGAGGCTGGACCTGCAGCCCCCACAGCCCTCTCCCCGGCTCTGTGGGGACAGGGCTGCCCACAGCCTCAGGGTTTTCTCGTTACCCGCCCAGCTCCGTGGGCCTGCAGGACTGTGAGGGCCAGGCTGACCCTGGCGGGGGAGGCGGATGCTCTGGGAAGACGGTCCTGTTGAGGGCGGTGCTGGAGGAGGCTGGGGTGCCGTGGGGAGGGGACCTCAGCCTCACGGGGATGCTGCCCCCTCGATCCGCTGCCCCCGGGTGGGCAGCTGTCCACCTTGGCCCCCAGTGCGGCACCCTTCAGGACTGCCAGGCCAGGTGGACGGGGCAGAACCGGGCAGGAGCCTGGCCCACGCCCCACCGTGACTGTCACACGGATCCCTATGGGGGTGTGTGGCCCCAGCCCAGGCCCGGGCAGGGAGGGAAGGCTGCAAAGTCTGTGCTGTGAGTCAGTCATTGGGGCCCAGTGTGGGCGGGGTGTGTGCCTGGGGGCCCCTCTTGCCTGGGCCTCCCCTCTCTCACCTGGAGCACAGGAAGGAGAGAGAGGGGCTCCTGCCAGCTGTGGTGCCTCCCAGGGGCACCTGCTGAGCCTTTGTGCTTGTCCCTGTCCTCGGGGCCGGCTCCCGCCCTCCTGGGAATCTGGGGAGGGACGTCCATGTGGGCACTGGGCAGAGCCTGCAGCCTGGGTGGGGAGGGGACAGAAAGGAGGGCTCCCCCCTCAGAGACAGACATGGTCTATGCCTCCCAGTCCTCCGGCTGGGAGGGGCACATTGGACCGGGTCCCCCGCTCCCTAGGGACAAACCCTTCTGTCTCTCCCCAGCTGACCAGCACCACCTGGGGACAGGCTTCTGCTGACTGTGGGGTAAGAGGTGGCTCGTCGGCACCTGCCTGGGGGAGCCCACAGCCGGTGGGGAGCTGGACCCCCTCGGCTGTGACTAAGCCCGAGACTGTTCCTGGCCCAGCACTCGTGGTTTCCACTGTGGGGACCTGGGGCTCCGAGGATGAGTGAATGCTCAGGTCTCACTCAGGCAAGGTGTCGAGCTGGACTCCATCCCAGAGAGCCTGACTGCCCTAGGCTCCAGACAAAGAAACCGAGGCCCAAGACGGGATGAGCTGCAGATTCCCAGGGGGTGCTGGGCCCAGGCCTCCAGCTCTACACGCTCCTCGTGGCCCTGGTCCAAGGGGTGATGGCCATGTCCTGGGTGTACCACGGCCGCATGGGCGCACCTGCTGGAGGACTGGGCAGCCAGCTGCTTGGAGCCTCCGACGCCTGCCCTGCTCATGGGTCTGCTGGCAGGGCAGGGCCCCTGCGGTCTCCAGTCTGGCAGGGGAAGCAGAAGGGGATGATGGTGGGGGCCGTTCGGGCCGGGGGGCTGGAGGCCGCCATTCACATTGATGACATGGCCCCCACCTCTCGGGCGCCCGCCCTTCCTGCCCCGGAGACGTGTGTGGAAAACACTGGGTGTTAACAAATAACTTCCGAGTCACAAAACACGATCTTTATCACCTTGGCGCGCAACAAAAGCAGTGAGGCTGAGGGGCGGCCTCCGGGCGTGAAACGGCTGGTAACAGCCTGCCCGGCCCTGCGCAAGGTGCCTCGGCTTAAGACCTGTGCTGATTAGAATTTTTTATGAGTTTTTAACACACGAGTAATAACAGCTCTTTAGAGGAGGATTCTAAAGACCCTCAGGACGGGAATTTGCTTAGCCGGCGGCCCTCTCCCCGGGCCAGCTCTAAGTCCTGCCTCTATGTTCTTTTTATTGTCTTTCCTTCAGGGGACCAAGCTCTTTCTGATGAACAAAACTCCTTTTCAAGACCCAGGGTGTCCCTCCCCAGCCAGGACCGAGGGCTGGAGATGCCTGGACACCAGGCTCTGCTTGGGGAGTCCGGCCAGGTAAAGCCCACGCCAGCGGGCCAGCAGGTGAGGCAGAAGAGGTGCGGGCTGGCTGTTGGCCGTGGGCATGGGTGGGCAGGCCACCAGGTGGCGTTGGAGGACCGGCCAGGAGGCCGGGTGCATCCTAGCTGGGCGTGGGGGGCGCGATGTCGGGGTCGGCAGATCCAGCCCCATGCCCGAGGGCCGTTCCACGCCAGCCTAAGGCTCAGCCAACTAGATGTCCACTGGGAGCCATTGAGGGCAGCGTATTTCCCAAAGGCAGGACCCTCCAGGGGTGCAGTTTCAGGCAAGGTGAGGATAGCCCACACTCACAGGCCCCAATGGTATGCCTGGGGTCTTGAGATGCCCCGGCCATCACAGCCTGGCTGGGGCCACACCCCACTGCTTGGCTGGCCCTGCCCTGTGGACCCCAGGGGCCCCCTGCTCATGTCTGAACGGCCTAACTCCGCTGTATCTGGAGGGAACGGGGTGCACGCAGGGGCCTAACAGCAGGCCCCACGGGCAAGTGGAGGGGGCTCCCAGCCTGCAGGGGCCTGGATCTCAGCACCATGCCCCTCTCTCTTCCCCGTGCAAGCTGCAAAACTCTGTCCTAGGAGCGGGTCTCAGCCCCTACTCGTGGTCATGCACTGGGCATCACCTAGGGTGCTGGGTCGTGGGGTCACAGAACATCCTGGGAGCGTCCGCAGAGGGTGGGAAAGCTGGGTTCTCCTGAGACTCTGTCTCCCCTGCTGGGGTCGGGGTCCTCCTGACCAGGAAGAACAAGAAGGTGGCTGAGTGTTCCCTAGGACTGCTCTGAGAATTGGCTCTGGGGCTGGGGGGCAGGAGGCCCCTGTCCCCTTCCCCTGCCTCCTCCCTCCAGGCTGCTGTGGTCAGTGTCCAGGGAGCTCAGAGGGACCCATGGTCCGGACATGGGCTGCAAAGTCTTAGAAAGGGTTGCTCAGATGACCAGGCCACTGGACTGGGCTCTGCCGCCCAGCAGGCAGGAGAAGAGTGGTGGGGACCAGCCACACTGACAGTGGGGGGAGGCCCACCAGCTGCTTAACCACGAGAGAGTCAGACCATCTCCCCAGGCCCGTGCCAGGACTTTTGCCTCAGTCTTACACTGAGCCCTGGTTCCACCAGGCCCAGACCCCCGCCCACACAGAGTGCAGACTGACCCAGGCAGGGCTCTGGGGTCTGTGCTGAGTGGCTGGGTGGACACCAGAGTGGCGGGGCAGGCGCGGAGGGCCACCGCTCCTCCTGCAACGGGGGTGGGGGGGTCTTGGAGGACATTCTAAGGGGTGTTTGATGCCCTCCTGCTCCTCCGAGCCACGTGTGCAGGGCTGGTGCCCTGCGACTTGCTGGGATGAGGGCATGCCCCTTTGGGAGGCTCTAGACACGGCTTCTTGCTGGCCTTCCCTTTGCTCAGGGCCTGATCCTGCCTTCAGTGCTTCCCTCCCTCAGGGGAAGACTTCCCACTGTTAACAAGCAGATTCAGAAGGGGGAAACGTCCACCCCGTCGGTCCAGACCCCGTCCGAGGGGCTCTGGGCTGGCAGGCTGCAATCGGGTGGCGTCTGGACTGTGGGGTGGGTTTTAATGGGTCGGGACTCCGTCAGGGGAAGAGCCCAGGAGGGGAGGGCTCTTCCTGCCCCGGGAGCCCTGGCCCCTGGCTGACCGGCCAGCCACGCTCCAAGCAGCCCACCTTCCTCCATAAACTCTCCCGGGTGACGGGCCATCGGGCCCCTAGACCTGTCTCAATTCATTTTCTCTGCACTCCCCCCACGATCCTGCATAACCACGCGTACCGTGCGTGAGTGTGGGGGAGTTCTGAAAAATCACCTGCCACCAGTGCTTATTTAAATCCCAGGCGATTTATGAGTGTGGACGGCTTTAAGGCCACTGCCGCGCAGGCAGTTAGCCAGACCGCTGAACCGGCAGTTTCCAAAGGGAGCGCCAAGGCCCGCCCGGCCGCCCCGCGCCGGAGGGCGTGCGTGGGGGCCAGGCTCTCCTGCGCCCCCACCTCCGCCCCCACCCCGGCCCCGCGCCCCGGCCTGGAGACAGTTACTGTGTCATAGGCCGTCCTTGTGGAGAAAGCCTGGGGTGTCCTGTCCGGCCGCAGGCTGCTCTGGGAGGGGATGTGGGCTGGCAGGCCTCGGCGGTTTGTGGCTGCACAGGGCAAGATGCAGGTGCCTTGGGAGGGCGAGGAGCAGGGTGGGGTGGAGGAGGCACCCCAAGGCTGGAGGGCTGGGGCGGGGGTGGGGAAAGGAGTGGGGCCCGGGGTGAGGAGGTGGCCCGAGGAAGCTGGGACTGAAATTTTCTCCCTCTGCCTCTGGGCACAGCCCAGGACATGGGGTAGAGACAGATGGCTGGGCAGGGGAACAGCTGGAGGTCCAGTGTCAGGGCCCTGGCACCCAGAGCCGTCCATGGCTGGGCACTCCCTGAGTCCTTGGAAGGGGGTAGGGGAGGTGGGCTGGAGACCACACCCAGCTCCCCGACAGGATGGGATGATGTCAGACGGGGTTGTGGCTGGGAACTGCTGCCCGACATCCCTGCTTCTGCTGGGACACAGATACAGAATCTTCTGCATCTTCACACGTTGGTGCCCAGTTAAGACGTGACAGACGCCACTGTGTGGGCCACCCCATGTCCACCAGTGATGCACGAGGACTGGGCCACAGCGCGGCGAGGGGAGAGAGATGTGGACCCAGCCTGGGCGAGGACAGGCCGTGGGGCCTCTGAGAGGCATGGACACAGACACAGGTGAAGGGGACGAGGACTGGGCAGGGACAGTGTCACCCCTGCCCTGCCAAGAACCAAGCTCGCTCGCCTGGCCCAGCCCTGAGGGGAGCCCTGTTTCAGTCTGGCCCCAGCTCCCTGGGAGACCCCAGACGAGTCCCCTTTCCTCTCCTGGCCTCAGCTCCTCTGAGAGGAGTGGACCTCACGGGTGGGCGGCTCCCGCCTGGGCCCGGGGGAGGAGCCCCCACCAGCGGCTTCCAGAGCATCTGTGTGGCTGTGGGCATGCGTGACTGTGTGCACGTGTGGACAGGGGTACGGGAGTGTGTGCGTGTGTGTGCTGGGTGTGTGCTCGTACATGTAGGCATGGTAGGCATGTGTCTGTGGGGGTGGGTGTGCACTGGGGGCAGGGCCCACTCTCCCTATGTGTGCAGGGCCGGCTGCCACTGGGGGTCAAGAGTGAGCCACGTGCGTCTCCCCAAGTCCAGTGGGGAAGCAAGGGGCTGGTGATTGACAGCAGCTGCCCTGTCCCTTGTGGCCCTCTTCACGTGGACTTAATTGAGTGGGACATTTGCGAACAGCATGTGGAGTTGACCTCTGGTCCTGTCTAAGTCACAGGAGCCAGAGGGGCAGGGCGGGTCCGTGAGGGACCAGGCTGGGTCCTGGAGCAAGTGGCCCAGGTCTTCGCGTCCCCGTCCATCAAGGGCGGGCTGCTCTGGTGGCAGCAGAGGGACCTCCAGCGCTAAGGTTCAGTGATTCTAAGATTCCCACGTGGTGACCCCACCCAGCAGATGCGGGTGCTCCTTCCAAGACCCGTCCACCTGCCTGTTCTGGCCTGGTGGTGCATCCCCTCAACCTGGTCACTTAGTATCATCTGCCTCGTGCACACCAGCCCATGCTGACCTGGTGCTGGACAGGCCATGAGTGTCCCTGCTGGGGTGGACGCCGGGGCGCAGATGCTGAGGGATGGAAGCCCTGTGAGAGCCTGGTGAGACTGGTGCCCAGGCAATGAATACTGAGCAATCGGGAGGGAAAGAGGGTGGGTCCCAGGGGGTTCACTGGCACCTCTGAACCCCCCAGGCCCCAGAGTCTGGGATAGGAGGCGGGCGGTGCCTCCTCGGCCCCCCACTTGGTTTGTACCTCCCAGGGTACAGATGGGGGTGCCAGGGGGACCCTGGCCTCTCTGCACCAAGAGTGGTACCGTGGGACATGCAGGGACCCCAGGAGGGAGGCTGGACGTGACAGGTCCCTGGTCAGTCAGGTGGGGGCACCTGCTGGGTGGTGAGGCGGGTAGCTTGCAAGGAGGTCCCAAGGCCAGTGATACCTGGGTGTCTGGACAGCCGCCCCCACCCCCACCCCCACGCAGAGTGGGGCTGCGGTCACAAGTGCACAACCACAGCCAGTGAATCTTTAACAAGGCCTCACAAAAGCGCATGCATAATTAACCAGGCAGGCTCAGAGGAGCCGGAATAATCTGTCTTCTTAAAGGGAGCTCGGTAATTTGTTAAGCTGTTTTGAAATCTGCAGTCTAGCTGCGCGAGTCGCTCTGATTTCTAAATTAATTTGTGTGATTTAGAAAGTGGGAGCTCCACCCGCCTCCCGGCTCTGGAGCTGCCCCGCGCTGGGGCGGCCTCCGCTGGTGTCAGCTCCCGGGTGTTCTGTTTGCCTCCATTGGTCAATTGAGGAATTGGCCGGCTTGTTCATTACTGGAGTCCCCACCACGGCGGGGTTTCCGTGTGTGGGACCCAGAGGTGCCCCCACTCCCAGGTGAGCTAGTTGCAGCAGTTCCGCTGTAATCCGCATCCTTGGAGGCTGCTCCTAGTACCAGCCTCCTCCTGGGCTGGCGGTGGGCAGGCCTGTCCAGGAGGCCTGGCGGAGCGGGGCTGCCGCTGGCGCTGTCCCCAGCCTTACTCTGAGGCCAGCTGGCCAGCAGCTGGAACAGCGAGGCCCCTCAGGGCGAGTCGTGACTTAGGTGGCGTCTCCCAGGTAACCACGCAGAGCCCCTCCCCTCTCTAGCCCACAGTCCCCGGACCACTATGAATCCTGCAGGACCCTCCTGGACAGGGTGTGGCCACCCAGCTGGCACTGTGTCACTGTCCCATCAGGCAGTGGCTGCAGGACGAGGGCGGGGAGCAGGCTTGGCCGTGAATTCCGTCAGCATCACCGTCACTGCACCTGGTTGGCTTGAAGGGAGGCCCTTGGTCAGCAGCAGAGCTGTGTGAATGGCCAGGGGGTGGGCAGAACCCTTGGGGCCAGGGAAGGCCAGTCCGGGTCCACATTGTCTCTTCTGTAAGAGCTGCAGGTTGGACAGGCGGGACGGCCCCTCAGGTGCTCCGGGGCGGGGAGCAGAGCCCTGTGTCTGGAGCCCAGTGTGGGGGCTTTGCACCCCTGCCCCCGACCCCCTGCAGTGTCTGCAAAGCTCTGCCCGCTGGCTGCCTCCCCCCCAGACCAGCCCCTCCTCCAGCGACACCTGCGGGGTCAGCTGCCATACCCTTTGGCTCTTTTTCCGCCAGTGGTGCATTTTTCAAGCTCTGAGTGTCAAAGCAGCCTGGTGAGTCCAGGAGAGACTCGGCCTCTGCTGGGGGTCGGGGGGAAGGTGTGGGGAAGACCCTCCTGGCCGAGGCAGGCCCAGGACGGCGCCGCCAGCCAGGGTCAGGTCGAATTTAAGGCACAGCCGTGCTTTCCCTTTCCTGGGCTCTGAGGGGAGCCCTCTGCTCCCACAAGCCCATCCAGCCCCTGCCCTGCCCCACTGCAGGGGGGAAACTGAGGCTCACACCAGCAAGGCTCCACCCTGGTCCCTGTCTCAAGCAGGGCCGCACACCCCTCTGACTTGGGGCAGAGATCTCCATCTGAGGACTCCCTCGGGGTCCTGGCAAGCCCGGGGGTCTCTCTCCCACATCAGGGCAGCTCTGTGAGGCCACCTCGCCTCTACGTCGTCTTTGTTCCACCCGGCGAGGCCCTCTGTAGCTCTCTCCATGGCTGGGTGAGTCCTGAAATTCTCTTTCCATTAAAAATAAATGCCCCATTTTATCTGCCTCAAATGGCCCTGTTCTCTGATTGTCTTCTCCGTGCCGCTGCAGATGGAGAACTATAAAATCATAATACAACTATTAATCCCCTGTATCTGCTTGTACCTAATTTTTATTAAAAATATCCTGTGCTCCAGCTGCCTTGTAAATTACAGTGAAGTGAGAAGCCCCCGGCTGGATGAGCTGGGGAGCAGAGGGCCTTGAGGTGGAGACAGGTTGACTCGGGCCCGCCAGGCGGGCGCACGGGCAGCCGGAGAGGAACCTGGTTCTCCTGCCCGGCCACCCCTGCTGGTACACGCTCCCTGGCCTGGGAGGGACTCAGGCAGGCCTCAGGTGGGCCAGGGTCCCTGGACGTCTCGGCCCCCTGCTCACCTGCCCACAGGTGCCCACGCTGGGGCCGGCTTCTCCCTTGCCGTTTCCACCTCTGCAGAGACTTTTCCCTTTGAGGAGAGAGCTGGGCATCGGGGAACGTGGCCCACACGGTGTGCGGATCAGGCTCAGGGTGCTGCAGCTGGTGGCTTCTACCCCTGCACAGACACAGGCTGAGTGCAGCCCCGACTGGTGCACTCAGCTGGCTTGAGGGGTGTGGGCGCATGAGGAGGGCAGGTGGGAGCAGACGCAGACCTGCCGGGGGTCCCGAGATCTCAGGTGGGCCGCCCCACCCCTCCACCTCCCACCACCCAGATGCTCAGTGTGGCTCCCTCCCTCCCCTCGAAAGACAGGGGCCACTGGTCTGTGAGTCCCCGGGCGGAGGCCCAGGAGGGCACCATCAGTCGAGCCACGCCTTGTACTGGAGCTGGGACACAGCCCTGAGGGCACCACCTGCCCTGTGGTGCTGGCAGTCCAGACAGAGGAGCCCTGGGGAAAGTCCTGTCTGGACTGTCATATAGGGACAGGAGACACCCTCGTGGCTGGGGTGACTGGTGCGGAACTGGACATCACCTCACTGCCACCCACAGCCAAAGCAGTGCAGGAATGAGGCTGCAGGGGCCGAGGGGCCTTGGCCCGAGGTGGAGGGCAGTGGGGGTCAGTGAAGCCACTGGGGCTGGGTTGGGAGGTCTGTCTGGCCTCCACAAAGAGCCTTTAAGAGGGAGGAAGCTGGGAGGCTGCCTGGTGGAGGTGGCGGGCCGGGGGAGGCTCAGTGGAGGTCCAGGGTGGCCACGTGCTGGCTCTGGGGCTCCGGGAGGAGCAAGGCCGAGGCGGCCCCTCCTCCGGGGTCTCCCCCCACAGTAGAGGGGGTGGCAGTGAGATCCACAGGCGCAGCGATGTAGAGGGCGTCCGGGGCTGCGGGGCCCAGCCATCTCCGAACTTAGGGTCCCACCCAGGGCTCTCCAGCTCCCAGCAGGGCCCCCAGCTGTCCCCTTGTTCTGCCCTCATCTTCGGCTGGCTGACCAGGGGACCTTCCCCCAGCGCAGCCTTGGACCTGCAGTCCTGGAGGAGGGGGCTCTTCCTGCCCCAGGGAGGGTCCAGCCCACAGTAAGGGTCTGGCTCACAGTGGGGGGAGCCCTGTACTGAGAACAGGAGAGTCTGTGCTGAGGGAGAGAGCACTTCCAGGGCAGCAGCCCCTTTCCCACCAGCACCCAGGGCGGCAGGCGCTGCCTGCACGTCCGTGCTTGAGTTCCTCGAACAGGACGCAGTTCCGGGGAATCCAAGCTCACCCCAAGCGAGGCAGGATGAGCAGTGGGCTCCCGTGTGCCCCCCAGCCTCATGGTCCTCACCCCTCCCCACCAGGCTTGCCTCTTACTACCTGCACCCAGGTCCCAGGTGCCTCTGTGCATCTGTGAGTGTCTCTTAACAATATGGATTCTCTATTTTGCAGGGGGTCAGGCATGTTTTTGTTTGTTTGTTTGTTTGTTTACTTATTTATTTACTAACAGAGGTGCTGGGGATTGAACCCAGACCGCGTGCACGCTAAGCACATGCTCTACCACTGAGCTACACCCGCCCCGGGTAGCCACAATATCCAGGCAGCCCCCTGGTTCCCTCAGCCGCGGGGGTGTGTTAGGTGTCTGTGGCTGTGTCACAGATCAGCCCTCGCTGAACAGCTGAAGCCAACACTCGCCCACCCCTCGCGGTGTCTGTGCGTCAGGATCCAGGTGCGGCCCAGCCGGGGGCCTCCGGCCCAGGGCCCTGCAGGTGCGGGCTGGGGCCGCCGCCGCGCGCAGGCGCCCACTTGCAGCCTCCTCGTGGCTGTAGGTGGCCTCTGGGCCTCGCTGGCTGTTGGTGGGATGCATTCGTTCTTTGTAGTGTGAGCCTCTCCGCGGGGCTGTCTCGGGACATGGCAGCTGGTTTTCCCTGACCCCGGGGAGCTGGGGGCCAGGGAGACAGCAAGCAAGGCCCCGAGATGGAAGCCAGTCTTTTCATAACGTGACCGTGGACATGGCATCCCATCTCTTCTGCTTGTTTTATTCATCGGAAGCACGAGAGTTAGCCCAGCCCAACCCAAGGCGGGCAGCCACGCGGGACTGTGAAGACCGGAGTCCCCGTGGCTGGGGGTCTCCCCAAGGCCTGTCCAGGTGCTCATGCCCCACCATTGAGTGGTGAGCTGGGGTCTCCCACCCCGGAATAAGGCTGGTTTCGGTGGGTCTCCCCAAGTGAATAGGACGTGGGACCCTGTGTGACTTCCTGTAAAGGTGACATAGCTTTACCCGGCTCCCCAGGAACCCAGCTGCCATGCAGTGAGGAAGCCCAGGCCACATAGGAGGCCACTCTTAGTGTCCCTTGCCATGTCTCCAGCCTCAGGCACCGTCCATACAGCCACGTGAGTGCCCCTTATGCTTTGTCCCAGGGCCATTTAACTGTGGCAGGGCTTCTCCCCACGTCTGGCACCATCCAACTTCCCTCTGAGTCCAGATTCATTGGAAATCAGCCTCCAAACCCAGGAGCTGGCTGCAGACCCGCGTCTCTGCCGGCTCTCTGTACCTGGGGCCAGAGGCCTAACTCCTTGCCTCCTGTCCTGGTCTGCTCCTTGGGTCCTAACCTGCTGGTCCCCATGGCTCCCATTTGGGACTGAGGGCAGGGGGAGCAGAGGCATCTGAGGTTCCTGTCAGCTGCACCTTTGAGAAGCCCCCTGCCCTCGCGAAGCCCCTGAGGCCCCACACCAGCTGCCGGGCCATGTCAGATGCTAAGCAGAGTCACCTGCTTCTCCAAGACACACGGGGACATAAAAACCGATTTCCCGTGGAAACAGAGCCTTTAAACGACATTTCACTTTTATGAACAGTTTTATTACAAAGGAGGTTTCCCACCGTCAATTCCATCAGCCGACCCCTCGAAGGCTCCATTCAGCACCTGTGGGGGGCCCTGCTTGTCAGTGTGGGGTCTGCTAATCAGAGAGGATGTAGGGGCCTGCGAGCTGTGCCAGGAGCCCCGGGGATGCCTGAGGTCAGTCCCCTCCCCGGTGCCCTGTCTCCTGTCTAGAGGACCCCCTTCCCCAGCTCTGACCTGCTGGGCAGTGACAGGTCAAATAGCACCAGCCAGGACAGGCCAGAGGGCTGACCTCACGGGGAGGCTGCAGCCGGGCCTCTGCTCTGGGCTGGGCCGGCCTGGACAACCTCAGAGGCCCTGCTGACAGGGCATCCTTGAGTGCTGTTCAGGCCAGCCCCCAGTGGACTTCAAGGACCCCGTGTGGGACAGAGCACCAGATGTGCGCGAGACGGGGGCTGGGACCCTCGCATGCATCTGTCTGCCAGCCTTCCTGGCTCTGAATTACTCATCTGCAGACTTGTCTGGGAGGTTCTGCCTGGCGCTGAGAGAATCGTCTCCCACCTGGTGGACAGACCTTCCTCAGCCTCAGAAGGGCACCCAAGGGACTCCCTGCTGGACGGAGATGGCAGGGGCATGAGGCTCCCTCCTGAGGAAGGGCTTGTGGGACGGGCATTCATGCTCTCCGGGAAGGGCTGACTGTAATCTTGACCCTGACCCCCATTAGGGGAAGCCAGCTGCAGCCTGGAGTGCAGCCCCCTGCTCTCCTGCCCCCTGCCCCCAACACTCCACCATGGCCTGGGGGGGTGGCCTCCCACGGTGACAAGCTGGGGACTCTGGAGCCTTGACATCTGCAAGAGAGGACTGGAATTGAGCCTTGATTCTCTCTGGAGGGCCAGGCGGTTCGTCCTGGTGAACAGGAGTGGGGATGGAGGGCGAGACGGGCTTGACCTGAGACCGAGAAGGGGAAGGGGCCTGCTGGGGACCCAAGGAGGGCTCACAGGCCCCCTCTGGAATCCTGGGAGCACCGATGAGAGACAAGGATCTGGACACTGGACAGACAGGCCCTGCCCCTCCGAGCCGTCCAGAAGGAGGCAGCCAGGCCCTGCCCGCCATCCCTCTCTAATCCCAATGGCCCGCCCTCCCCTGGCAACCCTAGTTCACTTCCAGGCCCTACTGGTCAATCTCTCAACAGTGGCCAGTGCTGGGGACTCCAGGCAAGATACAGCGTGACAACGACCGCATGGCATTGCAGAGTTTCAAGGGGTTGATGAGAACAAGGGTGGGGTTGCCCAAATGAGGGAAAAGTGGGGTCATGCCATTCAAAACTGGGGAAAGACGGCAAGTGAGGGTGGGGAAGGAGACACTTCCAGGCAGAGGCCCAGAACCCAGAGCCTCGAGAGAGGCCTTGGTGACTGGTGGCGCAGGCCCAGGTGCAGGCCCAGGTGCAGGCCCACGAGCAGGCCCATGAGCAGGCCCAGGTTCAGGCCCAGGTGCAGGCCCACGAGCAGGCCCAGGTGCAGGCCCAGGTGCAGGCCCAGGTTCAGGCCTGCATGCAGGCCCACATGGCTGTGCTACCCAGAAATTTTCCTGGAAAAATTAACAATAGTCAAATGATGTATTTTCTACTCATTCTGAAAGTCACTGCAGGGCTGCAGTGAAAACCTAAATCTCTATTCAATGCAATAGAAAACCTTTATTTTTTCATTTTGGCTTTACTTTTCAAGATAAAGACCCACCTAAACCTTTCCCCCACTGTTTTCAGATACGTTGATTTCCACTTGTCCTAGTCAGGAGAGGCTGGGCCAGGCCACAGTGACAGACAGTCTCTGAGCCTCAGCAGCTTGGAAGGCTGACTCCTCACCTCACACAGCCTGCCGACCGGTCCCCAGGGCAGCTGCCCTCTCAGCGGTGGCCGAGGGAGGATTTCACATTTGCACGTGTTTTTTGAAACAGGAGTAGAGAGGGCCGGAGAGTGGAGTGTTGGTCATTGAACGTGCCTCCTGGAGGTGACACGTTTCCTAGCTGAACCTAGGCCGATGGCTGTGCCTGACTTCATGGGGCAGGGCGGTACAGTCCGCTTGGCCCAGAAGGATGGAGGACCCAGGGATCCAGAAACTGAACAGTTACAAACGAGTGCACTTCAATCTGCAAGTGGCCTTATTGGTCTTGTTATTAGTGCCGGTTATTCTTGGACAGAGTAGCTAGGAATATACTCAGTTTCGTGTGTCAAGAAACCCGGCTTACGATGATTTTACCACCCAAGCTTTATTTTTCTTAGGTAATTAGAAGTTTGGGGTAACGTAGGCAACCCCGAAAGTGGACAGGTTCCAAACTCTGCTTTGGGGGCTCCATGGTGCTGGCAGGGACTGGGTTCTTTCTGCTCAGCTACCCTGAATGCAGCTTGTGTCCTGCTGCTTAGAGCCGCATGGTCACAAGGTGGCTACTCCATCTCCAGCACCACATCTGTGTTCTAGGCAGGAAGCAGGGGCGGGAGAAGACAAAAGAGAGTGAAAAGCGAAAGAAAGCCTCATGACTCTTTTCCCTTTTGTGTTACTGTCTGGGAAGCCCAACCCAGTACTTCTACTTGCATTACATTGGACCAGATGGGGCTGTAGGACCCCCTGCAGCTGCAGGGGGGCAGAGGAACACTCACTGAGAAAGGGCGGGCCGCTGTGCTGGATGCGAAGGGGCTGCGGGTCATGGCTTCAGAAGGCGGAGTGGATCATGGGAAGGTAACCTTTAGTGTCTGTCCCTTGGATCAGGAGGACGTCCTGTATGTCACCTTTATTTTTAGGGTGAGGAAGCTCCGCTTTTAAAAAAAATTTACTCCTTTTAACAGAAAAGAACCCCCAGCCCCAACGCACTGACGGCGCCCGGGACGGTCGGCGCGCTGCCCGCCCACGGCCTCTCTGTAATTAACCCCGGGCCTGAGATACTGGGGAGCCTGGCTGATTAGTTTTTTTATTAAAATAATGACGCCTTCCAGGCAATCAGGGGGAATTGCGTGAAACTCAGCAGTTTTCACTGCTTATTTATGGTTACATCGAGCAGTGGACAGTCTCATCACCGTCGGTAAGTACCCAGGGTCGTGTCCTTGACGGTGAAATACCGCCTTCCGGGGCGGGGGGGGCGTGGCCACCCGGCTCCTCGGGGACTATAAACCCTCCGGAAGTAATTACCGTGCACTTTAAGAGGGCGTTTGACAATCTCGTCTGGCGACTTGGAGCCTCTTAGGCACCCGCAGTCCTGGAGGACGCGCAGAGCGTGGGCAGGGACAGCCAGATGGGGCAGGACGGTGGATCTGAGACGGGTGGTGGACCCCTGGGGGCTCTCGGGGGTAGCAACAGGTGTGACCCCGGCCAACTCCGGCAGAATCCTGTCCCGATCAGGGAGCAGGGCTTCCGGGAGCCAGCCTGCTTGGTGAGGACGCTGGGGCTGCGGGCTGGGCTGGGACCCGGCCTTCCCCACGCCTTGGACTGTGGAGTGGGAGCCTGCGTGTGGGTGGGGAGAGGGACTCTGGGGCCTGCTTGGCACCTACACAATCCTCGCCTCCCACTGGGGCTCATGGTGGATTTGGGCTAAGATGCCTGCTCACTGGGTCCTTCTAGAGTGAGCTCGGGGTCAGAAGCAGCGTGTGTGGGAGATGGACCAGGGTTCTCTGGAGAAACGGACCGACGGGGTGTATCTTGCCAGAAAGAGGTTTATTATGAGGAATGGGCTCAGGTGGCCATGGAGGCTGAGAGGCTCCCCCCACGCCGGCAGCGTGATCTGAGAGTTGTAGACCAGGTTTAGATCCCAGTCTGGGTCTGAAGGCCTGAGAACGGGAGGCTGGAGGGCAGGAGCAGGTGGTCGCCCCAGCCCTGCAGTCAGGCAGTGGGCGGGTCGTCCCTCCGCTGCCTCGTGCTCCACTCAGGGCATAGGGACTGGACGAGGCCACGATTCAAATGCTGATCTCACCCAGGAATAATGTCATACCAGACAACTGCACTTGCCAAGGCCAGCCAAGGTGACACATGAAATTAACCATCTCAGAGACCCTGATGGACAGAGATACTTGGAAAGTCCATGATGGGGGAGGGGCTGGAGACAGAGTGACAGTCCATCCCTCCATGATGGGACAGACCCAGTGGAACCAACCTGCCACCAGGAAGCTGGCAGTGTCCCCTAGGTGGTGGTGGCTCCGGTGGGCGCCTGAGACCGTACAGAGCCACCTGGAAAATGGGCTTCTGTCTGGTCCTCTCTCCCGCAGTTGGCCTAGGAGCCACGGCAGAAGCCACGGGTGTAGTGTTGGTGGTGGAGCAGCGTGTGGCATGGTGGTTTGGACATCTGTTCACCCCAGACACCTGGCCACCTGGGCATTCGGTGTCCCACTGTCCGGTGTCCACAGCCCACCCGGCCCAAGCCAGGAGCTGTTTCTCAAAGTGAGGATGGTCACCTGTTGGGACCCACCCACTGGGGCTTCTGCAGGCAACCTGCACAGAATCCCCACCTGCCTGCCTCGGGCACTGATGCCCCAGTCATCAGGGACCTGCTGGACAGCATGACGACCCCGTGGAGGAGGAGGGGAGCCCCTGCTGCCTAGCAAATCTGAAAGTCCTTGGTGATCATTTCACACTGCTGAACCTTCACTGGCTCCTTATTCTCCACTGTCAAGTCCACTCCCCGCGCTGGGCCTGCCAGGGCCCCAGGGTCCAAGCCCCGTGCACCCCCAAACTCCCCTCCCACAGTGGTCCTCCCTGACCGTCCCTGCTCATCCTTCACACGTGCCTCTTCCCTTGGCTCTGGGAGCAGGGAGGGTGTCTCATGGTCCCCATAATGTCTTGTGCAACCAGGACACTGGGCAGTGAGAGGGGTGCTCCTAACAGTCATGCAGGGACCCCGGGCACACTGGGCACCCAGGACACTGGGCAGTGAGGGGGCTGCTCCTAACAGTCACGCAGGGACCCCGGGCACACTGGGCACCCAGGACACTGGGCAGTGAGGGGGCTGCTCCTAACAGTCACGCAGGGACCCCGGGCACACCGGGCACCCTGGACACCGGGTGGGCAGTCATCCTCTCTCCCGCCCACCGCGTGGCAGGAGGCATTAGCTTGCCGTCTGTCCTCGGGAGGAAGGACGCTGTTCTTGCTGGGTGCTGTGGAGAGAGGGGGTCGTAGCAGACCTTCTGGCTTGTCCGTTTGTCTCCCGCCCTTGAGGCCAAGGGCGGGCCACTCTCACGGCCTGGATGGTCGGGCGTGTCCCCGAGAGGACTGTGGCTGGTGACTGACCGAGTGTTAGCGCCGTGGGCTGCAGCCCCATTGCTACGTGCCTTTTGGAAGCTGGAAGCCTATGAGTGGACCTGGGTCCCAGGGGTCAGCCAAGCCCCCAGGACTCCAGTGGGCTCTGATCCCTCCCCAGGCCCCCGAGGCCTCCCGCACATCCCCATCCGCCTCCTTCACGTCCCCAGGGGTGGGGGGTGGGGGCCCTCAGCTCCTGCTTCCTGCTGAGTCCGGGTCCTCATGACCAGCACCCAGGGCAGCTCGGACTCTCCCCTTCTGTGGACTCAGGCCTTTCCTGTTGCCAGGAAGCCGCAGACAACGCCCAGAGGGCTCTGGAAGGTTCCAGACCCTGCTCACTGGCAACTGATTACTCTGTCTCCACAGGGGGCAGGAGCTCCTTGCAGGTGGAGAACTTGGTGCTGGGGGCCACATGGGGGTTCCCTGGCTGGGGCAGGACCCTAAGGTGGAGAAAGGGCAGCTGTGGCAGTGGCTGGGGGAGGGGCAGGCAGGGCCCCAGCTCTGGAGGGCGCGGGTGGGGCTGTTTTAACTGGGGAACTTGGCCCGATTGAACACCTGTCCCTTAGGCTCCCCAGCCGGCAGGGGTGGCCGTTTAACCACATTGGCTGCTCTGTTGAGAACTTTCTGGATCCAGTGTTCCCAGAGCCCCTGTCTGGCTCTGTGGATTCTGTCGCAGACCGAGAACCTGCTGAGAATGTCAGGACCGCCAGGGGGAAATTGCAGCCTGCTCCGGCTGGCACTGAACGCACCTCCCCAACTGTTCCCGGTGACAGCCCGGGGAGGGGTCCCACTCCAGCTAGGAGTCAAGGCCTCGGGGGCCTGCTCTGGCACTGAGATGTGAACCAGCCCCGCTGTGCAGCAGTGCGGATGAGTCAGAATAAATTAGCATGCTAACGAGGGAGAAACTGCACAGGAACCATCTGGAACGAGGCAAGTTGTCATCGGAAGAGCCAAGTTGCTTCCAAATCCATACTTAATGCTTCAAATCCATCCCTCTTCTCCTCCCACAAACTGGGAGCTGGTTCAGGCCATCTCAGCCACGAGGGAGGCATTCCTACAGTCCAAGCAGGGGCAGTCTCATTGTCAAGGGGAGCGTGGCCCCGTGGGGGTGGGGTCTGAGGGGCTAGGCCAGGGACGGCCGAGTGGTGGGGGACCCTGCCTCCCTCCATGCCCCCTAGGCTGCCTCAAAGGGGAGGGAGGTGGCCACAAGGCGGGAAGGTGGGGACCTCAGCCCCTAGACTCAGGCGCTCACAGACAGATAGATACAGTCATGTGCACACACTCTGATGCACAATCTCTCTCATAAACACCCCTCTGACCCAAGCCAGGCATGACATACTTAAACCCGGAGCGACTCGTGGCCAGATGGAGCAGCTGCTGTGGGACCCGGGGTGCTGCAGAAGTACTCCGGAATCTGTGATTTTAAACATCTGGCTCTCACCTGATGTCCATGGATCCTGGCTCGACGCTCCCTCTGTGCAGTCGGTCAAGTCCCTCAGCCTCTTCCAGCCTGTTTCCCCTTTGGATTAGGGGTAACAGCAACAAATGTGCCCTTCCAGAGCTGAGACGGGGCTCCACACCAGGATGTAGGTTAGCTCACGGTGGCTGGGACCCAGAGGAGACCAAATGTTGGCCCTCACGTTTCCAGGTGTGGCTATATAATCTTGACTATTTTAAAACAGGTATTCATTGTGGTGAAAAATCATTTGAGTTGCAGAATATACTAATTCTCTCTTAAGTCCAGATGGGGTCAAGTTGTGGCAGGTATGTAGGCACCAACCTTTGGCAAAATTGAACAAAACATGATTTATATTACTTGGGCTGTGGGGCTAACATTTTCGAGACTTTGCATTTATATTTCAGTTGTTAATTTACTGTGCTGTTCCCTGTGGTTTTGCTTTATAGATTTCAATGGTAAGTTATTTTGTGCTTAAAAGTTAATCAGTGTTATGCCTTCACTGGGTCTTGAATTGTTCCTCAGGACAAACTGCTTTGTCCTTTTGAGTGTTTTTTTACTTTTTTGGGTATTCATTTTCCCAGTCCTCTTTCTTGTTGTCTACGTTGGCCAAGCATACCTTTGCTTTCCTTTTTAACATTCGAGTGTTTTATTTTAGGTGTACCTTGCGTAAAGAGTGTACATTTGGATTGTTTCCTTGCAGCTGAGTGTTTGCTGTCAAAACAGACATGTTTCTTGATACATCTGTTGTTTATGCCGAGGTTCCCTTGCTGTTTCCCTGCCTTTGGCTTTGGGAGCTGTTTACTATTTTATTTTTCTCTAGTGTTTTGGAAGGCCTAGTTCTTATTTGTATTCCCTTGGTGGAAAATTCTAAGGTTAAAATGTATCTTAAAAATAGTTTTATTGAGATATAATTGACACACAATAAACTGCACATAAAGAGCAAAATTTTAAAAGCTTTGACATAATGCATTTTTGAAACCATCATCACAACCTAGAAAAAGAACAAGTCCATCACAGTAGGTGTCTTTATGTCCTTTCTCCTTCCTGCCTCTTGCCCCGCTCCTCCCTCCCCAGGAAACCATTGATCTGCTTTCTGTCACTACAGATTAGTTTGCATGTTCAGACTCTTACACAAACGCAGTCATAAAATATGTACTCTTTTCATCTGGCTTCTGCTCAGAATACTTACTTTGTGATTCCTCCCTCTTGTGCCATCTATTGATGGCTCCTTCCTTTCCATCGCCGAGTAGCGTTCCACCGTGTGGCTAAGCCAACAATTTGTCTCTTCACCCGATGGTGGATATTTCAGTTATTTCCAGGTTCGGACTCTTACAAACAGGCTGATTTAAACATAAGTGTACCAGCATTTGTATGGGCATAAGGCTTCTTTTCTCGTGGGTACTGAGAGGTAGAAGGGCTGGGTCATATGGCTGGTGCATGTTTAACTACTGTAAAAACTGCCAAGCTGCTTTCCAAAGCGCCTGTACTGTTTCACATTCTCACTGGGAGAACGAGAGTTCCAGTTCATCCACATCCCCAGTAGCACTAGTGACAGGCAGTCATTTTAGCCATTCTAAGCTGTCTGCAGTAGTGTCTCATTGTGGTTTTAATTCTCATAATTGAAAATGATGTTGAGATACTTTTCATGTGCTCACATGCCACTCGAATGTCATCTTTGGCTAAATGTCTGTTCAAATCTCTTGTCCTCTGCCCCCTCCCTTTTTTTATTGGGTCAAGATAAATCAAAACAGATAGTCAGATGACAGGCTAAAAATAATCATATTGACATTCTCACTAAATGAAAATGGTCTACAAGCCCAAATTAAAAGACAAGACCATTCAGATTGAATAAAAAATCAAGATGCACACATATGCTGTCTCTAAGAACAAACGCTAAATATAAAGACACAAATAAGCAGAAAGAGCTGAGAAAGTTGTACCATACTAACACTAGTTAAAAGAACACAGTGTGGCTGTGTGAATAGCAGAGTAGACTTCTGAACAAAGGTTACTGCCAGGTTTAAAGAAGGTCGTTTCATAATGACAAAGGTGGAAGATATAACAATCCTAAAGGTTTATGAACCTAAGAATAAAGCGTAAAAATACATGAAACAAGTATTGACAGAACTGCAAGGAGAAATAGACAAACCCACAACTATGCGGCTCTCTTGATAACTGATAGAACAAGCAGGAGGAAAATCAGCAGATAGGCGTACACACTGCCAACCAACTTGGCCTAGATGACATTTATAGGACACGCCGCACAGTGAGAGCGGGACGCACGTTTTTCTCAAGTGCACACAGAACACTTAGTAAGACGCACCATGTTCTGGGTCCTAGGCCAAGTCTCAATAAATTTAGAAGGGTTCAAATTATACAAAGTGTTTTCTGTGACTACAATGGATTTAAATTAGAAATCAGTAACAAGATGAAATCTGGACAATCCATAAATATTCAAAAATTCAAAAATCAAACCAGGTGCTAACACGTGTCCCATAAAGCGCACTGCGGCTTGCTCGTCTTCCAGGCAAGTCCCACCGAACTGTAAAGGAGCAGAGGGTGCTGGTCTCTTACAAACTGGCTCAAAGAGAAGAAAGGTGGAGACCACTCACAAAACTCACTCTGTGAGGTCATAATAACCTTGGTATCACAAGCAAACAAGGGTACAACAAGAAAGAAAAATTTCGGGCTAGACTTACTCAAGAACAAAGATGCAAAAATTCCTGAATGAATACACCATAACCAAGATGGCTTTACCCCAAGAGTATAGGGTGGTGTAGCACTAGAATGTCTGTGAACCTCACTCACTCGCACTAACTGAATAACTGGGAAAGTATACAGGATCACGTTAGCAGACATAGAGAAAATAAAGGGATACATTTTTACATCCATTCATCAGGAAAAACAACCTTTTAGCAAACCAGGCATAGTAGGGAGCTTACTTGATAAACACTCAGTATTGTTCAAACACTTAACAATAAACATAATTCTTAATTGTGAAACATTAGAAGCATTACCTTCAAAATCATGAATGAGAAAATATACTTGCCCTCTCTGCTCTTATCTGCCTCCTACTGAAGGCCCTAATCTGTGAAGTAAGACAAGAAAAAAATCCATGCAGATTGGAAAGGAAGACCTTGTCATGACGTCTACATGGGAAAAACACAAAGGCTCTGCCGATATATTAATAGTAATAATAAAAGTTTAATCAAGTGACCCAGCTGAGATCAATATACAAAAATTAATTGTATTTCTGTATACTGGCAATAAACATTTTTTTAAAAATGCAAGAAATATACAATTAAAAAATCCCCCATGAAACAGACATAAGAATAAGTCTAACAAAATAAGTACAAGACTTAGAGAACTTTATTGGAAGATGTTAAAAAAAAAAAACAACTAAATGAATAGAAACATACTGGGGTGTGAACTGAAAGACCTGAAAGCATACAGATGACAGTTCTTCAAATGTTGATCTCTGGAGTTTCAGTCAAAATCTCAACAGAGTTCTAATTCTAAAACTTTATGGAAGTAGAGAGGGTAATGACCATGGCACTCCTGAAAAAAAATAATTTTTCAGGGATTTTCCCTATGAGATATTAACTTATAAAATTACAACCTTTTCTTTTTAAAAGCCTTCGTAAAGATATGAGTGAAACGTTATTTGTACACCAGAAACTGACACAACACTGTAAACTGATTATACTTCAATAGTACTAAAAAAGACTCCATAAAGAAAGTGAAAAAGACAAGTCAGAGGCTGGGAAAAGATGTGAGTAGCCTATGAATGACAAAGGATTAGTATCCATCATACATAAAGAACTCAATATGAAAATAAAGCAAGAGGAAAATGGACAAAAGATCAGCACTTAACAGAAGAAGCAGCATGACTGGTCAATAAACAAAAGAGGAATTAATCTAGAAAATACAAATTAAGATCACAAAGAGATATTCTAGTATGACATTAGGTTGGAAAAAAATCAGAAGTTTAACAGAGTCCAGTGTTGTGAGGTTGTGGAGAAGTGTGGCACATAAATTGCTCAGAAGTGTGACGTTGGTACAATACTTTAGAAGATGATTTGATAGCCTGTGAAGTTCAAGATAATTCATGTCCATGACTGATCAGTTTCAGTCCTAGTTAATAGGGCCTAGAGACATTTTGGCACATGTGTGCAGGGAGACATGTCTAAGATGGTTAAAAGCAGTATTGTGCATAAGAGCAAAAATCTGGAAACTCACATCCCCATAAGCAAGAGAATGAATAAATTGTGATGTATTAACACAATGGAATAGCATAAGGCAATAAAAAATGAACTCTGGCCAGGTACAGTATTGTTTTAAAAGAATGTGTAGTGAAAACAGCAAGTTTCTGGAAAATATACATGGCATGATACAATGTTTATAAAGCTTGAAACCAAGCCAAATAAAGCAGTGTGCATGTGGGGCACATGTGTGATAGAACTCTACAACAAAGCAACGGGGTGATGAGCACAGCCTGCAGGGTGCCAGTTACTGCTCCAGCGGTGGTGGGGTGGGGAGGGTGCAGTATGCCGGTAGATCTAATGGTATTGGTCATTTCATTTTTTTCTCTTTTTCAGCTTTACTGAGGTATAATTGATAAATAAAACTGCATATATTTAAATTGCACTATGTGATGATTTGATACACATATCCATTGTGAAATGATTACCCCAATCAAATTAATTAACACATCCATCACTTCAGATAGCTACCATATTTTTGTGTGTGTGGCGAGAACACAACACTCCCTTAGCAACTTTCAAGTAAACAACACAGTATTACTAACTATCGTCGCCAAGCTCTACATTAGGTCCCCAGAACTTACTCATCTCATAGCTGGCAGTTTGTGTCACTTGACCACCAGCATCTCTGCATTTCCCTCTCCTCAACCCCCAACTCCCAGCAACCACCATTCTACTCTCTGTTTCGATGAGTTCAGCTTTTTTTTTTTAAGATTCCACTTTTCAGTGAGATCACATGGTGTTTGTCTTTGTCCAGCTTATTCACTTAGCATAACAGCCTCCAGGTTCATCCACAAAGTGTCACGAATGTCATCACATTCCCATTCATCTGCTGACAGACACTTGGGTTGTTCCCCTCCTTGGCTACCATGAAAAACGTGGCAACAAGCACAGGAGTTCAAATCTCTCTCTGAGATGCTGATTTCATTCCCTTCAGACGCACGCTCAGAAGTAGAATTGCAGGAACATATGATAGCTCTATTTTGAATTTTTTGGGGAACCCACGTACTGTTTTCCATGGTGGCTGGACAAATTCATATTCCCACCAACAGTATAGAAGGGCCCCCTTCTCTCCACACCCCCATCAGTACCTGTTCTCTTGCCTTTTTGACAACAGCCATCCTGACAGGTGCGAGTTAAGGTCTCACTGTGTTTTATTTGCGTTTCCCTGACAACGAGTCATACCGAGCACTTTTCACGTACTTGTTGACTATCTGTATGTTTTCTCTGGAAAATTGTCTATTTAGGTCCTCTGCCCATTGCAAAATTGGATTATTTGTTTTTTCTATTTCGTATGAGTTCCTTATACGTTTTGGATATTAACCCTGATCACAAATCCAAGCACTGCCTCCCAGCCCACAGGGTCTACCACCATTCCGTGGGTCACATTTTGAGGTTTCCAGCTTTCCTCTTGCTATTGATTCATACAGTTATGGTCAGAAAAGATACTTGATATGATTTCAATCTTCTTAAATTTGTTAAGACTTGCTTTGTGAGAAGGAAAAATTTAAAAAGGAGGGTGGATACAGCCTCATGGCAGAGCACCTGCTTAGCGTGCACGAGGCCCTGCGTCTGCTCCCCGGCACCGCCGTCACAAACGCGGGCTTGTTTTGTGATCTAGCATGGTCTGCCCCACAGAACTGCAGGACGCGTGACAGCTCTGGTTTGAATTTCTTGAAGAATGTGTATTCTGCTGCTGTTGGATGGAATGTTCTATATGTGTTTGTTAGGTCCGTTTGGTCTAAGCCGCGGTTCAGGCCCAATGTCTAGTTTTTGGTTTTCTGTCTGAATGATCCATCCACTGCTGAAAGTGGGGTATTGAAGTTCCCTACTGTCACAACTGCTGCCTTCTCTCCCTTCAGACCTGTTAGCATCTGCTTCGCTCATCTAGGCACGCCAGCGCTGGGTGCGTGCGTATCTGCAGTGGTTACATCCTGTTGTTGACTTGAGCTCCTCATCATTACATAATAACCTTCTTTGTCCCTTGTTACAGCTTTTGACTTAGTCTGTTTTGTCTGAAAGAGTGTAGCTCCCCCGCTCCCTTTTGGTTTTCATTTGTATAGAATGTCTTTATTCTATTCCTTCCCTTTGAGCCTATGTGTGTCCTCAAAGCCAGACTGAGTCTCTTGTAGGCAGCATGTAATTAGAGCCTTTTTAAAAAATCCATTCAGACACTTTGCACCTTTTGATTGGTGAATTTAATCCATTTACATTTAAAATAATTATTAACGGTAGTTAAGGACTTGCTATTGCTGCCCTGTTAATTATTTTCTGGCTGCTTTGAGTTCCTTCCTTCCTCTCTTACATTTTCCTTCAAGATTTGAAATTTTCTCCAGTGGCAAGTTTTGATTATTTTCTTTACCTTCTGTGTATCTGTGATAGATTTTTGCTTTGTGCTTACCACGAGGCTTACACAAAATGTCTTACAGTTATCACAGTCTCTTTTAAGCTGATAACAACTTAACTTCAGCCATGTACAAAAACTCTACATTTTCACTCCCTGCACTTTATGCTTTTGATGTCACAGTTTACATCTTTTAGTGTTGTGTGTTCATAAACATATTATGGTAGCTTTATTTACTTTTAGCACTTTTGTCTTTTAAGCTTTCTACTGAAGTTAAACGACTTGCATGTCACCATTACAGCATTCTGTAATTTGACTGTTCTAAACTTGACTGTATACTCATCTCTACCAGTGAGTTTTATACTTTCATGTGTTTCCATGTTACCAGTAAGTGTCCTTTCATTTTGCCTTGAAGAACTCCCCTTAGCATTTCTTGCAAGACAAGTCTAGTGGTGAGGAACTCCCTGAGCTTTTGTCTGTCTGGAAAAGTCTTTATCTTTCTTTCATTTCTGCTTTGCTGAGTAAAGTATTCTTGGTTGGCAGGGCTTTTTCCTTTCAGCACTTCGAATATACCAGCCCGCTCTCCTGGCCAGCAAGGTTTCTGCTGAGAGATTCACTGATAGCCTTATGGGGCTTCCTTTCATGTGATGTCTTTCTTTTCTTTTACTGCTTTCAAAATTCTTTGCCTTTGATTTTTCTTTTTTGGCAGTTTTTTCTAATGTGCCTTGGCAAAGTCCTCTTTGGGTGCAATCTGTCTGGGGACTTTTGAGCTCTGTGCACCTGGATGCCCATAACCCTCCCTAGATTTGGGAAGCTTTCGGGCATTAGTTTTAAAAATAAGATTTCTAACTCTTTCTCTCTTCTTCTTCTTGGACTCCCATAATGTGTATATTGTTCACCCAATGGTGTTTCATAATTCACAGAACTTTTCTTCCCTCTTTTTCATTCTTTTTTCCCCCTTCCTCGGGCTGGGTGATTCCAAATGACCTCCCTTGAGTTCAAAGATTCTTTCTTCTGCTTGATCCAATCTGCTGTTGATGTTCTTGACTGCATTTTTCGTTTAATTCATTGTTTCCTTCAGCTCCAGAATTTCTATTTTGTTCTTTTTAAAATAGTTTCTATCTCTCTTTTCTCATTTTGTTCATATATTGTTTTACTGATTTCTTTGAGTTATCTATGTTGTTTTGTAGCTCGCTGAGCTTTCTTAAAACAATTATTTTGGGTTCTTTATCAAGAAAGTCAGATCTCCTTTTTTTGGGGGGGGGTCAATGACTGGAAAATTATCAAGTTCTTTTTGTGGTGTCATGTTTCATTGATTTCTTCTTCCTGTTCTTGAAGTCTCATGCTGCTGACTTCACACTTGAAAAAGCAGTCTTTATTGTCCTCCGATCTTTGCTGACTGGCTTTGGGGGAGAACAGTCTTCACCAGTCAGCTTGGCTAGGGATTCTGAAGCTTCCTCAGACCTTTCCTGTGAATTCACCCACTCCACACTCCTTGTTCCTCTTGGGAGCAATTCATTAGATTGTATGAATTCTCTCAATTCTGCAAAGCCAGGCCAGGTGCTGAGAGCCTTCTCTTTCCCCTAGGGTGGTGCTCTGAAATATTCAACTTTGTGTGCCTTCACTTAATCCCACAGAACTGGGCTGCTTTTCTGTGCATGTTTGCCACAGAGGAGTAGGGGAGCTCCCACATTGGGGAGCTCATGGGCCAACTGGGGGAATTCTGCAGGCAGGGTTTCCTTGGTGGCTTGTGGGCAGGCTTCCTGATGGAGTCTGTGAAGTGGTTCGTATGACCGGTGACCATTTGATGAGTGCTGAGTCCTGGTTGCTGTGCTCCCGGCCTGCCCCAGCCCCTCAGCTTTACAGGGCGCCTCAGGACTCCGGGAGGACGAAGGAAGCAGCGGGCCTCTTGAGCAGCATGTTACACCGCTGGGGAAGCTGGGCGCTCATTCACACGCACTCTGTTTTCTCTGGGGGAGGAGTCGCCGGCCGAGGGGTCTCTGCTGGCATTGAGCTGTACTGCCTTGTGGGAGGGGTGATGCAGGTAAAACCACCCTTTCTCCAGTGTGTCTATTATAGAACTTCTTTTCTTCTAACAATGTGCTGGAACTTCTCTACTTGACTCCCAGACTCCCACAAAGGTACTCCCATCCGTGGGTAAGTGTCAAAATTGATGTTCTGTGGGGAATAATTCTAGAGAACTCCATCGTACATCTTTCGGACAGCATGCCATAATGAACTTATTTCTCAAACAATGTCACCAGGATACGTATGTCAGCCTTGGCCCTTTGGCGATGGCTCTGTGTGATGACTGTCAAGCTCTGTGTGATGGCATCGTCGGGCACACATCCTAAAAGTCCACCCAGTGGGGAAAGACTTTTCTTGTTTATTTCTTAAGTTGGCTTTTACTTCCTGGTGGTTTATTATTTGGTCTGTAACTTTTATGTGCATTACAAATACCCTTTTGAATATGTGATATTACAAAATAAAACAATAAAAATTTAAAGGGCTTTCATGGAGTGAGTGGTCATGTGCTCTTCTTAGGACCTGTTGGATTTGAAAATAAAACTGTTTCTTGTTTTCAGCCTCCCCAGCCAGCAAAATGCTGTCAGAGCATGAGTGGCTTTAGGGTAAAGACCAAATCCAGAACAGCAAGAAAGTTGCCTTGGGGCAAAAATGAAGACAAGCATGTGACTGTGGGACCCTTAGTTGAGATTTTAGGGCAATTCCTGTAGACCAGTGTCCCCTGACCTTGGTTCTGTTGACATTTGGGGCTGGATGACTCGTTCTGTGTGTGAAGCTGTCCTGTGCATTGCTGGATGTTTATCGTGATATCAAGTCTCTAGTCACTAGATGACAGAAAACCACGCCCCCTACTGTGACAACCAAAAATGTCTCCAGACATTGCCGTATGTCCCCAGGCGGCAGCAAAATCAGCTACAGTTGAGAACTACTCCGATAAACAGACCGTCTTCTGTAAACACAGTTTCAGAGCCTTGGGGGAGGGCATCGCTCAGGGGTAGAGTGTGTGCTTAGCATACACCAGGTCCTGGGTTCAGTCCCCAGTGCCTCCATTAAAATGAATAAGTAAGCAAACAGACCTAATTACCTCCCCCCAAACGAAACAAACAAACAGAAAAAGAGACGTAAGGGTGATGTTTCATAGTAACTCGATTCTCAGACCAAGGCAGTGAAGGGCATTTCAAGAGATTATGAGTTGATACACAGGAAACCCACAAAGTTTACAAAGAAATTTTATTAGCTTGGACTGAAAGGAAAAGAGAGTTTAAAACCAAAAGAATCCTTTGCGTCCCCAGCTTCCTAAGGCAGAAAGCAGGCTGAGGAAATGACTCAGCTGCAAAGACGGGCCGTTTATTATGGACAATGAAGAATGAGTCAAAGAATGGAGCCTAACAGAGCGCAAAGATCAAAACCAGAACCACAGAGAACAACCTCCAGGGGACAGAACCGGTCCCAGTCAGGGAGCTGGTGCGATGTGCCGACTGGATTTTAGGTTTGTGATGTGTAGTGCAGTGGCAGTTACCCACATCCCCATTTCGAGTGGAGTGTGAGACAGCAGATCAGTTCTCACACAGGTCTTCATAAGAGGAGCCATATTTGAGGGGCTGCACCTGAGGAGCCTCATGCACACCTGGACCTGATTTAATGATAAGCACCTGGACCTGAGCTGTCGCTGTAGTGGGATGAGACTTTGGGTCTTGGGCGAGGGGAGCACATTCTGCATGTGGGGGGGGATAAGAACTCCTGTGGCCAGAGGGTAGACGGTGCCAGATTGTATTTTTCAAAGACGGCTGAGACAACATCTTCCATCCTACAATTGTCTTTTGCAGTGTGAGCTTGCCGCTTAACTCTAGAAGTGAAGCGGACTTCAGAACACCTTTGAAACTTAGGTGGCCCTGAGACCGCCCTGTCCAAAATCATATGGCAGAAGTGATACCACACTGGTTGGGGACAGATTTCTTAACTGGCCTCCCAGAGCTAGCCTGGGAGCTTCCTCCTCCTGCTTCTTTGAAGTCAGCTACTGTATAAGAAATGCAATTACACCGGGACCACCTTGCTGTGAGAAGCCCAAAACACACCAAGAGGCTCTGTGTGGACACCTTGGTCAGCACCCCTAACAGAGCTCCCAGCTAGCAGCCAACGTGGACTGTTGCCATACTGGATGGCCATCCAGCTGAGTCTTCAGAGCCCCATCCAGCCTCTCCTGAGACTACCTAAGAGACCCAAGCTACTGGGTCTCTTAAGGGTTCTGAATTAAATGCTCAAGGATGAATGAGAACATGGGTATTAGGCGCCTAGAGCATAGAAGGTGCTCACAGATGGTGCTGTGGTCAGGGTTCTTGATGAAGAGCCGTTCTTTTCCTTATCCAGCAAAAACTCCCCCTTCTCCTGGTAACAGGGCTCCAGGCTCCCTTTGGGAAGTCACCCAGGCCCTGCTCCCAGCCTGTGTGTGCCTGGTGGCTATTGTCCTGGCTCCAGCTCCAGGGCTGGGTCCAGCTGTGACCAGTAAGGTCATTCGTTTCCCCAGCAACAGTGATTGGATTGCGGTTGGACATTTGGCGCAAGGCCAGAGGGAACTTCTGGAACTTTGACAGGAACTATTGAAATAGAGTGTCCCTGCGTGGTTGGAACGTAGGTGCAGCTGCAGGGACAGAGGCCCTAACAGTGGGCTTGTCTGACATGGCTTGGCAGCTTTGCTCCGCAGAGTGTCCAGGAGCCCTGACCCTTGCTGTCTTCTTGCGCCGTCATCCCTCGGATGTTGCTCGTATCCACGTGTCTGATTGGTTTATCCCCGCATCCCCTTTCTAGAGATTGAGGGGGTGGAAAATGGTGGTAGGAAGCACAACTCCTCCTCTAAGGATGTAACCTGGGAGTTGCCACATCATTTCTGCTCACATCCCATTGGCCAGAGCCTTGTCCCATATCCAGACCTAGTGCCTCTACCTGTCTGTGCTCAGGGCAGAACCGGAGAGCATGTTCCAGTCTTGGGTGGGATATAGGAAGCCTCTGGTGATGGTGCTGAGCCCAGGGCTAGTAACAGCTGAAGTCTGTTACCACCTCTGGCTCTAAAGGGTGAGGGGAGGAAGCGGAACTGGGGGAAGAAGGTCAGAGGGGAGGGCTGCTGGGGGGCGGGGAGGAGCTGTGAACTCTGGAGAAGTGACTCAGCCAGCGTGAGACGACGCTGATGAGAGAGAGCTGGGAACAAGGGAGACGGCCACAGTTGCTTACCAGAGCGTCTCATCGGCCAGACCCTGCCGGGATGCCAAGGGCAAGAGGGCCTGTGGCTGTTGCTCATGCAGGTCAGCCTCCCCAGGCACAAGGCGCGCTGGGGGCGGGGCATAGCAGATAGGTGTGGGGAGTGCACCGGAGAGCCCCGCGGTCCCAGGTAGCTGGTCTGCGCGACTGTGTCAGGTGGACCCACTCAAAGTTCCACTCTTTGGGAGAAGGGGAAATGGACTTTGCAAGGCCAGAAGCAGTTTATACTCTTGCTTCCCCTCGGGGTCGTCACACCGGGAAGGCTCCAGGCTGGAGATGGCAGAAACCATTTTCTACCATGAGCGGAAAGCCTTTGAGAGGACGTGGCCACCACAGAAGACAGTGAAGAGCAAAGGTGGAGGGCAGACTGCTGACAACTCATCGAGTGCCTTGATTCATCTGCGCCTAAAGTCACTCCGCTGCCAGACTGTTCGGTTAGGCAAGCTCACACATTCCGTTCATCTTTCTTAATCCCATGGGAGTGTTTCTGTCTCCTTGGCTGCACTTAGCCATTCTAGGGCTTGTACTGGGAAAGAACTTTACCTGGGATTGAAGCCGGACCGTAGACTCCGGGCAGGAAGAGGCGAAACAAGGTGCCCCGCAGTCAAGCCTTGTGCAGACAGCCCAGCCATCTCCCCGCTCCTGCAGACGATGTTTCTTTTCTGTCCAAGGGGAGAGACAGTGATGACATCCAAGGCTTCTTCCTCATTTGAGGCCCTCAGGCAAGGGCTTCTTTTAATTTCCTGAGAGAAGTTGAAGGGCTTACCTGTTCCTAAGGCTGAGTGGGAGCTGTCAGGCTGCTTTGTTCTCTTTAGCTTGTTATAACTCATGTCCGTGACCTCACAGGGATAGAATGGTCTACACCAGGCTCTGCCAGGCTTTCCTGGTGACAGATTGTGAAGAAGGCAGCCTTGTCACGTGGTGAATGAAGCCCTTTGGCTCTCTGAGTTGGGATTGTCCAAGGGGCCCCAGCACATTCATCCCTTCTATTCTTTCCATTATTTGGTGACACACGGGGGAAACGCTCTAAGACGCAGTCAGTGCCTGCGCTTGGCCTTTGTCTAAGGTGCCTGAGCATGGGCTGCGCCCCAAATGAGTTGAGTGAGCGTCTCTGGCATGGGACTTGGACGTCAGTATTTCTCTTAAGTTCTAGTACACAGACAAATTTGAGAACCACTGCACCAAGCTCCAGTCACTCCTCATTGGGTGGGGCTGCCTTGTCTCCCAGCCTCCTATTTCTACACCATCAGCCAGTAACCGTAACACAGCAACAATCTCTTCCAGAAAATACAAGCAAAGGGAACACTTCCATTATCCTAATACTGACACCAGATAAAGACACTACAAGAAAGGAACACAAGAACTCTCATGACTTAGATGCAAGTATCCCTGACAGAACATTGGCTGATGAAATCCAACAACGTATAGAGTGGAGCAGAAGAGCGATCTCAAAAACTGCCTTACATGAATGCAGTCAGCCGATCTTTTACAGGGGCTTAAATGCAGTGAAATGGAAAATTAACAGTCTTTTCAACAAACGGTGCTGTAGCTGCTGGACATTCACGTGTGGAAAAAAGACAACCTAGACACGGGCCTTACACCACTCTCAGAAAGCATCTCAGATGGGCCACAGAACTAGATGTAAAGTGTGGGGCTTTAAAACTAGAAGGTAACGTGGGGGAGTCTGAGTAAGTTTGGGTTCGGCAGTGATTTTTCAGGTAAAATACCAAAAACGATCCATGAAAGGAAATATTGGTAAGTCAGACTTCACTGTAGTCCAGATCTTTTGCTCTGTGATAGACACAGTTAGGAAAATAAACAAGCCACAGACGGAGAAGCAAACCTTTGCAAAACGCAGACCTGATAAAGGACTTTGTGGAAATAAGTGGAGACCAACCACATGAGAAGGGGCGAGGGCTGTTTATTCAGAGTGGCTGCAGCAAGGGCTTGGCCACCGTAACTTGTGTTTGACGGAGACTCAAAGGCAGGGGGAAGAGTGGGGAAAGTTTATTGTGGAAAAAATGGGACTCAGGGGGCCCCTGATGGATCTGTGAACCTGGGAAAGCTGTGTGGCTAACCGGAAGTGGGGCGTCCTGTGTGATTGCTTAGGAGAGCATATTTGGCTTTCTCTGGTTGGTCCTAGGTTGGAAGCAGGGACAAAAATTAAGAATGTGCCTGCTATTGAAAAGGTCCTGGCCATTTGGGGTTGATTGTTATTGAGTTTATTACTTGGTTTCCTGGGTTGTTGCCAGAGACAGACGTCTGAGCTCCAGTAAGTCTGACTCACAGCAGGCTGGCTTCCTGGGCTGGTCACTGTACCTGATGGGTTGGGTCCCTGGGCTGATTGTTGCAGGTTGTCGGTCAGAGCTGTACTTTTATATATGGTCTGTCCATGTGTATATTCAGCCTCTCAACTTGTCTCTAAAGTACAGAAAGAAATCTCAGTGCTCAGCAGCCAGAAAAGCAACATCCCAATTAAAAATGAGGAAAAGACGTAAACAGAGAGCTCACCAAAGACGATGTCCAGGCGGCAGAAGAGCACATCCACCTCTTACTGTGGAACTGCAGGTGGGAACTAGCAACGAGCCATCACTACAGACCCATTAGGATGGCTAAAATTAAACAAAAGAAACTGACAACACCAAACGCTGGTGAGGATGTGGAGCAAAAGGGGCTCTCATCCATTGCTGGTGGAAATGCAAAGTGGTACCACCACCTTGGAAGAGAGTTTGGTAATTACTTACAAAGCTAAACACGCTCTCACCATGCAACCCAGCAGTTCCACTCCTTGGTATTTATTCAACTGATTTGAAAACTTAAGTCCACACAAAACCTGCATCTGAAAGTTTACAGCAGTTTTCGTCATAATCATCCCAAAGTAGAAGCAACCAAGGTGTCTTTAAGCAGGCACACAGGTCAATCGTGGCACCTATATGAGGGGATATTTTTCAGCAATAAAAAGAAATCCGCTATTGAGCCGTGAAAAGACACGGAGAAACCTTAAACGCATGTGGCTAAGTGAAAGAAGCCAGTCTGCAAAGGCCACGCACTGTATGATTCCAGCGACATGACCTTCTGGGAACGCCAAGCTACAGTGAAAAGATGGGTGTTTTCCAGGTGCTTGCAGGAAGGACTGGACGAAAGCTGGAGCACAGGCAGTGAAGCCACTTTATATGATCCTGCAGTGATAGGTATACGACACTGTGCCATTGCCAAAGCCCATAGAACTTTACAGCCCAGAGTGACCCTTGACGTGTGCAAATGAAAAACAGGTCAGGTTGTCACGGGTTTCTAGGTGGGGATGGATTCACAATGTGACGAGAGACTCTGACTAATACAAACGCGAGAAGCAACCTCAGTGAAGGTGTGGGAGAGGCGCTGACCCACGGAAATTTGGAAGTGGGTGGAGCCTGTAAGATTAAAGGCACGGGGAACTTCCACGAGCACTGTACTCGGGTTGATAAGGTTCTTTCCCTGGAAGTACAGAGTCACAATCTGACGCCACAATATGCGCACCTGGAACTGAACTGCTGAGTGAGTGGATGGCAAGTCAGACTTCTCAGTGTGGACGGGAATTTACAGATGAGCCCGCGAGGAGGCTGGAAGGATCCCTGTGGCAGCAGGTTAGAGTCGGAGACGTCAGCATGAACTCAGGTTTACCGTATCATAGATACAAATGTCACATGCAGAACTGCTCACAGATAGGCATATGTACACGCGGTTAGTCCACATACATGTCACCTGAGGAGTCCTAGGAGCAATGACGTCCCCGCAGCAATGAGCACGCCTGGCGCCCAGATCTTGGCTTCCCATCGAATTCTCCAATAAAAAGAAACAGGCTTCCACGGAGAAATGGCTGATTCTAGAGCCGCGGCGGGAAATGCGCCAGGTGAACCTGTAGTAAGGAAGTGCTTAAAACAAACACACACCCACTAGGTGATGGGGGCAGCTAGGGGGACCCAGGGCCCAGCGGAGGGGCTCCCGATGACCAAGGCGGAAGCAGTTTGGGCAACAAAATAAATAGTCTTGGATTATAATTCGAAGAATAAAACAAATACCCATGGGTCCGACCTGATTAAGGTAAATGGCTGAGCAAGTAAATGGGGCAGGAGGGATGAATCTCCCACAGAGACTCCCACATAGCCGACGCCGCTGCTCTGCCCCGTGGGGGAGGGGCACGGCTCCCGCCCCGGCAGTGCGGGCCGCACAGCGACTTCCTTCCAAGGAGGACAGTGTAAAAGGTGGGGGGAGGTGCTCACTTTACGGAGGAGAAACCTGATGGACCCACCTCGCTGGTGATCAGGGTGTGATGCAGTGACACATCATTTAGCGGGACAGACCCCCGATACAGCGCGAGGAGCGTGAGGCTGGGCTTCCAAGACGCGGCTCTAAAGGCCGTAACACCAGCCAGCCACGACAGGAGCATCAGACACATCCCCGCAGAACCCGGAAGCAGCTGACATAACGCCTGACCAGGGCTCCCCAGGGTGTCAAGGTGTCAAAAACAAGGGCAGTCTGGGAGCCACTGTCTCCCAGCACGATGACTTTTTACCCACCCAGCACACTTCCGACACCCAACGTGTAGGTTTTCCACTCCAAGCAATTCTCTAATTTTCTGCGGACACCAACTGGGCGTCCTGCAATTTAATCCAATTTTGATGCTACCTGGAGTTAGCGCGGACACCACAGGTGAACAGCTCTGCCCCGTGAGACGGCCGTGCATTCAGGCACCAGCCGATGGCAGGCCCGGGCACCTGCGCGTCTGACCAGCTGGCTACGGACCCAGGGCTTCTCACGGCCCCTCCTCGGGTTGGTCCGTTTGCAGAGACAGCTCACAGGACTCTGAGAAACACTGTACTTACGTTCACCGGTCCATTGTAAAGGGTACTAGACAGGATTCGGAGGAGGAGTCAGACGAAGCCGTACCTCGGGCCGGGTCTGGAAGGACCCGAGCACAGGGGCTTCCGTGCCTGGAGTCTGGGCGCGCCCCCACCCCCAGCACATGGATGCCTTCACCAGCCAGGATTCGCTCCGAATCCCATAGTTCAGGGTTTTTATAAAGGTCCCATTGTCACTGGAGAATAGGTTCTTGCCTCACACAGGAAAGGATTTAAGAGTGACGCATAGTGAAGTGAAAGCCAGTTTATCTAGAGACACACACCCCACAGACAGTGCGGCAGTCTCAGGAGGTGAGCGCGATCTCCAGGTGCGGACTTGCTCGTTTCTTTTACGGCTCGGAACTTCATACGCTAATTATTCAGCTGCCCTGGGGAAGGGCGGGGGTTCCCAGGAGCTGCTCCCTCCCCACCCCCTTTGTCCTTCCACAGTCAGTCCCGGAGCTGTCAAGGGTGCACCATGAGGCTCAAGGTCCACCGGAAGGCAAATGCCCCGCCGTCTTGCTTCTAGCCAGCGTGTCCTGTCCTCCCCTGCCGCGTCCTTCCTTGCGTGGCTGCGCCTCTCCCCTCCTGTCTCCCCATCACGTGGGCACGATTGATCGGATCAGCGGCCGTTGGTGGTTAGCTCGGCCCCCAGCCCCTGGGGGTGGGATTGGACTCCCCACAGCGGGTCCCTCTGGCCACCAGCGCCCCCCCCCCCATCCCGGCCAGGAGCTATCCGCACAAGTCTCCTCATTAGTGTCAGCGCAGGTGTGGTTGAAAGGACCTGTTCTGAGTAACAAAGATGCGCCTCTCCTCCCAGCACTCGTGAAATTAAGGGTTTCAGGCACTGCCTGCCGGGAAGCAGGGACCGAGACTAAATATACATTTCTTTTTATATCACCATTCCACACTGTCGCAGCCAAGAGGAGCCTGGGGAGACTTGATGACTGAACGTCATGTGGAGTCCTGGACGGGATCCCGTGACAGAAAAAGACCTTCGGGGAGAACTCAGGGAATCTGAATCAAGTATGAACCTCTCTTAATACCAACGGGTCGACACTGGTTCGTTAATTTTGGCAGAAGCACCACATGAGTGCGAGATGTGAGTCACAGGGAAGCGTGGGCTGTGTGGGGACTCTCCAAACTGTCTTCTCGATTTTTCTGTCATTCTAAAACTCCTCTAAAGACTTCAGTCGACTTAAAGAGGTATAAACAGCGTGCTTTCAGCCAGTGGCTGGAGGCTCTGAAGAGAGGGGGCAGCCCTCATGGAGACATTTGCCTGAGACGTGCTGACTTTATAACAATGAGAGCATTTGAAGGTCTGTATTTAGAATTCCAACGTCAGGAGATAACACACAGCTTTTCTTCCATGGAGCTGGAAACACCAGTCAGTCTCGTCCTCCACAGGCATTAATTCCAGGACGTACAAAGCCCGCCATCCTTGGCTGAGAAATGGCGTGTTTAAGTGTGGGTGGCCCGGGGCGGCTCAGCGTCGCGGGGCGGTGCCCCTCCTAAGCAGGAACCCAAGGGCTTCATGCAGAGACCCCTGTCCTCCAAGCCCTGTAGGGAAGCCTGGGAGCCGAGACCCGGAGGGTGAGAGTGCATGTCCTCTCCCGCCACAAAACTAGAATAATGTGTTTGTTCCGGTAAGAAAGGTGGATCCTCATTATTAAAAAGCCAAATAATGGAGGAAACTAAACACCTGCTCCAAGTTTCTCTTCCAGATAATCAGCTTTGTTCAAAATGATACAGAAAATGGGGCACCAGAGGGTGACGGTGCCCCAGGTCCTGGTCGAGCCCCTGGGATGCGCCCCGCAGGTGAGGGTCCTTGGCTTCGCACAGGAAAGAACTCAAGAGCGAGCCACAGCTGAGCAAAAGGAGACTGAAGCAGAGAGAGGCACACCCCACAGGCAGAGCGCAGTCCGTCTCACCGGCCAGGGAGCGAGAAGCGTCGTGTCGCTGGCTTTCCCGCTCTGTCATTTCACATGCGACCGAGCGGGAGGCCTATTCCAACCACTTCGGGGGAGGGGCGGGGCTCCCAGGGCTTGGGCCACGCCCCCTTTTTGGCCTCTCACGGTCGCCCTCGGAGCTGTCCTGGCACCTGTGGGAGAGTCGTTTTGTGTGCCAGAACGTCACAGGGAGCGGACCACGAAGGCCAAGTTCCACTGGGAGCTGAATCTCCCGCCACCTTGGTGTAATTGCTGGGTGATTCTTCTCGAGGCTGTGCTCTGCCCCCTTCCCTCTTGTCTCAAAGTTTGTTCAACACGATGAAAATGGGCAAGGCGAGCTGTAAAATAGGCGTAATTATGACCGTGGGATGACTACGCATAAGGAAAAGCGTTGCGTGTCCTGGGCTTGATCGCAACAAAAGTAAATCAGGGTGAAACTGGAGGATGCTTAACTAATGAGAGGGGGCGCCGGGGATCTCGCCGCAACGACTGTGAAAAACGAATGCGGGCTCTTCTGTCTTCTTAAACCAAGAGCCTCAAGTTTAGAAGTTATTTTTTTATTCCCAACCTTCCCGCCAAGCCTGCGTTTATTGATTTCGTCGTGCTGTTTACGTTTCCAAGTCTGCAGCTTTTACCCTCTGCGTCTGACGCGGGGTCTCTGACTTCAAGCTCCGTGGCCCTGACGCCCTTTCACAGCCCCCCTGAATTCCTGAGCTTTGCTGTCACTCAGCCCTTGGTCGTCTGGATTTTGCCACCTGTAGGTGAAGGGAGTGCCTGTGGTGGCCGATCACATCGTTTTTGTCCAACCTGGGGCACTTCTTCCCTTTCGATTTCTTATTCGGAAGTAACTTCAAGCTTACCAGAAATTCGCAGGAACAAAACCAGGCAGCAGTGCGCGGAGCCGCCGTACACCCCTCCCTCAGACTCACCGGCGGTTCAGTCCGCCTGCTGTATCATTTGTTCCCGCTCACACCCTCCCCAAAGCCTTCTGAACAACTTGAGGGTGAGTTGCACGCCGTGTGACTGTGTTTCCCAAGAACAGGGCTGCTCCCTCACCCACCCTCAGCGTGGTCATCGGCTCCACACCTTCACATGAATGCGTTTGTCTAACAGACTGTCCTCGCTCCAGCCCTGCCAGTGGACGGCGTCACATCCTCTGCAGCACCTTCACACGCTCCAAGCTGACCGCTCTGGGGAGCAGAAGACGTGCTGTTAACAGCTCTGCTGGGCGCTGGGCTCCAGGGCTGCCCCCCAGCTCTCTGGGGTCCTGCTGGCTCCCCCTGCGCCCTGTACAGGCCTGAAGTTCTCATGAACATGAGTTTCTGTTTCCTTTATTCTTAAAGATAGATTGGAAATAAAATCCTTGGGTCATAGGTTTTTGCCCTCAGAACCCTGTACCTACTGTCTCCCAGTATTTAAATGACGGTTCAGATGATCATTTCTATATTCTTGAAATTTAATAGCTTCAGTAGAATGTCCCCAGGACACACGTGCTCTTCTGAGCTACAGATTCAGGCTTAAACTAAGGGGAGGGACCTGTGCTCCATCACACGCTGGAGCGTGTCCCCTGTCCTGTGCGTTGTTCTCTTTGGGAAGGTCGATCGTGCGTCTGCTAGATCGTCTTGGTTTGAGCTCTGTCCGGACCGTCTTCTCTCAGCTATTTTTACATTGTGGTTATTCTCACTTTATTTTGCGTGATTTCCTCAAACCCCAGTCCTTTGCCTTTAAAGGCCTTCCCGGCCATGTTCTTCCAGGTGTGGCACTTGTCTCCAAAACGGTTTCCCTGCTCCATCTTGGAAGCTCATGGCTCCTGTGACACCATCGTCCCCTCCTGAGCACTGCCCCTGCCCCCACAGGGGGTCAGATTGTCCTGAAGCCGTAGAAGCCTTTGGTCTCAGCTTCCTTGAGTGCCTTGCGGTCATTCCTCCTGCGGATGTTTGATCTCCATCGCTCTCTTGTGCAAGCCCCTTCTAGTGCTTTGGAGAACGTGTGCGCAGGCTGCCTCCTCTGTGGTCGCTCTTTCCTAGCAAGCAGATTTTCTGCGTGTGTAGACCGCAGCTGGCCAGGCCTGGCGCAGGCTGGTTCCCTCAGACACTGTCTCCCATCTCCTCCTTTCCCTGCAGCCACACTCCCCTTCACCCTGCAGTGTGGGCAGCTGCCTCAGACAGGTGCTCTCAGGGGACAGCCCTGCTGTGGTCTGTGTGTTTGCATCCCCCGGATTCATATGTTGAAGTCCTAGCCCCGAAAGTGATGCTGTGAGGTCATGCTTGGGCGATGCCCAAGTCAGGAAGGTGGAGCCCCTTATGAAAGGGCTCCCCAGCCCCTCCCATGCTGTGAGGGTGCGAGACGCCTGCACCAGGAAGAGACTTCTCTCGGCCACCCTGGGGCCCTGATCACAGACGTCCAGCCCCAGGGTATCTATCCAGACCCCCGGTGATGGACGTGGACCACGGGGTGTTTATCCAGCCCCCCGTTGATGGACGTGGACCACGGGGTGTTTATCCAGCCCCCCCTTTGATGGACGTGGACCACGGGGTGTTTATCCAGCCCCCCCACCCCATTGATGGATGTTGGGGTGGTTTCCTTTTTGGCCATGAGTGTTCGTACGTGGATGTGCGTGTGTGGACATGTTCCAGTTCTCCTGGGAAGGTGCCTAGGATGAGTGCCGCTCACAGAGGGGCTTGCTGGTTAGCAGGACCCCCAGGTGACATCCAAGTGAGCACGAGGTTCACCCCACAGCAGCCACCTGTGCCGGGCGCCCCACGTCCCCATCAGCACTTGGTGACCCAGGCCCCCCCACCCTGGGCGTCTCGGTGGGGCTGCAGCTCAGGCTCCTTTCACCTGGAACACCTGCACAGCTGTGGTCACACAACCACAATGTCAACGCGAAAAGAGTAAGTCCCTCTTTCACTTTTTAAAAAAGAATCAAACTGCTCTTCATTTGGGGTTTGTCTGAGAGTCGCCGGGGAGGGGGTGAGCTCTTTGGGGACCTGGAGATGGGGTCGGGGGTTTGGGGGTGATGCCCGGCCGCTGCAGGAAGTCACGTCGCTGGGTGGAACAGGCTGCATCAGCTGGTCGAGGAGAGAAACGAGGGAGCAGCTTCCTCAGGGGCTGGGGGTTCCCGGCTGGGTGTCAGGCCCAGGACGCAGGGAACAGGACGGGGAGGCAGCTGTGGAGCCCCCGCTGGGTGGGCGGGAGGTGGAGCCGGGCTGAGAGCACTGGACGAGCTGTGTCTGGAGCTCCCAGTGGGGAAGCGTGCCCGCTCCGAGGGCTCCTGGCCCGTGACCGGGGCCCTGTGTCTGCCCACTGCCACGGCCACATCCCGACGCTGCCTCCCCTGAGTCCCACATGGGTCCCTGGGACGGGGCAGAGCCCAGGCCGGGGTGGGCGTGGTGGGGAGGTCTGGGGACAGGAAGGTCTGGGGCTTCCACAGCCACTCAGGCCTGGGGGTGCCGCCGCCTCTCACCGCGGGCTGCGAGTGAAGCCTCCCGGAGGGGGTGTGCTGTGGCCCCTGCAGGAAGGGGCTCCTGGAGAGGCGCTGCCTCTCCCACCCCTCGGTCTCAGAGTTTCTGGGCTTGGTCCTCCTGGCCGCCCAGCACTTGAGATGAGACTTCTGCTGCTAACGGGTTGTTTTAGGGAGGAGGCAAGTAGGCTTATTTGCTTCTTTCTTCAATTTTTCTTTTTTAGTGGCGGGACTGGGGACTGAACCCAGGACCTCGTGCACGCTAATCGCACTCCACCCCTGGACTCTCCCCTCCCCTCCAAGGTTAGGCTCTTCTGGGTCACCTAGTTGGGCCCCAACTCCAGTGAGAAGTGTCCTCACGACACGTGGAGGAGGGACACGCAGAAGAGGTCGTGTGGAGGGAGGTGGCCACAAGCCCAGGGATGCCTGGAGCCCCCGAGCGGGAAGGGCGGGAAGGACCACACCCCAGCCTTCAGAGGGGGCGCAGCCCTGCTGACAGCTTGACTCCTGGCCTCAGAACTGAGAGAGGGTCTGTGTGTGGTTGGGGGTTCACGGTGAGGGCCCCACCACACCTGTGACAAGGCAGACTCCCGCCCCACCTGCCTTCTGGGACGCGAGGGCGACAGCGAGCCATCTGCGTGGGATTCGACAGCTGGTGTGAAGGTGGTGGCCGCACACGCACCGTGCAGGGGGACGGTCCTCCCTCCCGGCCCAGCGCTGTCGCTTTGGCTGCCGCGGGGCCCCACGGCCACCTTTCAAGTCTGCATCTGTTTATTTTCTGGAGGACTCAGCGGCTCTGAACCAACCGCTTGGAGCTGTTTGAATGTCTTTGTTGTGGTGTTTGGTGCGCAGCCCTCATTCCAGAAGCAGCCCGCCTGCCAGCGCGCTGGCTGCCCGGGAGGCCCAGCACGGCCACTGTCAGCGGGACAGCTGTGCTCAGAGGCCCCGGCCGGGCTCGCGGGGAGGAGGGGCCTGCAGAGGCCCAGCCCTGCCCCCGCCGGCCTGGACCAGGGCACTCCTCACCCTCTGGAGCCCGCAAGCCTCATTTAGAGACGGTGGGGACCCCCAGGCCTCCTCTGGACCCCACCTCCCACGAAGGGGAACACGAACCCGGCTTGGCCGGGTGGCTGCTCAGGGCCCTGAGAAGCTGCGCGTGTGAGCCGGTGTCGACTGGCCCAGGCACCTGGGACACGGGACAGGTGCGTGGCCCCTCCTCACGGGTAATCATCACGCCTAAGTGTGTGACCCCTTCTCTTGACGCAATGTCCAGACCACAACCCTACGCCCCCACCCCAGGGGGCAGCTGTCCCGGGGCAGCTGAGAGACGAGGCTCAGAGCCATCGGCGACTTTCCTGCCTCTCTGGTGAGGGACTCGGGCACGTGGAACCTCGTCCAGAGGGAAGATTCATCCTCTCAAAACACAGCAGCAGCCTGAGGAGACCAGGGTCCTCGGCCAGGGAGGGAGTGGCGTTGCTGGGGCCGGGGGGCCGGGACAGCCTGGCACGGGTGGGGACAGGAGACGAAGCAGAGTGGCCCAGCCCTCCTCCGAAGGCGGCCTGAAGGATGGCCATTGTGTCTGGTCCAGCAGCCGCGGGCAAGGGCGGGGTGCGCTCAGCCCGCCTCCGAACACCCGCCCTGAGGCTGCGCTCACATTCCTGCGACCTTCCCTGAAAACTTCGCTCTGAAAGGCAGGGCCCAGAAGATGATGAGATGTTACCGTGAAAGGACGGAGGGAAGTAACTCAGAACTGAGTTCTATCCGGGGGAAACTCCCTGCACGAAGGGAGGAGAGTAAAACACATCTTCAGACAGGTTTGCCCCCAGCCTGCCTTCACTAAGGGGGGCGCGGAAGGGGCTTCTCAGGGAAGAGGAAACTGGATCCGTAAGGAAGACGAGCTGAGGTCCAGGCGCGCTGCGGGCCGCCTTTGCCTGCGGTTGGGAACGGGGGTGCTTAGTGAGACGCCTTCTCCGGCCGACCAGGGGCAAAGAGAGGTCTAAAGCAGACACGCTGGTCCAGGGAGAGGCGCTGCCTCTGGGAGGAGCAGGCCTGGGCTGAGCGAAGCCTCCTGGAGGCGGCGTGTGAGCCCTGGAGGAAGGGGCCCAGTGCTGCTGGCGGGCCCCCTGGGGGTGGTGCCTCACCTGGGAATCTGGGGCCGCTTCTGCCCTTCGCCCCTTACAGCGCGCCAGGCCGGGCGAGGCCAGGCCGCTCCCTGCAGAGCCTCCCTCCTCCCCACCCTGGCCGCGTGGGGCCAGCTCGGGGCGGCGGGGGCGGGGCTGACCGACTTGCGTGCACAGGGTAGGGCTCCACCCTAATTATTAAGAGCCTCCCCCGGGGGTGCCATTGCTGGCATTCATGTGGAGCGTGCACCCCTTCACAGTTTGTTCCGTTCCAGAGGTCCAACCTGTGTGTCTCCTCCCCAGGGGCCCTGGTCACTAATCTTCCAAGTCCCTGACCGTCTAGCCATCTGGTAGCAGCTGCCTCTAAACCCATGTGAATCTGGACCTCTGGACACCTCTCACTCAGACAGAGGGACCAAATGTCCTCAGAGTCCTGCCACCCGGAGAAGGTTCCGTTGTTGTCTTTGGGGGGGGGATTGCTGTAGCGCGGTCCGCTTGTGGACGGGACCAGCCAGTCACGCACACCCATCCGTCTTCCGCCACCGGCAGGGCACGAGGAACCCCTAAGCACGCCCTCAGCAGCACCCAGGGCTGGAGAGGACGCAATGCAGCCCAAGTCTGCGCTGAAGGGCCGCCAGCGCACCCGCTTGCCCACAAACCCAGACCTGCCAGAGCGCGGGGCTTGAGTACGCTGCTCCTGGTTGGTGCCGGCCGACAGTCCACCCTCAGCCTTCTTGTCCGGGGGGTCAAAGCGTCACCTGATGTCTCGTGGGGAGGTGCCCCCAGACCCCAGGAGGACCAGAAGCTGTTTCTCAGAAGGAGAACAGTTACCTGCAGTGGGGGGGATAGATTTGCCCCGGACCCTAGAGGACCGCGCTGGACTGCACTTGGGCGGCGCCGGCCGGAGGCTCCACACAGCGTCCGGGGGCCTCAGGCACGCCGCGATCATCCGCATCACAGGAAGGAGATGGAGCAGCTGGTACTGCGTCTTGAACCTGCTGCCGATCTTCTTGCTCCTGGTTCCATCGACACTGGCAGCCTTGCAGGCGACTGTTGGTGAGGAAAGTGGCGCCTTCAGGCAGACGGGGTGTGGCGCCACGTCTCGTGTTCCACCTCGGGCTCCGGGCCACGGTGCCTCCAGAGACTTCCTGGCCACGGCGGTCCCTGGAAGCTCTGTGAGGTTTATTTCCCACCTTCTAGAGTTGGCATATGTCTTCCTAAGGCGTTTGAAGTTCTTTCCACTTCCTGCACGCACGCAGTCCATGCGTTGAGCCACGTGATGCTCTGAGCGGGGAGCGTCTCTGGTCCTGTTACAGAACGGATGCCTGTGGGCTGTGGCCCTGCCAGGCAAAGTCGTGCTCTGGTCATCCTTTCAAACTGCTGTGGAGGAAAAGACATCAGCCACGTCGACGGCGGCCTCCCAAGTGCAGCGCTGTGTCCATTTGCTCCAGGAAAGCTCCAGCAAAGACTCACGGGGCAGCGGGTGCAGGCGGCTCACCACCTGACTGAGTTTCCAGCCATGCGACCTCGCTCCAGGACCCACCCAACTTCCGCACGAGCTGCACGCGTGAGTTCAGCGGGGGACGTGTCAGTGCCGTCGCTGCTGCCGCTGTCGGCTTTGATGGCGGCGTGAATTCCTGCCGTCCCTCCAGGGGCGTGGCATTGCTTCTGATTTCCGTCTAGGTGGGAGAGGACGTGCCAGGGCGCCCACTCAGTCTGCCCCGCCGTTCCCAGAAAGGAGTAATGGAATCGCGTCGTGACCCCCTGCCCACGGGTCAGGGAGCTAATGCGGGGAACCTGCCCGTGGCCCAGTGTGTCTGTTGAGCGATCTGTTCCGGCCCCGGGGAAATAACCCAGGTGTGCCCCGGCTCGGCCCGCTGCCGTGAGTCAGCTGGGGCTGCTTCTCCACCAGCCACCTGGCCGCTGTGCCGGGCGGGCTGCGGTCACGTTTGGGTTCCCAGAATTAGTGTCGGTTCAGAGCTGGTGTTTAGCGATCCTGAGAAGGCCGAGTGTTTCCTCTCTCCAGTTCGTGGTTACTCAGCAAATGGCGGCAGGTCCCTCAGGAAAGGCCGGGGGGTACATACGGAGTGTTCATGCAGGAAGTGCCTCCGAGGGCCCCGGGGCTGTGACCTGACCTCCACGTGGAAACCGGTTTCAAGCCTCCTAAGGGCAGCTCCATGTCAGGTGATCCCAGAGTGATCCGGGGGTCCCAGATCACCAGTTCCGTCTGGGTCCAAGCTCGTGTCCTTGAGACAAGGTTCTGCTGAGCGGTTAACAATAAGCTTGGCAAGACTGGACCCGACTGATGTTCATCAACCTGCATAAATAAATTTCATGACATGATTTCTTTTTTTTTAATTGAAGAATAGTCAGTTACAATGTGTCAGTTTCTGGTGTACAGCACAATGTCCCAGTGATGCTTATACAGACATACATATGTATTTGTTTTCATACTCTTTTTCATGGAAAGTTATTACAAGATATTGAATATAGTTCCCTGTGCTCTACAGAAGAAATTTGTTTTTTAATCTGTTTTTGTATATAGTGGCTAACACTTGCAAATCTCAAGCTGCCAAATGTATCCCTTCCCACCCCCTTTCCCCCAGTAGCCACAAGACTGTTGACGTCTGCGAGTCTGTTTCTGTTTTGTAGATGAGTTCAGTGTCCTCTTTTTCCCTTTTTTTTAGATTCCACATGTGAGCGATCTCATGTGGTATTTTTCTTTCTCTTTCTGGCTTACTTCACTTAGAACGACCATCTCCAGGTCCATCCATGTTGCTGCAAATGGCATTATTTTATTATTATTATTATTTTTGCTACTGAGTACTATTCCATTGCATAAATATACCAGAACTTCGCTATCCAGTCATCCGTTTATTAACATTTAGGCTGTTTCCATGTCTTGGCTATTGTAAATAGTGCTGCTATGAACATTGGGGTGCAGGCGTCATCCTGAAGTAGGGTTCCTTCTGGATGTATGCCCAGGAGCGGGATTCCTGGGTCACATGGTAAGTCTGTTCCTAGTCTTTTGAGGAATCTCCACACTGTTATCCACAGAGGCTGCACCAAACTGCATTCCCGCCAGCAGTGTAGGAGGGTTCCCTTTTCTCCACACCCTCTCCAGCATTTGTCATTTGTGGACTTCTGAATGACGGCCATTCTGACTGGTGTGAGGTGATACCTCGTTGTAGTTTTGATTTGCATTTCTCTGATAATTAGTGATATTGAGCATTTTTCATGTGCCTGTTGATCATTTGTATGTCTTCCTTGGAGAATTGCTTGTTTAGGGCTTCTGCCCACTTTTGGATGGGGTTGTTTGTTTTTTTGTTATTAAGTGTGTGGTGCATTTGTATGTCTTGTGTGTGTGTGTTATGGTGGGTATGTTGTATGTGTTGTGTGTGGTGTGTTTGGTGTGTGTTGTGTGCATCCTGTGTGGATGTGTGGTGTGTGTCTGTGTATGTCACGTGTGTGTATTTGGTGAGTGTGATGTGTGTGTGTGTGTGTATATGTGTGGTATGTGTATATTTGGAGTGTGTGTATGTGTGTGAGATGTGGTGTGTGGTCTATGTGGTGTGTGTGTGTTTGTGTGTGTATTTGGTGTGTGTGTTTGTGTGTATATCTGGGTGGGGTGTGTCTCTGTTCTGAGCACCTGCTTGCTTTCAAGCACCACAGGGTGTTCTGTTGTGATTTCCGCAGCGCCAGCCCGATGGCTGCAAGGACAAAGACTTCTCAGGCTGTTTTCAGACCACGGCCTGAACTGAAGGTTCTGGACCCCTTGCCTGTCATTTTCCTTCTCCAGGTGCCCCAGGCATCCAGCATGTCACCGCATCTGAGTCAAATGCAGCAGCCCCGGGCTCCCTGGCACACGCTTCAGGGGGCCTCACCGCAAGCAAGCTTGGGTAGAGGTGGGACCGGCTACAGGGCTGGGACACTGGATGGTCAGCATCTGTCTCCCATCAGCCGGACGCTCGCAAACCAGCCTGGATCCCATCTTTGGGGGCGTATCCTCCTGGTACCAGTTCTGTATCGGCAGGGACCCAGTCACAATCACACCACTGCTCACACGGGGGCGGTTTGTACAGAACCATGAACAGCAGGTGAGGCGGTGTGAAACCTGGAGGATCGGGAACGGCCTCCTGTAGACAGAGGCAGAGTCCCCCAACAGGAACCCACCTGGGAGCGGACCTTCTGGGCTGAGGCCTGCACCGCAGAGGACGGGGCCAGCCGTGGCCGGCGGGGGCGTGGAGAGGTCCGCTGAGCTGGGGGCTGCTGACTTTTCCGGGCGGCGTCTGCGTGGATGGTCCCCGGGGAACGTCCCCTGGGAGGTGCCCCCCCCCCCAGCTGGGCGGGAAGCTGCCAGTGGGCCGCCTGCCGGGGCGCCGGGTGATCTGTGCCACAGGACACGCTGGGGTGGGACTTCAGCGCGTCAGCCCGGGCGGGTCCGAGAATCGAGGGGTTCTTTTAGGGCATTGTGGAAAGTCTCAGGGGTGTGGGCAAAGCAGAGGGTCTCACCTGGAGTGTTAGAGAGGGGGTAGGAGGCTGTGGGGCCTCGGGTACTTGGATCGGATGGAAGGGTCAGAAACATGGGACGCCGGGACCCTGGGTGCTGTCTTCACAAAGACCCACATCTCCGACCCCACCTGCTCCCTTGGCCTCCCGGCTGCCACCTTGCTGTGGACCCCAAGCCCAGCAGATCCCCCGGGAACTTGACCACCTGCTCTGTCCCACTTCCCAGCCTGAGAAGGGCAGGGTCTGGCCACACCCTCTCAGTTCTCGGCATGTCAGTGCCATCACCCCACAAAGAAACGCCTGGTGAGCAGTCACGCCCCCTCCCTCCAGCCCCAGGGACCACCGGGCCCTTCTGCCTCAGTGGGTTTGCTGGTTCAGGGTTCCTCATACACATGGAGTCACGCCATATGTGGCCTTTGGTTTCTCTCGGCACACCGTCTCGTCCACAGTGCAGCGTGCTTCAGAATTTCCTTCCTCTTTTGTGGCTGCGTAATATCCCCTTGCTGGATAGGTCATGAGCTGTGATTCCTCTGTCCATGGACGGCCTTTTGGGCCAAGGGGAGCTGCTTAAAACACAACATCTGGTGAAGCGTCTCCTGCTTTTAAACCTTCCGGGGCTTAGCAAGAGCCACAGACCCCAACTGCCCCCCGGGGACCCTCTGGCACCCTATGGCTGTGTCCCTGGGCTCCGTGCCCCACTGGCCATCTTCCTGTTCCTGCAGCAGCTTACCGTGCCCTGTGCTGCCTCCGTTTCCCCCACACCTGCTCACTGCCCAGGCTGGGTTCCCCTTCCCTTTTCCCTGAGTCCCCATCTGTGTGCCACTTCCAGGGGATGGCCCCCACTGTGTCCCCAGCCATGCTGTACCCGCCACACACAAAGCCCAGCAGCCTCACTCTCCTGTCTCTGCAGCCCGGAACTCATCAAGGGCAGGGGCAGCCTGGCTGGCCTTGGTGTCCCCCCAGCGTCCCCCACCAGGCCACCTGGCATGGAGCTGGCAGCCCCGCGGGCCACGCAGAGTCCTGGAGGGCGGTGTCCGCGAGCGCACAGAGTCGTCAGGTAGGAGCGCTTTGCCATGGCCGCGCGGCTCCGACTTGGCTGGGATCTGAACCGGCATCTGGTATCAGCTACTCAGTTTCCATCCAGTTGGCCCGTGCATGTAATTGGTCTATACCCACCCCAGAGAATATGACATATTTTTACTTCTAAAAATCAGTAGATCACGTGTGGGGCTGTCACCAGCAATTCTGCGATAGAATTAACCCCCTGTCTGCCGGAGCGTGGTATTTTCACCCCTTAACCCTGAGTCCCTGGAGCACGTGGTCAGGCAGGCCCTTTGGGCCGGAGCAGGTTTAGTGGGTCTCTGGGTGACCTGCCCTTGAAGGGCCAACAGCTACTGTCTCGGTGTGAACAGGGCCCAGGACTAATCTGAAACCCCCCGATCAGAGATGCTGCCCACCCAGAGCCCAGTCGGGGCCTCGCTGCCGTGAGGGGCTTGTTGTGGCCCGGGGGGGTCAGCTGGGCCCCGTCAGCCAGGCTCCTGCACTGTCACCGCCTTCTCTGAAACATCCGGCTTCTTGGGTCCTGCCGAGTGCCCAGTCCTCCCACCCTGAGAGACTCTGTCCTTCCAGAACACTCCAGCCGTCCAGCTCCTCTTGGCCCAGGCACCCCTGTGCTTCAGCGCATGTGGCGGCCCAGGGCCCTGGCTCCTGGGCGCAGGCTCTCAGCCACAGCGGGGGTTTGTAGGGTCTTCTTCCGGCCGCCCCTCCTGCCGGGCTGGCGGGCTGGCGGGGCGCCCGAGCCAGCCACAGACGGGCTGAGGGTCTGAACGCGTGCCCATCGCACCGGCTCCCGGTTAGCCACCCCCGGGCCGCGTCATCGCAGGAGCCACGCGTTTTTGGCTTTGAAACACAGGAGATGTTTTGGTAACAGACTCACCTGCTTAGTCACGCCCCCCCAGGCTGGTGTTTCAGTCTGCTCGAGTCCCCGCACATATGCCAGCCTCCAGAATATCTCCACCGCTGGGTGACCGCGGACTGCCCCTCCCGCAGCTCAGCCCTGGTCACGGCGGGCCTGGAGGAGGCGGGAGCCACCCCAGCTGGGCCCTGGTCCCTGTTCTCTCTGCCCATGCTGCCTGGCCCTTCACAAAGCGTGGGGGACACCCTGTGTGTGGCCCGGCACTCAAGGTCCCGGCATTTGCTCAGGCTGCCTCCCTGCCCTAGACACGTCCCTCCTCCCTGGCATCGAGAGTCCCCTGCAGCGCTGCTCTCCAGCCCAACACCCACCCAGCCCCTGCGCTCTAATGTCTTTTGATCGTTCTTCCCCTGACATCCTCAGCTCCCCAAGGGCCCTGAAAGACCCCTGTGCCCAGAGCTGACCCACCGCTCCCCTGGGCACCTCCTGCCTGCAGGCCTCCTGTCGCCCGTCTCTGCTGCCCTGGATGGGGCAGCCGGCGACTGACCAGCACACCACAACCCTCAGGGGAGGACGCTGGGCTGTCTTCCTGGGTCTGCACGGAGCTGACTGTCTCATGCTGACGAGGGTCTGAGGGGTCTGTGGCCCGCGCCCAGGGTGCCTGACCTGGGGGCTCTCCCCCTCGGGGTGGGCTTTAGGAGTACCGTTTCCTGATAGAAGTAACCTCAGTCATTTGAATGGATGTGTCCACTGAACACAAGTGCCAGTCACAGGAGCACAGGACGACCAGGGCTCATCCTGTAACCGCCCTAGTTGACGAGGCTCTGTTTTCACACCCACATTTGCGTGGAAGTGCCTGGAAAGGTCCGGGAGGTGCTCACCAAAGCCAGAGCGGGAGTACCTGCGGGGAGGGCACAGGGCTGGGAGATGCTTGTGTTAAAATATTAAGACTGTTTACGGTATTATTTGCACGATTTTTAAATAAATGTTGAAGCCAACATGGCTGATTTAAAAGCAACACGCGAGAGGGGAGGGTGTAGCTCAGGGGCAGAGCGTGTGCTTAGCATGGACGAGGTCCTGGGTTCAATCCCCGGTCCCTCCATTTAAAAATAAAATAAAATAAAAGCATCACGTTCAATAAAGAAAGTCCCTTGAGTCCACATTGCTGTTTCGCGCGGCTCCTAGTGACTTGCACGTGGTGCGGGGTCAGGAGGGAAGGGCAGCTGCTGGTTTTGGAGTCCACCAGCCCCAGCTGGACACATGCATTCACTCCCCCGCCCGCTGCGCGCCAGGCTGTGGGCGGCAGGTTAGGGATGCCCCCGTTCCCCCACGGGCGGTGTGTGTAGGGGGAGTTCTGATACCACGTGGCGAGGTGCCCCGGGTTGGGGGCGTCAGGACTGGGACGGTGAGTGTGCGGAGCTGGGGGGGACGGGGCCTGGCAGCCCCGCCAGGTGGGCACCGAATCACCGGCTGCCTCCGCTGGCTGGGCCGGCTCCTTCTCACCACGCCGTGCAGTCAGCGCCACAAGCGCCAGCCAAAGTCCTGGCCCTGCGCGGGGCTGGCGGTGCCAGGCGGCAGCTCAGAGCCAGGAGCCCCCTGGCAAGCCCCACAGGACATATTGCAGCAGCCTTCCCAGATGGGCCTCTGCTTGCCAGAGGGAGACGGTGGCGGAATGTGGGCGAGGAGCATTCTTCCGGCCGGCAGCTCTGCCACTTGGGGCCCTGCCTGTGGGACGCCCGCCTCCGGGCCCCCCGAGGTGCCCCCTCCCCAGGGTGGAGGCAGCCAGCGCTTTGTGGAGACCCTCAGTCTTCTCTCCACCCTCCCATGCCTGCCATTTGTCCGAGACAATGGGCCCCTGTGTTGGAGCCCCGAATCAAATCTCTTTTGCAATTTGTCAAATTATGCAGAGGAGCCGGCAGAAAGGAAAGGAAGTCGTTTGATTCTATTATGTGGAAATTAGCCTGAAACAGAGGCTGTTCGCCTCTTACAGCAATTTCTCTCCATTTGTTTCGGGAGAAAATTGCCCGCATGTCCTCATCTGGCCTGAGCTGGCTCCCTCACTCCCCCAGGCTGGGAGGGACAGGGTTTTGCAGCCATCACCCCTCCGGGCCTGGCTGGTGGGAGATCGGTGGGCTTCACGCTGCTGCCAGCGGAAGTGCCCGAGGCCGGGTGGGCAGGAGCTGACGGCCGGGGCTCACGGCTTGGCCCCTCCGCCCGGCCCCCATCTATCACAGAGACTGTGGCCGCAGCTCTTGGACGGCCGGGAGCCAGGCTCCCTGCAGGACAGACCCGGCCAAGCCCCCAAGTGGCTGGCGAGCACTCAGATGGGCGGAGGGCTGGTTGGAGGAGGGAAGCTATACCCAAGATGGACCCTGCGGGGAGCGGGAGGGCTGGAGGGGAGGTGAGGCTGGAGGGGCAGGGACACCAGGAGGGACCAGCTAGAGGCACAGAGAGGCTGTGCATTTGGGAAAGGCTAGAAGTCAGGGCAAGACCAGGATGTGGATGCCCACGTGCATTTTATATCTTTCCCATCGCAGGCACTGCTGCACGGGGCACGGGGTACGGGGTGGAAGGGAAGGGGGCGTTTGCTGCAGCCGCTGCCCTTCCCCAAGCCCTCCTGGGGCCAGTCTCCGGCCAGGGGCCCTGTGCCCGGCCAGCCCGGCACCAGCCCTCGGGGAGGCGTGCCTCTGTCCCTGGTCACGGAGGGGACCGAGCTGCGGCCGCGCGCCACTGAGCGGACGCACTAATTCGCACTCCAGCCCCGCTGCTAAGCCCCCCCCACCCCCAGCTCTCCGAGCAGAGACAGTTGTGCAAGCCGGGCACCGGGGGTGCCGGGGAGGAGGCCGGAGGCCAGACGGCTCCGGCAGCTCGGAGGCCGACACCCGCGCCTGGCCCTGCGCATACGAGGGGCAGCCCTTCCAGGCGCCGCCTGTCCCTTTCGGGGGTGGTCTGGTTTTTTATGAAAGAAAATTTGCTTAGTTCAATGCACAGACCTTAAGGGCGCGTTTTGGCAAGTAGGCACACATGTGCGACCGGCACCCCGGTCGAGCTGCAGGGCCCGCCCGCCCCCCGGGCCGCCGGGGCTCTGCTGTCGTGTATTCCGCCTGTCCTGGAACGCAGAGGAGTGGGGTCACAGGTGTGCGTCCTCCTTCTGCTTCTCTCGTTTGATGTAATATTTCTGAGATTTACACTCATAGTTTTTTCTTTTTTGAGTCATTGCTTTGTATTCCATTTTAGGAATATTCCAAAAGGCACCTGCGTGTTCTTCCTGCTGACGCACACGGGGTGGCTTCCAGTGCTCTACTCTCACAGACTGTCCTGTGTACCTGGGGCTCGGCGTGTCCGTGCCCTCTGGGGCCGCACCCCCGAGTGGGGGGCTGGGCCGCGGTCCGGCTGTGTGCTGAACCCTGCAGGAAACCTCCGGGCTCCCCCGAGCGGCCGCGCCGCCGCAGCCTCACGGCTGGGCGCGAGGCCCTGGCTTCCCACACGCACCAGCGTCCCTCCCCCTTAAGCCCGTGGGCAGAAGCGCTCCGTCCTCGAGGTTTCCATGGACGTGTCTCGGCCGATGAGGATGCTGAAGGAGACGACGCTCCATGAGTTTAATCTTTCTGGGGGGAAGTATCTGCTAGCGTCTTTTGCAGCTTTGCATTGGTTTGTCTTTTTTTTTCTTTCAGTTTCTTGGGGAGATGCCTGAGGGGCGGCCCTGAGCTGGGTTGCCGCGCACAGTGCAGTGGCTTGACTCACATGTGCTGTGAGACCATTGCCGCAGTAACTAGTCAACATCCGTCTCCTCATACAGTTACCAAAAATGTTTCTCCTTGGCGCTGAGAACTTTCAGGACCTACGCTCTTAGCAACTTTCAGACCTGCCGGACGGCAGCGCTAGCTGGACTCACGATGCCGCTGGCCACATCCCCGCGCTCATCCGCCTAACCGGAAGCTGTGCCTTTAGACCGCCGTCTATTGGTCTTTTTAAAAATAATTCTTTACATATTCTGGACACAAGATTGTGTGTGTGTATATGTGTGTACAGACAGACACATTTTTTTCCTCCCAGTCTGTGCCTTTTTGTTTTCTTACTTTTTAATTTTCTTTTCTTTTTTTCTCTTCCTTTTTTTTTTTTTTTTTTTTTTGGAAGACCAAAGGAACTCCTCTATTGTTTGAATTTGGGTGGTGAGGAGACACAATTTACACGCATGAAACTCTTAGGAAGGGGACAGGCAACCCAGACCAACATATTGGAAATGTTAACCTGTGTCCTGCCCACCTGGGCCTCAGCGCGCAGTGGGGTCGTTGAGCAGAGGACGTGGAGAAGCTGGGCTGGGGCTGGACTTGGAAAGATGGCGCATCAGGTGGAGACTGGGTTGGATGCAAGTGACAGAAATTCAGCAAAATGGTGTTTAAACAAATTGTGCTTTTCCTTCTCAACAGGAAGTTCAGGAAGCAGCCAGCTGCTGCCGTCAGTTCAGTGGCTCAAGGTTGTCGGGGTCGAGGTCGTTTCTTCTCTTGCGATTAGAAGTGGCTGCTTGATTCAGCCACGGTGGCCTTGTTACTGCAGGAAAGAGGAAGCAGGAAGGAAGAGACCAAGGTGAAGGGGCGGACGCGGAAGTCCAGGGGGAAGCACTTGGCCGGCCACCTCGCGCTGCCTGTGAGTGGCTGTGTTACGTGGGTTAGAAATTTAGTTCCTTTAAAAACTGAGGTGTAACTGACTTTATATTAGTTTCAGGTGTAGGGTAACAATGTGATATCCTTTTGGGTTTTGGTTTTCTTTCTTTAAATAAGTTAAACTTTCAATTTTGAGACAATGATAGCTTCACATGCAGCTGTCAGAAATAATACAGAGAGATCCTGGTTATCCAGTTCCCCCATGGTAACGTCGTGCAGAATTGTCATACGCAGTTACAACCAAGACACCGGCATTGATACAGTCACGACACTGGGCGTTTCCGTCACCAGGAGCCCCCCTGCAGCCACACCGGTTTCCCTCCCATCTGCATCCCCACCTTAACATCCAGCAGCAACCGATCTGTTAGCTTTGGTTTTCTAAATGATGATGTCTCGAAGACCTAAAGTTTTCACTTCTGATGAAATTCCGTTGTTATTTTTTCTTTTCTTTTTCTCTTGCATCCTCTCCCAGGACACTTTAGATCCGTGATCCGTCTTGAATTATTTGTTGCGTGTGATGTGAGGAAGGGGCTGGGGTTGGTTTCCCCTACTTTTACCCAGTTGTTGAGAAGACTTTCCTTTGTCTGTTGGATGGCCTCAGATCCTTTGTGACACTAATAAACTCATTTACAAAAGAAACGGATACGCAGACATAGTTTAAACAATCTTATTGTTCCTGGGGGAAAGGGGTGGGAAGGGATAAATTTGGGAGTTTGAGATTTGCAAACGTTAACCACTATATATAAAAATAGATACAAACCCAAATTTCTTCTGTATATCATAGGGAACTATATTCAATACCTTGTAATAATCTTTAATGAAAAAGACTATGAAAATGAACATGTGTTTGTGTATGGGTGGCTGGGACGCTGTGCTGTACACCAGAAACTGACACACTGTGACTGACTGCACTTCAGTTAAAACAGAAAATCAATGGACCGCGTACGTGAGGGTCTGGCTCTGAAGTGCAGCTGGCTCCACCGTCTCCACCCGCCCCTTCCCCAGGGCCCCGCTGCCTTGATGGCGGTGGGTTCTTGGCACGTCCTGAAGTCAGGTACTGAGAGCCCAGCTCTGCCTCTCCCAAGATAGGCTTTCTTTTTCCAGCTCCTTGGCACCTCCAGGTAAGTTTAGAATCCATCTGTGAATTGCTATGAAAAAGCCTGTGGGGATCCTGATGAAGATCGCATGAGTCTGGGACAATTTGAGGAGATGGACCGTCTTAGATGCACCTGCCCTCCCACCCCCACCCGTTCAGCCTCCAGCCTCCAGCGGCTGGTTTTTCTTCTGTTTCTCTCAGCGATGCTCCTGGGGGTGGATCTGGGCTAGGTCGTATCAGAGTTGGGGAACGCTGCGGACAGAGCGTTGGGCTGTAATCTGGAAGACAAGGAGGCCCAGGAGCCACCACCCTGGCCCCGGGAGGCTCTGAGCAGAGGCAGCCCCTCAGCTCCTGCTCAGAGCAGTCACCTCAAACTGGCCCACAGACTCATGTGACCTCGGTCAGGACCCAGCGGGCTTTCTGGCGGAAGTTCGTAGACCGGTCTCACACTTGCCTGGAAGTACCAAGGATCTGGGGAACAGAAGGTATTGGCAGTGCCCAGACACCCACATTTCCACAGGGACTGCCCTCCTCCCACCCCCGACCCTGGAGCAGCCAAGCCTTCATTCACTGGGGCAGGAAAGGGGAAGAGAGGGGTCCCACAGGACCCCCAGGACCCCAAACCTGCCGTCCCTGAAAGGCCCGGGCACCCAGCCCTGTTCTCCGTCTTTGCTCTCGGGATTTGGTTCCATGTTGACAAAGACATTCAGAACGTGGAGCGAGGCCCAGTTCTCGTCTGTCGTTATGGTTACGGGGAGGGGAAGACAATTTCCTGTGAGGTATCTTCCGATCACTGCTGCCGGATGCTGGAGCAGATTAGGAGGGCTCCACGGTGACGCTCCCCTGGCTGGCTGGGGACTGCATGACATTCATTTTGACCTCGTGCGTGGGGTTACAGCCTGCCCGCTTCGTTGGGGAGATAGAACGGACCTCATTAATAACCATCAGAGGATCACTTTGCCGGTTTTATTGCATTCGTAAAATTGCCTGTACCCTCTGCTCTCCGAAATGCCGGATTACTACATCGCAAGCCATCGAGGAGAACTGGGGCAGGGGTGGGGGCACAGAGTGCACTCGGGGAGGGAGACCACCCCCACACCCAGGGGTGGTGGCTGGGGTCTCCTTGCAGAGGGTCGGCCCAACCGGAGACACTGGGACCCAACTCGACCGGAGACCCCTCCTCTGGGGAGACCCCCACCTCCCCACTGACCAGTGACCCTGCCGGGGCAGAGATGGATGGTGGGGTCGGCGGGGCGTCAGCGGTTTCTGTTCTGAGAGCCAGCGAGGGGGGGCTGTGACCCGGCGGGCTGGGGGAGCCGTGGGGGCTGGGGGAGCTGTGGGCAGGGGTATTTCCTTGGCTATCGGCTATCGGGGTGCACTGGTTACAGAATCTTTTTGCTTCTAGCCCCTAAGACCGCCTGGGCCTGTGAGAGAAGCACCTCCTGCCTCGTTCTCAGGTGGGTGCAGCCCGAGGGCAGGCAGGGCCTGGGAGGTGTGGGGCTGAGGTCAGGGGAGGGGCCCGCTCATCCCCGAGCTGGCAGGTGCAACCTCCTCGTCTTGATCCAGGGACCCCATGGGACTGCAGATTCTGCTGTCCCTTACTCTGCTAGCACCGGGCAAAGCCTCCCCTCTCCTCCCAGGGGGTGTGGAGCGTGAGAGACAGGGAGCCCGGCCACCGTCGGGGGATGGGGCCCGAGCTGGAGGGACGGGAGCGCTCTCACTGATGGGGGCGCGGTGGGAGGGCGGCTAGGAGTCTATCTCGGACGTGTTGCATCTGAGGGGAGACAGCAAGCAGACAGCGGGGGCCCCGCCGCTGGCTTTAGGGTGAAGCAGGGTCCCACCAGTGACAATGTGGCCCAACGCAGCCGTGTGTTTTTTAAGTGGAAGTATAGTCAGTTACGATGTGTCAGGTGCAGTGTGTCTGTTTCTGGTGGGCAGCATGTTTCAGTCACACACACACGTACATATACTCGTGCTCATATTCTTTTTCATTAAAGGTGACTACGAGATACTGAATGAGCCAGGGTGATCCTGACCGGCTGACCACAGGGGCTACCGTGCGGCGGTGGGCATTCTGAGCCCAGGGCTGGGGACGGGCGCAGGAGGAAGTGGGTCAGGATTTGGGACGGCTGCCCCGCTGGGAGCTTCTGGGAGAAGGACTCGCCTCCGAAGGCAGAGGTGTGACAGACTCCAGACGAGACCGGAATCTGGGGGAGGGCTCCGGGCTGAGACGGGCATTCGGGCTTGTCAGTGTCCAGATGGCACTTAACACTGTGAGCCTGGGACAGGTCACCAGGATGGAGGTGTGGGGAGGGGACACAGGCCCTGCCAAACGCTGCCACTGGGTTGTGGGGTAAAGATGAGAACTTACCGTGGGCAAAGCGCCTTTGACAGGAGACGCTGACCAGGGGAGCGGGCAGAGGAAGGGGCACGGGGTATGCCATGGGGGGCAGACAGCTTGTCGGGGGGGGCTGGCCAGCCCAGTTTCTCCTCAGAAGTCACCTCCAGCCTCGTCACACCCTCAGGGTCAAAGAGGGGCCCTGACTCTGTGGGTGGAACTGAGGGTGGGTGAGCGTCTGCAGGCTGCCCCAAGACTTAAGGTCAGGTGGGTGGGCTGCAGTCCTCAGGACCCCCTCTCTCAGGCAGGCTCGCCTTCCCCACGTGAGGCCGGGTGGTCTCTGGCAGGGCCCCAAAGCCTCATCTGAAAGACTCAGAGCACATGCAGCCCCTCCCTTACCACCTGCCCTCGAACCCTGAGTCGGGGTGGGGAGCTGGGGGCCGCGGTGGGGGGGTCCGGCTGCCCCGCAGTGTCTCCTCTCCAGGGTCAGCAGCAACGGGGTCTTGTGTGCCGGGGGCCATGGCCGCATTTTCATAAAGAAGTTGGAAAAATTCCTGCAGACGCAGCTCATTTGCTTCCCCGACAGGCTCCCTTTCTTTCTTTCTTTCTTTCTTTCTTCTTTCTTTTCATCAGCAACCAGTAGAAATGAGCACGTTTTTAGTTAAAAACCAATGGGCGGAGTCTCTGCTGGAGCGTCTGGACTTGCTCTCCTGTCTTAAACAACCAGAAAAACTGGACAGAAAATCAGAAGCACCTGTTTTCAGACATTCGACAGTGGGTGATGTGGGACTGAGACCCCGACGAAAAAGGAGACGGTGAAGTGAGCCTTCCAGTGTCCTGCTTCCTGCCTGAAAACGCCATCCACGTGCAGAGGCAGGGGGCGCCCGCACGACCTGGTGGTCTTGATGAGGTGAGGAGACAGGGATCAGAGTCTGGGGAGGCAGAGATGGCTAGCGTTTGCAGGAGAGAAGACCAGAGAAGAGGGAGTAAGCAGGAAAAGCTCCAGAGCTCTCCGTAGGGATTCCCACAAGGAGTCTTTGCCCGACTGCCTAATGTCCCATGTGTGGAGCTGAGACTCCAAGAGCAATTTTGGAGAAATAACAGAGACCAGGGGCTGCAGGGTGAATGAGGTCTGGGGCTCATACAGGCCTGGAGCCTCTCCCCCACTTGGAGTGGACAGAACTCACTGAAAACACGGGCACTCAGCAGGGACCCCGTGAGAGTCCTGCCTTGGTGGCGGGTCACTCAGTGCACAAATCCTAGAGGATGGGTGACCCTTCTAGCCCCAGAAGCATCAAAACCAACCTCCAAAGGACCAAACTCATCTTCAGGTGATGTCACTGTTGCCAGACCGAAGTGCACCCTCTTTCCAGGAATGTGATGGCATTCCACACCTGACAATGAACAGCATCCACATGACACTCAGCATCCAGTCAAAACCCACGGGACAAGCGAAGACCCAGGAAGCTGTGACCCGCAAACAGGAGGGAAGCCAGTCCCTAGAGGCAGACCCAGAAAGGGCGGAGGTGCCGGCAGAGGCAGCCGAGGAGGGCGAAACACCCGCCGTAAACACGCTCCGTAGGCTCGGAGATTTAAAGGGAGACATGGAAGGAACGAGGAGAGAAATGAGACACAAGTACTCCAAACGGAAGTCACGACAGTGGTGGAAAAGACAGTGGCCATTTCACGGGACGGGACTGGACCCGCAGAAAGCCCAGCGGGCTCCTGCCAGCGCTGGCGGCGGGCGCGGGCACGCCGACCTGCCGGCCACAGCCCACGCACCCGCCTGCTTTTGCAGACACAGCTCGGTGGGGCGCAGCAGGCTTGGGTGCCGGGTGTTGCCCGCAGCCGCTCTCGCGCCACAAGGTCGGAGCTGAGCAGCTGTGCCGGAGACCTGAGATGTGCGCTGTCTGGCCCTTCAGAAGAAGGACGGCCGCGCCTGGCTTCCAGCATTTCCCTTGTGATCTCTTCACAGCGTAAATTGTAGAGCGAACCCGTTCCTCAAAGATGGCGCACGTATTTACTTTAGGCCAGTTGGGTCCGGGCGACTCCTAATCTGTAGAACAGGTCCCCCCCAGGATGGGGGTGGTTGCCTGGGCGACACTTTGTGGGGGGGCGGGGTGCGGAGAGGGTGGCCCCTCCCCGCCCTGGGAGCTCCTCCGAGGCCTGACCCTCACCCTGGGCCCTGAGCACCGGGCTCTGTCCTGCTGGCTCTGAGGGCTGTCTCTGCCCACAGGAGCGCGAGCCCCCACTGGCAGGGACGTCTGCCTCACTCCGTGCCCACGGCCAGCATGGGGCCCATCGTGACCGGAGGCAGGAGCGGGGCCGGAGGTGGGGCCGTTGGGCAGCGGGGGAGTCACGCCCCAACAGCCTGGCTTTGGAAGGGAAACTTCGCCTTTCTTCTCAACACGGTGCCCTCCCCTGCCTCCACTCACCTTCTCTCTTCGCAGGTTTTAGCTGACATCTATAATTTGGAAAGCCATAAAAATGAATATAGATGAAATATTAGAGGGCGACAGTATGAAAAAAGCATGAACAAAGAGGCTCTCAAGGCTCTAAATAGGTCTCAAAACTGCTTTCATCTGCACGCTCGCCCAGCCCAGCGAAGTTGATTCATTGACCAAATTGGCCATTTAAAATTCAAACGCCTGTGTTCTCTGAGTGCGCCTCCCTCCTCTCCAGATTTACGGGGCCCCAGAGAGGCACCCTGGGTGTCTCTGGTTTCTTTTTTAAGGATGATCTACAGTGAGGCGGCAGGCCCCTTCCTCCTGGAGCGCCTGGGCTCACCCGCCACCACAGCGTGCGCAGGACCCCTGTCTGCAGGCTGGCCTCCCCCCCAGCCCCGGGCCCGTCTGATGTCCCACCCGCCGAAGGATGAGGACGGAGGGTGTATCCACAGAAGGCAGTGAGTTGGAGAGGCGCCTGGGAGCCTGGTCCCTGGGGAGCAGCGGGTGGGGTGTCCAGTCTTCACGTGTGAAGCCACCTGAGCAGGGGCGCGAGCGGCCTGGGGCAGGCCCAGAGGCTGAGCCCGGAGGTGCAGGCTTCCTGCGTGGAACTTCATGACAATCAGAGCAACGCGAGGGCGAGGCCTGTGTTAAGACGCAGGTTCCACTCTTCTTAGGGGATGGTGAGGCCAACAGATCAGGAGGTGACTGTCACCGATCCCGAGAGGAGGGTCCAAGCACCGCCAGCCAGGGCCACCGGGGAGGCTCCAGGGTGGGGCAGGAGCGGCGGAGAGGGTGACCATGGGCAAGATTTCCCTCAGAGTGTGAGAGCAGAGGGGGGTGGGGGTGTGGGTTCCGGACTGGCTGGTTTGTCTGTAAGGGTGAGTTGACTCCGTAGAATTCAGTGGCCCCGGGAGGGGTGATCTCTGCAGCCAGGCCCCAGAAGTTAGAGCAACTGAACGCAGGAGATACAAGATGTGGTTAATTCAGGGTCTGGAGCCCCAGTGGGGGGGTTTCTCCCTGCCGCTGCCCAGGTCTGACTTACGCTGCAGGGAGCTCCGTCCCTGACGTCTCCTGGGGTTCCGGCCAGAGCTGCCCCTGCGGAAGTCTGGGGAGCATGTGACCTCTTTAGGCTGGAGGAGGGGTCTGAGAGGGGACATGCTTCTAGAGCCAGGTTCTAGACCGCTGGAGCATGGGTGAGGCTGTGGTCATTCACCGGCGAAGCTTCCGAGAGGGAGCTCAGGCTACCAGTAAAAAGGTGTGGGAGACGGGTCTGGAGACGCCCTGGCCCGAGGCAGGGCTCGGTCTGAGACCAGGGCCTGCTGCACTGTGGCCGGCGCTCAGTCCTCTCCGCACGGGGCAGCCCTTCTCAGTGCAGAGTGAGCTGGCTGTCATTTAATTCCGGAATCTATGCCTCTGCCGTTGTGGAACGATGCCTAGTTCCTTGAACTTGCTCCTCTGAGCCCTTGCGTGTGCCCCCCTCCACCCGCCGGGTCACCTTCCTCTGCCCTGCTGCCACCCTGGGCTGGGTAAGGACTTCCGAGGGCGACCACATGCCTGCACACCCTGCTCAGGGTTGCCCTGCACCCTGGGACCAGATCTGGCCACCTGTGGTCACCTGTGGGCCCTGCATCCCGCAAGGCCTGGCACAGGCAGGTGCTAGGACACCAGTTCAGTCCCCAGTGTCCACTGAGCACCCCTGGGGCCCCTGGGTCAGATGAGGGGTTTTCTGAGGATGGGCGGGGAGAGAGATGAGGGAAGAGAGTCCGTAAAGGCTCTCAGCCAGCCTGTGTGCGGGTCTCAGAGCTCCTGCCCCCGGGGGGTACTCACCCGCCACATCCCAGACGCCCCAAATCTTGGCCTCCGAGCCCCCACCTCCAGTGCAGCCCCCCACAGGCTGGACTGCGTGTCCCCAGCCCGCTCAGGGTAGAGTCGGGACCCCTGCCAAGCCTCAAGTCTCCTCTTTAATTACTCTATCTTATTTTGTAACTTTAATTATATAACATGTGACACGCTAAAAAACCGCCGTTAAATTTTAAGCCTTTGTAATAACATCACTTTATTACATTTTGATGACTTTATAACTATGATACTTTATTCTTCGTTCCATGTTATTTTATGACGGCACAGTGAGATTTTTAATATCTAATTAGGGAACCGGGGGATCATTAACTACGTCCGATACATAAGCGGCTGCAACCTGGCTCCCGGTGCTGGTGGCGGCAGGAGTCGGAGGCCCACCGCATCCCCAGACCTGGTGTGGGGGCGCGTGTCTGCCGTGCGATCCGTAGACGAACATGCCGAGGGCCACGGGGTGTCCTCATGCCGCTGGGGGAATAGCATCTGGAAGGTCAGGGGGACGCAGAACACGTCCTGGGCCCTGAGGCGGCCCAGCCTCTCAGGTCACCGGCCGGAGCAGCCCCCACTCTGCTGGACCACTGCCCACAGGGCTGACAGGTCCACAGGCCTCTGAACCCAGCCAGGAGGTCTTCTCTGGGCCTTTGGTTCTGCACCCTGGGATTTGGGGAATACCTGTAGAATCCTGGGGACCTGGGGTCTACCTGCCACCTTTACAGAAGCAAAATCTCAGATCAGGGAGTGGGTACCTTGCCAAGTGCACTCTGAAATTCAGTGATCGCCTCGAAAGAGAGCCCAGGTCCCTTATCCCCAGCCTCCTCACGACGGGGCAGCCAGGACTTACCTGGGTGATGACAGGGGAGGGAGAGGGCGACGGGAGGGGGCCATGGGGCAGGCCTGCTGGGCCTGGGGTCTACAGGATGCGCGGGCCTCTGGCAGCACCTGCTGGGAACCCTGCTCCTACAGGCTGCAGCTCCACCTGCCGATGTCCATGGGGGTGCCTGAGGCCGCTGTGGCCTTAGACGTGGAGGTGGGGGGCCTGATGCCCTGCCCCCTGGGGCAGACCCAGGGGCCCTGGTCTGCTCCACACCCGCAGTCTGGAGGCCAAACAAGGCAGAAGCTCTGGGGCAACCTCCCCGGCCTGTTGCACCTGCCAGTGAGTCTAGGAGGAAAGCCACACGCTGGGAACAACATTCTGGCCAATGGCAGGGTATGTCTCCGAATGAGCTGTCCATGTCTGTCTCCGGGGGACCAGGAATAGGATCGCTCTGTCTAACCCGGCGCACAGACAGGCCGCCCTGGGGCCTCTCAGGGAGCAGTCTTCTCCCTGTGCAGGGCTCACGCCTTCCAATCCCATGATTCAGCAGCTTTGGTCGAGCCCTGGCAAGCTTTGATCATCCTGGAAATTATATCGCTGGCTTGTCCCACTCGGAGGAAACTCAGTTACCCGACTGGGAGCCATCAGCATCTCATCCTGCCAGCCGCAGCGAGGCGGGAACCCCTGAGCTCCTGCCCTGCTGGGCTGAGATTATGCTGGGGTGAAGTGAGACCCCGACTCCAAGGGACACTTCTGAAATCCTGGCAATTCCTTTCTCCATTTGCCTGAAGTTGGAAGACTCAAGCCCCTAAGCAGAAAATGTCCACGGTGATTCTAGGTCCACATTGGAGGGGTTTCTTTCCATCAGCAGGACTCTGGTGTCTGAAAAGGGTGCTGCCTCTAGGAGGAGGGGGCACTGTAACAAAGAGGGGGTAGAAAATCCACAGGCGGGGGCAGCAACGGCCCTGGGCTGGTCCAGGGTCCCCAGCCTGTCCCTACCTGTGTCTCCCGGCACCACCTGCTTGCCCAGGGAGCAGGGCTCTGGCTGAGGGCCTGGGATGCCCCAGGCCCGCACCCTGTGCGCCCTGTGCATCCGGGCCCCCATGCAGGGCCCTGGGTGTGGGGGCTGAGCCCCGGTGACCTTTCCAAGGCATCAGGCAGAGGGCAGGACAGCTTCCACTTAACTTCTCTCAGCCTCAGTTTCCGCATGTGTGAAACGGGGATTCCACAATTTCATGATGCCTAGGTTTTTTTTTAAAAAAACTGCAGAATTCAATAGCTTTTAGTATCTTTGCAGAGTTGTGCCATCAAACCCCCAAGGAAACATTTTAGAACATTTCCAGCAGCCCCCAAGGAAACCCGTACCTGCCAGCAACCGCTTCTGTCACCTGCCGCCCGGTTCCGGGCAACCACAAACCTATCTCCACATCCGCCCCCAACTGGTCATTTTCTGGCTTGGGTTTTGGGGTTTTCTTGGACAATGGCCGTCCTCGTGGGTGTGGGGTGGCGTCTCCTTGTGGTTTTGACTTGCTTGTCCCGGGACTAAAGCTGGCGGGCAGTTTGCCACAGGCTTACGGGCCATCACATGGGCTTCCTGGGAGAGTCTCTTCTCTGCGCGCCTCGCCCATGTTTGGCTGGTGATTTCTCTTTGCACTGTTGACTGTTGCTCCCGTGAGTTGGAGAGACTGTGTGAGAGGGAGGGGCTGCCCCTCCGCGTCCCCCACGTCCTGGGACGCCGCGGCCAGAGTCCAGGGCTCCTTTCTCCCCGGGCTTGTGACATTTGTTTTCTCTGCAGACAAGGCAGGGCCTGGTCCGTCGGGATGGCCGCCCCGCCAGGCGGGAGTTTCCATCCCGGCCCCTCATCTCCTTGCTCTTCTGAGAGCCCCTCCCATCCCAGGCGCTGGCAGAGGTAGGGAACACAAATCAAACGCAAACACAGCTCAGTGCGGGGTGGGTGGGGGGTGGGAGGGGGTGGGAGGGGAGGGGCGGGGGGGAACTGGTGGGCTAATTAACGCTGAAATTGCTTCCAGACGCGCTTGTGGTCGAGAGGGGCCCTCTCTGCACGCCCCGGGCCCTCCCTGGTCCCCTGCTCCCAGTCTGCTGGCTTCACTAACGACGGGAACTTAACCCACCGCTTCCCGGGGGCCGGCCACGCTCCTGCGGTCTGTTTGCAGCAGGCAGCGCAGGCCCTAATGCTGGGGGTGAGGGCGGGGGAAGCCCAGGCTCCGGCTCCTCCCAGAGCCCCCCAGGCGTCGTCCTCGGGGCCACGGGGGAGAGCAGACCCTGGCTCTGCTCCTGGGGCCCCAGGTCCAGCCGGGCAGGTGGCCCTTCTGTTCCGAGGGCTCCAGCAGAGGAGTAAGCAGTAGCCCCGGGAGGCGGGGTCCCGGGGCCCAGAGAGCCCGGCGGTGGCGAGGGCTGCTCTTGGTAGCCCCTCTTCTGGAGTGAGCTGCTCTGGGGAAGCTCATCCTTGCGCTCCCACCAGGGAACCATGGCCACTGGCCAGCTGGGGCCCTCGGGACGGGGGTGGAGACACCTACTTGGGGTCACACAGTCAGGGAGGCCAAGCCTCTGGGCTCCAGCAGCCCCGCCCAGGGACCCTGACTCGTAGCTTGGACGCCACTTATGCCCCTTACTCTGCACGAGCACAACCCTGCTGGGCAGGCGTTATACGTGAGAAAGTCAGGGCACAGAGAGGTTGAGTAACCTGCCTGAAGTCACACAGCTGGTGCCTGGGGAGCCCAGAACCGGAGCCTATGCTGTGACTCCAGCGCTGACCTCTGACCCAGGGCAAAAGCCCTTCAGGGTGGGAGGGAGGAAGTGAGACCAGAGTTGTGAGAACCTCTCCCCACCCCAGACGAACAAGACGTCCGTCTGAACATGTGCCCGCCTTCCCTCCCCAACGGAGGCAGAGGAAGCGGTCCTAGGTCTGACTCATTCACACACCCTCCCCCCACCGCCCCTTTCATGCTGGAAGAAGCTAATTAGGGTCTCAGCACCTGGGAGCTGGCAGAGCGGACAGCCATCAGTCTGGCCTGAGAAGCAGAGCCTTGGAACTGGCCGACCTGGGCCTCAGTGGTGGGACCCCCCGGTGAGCCAGGCTTGGCCGGCCCAAGGGTACTGGGAGCACGCATGGAGCACCCCTCCTGTGGGCCATGAAGATGTGATGGGTGAGGACCAGCCAGTCTGGGTGATCTCTGGCTGCAAGAACTGTCACTGGGCAGTGGACGTGTCCTAGAAGGCAGGGCTGTGGCGGGGTGGGGGGCAGTGTGGGGGACGTCAGTCATGTGCGTGGCAGTGTTAATGTAAAGCCTGCATCGTGCCCGCCCGAGTGAGCAGGGGTTGAGCTGCTGGCCAGAGGCCTTGCCCACGGAAGCCATGCCAACACCCACCTCTTGTGGCGGCTGGGGCCAAGGGCAGGGGGCATGGGCCCCAGGCCCACCTGCAGACCCAGGCTCCCAAGAGCAAGACAGGGTGGGGTCTGATTGTCACCCTGAGGACGATGCCTCAGGAAGGCCCCCTGGCAGCCCCACCTCGCCCCTTGGCCAGGGCAGTGGGGCTGCAGACGATTCCCAGGCCTGAAGGGGCAGAGGGGCCAGCAGCACCTGGCTTTCCTTTTCCTCCTTTGGGGCCTCGTTGTCACTCTTTCCTCCCTTCATCCTCACTTCTCCCACCACGGTGGTCGGCAGTATTCTCGGGGGACCTTGGGCCCTGGTGTGCACATCCTGGAGGGGCCCAGAGAACAAGATCACAGTCCTGTGAGTGGGGTACCAAGTCCACAGGGAAGCGGCCTGTCCTCCTCAGAAGGGCCTTCACACTAGGTGAGGAATCAGAGGTGCCCTCGTGCAGCCTAGAAGGAAGGAAAGAAACAAGGAGCCCTGGGGTGAGCTGCCCCCAGGAGCTGCGTGGCAGGAACAGCAGCAGCCTCTGGCAGCCAAGAGAAGAACCAGAAAGAGGACGAAGACCGTGGTCCTCCAGCCTCACCGAGTGAGCCCTACAGAGCAGCCGGAGTCCCAGGAGACACGGCAGACACCTCAACTGCAGCTTTCTGAGCTCCTGAGCAGACGACCAGCTGACCCAGGGCTGGGTTCCTCACCCGTGGAAACCATGAGATCACACACTGAATACATTTGTGTTGTTTAAGCTGCTGGGCTTGGGGTGATTTGTTACACAGCACAGGTAACTGATGCACCCTGTCAACTGGGACAGGAGAGCTGGCAGTGGGGGCCTGGGAGCTCATGAATTCTTCAACTGATGGCGTCTCCCCATCTCAGCCCCAAGAAGGGCAGCAGGGGTCAGGCTGCTCCAGAACCAGGAGCTGCCCAGGTTAGGGGGTGGAGCTTGGCTGGGAGAGGTATTGAGGGGGAAATTGGCCACCCCCAGCTCCTTCTTCCTGCCCCAGCCTGCCAGGCATGGAGAGGGAGAGCCGCTCACTGCCACCCTTCCCAGCCCCAGCGCAGCCAGCCCAGACTGGGCTGGGGGAGAACCAGGATCTCCACTAGGGGTGCGAGCCCCTCCCCAGGTGAGCCTCCAGAGGCCCCAGGTGAGCCTGACAATGAACTCGGGCCAGTACGGGGGGGTCACCCAGACCTCCTGTCCTGCCTCTCCAATGTCCTCTGGATCTGACACCGGAATTAAACAAGTGAAGCCATGGCAAAACGAAGTCTCTGCACAGCAAGAGAGAGAATCGACCAGACGAAAGGCAGTCTGTCAAGTGGGAGGAAGCGTCTGCAAACCGTGCGCCTGATAAGAGGTGAACACCCCAGATGGGAAGAGTTGATACAGCTCAACGAATCAGCCCAATTAAAAGTGGGCAAAAAAAAAAGAGGACACCAATGAGTTCACCTAAAAACAGAAACAGACTCACAGACATAGCAAATAATCTTACGGCTACTGGGGGAAAGGGGGTGGAAAGGGATAAATTTGGGAGTTTGAGATTTGCAAATGTTAGCCACTAATAAAAACATAAAAAACAAATTTCTTCTGTACAGCACAGGGAACTATATTCAACAGCTTTAATGAAAAAGAATATGAAAATGAATGTATGTATGTATATGTGTGACTGGGACATTGTGCTGAACACCAGAAATTGACACACTGTAACTGACTGTCCCTCAATAAAAAAATGAATTAATAAAAGTTGGGCAGAGGACTTGAACAGACATTTTCCCCAAGAAGACATGCAGATGGCCGGTGGGTCCATGAAAAGATCCTCAGCATCATTAATCATCAAGCAAACGCAGATCAAAACCATATGAGATCACATCGCTCACACCCGTTAGAATGGCTACTGTCACAACACTAAGAGATAGCAAGTGCGGGGAGAACGTGGAGAGAAGGGAGCCCCTGTGCACTGCTGGTGGAGATGGAAATTGGTGCAGCCACCGTGGAAAACAGCATGGAAGTTCCTCAAAAGATTGGAAATACAACTACCATCCCATGCGGCAGTCCCACCTCTGGGTGTGCACTTGAAGGAAATGAAACCAGAGTCTTGAAGAGGCGCCTGCACCCCAGCGTTCACAGCAGCGCTGTTCACAACAGCCAGGACACGGAAGCGACCCAAAAGTCCATCGACAGAGGACTGGACACAAAAGATGTGGTGTATTTATACCACGGAACACTACTCCGCTCTCAAAGAGAATGAAACAATGCCATTTGCAGCAACATGGATGGATCTTGAGGGCATCACACTGAGTGAGATCAGTCAGGCAGGCAGAGAAAGACAAATACTGTGTGGTCTCACTTCGAGGTGGAATCTGAAAGCACGGAACTCACAGAAACCGAGAACAGACGGCGGCCCTTAGGGACTGGGAGTCGGGGAGGGGCCGCGGGCAACGTGGGGAGGTGCTGGCCAACGGGTGTGAACTTCCAGTTATAGGGGGGTAAGCTCCGGGCGCTAATGTACTAAAATAATACTATATTTTATACAAACACGATGAAAATAGGTATTTAATTCTCTCCACAACAATAAAAACACAATGGTAATTCTGTGAGATGAAGGTGTGTTAACCACCCTTACTGTGTAAACATTCCCCATTACGTATGCGTATCAAGTCATCCCAGGTCCACTTTAAACTTACATGCTGTTTTACGTCAGTTGTATCTCAATAAGGCTGAGGGGAGAGAACAAGAGGAAGGCAGGAAAGAAATTTCTCGGGCCGCCTGGCGGAGCCGTCAGTCTCTTTGCTGAAGGAGGTCTGCTGTTCCACGCCCGCCTCGCTCATCTGTGTAACGGCTCCTCTGTGGGTTCCCCTGTTCTCAGTTTTCGGCTTCTTTCCCTGCCTCTGTGAACAGCATCACAAGCAGAAACATCCTTGTTCTCCGTCTCCATCACCAGCCTTCTCAGTCCTGTGGAGGCAACCCCAGGAGCCGTGTCCCGGGCTGAACCGTGTCTCCGCAAATGCATACGTGGGAGTCACGGCCCCCAGTGTGGCTCGGAATGGGCCTGTGCTCAGAGGCAGGGCTCCACAGGGCTGACCAAGTTACAGCACAGACATTAACGGGGGCCTCGCCCGCACAGCTGGTGTCCTCCTACGGAGAGGTCGGGAGATCGGGACGCAGACACACACAGAGGGACAGCCACGTGAGGACCGGGGAGAAGACGGCCGTCTGCCAGCCCAGGAGCGAGACCTCAGGAGAACCAGCCCCAACGGCACCTGCGTCTGAGACGTCCAGCCTCCCTGGACTTTGTGACAGCCACCAACGCAGACCAGTATGGACTGGGATTTAGGGCTGAGGAGCAAAGACGGCGCTTCCCGGCCCTCACAGTACCGGAGGGCTTTCCACAAAAGCCGTCGAACGTCCGTCTCCCACCAGCAGTGGGGACCATGTGTTTCTCTTCGTATCCTGTTAGTTCCTTCCTTTTAATTCTGCTCATTGGATGGGTTTTAAGTGATAGCTCACTGTTACTTTAATTTGAATTTTTTTTACAAATTTGAAAGGTTACTTTCATTTACATTTATTATAAAATATTGGCTCCATTCGCTGAGCTGTGCAGTGTGTCCTGGTAGCTGTTTTCTTCCCCAAAGTTTGCACCTCTTTCCCCACCTGTCTCGCCCCTCCCCTTCCCACTCCCCACTGGGGACCACTAGGCGGTTCTTCACACACGTAAGTTTGCTTTCTTTTCGTTGTCTTTACCTGTTGCACTTTTTGATTCCACACATATTAGTGATGTCATACAGTATTTGTCTTTCTCTGCCCTTCAAGTCCGTCCACGTTGCTGCAATGGTGAAATTTCATTCTTTTTTAAGACTGAGCAGAACGCCACTGCGTACACACACATGCCTTTACCCAGTCACCTGCTGGCGGGCACCTGGGTGGTGCCCACGTCTTGGCCATTGTAAACACTGCTGCCTTGAACACTGAGTCCATGTATCTTTTCAGATTAGTGTTTTGGGGCTTTTTTGATGTAGACCCAGCAGTGGAATTGCCGGGTCATACGGTGGTTCTGGGTCTAGTTTTTAGAGAAGCCTGCATGCTGTTCCCTACAGTTCACACTCCCACCCACAGAGTGTGAGGGTCTCTTCGCCGCACCCTCCCCAGCGCTTGCGTTTTGTGCTCCTCTTGATGGTGGCCGTTCGGGCAGGTGCGAGGTGACTTCTCACTGGGGTCTGGGTGTGCGTGTCCATGACAGTAGCGAGGCCGAGCATCTCTCCAGGCACCTGCCGACCACCCGCATTCCCCTACTGTTAGTGGTTTTGAGCACCTTTTGTCTGCTGTTCGCCATTCAAATTTACTCTTTAGTGAATCCATACTCTCGGCCTGTTTTCTCCACTGGATTGTTTGTTTTTCTCCTACCAGTTCATAAGCGCTCTTTGTGTCTTGTAGACAGTCGCTTCGGATTGTCACGTTCATTGTAAATAGCTTTTTATTCCTCCCAACTTGTCCTTTCCACTGCCTTTGTTTTGGGCATCTGTCTGCAGACGTTGTGCAGCACAGGCTGTTTATAACTCACTCTGAGAGCTTCGGGGTCTGCAGGCCGCTTGGTAAGGCCCCCTCACTCCTGCATGGCACACAGGCTCCGGACCATCCTGCCCCATTTTATTTCGTTTTACATTTAAGTCTATAATCCACGTGGAATTTACTTTCAACTAAGATGTAAGGGTGGCTCCAGCTTTTCGGCCTTCCAGGAGGATGCTGGCTGTTCTGGCCCCTTGTTAAAGGGGCCTCTTTCTACTCTGAAACAAAGCTCTTGTCCTCTGCTGGCGTCCGGGCCATGCCGGGGCGTTTCTGACTTCCCAGCCGTCCCGCGCTGCGGGCTTCCATCCCTGCGCCAACACCTTGTTGCTCGTTGAGGGTGCAGAGACATAACCTTGAGTCTGAACATCAGTCTTGTGTCCTGCAAACCTGTGAGCTCCTTTATGAGCTGTAGTTGTTTTTGTGGGTTCCTGGGGGTGTTTCTTATGCACACAGTACTGTCCTCTGCAGATGAAGACAGTCTGCTGTTCTAATTAAGGGCTTTTGACCCCACCTTCTTGCCCACTTGCCCTGGTTAGAGCCTTCATGCCCTGCTGAGTGAAAAAGCCAGGATCAGATGTACTGGTCTTCTTCCTGATCTCAGGGGGAAGGCTTCTGACTGTGAAGCAGGAAGTTAGCTGTGAGTTTACTGTCCGTGTTTTTTATGAGGTTGAGGAAATTCTCTTTTATCCCTCGTTCACTGAATTTTTTTAATCACAAGAGTGCTGAGCTTGCTAACTACTTTCCTGTGTCTGTGGAGACGTCCGTGCAGGCTTTGTCCTCTGAGCTCTTCATGTGGTGCGAGACACCGATCGCATTTTGTGTGGTGAGTCCTCCCTCCATGCCTGCGGTGAGCCCGCTTGGCAACGCCGCGCAGTCCTTCCTGCTTGTTGCTGGGTTCAGGTTACTGCTATTTTGTTGAGGATTTTCCCATCTCTGTTTACAGGAGAATTCACAGGATGTCGGTCTGTACCATATCGTCTTGTGAGGGCTTCATCAGTCTCTTGGGTCGGGTTAATTCTGGCCTCGTGGGCTGAGCTGGGAAAAGGTCTCCCCCCTCACTTCCGGGAAGCGTCTGTGGAGGTTCGTGTTCTCTGAACGTTTGGTGAAATTCACCAGGGAGCCTCCCGGCCCTGGCCTTTCTCTGTGAGAAGGTTTTGATTTCTAATTCAATCTCTTCTTACAAGTCTGAGAAGATTTCTACTTCATCTTAAGTTAGTTTTGAAAATTTATCATCTGCTAGAATTTTGTTCATCTCATCCAAGTTATCTAATTTCCCTAATAATCTTTTCTAATTCTGTAAGAGCAGTAATGAAGCCCCCTTTTAGTGACTGATTTTGTCAGTTTGAATCTTCTCTCCTTTTTGGGGGTCAGTACATCTAAAGATTTGTCACTTTTCCTTTTGCCTCGTTGCATCCGAGAAAGCAAGATGGGTCACCAGCAGCTGTACTGGAGCCACCCTAGAAAATTCGGCCAGGGTTCTCGCTCTTGCCACGTCTGCTCAAACCGGCACGGTCTGATCCGGAAACACGGCCTCAACATGTGCCGCCGGTGTTGCCACCGGTGTTTCCGCCAGGATGCGAAGGACATCAGCTGCATCAAGTTGGATGAAGTGAACGTCCTTGAGTGGACCGTCCAGCACATCTACCTCATGCAGAAACAACGCTAGTTCCTTGTATGTAAAATAAAATTTCCAATTATGAGTGAAAAAAAGAAAGGTTTGTCATTTTTATATTTCTGAAGAACCAGCGTGTCCAGAAGAACAGAGCTCTCGGTTTCATTTGCATTCTCTGCTGCTCCGTGCTCTCTGTTTCACCTGTTTCTGCTCTAATCTTTATTCTTTCCTCCCTGGTGCCTGCCTAGGATTTGCTTTACTCCTCTTTTTCTGATTTCTTGAGGCGGAGGGTAGGTTACTGACTTGAGATCATGTTTTTAATATAGGTGTTCACAGCTGTAAGTTTCTTTCTGTGCACCTTTAATTACTTTACTTGCATCTCGTAAGTTTTGGTGTATTATGTTTCATTTTTGTTCATCTGAATGTATTTTCTAATTTCCCTTGCGATTCCTTCTTTGACCCATCAGTTATTTAAGAATGTATTACTTAATTTCCACATATTTGTGGATTTTCAGATTTCCTTTTATGACTGATTTCTATTTGAATGTCACTTAAATCCTTTTAAACTCACTTGGCTTGTTTTATAGTCTAGCATATGGCCTGTCCTGAAGAGCGGGTCCCGGGCCCCCGAGAGGAATCTGTATTCTGCTGGTACCGGGCGGAGGCCCTGGGGTGCCTGCTAGTTCTCGTAAGTGTGCGGTGCGGGCCAAGTCTTCTCTCTCCGTGCTGACATCCTGCCCGGTGCTCCAGCCGCGTGGGAAGGAGGCTGCCGGAGTCTCCAGCTGCTGCTGAGTTGTCCGTTTCTCCCTTCACTTCCATCAGCTTTACGTCCCCTGTTTCCGGAGCCTGTTACGAGCTGCGTGTGTGTGTAAGACTGTGTGTCTTCCCGGTGGGCTGACCCTTCTATCGCTGTGAAGTGCCCTCTTTATCTCGGGCAACATTTTTTGCTTGTTTTGAAATCTATTTTGTTTCATCCTAGTGCAGCCACACCAGCGTTTCTATGGCTGTTTACACGTTACCTTTTCTATCCTTTCTTTGAAACCGGTATTCAAAGCCACGCCTTTGCGTCTTTCAGTGTAGAATGGGTCTCTTGTAGACAACACATAGTTGGATCTTGGCTTATTTTTTAGATAATCTGACCATCTCTGCCCTTTGACTGGGTTGTCTAATTTATGCACATTTGAAGTTGCTACTGCCCTGGTTAGATTTACGTCTGCCACTTTGCTTTCTGTTTCCTATGTCTCGTTATTTTTGTTCCTCTGTTCTTTATTGCTTTATTTTGTATTAAGTCAAGGTTTCTAATGCAACGTGAGGAATCATTAATTCCTTTGACAATTTAAATTACATATCTGGGCTATTTATCTTAATTTATCAGCTCAGATTTACACTTAGTTCCAGCAAAATATAGAAACTTCACTCTTAAATTGCTTCATTCCCTCCTCTTTTTGTATTATTATTATGTATCTTGCACCACATAAGTTCTAAACCCAATGGGACATTTTAAAATTATTACTTTATATAATCATGTCTTTTTCTTCCAATTTGATTGAGATACAATTGACACAGAGCACTGTATACGTCTCAAGTGTCCAGCACAGTGACTTGGCTCACGTACATCATGAAACGTTTGTCACAATAAATTACTGAACACCATCATCTCATATATATACAAAAATAACAAAACAGGAAGAATATTTTTCTTGTGACAAGAACTCTTAGGATTTACTCTCACCTGTTTTCACATACAACACACAGCAGTGCTCATTGTATTTCTCATGTTGTCCATTATGTCCCCAGTGACTCGCCTTATAACCGTAAGTTTGTACCTCTTCATCACCTTCATTCAATTTCCCCACCTCCACCCCTGCCCCCGATAACCACAAATCTGATCTTTTTTCCTATGAGTTTATTTTCTTTTGTCGTATAATTGACCTGTAATATTGTTAGTTCTTGGTACACAACACAATAATTTTGTACATTTCAAAATAATCACCGTGATAAGTTTAGTTACGATATGTCCCCACACAGAGACACCACATAGTTACTGACCGTATTCCCCTCACTGTGTATTTCAGTTCTGTGACTCATTTATTTTGCAACTAGAAGTCTGTGTACTTTAACCTCAATCACCTGTTTATTCCCTACCCCCCTCCCCTGGCAACCACCTGTTTGTTCTCTGTATAACTCTGCTTCTGTTTTGTTGTTTGTTCATTTGTTTTTCCACATATATGTGAAATCGTACAGTATTTGTATTTTTCCGTCTGACATTTCACTTAGTATGATACCCTCTAAATCCAACTATGCTCTTGAAAGTGGCAAGATTCCGTGCTTTTTCATGATTGACGCGCACCACACCTCGATCCAGCCATCTGCTGACGGGCACCTGGGGTGTTTGCATGTCTTGGCTGCTGCAAATGACACCGTCATGAACACAGGGGCGCATACATATTTTCTAATCACTGCTTTTATTTTCTTTGGATAAATACCCAGGAGTGGAATTGCTGGATCATATGGTAATTCTATTTTTAATTTTTTTTTAGGAACCTCCACGCTGTTTCCCATAGTGGCCGTGCCAACCTGCATTCCCACCAGCAGCGCACAAGTGTTTTACTTTCTCCACACCCTCACCAGCACTTACCATTTGTGGGCTTTTCGACAATAGCCGTTCTGCCAGGTGTGAGGGGATGTGTCATCATGGTTTGGTGCTGAGCATCTTCTGATGTGCATGTGGGCCATCTGTACGTCTGCTATGGAAAAGTGTCTATTCAGATCCTCTGTCCATTTTTTAACTGGGTCGTTTGTTTTTGACGTTGAGTTGTGTGAGCTCCTTTTGTATTTTGGACAGTAACTCCTTGCTGAATACAGCATTTGCATATGTCCTCTCCCATTCAGTAGATGGCCATTTAATTTTGTTAGTAGCTTCCTTTGCCGTGCAAAGGCTTTTCAGTTTGATGTAGCCCCGTTTGCTTACTTTTGCTTCTGTTTCCTTAGCCAGAGGACACATATCCAGAAACCACTGCTGAGAGCAGCGCTGAAGAGCACGCTTCCTGCTGTCTTCTGGAAGTGGAATGGTTTCGGGTCTTATGTTTAAGTCTTCAATCCAGTTTGATTTTCTTTTGGTGCATGGTGTGAGGGAGTTGTCTGGTTTGATTCTTTTGCACGCAGCTGTCCAGTTTTCCCAACACCATTTTTTGAAGGGGCCGTCTTGTCCCCACTGTATATTCTTTCCTCCTTTGTTGTAGATTAATAACCCATATAGGTGTGGGCTTATTTCTGGACTCTCTCTTCTGTTCCATTGAACTATGTGTCTGTTTTTGTTCTGGCACCATACTGTTTTGATGCCTGTAGCTTTGTAGTATGGTTTGAAATCAAGGCATATGTACCTCCAGCTTTGTTCTTTCTTTAGATTGCTTTGGCTACTCAGTGTCTTTTGTGTCGCCATAAACATTTTAATGTTATTTGTTCTAGTTCTGTCAAAAATGCCACTGGTATTTTGATAGGATTGCATGGAATCTGTAGATCACCTCGGGTAGTACAGTCATTTTAATAATATTAATTCTTCCAATCCAAGAACATGGTTTATATTTCCCTCTGTTTGTGTCATCTTCAGTTTCTTTCATCAGAGTCTTTTAGTTTTCAAGGTACAGGCCTTTTACCTCCTTAGTTAGATTTGTTCCTAGATGTTTTATTTTTAATGCAATTGTAAATAGGATGTTTCCTTAATTTCACTTTCTGATAGCTGGTTATTAGCAGATAGAAATGCAACAGATTTCCGTATAATAATTTCGTATCCTGTGACTTTAACAAGTTCACTGATGAGCAGTGGGCTTCTGGTGGCATCCTTAGGATTTTTTATGTGTAGTGTCGTGTCATCTGCAGGCAGTGACAGTTTCACTTCCTTTCCAGTCTGGATTCCTTTTATTTCTTTTATGTCTTGTCTGGTTGCTGTGGCTAGGACTTCCAACACAATGAGAGTGGGCTTCCTTGTCTTGGTCCTGCTCTTATAGCAAATGCTTTCAGCTTTTCACCTTTGAGTATGTTAGCTGTGTGCCTGTCATGTATGGCTTTTATTATGTTGAGGTGTGTTCCCTCTATGCCCACTTTGTTGAGGGTTTTTATCATAAGTGAATGTTGAATTTTGTGAAAACCTTTTCCAGTATCTATTGACGTGATCATTTTTTCTATTATGTCTTTTAAAGAAGCTGCAAGAAAAAAAGCAAGCAAGTACATACAGAGTTTGAACGTTAACCTTTCTTTTTTTCATTCTCTTCATTTCTTTCTGTGGATTTGAATTAGCATCTCCTGCCATTCTTTCACTCCAGTGCAGCTTTTCTCCACCACTTTTTGTTGTTAGCATTAAATGTATCACATGTCTATGCTATAGGCCCCCAAATACAGCTACATACATATTATTTTATGAAATTTCTTTTCAAGTAAGTCAAGAGATAAAAGAAGATATTTGCAAGTTTACAGTCTTTTGTAATCAACTACTTAATTACATATTTGTTTGGATGTGAATGACTATCTTGTGCTGCTTGCTTTCAGTCTGAAGCAGCTTTTGCTATTTCTTATGAGTCGTATTTGTAGCAACTAGTTACCTCAGTTTTTATTTGGGAACACCTTCATTTCACCTCCATACTTTAAAGATAGTTTGACTGGATATAAGGCTTGTGGTTGGCAGGCTTTTCTTTCAGCATGTGGACTATTTCATCCCATTGTCAGCTGTCCCCATTGTTTCTAAGTCAGCTGCTCAATTTACTGGGGTTTCTTTGTACATAATGAGTTGCTTTTCTCTTGCCACTCTCAAGATTTTGTTTCTCTTTGTCTTCAGTGTTTTAGTTAAGACGTATTTGGGTGTATATCTGTGTTTATCCCACTTGGAACACTGCGTTTCTTGGATGTGAAGGTCATAATTTTCAGCAGGTTTGGGAGGTTTCCAGCCATTGCTTCTTCAGGCACCTTTTCTGTCCTTTCCTCCTGCTACGCCCATTATATATACGCTGGTGTTCTTACCGGTGTTCCCTATTCCACTGAACTTCGCTTTCTTCATCATTGCCTTTCTCTTTTTTTCTGTCCTTTGGACCGCATGCTCTCTGCTGGTTCACCATCGCGCTCACTGGCTCGCCCTTCCGTCAGCTCAAGTGCACTGTTAAGCCTCTCTGATTTTCCGTTTTCCTTCTTATACTTTCTAACTCCAGAATTCCCAGTGGCGTCCCAGCCACAGTAAGCGCGCCTGCTGCCTAGGTCTTGGTTTCCAATACCTTCTCCAGTAAAAGGACCCTGAGATCCTCGGAGAAGTGGCTGGCTGCAGGGCTGCGGCAGGGGGCATGCAGGAGGAGCCTCCGTGTACGTTTACTCTTTGCTCATATTTCTTTATCCTTCACCTTCCAAGCCGCTGATGTGGGTCTAAAAGGTGACCATGCTGTCCTTGAATCCAGCTGCTGGCGTTTTCCTTAACTGCAGTAACAAAGTGTGCACTGCCTTGGGCTCTGTACATGCTCATTATTGTCATCATTTTGTCGACTCGCCCCCCGTCTCCTCCAGCAGGTCCCTGTGTTCTTGTGCTTCTGACTGATTTTTATCTCATGTGGTTGCTCCCCACCCCCTTTTTTGGGGTAATCTCTTTCTTGGCTCCCTGGGGCCCAGAAGTGACTATTGCATTACCTACAAACAGCTGTTCTGCAGGTGGTGGGAGGCCAGGTGGACTCTGCTGTGGGCTGGAGCTGTAGACACAGGCACGATGCCAGCCCCGTGCGCCTCCCAGGCGCCTTCCTTCCACCTTCTAACCTCTTCCTATTGTCCCAGCCAACATCCATTTCAGAGGAGGCGGGAGATAGACTTGAGAGTGGAGGGGACAGAGCTATACTTCCAGAATCTCCCTCCCACCCTTTAACCTGGAAAGTCACATCTGACCTCTCCCAGACCCCCAAGATTTTACCCTTGACTGAGATAAGGAGATCATGCTGTCCGCAGGAGGGTCAAGGCCCAAGCCACTTGTCTCTGGAGCCTCCCACAGGAAGGCTCACCTCCAGTCCCATCAAGGACAGTGCGTCCTGAACATCAGTCAGTCAATGTTTCGCGAGTCACAAATTCTGCACCGAAGTGACGTGAAAGGATAGCTGTTGTCTCCCACAGCAGTGGCCGTCAGGGACCATCGGGGCAGAGTAACGAGAGGGGCTGAAGGAGAGACCGAGGGACACCTGAAGCCGCCTCCCGGAACGTGGTCCCAGCTCCTTGACGGCGCGCCTGTGGAGTCAGGAAGAGGCAGCTAAAGGCTCGGGGAATAAGCAGTTCACCACAGTCTGGTCGGCTTTAAAAATGACTGATTCATTTCCCGCCTCCTTCCCCCCTTCCTTCTTCATCAGCTCACCCTTGGCCCGGGATCCGCACGTGAGTGGGTCAGACATCCCTGTGTGGCCTCGGCTGCTGCCCGCATGCTCACTGTGCCCTGATCTCTTTTATGAGCTGCGGGCCCACGGATGCATCTGATCACCTCTCCACTCGCACACCCAGGCTCCCCAGACTGATGTGTGAATTCCACTCACATCCTCTACCCTGGACCTCTGCCCTGCTGGGGCCCTGGACAAAAGGAGGCGGTACAATGTGGGAGGTCCCAGGAGCCTGCTCGTCACCCCACCCTGTTGCTAGGCTACGCCCATTGTGTACTGTTGTCTGGGAAACCCGAGCCCACTTTGGGGGCAGCAGGGGTCCGGGAGGCGGCGTGCACTGAAGACGCTGTGGATGCCTCCTCCTAGACAAGGAGTGGATGACGGCTGCTCAGAGAGCACAGGCCCCGAGGCCCCGGGGCCGGGCAAGGAGGGCCGTGGGAGAACCCGGGAGGCCTGGGGTCCCTGGCCCTGAGCCCGGCAGGAACAGGGCTGCTTACCTGGTGAACAGATGTATTTCCACCAGCCTTTTGCTCTGGACAGAAATAAGCCTACCTCCTCCCTGGGTCAGTTACTTACTTTTAATCTCAGCACGAAGAGTCTGTGGCAATAAATACTCGGATAATGACTGCATTCTCCTGCGAGAGTTTGTCCAGTGAGCCGCCCGGGCGGGGGCGGGGCGGGGGCCCCGGAGGCACGGGGTTCCTCAGGGGCAGGGGGCTGCCAGTGGTCAGCAGACGGCGGATGCTCGGTCGCCTTGAATGCTCACACACCGGGGGGAGGAGAGGGAGAGTCACGAGGACCAAGCGGGTTTTGTCCCAGGAACGTAGCGGGAAACACCGTCAGGAAGCCTGCTTGTGCCAGTCACCTCACCTCACCAGCAGGTGGGCGAGCTCACTGTCCCCTCAGGGGAAGCAGGGCTGGACTTAGCTCCACACCCTGGTGGTGGAAGCTCTTAGGTAATTAGACATACGAGCGCCCCCTTAGCTGATGGAGGGCGACGAGGCAAACACAGCAGACCTCAGGCTTCCGAGTGGATCTTCAGGTGGGACCCACCGAGGTCAGTACCCGGGGAGCTGATTTCTCTCACCGCTGGCCCTCCGCACGGCGCCAGTGGCTTGGCCGCGTTAGGGAAGAACAGGCGGAAACGAGGGGGTGAGGACTGGATGGGAGACGCAAGGCATCGTTTCTGCAGACAATGCGACCTCCGACATAAGGCAAGCTTCCGAGAGACTTTACAATTAGAACTAGTAGGTTTTGGTGGGAGGGTAGAGCACGTGCTTGGCGTGCACGGGGTCCTGGGTTCAATCCCCAGTGCCTCCGTTAAAAACAAATACATAAACCTAATTACCGTCCCTCCAAAATAAACAAATACAAATAATTTTTTAAAAGAATAAGGTTTGATACAAGAAGATATGAAAATCCACAGCATTGCTGCCCAATAGCCAGCACTAACTGGAAGGTGCAAGAGAGAAAACTGCTCAGAACAGCAATGAGCTCTGAGTCCCTCTGCGATCAGTAAAGACGGGCAGCACCTCCTGCGGGAGGACGATGTTATGAGGAGACGGGTGAGGATTTAACCACGGGAGAGACGCAGCGTGAGTGGGAAAATGCAGTCTGAAATGTTCAGTTCTCTTGTAAAATAGTCTATAAATTAAACGCCATTATTTAACATCCTAACAGCATCCCTCATAGCACCTGGTGGATTTCTGCTCCGAGTGGGTGACTGAAGGACTTCGGGTAAGTCAAGTAGGTCGAAAGAACGAGCAGAAGGGGGCTTGTTCCACCAAATAGGAAGATTCCGTCTGGAGCTCTGATCGACTGTGCACAAGCAGGTGGGCCGGTGGCATGGACCAGACCTGTGCTCACAGGAAGGTGGGACGCCCCCGAGGTAGCCAGGTGGCGGCTGGCAGGCAGCTGCCACCAAGAGAAAAGTGAGATGATCCAGATCACGACCTAGTACTGCGCAGGGAATAAAGTCCAGGTGGGCCAAGTCCCTCCTACGGGGCACGGAGCTCTAGGGCGCTTAGAAGAAGCCATGATGGAATGGCTTCGTGATGTCAGACAAATGTTTCTTAAGCACAACTTGAAACACAAACCAGTAAAACAGACGTTGGATCAATCTGACTGCCTTGTAATAAGCAGCTTCTGTACCACACTGAGCACCACAAACAAAGTTAAACATAAAAAAGCTGCCGACCCAGAGGGCGTGTTTCCTAGGAACGCAGCAATCAGTGATTATCATCCGGCAAACATACAGGGCTCGCACAGATCCGGAAGACGCACAGAAAAGAACCAACTAAAAATCGGCGACCCCAAGTTTCTACTGTGCGGCGCAGGGAACGGTGTTCAGCGCCTTGCCGTGGCCCGCAGTGAGAAAGCGCAGCGGGAGCGGGAGGGCGGCGGGAGGGCGCGGTGCCAGAGGCCACGCTTGCTGAGTGCTCGCGGGTCCTGGGTTCGATCCCCAGTCCCTCCTCTAAAAGTAAATAAGCGAGTAAGCCTGACTGCCTCCCCACAAAAAATTTTAAAAAAAGGAAACGAACATACATACGTTCACGTATGGCTGGACTATTACGCCGTGCACCAGAAATCGACACAACATTGTAAGCTGACAGAAAATTAAAAAAAATTTTTAAATAGGCCAAGGACAGGACCAGGAAATTAACAGAAGAGGAAAGTGAGTGGCCAGTGACCGTGCGAAGAGGCACCGCCCCCCCCCCCCCGGGAACCAGGAACAGCAAACGGAAGGGGCCGTTTTACGATTATCACACGGACAAGGAGTAAGGGCCTTTGTCTCCCAGTGTCCCCTAGGTCTGATGCCACTCCTGTGACGCTGGAAAACACGCACGTCTTTACCAAAACAGCACGCTGTGTTGTAGTGATGACATCAAGACACGGTGGCTGAGGCCGTGGAGGAGGAGAGAGGGGCATGGCATGGGTGGGGGGTGCTTGGAGCGCCCCTCTTTCAAGTTTCCACTTCTTAAAGTGCTACCTGGAGAAAAAATATGAAAACAAATCTATGTACGTGTATGCATGACGGGGACACCGCGCTGTATGCCAGAAGCTGACACATTGTCACTGACTGTGCTTCAGTAAGAACTAACAAGCAAACGAAACCCGTTTCCTGGAGGAAAAACGGCAGAGAACTCACGCTGGTCAGGTCTGGGCGGGGGGCACAGATTATCCAGGGTAATTTGTGCCGAGAGTTTGAACCATCCCCTAATAAACACTGGGACAAAGCACACAGATCCTGGGGTCGGGGGTGGGGACTAGGACGAAACGGGGGGAAACAGAGACACTAACGTAGTAGAAGGGTAACCGGAGGAAAGCAAGCTGGCAGAGCTCAGGGCGGAACCCGGAGAGAAAAAGAAGCCATTTCAGATTCGCAGGCGAGCAGCTGCTGAACCCAGCCTCAAGGACGCGTACTCGCCAGCAAGTTGTAACTGCGCACCCGCACCCGCTGAGAGCGGGCCCTGGGGGTCAGGGAGCTCCCTCCCCGCCAGGAGCGCCGGGGACAATAAACAAGGAAACAACAGGACTAGGGAGGGGTGTTCCAGAGACTGCTGTGGAGACGGCTGGACGCAGGGTGCTCTGTGAGGTGTCCCACGGAGCCTTTGGGAGGCCGTGCCCCGTCTGGGACCCGGGCACCAGCAGAGCCCATGTCCCAGGGTGGCGGAGGGGATGCAGGAGCACAGCGCGTGGCTCTGGAGAACAAGAGGGACTGTAGACTGAGGGCGGGGGACACTTGGCAGCCGGGCCACGACTCACGGGCTGTGTGTCTTCCCCGGCCGAGATGTGGGCCCAGAGATCTCGCTGGAGTTAGAGCAGACAGTCCCTGTTTACACTGGATTGCACGGGGCCGTGGAGAACCCGGGTGGACCATGGACTTCCGGCTGAGCAAGGTGGAGGATGGGGTTCCAGGGGCTGAAAGTCCATCTGGGACAGGTGAGCCCTGGTGCCTGGGGACCTCCACCTGGGTGTGTGGGACTCAAGGCACGAGGGCAGGGCGCAGGGGACCCAGAGAAGGCAGGGGGCAAAGAGCTCAGTGAACCTGGGGAGACGGTGGCCACGTGGAAGCAGACAGGGGTATCCATCCGTCACATGGCTGCCCGTCCAGAAGGAACGGGGTGGGGAAGAGAGGAAAATCAGAAATGGAGCAGAAACACACTCAGGCGCGGAGATGTCTGAGCTGCGTCAGGACAGCAGAGGTGCTCCGGGCAGAGCGGAATCCAGGGTCCGGAACGGGCAGAGCCGGACCGAGGTCGGGACAGCCCGAGCCTCCTCCAGGCTGTGCAGGGGTTGGCGGTGTTCGGTTCCTGGCGTTTGTAGGGCCAGGGTCTCTGCGTCCTTGCTGGCTGTCAGATAGGGGCTGTCCTTGGCTTCCAGAAGTTTCCTACATCCCTTGGCCAGTGGCCACCTCACAAAGCCAGCCGCGCCAGTCGAGTGCTCACGCTGCCTGCCCTGCCCCTCCCATCCGGCCTCTCTCTGACCGCAGGGCAGGGCTGATGCCCTCCCACTGCGCCCACCGGATGACGCAGACGGTGTCCACCTCAAGTCCTCACGCAGCCGCACCTGCGAAGTCCGCCTGGGCACAGGCTCCGGGCATCGCTGGGCGCCCTTACTCAACCCGCTGTCAGCAGAGAAAAAGAACGCAAGCGCGGCAAAGCGGGGACCGGAGGTGCGTCTCAGAGGAGGCTGAGGGAGTCCGCCGCGTGCTTCCCGTGACTTCTCCGTGGGCCCGAGCGCTTAGCGGGATGGAGAGGCAATTCCCCAAGACCCCGAATGCAGGTCCCCGTGCTCTGCGGTAGAGAGCTGCTGCTTACCGACTCCGTACGCAGTGGTGCGTGTCTGCAGATCTCAGGCCCCCAGCTTATCCCTCTCCACCCTTCCCCGGCAACCGCAAGTTTGTTTCCTCCGCGAGTCTGTTTCTGTTTTGTAAACAAGTTCATTTGTGTCTTTTTTAAAGATCCCACACGTAAGTGATAACGGAAACTGACACAGCGTTGTAAACGGACTGCACTTCAATTAAAACACAAAACGGCGTTTCTCGGTGAAGGCCCCGGGCCGAAGCCGCTCCGGCCGCTGCCGCCACCTCCAGGCTGTGGCGGGCGGGCGGGGTCTCACCCAGCCTGGTGTCGCTCAGGCACAGAGGCTCCAGGCAACTCTCTCAAGTTTTCAGACAGGTGTCCAAGAGGATGACGCGCTGAGCACGTGAGGCCCAGGACCCAGGCCCGGGCAGGCAGCCCTCCCGCCGGGCCTGACGCCGCTTCCACGTGGAAAGGGCAGAACGGCAGTGGGGTTTTGTCGCAGACCGCGTGGCCAGGATGTGCGTGGCAGAACACCCACATGACAGAGCTGAGGGCAAGTTGGGGCGCAGTGAGAGCGAAGGAAGCACAAATGTGTTTGCTCCTCCATGTTTCACCGCAGGAAGCCAACCGGAAGTCGGACTTTACAAATTGGGAAGCGGAGGTTTGGTGGTCGTTGAGGTTGGGCTCTGGGTGTCTCCCTGTCCTGCTGAGCTGGGGTTCATGGTCCGACTTCACTCCCTTTGACGCTCTGTCCTGATCACCTGCCCACGGGCTTTCCGAGTTCAGGTGGCCTTGCCGCCCACCAGGTGCCCCAGCTGCCCCCGCAGCCCCCCCCCCCCGCTCCAGGCACAGCCCTGGGCCCGGCCCCCCGGACGCGCTGCCCCTCTGCCCGACCTCCGTGGTCTGTCTCTGCTCCTCTTCCTGCTCACCAGCCTGGCTGCCTTTTGCTGTGGGCGGGTGTCCACTCATCCACCCAGACTGGTTTTTATATCAGGCCCCACAAGGCCCAAAGCTTTCTTGGCATCCTCCGGGCAGACCAGTGTGACCCTGTCTCAGGACAGCGATACCTCTTTGTCATGTGTGTCCCTTCTGAACGGTGAGCTCCATGGGCCCCGGGAGCCCTGCGGGTGGGAAGGGAGCATGTTGATGGCCTGATGGGGTGGCTGAGGGTCTGTCTGTAAATGCCCAGCAGGAAGACACCGGCTTCCAGTGGACCGCTCTTCAAATGCAAAGTGTACACCCTGCCCGAGTCCTAGACAGGTGCCGATTATAGAAGGACCCCAGGGGCTCGCCACGGACTTGCTGCGACCTCCAAAGTCTAGGGCGTGGCTTTTCCAGAGATGTCCTCTGTGAACGGCTCAGTGCACGTTAAAGAAAATCCATCAGTGCACGTCTTCTTTAATTTTCAGTTCCTATTAGCAGTGCTGACCCGAGGATTCCTAGGGCAAGGGGCAGGCCGGGTTTACGTCTCCTCCATCGGTGTCCTCTCCTCCGGCCGGGTGGGCACGGCCCTGCCTGCCTGTCTCTACCTGCTGCCTGGTTTTTAGATCACAGTGCAGCTCAGTTCAGCTCAGTTCGTCCGTTACTTCTGCTCCTTTCCGGTCCGTTTTCAGTTCAGTCTAAGCCAACGCCAGTTTAACCCGGTTCAGTTCCAAGTTCCGTTTTCAGTTCAGTCTAAGCCAACGCCAGTTTAACCCAGTTCAGTTCCAAGTTCAGTTTCTATTTCATCTGGAGAGTGGCGGCTGTGCTCCTGTCCTGAGCTGGGCTCCATGGGGAAGATGAGCTCTGGGACCCTGCAAGGCGAGGTGGGTAGTGGGGCTCACCCAGAGGTGCCCCAGGAGCAGCAGGGCGGACATGGAGGCCACATGCCCTGTGCCCACGAGCAAGACACTGACCGAGCATGATGCACGGTGAGCCAATGTTCGTGCCAAGTCCTGGCGGCTCCCCAAGCATGTCTGTGCAGCACCGTGAGCTCGGGCAGGTGTCCTGGGGGTCAAAAGTGTGTCTGCAGTGGAAGGAAACATGATCGAACACATTGAAACACTTTCTTTACTGCCGTCTTCCCAAGGTTTCTGATGCGCTGTGTGTGCTGTGAGCTTCTAAGGAGAGACTGCTCTAAAAAGTTTCTAGAAATAACCCACTAGTTCCAGGCGAACACAGCTGCCGAGGGCAGGTCCTGGGCTGGGGTCAGGACAGCTGGGTTCTCAGCCCGAGCTGGCTGATGGTGAACATGTGAGGGGGCCCTGCTTCAGGCTCCCAGGGTGGAGGGGAGTGTGTCGTGGTGGCCCAGCTCCGGGGTCCCCAGCTGCTATGAGCCCGCTGTGAGCATCTGGTTTCAGGCGTGCCTGCTGGTGCTCCCAGCTCTCAGGACAAACCCAGACGGAGACCCTGAGCCCAGCCTCTCCAACGGTGCGCAAGGGACCACAACTTGTCCAGATGTAGACAGACGTAGATCCCGTCTGCAAAGGGCAGGGTTGGCCGGAGCTCTGTGCCGGGTGTCCCCAGTGCTGGGTGCCCGCCCGGAGGTGGAGTCCTGCCTAAGCGGCCCCTCTCCCAGGACGCTGTGTCCTGTCCCTCCCAGGGTGGCCCCGGGAAGCAAGATAAGTCAAGGAAAAAACCCTCCTCTGCCTTCGAGATGACTGATTTCCATATGCCCAGTGAAACGACCCCAAAGTTGAGTCTCAAGACTCCTTGGAGCAGGAGCGGTTTGCCTGGGAAATTTGAGACGCAAATTCAATTCATCATTATTTATGAACCCACAGGGAGGGGTTTATTACTCTGATTACTCACTAATCATTCCCCATAAATGCAGGAACCGACAAAATCCCACAGAATCAATAAAGTGGTAAGTTCCCCGTCTAAATCACGGCTCCCAGCATTCTTGAGTAAACCTTCCAGTAATTTACAAAGGCTGTTGAATCTTATAGTAAGTGTTTTTCAAACCAAGCTGGATTCTAAACAATAATGACTTTTTAATGTGGCTCTGTGATTACATTGTCATAGTGAAATACGGGGGTCTTTGACTGCATCCGAAATGAGCCTGGTGTGAATTACTCGCAGACACAGACCAGCGCGGCCACAGGTAAAGCAATCTTCATAAATTACCCTCCAATCCGGGTGGCCTGGCAGGCGAGGCCTGATGCCAATGTTGGCAACTTAAATTTCAACGGGCAGTTTGTAAACAAGCCCTTCCTTTTGTTCCGGAGTGGTGGCCACGGCCCCGCGGCATGGGCTGTGACCTCGTGTGATTCCGCATGGGGCCACCAGCCCACCTGGCCGCTTATGCGGAAGTGAATGAAAGGTAACGAGCTTTCAACGGCTCCCTGTCCTGCCGGGAAGGGCCCAGGGGCCCCGCTGCCCCACAGCTGGGGGCCTGCCCACCCTGTGTCTCCATGGGCCTGAGCCTGTGCTTGGCACCTAGTGGGGCCCAGAGATGGACAAGACATGACGAGGGACCTTGCCTCCAAGACCTTCAGGCCAGCCGGCTGGGGACGCGCTGGAGGTTCCCCACTGGGCCCTCTGACCAAGGGCCCATCCTACTGGTCTCCCCTGCTCCAGCCTGGGGGTTGGGGTGCTCCTCCAGGCTGGACCCTGGCTCGTCCATGCGTGCAGGGCCACGCCTGGTTGTGTCGGGAGACTGGGTGTCAGGGAGAGTTTGCGGAAGGCATGTACGCACGCCTGGGGTTCCCGGGGCACAAGGCACCGTGGGGCGGGAGGTGACTATTCCAGAAGCTTCTGCAGCATTCGGTCTCTGAGAGGGTGGAAGGGCGCCTTCTCCCTACTGTCCTGCCTGTTAGGGCTGGGGGTGCCTCACCCCGTCACGCCGCCAGGGGCTGAGACCTTTCCCCAGTCCCTGGACGCTGCCCCACAGCAGGGGAGACAGGAAGGGAGAGGAGAGGTACCACCGAGGTGAGATAGCTGCACTGCCCCCGGGTTATCTGTACGACTGCACGAAGCCTGCGTCTCACAGCTGGTTGCGCAGCTGGTGGAAGGTCCCTGGGCCCCATGGCTCCCATCTCCCAGGGACCCCGGGTGGCTCCCAAGTCCCTTACTCCTTCAGGGGCTGTCTCTCAGAGTGGGGACCCTCTGGTCTTGGTGACACTGCTCCTCAGGAAAGCGGGAAGTGAGGGTGCAGTGGTGCCTCACCTTTGCCAGGTGTTGCTATGGAAACGCTGAGGGTCAGGCTGGAGGCACTGGAGACCCGACGGGACCCGAGGGACAGGGACAGGCTGTGTGCGCCTGGCCTCCTGTCCTCCAGCAGTCAAAGGAGCTATGAGGGGTCGGTGACCAAGTCCAGCCTCCCAGGATGAGGGCCTGGGGTCCCTGGGACAGCTGCCCCTCCATGAGCCCAAGGAGAGCCCCACAGCCCATCAGCAAGACTTATGGTGATGGCATGGGGTTGCTGACAGCAGCCCCAGCCCCTGGGAAGGCATTATCGTCACCCTGCTTTGTGGACGGGACACAGAGGTCAGGGAGAAAGGGACCCCACCTAGGGCCCCAGCACTGTGCATGGCAGTGGGGGTGGGTCTCCCGCATCTTAGCCAAGTTCCTCCTGTGCCCCCTGTATAGCTGGGGGTGGGGCAGGGAAGCTTGACTGGGGAGGGGGCCAGGAGCAACTGTCAGCCCTGCTCACACACGCCCCCGACCCAACAACACCTGGCACGCCCATCCCCACTTGGCAGATTTGGAGACTGAGGCCCAGGCTTGCCATTACCCAGTCGGCCCGAGTTCCCTCACCCGGGAGCTGGGATCCAACTCCTCCCCTCCCGGCTCCGAGGGCTGCGAGGTCAGCAGCCCCGCCCACGGCCAGCCCTGACCCCGGGCCTCTCTGCCTGCTCTTGTGGGCATGGGGTGAGTGGGCACACCCCGACTTCCCAGGACGGCTGAGAAAATCTAAGGACGGCATGAGTCGCTGACAGCTCAGCCCCAGGAAGGGGTGGTCAGGAAGTTCCTTCCTGGTATTTAACGGAAGAACTTGTGGCGACCGGACCGTTTTCGGGAGGAAAAGGCCCTCTCTTCAACATCTCTTCTTTTATCAAATAAAAATGAGGAAGGAGCTGGGGGCCAGCGGCCTCCTGCGACGACACCAGAGGCAGCCGACTGAATGCCCCTCACGTGGACCTCGGTGACGGCGACAAGGAGCCCCACGGGACAAGCAGCCACTCCCAGGGAGGGGAGAAGCGCCAGGCGTGTCGCGTCAAAAATTAACGTGCGGACTTGCAGCCTGTGCAGCAGCGCAGAGCCTGGCTGAACAGACGGCGCGTACTGAGGTCGACTGGGGAGCGTTCCGTTAGGAAACAGATGCGATCCTGCCCGTCTCCCAGATAAACAGTTTTCTCTCCACACCTAGGCAGGAGGCCTTAGCTTAGCGGGTAACGATCTAAATTATGTATTAAACTCCATTACTTTTTATTACTGCTTTCCAATTAAGGTGCCCTGATTGACTCGCTTGCGTGGAGGCTTGCCGCCGCCCTCCCTGGTCCCCGGGCCCGGTTCTGGTCGCGCACACGCTGCTCACCCGGCTTAATTAAGTGTGTCTCTCCCTCGTTCCACCCAGCGACGAGGTGCTGCTTCTAATGATGAGTAAACAGCGCGCCGGCGTGATTACCAGCTAAATTACCCGCCTGCGGGCGTCACTGGCGGCAGACACCTCTAATGCAAAAATACCTCCCTGCCCTCCAGCTCAGCGTTCCCCTAATCAGACACGCTCCCACGGCGGGCTCTGGGGGACGCAGCGGGTCCCGCCCTGCCGCTGCTGTGACGAGCACCTCCACCTGCTCAGGGCGACCACCCCCGTCCCCACCGCGTGCTGGCCGGCAGGGCCATCCCTCAGCAGACACCCCGCCGTCACAGCGACGCCCCGTTCAGATAAGAGCGCGCCTTCCAAGCATCCAGGCTCCTCCGTGCTCAGGAGGCTGGATGTCAGCGATCCAGGCACCGGCAGATCAGTGTGTGGAGAGGACCAGCTTCCTGGCCCTGCACGGCCGTCCCTCCCTGCATCCTCACGGGACGGGAGGGGAGCATGAGCTCCGTGGTGCCACTGGATCAGGGCAATGATCCCAGTCATGGGGGCTCCACCCTCATGACCTAATCACCCAAGGCCCCGCCTCCAATATCACCACCTTGGGGGTTAGGCTTCAAAATATGAATTCTGGGGGGACACAAACCTTCAGGCCATTGTAGCTGGGAGGCCTCACGTGTCAGGGAGTGGGAGAGAGGGCGGGCCCCCCGGAAATGCCCAGGAAAATGGTCAGCCAAGCAAGGGTGGGAGCACCGCCGCACGGCGGGCCAGGTGAGCCCTGGCCTGACAGCCCACCCAAGGGTGGGGGCAGCGGGGAGCTGCAGGCGGGGCTGGGAGGGGGTCCTGCGGGAAGCTGAGGCACAGGCTTAAATGTCCCCTGAATTCTGCGGGGGTGCAGTGCCCAATCCTGAGTGGCTCAAAGTCAGGGCCCTGGGTCAGGCTGGCACCCAGGGCGTGCGAGCTGGCGGTGGCTACCAGATTTGGGTGGTTATCAGAGAAAGAAGCCCCTTTCTGTCTCTGCTCACCTGAGAGGCTCCAGAGAGGCAGAGACTGGGCCAGAGTTAGCTGAGGCCTGGTCCCCGCACATCCTCCCATCACCCTGAGGGGACCACAGAGACATCCAGGAGGACCAGGACCATGAAATCCCAACCTGGCAGGTGGGAGGGTGTGTGAGTGTGCCCGCGTGTGCATGTGTGTGCGTGTGTGTGCGTGCGGTGGGGGTGCTCCCCGACGAGGTTCTCAGGCCCTCCTGACACCTGTGGGTGCCCAGGCCCCAGTTCGGGGTGCCTGCTCCAGCTGGCACAGGGGGAGGAAAGGATCATGGCATTTTGCACCAGCTGGATGGCATCTGGTCTTATCTCTTCTCTCTCTGCTGAGCAGCCTCAGCCAGGTGACCCAACGTCCCAAGCCGCCCCACCTTCCTTCTCATCCACCTGAGCCGCACTCCCCGGCACGGCCCGAGGTCCCACCACGAGGCTCCCCAGGCAGCTCTTCTGGTCACACCTGCAGCCTGGAGGCCACGCATGCTCCCAGCTGGATGGAAGGTGGTAGCTGGGACACTGAGCTGGGCAGACTCCCAGGTTCTGGCCCCTGAGCCCTCCTGAGTGCTGTCCCCATGCTGGACCCCTAGAGGCCACAGGAAAGGAAGAGCCTGGCTTTGGCCTCCAGAGATGAAGGAGCTGTGGTCTGGGAGTGCAGGCCAGGCAGGAGAGGGCCTGAGATCGGAAGAGTCAAGGAATGCTGCCTGGAGGAGGCGGCCTTTAAATCTTGACTCAATGGCACCTGAGAGGGACAATCAGCACCTCCCCCTGGGGCCTGCATCCCGCATTCTGGGACACTCTAAATGCCAGGGACAGACGGGCGAGCACCGTCCCCAAGGCAGGGCACGCAGACCCACCGGCCCCCACCAGGTCTCGCACAGGCCCTGGAGTTCACTTTTTGTTTGTTTGATGAATTTCTCCGACGTTCAAGAAAGAAATTAATTTTACTTGTTCCTCCAAGCGGTCATTAGAAAAGCTTTTAATGAACACAGTAAAACCCAACTAATTATCACAATGGCATTTCACTCTAAATAAAGTTGACAGGAACCACGAATATGACACATATAATTCTCTTGAGTTTATTAAAGTACATTTATCACCTTTTATCCTAGAGGAAACTGATCATATTAGTCTGCGATAATTTCACTAATATTTCCTCTCTGCATCTAATATTTAAGGGGAGTTTACTGATATTAAAGTCATAACGCATTATATGGAGATGACCTTGCGTTCTAATTACTCTTCCCGGTGAGGGATGGGGGCTGGGCGACGCTGTGCATCTCCAAGATGGAACCACCGCGTACTTAACGACAGGCCTCTGATTAGGTAAGGTCCCCGTCCCCTTTCCGTGGAGTTGGTCCCGACTGATGCCACATGGGGTGGTCACTCTTCCTCGTGGAACGTGAGCTGGGGCCTTGGGGCTGGACAAAGAGCGTGTTTATTCTTAACCTGAAAGCTACGTTCCTTCCAAAAAGGCCACATGTGAATTTTCCCATCTTGCTCTGGGATTCTTATTCCAGTCGTGAAACGTCACTGGGCTGAGAAGGTGGGGGCTTGTGGGACCTCAGGTCCCTTCCTCAACCGCCCTCGGCAGCTCCCCTCACACTCAGGTCCACAGGGAGGCCCGCCCAGCTGCCCCCACCCTCCCCTCCCTCAGGGCCTCCTGCAGTCCTGTCTGGCAGGGTGGGCAGCTGGTGCCCATGTGCCAGGCAGCCCAGACCCCATTGGCTGAAAACAACCGCAGCTGGGTTCCAACCCCACACGTGGGTGGGCGGGGGTCTGTTCACCCGGGCTCTCTGGGGGCCAGGCTGCTGGGTCCCTCATCTTGTGAAGCTGCCCTCTCAGCACGGGGCTCTGGGGGCCCACGCCCAGGAAGAGAGGGTGGCCCCTGCACCTCCACCCTGGGGGCTTCTCCCTGGAGGGACTCACCCGTCACTGTCTAGATGGGGTCCCAGGCCCTGATCTCAGTGCCGCAGCCCAGGAGGCGCCCAGGCGAGCCCCACGCCTTGCCTGCCAGGTGTGGACCGACGTCTCTCTGGGGGGCACGAACATTTTCAGCCAGGATGGGGGACCTCCAGGTTCACGTCAACCTGAGCCCGTGGGCCCCACGCCCTGCTGGTGAGCCACCCCAGCTGTTTAATGGGCTGATGCCCAGTGTCCTCCGTTCCTGTCCTGGCTGCTCGCCTCCCCCTGCCGTCTGGATGGAGGGGCTGGTGTCACGCGTCCAAGCCCCACTCGACTTCCTGCCTCCGAGGCCTGTGGGACAGAGGACAGGCCCTGCTCCTACGCCCTGGCCTCCCCGCCCGCTGCGCCAGGGCTCAGATGTGCTCTCCTGACGCCCATCCTTAAGAAGACAAAGGGAGGCGCAGAACCCAGCCCAGTCTGCTGTGCCCAGCCCGCCCCTTCCCGCCAACATGACCCCTTCCAGCCCCCAGCCCCTCCCCAAAGCCCCCCTTCTCCCGCCCTCCACAGATAGGACTTCAAGGTTCCAGCTGAGTCTCAGGGCTCCTCCCTGTGGTCCCGTCCCTCCTCCTGGTCCAGGTCTCCCCGATCTTCTCCATCCACCCCCGGGTTTTCACCTGCGCTCCCCGCGACGCCCCGGTTCACCTGGCGGCTGTCTCCCTCCGCTCAAGCCCTGGGGTCATCCGGGGCCCTCACCTCTCCTCTTCCCGGGACGCCTCCCCACCCCGGAGTCCAGTCTGTCTGCCTCCTAACACCTCAGCCCCACCCTCCTCCCCGTGCGTCCTGCCTTCTGTGCTGCAGACCTGCGCCACAGCGGCCTCGCCTAATGCTTTGTTCTGGTCACGGTCATTTGTTTGAATTACATGAGTCACACAGGAGCGGATGTCTGGGAACCCTTCGTGCGCGTGGCCAGATCTGGAGTACAAAGCTGGCTCCCTTCCCTCGGCCCCTCTCCTGCCCGGGGCCTCAGTGGGGAGGTGCCCAGACCACGCCTCCCCGTGGACGCGCACGGGGGCACACCCAGGACGGGGTGGCCTCCTGCATGTCCACGGGTCGTCTGCGCCTCCCTTTTCATAAGTAGCACAGTGTCTTGGGAGCTTTCAAGTTGGCACACACAGCTCCACCTTATTTTTTTTGTTTATTTTCTGATGGCTGCAGCATTCGCGGTCCTGTGCACCACATGTCCGGGTCACAGCCTCTCCTCTGCTGACAAAGAACTAAGCTGCTTCTCTTTCCTTCTCTTCCTTTTTTTTCCCCTTTGGTGGGGGAGGTAATTAGGTTTATTTAGTTGTTTATTATTATTATTTATTTGATGGAGGTGCTGGGGATTGAACCCAGGACCTCGTGCATGCTAAGCATGCGCTCCACCCCCCTCTCCCCTTTCCTTCCCTTTCTAATTGTTTTGTTCTGTCACCACGCACATCTGTGCCCAAGGCTCGTCACCGTCCTATGTGCACCACCCTTGGAGCAGCGCTCTCGGCGGGCAGGCTGTGTCGAGGGGCACACGTGGAAGTTCCGGGCAGATATTCCCAAACTGTCTCCTGAAAAGGCTGCAGAAGTATCCCGCACCAGCGGCACGGGAGGGGCCGGCTTAGCCTACCCCTTTGCACCATGAGGAAGTATCGATCTGCCCTTCGTCCAGTGTTGCAGGTGAAAAAGTTTCTCATCGTTGCTTGAGCTGGCTTGTCCCTGGTGACAGGTAAAACCAAACATTGTTTATCTTGTGTGTTCGTGTCTTTGTATCTCTTTTTAATCTGCAGGCATTACCTGTGTTTACGGCTTAGAAACCTACCTTTGCCCCCCGGGCAACCTGTTCCAGGCGCGCCGGCGGCCCCCTGCCCTCCCCAGAGCGCAGCAGCCGTTAGCTCCTCGTGTCTGTAGGCGCGGGTCTGTTCCCGGATTGACGTGTGCCTGATCTGTGAGTCCCGTTCTCCTTGCTCCTTCTGGTTTTCGGAAATTGTGCTTGCTACGCCCACGTGCCTTCTCGTCCAGGTGGATTTCCGTCAGCGTGTCGCGTTCCGTGGGAGGTGCAACTGCAGCGTGACCGGGATTCGTGAGCAGATCGCTCCGGGCACCACCGGCGTTTTGACAGCCTCTGTTTTCTCATTTCGGGACAGGATCTCTCTCCCCATTTACCCAGACTTTCTTTTGTGGCTGCTGACAAAGTTTACCTTTTCCTCCCATAGGTTTGTCTGTGTTTCTGTGAGTTCTTTTTCCCCAAGAATTTTACACTTTTTCTGGTGATTGCAAATGGGGACGGATTTTTTTTTTATTGAGGTCTAGTCAGTTTACAATGTGGTGCACAGCATACATACATTCCTTTCCATATTCTTTTTCAGTATATATTTCTGCAAGGTACTGAATGTAGCGCCCTGTGCTGTACAGTAGGACTTGTTGTTTACCTGTTTTATATATAGTAGTCAGTATCTGCAAACCTCAACCTCCCAATTTATCCCTTCCCACCCCCCGTCCCCGCTGGGAACCATAAGACTGTTTCTGTTTTGTAAATAAATTCATTTGTGTCTTTTCGGATGGCTTCTTCTAAAGTTACTCCTGGTGTATATAGAAAAGCTATGGACTTTTAGATGTGGGTCTTGCCTCTGGCTGTCTTATGAAACTGTCTTACTAGTTTTTCATTGTTTTTTCCCCATGGATTTGCTATACTCTACTATACTGTTGGCAAGCGACAATGTTTGCCTCTGTCTTTCTCGTCCTCATCGCTCTCAGAAATCGTGCTGCCTCGGTGGGGCCTGGAAGTGGAACAGAAGTGTGAGGCTGACAGCCTCATCGCGTCCCAGACTTCCCTGGGAGCCTCTGATGCCTCACTGAGCACGCGATCCCCTCCACTCCCACCGCGCGAAGAGTTCTCGCCTGAGCGGGGGCGGATCTTAACCAGGGCTTCTTCGATTGCAGTAAGTTGAGCCCATGTTTATTCCGCTTTCGTGAATTATAACGGGTCACATGAGTAGATTTCCAATGTCGAGTGTCCCAGGAGCACTGAAAGCACCTTCCTGCAGGTCCCAGCTCCTCCGTCAGACCTGGCTCCTGCGGCCCCGAGCGCATTCCCCTCCTGGAGAGCCTCGGCTCCTGCCGACAGACAGACGGACTGACAGACAGACTGAGACAGACAGCTCTCCCGGAGGCGTGAGGTGGAGCAGGACAGGGCTGCTTGGCGAGGGTTGGTGTGTCACTCCCATCTCTGTTCGCGTTTTCCATCACATGCACACACCCGCAAACAAGAGCTGAGGCATTTTAAAGTTTACGTAAATGGTAAAACAGTGTGAAAACTCTTGCAACTTTTTTTTTTCACTCCACATCAGGTTTTTGAAGTGTATCCACGGCAGCTGACGTACACCCAGCAAGGGAAGGCTGGCGTCTTTCTCGCCGCGGCAGAACATCCCGTGGCGGGGACGAAGCCCCGTGGGTCTCCCCCCTCCAGGGAAATCCCCGATCGCCCCCTCCCGCCCTGACGAGCGGCCGCCCCGCCGGGCCTCGCGGGCGCCCGAGCCGCTGGCCTGCGGAGGTCTCCACTCACAGGGGAGTGTGGGGCTGGCAGGGGGAGCAGCCCAGCCTTCCAGGGGCTCGAACGTGCGCAGGGCTGTAAGAGCCTGGCGTGTAGTCAGTGCTGGGCGTCAACCATCATCGTCATCATTAAGTACCGACAAACCGCCGTCCGGAGCGTCTGCACCAGTTCAGGCTCCCGCCAGCGACGGCTGCGGCTTCCTTTCCCAGATTCATGGCAGCACTCAGCGGTGTCAGGCTTGTTAATTTTTTACACTCTGAAGGCTGAGGAATGGCATCTCGTTGTTTTAATTTGTGTTCCTTGGTGTCAGCGGTGGAGTTGAGCATCCGTTCGCGTGCTCAGCGCATATTGTTTTCTCCGCATTTATGGTTTCCTGCCACGGGCTCCGTTTTCTGCGGGTCGCTTGCTTCTTATTGATTTTCAGGAATTACTTATGTGTCTGGGTAGTGATGCTTTATTGGTGATGTGGGTTGCAAATATATCCTCTCAGACCAGACTTGTATTTCTTGCTTTATTGATGGTCTCTTTCGCTGAACAGAATTTTAAACTTTGATGCATCTGATGCCCCAAACTTGCCCTCGTGTGTTGCACTCTTGACACGAAACCGCCTGTTGTCCTTGGCGGTTCTGCGCGTTCACCTGCAGTGTTTCACCCGCCCGGTGTGCAGCGCCTGTTTTCTGCCGTGCTGGTACCCGGGGAGGGAGCCTCTCCAGCAGGAGGGGTAATCAGGACAATTTATCTATTTATTTATTATTATTTTTCATTTAACAGAGGTGCTGGGGATCGAACCCAGGACCTCGTGCCTGCTAAGCACGTGCTCTACCCCTGAGCTGCACCCTCCCCCATCTTGTATATTAATTTTGTGAATCAACTTGAAACACTCAGCCTGGATAGAGACAGGAAACACATTTATTTGATCTTTAGAACGATGTGCAGGGACTCTTCATCACTTTTGAGTCCTCCCGTTCATGACGACCTTGGACCCCTGATTTATTTAGGTCCGTCGTGTCTTCAGCCAAGGTCAACCAACGAAGCTCCTGTTAGAGAGGTGCTGTGCGTTACTCAGCACACGTATCCCCAGAGACCTGCTGTTTTTGACTCTTCTATTTTATTATTTTATTGCAGTACAGTTACAATGTGTCCATTTCTGGTGCACAGCACAAAGTCCCAGTCATGCACGTATATACACATACGTATATTCATTTTCATATTCTTTTTCATTAAAGGTTATTACAAAAGATATTGCATACAGTTCTGTGTGTTTTTTGACTCTTAACAGCATCTTATCGTATTACTTAATCTGTGCAAGTGATTTTTATGTTGCTTTATATTTGGCAACTCGTTGAGCTCCCTGATTCACTTGCATCGTTGCTGTGGATCACCTTGAGTCTCCTCTCTAGCAGCGGGCTGCAGACAGCGAGAGTTCCAGGGCTTCCTCCCCGCGCCGGCGCCGCGCTCCTCTGTCTCACCACAGCGCGCTGTCGGCGCTCTGCGCGGCGAGGCTGGGCTGACTTCCAAGGCCTGGGTGCTGACTTTACCACCAGGCGTAACGTCCTCTGTGGGGCCCGGTCACCTCTGTCAGGACAGGGGAGCCCTCTCGTGTCCTCAGGCTGCCGAGAGGCTTCGTCCCCTCGGATCAAGCATTAGCGCTTGTCTCCTCTGGTTTCGGTTCACCGGTGTTTGCACCTCCATTGCCGTCACCAGAGGCATCATTCCGTGCGTGCTCCCTGGGTTTCCCCTTTCCTTAGGCTGGACTCACGTATCCCGTCCCATCTTCCGGGTTCAGTTTTCTTGTAGATGAAGTGCACCCCTTAGTCGCGCATTCTGTCTTCAGCGGGACCACCTCTCGTGGATTTCTGGTTCTGAAGTCTTCGTTGCACACTGTCTTTTGGACGCTGTTCGTCTGGGTGTGGAAGCCCACACTGACGGTGTCCTGTCACAGCCCATATTGGAGGGGCGCGTACGTGCCCACTGTGTGTGGCCACGCACCCTTGCCGGTGAGGACACCGCTGCCGGCATCACTCCCTGTGGCGCCACGATCACGGGTCCCAGCAAGGCCGGCTTCCTCGAGTGACGGGGGCTCCTCGTCCTCCCAGAGCCGGGCGTGGAGAATCAGCGCTGCCCCCTCCTCGGTGCTGGTCAACTTCTCCTCGGAAGCCATTTGGGCTTGTCCTTTTCCCTGTTGTAAAGGCTTTAATTAAAACCTCAATTTCTTTATCATGCTGGACTACTTAGATTATTAATCCTTCGTAAGTGAATCTTTGGAGGAGTGCTCCACTCCGTCTGTGCCATCAATTCGATTTGCTAGATGTTTCTCACAGCACGCAGGTTTCCGTAATGCCTGGCATGTTAGGCGACGCCCACTCTTTCGTCCCCGATATTGGTCGTCTTAGCCTCCCCTCTCCTTTCTTGCTCGTTTGGGATAGAAGTTGATCGTTTTTGATCTTTTAAAATAATCAGCTTCTACTCTTACTGGTTTTCTTTACAGTTTCATTGATTTCTGCTTTTTATCGTTTTCGTTCTTATGTTGGCTTAGGACAGCTTTTTTCTTCTTTTTCTAGTTTTTCAGGTTGGAAGGGCCGTCGTTGACTTGAAGCTGTTCCCTTTAGTTATTACACAGGGTCTCGCGCTGAAACTCCCTCTAAGTGCTCCCTTGGCAGCAGCCCCCAGGCTCTGATGTGTCAGGTTTTCACTTTCATTCAGTTCAAAAAAATTTCCGTTTTGATTTCTTCTTTGAACCATGAGTTGTTTAGGAGTGTGAGCTGCTCAGTCAAATATTGGGGAGTCTCCAGATCTCTTTCAGTGACTGATTTGCAAGTGAATTCCATCTGGATGGGGAACATGAGTTGGAAAATTTGAATTCTTTTACATTTACTGAGACGCGCTTTATGACCCCAAATACAGCCGAATGGGGTCAGTGCTGTGGGTGCACTTGAAATGCTGTGTGTTCTGCTCCTGCTGGGCGGGGGGCTGTGGGCCTCCATCAGTCAGGTGGCTGAAGCACTGTGCAGCTCTTCTGCATCCTTGTCGGTTCCCTGTACACCCTCAGCTGCGCACCCTGATCAGGACCCTGCTGGCAGCCCTGGGGGAGCCTGTGCGGGCTCTGAAGCCCTCGCCTTTCCAGGCATTCTCCCTTCAGACCCCTGCTCTGCAAATCCTACACACCTTGTCCTCCCCGAATCCTCAACTGTGTCCTCCACCCAGGGAGCCCTGGGATCTGTGCCGAGGTCTGGGTACCACCTCCGGGCACTAGGCTGGGGCCCCCTGAGATCGCTTCATTTCTTTCCTGTCTATTAGACAGAAATCCCTCTCTTGCAATGTGTGTTCTCAGTGCCTAAGAAATACTGCTGTGTATTTTACCTTTTCTAGTTGCTTCAAATGGGAGGGTTAGTTCCGCCCGTTACTCTGTCAGAGCTGGAACAGAAATCTGCGCGGCGTGGTATTTCCGTGGTATCGAAATGCTCTATATGGGTTTTCAATTTTAAAAAACCAGCAAAGAGACTCAGCGTGGAAGATTTCATTATAAGCACAGAATGGAACCAAATGCCACAAACCTCGGCGACGTGAACGGGGCGTGTCGCTGGGTGAGCGACACAAGAGCGCTCCCTCACTCTGAGCCTGCAGCATGCGGGTGACATTTTTCAGTCCAAAATTAATAAATCAGGAAACGGAGGCTGGGGCTGCTTCCTTAGAGTTTCCTAGGACAACTAAAACAAAGGATTGATAACCAAGAAGGAAGCTTCCATGTCTCTGGCTGACCCTCCGGGGGGTGGGGGGTCTGCGTCCCCCTCACCTCCTTTATTCCAGGAGCTCAGCACCCAGAAGGTGAAGGGGTTAAAGGGTAGGCCAGATGGATGGCAGGTGGGTGTTAGGGAGAACAGAGGAAGCGACCCTCTTTTCCAGCCAGAGCCCCTCCAGGTCCTGCTCCCAGAGGCCACCCTCCGCTGTTCTGGACCGCGTGCTTTGCCCTCTGACTGTGCCCTGGTTGACAGCTATCCCTCACATGTCACCTGCAGGGCTGTAACGAGGGCCCCAGAGAGCCGGCAGCCACAGCGCCTTGGAGACCTGCAGGGCGGGGAGGCGTTGTTGGGTCCGACTCCTTGGTTTCCAGTCTGGGAAGAGTGAAATCCAGGACCAAGGATTGGCCAAGGTCACACACAAAGGAGGGCAGAACCCCCACCCCCCGCCCAAGCCCCAGGTCAAGGTTTCCTCCAAAGCTTTGCTCCCACCCCAGAAGCTCGGGGCTGGGGGGTGGAGGCTGCACCCTGAGCCAGCAGCCGAGGTCAGCCTGAACGAGTCAGTCTCGGGTGGACACAGGCTTCGTGGAGGTCAAGGGCTTCTGAGGGAGTGATGTCAGACCCCACAGGACCTGAGACCCTGCGGGACCATCCATGTGTTCACTCACTCATGCATTTATTCATGCACTCCTCACTCATTCGTTCGCTCACCCTCTCTCCCTCCGTCTTTGCACAACAGGGAAAGATGCTGCTTCTCGACTAGTTGCCACTGCCAGGCACCCTGCAGGCCACGTGTGGCTCTATTTCATCCCAACCCCAGTTTCAAAGGGCCGGGACGGTTTCCCCACCGGTTCACAGTGCCTGCTGCACTCTGTGCCCCTCCCCTGGTCCCAGAGCCCTCGGTGCTGGCGCTAGGCCTGAGGACGCCTCCATCGGTCTCAGCGTGATTAGCAAGGCGAGATGATGACATTTAAAAGTGGAGCCGGAAGCTCCTGCCAGCCTCAGAGCCGAGCTCCTTTCCAGATGAAGTCATGCCAGGGCCTGGCTGGGAAGCCGCCGTGGAGTCTGCGTCTGCCGCTCAGATCCAGCCTCACGGGCCTGGGGTGAGCCTGACACGGCTTCACCTCTGGGTCCAGCAGAAGGATGAGCGGGTGGCCCAGGGAGGAGAGAGGCAGAGCGCAGCCCAGGAAGACCTTCAGGGCCACACCTGGAGGAGGCGCTGCACACAGTGTCCCATGGCCCTGGGCTGCCCCGAGCCCCTGCCCGCTTCCTGGGGGATTCAAGGAGGCGTCCGAGGTGCCCAGGCAGGACATGGTCGAGGAAGTACTGAACAAATCTGACTTACATGCAAAAGCCTCCCCCTCCTTTCCTGACAACCCAAGGCTTGTGCAGACTTTCTTGGGGATGGGGGGAGGCAGGTGCTCCAGGCCCGGCTCGCAGGGGAGGGAGGGGAGCTGGGGTCGGGCGCCTTCCTTCCCAAGGAGGCCAGGTGGATTCTCCCTCCTCCCTCCCCGGCTGTCAGCTTTCCAGAGCAGGGGGCTTCCTCCCTGCTCACGTCATCACCCAGCCTTGCCGCACTCGACCGGTGCCCGGTGCACACCTGCAGCGTGAGCGAGTGAGGAGTGAGCCAGTGAGAGACTGCTCTCTTGACTCCAGGGGGCACGCGGTCCAAGTGATCTGATGGTTCTTCCGGTGTGGACGCCCCGTGCTGGAGAGCACAGTGAATGTGCTGGTGGCTCACAGGCCACCAGGGAAGTAGACCACGGAAGTCCAGGTGGCCGGGCTCCTCACCACGTGGGCCCTCCTTTACCATCCCCCCGGGAAATGCCTGACCCCCGCCCCCCAACTCCCCCGACCCTGGCTCTTCCCCAGACCCCAGAAATAAGTGATCTATTTTCTTCCTTTCTGGGGGGAGGGCAGCTAGTTAGGTTTGTTTATTTTTAGAGGAAGTGCTGGGAATTGAACCCAGGACCTCGTGCTTGCTAAGCATGCGCTCTACCACTTGAGCTATCCCCTCCCCCCAGAAATAAGTGGTCTTGAGCCCCCAGCCGCAAGCCCTGGGCGCCCCGGTTCTGGAGATGGGCGTACTTACACGTCCGTCAGCAAACAGAGAACTCACTCTGAATCAAGCCCCGCACGCAAGGCACCGCGAGCTCACAGGGGTGCTGGGGTCAGATGAAGCACGCAGTGACTCAGCCGCACGCCCAGTGGGGCCGTGGCAGCAGAGGGAAGCCGGGGCTGGGGCGCGGGAGGGGGCTCCGCGGTCAGGGCAGCTGGGGCCTCTCCGCCTAGGGGTGTTTCAGCTGGGGCTCAGAGGTGGGTCAGGGCTTCCAGGGGACGGCCTGTGGGGAGACCAGAGACCTGGGAGAGTGGAGGGTTCGGAGCAAGTCAGGAAGGACAGAGCAGATGGGGCAGGGGGAGGGGTGGGGAGGCCGGCACAGGGGTGGGGAGCTAGGAGGTGGCCTGAGAGGATCACAGGGCGGAGGAACCCATGAGTTGGGGGTTTCCTTTGAGCAGGGGAGTTCAGGGCCTCTGAGGGCAGCTGTGGACCAGGAGCATCCAGGCCCCCGTGGACTTGAGGGGGGAGAAGGCGGGTGATTCTCAGGGACCAGGGGAGAGGAGGTCCTGCATGGAGGCTGGGGCTGGGTGTGACCCCTGAGGCCCCTTAGGGGTTGGACGGGGGGCTGTCCCAGAACGGGGCTCAGAGCACCCGGGCTCCCGTCTGTGTTCAGGTGTACTGTGCCCTGCGACGGGGCAGGGGCAGGCCTCAGCATCCCCAGCCGCAGCTCTGCGGGGTCCCTCTGGAGAGTGGGCCCTGATTCTGGGGTGGGCAGATCGACCCCCCGGGCACACCCCCTACCGTCCCTGCTGGACAGCAGTGCTGGGTGGCAGGGTGGGGGCCTGTGGAGGCAAATGAATAAGGAACAGCCTCCGGCCAGCGACTGTGATCCATGGTCATCCGGCTGCCGCAGCCGTGTGTGCAGACCTCAGTGGGAGGGGCTCCCTGAGGAAGTGCCGGTGCCCCCTCACCCTGCAGACTGTCATTCCTGAACATCAGTTACTCAGACTCACTTGCCCACGCAGAGGGCTCTGCGCCCCAGCTGCCGGGACCTCCGCCGGTTCTTTCCCAGACCCACCCGCCCACATCATGTCCTCCCCAGGGGGCGGGAGGAAGCCTGTCGGGCCAGGCGCTCACCCCTCACCCTCCCGTCTCTGCCTCACTCATTCACTCCGCAGCCACTGGAGACGGCTGCCTCTGGAATGGAGCCGGCAGCTCAGCGCCCTGCCTGCTCGGCGGAGTCTTTCACTCACAGCTGGGAGGTCTGTGTTCATCTCTGCTCCCAGAACATCCCACAGCCTGGCCCGACGTTCTCATCCCACGTGTCTGGGGTACTGGGTGGGGGACCCCAGGAGCGCTGGCCGCCCACCGGGCTCTCCGGTGGGCCCTGGCGGTGCCGGGCTCCCCTCCCGCCGGGTGAGGGGGAGGGCCGCTGTGCAGGGGGCCGCGGGCTGGGCATTCCTGGCCTCATAGGTAGAAGCCTAGGTACTGCACCGCGGGGCGGGTCAGGCCAGGTGGGGGTCACTCCTGGGCTTCCGCGCCGATGGACTCGGGGCAAGAGGAGCGCATGGAGGAGGCAGAGGAGCCCAGCCTGGATCCCGCCGTCCACTGAACAGCGAGCGGCCACAGGGGCCACTTTGCTTCTTACAGAATCTCTACTCTCACGGAAGGAGCCGTCAGCTGCAGAGATTGCTGCCTGAAAGGAGCGGGAAGGAACCTCCATCTGGAGGACATTCCTCTTTGTCCGGAGCAGAAAGGCTCCATCTGCAGAGAGGATGCTGAAGGCAGCAACCCGCCCGGCCAGTCCCCGCCGGCGTCTGCAAATGGCTTCGCTTTTTCATGTGAAACAGGTTGTTCATAATGCGCTCTGTGTTCTGTGCTTAAAAACTTGGATTACAGGGCCCCGGGCACTCACGGCAGCATGAGCTGTAGAGCTAAGCAGAGCCAGGCACACACCCGCAGGTGGGGCCTGGCGAGCATCTCAGGGGCCCACGGAGGAGGGCTCTCAATCCACCCCAGCCCAGGCTCCACCATGGGCAGAGGTGCCCGCAGGAGTGCCCAGTCTGATGGAGGAGGCCCACAAGTGAGGGCTGAGACAGGGAGCCTAGGGGCCACCTGCCGGGCCGTCCTGAAAGGCTTCCAGGGAAAGGCACGGCTGAGCCTCCTGCAGACTGCAGGGGTAAGGGGGGCAGGAAGGGGACAGTCGGGGAGATGGCACACGAGAGGAGACCACACGTGACACATGGTGGCTCCCGTGGCCCAGGCCAGGGCAGGGCCCTCTCCTTTCATCTCAGGCCTACGGTCTGGAGGGCCTCCCTTCCTCCCTCCTGAGGCACGTCCTGGGCAGGCCTGGGATGGGGTTCCTTGGGGGGAGACAGAGCCCAGGTGGGCGAGGTGTTCGGAGAAGCAGGGTGGCAGGCAGCACACTGCACACTGTCGCGTCCCCAGGGGCCCGTGTCCTCCACAGCTCCTGCAGCCGCCCGGCCCCCACCCCCGGCACCTGCCAGCTCCTAGCAGCCCCACCATCCCCGCCATGAGTAATTCATTGCGCCGTCTGCTCATTCCACTCCCCACTGACTGCATCCTCACAAAGGCAGTAAGAGACAAATGCCCCCTGTCCGTCCCTCTGTGAAAGGGGCTTGCACAGCTGGAGCCTGAGCCGGGACACACCCCATCCCGTCTGCCTAACCACCTGCTTCTCCGGGGTCCACAGCCTGGCCACTGGCTGGGAGCCCCCGGCCCACCAGGCCCCTGTCTACCAGCTCAGGGCCCTTGGAGGGCCCGCGGGGAAGCACCCCATCTGCACAGGGCAGAGCGTTGAGTGAAGTGTCGAGGGCTGCCTTTTTCTAAGTAGTGAGATCTGTTTGGGTCAGAGAAGCGCAGACTTGGTGTCATGATCTGGCAGGCCTGTGAGGGCCCCCAGCTTCATCCCTCGGGCCTCCTTTTAGGGGCCACATCTCCAGGGCTGGTGCTGTGGCCAGGTGGGCAGGTGGGGCAGGGGCCAGCCAGGTGGTGCGGGGCCTGAGCTGAGTCCAGGCGCTGGGCAGCAGGACCGAAGACTTGTCATGTGCCATCGGGTAGAGTGTGCATGGTGGTGGCTGGACAGAGGAGGGGCACCAAGGGAGCACTGACCACCGCCACCCTGAGTGGCTCACAGGGCGCTGCAGGGTGCGAGGACAGGGTGCTGTGACAGTGGCCCCACCAACCCCTCCCCAGGGCCCCACCTCTCCCAGAGCAGCCCGGGGACTGCTCATCAGCTTCTAATGGGGGTCCAGGTCCATTTGGCTCGTTATGTGACCCAGTGGGCCAGGTGGGAGACACACTCCCCTGCCCTCCCTCCCCTGGCCCCGCCCCCTTCCCGAGGTCCAGCGGTGACAGGTGGTCACTGCGGCTGGGGGATGCCCGGCTCCCCTCAGCAAGACTTCCTGGCCACTCACCTTCATGGGGCAGGCGGGACAGAAGCAGTCAGGACTGCGGTGGCTGCACAGGTGGCAGCGGGGAGGTTAAGGGGCAGCGAGGGGCAGGGCCCACATCCAGCAGGACGGAGTTGAGGGGACACGGGCAGTGAGTGGGGCACAGACGGTGGCAGGAAAAGCTGCTGTCTCTGGTGACGTGCCCCTGGGTCAGCCCCAGGGGATCAAAGGCCAGGACCCGCCTCCCCAGCTAAAGGACCCAGCTCTCCCAGCCTCAGCACCCCGATACACAGAGGGAGAAACGCTGGCACAGCAGTGGGGGGGGGGACAAAGGGGTTCCCACGTCCCCAGTGCTTAGAACAGCACTCCCAACGGCTGGACCTCTTCTGCCCCAGTGGGGTGGCGGCTACAGTGGGACAGACTTTCCTCCACCTGGAAGAGCCGCTGAGTGAAGCAGTGGGTCCAGGAGGCTTGACTATCTGGGGACGGAGCACGTGGGGACAGGCAGACGGGCCTCAGGCTGCAGGGCTGAGCTTCCATGGAGACAGGGCTTGAGGAGAGCCCACACCCTCTCCCCGACCACTCCTCCGTCCTCCCAGCAGCCGGCCAGGCCTCAGGAGGGGAGTGGACGTGATGCGTGGTCTGGGTGTCCGCCACTCACCTCCAGGCTTACTCTGCCAGCGTCCCCCAGAGCACATGTTGCAGAAAACGCATCTCATTCCCCCAGCTGGGATGGGACCCTGCCCCCGCGTCCGTCCCCAGGGTCTCCAAGCTGGCCTCACCAGCCCTGCACCCCGACGGCCCAGGCTTCTTCAGGGTTGCGCAGGGGCCCTGGCGGCCCCAGGGAGCTGCCTGCGGGCCGAGAGGCACCATGCCCCCCGCACACTGCGTCGGGCCTCCTGGAGTCTGTCGTGCTGCTGGGTGCCCACTGCCTTGCCGAGGCTGGCCCGCCCGCGAGGCCAGCCGGAGCAGGAAAAGGTGGTGGAGACTTGCTGGCGGCCCTGGGGCAGCCCTGGCTCTGGGAGGGCAGGGCCACTAGGCAGTTTGATATTTGAATCGCAGCTCTCCTTCGCTATGGCCTCATCACTGGGACAGGCTGACCCCACTTGGGAGGGGCGCCGTCGTGAACATGCATTCAGCCCGACGCTGGGTCAGCCCTCTGGGGGGTCTGTTCCCAGGGGTCTGTGCTCATCAGGAAAGGCAGGGTCTGCGAGGGCGGCAGGGGCCACCCCTCCCCCGACTGCCTGCCTCCCCCCAGAATCCCAAGGGAGGCAACCTCTGCTCCTCCCCTTTTCCAGCTCGATCCCAGACCTACAGCCGCTTCCTGCCCAGACCCCACCTCCTGTCCCTGACCACCACCGGCACCACCACGCAGGGCCTCCTCGAGCTGCTCCCAGGGCACGAACATGGCACCTTCGCCCCCCCTCCCCCAGTCCAGCCCCCCCCCCATCTGTCTCCAGGCCTGGGTTTACCCCCTCACACAGGGAGGAGGGGCGCAGCCGACTTCCAAGAGCCCCCATCCCTCCCTGTGGCCAGCGGTGACGCCCTGGCCTTGCCCCAGAGGACTCGAAACTTCTGCCGGCTTCCCAGGCTCTTCTGGAGGGTCCGCCCTCAGCGGGGCACCCCCATCTTGTGCAGGCCTGGGAAACTCTGGCTGAAGAGGATGTGCCCAGGTCAGCCCCTGGTAACTCCCACCACATGCCCCAAGGGCCTAGGAACTTCATTGCAGAAATCAAGTCACGGAGCGACCAGGCACTTGGATTCGGAGGGAGGCGTCTGGGCTGAGCCAGGAGCACTGCCTGCCTTCTGCTCTTGCCTCCCTGCCTCTCCCCCGCCTCCGGGCAATCTACCCAGCTCTCTCTGCAGAGGGCATCACACTGAGAGCTGAGAGCTGAGAGTGCCCCCGTTCTCAGGGAGTTTGCTCCAGCTGGATGGGACCCTACGTGCCCAGGGCACCCCTGTGACCGAGCCGCGCACCTCCTGCCCCCACCTGAAGTCCCACTATTGCTGCTTTCTGTGCTTCTGCGACGGCAGGGCGCTCTCCTAGGTCCCAGATGAAACACGATACAGGGAAGGGAGAAGGCCTGGGACAGTGCACGTCCAGCCCGCCAGTCCTCCAACAACTGTGGCATGTGTGCACACACACTCATACCCATGCACACCCACAGCAACACATACACTCTCACAGCCGTGCAGTCTCACCCAGCTCAGGACAGGGGGCTCCAGCTCTGACATCCCCGCTCACCTGGCACAGCCACCCCAAAACCAACATTCTCCACCTGCCCCCATGCTTCCCTCATCAGCCTGGCTTCCTGAGTCCACAGCCCCGGCCCCCTTCGAAGACCCTACGCCCTGCAGCACCGCGGCTGCGTCTCCTCTGACCCCAGGGAGCCACCGCCTCCTGGAGCAGAAGGAGGGCACACAGCCTGAGATTCATGGGACTGTCTGGAGGAGGGAAGGGCTGTAGAGACCACAGACGGGCATCGGGGCCCCCTTGACGCCCCCCAGGATCTCCATGGAGCGGGCGGGGCTCCTTGAGGTGGGTGGAGGTCTTGGCCGTCAGCTGGGGCCCAGGACCACTCTGGCTCCAGCCAGGGCCCCTCCAGAAGCCACAAGGGTGTATTTTGCAGTCACATTCCCCTTTCTGGAGCTCACTGTGCCCTCACAGGCCGCACAAGGGCGCGCAGTGGGCCTGTCCAGGGTGCAGGATTCCGAGGTCCTGCTCAGGCAGCCCCAGGCACACGGCACTGGGCGCACGGCAGGCGCTCAGTGTGCGCGGGTGACATTGCTGCCACTGTTACCCTGCGGGGTCGCAGCACGGTGGCAGCGGCAGCGGTGGGCTCACTGTGCCCGTCCAGGGAGCGCGCCGTTTCCCCAGTAAAGCCTCACGGCTGAACCAGCCACCATCTGCCAGGCCCAGGATGGCCGCCAGCCCTGGAGGGAGGGCCCTCAGCAGTCACGGCCCTCACGGGGGCTCAGAGCCTCACGAAGGAGAAGCCCAAACCCATGAATCGCCGTGGGCGAAAACTGAGGCCAGAGCGAAACGGGCAGGGGCGGGGGCTGGGACACCTTGCAGCAGAGCAAAGTCATCTTCTGAGAGCTGTTTCTTCGTTAGTCCCTCCACAAGCAGATGGGGGGCGATGCTTGGTGTCCTAATTTGAGACTGTCTTTTGTTTGGGCCCAAATCTGGGTCATCAGAGCCGGGCTTTTTGCTAGAAACCGGACGCTGAGCACTACTTGCCTGGAAGCCGCGTCACTGCGGGCAGGCGGGAGGGGCTGGGCGGTGCTGGGCGGGGCCGGGCGGGGCCTGCCTGAGCAGAGCCACCCTGCCGACAGCAGCTGCGGTACACACGGCGGGGAGAGGTGCCCGGAGCTGCTGCGGGGCCCAGGTGCCCAGGTGTGCCTGTCCAGCTCTGGGCCGCAGCCTGTGGCCCGGGACAGGGTGAGGATGACCTTGGCAGAGAGACAGGCAGCAGGCAGGGCGTGCCAGCCTCAGAGAGACCCCCCTGCAGCGCCCCCACCCCAGCTCAGGGACAAGAGGGGCAGAGGACAGGGCTGTCTGAGCAGCTGTTTCATCTCCGTGTTCTTGGTAAACCCCTACCCTCTCCAGGCCCTGTCTCCCTGAGTTGGTAACAGGCTGGCAGGGAGCTCCCCCATGGATGTCCGTGGGGCTGACCCTCCGTGACCCCGTGATTCCAAGGTGCTTTGGTTCTGTCCCTGCTCCAGGTCTTTCTGGCCTCCTGGCCACTGTGGGGCCCCAAGCAGGCCCTGCTCCCTGCCCCTCCCAAAGTGTCCCCACACAGCAGGGCCTGTGTGGCATCAGGGCTGGGCCAACCTAGCCAGATACAGTGGGGCCGGCCCGATGGTTGCTCTCAGTTGGATGGGGACCCACTTTTCTTGGCTCAAGCCCTGGTGCAGTGTGGCCCAAACGCCTCCTCAATGCCTGCCTAGCTCTGATCCCCTCAGGCTGGGGCCCTCCCCGAGGAGGGGTCCACAGGTGACACTGGAGCGTCTCAGAAGGGACCCCTGCCCATCTCTGAGCCAGTCAAGGCTGTCAGGGCTGTGAGGCCGGCTCTGCAACTGTGCTAGCTGGCCAGCCCCACCCAGCGTGCCCACTGGGAGGCGAGCGTCCCCTGGGACCAGCTCTGGCCTGAGCTCCTGCCTGGATGGAAGATCACCTGACCGGAGGTACCCGGTGCCCCCGCCTGCCCGGGCTGAGCCGGCTGCCCCCTCCAACCCAGAGATGAGCCCCCAGGAAGGTCAGTCCCAGGCCAGGCAGCAGGAGGGGCTAGTTCCACCCACTCTGGGGCAGGCAGGGCCAGGCAGCACCTTCATTCCGCATCTCCTGGGTCGTTCACAGAAGCTGATGCCTGGGAGGGACTCTGGTGTCTCTGGAATTTTCCCCAGAGATGCTTGTAAAAAGTGACTCCTGTTCTCCTGCTGTTATCTGAAGATCTCTGGAGTCCCCACCCCGCCCCTCCTGCACAGGTGGGAGCACAGCCCCTGGGGGCGCCTGGAAGGCGCTGTTTGTGCTCCCGAGCAAGTGGGCAGGCTGGGGCAGGATGAGTGCTCTGGTGCCCTCCCGGCCCCCTCCCCGGCCGAGGCAGAGGCTGGCACCGTGGCCCCCACCTCCATCCCATCTGGTACCCTGGTTTCGCTAATCTTCACAAACGGCCCTGTGGTAGGTACAACCTGTAAGTTCCCAGGGTCACAGACAGGAAGTCGAGGCTGGAGAGTCATGCAGCAGGAGACTGTCAGAGCTGGGGCCCTCTCATGGCCGTCTGGGGTGCCCCTCTGTCTGCCCCGAGACCCCAGCTCTGTGCCTGGCCTGAGCCCGCAGCGCTGCTCCCCCAACACTGAGGGTGGGCTGAGGAGTAAACCTTTCTTGGACCTCCCCAGGAATGAGAAGATTCGGTATCTGGGCTGGGAGGGGCGTCCCAAGCCGGGGTGGGGGGACATCCAGGTGGCTTTACGTCCCATCATCCCTAGTTCTGGTCACCCACTTGCCCACCGCAAGACTGGCCGCTGACCACAGCCCTTGGGCACAGAGGGGCCGTCAGCCCCACACATGCACATGTGGATGCCAACTGCCCCAGCAGGCCACAGAGACCACCTGCACTGTCCCCTGAGACACAGACTGGACCCTGTGTCAAGGCTGCAGGGTTGCTGTCCTGGGCAGGGCGGACCTGCAGCCTCGGGGCTCCCCCTGCAGCAGGAGACTATGGTTGTGAATGTGTCCACGATTCGGGAATGTGGCTCCTGGAAGGGGCTTGTGTGGCCCTTCGTGGGATGTTCCCCGGGGCAGAGTCTTGTCTGAGAAGTGTGAAGCCACATCTGGCCATGCCAGCGGGAGGGGAGGTGCTGGGTTGGGCTCTTGGGGAGGCTTTGCCCGTGGTCGGGGTATCCAGCCTGCAGCCAGGGGCACCGGTCTGAGTGCATCACAAGGAGTGGGGGAGGGTAGCCTCTGGGGAGGCTCAGGAAGGATGCTAGAGCCCTGAGGACGTGCTCAGCGAGGAGGGCAGGACACCCGGGCTGGGGACAGGCAGGCGGGGGCTGAGCTGCTGTCCACCCACAGCGGAGCTGCGGAGCGCAGGCAGAGCGCAGCCCCTGCCTGCCCTTCTGCCCCAGGGCAGTGCTCCAGCAAGGCGGAAAAGGAGGCCACCTGGTGTGGCCGTGGCTGCCCCATCCCCTCCCTCCCCTGCCAGCTATGGCAGAGTCGGCCACCCCCAGAGCCATGAGCTTTCATCTGCCATCTGTGAGCTCTTAAATCTTTAAAGAGCACTTTCTGGCTGCGTCCTCAGCAGAGCTCCTGCTGCAAACATTCTTGGAAGGGGCGGGGGCTGTGGCACGTGGGAGCCACTGGGGCCACTAGCTGCCTGCTCCCCGTGCCCGGCAGCCTCATCTGGCCTGACCCTCTGGGCTGGCCTACGAGGCCTTCTTGGCATCCCTGCCAAGAGCCTTCAGGGCCCCCACGCTGCTGCGGACACCACCCTGCTGCCTGTGGCCCCGGGTGCCCCAGCTCTGACGGTGCTCAGATGCTCTGGTCCTCTCTGAAGACCTCTCAGGTTGCCCACCAGCTCCCTGTCCCCAGGCCCTGCACCTCTGCTCCCTCAGGTCTCTCCCAAGGCTCCCCCTTCCTCTGCCCCGACCCCCGCGAGGGTCTTCCTGAGCCCCCAGCCTCCCCCGAGGATCCCCAGTGACCAGGCTGTCTCGTCAAGGAATGGGTAGATCCAGGCTCTGTGCCCCAAGCCCTCTTCTGTGCGGAGCCTGAGACGGGCAGTCAGAGCCTGTCCCCTGGCATCAGGGTGACAGCGCAGGCCTGGCCTGGGAGAGGGAGTGATGGGCCAGCAAGCAGGGGTCAGAGAGGTGGCCTGAGCAGTGAAGCTGCTGGGACTCGGCTAGAGAGGGCCTGGGGCTGGGGTCTATGAGCCACCGGAGGAAGGTGGGCGGGGACCCCATGGATGAGGGGCAGGGGCCTGAGTGGGTCATCCAGGGGAGGGACAGGGACAGGCAGAGCAGCCATCCTGACAGGTGGAGGCCCTGTCCTTGCCTGAAGCCCAGGAGCTGGGGGGGGAGGGGAGGGGGAGGGGGAAGGGGAGGGGCATCATGTGGCGAGGTGGCCACGGCGCTGACTCCCCGGCTGAGTGGCCCAGGGTCCAGGACAGTGGCGTTCCCTCAGGGATCGGGGCCGGAACAGTCAGCGGGGAGGGAGGACAACGTGGAGCTTCCATGTCCCGGGACCGGGATGGGAGGCAGGACAGCCCTGCAGCACAACTGGTCTGTCCAGAGATGCCCTCCTGCCTCCTAACGGTGGTGCTGGGACAAGCACTGGGCCAGGCTCCCCTGGGGAGCTCACGGGCCCTGGACTTGGGGTCCTGGGGCTGCCTGACAGAGCGGGGCAGGTGCTGATGGGAAGCCACTGGGTCAGCTTGGCGCCCCGTTTACGTCTGTGGGGAATGCAGGCCGGACAGCAGACAGATCCTCCTGCCCCTCGGTGCTGGGGGCAGGGCCTGCCAACCCACGGGCACCCCGAACCCTGTGTTTGGGGGGTGGAGTGGACCCAACTTCACTAGTGAGCTGCGTGTAAAGCAGTCAGGTGACCGCTTGGCAGCTGGGTCTCCCGCCTCTGAGCCAGGTGCACGCCCAGTGTCACAGGAGGGAGGTGCTGGGCCCCGCCGGCTCCACCCGCACAGCCTGGCCCCCCACTGCACAAGTTGGAGTTTGTCCTGCTCACGCGCCTTCCAACAGATCTTCCAAGCTAGGAGACGGTCGCGGCACCCCCCAGGCTGCCACTGGCTCCAGCCAAACTCCGCCAGTTCGCTCAATAAAATTTTGTGGAGTTGCGGGCACGGTCCTTGAGCTCAGTCTCGGAGGACGAGGTCTCTCTCCAGGCCTCCTGGAGGCGCCACGCCGCCTGCTCCCTCCGCACCAGCCTCCGCAGGGACTTCGGCCAAAGTGAGAGGGGAGCCTCCTGCCCCGACCGCCACCGCCCCGACCCCGTGCTGGCCCGCCAGTAGCAGTCAATTGATCACAGCGGCTTCTGAGGAGCCTCTTGACGGCACTATCACATCACTGCCCCGAGGAGCTGGAGATTCCTCCACTCCTCCCCGAGCATGATTCTCTCTCGGAGAGTTGTTCCACTTCAAGGCCCCCGCGAAAGGGCAGCCCATGCAAAAGCAGAGTGCCCGGGCGGCCACGTCTGGGGCTCCCTGTGCTGGTCAGCCTTTCAGTCTGGGGCCACGGAGACAGGGCGGCCAGGCAAGAGACCAGGTGCCCCGAGTGGGCGGGAGGCGGGCGGGGGCAGCAGGCGCTGGGGACCTGGCAGGAACGCGTCTGAGTGATTTTCCGGCCAGCTGACTGGACGGTGCCAGGCGGTGTGACCCAGAGGAGAGGGATGGGGCGGCAGGCAGCCTCCCCATCAGCAGGCACGCGTCCTGCTCAAGTGAACCTGTGGGGAGACAGGGCGTCTCTGGGCAATTTACAGACGAGGGAACAGAGTCAGGGGGAGGGAGGCTCAGACCCACCAGGGTCCTCCTCTCCCCGCTGATCACGGCCAGCCCACCCACACCCTCTTTACAACCTGAGGACCCCGGCATTGTCAACACCCCTTCCAGCCTCTCCCTACCCCAGGGAGCTTGGGGGCAGCCTTGCAGACACCCTGGTAAACAGCTTCCTGCTGTCACGCCCCAGCCCCTCACCCCAGGGGTACCAGGTCCCCAGGAGGCCTTTGCTATGGGACGGCTGCTCCCGGCCATCAGGTCAGCTGGTGGGTACCGGTACGTGAACTCATCGGGCATCCGTGAGCCTGGGGGTGCAGACCGGGACCCTGGGGCCAGCAAGGCAGGCTGAGGTGGGAGCTTTCCCCCAACACCCTGACCCCACCCCTGCTGTATCTGGGTTTCTGGGCCTCTCCTCCCCTAAGTCTCCAACCCTGTGGCCATTACATCACAGCATTCCTCCTAATAATGGCTACCTGCCTCTTCATCGCAGAGTTTACTCCCCAAGAAGCAGTTTATCCCACACGCTCCACCCAGCGCCTGTCGGCAGCCCCAAGGTGGGAGTTAGTGTGCTAGTTTCAGGGAACCCTTCACCCCAAACTCCACCCGAGCCCTTGCTGTCCAGCCACTTCCCCTCAGGCTGACACTGGGGTCTCTGATTCTCCCTCTTGGGGTCTCCCTTGAGTGGCCTCACCACATTCAGCCAAGGCCCGGGGAGGAGGGGAGCAGCCCTCCTGGCAGTGACTGTCCTCACCGCGGAAAATGTCGTACTTCCTCGCTCTGGCACACACTTTCCTGACTTCAGGGCCACCCTCCTCATGCCAGCCTCCTGGTGCTGTGGCTCGGGCCCAGCACCAAGACCAGGCTGTCACAAGCAGCCTACAGGCTGCTCCGTAGAACCTCCAGGCAGCGCCTCCCAGAGTTGTGCAGTGCACAACCCACACACCACACCCAGTGCCTCTGCCTATGATCTGAAGCAACTGGGCCAGGCATGGGTAGACTCAGCCTGGCTTTCATGACACTTGTCTCACTGTAACTCAGAAACCCCTTTAGGGAAACAACCTAAATGTCCATCAATAGATGACTGGATAAAGAAGCTGTGGTATATTTATACAGTGGAATAGTACTCAGCCATAAAAAAGAATAAAATAATGCCGTTTGCTGCACCATGGATGGACCTGGAGATGGTCATTCTAAGTGAAGTAAGCCAGAAAGAGAAGGAAAAATACCATATGAGATCACTCATATGTGGAATCTTAAAAAAAGAGAGACACAAGTGGACTTATTTACAAAACGGAAACAGACTCACAGACATAGAAAACAAACTTATGGTTACCAGGGGGGTGAGAAGGGGGTGGGAAGGGATAAATTGGGAGTTCGAGATTTGCAGGTACTGACTACTAGATATAAAACAGATAAACAACAAGTTTCTACTGCACAGCACAGGGAACTGTATTTAATATCTTGTAGTGACCTATAAAGAAAAGAATATGGAAAGGAATGTATGTATTTGTATGACTGAAACACGATGCTGTACACTGGAAATTTACACCACATTGTAAACTGACTAGACTTCAATTAAAAACAATGGTTAAAAAAAAAAAACCTTTAGGATGTTAAAAACAGAGGATCAACTCATTTCCTGTGCTTTTCCTGATTACCCTGATGCCCCAGTACAGCAGACACTCCTGGTTGAGTCCAGATGGATGTTACACGAGGAAGCCACCGAGAGCCTCCCCTGTGTGTCCCCCGACTGCAACTCCTCATCACAAAGCCTTCTATCTGGACGTAATGGCCTGTCCTCTGCAAGGCCAGAGGTCCCTGCAGGCCAGTGGGTGGCATGGCACTGTGGCTGGGAGCCTGCAGGCTGGGTCTGGTGACTGTGTGGTTGGGCCACACCCAGTTTGTCACAATCCCCACCTGCCCAGATAGGAGCAAGGGCTTCCTGGGTGGAGGAGATGCCAGGATGCTGGGTCCCAATTCTGAGCTCTGCAGCCAGTGGAAGGAGGGGTGGGAGCCGGGCCCAGGGAAGGAAGTGGGCAGCTCAGACCTAAACACAGCTGAGAGATCTGCAGGGCAGGTGGGGACCAGGAGCTGGGGGACCAGGGGCGGCGGGCAGGGAGAGTGCTTTCAGGGTCCGGGGGGATGCGATGGGCTCTGGCCTTCCTGGGCAGGTCAGAAGAGGTGCCTTCGAGCTCCCCTACCCAGATGCACCTTAACTCCTCCTGGGCCCCCATCAGCCTCCTGAATGATCATCTCTGAAAGTGGCCTGGAAGCAGTGTTTGAAAGGCTCTGCGGGGGCTCCAAGAAGCAGTTTAGCCAACATGCTCCACCCCACACCTGGGTGGGAAGGATGCGGGAACCCCAGGTACATGGCAGAGACACTCTTCTATGGTCACGTCTCTGCTCATCTCCATGGATACAGGGAGGTGGGTATGAGGCTCATCTCCACTTCACAGACGATGAGTCTGAGGGTCAGGGTGGCGACAGGCCGAGTGGTGAGCGAAAGTGAGATGTGGGCCCAGATCCTCCAAAACTGGGCCCACGGGCCTCTCTTTTCAGCACGGCCTCTGCTGGAGACGGGAGCCGTCCCTGCGGACCACCTGGCGGCTGAGCCACCTGCTGTGAAAAGCCACACGTCTGTCCAAGTTAGAGAAAGCAAGGGGCCCTCTGGATCCGATCAATTCATAGTTACTTTTTAATTGGATTTGACTACTGTTTATTTTGTCTGATTAGAAAAGCAGTGCATGTTACTGAAGAAATGTGGAAACTCTGGCTGAGAATCAAGAGGAAAATTCAAATTCAAACCTGTCAGTCAGAAAGACCTCAGCTTGATGCGTTTTCTTCTGGTTTTTAATCTGTTTGTTTGCATGCCTTTCTGTCACCATTTCTGTGTTTATTCGTTAGCTTTCCATTGTAAGGCATTCATCTATTCATTTTTTATTTGTACTAGCTGGATTCTTAAATTCTTAGTGGGTTCAGTTCTGATCTGTGACCACGACTCTTTATTTGGGTGACGAATTGTCCCCCATCTGGCCCGTGAGAGGCCCTGTGAAGCCACCTCCACGTCCTTTCTGGCACGTCCCCCTCATTCTTAGAGCACTTCCTTATTTCTGCCTCATCTTCATTTTCCCTCGAAATGGACATACAAGGACTCTCGGTTTCTTTTAGTGCAAACAGTACTTAGAAGCGAAGCTCCAGGCCCTGAGTGTGCTCAGCCCTGCTGAGAAGTCACTGCCCTTCTCTGCAGCCGGGGCCAATTAACAAGTTTCCCACATGAGTCTGCATGCCCTGGGGAGCTCGTAGCTGATGCCTGCTTTCCAGGGCTGCCCTGCAGAGCTCCGTCTTTATAGGGTAACTTTCCACAAGGAGCTCGCACTCCAAGGTGAGACACTCGGCTCACAAGGTCTCCAGTATACTGATCCTTTTCCACAAGCCTAGAACAGGCAGGAAAGAATTTCAGAGACGGATCTGACAGGGAAAAGCCTGCTAACTGGACTTCAATATTTGTTTTCAGGATGTGTGTTTGGGAGAGAGAACAAGGAGAAGAAGGGGAGGGGGGAGGAGGGAGGAAGGGAAGAAGAGACCGGAGAAGGAGGAGGAGATGGGAGAGGAGAGAATTTACATCCCGGGCAACGCCCAGATCTTAAGGGCAAGCTTTGATGGGTTTCGATAAGCATATACACCCAGGTAGTCATCACCCCAATCAGGATATAAAACACTTCCATCACCCAGGCATCCTCTCAGCCTCTGCAGTAAGTCCCCAGCCCTTAGGCAGCCCCTGCCCTGATTTCTATCTCTGCGGATTAGTGCTGCCTGGTCTTGAACTTGTCGTAAATGGAAGGATACAACGTGCTCCCGTTTCTGGCTCTGCTCGATGGACGTGAGGGTTCTGAGACGCGAGGATTCTGAGACGCATCCATGCTGTTGCACATGTCACCCACTAGTCGACCCACCTCTGCGCCCAGTGCAGCGCCATTGTGTGCCTTCATCACCGCTGCATCCTGCCTCCTGCGGATGGACATCTGGGCTGTTTCCAGGGTCTGGCTGCTGTCAACATTCTTATGCAAATCTGCTTGTGGACATGTGTTTTCAGTTCTCTTGGGGATGGAGAAATATCTGGGAGGGGACCAGCTGAGTCAGAGGGTCAGTCCGAGTGTAACTTTATATGAAACCGCAAACTGTTGTCCAAAGTGAGTTCCTCTTTCCCCTCCCTCCCTCCAGCAGCGTGGAGAGCTCTGGCTGCCCCTTATCCTCAGCAGCACTTGGCAGTGTCAGTCTTTTTATCTTCAGTTATCCTAGTGGACCTGATGGGTATCTCACGTCTCGGTGGGCTGTGTTTGGACCTCCTGATGACCGGTGGCGTTGGGCACCTTTCCTGCTGTTCCTGGCCGTTAGCGCTTTGTGTTTGCTGAAGTGTCTGTTAAAGGATTTTTTGTCCTTTGTCTTTTTATCAGTGATTTGCCAGACTTCTTCAAAATAGTCTGGATACAAGTTCTTTGGCAGATATAAGAACTGCAAATATTTTCTCCCACTGCGAGAAAGCCTTTTTGAGTTTCTTAATTACATCTTTACAAGACTAGAATTTTTTTTCCCAAAGCCAAATTTTACTCTTTTCTTTTAGGTGTGTTGTTTTTACGTTTTCTGTTTAAAGAAGCTTTGCCCCTCCAAGGTCATGGAACCATTGCCCTGTGCTCTCCTAGAAGCTCTGCATGTCCAGCTCCTAGGTCTGCATATATAATACATATGCGTGACGCAGCCAAGGGGCGGAGGCTCATTTTCCCCATAGACTGACCCAGTTGGCTCTACATCATTTACTGATGATACTGAATTGCTGGAGCGCGTTATTTAAAAATCAACTGGCCGTGTGAATGCTGGCCGACTAGCACTTCCTGTTTTGTCCCATTGGATGCTTTGCCTCTACTTACACCAAAACACACCGAACACATTCCAGTCTTAATTCCTGCAGCTTTACAGAAAGTTTTGAAATCGGATAGTGTGTTCCGCCAACTTCGTTCTTCTCTTTCAGAATTTCTTTTCCTATTCTTGGTCCTTCTCACTTTCAAATAAACTATAAGATTAACTTGACAATTTCTACAAAAAGTTTGATTGGGATGGCACTAAATGTGCAGTTAAATCTGGGGAGAATTGGCCTCTTCATGACATCGAGCCTTCCAGTCTATGGCCTCATTGTATCTTCCCATTAATGTAGGTTTTCCTTAAGTTCTTTCAAAATTAAAAAAAAATAAACATAGCATTATTTTTCAGTTTACAGTTTAGAGGCCTTGTATAACTTTCAGTGAATTCCTAGCCTACTTAACTTTTGATATTATAGATGGAACAGTTATTTAAATGTAATTAGTGTTTTTGTATATTGACATTGAGAGCTGCATCTCAGAAAATTCACTGATTAGCTCCAGTGATTGTTTCTCAGGTTCTTTATGATTTTCTGTGTAAAAAAATTATGTGTGATTAAATAGCATTTTGCTTCTTTCCAGACTGTGTGGTGTTCCTCTTTTTCCCTTGTCCTGTCTCCCTGTCAGGACTTTCAGCACAGTGACGGCTAGCAGTGCTTGGGGTCAGGGAAAGTGTCCAGCATTTCACTAGTAGGAATGACGCTTGTCACCTCTAGGTTTTTAGTAGATGTCCTTTATCAGGCTAAAGAAGTTTCTTCCTATTTTCAGCCTCCAGAGTTTTCCCTTTCATCCTGAATAGGTGTTGAATGCTGCCAGTTGCTTCCTCCGTTCCTGCAGAGACGATCTCACAGCTGTTTGTTCCTTGGATTGAACAAAGCGAATCACATTGCATGGGTTTCTGAATAAAAACCACCTTTCATTTCTGGAGTAAATCCCCCTTGATCACAATGTGATCTCCTTTTTATGTTTTGCTATTTATTGGCTAATATACCATTAATATGATTGGCTCATATGTAATTAAAGACATGCCTCTACGTTCATGGTCTTTTGGTTCTGTAGCGTCTTTGTCAGGTTTTGGTGTCGGGGTGATGTCAGCCTCATTAAATGAAACTGGAAATGTTCCCTCCTCTTCTCTCTTCTAAAAGAGCTTATGTAAGATCGGTGTTAGTTTTTTAAAATATTTAATAGAATTCACCTGAGAAAACACATGGGCCTGGAATCTTCTTTGTGGAAGATTTTTGACGATAAATTCAATAGTTAAACACATTCAGGGCTATTGAGGATTTTGCTTTCTCTCCTGTCAGTTTTGGTGCATTCTCCCCCAGACGCGTCCGTTTCCCTGCGCTGTTGAATCAGGCTTCCATGGCGCACTCCGACCTGCTGCCTCCTTGGCGAGACCCCTCCTTGAGCCCTGATCTTCGCCATTGATTTCTGCTCCTTTTTCCTTCAATTGCTCTAGCAAGGGATTTGTCCATTTCATTAATCTTCTCAAAGAAACAACTTTTTGCTCTGTTTATTGTCGCTATTGTTTTTTTAATTTCATTTATTTCTGCCGGTATCTTTGTTAATTCCTTCCTTCTCTGGGCTTAGGTTTCTCCTATTTTCCAGCTTCTTAAGTGGAAATTTACTGGCAAACTCTTCCCACAAAGGGCGTGAGAGGTTTTCCATTCTAACTGCAAACGTGTGTTTTAGCTGCCCTGACCTGTGAGGACTGGGATTTCTCTAAGGCGAAAGATTGTATAAACACGAACCTCAGCCAGCGCAGCTCTCTTCTTTCAAGACTCACACCTCCTCAGCCAGCGCAGCTCTCTTCTTTCAAGACTCACACCTCCCCACTATGAATGAAAAATATCGCCAGCCATATCCGCACACAAAGGACACTGCAGCCATCAAGTCATCAGCTGCTACCACCCCCGACAGTGAGCGAAGGGAGCTCAGGATGCGGACAAGCAGGCAGCCCGGCCTCTGCAGCCCCCAGCGGTGCCCCCCTCACCCCACCCCGAGGACTCAGGATGTGGAGGAACAGGACACGGGCCCTGGACTGCTAGGTGCACATCAGAGGAACGGTTTCAGTGAGCCCAGACCTTTGCACCTTCTCATACACAGAAAAGCGCTAAATTTCCTAACTTGAAATACCCGGTTTTCTTTAATTAACGGTAATCCTTTGATGTTCTGACTACCTGGTCTTTGTTACAAAAACCCCTAAACATCCTGGCCCCTCCCGTCCCCCCAGCAGAGCAGTCTCTCGGGGGAGGGGGGTCTGAGCTGCTGCCTCCCGGCGCCAGTCCTCAGCCCGCCCGCTGAGTGAAAGTACCTCTCGGCTTACAGGCCGTGCCCTTTATTTCAGCCAACACCACTTTCTGTTTATTTTTGTCTATCCTCCAATGTCTTCAAATAGTTGCATTTCATATTCTCTCTACGTTTGTATCTGTCATTTGTCGAGGACTCGTCCAGGACAAGTTCCTCTGGTGCCTTTCAGTCCATGCGGTTCAGCCTGTCAGATACACCGGCAACGTCTCAGCTTTGCCCTTCTCTGGCTGTAATGTGGCTGGACACTTTTTCATAACTTTTGATGTATTTGTGGTCTTTCATTCATGAGGTGTCCTTTGCCAGCTTTGTTTTGGGTGAGAGTGTCTTTGCTGAGGATTTTAAAGAGATCTTTCTCTGCACATGATACTCATTGCAAATATTTTCCTCAATGTTATTTGCTTTTTAATTTTGTTTATTCTGTTCTTAGCACACAGAATTACTAAGTATTTACATAGAAAGTGTTTTTATGCATTAAGAGCTTTTGCTATTTATTATTTTTATTAAAAAGATATTTTTAATTTTTTGAATACTATTTCAACACTCACGTAGATAATATTTGCAGTCCTATTCATGTATTGTAAGCTGTCAAATAGTTATATTATATTAGATTTTTCTTTCTTTCCTGCGGTCGGCCTTCGTACATTGTTGATGGAGCATACAGCAGAATTTTATTCACTAGTATTTCACTTTTGATTTTACATGAGATTTTATATTTATAGCAGATTTCCCCAAAGGAACACCACTCCCAAGAGGTGTCTCCAGGTAGAAATGGTCCTTTGGTTGGACAAATTAGATTGAGACGCCTTGGGGATTGGACTCCTGCCCCTGCTAAGGACCACAATGTACATTTGCATGTTAGAGACTTGGAGAAGGTTTGCATTTAAAAATTACATCGACTTTGGTGAACCCAAGTTCTTTGTACCCTTATGAAGTCGTGGCATCTTTTAAAGTGATGCCTGAGTGACAGAGCTGGGAGAGCTTATGGGGGTTACATTTGTCACAAGTGCTTCACAAGTTTTCCCAACTTACGCGTTTCTGAACCTGAGGACGTAATCTTGCACTTACCCGCGCCGTTAAAGTTCTCACTACCTCACGAACAAGAGTGCTTGAGTCTGGAGCCCTTCTTGGAGGTAATTCTTTTCTATTTTTAACATGTCTTCCAGGAATAATTGTTTATTCATACTGCTTATTTCTTTCAACGTCAACTTTGAGCATCCATCCGTTTTCATTCAGGCTTGTCACCATGTTAACACACGACAGTGCAAGTGATTCCTGGCTAATTTTGAAGATGTTTGCACATTTGTTTTGTTGCTTATATGACTTAAAATTTTGTTTAATTGCTGCTTCTCACCCCTCCTCCTTTGTAGCAACTAGATTAGCCAGAGTTTGTCTGTTGTGTTAGATTTTTCAAAGACAGCTCTTTAATCTACTAATCTCTTAGGGCTCAATCTGCTGATCAATTCTCAGTTTTCTGTTTTTTAATTTAACCATTTCTGCTATTATCTCTGTTGTTTTAATCTTCCTTGGAACTGCTTTTAAAAACTCATTGACTTGAATGTATGTGTGCGTGTGTGTGTGTATGTATGTTTTTATTTTTGATAATGAAAGCATTTAAAGAGGTGACTGTATCTTTGAGGACGGTTTTGTAGAAACCCGTTTGTTGCTAGCAGTTTCATTATTTTCCTGATATTCTAGAGTTTAAATAATATTTCTTTTTTTATTTTTCCTCAAATGTTACGTTTGTAGGTCTCTGTTAATTTCCTTTAAAATGGGTTTGTAACTGTCCGCATGGGACACTTAACTTACACGCCTTTTGTTGCGAAAGTAACAAGGGGGTTACCTAGGTGTTAACGCTTTTCAGTGCTGTTGTAAATGGTATGGGCTTAAGATTTCTATTTTCCAAAATTTTGTTGCTGATACAGAAAAACAAAGTTGGTGACCTTGGCTGTAGGCGGGTGCGGAGGTCTGCATGGCCTGCCAGTTGGGCCAGGCCTGTCCAGGGTGCTGCTCAGAGCTTCCGTCTCCTTCTGATTCGCTGTCGGCCTCGCACGCCGGCCACTGACAGAGGCGGGTCACACAGCCCTCTGCGGGCTGGGTCTCTCTGCCCGTTCGGCCGGGCCGGCTGGGCCCCGGGTTTCCGTTGCTGCCGCCTGGCTGGGGCCGTGCTGGCAGCTGCTCCCAGCGGGGCCTGAGCTCGTCTCTGCCAAGCGTCCTGCCTCGGCCTCGGCTTCGTCCACCGGGGAGAACTCCGCAGGCTGTCGTCTGGTTGCGTTTGCGGTCCTGTTCTGTCCTTCTTCCTTCGCTGTTTTGTGCTCTCAGATTGAAGGAGCGTCTCGCCTCGGCGGCTTACACCGGGTTCTGCTCTCTGCCCGCAGCCTGGCTTTACTCGTGCTGGACGCGAGCGTTCAGCCCGTCTGTATGGGTCGCTTTCTGTGCTTCTGGCGTGTGCTCTGTTGCCTACTGTGTGTCCGCCCAGCTGGGGTACGTTCCACTTCCCTCTCGTGTCCTGCATCCTCTCGGGTCAGGAGTGCTTGTCTCACCCTGTCGTTCTCCTCTGCCTCGCTGGTTCTGCGCTTCACTGTTTTCAGCCGGCTACCCGAGGGGCTTCAGCTTTCGTCCTCGACCGACTCACGGCAGTGCTTCCTGTTCCCCGAGCCCCTTGGAGACCCTAACTCCCCAGCCCTTGGCTTGATCGTTGTATCGCATTTAATTCAACGGACGCAGGCGCCTCCCGCGCCAGAGCCCCTGATCGCGGGCACCTGCTGCGTCCCCGGGTTTTACCCTCGCCGCCGCCCTCCCTCCTTCCCGGCGCGTCCGCGTTTCTGCTGGCGCTGTTGCCCTTCCCTCTAAAGAGCTCATTTTAGAATTTCTTTAGTTCCAGACTGTGGTCTTGAATCCTCTCAGTATTTCTCTGCCTGAAATGTCTTCCCTTCTGCAGTGTATTTTTACCGATGCCGAATTCTAGGTTGGCAGTTCCTTTTTTAATTCCAGCTCTTCAAAACTGCCGTTCTACCGTCTCCCAGCTCCCTTCGTGTGGGGGGACTCGGCTCTAATCCTATTTTTGCTTTTTTAAAGATAATGCATCGTTTTTCTCTGGCCAGTTTTCAAGTTTTCTCCTTTTCTCTCGTTTTCTGCGGTTTTACCTTGACGCGTCAGGGTGTGGCTTCCTTCGTCTTTATCCTGCTCGGGATCTGCTGAGCTCTTAAAATCTGTGGCCGATGACTTCCACTGGTTTTAGGACGTTCTCAGGCACTGTTTCTCCAAACGTGCTTTGTCCCTTCCTCTCGCTCTCTCCTCCTGGGGCTGCAACTCACACAGGATAGATGTGTCCACTGAAAGCCTCCTGTCTTTCCTCTTTCCTCTTCCCCCGTCTGCTTTAGTTTGGGTATTTCCAAGCACCTTTCATCCAGCTCTTCTGCCCGGAATTCTGCTCTGTTTAAAATGCTGTGAAATCCTTCCACTGATGTCTTGGTTTCAGATGCTGTGTTTTCCAGTTTTAGAATTTCCATGGAGATCTTCTTATGGATTCTATGTTTTTGCTAAATTCCCTCTTTTTTTCCTCATCTATTTTCCCCCACCATTTCCACTGTTTTCTTGAACATACACATCAGAGTGATTTTAAAATCCCTGTCGGCTGACTCCAGTGTCTCAGTCACCTCCAGTCGTGTTCTTGCAGCATCGTTGTCCTTCTTGGTGACCCTTGGCAGATCCAGTGACTTTTTTTACTGGTTGCTGGGCATTCTGCATAAGCAGGATCCAGGGAAGGTACACAGGGCACCTTCCACCAGAAAACAGGCAGGGAGGATGGGAGGTGACCACCCAGATCCAGTGACCTGCGCTGAGGCTCACTTCTGCTTCCAGAATGTAGCCCTTCAGGGGGTTCAAAGGTGAGCCTGGTGGGCTGGGGAGCCCCCGCCCAGGGGGTCTCGGTCCTGTTGGCACAGATCTCCAAGACATTCTGCTCTGTTTTCAGAGGTTTTCAGCCCAGATTTTAGCTTTTCACGCTGGGCAGCTTCAGAACTTGAAACCGTCTTGTTGGCCATGTGACCAAAGTCCTCGAGTCTCTGAATCTGCCTCTTCCGAACCTTCCTGTTCCCTTGCCCCGGGGCTGCTGCTCTGCCCGGACCCAGCCCGGTCCCCAGCCTCTGACCAGGCCCAGAATGACGAAGGGCCAGGGACCATGGCTGAAGATCTGCGTCCTCTCCCTCAGAGGGTCTCCCCTCTCAGGAACTTTGGTCCCTCTCGTCCTGGTTATTTCCACAGCTCTCTGATCCGTTTAAACATGTTACTTTTGTTCTTTATCCAGCTTTCCTATGTGCTCTCAGCCTGGAATGTTAGCTGACTGCTCAGAAAGAGAACTGCACTGGGCACTTTTAAGGGTAATTGCCAAGAAGTAGACTTGCTGAGTCACGCTGTATGAGAGTCTGGCATTTAGTGGGAGCTCCCACATCATCCCTGTATCAGCCGAGAAGGGCTGGGCTGTGCCGGTGACACACAGCCCCAGGTCTCTGCGGTCGTGGAGGGAAGGCGTGCTCTTTACTGGGCTTCACACCCACCGTGCTGGGCTCACCCCTGCTCTGTGTTCCCCGCACGACAGGGGCCAGTGGGACGCAGTGGCCTCTCTCTGGGTCTCAGCTGGTCATCGTGGCCGAGGAAAGGCAAGCACGGCGGACCACACGCTGGCTTTTAGAGCCTCGGCCGGGAGGTGACACATGCCACCTCGGCTCACCTCTCACTGATCAGAGCTAGTCACGTGGCCACATGGGGAGGCCAGTATCTGGCCCGAGCCCTTGCCCTGTCGCAGCCACCCCGCCGGCCCTGCACCGGCTCCTGCTCCACCAGGACCCTCCCGCTGGCTGTGTCTCTAACGCCTCCTTCCCTGGTTTTTACCCTCAAGTCAGACCAGCTGAGTCAGTTGCATCTGAAGGGGGACAAAGCCCTTTGTGATTCCCTCATCCTTCCCCCATTCACAGCTTACCCTTCTCACCCTCTGCTCCCTTTCCTCCCACGTGGGCCTGCCTCTCTCCGCCCCCACCCCACACCGGCTCATCCTGACCATCTGCAGAGCCAGCTGCCCCCTCTGCCCCACCAGAGACAGTTGGCCCGAGTGACATAAAGACACGGCCCACGTGGCTGCGGTGGAGGGGGTGCTGACAGGAGACGTGGCCACCAAGATGCCAGGTCGGTCCAGACGTCTCGCCCGTGTCGCCCTGGAGGCCCCGGCCTTGTCGGGGGTAGGGGGGCCGCTGTTGCACACCGGCACAGAGAACCAAGCTGTGCGAGGACTCAGGAAACACCCCGCCTGGGGCTCTCCAGAGAGGTCTGGAGCAAAACTGATGGCCCGGGAGGAGTCTGCTCGGCCTCTGCTGGCTGAGCGCACCGACGTGATGACACAGAGAGTGACGGTGGTGGCCGTGCTGGGCCCCCGCCCTGGGCGTTCACAGGCGCTGTGAATGAAGAGGGTGTGAGCTATACCCCTGTTTGCAGGTGAAGGAAAGGAGCTGGGGGTTCAGTGGCCCAAGGTCCTGCGGTCCCGAAGTGGGGAGGCCACGGTTCAGACCCGCAACCGTGGCCAAAGCCACACACGCCGCCCTGTGCCATACAACGAGAGGCCAACGCCACCTGCCTGTCTTCACAGGATGCAGTCCAGCTGCGGTCGGAGGGTGGCTGAGCTGTGGGGTCACAGGGATGGAGACGGGTGGGCCCCTGGGCGGGGGAGCTGGGCCCGGTGCGTCTGTGATTCTCCACAAGGTGAGGGGGAACCAGGAAAGCAGTGACAAGGCAGCTCGGGGCCACCGTGTGGAACAGGGAGGGAGGCCCTGGGAGCTAGCGGGGGCCACTGATGACCAGTGAGAGTAGGGAGGGAGCCACGGAGAGTCCTGGAGAGGAAGGAGTGTCAGGACAGAGAGAAATACATACATCTGGCTCTGTGACATTAGGACAGGGACGGGCTGCATCAGATGGCACAGAGACACGCCATGTCTTTATGTCACTCGGGCCAGTTGTCTCTGGACCAGATTCTTAGATAAGGAGCCTGTTCTCTACCAGCTGAGGGTGGAAAGCCTTGGCAGACGTGTGCGACAGCAGTCCCCCTACCCCCGACAAGGCCGGGGCCTCCAGGGCGACACGGGTGCCTGGGAGACGGACGAGGAGACCCACAGCAGCAGGGACCCCGGGAGCCGAGGCCTGGACAACAACCGGCAGGGGGTGGGGGCGGGGGCGAGGTCCCTGTGGGGCACGGGGGTCTCTGTGTATCTGTGTTCACACGTCACCACCGCCCACCTCCAGCCACCCTGCACCGGCCACACCAGGGGTGTCCGCCAGGCCCCCAGAAGTGAGTTCCTCTCCAGCAAGGTGGTGTCTGGGAGTTGGTGGGAGCTGCCTCGGGGTGGATCGCCGTGTCCAGGGACCCAGGAGGTGGACTCAGCCTCCCAGCGCGGGCTACGTGCTCTCAGTGGGAGCTTTTAGAGAGAAATCCAGGGCCAGGCGGAGTCCAGTGCCTGTGGGTCTGAGATGTCATTTTAGACCAAGTTCAGAGCACATCTCAAGCCAAGGAGGCAGGCAAATGATTTCCAAAGAAGGTGCTCCCTGAGAGACAGTGGGGCAGAGGGACTGGGGGTGTTCCAGCCGGGTGGCTCCTGCGGGACCTCCGGAGGGTGAGCTTCACTTTGGAGTCCAGCCCCAGGACAGTGAAAATCGAGGGTCCCACGCCCAAGGCCAGGCTCCAGGACTGGTGACTCCGCTCACCGGTGAAGAAGCCCTACAGCCAGTGCAGGGTGGGGGGACTCTGTGGGAGGAGAGGGTGCACTTGCAGGGGGTGGGGAGAGGTGTGCATGCAGGTGGGCAGGGGTCAGTGGAGAAGGTGCACGCGCGGGGCGGGGTAGGGCGCGCGGGCCCTGCCTGGGGCCGTATTTGCAGACGCCTCCCGTGACTGTGACCAGGTCCCCCGCTGCGGCCTCTCAGCCCCGGGCAGCTTCACCGTTGCCTTCCCCAGCAGTCCTCCTGCTCCCAGTGTCTCCAGCACCTCCAGGTTGACCAAAATCTGTTGTCTGTCCTTTTCTTTCATTTTTTTAAATACCTGTAGTGCGGTCTGGTTCCTGCACAGTAAACTACACGTTTCAGATGCATAACTGACGAATCTGATAGATGTACAGCCCGCGAAGCCACTGCCACAATCATGACAGCTCCCATTTCCATCACTCCCCAGGAGGTGCACATTTCGAATTCCTAGTGCATCCCTTCCCACCCTCCTCTCCCCCCGGTGACCATACATTTGTTCTCTAGGTCTGTGAGTCTGTTTCTGTTTCATAGATAAGTTCATTTGTGTCATTTTTTTCAGATTCCACATATAAGTGATGTCATATGGCATTTTTCCTTCTCTTTCTGGCTTACTTCACTTAGAATGACATTCTCCAGGGACATCCATGTTGCTGCAAATGGCATTATTTTATTCTTTTTTATGGCTGAGTACTATTCCACTGTATAAATATACCACAGCTCCTTTATCCAGTCATCTGCCGATGGACATTTAGGTTGTTTCCATGTCTTGGCTACTGTAAACAGTGCTGCTGTGAACATTGGGGCACATGTGTCTTTCTGAATCACATTTTCCTGCAGATCTGTGCCCAGCAGTGGGATTGCTGGATCATATGGTGAGTTTATTTTTAGTTTTTTAAGGAAACTCCATACCGTCCTCCGTAGTAGCTGCACCAATTTTGTCTGTCGTTTTCCTTAAGGAGAACTTAGACTCCGGTCCTTTGTGTCATGAATATTTTTTGTAATTTTTTTATGGTTAAATCTGAATAGTAGTTATAAAATCTCGTTCTGATATAGGGTCCTGGTTCGTCTTTCTTTCCCTGAGGATTTGGTGGGCAGGATTTCACTCTTCCCTGGGATCGGGGGTTGCAATAGGAAATCTGAACACGCATGTTCCTCCTTGGATCGGCCCATCGGTATGTGGCCCGGATGCAAACAAGCTCTGGGGCTGGACCCTGCCAGCCTCTGACGGTCTCAGTGTGGGTTACGTGCATCTGTTTAATGGGAACATGGCTCCCTTTCAGTCCATGAAGTTAATCCTTTTTTTTAACTTCACAAAATGCCCTTGAGTTGTTTGACTGGTTTTCCTTTTATATTCTTTTTCTTTCACCTTAGACTCCTGGTTCTTCTCTGCTTTATTTTTCTCACTCTTTCCAATCTTGACCCCCCCCCACCACCACACACACATCATCTCTTCTCTGCCCTGGTTCTGCTGCGGCCTCATTTGGGGATGTTTCTTGTCCATCCACGTGCCTTCTTGAGCCTGACTTTTACCTCCTGTTGTCCAATTATTTCTTATTTAAGCCTGTTCTGGGGGAGGGGACAGCGCAGCAGCAGAGCGCGGGCTTCGCACGCACGAAGTCCTGGGGTCAGTGCCCAGTGCCGCCGTTAAAATAAATAAATGTAAATAAATAAACTTAATTACCTCCACCCCACAAAAAAAAAAAAAAAGCAATGAGGTAAAAAAAATTTTAAGAGGAAAGAAAATACATTTTTTTAAAGCCTGCTCTGAATTTTCTTCCACAGAAAAGACGTCTTCACTTAGGCCGCCAGGTTCCTGGTCCGAGTCCGGAGGGCAGCCGCCTCCCCGCCCGCGCCCTGGGCTTCTGCGGCCCCTGTTTGCCCTTCCTTCTTCTTGCAGTGGCTTCAGCGGGGCCTGCTTTGGCTCCTCTTAGTCCTTGTTCATTTCTGCGTGAAGTGCCCGGCTGTTCCCCTCCTTCCCGCGTTCTCTCGCTTCTCTGATTAAAGGTGCTCTTTGGAACTCGGGGGAGCCTAGGAGAGTAAAGGTTTTCTACAGACAAGAGGTGGGCGGAGGACACGGGGGCAGGGGCTCTGCCTGGGAAGGCCCAGAGGTTCCTGCTTGGTTACGAGGAAGGACACAGCCAGAAGGCGGCCGTCTGCACGTCAGGGAAAGGGCGCTGACCAGACCCCGAGTCTGTCCGCACCTTGATCTCAGGCTTCCAGACTCCGGAGTTCGGAGAAACCAGTGCATGTTGTTAAGAAACCCGGTCTCCGTGCGGAGCTCTGTTACAGTAATCCAAACTGACTCAGACTCCTATTCAATCATTAATTCACTCAAAATTACCCTAAGACACCCCCTGGGTCAGGGACCGCGGAGCCCTCACCAGGCACCGGCAGGGAAGGCCATCCATTCGCCTGGGTCCGCATTACGGTCGGGCAGGGAGGGGAGGCCGACAATGAACGAGCAGGTAACGGGCACACACGCCTTTTTGTTTAACACAGAGAAAAGACGACTGGGCCGAGCGGGGCCGAGCGGGGCCGAGCGGGGCCGAGCGACGCCGTGGCCCCGCCCGCGCTCCCTCTCCTGGAGTAACGCCGCTCGGAGGAGTGGGTGCTGGCTCTCGGGAGCAGCCCGCCGCGGGGGACAGCCGTGCAACGCCACACCAGCACGGCTCCCAGACGGACAGCCGTGTCGCCGGGACTGTGGCTGACAGCTCAGAGCAGGTTCTGAGACGCACGGGGGAGGGGAGGGCGACCGCGGGGGAGGGGAGGCCGGTGCAGGACCAAGAACAGCAGCGGGACGGGGGTCTTCCCGCTGTCTCTGGACCCGCACCATGCCGGCCACTCCTGTGGACCGTCCATCCCACCCCCGGCAGCCTCACTTCCTCCCACACCTGGGATGTCCACACTCACAGCCATTACCGACAGCACGGTGTCCGCATCTCAGGGTAAGTGTGGGCCCCGGCCGCCCTCCCAGGCATGTCATCTGGGCTCTGGTTCTCGAGAATACCTCCAGAATCCACCCACTACTCATGGCCCCACCACTGCCCCTGGGGCCCGCCACCTCCCCGGAGGAAAGCAGTACTGTCTTCACTGGGTCCCAACTCCCACTGTCACTGTCCACTCGGCAGTCAGAGTGGCCCCCACAGCACAACCCAGTGCCTCCCCACTCAGACTGAGAGCAAAGCCCCTGCCTCGGTGCTTCACGAGACCCTGCAGGCCAGGCCCTGCCAAGGCTCCCAACACACCAGCAAGGCGTCCCGCATTCAGGCTGCGCCGGCCGCCTGGGTCCCCTCGTGCTTCGGGTGTGCCGAGCTCTGGTCCCAGGGCCTTTGCACTTGCTGGGTTCGCCAGCGCTCTTCTCTAGACTTTCACAAGTTGCCCTTCTCTTCTCCACCTTTGGCCAAATACCACCTCCTAAAAGAGACCTTCCTGGCCCACCAGATCTCAAGCAGCCCCCTCCGCACCCCGACCCTTGCCCGCTGCGTTTCCCTTCATCGTGCTCATCAGTCCCTGAGAGTCTGATCTAGTCCAGTCCCTTTTCCTTGCCTCTGCGTTGCGTTCTATTCTCTTCTACCTGATCCGAGCTTGTCATATGCCTCCCCCACCAGAACATGATCCCAGACAGACACAGCCTTGTCTGCGGGGCAGAAGGCTCTGCTCAGGGTGCACGGATGGGGCAGCCCGGCCCTGGCCTGGCCTGCGTGCCCCAGGCAGCCTGCAGGGCTGCCGCCTGCTGGAATGGGTGAGTCACTGCACTGCCAAGGGTCTGGTTGGTGACTCCTGCTTTTTTGTCTTACTCGGTGCCAGAGATCCGTCCCCTCAGTCCTCACACCTGGAATCTGGGATGTGGTGCCTCATTCTGCAGGCAACTTTCCTCCCGACCCCCAGTTCCGGGGTCTGTTGGGTGGGGGCCCTGGGTCATAGGGCCGCAGTGCCACCCTCTCCCACCCACAGCCCCACCCGAGCTGGAATACGTATTTGCTGGATAATCAGAGTTTAAGCCCCTAACTTAATCCCTAAGCCGCTGATTCTGGAAAGTTATTTGACAGCTTGTTTCCAGTTAATTCTCAAATATTTAGGCTCTAATTGCATTTCTTCCACTAGGAATAAGCAAGCTTTTACATCAGCTCTGTTTCCTGGGGCAGTGACTGTTTTTTAACCATTTTAGCCCGTGCATCATTTCATGGAGTCAGCGGTAGGAACCTAAGGTGAACATTTTCCAGAAGATTTCAGATACTGGTGTTTCCAGGGACCCTTTAGGGGTGCCGGCCCAGCCCTGCCTCCGAGGAGGCCCCTCCCTCACTCAGCCAGGCACACAGGGACAAGGACAGTGTGGGGGAAGCATGGGCCCAGGGCCCAGGACTGGCCCCTGCTTGGCTGAAGCTGGTGATGCTTGGGGATGAAGTCACCTGTGACCCCGCCCGCCCGTGACCAGGGCGCTGATGGGACTAACTGGGGGTGGAGGAGGCTGAGTCCGAACCAGAGAGCGCTGCGCTCTCCTTCACTGCGCCTCCCTTGCAGAGCGAGCTGTGAGGAAGTGGTCCACGCACCTGGGGCTGAAGGCAGCTCCCAGAGCAGGTGCACTGGGAAGCACCTGGAGCAAGGAGCTGTCAGCAGGGTGGGAGGAGGCGGACGTGGGGAAGGTTTCCCAGGGGGGCCACAGAGGGGTTAATTTGTAGGGGGCTTTCTGAAGTCCCTACACACACACACTCAGGAAGAGCACTTGGCCCTGGACAGGCCATCAGCACAGTGGCCCAGAGCCAGGGGCCACCACCACGACACACACTCAGGCCAGCAGGGGCTGGAATCGCAGAGACCCACATGCCAGCCTGGGTGTGCTCCCGCAACCCTTATCAGTCACTGGGGGACTGCAGTGACACCAAAGTTACCACCACTTGTGGCCGGAGCTGTACCCAGCCAGTCACTGTGGCAGAAGGTGCTTAGGGGATACAGGCAGGCCCAGGGCACAGCTCGTGGGCCCAGGAGCGGGGCTCCACTGGGAATCCCTATCATGCCCATCAGAGGTCCAGTGGTGACGCCCTTGCCGGGCAGCTGCTCAAGGCCCCAGATTCCTGACCTGGAAGGACCTGCTGGTTCTGACAAGTGGGGTCTAATCTGGACGTGCCTCTCCAGCAACTCCGGGTTTTCAGGCTGTCACTCTCATCCGGCTGCCCAGGAAGCCGAGGAGGTGGAGGGCACCCTAGTCCGCCAAGCTGGCCCTCCTGCACAGAGCCCCACCCACATGGGTGACCCAGCACGGAGGGCCAGGAGGAGGGGAGGGGTGCCAGGTGGGTGAGGCAGCCCCAGGCTTTTCCCACAGACAGAACAATGTCTCTGAGAGCTGGCCCAGGCTGAGCCACCGCGCCTGCGGGCCTGGAAGCCGCCAAGCTGCGTTGTGAGTGCCAGAAAATTCAGTGGAAGCCAAGTGCTGGCACCGAGGTCTTGCTGGTGCCTGGAGAAGGAGCCAGGGCGTGGGCTCAGTTAACTCTGTCACAAGCCACTGCCACAGTCGGGTCTGCGGCTCTCAGCAGGGGCTGGAAACCCTACGGTGGTGAGCCATCCAGGGACTCAAGGCCAGCTAAGGGGCTGCAAAGCAGGGACACGGAGACCACCAGGCCTCCTGGAGCCCAGCTCCTGCAACCCCACCCCACTCCTGAAGACTCGCCCCTGAAGACACACCTCTCAGAGTCCTGCCTCCTGGGACCACGCCCCCTGTTGGGGCTCAACCTGTCTCGTCGCTGCATCAGCTCCTGCCTGCTCCCCAGAATGAAGAAGCCAGAAGCTTCTGGTGTCCACGATTCAGACGCCAAGGTGAAGGCCACCTTGGTCGGGGATCAGGGCAGGGCTGGCCCTGGTTCAGGGCCCTGGACCGTGGGCCAGGCCATGGCCCCTGTGTTACTGCCACGGGATACAGCAAGAGCAGTGCTGCTGAGTCCTGCCACCCTCAGAGCCCCCATGGCCTGGGCTCCACCTCCAGCGCCCCTGTGCACCCCTGCTGCATCCCCAGGCCCCTCATCCTCTCTGAGGAACACCTGTCTCCTCTCTGCACTAGCCACTCCTTCTCCAGCCTCCACCCACACCTGGCACTGAGCCAACCCCTCCTCAGAAACCCCCTCAACACCCAGGGCTTTTGCATGTGCTGTGTCTGCTGCCTGGAAAGGTCTCGGCCCAGACCCCAATTCTGCCCACTGGCCTTGCTCTGGGCCACCTCCTCCTGGAGGCCTTCCTGAGCTCCGGCCCTGCTCAGGCACCTCTGTTATTCCTCTCCCAGGACTCCAGTCCTCCTGTCCGTGCACACGTCTGTGAGAACTCGCTCAATATTCCCCTATAGACTGCAAGCCTCCCTAAGGGCAGGGAGGGGCTAACAAGGAACCAGATGGGGGAGTCATTGTGGAGCACGACCTCCCACCCCAACATGACCCGGGTGCCAGGTGTGGGGGCGGGAGGAGAGCAGGTGGCTGAGAAGTGGGGAGCAGGCTGGGGCAGCAAGAAGTGGGGCCCTGCATGAGCACACGCCCCCCATCCCATTGGACTTTGCTCACAAAACGCAAATCCAGGGATAAAATGATGAAGAATTCCCAGCTGACATCCGCCATCTGAGAGCAGGCCCCTGTGCTCCTGCCCTGGTCACACAGTGTGAAGGGGGCTCTGCCGTGGGGCGCGAGGCTGCACGCCTTCCAGGCCTGCCTGGGCTGGCGGTGGTCCGGCGGCCCGCCTCCTGACCAGCCCCCGTCATTCAGAGCCACCAAGTCGCTGCCAGCTGGTGTACTTTTCGCTCATCTCTGGTTGCTCTTAAATCTTTTGGATCATTCCAGGAAGTTGCTCTGCCGGTCTGGACGGACGCCAGACCGCCCGGGCACAGACAGCCCGGCACGGACAGGCGTGCGCCCGCCCTCGGGACGCACACACCACTGTCGAGGGGCGGCGCTTCATCTCCACTTCCCCTAACAAGGGCCTGACGTTCACAAAAAGGTGCTTGCTGAGCTCAGTCCTGCCAACGCCATTAACACCGAAACCCTTGAGATGCTGCTCGGAGTGAGGATCAAACCGCTGGCCTTCCGCTGAGCGGGGAGTAAACCCGGGGGCGCCCGCGTAAAGCCGGCAGAGCGCGATGCCTGGCGCGGACCGCCCGGAGGCGCTCCTTCCGGGGAGTGGGCCTGGCTGCAGGGCAGCTGCTCCGGCCCGACGCCGAGGCCGACGCCCAGCACGGCCGGCGGCGCCGGGGGGCGCGGCCTCTCCACACCGCAGCTCCCTGCACGCGGCTTCATTTCAAAGCCACCGGCCCAGGATCGTCCCACGGACAGCGGGGCGTGGCCTGGCTCCGGCGGGTCGGGGCCTGGACTCCGCTAGCCGCACTGGGGCCTTGGTGGCCCCTCGGGCTGTGGCCTGGGACTCACCCTCCTCCCGCGGGTGGCTGTGAGCTGTCCTGGATGAGCAGGCGGCCTGGGTGACTCTCCCTGACCGACTGCTCCGTGACCAGGAGGCGTGAGGAGCCCTGGGTTCCTGGCGGGGTCCGGGAGCCCCCACTCCCGCGGGCAGCCCTGAGCCTGGCACCAGGGAGTCTAGGACCGGCCCCGTGTAACTGCTGCGCTGGGCAGCCCAGACTCTTGGAATGTTAGAAACAGACTCAAATGGCTCAGAAGTTTCTGGAAACCTTGCCAGCTGCAGTGTGTTGAGTGCTTCTTCGTGCAGACACTGAGCTCATGCCAGCAGGCGGCTGTGTCCTGTCCCACTTTGGAGGAGGGTGTGGGTGAGGGAGCCTGGGTCACTCACCCAGGCCACACAGCTGGTTAGTGGCCGGGACATGCAGAAGCCACCGCTGGGCCTTTGGCCACCACCTTCTCCAGGCGTGAGGCTGGGCCCACGGGGTCTCAGCAGCTTAGGAAGGTCAGCCTTTGCATCCTGGAAGGGGCCTGGGACCCAGCAGCCTCACTGCCCTGAGTCCCAGAACTGCTTGTGCCCCTTCCCCCAGAGGACACCCTAGCAGGCGTCTGAGCACCAGCCGAGCGCCCCTTCCAGGGCAGGGTGTCTGCTCACACAGCTTTCCAGAAAGAAGCTGCCAAGACTCCCAGAGACCAGCACAGCCTCCCACACTTCAGGCCCCGAGCCCCCTGCCTGAGTCTCCTGCCCCGCAGCCCCAGGAGGCAGGCTCGCAGCCCAGGCCCCTAGCAGCCTTCCAGGGTGGCACAGGTGCCCTGACCCATCCATTTGGGGCAGAAGACGGCAGACACTGTCGTGACTCTAAGGATGCAGTGCCTAAGCCACTGGGCAAGGGACTACTCTGTGGACAGGGGTCTCGGGAGCAGTGCCACCAGCACACGTGGAGGGTGAGATCCTCTCCTCTCTGGCCACCTGCCACTCACCTGCAGCATGGGGTGGGGTGGTTGAGGTGGGGGGCCAGGCTGGGTGTTGGGCCAGGCAGGAAATGCAGGTGGCAGCCACTGTCTGCTGGCCTCTCTGCTCAGATATGGCTGCTGGCGGCCCCCCCACCAGTGGGGTGCAGCAGGGCCCCTCGGGCACTGAGACTGGGCAGAGCATCAGACACTGGTCATCCACACACCTGCGAACCCACGGCCAAGGGAGGCAGCCCTGGGCCTGGGGACCACGGTTGTGCTGGAGCTGTTGACCACGGTTGTCCAGGGGTGTGTGCGACCTCGCAGGCAGGTGACCTCAGGTGAGAGCCCGGACTGCCTCGTGTCTGGATGCCGGAAGCCCTGCTTGTCTCCAATTTAGTGCAAATTGTTTGGGAAAGCCAGTTTAATTAAAATCTAAATGAGCCTCCCAGGAGGGCCCGCTCCCCCGGCCCCAGCTGGTATGATGAGGAGAGACAGGCATTTCAGGATTGCCGTCGCTTTCATGTTTTTGTCATCCCGAAGCCCCCGAGAAAATACAATTTATTCATGGAATTCACACTTCAGTGATGTAAATAAATGGTGGGCTGCGGTACATAGACAACCAGGCAGAATCCTGCGCCGGAATTGGGCGGGGCTCAGGGACCAGTTCTGGCCACGGGACACCATAGTGGTGCTGTGGGGTGGCGTAGGGCTGGGTGGGGGCCGCCTGGGCCAGTCGGTTAGGATGTAGCTGTTTTTCTGGAGATTTGAAATAACTGGGAAAGCATTCCTTTTGGCTTGTTTTGGTGGAGTCTGTTGGGCCCAGAAGCACAGGGGTCCTTCCTCCCGGCTCCCCAGGCCACACCCGACACAGAGAAAACCCTTAGACGTGGCGCTTCCTGAACCAAGGACTTTGCTGTGCGCCCTGTGCATGCCCTCTCATCTCCAGAGCCTCAGTTTCCCCATCCGCGATAGGGGCACCTGGACCGGCCGATCCTACAGACCCATCTCCCCCTGAGTTTCTCTCCTCTGTAAAGCGGAGCAGCAAGTACCCAGCTGTGCAGGGTAGGATGTGCTGGCTTGTGGTCCCTCCAGACCCACTGTCTTTACTCCTGTGTCCACCCAGAGCTGATGGGTGTGACCCAGGGAGGAGCTGTATGTGGCTGGGAGGATGCACCTCTCCATGCCCCGGCAGTGGGAGGGAAAGAGTGTCAGGGGCCCCAGGGTGGAGGTCAAGGAGGCCAGCACTGGAGCCAGGTGACTGGGGCTCAGCTCTCCATCCCCTCCAGGTCCTAGCCAGTAGTGCAGCCTGCACTAGGCAGCCTCCCGGGCCTCAGTGTCTTCAGCTGTCAACCAACGGGAGCCGTCATGGCTCCTTCACCAGGCATCAGGGGCCCTAATGCACAGTGGGTCCTAGAACAGCACCAAGGACTCAAACTCAGGCCCCAAAGCTGTCACTTTATAATTAACTGTGCCTGTCTCTCCCCCAAGCAAGAGCTCCCCCAGGCAGTGCCAGTCTGATGCGCCTCTGCGTCACTAGCGCCCCACTGGGGATCTGCTGCGGGGCGGGTGTCATGAGTGGAGGCAGACAGGTGGGTGGACAGGCGGGTGGATGGACAGACAGACAGGTGCAGGTGACAGCTGGCTGGGTGGATTTCAAGGCTGGGGAATCGCAACACACCAGAGAAGCGGGACCACTCCTGTTTCCTCCTCTGGCTCCAGTTGATTTAGAAGCTGCAGCTACTGAAGAGAAGCAAACACCACTCTCTTAGTCACATCACCAGCTCCGTCTCTCTCCGGCTCCTCAGACAGCCTGAAACAAGATGTCATTTCTGAGTGCTGCGGAGCACAGCATCTCCATCACCACTGCCAGAGCGGGTGACTGGCCCCCGGCCCGCCCCCGCCCCGCTCTACCTCCCGCCCGCCCTAGCCTCTGCCTCCCTCTGCCCGGCTGCCCCTCCCAGGGCCCCGAGTGCAGCTCCACCTGTCACCCCCGCCACGGCTGCGGTTAAACACACTCTGGCGCTTTTATCGGTGCCCTCTCCAGTGTTATGATAAATAATTGAAACTAAACCACATGTGTCAAAATAAATGAACCTCTCGCAGAGGGAATGAACCTCTGCCGTTCCAGCTATCTTTCTCCAGAGACGCCATAAAACGGGGACATAAAACGGGGACAGGCTGGCTTTGCAAAAACTGCCTGCCCACGGCGACAGCTGACCCACCCCGTCTCCCCCCGGTGCCAGGGCCTGACCTCAGTCCCGACCAGCCCCCTGGGGCCTTGGGGTGGCTGCCTGGCCCTTTGGCATGGCCCAAATGCCATGGTAACGCAGCCCTGGCCCAGCGAGCAGCCTTTCCAAAATGTGATCCCAGCTTCCCAGCCAGGCTGGGGAAGCAGAGAGGGTATGGAGGCCTGGTCACAGCCCGTGTGAGCCACCTCCTGCCCCTCCGCCCAGACCGCTGTGGGCAGAGGGCCCGCGCCCGGCTCCCCCCAGCACGAGGAGGGCCCAGGGCCCCAGGGCCCCGCGGCCCCGCGGCCGGGCCAGCTGAGCCGGGAGCGCGGGGCTGGGCAGCAGCAGCCGTTAGGCATTGATTTACGTTTACTGCCTCGTGTCCAGGTGCTCCCTCCACGTTAAGTACACTCGCCAATTTTTTATGCAAGATTGAACAACTTAACAGCCTGAACAAGTCGGATGACAAGACTTTAATTGCTATTTTTCTCCCTCCAGCCCTCAAGAGAGCAATACACAAGCATTTAGAGAAGTATTTCATAAAGCAGGAAAGAAAGCAGTCCACGAAGTTCTGTGCCCCTTTGCTTCCCAAGCTCCTCGCCTCCCACCCCCGCCCCCAGACAGGGGGAACTGGGTGTCTCCAGGGACCCCAAGGCCTTCCAGGCTGTCAGTGGAGGGGGTGCAGAGAGGATGCCTGACAGGGACCCCACCCAGCCAACTAGGCAGGATTCTAACCCTGAGGAACCACCCAGGGGAAGCTCCCCTGTGGCAGGTCCTGGTTTCTCGAGCCCCTTCAATAGCACGTCACAGGTAGACGCACTCATTCACTCGTTCAGCCACCCCCTCAATTGCTCACTCATTTTTGGGTTGCCTTGCTGGGTCGGGGGTGGGGTAATTAGGTTTATTTATTTATTTTAATGGCGGACCGGGGATTGAACCCAGGACCTCGGGAAGCACGCACTCTCCCACTGAGCTCTACCCTCCCCCACTCATTCATCCTTGTATCAGGTGTCTCCTGAGCGAGCACCGTGTACCGGGCCGGCGTATGCTGACCCTGAGGACACCGAGGGTGACTGAGCACTGTGGAGCCCGCGGGGTGCCTGGAGCCCCGAGTGTATCACCTCGTGGGTGGAGAGGATCCATCAACGGATGTGTGTTCGCAGGGGCGGTGGGATCGATTCCGTCCACACCTGACGCCGTGAAGATGGCCCAGGCGCCCGAGCTCGAGTGAGAGGGCGTTCTGTCTGGAAGAGGCACCAGTCATGGCTTGGGGGATGGGCGGGAAGAGACACTAACAATGATCGTAATCTGCTAGCCCAGGACCCCACCTCGCCTCCAGGACGGGCGTGCTGAACCGCTCCTGGGGAACACAGAGCTATGCGGAAGGCCCCGCCGAAATCAGTCTTCTCTTTTCTCTCACCTCTAGCTCCTCGTAATTCTGAGCAGCCACCTCCACTGCGTTCGTTGTTCATTTACAACATGTTCAAGGCCTCCTTAAGGTTAGAATTTTCCTTTTAAGAAATTGCTCAGGGCGGCAAGTTCCCTGGCAGAGCCGCCCAGCTGACACCTCTCGTTAGCCGCTTCCCCAGGCTAAGGAGGGCCTGCTGGTGCAAAGTGGGGCCCCGGACCACAGGGTGGGGGCCCGCAGGCTGGGGGTGGGCTGCCTCCCGAGGGCACGGCAAAGCCTGTCCAACCTCTGTTCTTCCTGCCACGTGGGGTGCTGGTCTCTGGGACCACCAAGTTTGTACAGATGTGGAAACTGAGTCTGGAGAGAGGTAGGGACAGAGCAGCCAGAGCCTGGGCCGTCCTGCCGTCCACCCGCACCTGGCCTGGCGCTGGCCCTGGAGGGGCTGTGAGGACGTGAGCACCTGGGGGTTAAAGAGAAACGGGAGAAACCAGACTCAGATCTCAGGGAGCTCCCAGTCTAACTGGCCTCACACGTGCACACAAACACACCGGGGCGCGTGCACAGGCTCACTCACAAGCAGAGTCATGCACACACCTTCACACACATGCCCACCTGTGCAACCCATGCACACACAGGCACACGCAGACACGTATGCAGATGCTTACGTGCACATGCATGTGCAGACACAACCTCACACGGGCACAGGCACCAGGCACATCGACACGTGCAGGCACACACAGGCACAGAATCCTGCACACTCACACGCATGCATGCACATGGCAAACTCACAGGCACCCCCCCGTGTGTGTGCACACTCATGCGTGTGTACGCGTGTGCGTGTGCATACAACATGTGCACGCTGGGGGATTACGGAAGGCTAGATTAGAGCCCATAATAGGAGGCCAGGTGAGCAAAGGTGGCCGTATCCAGGGAAAGGAGGGGCACTGTCTGAGGCCAAGGTCGGGGGGCTCCGCGCAGGTGCCAAGGGACGGGACTGCTGGCCAAGGGCTGGAGAGTGGGGCCGAGGACATGTGGGCGGGAGACCAGGCTGATGGGAGCTGACACAGCTGGTCACAAGCCAAAGCTGGGCCAGCAGCCAGGGGGCCAGGCACTTGCAAAGATGCCGCCACCCCCAGCCCCGTGTGGTCTCTTGAACGCAGACTTGGAATGAGAGGAGAGGGCAGAGCTCCAGAGGGGGGATGGGCTGAGCTGCAGATGAAAGTCCTTTGAGGAGGGGGAGGGAGGGTCTATGGCTCAGCAAAGGAAATATTGAAATTAAATCATTTCCCAGCATTGGGGGAACTTTCTGTCCTAATTAAATAGCCAGGACGCTTGCGGCCGCTGTCAGGGCAACGCGCTGGGGGGGAGGGGAGAAGCAGATGCCGCCCTTGGAAGGGGAGGATTAGTGGCTGCTCCGCTTTGATGCCGCCCCCTGGCTCCCATCGCGCACTAATTAGGGCCGGAGCCCGCGCCTCCTGTCCTTGGGCACAAATCCATATTCACGTGCTGGGGCGGGGAGGGCCTTCCCTGGGCAGAGGGCGAGGAGAGAGGCCCTCCACCCGTGCCCCTCCCACTCCTAGGCCACCAGCTCCGGGTGTCACCGTGCGCCCGCAGGCCCCTCTGCTCCCGGGGGCTGCCGAGACGGGGGCTACAGAGCTCTGCCCAGCGTCCTGTAGGCGGATGCCCGTAAATCCTGGAAGTTAGGCCTCCATTCACAGGAGGCAAGGAAGCAGAAGGGAGGACACGAGGCAGATGTACAGGGAGCAGCGAAGCCCCGCCCACCAGCCGCTGCTGCCGGGGGCCCTGAGCCCAGACCCAGGGCAGAGCCCACCGACCCAGGACCCCGCAGGCCGGCTCTGAGAACAGGGACCACGGCCGGGCTCCGGCGGGGGTTGAGGGGGAAGAAGGCAACTCTTGCAGCCTCACGGAGGAGACAAGAGCTCCGACATGCTGCAGGGAGATGACCACAGGAGCAGCATCAGATAGCGGATCCTCTCACCAGCAGGGCGCGTCGGTGGGAGCGGCCCTCCCCGTTCTCGACTCCAGGCGGTGCTTCTTACTGCCCACATTTTAACTGCAATGCTCACCCCCTTGGAATTGAAGTCCTAGGCTTACACGTAGCACCTTTTCCCATCCGTTTGAAGAACTTCCTTTTATTTGTTGGTGAAAAAAATCTTTTTTTTTTCAATCTGAAAATTTCTTTCCTTCACCCTTATTCTTTAAGAATACTTTTGCTGGGAGAGGGTCTAGGTCAGTGGCAGAGTGCATACTTCACGTCCACAAGGTCCTGAATTCAATCCTCAGTAACCTCCCTTAAATAAATCTATAAATCTAATTACCTCCCCTGTCAGAAAAAAATTTAAAATAATAAAAATAATAAAATAAAAGACAATGGATCAACGTATCCAAGACTCGGGTATTTTTTTTTTAAGAATACTTTTGCTGTTTATAGGGTTTTTTTTTTTTCCTTTTGGGACATTAAAAATATTTTCTTTTCCACTGTCTTCTGGCCTCTTCCTTTCTCTCGCGAAGTCAGCATGCACTCAAGTCATCGTCCTCTTATGCGTAAAGTGTCGTTTTTCTGTGGTTGCTTTCACGTTTTCTCTTTGTCTTTGTTCAACATCAGTTTGATTATAATGGGCTTTGGCGTGTTCTACTCTGCATGTATATTGACTTGGGTTTTCTGAGCTCTTGAAATTGGTGCTTTTTATGAAATTCAGGTAATTTTTATCCATGATTTATAAAAACTAATCAAAATGTTTAAATGTCTGCTTTATTTTCTCTCTCACTTCTCCTTCTAGCTCTCCAATAGACCATACGTCAGGCTTTGATATTATTCCATGGGTCTCTGAAGCCCTCTCTTATGTTTTTTCTTCTTTTCCTCCCTCTTCTTCAAAATGGGTAAATTCTATTGATTTCTCTTCAAATTCACTAACTCTTTTCTTGTTGTTTCTATTCTGCTGTTAAGCCTATCCATTGAACTTTTAAATTTCAGGTTTACATTTTTCAGTTCTAGAATTTCCATTTGGTGTTTTTTTATAGTTTCTATCTTTCTACTGCAGCACCTCATCTATTTATTCATTGTGAGCATATTTTCTTTTATTTCATTAGGAGCAGTAGCCATAGCAACTTTAAAACCCTTGTCTGCATCCACATCCTGCTCATCTTGGGATTAGCCTCCATGGATTGTCCTTCTTTCTTGAGAAGGGGCCACATTTTCTTCTTTCTTCATATAGGGAGTAATTTTGGATTATATCCTGGCCTTTGTAAATGCAACCTGTGGAGCCTCTGGGTTGAGGTGCTTTGATTTTCATTGTCTTAATAAGCAATTAATCTGACATGATTCAACCTGAAAAAAATCTTCCTTTTGGTTGCAGCTGAAGTCTCAGGTGAGTTTTTCGGCCTGGGCTGGGCTGTTTGGAATCTGCCCTGCTCATGTGTGGTTCAGGGTCAGGCAGAGACTGGCAGAGAATTTATACACATGTTTTTGGATCTCCCCCTTGGCTTTCTGTGGCTGAGGTTGTCTTCAGCCTTGTGCTCTGGTCTTGACGCCATGGAGACTGCGTGTTGCATTGGACTTTGGGGTTATTTCCGTGACCTGCGAGGTGAGGCCTCAAGGCTGCCCTTTGGCAGGAAGTTGTTGAGTTCTCCTCAGCCCTGACTCCTTCCACAGTCTGCTGGCTTCCTCCAGTGTCTTCAGCTAGATGTTTTATTATCCTTTTTGTGAAGCCCAGCGTTTATAGTTGTTATCTTCGGAAGTGTCAGTCTGACAGGGTCTTACTTGGTTGCCACCAGCGTCAGAGCTTCGAGGTTTGTTTGAAATCTTTGTTAGCGATGGGCCAGCGGAGCTTCGCTCTGGGGCTGGTCTAGTCCTTCCACTGAGGCTGCGGCCCTCCAGGAGTCTCTGAACGCCTGGGGCGTTGCTCTGGGCTGAACTGGGTCTCCCCACCAATATTCATAGTTTGAAGCCCTAAGCCACAATATGACCATATCTGGGAGAGGGTCTTCAGGGGGTGATTAAAATTAAATGAGGTCATAAGGATGAGGCCCTGATCCAACTGGACTGAGGCCTTATAAGAGGAGGAAGAGAGCTTGCTCACTGTCCACCATGGGAGGACACAGCAAGAAGCCAGTGTCGGGAGAGCTAGCAAGACAGTCTCCCCAGAGCCCCACCGTGCTGACACCCTGACCTCGGGCTTCCTGCCTCTAGAGCTGTGAGAAGTGAATGCCTTTGTCTAAGCCGCCCAGTCTGCGGGGCTTTGTTGCGGCAGCCCAGCTGACTCCCGCAGGTATTTGAAAGGTCTCCTCTCTCTGGCTGATCAGAACTCGAATGTCCCCTCTGACAGATTTCTAGGGCTCTCCTACGGTCCAGCCCCACATCTCTGGCCCTGCTGACCATGAATTCCAGCCTCTCCACCTCCCTGAGCCCCAGCCACACCTCCTCAACTCAGCTAGGCGGCTGTGCCTGCTCAGGTCCCCAACCTTAGCTGCATTCCAGAAAGTGTCTTGGAGCCGAAAATGGGGTGCTCACCAGGCTCCCTGCCCTCAAGGTCACAGCCTGACACTGCCTGCTGTACAATGTTGGGAAACGGTCTTTCTATGCATTTTGTTCGGTTCTGGTGTCATTTATGGCAGGGGGCAAAGTCATTGTCATGGTCAAAGCAGCCGCCTAGGGTGCCTTAACAGAACCCCTCACTTCTCACTAGAGGGTAACGCACACACACATCGCACGATGAGAGTGGTGGTGGGTTTGCACAGAAGGGAGCCCACTTGTGGCCAGAACCCGGGTCAAGGAAGGAAAGACCCCCACCTCCAGACACCCCTTCATGCCCCAGCTTCAGAGGCCGCCAGTCTCCGCTTCCAGCCTCGCAGAACAGTCTCTCCTGGTTTTGAGGTTTGTGTACCGGGGTCATGCACTCTGCATGTTCTCCTGTCTGGTCCCCCCCCATTACGTCAGTGACCTTCCATCCCCCCAGAGTGCACAGCCATACTTCCCTCGGCATCGCTTCTTCTGCTCTCCACCCGGTGCCCACCCCAGCTTGGCGTCCGGCCACCTCTGTTGGGTCCATTCCCAAGGCTGGAAACTACGCATGGTCCTAGGATTTGTGTGTGTCTGGCTTCCACAGATGCCGCCAAGCAGTTCTACGAGGTTTCCCAGGCCCCCCTCCCCCAGCCTCGCTCCGTTTACCCTTTTCCCACTCATTCATTTTGGCCAAAATTCATTCATTCACCGTGGTTGGGACTTGCCTCCCCCTGCTAACTAATGAAAGCAAGCGTTTCATTTGTCATACGTTTCGTGGGCATCTGGAGGTTCCGTTTTGTGAAATCCAGTTCAAATACTTTGCCTTTTTTCAGTCCTCTTGCCTTACCCTCTTTTAAGAAAATGAATGTGCTGGAGTTTTTTGTTTTTGCTTTTTTTTTTTATATGGATACGTCTTTGGTCGGAGACGTGTATTGCAAAGATCACCTTTTGGCTGAAATTTTCACGCCTTTAATAGTATCTCTGATGAACAGAAGTTCTCAGTTTTAACATGGTCCCATGGATCAGTTTTACTATTTATGGTTAGTGCTATTTGTATCTTGTTTAAAATTTCTCTTTAAATCTTTAATCATCTCCCCACTGAGACGATGCTGAATTGTGACTCATTCCTGCGATGTGCCCCCTCATCCTTTGTCTCAGCACTGATCTGACAGGCCGGTCTTTTATTTCTTCATATAAACTGTTGATAAGAATATTCGACAACACGGGGTGATGTCACAGTCCGCTGGGAACTCCTGGAACCCTCCCTGCAGGGTGACGCCGGGCCATTAGCCAATTCCTTTTGTCTATAATTCTCTGTAACAGACAAAATGCACCTAACAGTTCATCTGGAGTGCACTCCCATTTCATCCTCCAGGATAGCACGGCACACTTGGCAAATGCCTGCAAAAATCACGATAACTGGCCCCTCGTCGGCCAGGCTAAGGACCATGACAAGAAAAGCAAATGAGGTTAGTTTCACATGATCGCCTCTTGGAAAACCCATGTAGTCAGAGGGCAGAGAAGGGGGGCTTGTGGGCCACGTGAACCTGGCTGGTTCTCCTCTCTTCTCTGGGACTAAGTGTGCACTGAGTCTGATATTTTAAGAAATTGGCAGGGCCCTTCAAACCACAGAGCAGACTCCCCTGACTGCCGAGGCCGGTTGCCTAGTAACCGCCTCTCATGACGTCATCACCAGCGGCAGTGTGGGTACCCAGGGTGAGGGTTCACGGGTGAGCCAGGCAGGCAGAGGAAGGAAGGGTGGTGTGATGGCAGCTCAGGCCAGGCAAGGCCCAGGAGACGCGATCTGGGCCTGGGGCTGAATGGACACCAGCAGCGGTGGAGGAGGAGGGGCCAGAGTGGCCTGGGGGCAGGGCTGATGGACACAACATTAACAGCAGAGGGGCCATGGGCCAGAGGAGGGACCCACAGCCCTACAGGCGAGGCTGAAAGAGAGGAAGCTGACCCTGGGAGGAAGCGCCCCGCTGGCAGAGGAAGGATGCCCCAAGCAGCCAAGCGGCCACCAAGCCCCCGGTAGGTAGGGGACCGTCCCCGAGGACGCCTGCGGCCGGCGGGGCTGCTGTCAGCTCCTCAGTCAGCCACTGCCCAGGGCCCCATTTGGGAAGGTGAGTGAGGTGGTTTCTACACCGAAAGCAGCCCAGTGTGTCCTGAGCACCCCCTCCTCTGGACCCCGTGCCCACCATGGCTGGGGCTCCACAGCAGTCCCATGAGCAGGGCCTGGCCTGGCCCTGACAAGAAGACAGGAAAGCTGAGGGTCAGAGGAGAAAGTGACCTGCCGTGTCCCCTGCATCATCACTGAGAGCCCCCAGGGACACCCCCCAGGTCACCTGGCTCTGAATTTGCTGGGTGAGTGAGGGCGAGGGCTGGGGCTGGGGGCCTCCCTGCCGTGTCACCGGGAGAGAGACAGAGACAGGGGGCCATTATGGGTGGATGAGCACACGGGACAGGTTCACGCAGGGCAATGACTTCCGGGGTTGGGGGAAGGGGTCCTCTGGCCTTCTACAGGCGCCCGGGAGTCTGCGCCCCCAAGGCAGTCGGTGGGTTGAGCATCCGTGGAGCATCCGGGGAGCGCCATCCTCGATGGGGAGGTGGCACCGAGCAGAAGGAGCCAGCTCTGAGGGCCGCCCTGGAAGGTCTGAGCCTCAGGGTGCATCCTGCAGGGTCAGGACGGGCTGGTGGGTCAAGTGGGCCCGGGCACTAAGTCACACGACATCTCCATCTCACCAGCTGGTCACTGTGTTGATCCGGCAACTCGAGGTGGGCGATTAACATAAGCAACGCGGCACCAAACCCTGCGTTCCGTGTCCCCCGCCCCCGGCTCCTTCGGGGAGGCGCGGCCTCCTGCTTGGCCTCTGAGCCCACCCTGAGCCAGCGCTGGAGTCCTGTCCCTCCTTCTTCCTCACTGGGCCCCGAGCCAGCCCAGCGCTCTCACCAGGAGGGTGTGTCCACAGCCCCTGGGGCCACCCCGGCGTCACGCTGGCCTCTTGGCGGCACGAAACCCAGCGGACGGCTCCGTCTTCTTGGGCACCACTAGGGTGGCCCTGACGTGGCTCTTGGGTCACCCGTGGCCCTGGTACCCTCCAGCCACCTTGACCTCTGCCACTCCAGCTACTAGTCACCCCTGACCCCTGACCTATGGGGACCAGGCTTCTCCTGCACCTTGTGTCTCCTGTCCTGTAAAGGGAGTCCCCCAGGTTTCTTCTGCCCGTTTCTCTGTTCAGTAAGGGGAGGGGCCCTCAGATCCCCTATTCCCAAAACTGCTGGTGGTCCTCAGGGATGGGGCACCAGCTGGGGACAAACTGGGAGGGCTGGGGTGGGCCCAGCCCCTGGGCATCCCGGGCGGCAGGTGCAGCCTGGGAACTGGGGCTCCACTCCTGCACCTGAGGCATCCAGCTGGCACCAGGTCCCGCCGGGCCCCCTTGGCCTCCCCCACCTTGACTGTGACTGTCACTGCTCTAGCATGGCCCACCTCCCCTGCCCCATCCAGCTCTGCCACCCCCTCGAGAACAGTGAAACACAAGCATGGCACCACTGGTGTCCCCCTGACCTGGACACCTGAGTCTGCACCGTCTCCCCGGCATCCCACAATGACGTCCCCGAGTCACGCTGACCTGAGAGCCAGACTCTCCTCCCTGGGGAATGAATGCCCCTGGCAGGGCCTCCACCTCCAAGCCCTCTTCTGTCAACCGCAGCCGTTACATCTGGGGGACACCGCAGGCTGATTCACGGCCCCCCGTGACCTCCGTGGCCTCATCCCTGACACCCGTGACCGTGGGACCTGCAGACTTTGCAGGTGTGATTAAGGGCCTGAAGCGGGAGATGGTCCCGAGTTGAGGGAGGGGCCCAAGGTGCTCTCGAGGGCCCTTACAGGAGGCAGGAGGAGGGTCAGGGCAGGAAGCGGGTGAGGACAGGAGCGGAGGTGACAGAGGACCTGCGCCTCACTGCTGGCTTTGCGGGGGGAGGCTACGCCTCCAGCCAAGGACACAGCACTTGCAGAAGCCGGAAAAGGCACAAAACCCTTCTGCCCCTGGAGCCTCTGGGAGGAGCCAGCCCTGCTCACACCTGACCTTGGCCCAGCAAGACCCATGTCAGACCTCCGATGGCCAGGCCAGGAGGTACCAACCTCACGCTGCCGTGAGGCAGGGGTCAGGAGCCACCAGCTTTCTCCGCAGAACCCCCCGCCCCGCTGGCTGGGCTCCTTCTCCTCTGCCGTCTTCCTCCCGGGAGTCGTCTCCAAGCCTGCCCCATGTCCTTTCCTGGGGAATCTGTCTGGGAGCCCCCTGGGGAAGCAACTGAGCCATCCCCACCCCCAGCCTGAGGGTAGCAGCAGTGCCCCCACCCCCGGCACCTTGGGGCTTGGGCTCAGGTTTCAAGCTGGGATGCTCACAGTGGGGGGGGGGGGTCAGTGTCAGGACCATGCAGGCCCCTCCCCACCGTGGCCCCACACCCTCCTTCCTCCTCCCGATGCTGCCTGGGGAGGGCTCACCCACACACAGATGGGGAAGGGCCCCAGCTCTGGGCCCCCACCTGCCCTCTCAGCACCCCACCATCGTGCATCCCCGGGGGACGCCGGGGGTCAGGGCCACACAGGGCTTCCCTGCAGGAGCTGCCCTCCCACGCAGGGCCCTAATTGACGGTTGCAAAACAAACATTTGCTTTAGCGAGCCATGCTGAGTTAGATGCTCAGCGTTCTCTTAATTAAGCCTTGTGATGGATGAATCTCAGTACAGCAGCTGTTCTGGGTACTCAGGTATATAAATAAAGATAATGCTGGGGGGTGGCCCTGGCTCCGAGCTGCCAGCCACAGGAGGGGGAGCAACATGGAAGCAAGGGAGGGGGTGGGGTTGCCTGCACTTGTGCAGGATGTGGGGCCGGTGCCTGGAGAGGAGAGCCCAGAGGCGGGGAGGGAACCAGGGCAGGGTGGGACTGGGCTTCCCAGCCCCAGCGAACTCAGCTCTGTGCTGGAACTCAGCCAGGGCTCTCCACTCCACTCGCCCCAGGTTAACTCCACCTCCTCCAGGAAATCTGCCCTGACCCGGACTCGGGGCCACACCTTGCTCTGCCCCACGATCTCTGAGCGCAGGGTCCCCAGGGGTCTGTCTGTCTTTTCCCGGCAGCCGGGGTGGAGGTGGGATCAGTGCCTGAACACATGAACGAGGACGTGAGTCTTCAGGCCAAGGAGGGCCTGGCCTCACTGACCTCGGGAGAGGCCATCTGGTGGCCTAGTGAGGCTGCCCCTGGGGACGAGAGGTGGAGCCTGGAGGTGCCCTGCGTAGCCCCCAGGAAGGAGAGAAAGGGGGTGAGACAGGCACGGAGCCCTGCTGCATTAGTATTACCAGGACAGGCCTCACTTTCTCCCCAGACTGGAAACAGACCTGTCGGTTGAGGGTGGGAAGCAGGAACCACGGAGAGGAGACCCCCAGGGAGGGGTTGCCACAGAGGACCCGCTGGGGGTGACATTAGGCAGGTGTTGGTGTCCTGCTGAGGCTGTCTGTGACCGAGGACATCTTAGTGGGTGATCCCTCCAGAGACAGGCAATACTGGGTCCCCAAGGAGGGTAGCGGGATGGAGGGGGGACCCAGGGGTCAGAGCCTGAGCCCACCATGCTTCTCGCTCTCTGAGATAGGCTGACCGCCCAGATGCATCCCCTCATCACCTTGTCGACAGAGCATGCTTAATGCCGGGGGAGCCTGGACATGACCTGGGGTTGGTCCAAGCCAATCAGAGCTGTCTCTTCCCTTTGCTATCCACTGGCCCAGCCATGTGACCTTGGTTGGATCAGCCTAGGAAGTACGCTGAGTGGCTTCTGGAAAAGATTTTCCTTTTTGGTGAAAGAAAGGACCATGTAAGGAGACACCCCTCTCACCCAACCCTTCATCCCTTCCTGCTTTAGATGCTGTCATGTGAGGATGTGATGCCTGGAGCTGTGGCAGCCAGTTTATGTCCATGAGGTCACAGCCAGAGGACAAATAGCCAGCATTCAAGGCTGGTTGAGGGAAAGGAGAGAAAGAGCCTGGGTCCTTGATGACATCACGGCCTCCTTCTCAATGCCTGTGCCACCCGTACCCAGACTTCTTGTTTCAGGGATGCATTCAATTCCTATTGAGGCTGTAAAAAAAAAAAAAAAAAAAAAACCACTTATTCAGTGGCTTAAAACAACAGAAATGTGTTCTCTTACCAGTCTAGATGTCCAAAAGCTGAAATGGGGTTTGTCAGGCTGAAGTCACAGTGTGGATGGATTGTACCCCCTCTGGAGGCTGTAGGGCAGAGCCCACCCTTGCCTTTCCCAGCTTCCGGGCTGCCCGCTCCAGCCTCTGCCTCCGTGCTCCCGTCGCCGTCTCTCTGTCTGCTAGCCGAGTCTCTTCTGCCTCCTTCCCCTACGGATACATACGATTACATTTAAGTCCCACCTGAATAATACATTTCAAGATCCTTAATTTAATCCCACCCACAACATCCTTTTTTCCAGGTAAGATCGCATCTACAGGTCCCGAGGATGAAGATCTGAACGTGTTCGGGAACCATCCGCAGTCTGTCACAATGAGGCCGTTGACTGCCCTGCTGAGTCCTCTGTTGGTCTAGTTTTCTGTTCCTAATAGCGGCCACCAGAGTCCTCCTGCAGAAAGAAGAGAATAGGACCCTTGTCACTGGACCAGTGGGGAGCTAGGACAAGAAAACAGAGAAGAGGGTGCCGGCAAACATAGGTCCTGGGAAGTGAGGGTGCGGGGACCGCCGGGTGCCCGGCCAGCTGCGAGGGTGAGACGCCCGGCAGCCACGGGGAGGCAGCGCCAGCAGGTGGCCCCGCCCGGGGTCCTTCTTAGCGCAGCCGACAGCGTCCAGAGGCTTCACCCGAAGGGCCTCATCCCCCGCAGCCTCTTCTGCCTGGGGAAACCCGGAGGCCCATCACTCCTGAACTCCACTCCCTCCTTCCGTGACTCCCTCACCAGACTCCCCAGTGCTGCCAGAGCGGCCTCGCTCCAGGCATGAACGCCTCCCGGTTAGCTGCGGAAATAATGATTTGCAAAATTGGGCGGAAGTTATACTCAGTAGTTTGTTGGTTAAATCTGACGCTGTGGGTATTTCCCTCCAAAAGAATTAAATGCCTCTTTCAGGGACACGCTCGCATCTTGTCATCAGCACCTGTTCAATATTTGTGCCGTCAGCCATTTAATGTGGTTCTTGCTTAAATTCCTCCAGATGTGCAAACCTTATTTGAGAGACGCCAGCCGGACACACGGTCACAGATCACTCAGGACTGATGCTGCGTGTGTTTAAGGACGTTTCCCTGGGCCTGTCAGCCCATCCCTCATCATATCCGATAGCGCATCATTACTGAAATGGGAGGTCATCCTCCCCGAGGCTCAAGGATCGTGGATGCTGTTTGTAATGGCGATGTCCTGATGGATTGCTGGTCCTGCCGGGGCCTCGGAAGGAGGGAGAGGAAGAGAAGAGAGGCGCCCCAGCTCCACTCTCCTCCCCCCGCCCCCAGCCCACTTCCCCCTCCCAGGATAGCTGTCCCGGGAGGATCTGTGCCCTCTGAGGGAGAAGTGCCCTTGCCTCTTCCAGCCCCGGGGGCCCCGGTGTCCTTTGACCTCCGACTGCGTCCCTCCCATCTCCGGCGCTGTCACTCCACGGCCGTCTCCTCTGTGTGTGTCTCTATAAGGACACTCGTCATTGGGTTGAGTGGGTGATCCCAGTCCGAGATCCTTACCTTAAATACATCTGCAAAGATCCCTTTTCCAAACAAGGTCACATGCACAGGTTCCAAGGGCTGGGTTACGTGGACAGAGATTTGAGGGGCCACCGTTCAACCCCCTAAGGAGAGGTGCAGTAAACATTTGATGAAAGAATAAATGAATGAATAGCGACCAGCCGGTCACCCCCTGGCCCAGGATTTCTACGGCTTCACAATTAAAGAGGAAAAGAGAAACAAAACACCTAGCCCCGGCGACCGCGGAAGGTGGGGAAACCGGGCCTTCTTGGAGGGAAGAGACTTGCCCAAGCTCACTCCACAAACCGAGGTGGGGGCAGGGGCAGGGCAGCAGCCCGCCTCCCCAACCCGTCCCGGCCTCCTCTGGTCCTCGAGCTGAGACTGAGCTCAGGCGGGACAAAGCCCTGTCCGTCCGCGAAGGTAAGTTACAGTGCCAGGCAGGGACGGATTCCTGGAGCGACTCAGAAGGACCCCCACACAGCGAGCCCCTGCCCGCCCGGAGCCCCGCACCAGCTTCCTACACAGTGTCCATGGTGACTGGCGTGCCCGCTTCCGCTGCCCCGGCCAGCGCCCTGGACCACAGCCCTGAACGGCCTCAGCCCAGAGGCACCTGGAGAAGCCTCACCTGGACTCCTGACCGGCAGAGCTTGAGAGATAAATCTGTGTTGTTTTCAGCTGCTAAATTTGGGGTTATTGGGTACGAAGCAGCTGACAGTGGAGCAAGGCTGCAGGCCGCCTCTGTCTCCAGCAGGCCGGCCCAGGAGCCGCAGGCACACCGCAGGTCACTGGGGGACCTTGAGGCCAGGGTGGGCCTCTCTCTCTGGGTGTCAGCCCCGTCTGGGGCCATGCGCAGGGCTGTGGGGGCAGGTGGGATCGGGGCCCCACTCCTGCTGCACCTCCATCCCTGCAGAGCAGGGAGACTGATGGCACTGGCGCCGCACTGCCGGGCTCGGGGACACACCCCCACAGACACTGGCAGGCGGGCTGCCACCGGGGGCGGCTCAGAGCAGGACCCCCCGCCCCTATACGCAGGCCATCACCAGAAGCCCTCACTGGGAGGCACTGCGGGCTGTCCCCATTCTGGCCAACAGTCAGGCATCCCCATCCCTGCAGCCCAGCACTGCTTCTCCACACACAGAATCCTCCTGGTTACACGTCAATTTGTGGCTGAAAAATTGCTCTCATAATAGTCCTGGGTCAGAGGCGGGCACTGGCGCGTTTCAGAGGATGAGCTCATCTTGCAAATCAGACGTGCAGGGCTCTGGGGGTGGGGAAGCGGGAAACCTGCTCCCCTCCCTCTTGGCTACCAGAACCCAGCCCCTCCGGGCAGGTGCCCAGAGCGATGCGAGGGGCTGACAGAGCTGGTCCCCATCAGCACAGGCCGTCTCCATGGAAACCACGAGCACTGCCTTTGTCCTCAGGTGGGTGGTGGAGCCGGCCCTGGGACAGCCTCACATGAGGGCCGGTGATGGGTGGAGGCCCCCCGGCCACTCCCCCCACGCCTCAGTCACCCAGAGCAGCCAGGTCACTGGCCTCGCTCTGGGCTCCTTCCCGGAGAACGGAGCTCCGCTCATTAGGGATGAAGTATCAGCGACGGGACAGGCCGCCCGCAGACCATGCCGAACACCGCCCTTCAGCGAGGCGGCGGGGCGGGGGAGCCGTGTCTGAGGCTGATTAGCTGTGTAATCGCGCCGTTACTGCGCTGATAGCTGCGTTTGTCACGTTAGCCAGCCCAGACTCAGCAAATCCCCACTCAGCCACTGGGGGTGAGGGGCTGCATCCGACTCCCTCGGTGTGTGGGGAGGTCCCTGGCCCCAGGATGGAGACCCCGAGGTGATAGCAAAGGGGCGTGGGGCCCCTGAGTGAAAAGCCATCGCCCGACAGGGCTGGAGGAGCCCAGACAGACCACGCCGCCCAACACCCAGTTCCAGGCAAGGACCCCGGGATCGGGGAGGGTGCCCAGGTCACTGAGCAGTCGGAGCACGGTGGGGCAGGAGCAGAGCCAGGTCTCCCGTTGCCAGGCCAGTGACCCCGCAGGCGGAGCCTCCCCGAGGTGGGTGCAGCCTGCAGCCTCGTGGGACTGCTTCTGTGTGTCTGTCCGGCCCCCGCCTCCCCCTCAACGTCTGAAAGGCCAACAGGGGCTCCAAGGGCCTGGTTCTCAGGCTGCTGCCAGGACTCGGCAAGACCCCCAGATCCTGGACTTGGCCCGCAGGGGTCTCAGAACCCAGCCACACAGCACGGTGCCCCGTCTGGTCTGCGGCCTGTGCAGCAGTGAGCGCTGATGGGCAGTGGGAGGAGGCCCCGCGAGGCTCCTGCCGCTGGGGGTGTCGGGGGTGAGGTCTGATCGGCTGGGCCAAGCTGCTCTGTTTCTCTGAGTCCCTGGGCAGAGAGGATGCCCTGTGACCTTGGTCCTGCCCTTCCAGCCACTGTGTTCTCAGTCCCAAGGCTCCAGGGCTTGGGACTCGGGTCCAAGATAAGTCATCTCTTCAAATGGGGTCCGAGTTCCAGGAGCCTCACCCACCGGGGCCAGGAATGCATGGGTCCTTCCCAAGGCGGGGAGCGTGGTTGGCGGCCTGGGGCTCTCCTGGTCCCCCTAGGGTCGTGTCACTGTGGGACTGGCTTTCCAAGGGACTGTGTGGGCTCCTTTCGGGCATGCACACACACACACGTGAACGTCCACACACACACATGCGTACTCTGCAGGTGGGAGGCAGGGGAGGAAGCAGAAGGCGGCCCTGGGGCTCTGTGTCTGTCCCTCCGCCCGCTGACCACACTGACTAGGCAGCCGAGGACCACGTGAGACGTGGCTCACCCTTCCTGCTCTGGGGAGAGCCTCAGAGAGAGCATGTGTCCAGGCAGGCCCACAGGGTATGTGTGTTTGGGAACCACCAGCAGCCTCCCCAGATGCCCAGAGGATGAGCTCAAAGCTTCCATGAGAGAACCTGCCCCTTCTCTTATCATAGCCCCCAGGTACCCCCATTGGCTCCCAGCAGAGAAGGGCCTTCCCACACCCTGCACAGCCCAGGTGCCCCTGCCCTCCTGCGCCCCACACCAGGAGCCCAGGTGGGCCTGAGCCGGGCATTCCGGGCACCCTCTGCCCCGAGAGTCACCATCCTCTAAAACCTCAGCCAAGACGGGAAGCGGGGTCCCAGGGAGAGTCACAGCAAATGCAGAGCAAGTCGCTGCCGGAAGGCGGCCGCCTTGCTGGGTCCCAGGGGCCGCTGGTGCCCCACCGTGAGAGCCTCAGCATGTCCTCCCAGGGGCACGGGCTCTCCTGGAAGGAAGGGGCTCCTCCGATGGCGCTGCCGGCCTGGCCCCACCCGCCCCAGGTCAGACGGGGACTGTGGCGAGGGTGGGCGCGCCGCCACGCTGGCGCTGGACGCGCTCCCCTGCCCCAGGACCACGTTGTCTCCGGGTTGTGCCTGCCTGTGGCTCCATCACATTTCGGTTATGAATGAGGCGTCCAGAGTGGCCCGTCCTTGCATTTTCCTGTGCAGCTGTCTTCGCTGCCTGGGATAAACATGGCTGGCCGGGCCTCGTGCGGGCTGAGAGTGGACGTTTGTCAGGGAGACTGATGAGGCTAACGGCCGGGAGCCACGCACCCCCGTCGCGTGCCTCTCCTGAGGGTAGCCGCTCACCTCGACTCCTTCTCTGGAAAGGTGCTTCCTGAGGTGGGGGCCCAGGAGCCCCACAGAGCTTGCTTAGAGGGGCCCAGACAAGGCGAGGTGGCGCACTGCAGTACCCACAGCCCGGCCCCACCGCATCCCTGCCCGGGGCCGAGGTGGGGCTGGAAACTGCCAGACATTTGCTGAAGAGATATCGGAAACACACACGGTGAGTTCCAGGGCTGCCCGGGGCCTGGGGTGGGGAAAGGTATCTGTTCTGGCCAGATGGGCTGGGAGTCAAGGCCTCCAGCAGAAGGGGCGGGCAGTGGGGCCACCACCCTGGGCGCCTGTGAGGCTTGAGGATCAGGAATGAGGGACTCCCTCCTCCCAGGAGTTCTGGGTACCCCACCCCCCTTGACAAGCTCTCATCCTATTCTCTCACAAGGTTTACTTTGGATTCGAGGCCCGAGGGTCCACCAGCAGGGGCCAAGGACACAGTGGATCATCGGGGTACAGGTGGGAGAAAGTGACTTAGATAGAGGCATTCTACCAGCTGAGGCCAGCCCCCCACCCTGCACGCCTCCAGGGTTACCATGACTCAGGTGGGGGCTCTCTGCAGAGTGCTGACCAGGGTGCTGACCAGGGTGCTGACCTGGCTGGACCAGCTTTGTTCAGGCCCCTCCTCCCCGGCATAGACCAGCTGGCCCTTGAACATGGGCCTTCTCTTGACCAGCTTGGTTTGGGACAGGGGCAGCCCTGGTTCCCCACAGGGTGAGGGGGTGGGAGATGTCACCTTGCATCCCACCAGTTTCCAGCCAGCCCGTCCCTCTCCTGGAGGAGGGAGGTCCAACACCAGGACCTGAGGAGGGAGGGAGGGGGGGGCTCCAAAAGTCCCCAGTTCTCAGGACGGCCGGGACTTCCTGCTCCAGGATCTCTGATACTTGGGGAAGCACGGCTGTACCCGGACGTGGGACCATGCAGGGCGAGGGAGGGAGGATGGGGCGAGAATGAGCAAGGAAAAGGGAGGCATTTCGCCGTGGTCCACTGCTTCCCTGGTAAACTTGGAGACATCGTGAAAGTGGCTGCTCCTTAGGGTGTCCTCTTCCCACTCCTTCCTGGCTCTTGTCCAGGGGTGATGTGGTCCTCAGGGAACTCGGGCAGAGGGTGACACATGCTCTTGGGCTATCTGAGTATTTCCTGCTGGCTTTCCTGGCGCGTGGAGGTTGCCGTAGCTGGGTGTGGGAGCCTCCCCGCCCTCAGCTCGGGTGCTGCCCCTCTGTGCCCTGGTTTCCTGGGCACCTGCCCAGCCACGCATCTCTCTGCTCCCATCAGGGTGCTGGTGTCCACCCGGACGTGGCCTTGGGGCCTTGAGGGCGCAGCCCAGGGCACGGCTGCAGTCTGTTGTATTTTCGCCTGTTTCGCATCGCTCCAGTTTCACTTGCGTGCATGTGTTTGTTTCAGCTTTCTTTCACGTAATGTGACGTTTCTAAAATCCATCCTTGTCGGATGTTGCTGAGGCAGGTTTGTCCCTTTTCCGGCTGCAGCGTCCCCTGCCCCATGACTGCACACAGTGTACTTACACAGCTTACCACCGCAGGTGTCTGGCTTTCCCGGTTTGGGGTATCACACTGAATGCCCCATCCTCACACACGTCTTTCCCTGCACAGGTGCGTACATTTCCCTGAGATACACTCTGGGGATGGAATTTGAGTCTGACCTCTGCGTATCTCCAGCGTACCCAGATATTGCAAAGTAGCTCCCTAACCCGAGTGAGGCACGCACACACCCAGCTGCAGCGAGGAGTCCCGAGGGCCCCTGTTCTTACCCACACTTTCACTGTCAATCTTGTTCCTTTTTTAACCATTCTGGTGCCTACAGGATGATGCGTCTTTGGAGTTTTAATTTGCATCCTTATAGTAAGCAGTTCTGTGGGTACGTCCCATATGTTACTGGACACTGGGCTGTCCTCTTTGGTGGAGTGTCTGCGTCTCCTGCCGACTTTCAGTTCATCTTTTTTTCTTATTGTCTGTAGGAGGCTGTTTTTCATTCCGGATACAAGTCCTTTATTTATTATGTTTTTCAAATATCCTTCCCCTTCTGTGACTTGTCTTTCTCCTTTGCGAGTGATGTCTTCTGATGAACAGAAGTTCTTACTTTAATGTAGTCAAAGATGTCAATGTTTGCCTTGAGACTTGATGATGATAAAACGCTTCCTGTCCTGACAGCATGAAGCTTTTCGTCTACGTCAACTTCGACACCTTCTTACCCTGCCTTTCACACGTAGGTTTCCAGTCTACCTGGAACCGACTGCGATGTGTGGTGTGAGGGAGAGTTGAAGCTCGTCTGTGTTTCTGACCGTCTCCGCACACTTCTCAGCATGCCCGTGGTCTCCCCTGCTCTGCGGGGCACCACTGCTCACGAGTCTATCTGTGCACCGGTCTGTTTCAGAGTTACATGTTTAAATCCACTCATCCACGTCTCTTGTTTTGCCAATACCTCACTGTCTCAGTTACAACGTCCCAGCAGGTGTCGAAATCAGATGCTCTTGTCCCCTCTCCTCCCCCTCCTTTTGTGTCCCTGGTCCTTTACGTTGTAAATAGACTAGAATTTCCTGGTCATGACACACAAACACAGGTGGGGGCAGGTCTGTTGGGATTTTGTGTAGTATTACATTGAAATATTAGGTTGATTTGCAGAAATTTTATTGTTTTATTGAAGTATAGCTGATTTACAGTGTTGTGTTAATTTCTGTTGTACAGTATAGTGATTCATTTATACATTTACATATGTATATTCCTCTTCATATTCTTTTCATTATAGACCATTGCAAGATAATGAATATAGTTCCCTGTGCTGTACAGCAGGCCCTTGTTGTATATGTATTTTATATGTAGTAGTCAGTATCTGCAAATCCCCAACGCCCGATTACCCCTCTCCACCCCATTTATTTCTCTCTGGTGACCATAATTTTGTTTTCTATGCATGTGAGTCTGTCTCTGTTTTTTAAATATGTTCATTTGTGTCTTTTTTTATTGTTTACTGTTACCACTTTTAATTTATTTTTATTTTTTATTTTGCATTCTTTTTATTGAAGTATAGTCAGTTTGTAATATTGTATCAATTTCTGGTGCACAGCATAATGTTTCAGCCGTACATGTACATGCATACATTCCCTTTCACATTCTTTTTCATTGTAGGTTACTGCCAGATATTGAGTACAGTTCCCCGTGCTGTACAGCATAAAATTGTTTATCTGTTTTTTATACGGTAGTTAGTATCTGCAAACCTCAAACTCCCAATTTATCCCTCCCTACCGTCTTCCATAAATTTGTTCTCTATGTCGGTGAGTCTGTTTCTGTTTTGCAGGTAAGTTCATTTGTGACCTTTATTTTAGATTCCACACGTAAGCAATATCATTTGGTATTTTCCTTTCTCTCTCTGACTTACTTCACTTAGAATGACGATGTCTAGGTCCATCTAGGTTGCTGCAAATGGCATTATTTTATTCTTTTTTATGGCTGAGTACTATTCCATTATATAAATATACCACAGCTTCTTTATCCAGTCATCTGTTGATGGACATTTAGGTGGCTTCCATGTCTTGGCTGTTGTAAATAGTGCTGCTATGAACATTGGGGTGGAGGTATCTTTTCAAATTAGAGTTCCCTCTGGATATATGCCCAGGAGTGGGATTGCTGGATCACATGGTAAGTCTATTTTCAGTTTTTTAAGGAAACTCCGTACTGGAGTTCCATAGTGGCTACACAAAACTACATTCCCATCAACCGTGTAGGAGGCTTCCCTGTTCTCCACACCTTCTTAATTTGGAGAAATTTTAAATCTTAAATTATTGAATCTTAAAATCCATAACTATCATTTTCACAGTCTTTTTTTAAATTAAATCTTAATTTAAAATTTAAAAAATTTCTCTCAGTAATGTTTTATAAACTTTCAAATAGAATAGAACTCCCCTCATTTTGTCAGGTGCATTCTTACGTATTTAACACAGTCGTCCATCCTTCTGTAGCCTCAGGGGATCGGTTCCAGGACCTCCCCGCTTCCGCCTGCAGATACCAAAATCCCCAGATGCTCAAGTCCCTTATATAAAGACGGCCAAATACATTTGGCTCTTCGCATTGTCGGATTCCACACCCACGATTTCAGTCCACAGTTCGATCAGGGGTTGCTTGGATCCGGGAACCCGCGGATAGAGAGGGCGGACAGTGGTTCCCAGAGCCATGACAAAGAGTATCTTTGTCTTAACTTTATTTTCTGGTTGTTACTGAAGGCTTATAGAAACCACATACCGTGTTTTTTTAATCCAGCCACCTTGCTTGCTAAACTCCGCCTCGATCCTAATAACTTAACTGTCGGGTATCATACTTACTAAGGGCTCAACCGTTTCATCTGCAAACCATGAGCGTTTTGCGTCTGTCTTTTCACATCCTGATACCTTTTCTCCTTCTCCGAGCGCGTCAGCCGGGCCTCAGTGCTGGGGTCAGCAGGCGCCGCTCTCTGGTTTCCGATCACAAAGGGAAAGCGCCTCTGTTTCACCATCAAGCGTGACGTTCTTGCATATTTTACTTAACTAGTCCCCGTCATGTTAAAGAGTTCTCTTTTACTCCAGGTTCACTAATGGATGTTTTTATCAGACATTTTTGAGGCATCTTTCGAGATGATCATACGCTTTTTCTCTTTGACGTCTTTCTCGCGGGTGATCACACCCACAGACTTTTTCTCTTTACCTTTGTGATACTGAAGCGAAGACGACTTGCCAGGATGGGCGGCCCTTTGTAAACGTCGCTGCATTCAACTTGCTGACGTTCTGTGTAAGGAGTCTGCATCTGCGCTAATACGCGTGGGTTTCCCTTTTCACATCTCCCGGCTTGGATTTGTGCACCAAGGCCACGCTCACCGGATGCAGTAAGTGGGGGAGAGCGCTCTCCTCATGGTCTCTCACTGTCCCCTGGAAGCGTCTGCATAAAATCGGCACTAATTCTTCCGCAAGTGTTAGCAAGCCTTGGAGGGAAGGCTGCCTGGTCCTGGAGTTGTCTTTGAGGGGAGGTTTTAAATCACAAATTCAGTCTCTTTAATAGCCACGGGTGAGGACTTTCCAGTGTTCTCATGTGTCCGTTTTATTCAATGAAAGCTTCTAGAATGTGTCCGTCTTATCAATCAGTTTATAATATTTCTTTTCAGCTTTTCCTCTTCCTACGTGTTTGGTGCCCATAGACTCAGGGAGGGGCCTGTTCCTCGCCCTCCCTCCCGGGCAGTTACATCCTCTCTCGTTTCCCTCCGTGAGAGCCTTGCGGGTCTCGTGCGTCCTCCCGAGACAGAACCGGGGGCGCTGTCTCCCTCTCCCGCGAGTCTCCGCCCGCACCTCGGTTGCTTCCTTCGACCCCTTGCGCTGGGTGCTTAGCTGGCTCGTTGTGCTTCTTCTGTGACCAGTGGGTTACTTCCTCAGTTCCCAGGAATCTGGGTGTTTTCTCGTTGTCCTTTTGTCGTGAATTTCCAGTTCCGCTGGACTGTGGTTGGAGAATTCTCTACGCGATTTCAGGGACTCCCCAGCCCTCCCCACGAGCAGGCGCCAAGGGTCCGTCTCACCCACTGACACCAGGTCAGCGCAACGACGTCCCCCACCCGGACCCGCGTCAGACCTGGAACCCCTCTGGCTCCTGCTGGCCGTGGTCTCAGCAGCCAGGTGACCTAGAAGAGGGGCAGGTAGGAGGCAGGGGTAGGAGGAAGGAAGGGGTGTCGCCATTCTCCTCTCTGGGCCTTTCCTGTATAAAGAGAGGGACCTCCAGAAACAAGGACTCAGCCCCGCGGCCGAGGGCGGCTGGAGTCTGGGCGGGATGGGTCTGATCGGTGGGGCACAGCCCGGATCCAGGCCGTCCCGGCAGTTAGAGAACCAGGTGTGGCTCCACGGCCAAGGCCACTGCCCCGCCCAGGAAGTCCCGCTGCGTCCAGAACCTGGACGACGCTCACTCCGCACCAGCGCACATCCTGGAACAGCCCTCCCGGAGTCGCCCGCTCGGTGCGCCGCTCGGTGGTCCAGCTGCCGCACAGAGCCCGTGTCTGTGGCGGTGGCGTCCCTGCAGAATCCCACTAAAGTTGCTGCCCCGGGACGTATTCTCCAACAACACACCGGAACAAGGACTTGACAATCCAAAACCTTCTCGCTTGACAGTGGGTGCCCCAAGGGGAAGGAATCAGGTCAGTGTCGGAGGAAATTAGAGCCGTGGCCAGGAGATCCCTCCTCCCCAGGCGTCACCCCGTCCTGGTCAGCTCCAGCTTCATGTAAACAGCGAGCCGCCCCACCTGTCCAACTCTCCTGAGGCCGAGCCCAGTGCAGACAAGCTGGTGCCCGGCTGGGACCCCTCCATCCACCTCCACCAGGTGCAGCCCAGACACACGCCTCCCTGCCCCTGGGCGAAGTAACAGCACTGCTCTGCGTTCCGCACCATGAAGTCTGGCCCCATACGCACCCGGCAGCTTCTCCGGAGGACGGATGTTCAGGGGGCCTTAACACCACTGGAGAAGTAGGTGTCCTCTGTGCATGCATCTCCCTGGGGGGCTCCTCTGGGTATGAGTTGCCTGGGGGGAACTCTGAGCATGGGTTCTCCTGGGGGTCTTCTGAGCACGGGAGCTCCTGGGTGGGATCCTCCTGTCTATGGGTTCCCTTAGAGGGCAGTGGGTCTGGCATGGCTTCCAGGACAAGGCAGGGGACAGGGATGCAGGCCCTGGCCAGGATCTGCTGTAGTCCAAGCCTCCAGCACGTGACCCCGACTCCTGGCCAGCCTGGCCAGTCCCTAGACTGACCAAAGAGAGCTCTGGGCACCCAGGCTCCCCTCCTGGCTCGCCCTGTGCTTCTAGGGGCTCCAGCAAGTTTCTGAGTATCTCCAAGCCTGGGCCCCCTACACAAAATGGGGAGTGGGCGTGGGGCGTGATGCCCACCCAGCCTTCATCCATGAGCACAGGATGTGCTCTGAAGGGCTGCACACTCTCTCACAGGACAGTTCGTTCTCAGAACAATTTCCGCAGAATCCAGCTATCGTGCGGCAGCCCAGGCCTCCCAGAACTCGGCCCTGGCCCCCGGCCAGCTGGTGTCAGTTTGTCCTCGGCCAGGTTCTCCTGGATGCCGCAAGCCTCAGAGAGACTTCAGAGCTTTCTTTAGACTCGTGGTGTGGGGTGAGCTGAGGAGAGAAGGCAGGAACGCGCTGACACGGGTTCCTTTCTTCTGCACATGACCCTGTGAATCCCAGAGGGCTTCCTGGAGGTGAAGACTTGGCTGACAGCTTTGATCCAGGGGAGGATGTGTTGCTTCCAAAACGACAGCCTCCTGTGCACACAGGGACATCTGTCCCAGGTCTGAGGGCCCCACGCCCTTCCAGAGCAGCTCAGACTTGCCTGCCGGGCCCTCGTGAGCCCAGCACAAGCTGTGGTCCCAGTCCAGCTCTGGGGAGGGCACGGGCTTTGCTCCTCCATGGACCACTTCCCAGGGGCTTCTGTTCCCACATCTGGGGGGCCCTGGCCCCAGCCCCCCCGCCCTGGCTGGATGTCTGGGCTGTCTGCTTCCCGTGTTCTGGGGAGCGTGAAGGAGGCCCGCCCCGCGGGACCGTGAGAACCGAGCTGGTCCCGAGCCCTTGCTCCAGGCCGGGGCCCCCAGGAGCGCAGAGGGGGGCCCTCTGGGGAGATTAGGGGAGGGGGCACACAGGAAAACCCTTCTGCAGACCCCACGACTGCTAGCCCGTGTCCTGGCTAAAATCGGCACTCCCCTGGGCCAAAGGCGAACACCTGGAAAGGCCAAGGCGGCCGTCACCCCAGACAGACCGCAAACTGGGGGCTTCCAGCAACAGAGACTTATTCTCTCATGGTTCTGGGACCAAAGGTCCAAAATGAAGGTGTCACCAGGGCCACGCTGCATCTGGAGACTCCAGGCGTCCCTGACCTTGGCCACATCCCTCCAGTCTCTCCTCCGTCCTCACACAGCCTCCCGCTCTTTCTGTCTCAAATCTCCCTCTGCTTCTCTCTCAAGATTTTGGGCCCCAATCTGATTAAACAAGGATGATCTCGTTTGAGATCTTTAACTTCACTACATTTCCCAAACAGGGCTGTGCCCACGGCCCCAGGGGTTGGGCCGCGGACATACTGAGGACATACCTTACTGTACCGTTTAATGCGGGACCGCGCCTAAGCCCCGCTGTGGCAGCCACGCCGCAGGCCCATCCTTCCAGCCGCGTCTTTAGGGACAATGGTGGCAGTAGGTGTTCCCCAGACGGGAATCAGCCAGGCTGGTGTTGCCCACCCTGGGACATCAGGGGACATGGGGGCAGCCAGCACAGGGGGGTGGCTGGCCAGCCGCTTGCTGTCTGCCCTGGAGCTGCGGGCCGCCCTGATGCACATGCCACAGCCGGGAGCCGAGTCAGGACCGCCTCCCTCGTGAGGTTTCCCTTCTCCGCTGCCGGGCCTGGGCAAGGCAGCTGCTGCGGGAATTTTGGCACAAGAGCCGGCAGTTCCCTCCTGTGGGGACGACCAGGAGGTGGGCATTAAGCCCTCTTGTGAGGTCTGATGGTCAGAAGGGGACTGTCCCAGACTGAGCCCTGGGCCTCCCGGGGCCGTGGGGCGAGTGGAAGTGGGGAACAGGGTGTCCCATCGAGGCTGGGGGGTGCAGGCCCCTCCTCCCACACAGACCCACGACCACGACTGACCCAGAAGCCCCCAGAGCCTCGCCCGGCTTTTCCATCCAACCCCCCACAACCAAGACAGAGGGGCAGGGAGCAGGGCCTCAGGGTGAACACTGGCCAACAGGAAGAAGGGGCTCCCTCCTGAGTAGTGCCCGGGGTGGTCTGAGGTGGCCGGGAAGAGAGAGCTGTAGCCAGGCAGGCTGCAGGGTGACCAGGAAACACATCTCTTCTCCAGGGTGGGAGGGGCTGCTGTCCCCATGTGACAATAAAGGGCACTTTTAGCAAAAAGCTCTAAATCATCTCTGAGTAACTTTTGTTTTGAGTGGCAATGGAAGAAAACAAGGAAAAGAGAGGAAAGGAAGAATCTGCTTCCTGGCTGGTGCCATGCCGGGCGGGCGGGGGGTGGGGAGGCTGTCCCGCATCTGTCAGCCACAAGCCGGCCGCAGGACAGTGGCCACAGGCAAACTCTCCCTGGGACTGAGATAGGAGTCCGCCTTGTCCTGGTGTCCCCTCCCCGACAGTCATTGCAGGTGCAGCTGACCCCTCGTCCCTCCCAAGGCCCTGTCCCTGGTGTCACTGGGGGGCAAGAGGATGTGGGTGTGGGCTTGGCTGGTGGGGGTTTCCAGGAACTGGGGGCTGGCCAGGAGAAGCCCATCCTGGCCAGTGAGTGAAGCCAAGTCTGCAGCAGGTGACAGTGGGTGGGGGTGGGGGAGTGGTCCTCGAGGTTGGCGGCTGGAGCAGGGTGACGGGGACAGGCAGGTGCTGGGCTGGTCGGGCAGGCCTGGGTTGACCCACGGTGGGAACCTTGGCCCTCAGCGCCTGTGTGAAGCATCACCCGAGGGGGCCTCAGCAACGGGGCTGTAGCCCCAAGCATCCCCCGGCCAGCTCGGTCCTCCTGTGGGTGTGAGCCACGTGCTGCTCTGCAGTCATCTCAGCCCGGCTTCCCGGTAACGTGGGCTCCCTGAGGTGGGCTCAGGACCAGGATTCATGAGCCAGGACAGCAGAGCTCTGCCCCCGTCGGCCCGTAGTCCGGCTGAGCCAGCAGAGCCCAGAGCTCCGCCAACACAGCAGGGACCTGTTGCCTCGAGCCCCCTCCTCTGCCCGCTCAGTCACGGACACACATCTGCTCGCTGGGCAGCCACTCCACCCCCACCCACCCCTTCCTGCTGACGGGTGGCTTCAATAACCCAAAGTCACTGGAAACCCAGACAATATTTTGGCTCCGCTCCAGCACCACTAGGGACTCAGTTGACGGTCAGTGGGCAGCGAAGAATTTCCTGGATACTGAGTGTCACGGCCTCCCCCACATCATGCAGCATCGTGACCACAACCGGGCAGGCTCCCGGGCGGTGATAGAGCCCAGCGCCCGGCCCTGCGCCGTCCTGCTGACCCCGCCATCGCTGCCTGGCAAGGAGCACTGGCGGGCCGTGCCGGGGCGGTAACACGGGGCCACCGCACAGCCAACACCCGCCTGCCTAGGTCTCTGGCATTTACCAGCTTCCCTGGGCCAAGGCAGGGCCACCACCCCTGTCCCGGCACAGCAGCCTCGGCGAGCCTGTCTCTGCAACATGCCCTGCCCCCAAGAAGTCGAGCCCACCTCCTTGTCAGCCACGGCCCTCCCCACTCTATGATCTTTGAGAAATCAGGCTGGGGTCTCCAGCCGCCCCCTGCACGAAAGCCTCCGTGGTTCTCACTGCACAGTAAGGAAATTCAGGACTCCCTGGTGTGGCCTCCAGCCCCAGCCCCACTGCCCACAATCCCCACCCCACCCCCTGCAGGACTCCACCCCCATCCTCACTCTGTCCCCAGGCTCTGCGTGTGTCCTCATGCTTCCCTCTGCTGCAAAGCTTGTCACCAAAATGAGTAATATCCGGTGCCTCCCAAAACCTGCTCCGCACCAAGCCCTTCAGTCTCACAACCCTCACAACGGCCCCATGACGGTGTTGCAACCCTTCCATCCAGTTTACAGATGAAGAAACTGAGGCTCTGAGAATGAAGAGGGCTGAAGGCTGCACTGGCCCACCGCCTGCTCCCCCCTCTTGTCTTCTTTCCACCCTTCAGGGTCATCCCCAGATGTCCGCACCCCCGAGGCTGTCACTGACCCAGCAGCGTAATGTGGGTTCTCCCGGGCCTTTCCAGCCCGGGCCCTCCACACGGGGCTCCCCCCTCAACTCCCCACCACCTCCCCCCAGGGGTCTGAGCGCCCACAGGAGGTCCTTGTCACTTCTAGGTGAGGGTAGGACCCAGCACTGTGGCGCCCCCACCACGTCGCTCTGCAGGCTGCAGGAATCGGGGGGGGGGGTGCAGCAGGAGGCAGCCAGAGGACAGATCCCACAGGGACCCCTGCCCCACTCACACCCAGGCCCACCCCTGCCCCCTCAACCCTGCCCCTCCCCGCCCTGAAGAGACCCCCCAACCTCCTTCTGAAGCCGCCTGCTCTTTCCTGGGGCCCTCAGCCTCCTCGGCCCTTGCCCCCGGCCCCTCCACGTCCTGCTCGCTCCTGTCTCCCTACTGCTGTGTAGACACCTGGCGCCCAGAGCTGCCCAGGTTGGGAGTAGCTGGCTGGGTTCCCCCAGACCCAGGCACAGAGACCGTGGGGAGCTGCCTCCATTGCCCTCCTGATGGAGATTCAGGCCCTGGAAGCAAAGAGCCTGGGGCAGCTGGTGTCCTGGGAGGGCCCAGGAAGCAAGAGCCGGGCTGGGAACACAGGACTGTGGGGACCGTGGCGGTGTCAAGATGCGGGGAAATCACTGCTTCTTCCCCCTAGAGCAGCGGCTCTGCTGTCCCCACGCCCTCGAGTCCGGCCTGGCCTCAGCCACTTGCTTGCCCACAGGATGCAGCAGGAGAGGCATCTCGGGCTTCTGAAGAGCAGCAGCTCGGCCAGTTCACTGGGAAAGCCCTGGGGGAACCGGCCACCGTGTACAAGGCTGCCGCCCCGGCCCCGCTGCAGGAAGCCCAGGCCTCCGTGCGGAGGGAGAGACCCCGGGACGCCAGGGGCCTGGCCTGTGGGCCAGCGCACCATCCAGGAGGGGGCGGTCACAGCTGATGCCACAGGATCCGAGAGAAACCGCCCCACTGAGCCCTTCCCCAACTCTGACCGGAGAATCCGGAGTGAAATTAAATGGGTGTTTCAAGCCACGGGGTTTGGGGTGGTTGGTGACATCATGGTGGATACCTGGAGCACAGCGCGGGGCCTGGAAGTGGGCACGGCCGCAGCAGCGGCTTCAAACAAGCGTCACTGATGCGGGGACCGGGTCGGAGGGCTGTGGTGAGGGGGACGGCCCCTGGGGGCTGGAGGGGCGGCACCCTGGTGTGCGGTGGCGGCAGGGGTGCCAACACTTAGCTGCGTGCGGTGACGAGGAGGAGAGACGCGCGGCCCGGGACTCTGGCTGTGGACCCTTCCAGGCGGGACTCGGGGGAGCAGCTGGCTCCCTTGCGCTGCCTGCGATTAAACACGAGAAGAGAGACGAGCGAACACGGGAGCAGTGACGTTCCTGAGCAGAATTTAGAGGAGACATAAAGGATCCAGGACTTGCTCAAAAACACCTCACCTCCCACCCTGCACGGAGATTCTCAGCTCGGGAAATGACGTCAGGGCAGAGACGTGTGGCTGGGAGCTCGGGCGCTGCCAGGCCTCCAGCTCAGACCCGGGAGGGGTCTCGGGCGGCGGCTCAGCTTCTCCCCCAGCTCAACAAGGAGCTTCTCACCGGCCGGACCACGGGCTCCCAGGAAGGCCAAGGGCCTCGTCCCCAGCAGCACGAGAAGGCCCGCCAAGGGGAGGGGAGACTTCTCCGGAAGGCCAGGCGGTGGCTTTTGTGCGACAAGCCGGCCACCGACGAGTGCACAGGAACCCTCGAAGCTTCAGAGGAGCTGCGCCAGCTCCGACCGAGGCGGCCGTCCCGATCCACCTCTCGGTGGCAGGTGGGAGGCAGAGCACCGGGTGCTTCTTGCAGAAAGGGGAGAGCGGCCCGGCAAGTCGGGCCCTGAGGGTGCCTGCGGGTCTTCCTCAGGGAGCAGGGGTGGCTGCAGGGGCTGGATTTCAGGACGGCTGCAGACAGGCCGCGCGCGTCACCATTTCCTGCCTTGTTGAACCGGAGTGTCTGTCCCAGGGGGCCCACCTTGGTCTCCGCGTGGATGCTGAGGGCGGGGCAGGACGGCAGACTCGGGGTCACAGGGCTTCAGGTCACAGGCCTGAGCTGCAGAGCCACACCCGGGGCCCCGTGAGCACACAGATGGCTTGATGAGGTGGTCCTGGACGGCAAACAAGCCAAATCTGGGCGAGGCCAACAAGGGCTGGAGTGGGCGCCAGAGCATCTGCGGGGCCCTCAGTGGGGTTCAGGGCGTTTTGTGGGGGCCCTGAGTGAGGTTGGGTGCGCTTTGCACGTGAAAGGAGCAAACACAATTTGCGCCCAGTTAAAGCTGGTCCTTTGCTTCCAGTCTCAGGAGAAACTGGAGTCTAACCGACCCCAGATGTGGGTCTGCACTGGCCTGGGTGACTTGACCAGAATGCAGAGGGCGTGACGTCCTGGGACCTCGGAGACTAAATCATGAGAAGTCTCGCGGCTCCAAACTGCTCAGCAGAACGCTCGCTTCGGGGACACCAGCTGCCATGCGGGAAGTGGGACTGCCCTGAGATGACCCGGCTGAAAGAAGCCAAGCGGCGTGGGGCCCTGGGGGACAGGCCTCCGCATGGGGAAGGACAGGGGGGCTCTGGTATGATCATGGAAAACCGGAGGCACCTTCAGGCTCAGTCGCCCCAGCAGACGTCACTGAGTGACAGGCGAGCCACCCGGACCACCCCAGCCCCGCAGGCCCACCGCTGACCACAGAGGCACGAGTCGGCCCAGCTCGGCCCCGCCAGGACCACCCAGAGTTCTGAACGACACGAACAGTCGCCGCCAGCCACAACCACTGAGGGTGGTTTCTGCACAGTCGAGGTAGACTGCAGGTGAATTTTATGGGACATGAATATTTCATCTCAATCATTTTTAAAACACTTTCCAGAGGCAGCGTCTGCCTGCCAAGGGCTTGGCCTCTCACCCTCAAGTGCCCACAACCTGCCTCTAGGGCAGGGAACCCAAGGGCTCAGCTCGTAGTAGTTGTGCTGAAGAGGACAGGGTGCCACAAATGGACGTTCGTTCTGACAACATGGCCAATCAGGGGTACAGAGACCCAAAAAGATAAATTGGAATTTTCAAGCTTGCCTGGGCTCATGGGAAAGAAAGATAAACCACCAGAGTCCGGAAAACAACCCCAAGTTGGAAAGTGGACACAGCACTGGTGTTTGCCCCAAAGGCGCCTTCAGCCTGGGTTTCGGTGAGCAGGTGTTTGTGGTGTGTGTGTGTGCTGAGACTGGGGACTGGGCAAGGGAGACAGGCCTGCAGGGTGGGAAGTCATCCATCCTCTTCAGAAATCCAGGGTCCCAAGATCAACCTTCCCAGCAGACAAACCAGAAAAGGCCCAGGAGACAAGTGTGACTTGGCCTGCGGTCTCAGCAGAGGGGAGGGTGCGTGTGTGTGCTGGGGGGACTCCCCTGTAAGGATGCCTCCTCATGATCTCGTGTTCATGAAGATCTAGGGGCTGGGATTCACACTTCTGTGCACTAAAAAATTATGAGATCCACCCACAAGTCCTTCCTGAGAAAACCACATTTAGAACACAAACCTCAAAGCATTTCTATAAACATATCTCAGTGAGTAAGAGCTCGCAGACAAAGTTCAAGGACCTCCTTGAAATCTGGCAGCAGGAAAGTGAGTAGCAAACAGAGACCTGGTAGGACTTAAGACCCTGGAGTTACCAGCTGTGAATTTTTTAAAAGTACATTCAATATGTTTGAAAGAATTTGTTGGTGAAATTAAAGACAAATTTATAAAAGAATAGTAAAAGTGGTCATGCAGATTTGGACAGAAATGAATTTCTAGAAATAAAAATAATTGAAATTGAAATTGAAAATGCAGCAGAAAGCGACAAGAACGGATTAGATGCAGCTAAAGAGAGAGTTACTAAATCAGAAGGCAGAACTGAAGGATTCATGCAGAACGCCGCTCAGGGAGAAAGGAGGTAGAAAACGTAAGAGAGATATTAGGAGCCGTGGAGAGCACTTGGACAAGTTCCTAGCAAACCGTCTCAGACTCACTGGTGTTCTCCTCGGCCACATCGAGTCTATGGGTGAGGACTCTGTCATTTCTGTTACAACGGTTTTTCTTTCTAGCGTAGCCTTGATTCTTTGTTAACATCTTCATCTCTGCTTGCCTGCTCACCCCTTCATCTTTGCATGCTGTCTGTTTCTGTTGGAGCCCGTGGCGTGCTCGCCACAGCCGTGTTAGACTCCCTGTCTGATAACCACCACCTGTGTTGCAGTGGAGTCTGCTTCTGATGGCTGTGTTGCCTCTTCAGACAGTGTTGTTCATTTGTTTGTTTGTTTTTTGCATCTTTCAACATGCTTTCTGGTTTTTTGCTGAAAACTTGACCTATTTGGAGTAGGTAGTAGGGACTCAGGTACAGGGCTTGGTGTGAGGCTGAGGCCAACCTAGCTAGGAGTGGGGCTGTGCCCGATGTCCGCCTTGGCTGCGGGTGCCAGGACCCTCCAGTTCCTCCAGTGTCCTCGGCTTTGCCTCCGCTGTGGACTCAGAGCTTCCCTGATTTGCGCTCTTTAGAGAGAGCCTATGTCTTTCCCAGAGTCCACTGTTATTGTAGAGGCGTCCCGTGGGGGAGGGGACACTCTATAACCTTCCAAATAGCATCAGTCTTTTACTGGCCCCGTGACCGTGGGCTGTGAGCTTCCCAAGTATTTCTCTGAGAGTGTGCAGAGTCATTCCAATTCACGGGAACTTAGCCCTGAAAAAAACTGCTCCACTGAGCAAGAAAATTTGCCACTAAGGTGCACCAAGACCTGAGCCTAGAGGAGCAAGTTGCTGGGGACACCTGCAGGGTCCAGCACTCCCTCGGGGGGTGAAAGAAGGCGTGTCCGTCTGTCCTGCTGAGCTGCACGTGGGCACCACAAGTGAAGATACCGCAGATTTCACAGAAACGTGTACAAACCGTATTCACAAGAGGGGAAGCAGGAGAACACAGGGGTCACCTGCACTGTGAGCGCCCAGGCTGCGCACAGACCTTGCCTGAAGGGAATACGCAGCTTCCTCGTTCATTCCTTTATTCAACAAATATTTATTGAGCACCTACTACACGCCAGACGCTGCTCTGTATGCCAAAGATTCAACAAGAAGGGAAATACAGATGACGTTTTCTGCTTACACAGAATAAGCAGAGTCCCAGTGGGGAGAGCAGAAATTTTACTAATAAATGAATAGATCCCTTCAGGTGATGATCAAGGCTGTAAAAAGAAAGCAGGGTGCGAGGTGGGGAGGGGTGGGCAGCAGAGACAGCTTCCTAAGAGGGTGGCATCCAATCAGATCCCATCCCACAGAGACAGGCATGGTCTGGTGGTGTCACCGTAACCATTTGAGGTGGACAGGCTCACGCCTCCTCCAGGAGTGAGCTCAGCTCATGGCCCTGGGCTATAGTCTCTCCTGGCAACTCCCCATCCGCCTCGTGTGGGCACAGCTGGCACTGTCTGCTCCTGAGGGCAGCACCCAGGCCTTGTACACATGGGGCACCAGCACACAGGTTCTGGGAAGTGACTCCAAAATCATTCCAAACGGAACGGTCTGGTAGGGACCCAGCAGGAGCCTGGTATTGAAGGAGGTGGGAAAGTTCAGCAGAGGTGTGGGTCTGTGGATGGGGTTTGGAGATCTGTTAGCAGGAGTCAGAAAACACAAGGTGTGTGCAGGAGAGAGGAAGCAAGCCGGATCCAGCCTAGGGGTTCTTAAGGGGCTGGTGGAGCCTACAGCAGGGATCTGAGGGCTTTGACCTCACCCTGCAGGTGCCACCCAAAGTCAGACCTGGCTGGCCACAGCCCTTTTGGACAGTCATCCATGTGACAGGCAGACACTTGCCTCCTGATGGCCTGAGCCTGGTTAACTCCCGAGGTCTCCCGCCCCCATCACAGCGTCTGGCTCTGAGCGTGTGCTCCAGAGACACACGTGGAATGAGGGTGACTCTTCCCATGGGCTGGTCACAGGACTCCCTTGTGTGGCTCAGCATGGCTGGAGGGGACTCCCCAGAACAAATGTGTGTGGCAGAGGTGAGAGAAGGCAGAACTTTGCATGGGATGCAGAGATTCCACCCCTCTGCCAGCCCTCCCCCCCCTCCCTCAAATCCCCAAACCCCACAGCCATCCAGAATGCTGAGTCTCTGAAGGGCAGAAAGTCTGAGCTGAAGACCCAGATCATTCCACAGCAAGAAAATTCAGGACCAGAGAGGGAAGGCTCCGGTCACACAACACAGAGGTCACACAGCAAGCCCATGTCTCTGCACATCTGAGGCCAAGATGATTCCCCTCATCAAGCATTGGCAGATTCTTCTGGAAAGCAGGTGTCTGGATGGTGGTGGCGCTGAAGCGAGGCTATAAGCATGAGCTGTGGCAATGGGCTCCACCCCTGCTCCATTCAGCACCATGCCTCTATTCTCTCTTCTCTCAAAGGAACCGAGGTGGAGCCACAGACCTGGAGGTTTGGGTGCCCTGACACGAGATGTGTTGCCTAGCAACAACAGGCAGTGACCTCCCCCTGGGGTGGCAGAGCACCTTAAGTAGGCAGGGCAGTGCCTTGCTGGTCTGGGAGCAAACAGCCACTGTGGGCAGCCTGCCTTGGGCTCCCCCAGCCTCTAGTTTCCTTTCCCAGGCCCTGCAGACAGGAGTGCAAGGGGGCCACCATGGCCCATTGGCTCACTGTTGGGCCTCGTCAGGGCCCCAACTCCCCGCCTCGTTAGACATCTGCCGAGCAGCCATTCTGCCTGCCTCATGGCATATTGACACAAACAGCCTTATTACCTGGCTAATTAGAGCCCCGGGGCTCGGCCAGAGGCCCCCATCCAATTAGCCTTGGTATGTAACTGCTTGTGCGAGTGCTTTAATGGGAGAGTCCGTAGTGTCTGCCGTAGCACTTGCCTGGACGTATTTCAAACCCGCTTCTCTCCTTCCTCCAAGAAAGGCCTCGTGTCCATCTGCTCCTTCTCCCAGGGCCAAGCCCACTGCCTGGTGGCTCTCTTTGGAATCACAGATTCAGCACCTTCCGGGTGGACAGCGCCAAACCAGGTAAACCCTTTGCAGAGCCTGGGTTCAAATCTGTCCCGTGGGAACAATCGCGCCTTCCTCGCAGGGCTGGGCGTGGTGGGAGCATGCACTTCAAGCACCTGTCACCTGGGCACACTGAAGGCAGGTGCAGGAGGCAGCCCACTAGAAGTCCAAGAAGTTAGTTCACCAGCTCAGAGCGTGGAGCACAGGAGAGGTGGCATTCAGTCTTCTACATGGAGCCTCGATTTCTCACCAGGGAAATGAACACAGTAATTGCTCCCTTTCTGCCCCAGCAGCAAAGCAACACAGGAGCATCGCCCTGAGCTGGCTGGGCCCCGGGGGACTCAGAAGAGCCTTTGTAAAACTTGACTTTTCCTGACCTGAATTTCGGATCTTCTCAGCTCTGACAGTGTCCAATAAATAACTCCATGCTGCATGAGTGATGGCAAACTCTGGAACGGCTTTAATTTTGCACAGCGATAAATTAAATGCAATGTCTGCCACATGTGCACGATTAAACTCTTTTTATAGCATTTTATGTCGCTTTACGACTGGACCACTGCACCTCTTGGAATTCTTGGCAGAGTCTTCTGCAGGCAAGCAGCTCATTCCAGCCTGGACCTTGAGTCATGTGCGTGGTGAGGTCCCACGGCATCAAATCCCTGAGAACCACAGAGCTGGGCCGGTGAGATCCAGGGAGCTGAGCTGGGGCTGCCACAAGTTCCTCCAGCCTCCAGCTGGTGCTGCCGGCAATCCCCATGCCCCTGTGGAGAGGGATTCACAGGCTCCGCCCTGATTTCTCCATCATCACATTCCTATTAGTATTTTTCCTCTGTTGTTTTTTTTCCTTCTTCTTTCTGGCCTTCATGAGAATTAAGCTTTTCTTATTTCTTACCCTTCCTCCTCTACTGATTTAGATGCTATGCATACTGCTTGCTTTCTTTTAGTGGTTATTCATGTTTAATACACTTATATACAAAGTCAGAAGTTAACCAAAGCCTGATTGGTTCCCAAGACTATTCAAATATTCCGGAAGCGGTAGTAGCAGGAGTTTCTGGGCCTGGGGAGGCAGCGGTGGCGGCAGACCCTCCAAGGTGAGATAAAGGAAGCGCTAGAGCTCCGAGTTTAAGGAGTTGCCACTGCAGCCGTCAGAGAAATGCAGCTGAAGACCATAATGGGACATCACCACATACCCAGGAGAGCATCTAAAGTAGACACTGATGGCACCACCCAGTGCTGGCAAAGATGCAGAAAACTGGATCTCTCTTCCACTGCTGGTGGGAAAGTCAAATGGTAAAAACACCATGGAAAATAGTTTGCAGATTCCTTAAACAAACAAACATGCACTTACCACATGACCTGGCACTTGCACTCTTGGGCATTTGTCCCAGATAAATTAAAATTTATGTTTGTGCAAAAAAAAAAAAAATCTGTCCATAATTGTTCATAACAGCTGTATTTGCAGTAGCTCAAAACTAGAACCAACCAAATGACCCCAATAGGTGAATGGTTAAACAAAATGGTACACCCCACAATGGGACACTACTCTGCAGTATAAAGGAACAAACTACTGATACATAAGACAGCTTAGATAGCTCTCAATTATGCTGAGTGAAAAGAGGACAACCTCAAAGTTCACATCCTTTATTAATCCATTTATGTATTATTCAAGAAATGACAAAATTATATAGATGAAAACAGTATGTTGGTTGCCAGGAGTTAGGGATGATGGCAGGGGCAGGGGGTGGATGGGTTTGAACTTAAAGAGGTAACACGAGGTAGATTTTTGTAGTGATGGACTTATCTTGATTGTGGTGCAGTGACGGGCTGTTTGGAGACAGGAAAACAATGGCCCCAGTCTTGAGAACAGTGACATGAAGAAAAGAAAATAATGGAGCGATGCCTTCATAATTCCAAAGGAATTGATTTCCAACCCACATTTCCATATCCAAACCCACTGTCAATCAACTATGAAGGTGGAATAAAATTGTTTCAGAAATACACATGTCAAACAATGTGTCTTTCTTCACTGAATCATAGGTGGATGTGCTCCATAGACAAGAGAGTAAACAAGGAAGCTGCAGGATCCAGAAAATAAGAGAGACATAAATGGACTCAGGGGTGATGTGAAGGGCAGTCCCAGGTGTACAGAGCAGCCAGTCCAGATCAGAGGAGAACTTCCAGGAGACTAAAATGTTGAGGGTTGTCATCATTATGATTTCTACTGATGAATCATCTTTATGTCTTCATTTAGCCACAGGACGGTGGTAACCCAGGAAGGCATGGGTAGGATTCAGGAGCAGGGCTCCCACCCAGAGAAAGGCATGGCACCAGCAGAAGCCAATCCCAGGGTGACAGTGAGTGATGGCGCCAGCCCAGAGCAGGCAGGGCAGGACAGAGGAGAGAGACCTCTAGCCAGAGTCTCCAGGAACAAGTCATGTGGTAAAGTGCACAAAAAGGACATTGGAAAGCATGGGAAGAGTAAGTAATAGATTAGAAAATATGAAGCAAATGAAAAAGTAAGGCAACAAATAACTTTAGGAAATACAAAGAGTAAGAAAGGAAACAATTGGCATACGCTGTAATGCTAAGTGAAGCTACGATATATGGATACCTCAAGTCTATATATGTAGATATGAGGTATAGATATAAGGTGATCTATACCAACAGATTCAGTCTGATTTAACCAAAAATTGTAATCTAACAATATTGGAGGAGTAGAGAGGGGAGGCAGAGGGGATGGCAGAATACAGGAGTTAAATACTCTTCTACTATAATAGGACATCTTGAAAAGTTTGCTTTAAATTGATTAATCAAAAGATAAGGGTGTGTGTGTGTGTGTGTGTGTGTGGAGAGAGAGAGAATGTATATACTATTTAGAAATATATGGATGCGTAAAAGCCAAAAAATTATTTTAAAAGCTAATAGTGGTTGATTCTGGAGGGAGAATGGCGGGATCAGGGAAGAGGGGATCAAGGAACTACTCTATTCTGTGACAAGATTTTTAGTACTACAGACAGACCCTGATTATGAATTTTCAGCTTCTCCTGGGCTAGTTATACGCGGCATGATACTGTCCAGGAACGCCAGGCAGCGAGCAGGAGCCCCCAGTCAGCTCTGTGATCACGGGGTTAAACCACTGGTATGCTCACTGCCATTCTGTCTATCACTTTCAGTATTCAGTAAGTTCCAAGAGATATTCATTACTTCACTATAAAAATAGCCTTGTGTTAGTTGACTTTGCCCAACTGTAGGCTAGTGTTCTGAGCACACTGAATGTAGACTAGGCTAGACTATGATGTTCACTAGGTTAGGTGCATTTTTGACATGATATTTTCAACTTAGGATGGGTTTATCAGGACATAATCCCATCGTAAGTAGAGGAAGAGCTACATATGAATCTGGTGTTTTGTTTACTATATATGTTCAATAGTAAACAGTTAACTGTGTTATATTTAACTTGTATTCTTTTGTTAAGTTAAGACAAAATACCATTTTACCACAATCACATTTGCACAAGTTAAAAAGCAGGCCAATTCCAGGTACTGAAAATGAGGTGGGGCAGCAGGACCTCTCAGCCCCAGCAGTCAGGGTTACAGTCACTTCGGAAAACACTTTGCCCTCCCTAGTAAAGGTGATTTGCTCATAACCCACGAGCCAGCAGTTCTGCATCTAGTGACATGTGTGGAGCAGAGCTCTCCAACCTGTTTCACTCATGCAAAAAATAATCGTACTCATGCGGCACAGTGGAGTGAATGGGCAAAGCTGCTCCAGGACAGCAGAGCCAGCCAGGAGGTCCAGGGCCAGGCTGCCCCAGCCCCTGCCCGGCTACTCAGGTGCAGGGGACTCCATCACTGAGACACGTCTGCACCCCAGTCAGCACCCCGTGGGCTCATGCAGAGGATGCAGAGGAAGGCTCTCATGTGCGCACCTGGAGATCTATACCAGGATGTTTAGAGCAGTGTTGTGACAGTAAAAAGCCTGGAGACGACACAGCAGCACCGAGCAACAGATTGTGACACAGTCACACCATGGAATGCCAAACAGCAGTAAAGACTGACGAATGACTTGGACGAATCTCACGCATGTAATTCTAAACGGAGGAAATAGTATATATGAAAGAAGATCATACTTACGGAAAGTTTAAAAAGCAGCTAAAACTAAACAATGGATCATTTGGGACCACGATTATAAATGGTAAAAATGCTGCAGGGAAGCAAGGGAAGGGTGAATTTAATTCCAGTTAGCACTGCCTGGGGACGTGGCGGGTGGGGCGGGGAGGCGGTGTGATCAGTCACGAGCAGCCTGGGCTTAAGGAGAGGTTTTGTTTTTCAGTCTGAGTGGTGGCCACACAGGAGGTTACATTTTAATTGCTTTTATTATTGTTGTTGTTGTTGTTGTTATTCTTTGAAATATTTTTCTCAGATGTACAATTCTGGGGCACACACAGTTTCTAGTTGTCCCCAATATCTCTGTTTCCTTTCTTCTTGGGTAATAGAACCCCTAGTTTTCAGCTGGGCCCATGGGCACCAGGAATAAAGACTGAGTTTCCCAAGAGCATTTGCAATGCAGTTCAGCCACATTCCTCTTGACAGAGAAACAAGAGAAGTTTGTGGGTACAACTCCTAGGAAGTATTCTTATTGGCGTTGGGGGAGATGTGCCCTTCTTCATCTCTTCCTGCCTGTTGGTTGAAATGTGATGCAATGGCTGGAGCATCAGCAGCCACCTTGGACCATGCTGTCACCTCAGGAATAAAAGTCATACACAGAGGAGAGCTGTGGAGGCAGAAGGATCCAAGGGCCCTGGCACAGGGTGGACTGCAATAGTCCTGGGCTGAACATTTCAGATTTCACAAACATAAAAAAAATACTTATATCACATTGAATTTGTGATTATTTGAAGGCTGTCTGCGATATATTCAAGCCTAACCCTCATCTGGTATAGGAGTGGGAAGCAGCAGGAAGTTCTCTAAAATCAGAGCAGAACAACCAAAGGCCACTAACTGCCTCTTCCCTCAGCTGGTTGTTCTGCCTTCATTGGATGTTTCATCTTCAGAGAAGCCCTATGAGGAAGACATAGGTCCACCCATAAATCAGGAGGGAAACCGAGGCCCATGTGGCTTGCTTGCCATCACGTACAGTGTTCCCGGGGCTGCACATGGGTGGCGCTGTCTGTTTCTCTCCAGATAAGTCCCCTTCTTCCACGTTGCAGAAGTCCAGGGTCCCGCTGACGGCAGCAGACGGCAGGAGGCCATCTCGGGAACACTGATGGACATGCGAGGGTGTCTCCCTCCGCGGTCCTGGCAGCCGCAGTCTGATATTGGGCAAGTCCTTTTAAGACTCCGAGCCTGTTTGCTGGCATGGGAAACAATCCCCTGGCCCTCGAAGTATCCCAAAAAGCCCGGCCCCGTGGAGAAGCGGGGGTTGGCACCCAGTGCTGCGCGCACAGCGTGGGGACTTCACAAAGGGCAGGTCCCTGGAAACGCCTGCAGTGGAGCACGGGTCGAGCTCTTGGAGGGCAGGGGGTGCCGAACTGGGGTGACCAAGCACAGGGAGGAGGTGGGACAGATCAGTGTGGCAGGGGAGGTGCAGGCTGGGGCCACACGTGGGCGGAGGGCTGCAGGGAGGCACTGGGGTGAGACTGCCCACAGAGACAGGGAGTGGAGTTGGGGCAACTGAGTCACTGGCCTGAACTGGGCCCCAAGGCCGGCCGGGCGCCCAGGGCCCACCAGGCGTCCCGCTCCGCACTGGACTCTGCTATGAGGCTTGACCCGCGCTGCCCAGTCTCCATGATGCTGCGTGCCTTTTGTCCCAGGATTTATTTTTTCATCAGACAGATAGTAGAATCACTTCACATGGTGCTCTCCCGTGTCAGCAAAATAAAGATGCAAAGAAATCCCCTGACCCGCTCCTGGGGCCGCAGCGCCTCCCACCACCCCCACCACACGAGGAGGCTTTGAATTTTAAATTTCATTTTCCCATCGCTTTTCAATAAATGCTTTTCCCCGTGATGTCTCGAGTCCTGACCTTATAATGCCCGAGTTAAAAGGCAGTGTCTTGTTTCCAGCTGCAGATAATTTACTTTTGAATGGTCCAATTACACGGCAGCCGGGGCCCTGCCTGGCCACGCGGAGACGGTGCCGTTTGCCCTGGAGATAATGGTGTCGCCGCAACATACGGGCTGGCTGAGCTGGGGTGGGCCTCCAGGTGGCCTCCAGCGGGCAGGACCAGGCGCCGTCTAAGGGGCCCTGACAGGCGCCTCCCTGAAGGGCAGCCCAGTGTCCACCTCACCCTCTGCCTGAGGCCAGCCCTGAGAGACAGGTGGCCTCTCTGGCACCACCATCCCGGGACCCTTGTGAGGCCGTGCACCGAATGCCACCCCGGTATTTCCCGCTACCACTGACTTTCTCTGCAGCCGGGAGGCGGCCTGCTGGGAGCACTGCCTGCCCCGGGAGATGTTAAAGGAAGCGTGGAATACAGCATCACATGTCTGAAAGAAGTGTAGCATCTGACCTCTCACTGGCCCCGATTCATGATAACAAGGTGGCCTTATGAATTTTCTGTCCACATAACATGAAATCTGAAGCCATGTAAACAGTCTGCCTTCGAATTTCTTAAAATGAAACATTTAAGGCTGTTCTGTCATTTTTCTTCCTTGAGCAAAAAAGAAGTTGGTTTCTTGGCGGCTTTGCTTCAAAGAATGCTTAGGTCTAGGTGGTCCCACTTTAAAGCCAGAAGAAAAATCCCTAATGCCCTTGAGGGAGTCAAAGGAGGGCGCTGAGCGATCCCCCCGCCGCCTGCCCGTCCACGGTGGGAAGCCCAGCGGGACCCCCGCCTTCAAACTGAGGCACCTTCCCTCGGGATTGTCTCTCACAAACAGACCTGAATTTCTGACAAAACCTCCCGGCACACGGACAGTGTGACCGAGTGCCACCAGCTGCACCAGCTCCTGGGCTGCCGTCTCTGTCCAGCATCCCGGGACCCTCGAGGGTCAGGGGAGCAGCAGCGGGAAGCCCTTGATGGAGCGCGGACCCGCCTGAATCCCACTTGGCTCCCTGGACGCTGGGGCCTCCAACAGGGAAGCTGGAGCTGGGGGAGGGGGTGAAAGGAGGAAGGCTCTGGGGTGGGAGCAGCCCAGACCACCCCACCTCCTTGCTTCTTGGTGCCTCTTGAGTGCGTAAGACACAGTCGCCCCCCTGCCAACCTGTCCGCGCCCGCCCTTGTGCCAAAGGCCCTTGGGCACAGGGACCCTGGCAAAGCTCAGGGTCTCCAGGCTGGCGGCCATCGGGGGGGGAGGGGAGAGACGGCTTCCAAGCTCCGGCCCCTCCTGGCCAGTTCAAATGCCGCCGCTGAGGAGGCGGCTCAGTTCAACCCCGCGCTGCTGCTTGAGCGCACCTGCGTGCCAGCCTCCCGGCCCTGCATCTGAGTTGCCGGCTGCATCTGGGGTGCGTTAGAGATGCTGCGAATTCCCTGCCACTGCCCGCGGGGAGGCAGGCTGAGGCCACGGGGAGGAGTCACGGGGGCGATAGGACGAGGCTCGGGGAGCAGCAGGAAGAGAGCCGAGGAGCAGGAAGACTCAGGATCCAGGCACGCCAGTCAGCGGAGCCGTCCCGCCCATGTCCCCCCACGTGGAGAGTAAACCCCACAGACACCACGGCCGGCAGAGGCGAGCTGTCTGCTGCGGCCTGGCTAAATCCTCCCCGACAAAAGGAGGCAGCTGTGTTTGGAGCACCGGGTGGCACAGTACACCCAGCTTTGTCCCTGCCAAGAGAAGCCTGGGGCCAAACGGAGGTGCAGAGAGGGCATGTGACCCAGGCAAGGTCCCAGGTAAGTGGGAGGGGCTCAGGTCTCCTGATTCCCAGGTCGGCGGCATCGGGGGCACCTCCTCCCCATTCTGATGCTTCCTTGTCGTCCGGGAAGGGCAGGAGAGACGCCCTGGCTCAAAGTCCATCTCGGGCCCCTGGAGGAGACCTGTATGATAATACACTGGGCTTGGCTCCGTCCCCTCCACCTGGGGGTGAGTGACCCTGGGAGGATCCACCTGCCGATCCTGGGGCTCAGCACCGCACACCCCACGGCCAGCAGCCCCCGTCCTCCCCCAGCCTGGCCTCAGCTACACCGGCTTCGCACGATGCCTTCGTCCACTGGCACCCGGGTCCTGGGAACCAGAGGCCCACGTGGGCCATGCAGCGCTCCTTCCTTGGGCAAGCAGCCCCGTTCCAACGCATCCCAGGACCCACACAGAGATTCCAGCGACGCAGGAGAATGAGGGGCTCTGCCTGCAGGGACCAGAGGGGCTACAGGGATTCAGCTCAGCTTCCGGGTGAGGCCTGGGGGTCTGGTGTCTGGCCCATCCCCCCACCAGGCAGGTGTGGGTGGTAGGAAGAGATGTGACCCGGACAGGGCCAGCGTATCAAAGTTCCGTCCGAAAAGCAGCCCCTGGAATGTTCTGTCTGGAGCTGCCGGCTGCCCTGCCGCACCAGGTGTCCAGCTTGCATGGCTTACCAGACAGCACGAACCACAGCTCTGAGGCTCTACCAGTACCAGCCAGTTCCCGCATCACGGCTGCACGTGGAGCCTGGGGCAGGCTGGGCCACCACCAGCATCTCTCTCTACAAAGAGGCCCCCCACCACCCCAGGCCATGTACCTGGGACACCGTCTGCGTGCTGGAGCGAGCAGCACCTGAGCTCACCTGTCCGGGCCTCAAAGCACGGGTGAGATGACAGGGCCCAGAGGAGGAGGGACCTGCCCTGCCCGGGCCTCGCTCAAGTCAGGCACACGTTGACCAGGCCTGTCCGGATACCAGTGGGGGTCAAGGGTCAAGGTGGGACACTGCTGAAGGCGGTGAGATTTGGGGCCCACACAGGCCTGGACAGGATGCCGGGGGTGCCGGCAAGGATGGCACACAGACGTGGGGAGGCAGAGACCCCACATGCCTCAGAGGCAGGGGTCCAGCACGCTGGCCCCCAGGGGCCCGCCTGTCTCCTGGCACCACATTATCTGTGTTCCCATCTGGCAGCCGGCCATGCCCCTGGAGCCCACACTGCCAGACCCCACTCCCTGTTGGCTCCCCCGACCACCCAAAGGCTAAGCCCCAGACCTGCACCCCCTCCCTTCCCCACGTCTCCACCTGCACACTTCCTAAAGGCTGAAACGGGACAGTGGGTCCCCCTCCCAAAGCCCCACGGCCCCCCCCCCCCCCCCGCACTGCCCTGAGCGCAGCGGGCGGCTGCAGGACTTGACACCTCTCCCCTGCCCAGCCCGCACCCCCCGACTTCTAGTCCACTGGCAGATCCTACCACTCTGGCTCCAGGTGCCAGGTTCCCAATCCCCTCTCCCCTCCCCCACGACCTTGGTCAACCCCCGCCTCCCAACTGGACCGAGACGTTGGCCCCGCGGAGCCTCCTGCCTGCACGCTGTGCCTTGGCATCTAACCTCCCCGTGGAGTGAGCTTCCTACAGCCTAGGCCACACTGCCCTTGGCACCCGGAGTCAAAGCGAGGTCCTTGGCCAGCCCCGCGGCCCTGGCATCCTCTCCGGCCGCCGCCGGCTACAAGGCCCCCCCGTGCTCCCTCAGACGCCCCGCCGCTCCACACAGTGCCTCTGCCTTGTACTTCCCCAGACTCCTCCCATGGCCGAGCCAGCCCTGCGTCTGCATCTCCTCGGCCAAAACGCTCTGTGACTGTGACCGCGGGGCTGGGACGGCCCCCCTCCCTTTCCATCACGCCCTCCAGTTTACTCTAGACACAGCGCCTCTGAGCCTCACCGGCCCCGGGTGCGGGTCTCTCACAGTCCTCCTGTCCCCCGGGCTCCCACCAGCGGATGCTCCGGAAACAAATGGCCCAGGTCCTGCTTCTCCGCGCACAGACTTCCGCGCCCATCGGGGTGAGCTCTCTCCTCGGCACCAGCAGCAGGGCCTTGTGAACACCTCTGAACGAACCCCTTCTGGCCTCGGCCTGGGACGGGCAAGCTGGCTGTGGGGCGGCTGTGTGTTCCCGGAGGGGCCTTCCACGCACCAGCTCCTGCTGCGAGGGAGGGTGCGGGGTGGGGGGGGGGACACCCGCCCTGCTCCCCACTAGGGCCCTGATGGCCTTATTTATTTCCTCTCTCATTCAGCAAGACACAGCGCCCCCCACGGAAGGAAACCGGGCGCCCCCACCTCTCCGGGCTCTGCCCCTCCAGTCCCCTTGCTTGGCCATCCGAGCAGCCCTCAGGACCCCCCCACATAGGACTGTCTCTGCTTAAGATGCAGGAGGCTCCGGCCTGAAAGCAGCTTGTCGGGGTTGGGGTTGGACGGAGGCTTCTTGCCTTCATATCACCCTTGGGTTTAAACATCTGCCGTGTCAGAGATATGAGCAGCGTTCACAGGCTGAAATGCAAATGGCCCGGCTCCCGAGAAAGGAGCCCGACGTCCTGTGATAAGAGAGATGAAAACGTGCGCTGGACCAGATGCCACTTCCCGCCTATCAGATGGGCGGGAATCCAGAAGTTTCACAGCACATCGTGTCGGCGAGGCTGTGGGAAGGAGGTGTCCTCAGACACAGCGAGGGGCGCGGGAGAGGGCCCAGCTCCCACGGAGGGAGACGGGCAAAATCTGACAAAGCCGCGAGTGCCCTTACCCCTCCTGACAGCCCCCTGCTCAGAGGAGTCCGCCTCAAACGCCCACGGGGTGACACAAAAAGCTGCGTGCGCCCGGCTCAACGGGGGCTGCGAGCTACAGCGGAAGGCCGGTCGCCACGTGTACCCGGCACTAGGGGATGGGCTGCTGGGTAAACAGAAGATGTCCACACGACGGAAAGCGTCCGCCTGAAAAATAAAACGGGGGAGCTCGCCGGGTAGCACTGCAGTCTGTTCAAAAGCAAGATGAAAAATCGTGCGACTCCTGTGCCACCTTTTATTCAAGAAAGGGGGGTGGTGCACAGATAATCCAAAACCAAATGGAAAAAGTTGCTGGGGGGTGGGGGGGAAATCCAACTTCTCTGAATGTGTCCTTCCTTGTCATTTTGATTTCAGAAACTTGTAAATATGTCAAATAACTGTAAAACAAAACTAAATCACTAGACTTCTGCTCTGTGACAGACACAGTTTGGAGAAAGAGGAGATAAGTCATAGACTGGGAGAAAAGCTTTACAAACCACGGAGCTGACAAAGGCCTGAGGTCCGAGATCTAGCTGGCCCTCGGTATTCAAGGGTCCTGCATCCGAAGAGTCAACCAACTGGGGATAGAAAAAACATTTTTTTTTAATTCCAGAAAGTTCCAAAAAGCAAAATTTTTATTTGCTGGGCACCAACAAATATCCACAAAATATTTACATTGTGTCAGGTATTGTAAGTGATCTAGACCTAATTCTGAAGTGTTCAGGAAGGCGTGCACAGGACATACACAAGTACCGCAGTATTTTATTCTGAGGAGCTTGTGGATTTCGGTATCTGTGGGGCTGGGGGGGCGGTCATCTTAGAACCAGTCCCCTGTGGATGCTAACGGGTGACTGTATACAAAAACCCTTTAACCTTAATAATAAGAAAACAAAGAACCCAATTACAACGTGAGCTAAACTGTCAAACAGACACTTCATCAGAAGAGACGCGGACGACACGGAAGCACACGGAAGGATGCCTGATGGTACTTGATGAGGAAATTGCAAACTGAAGCAGTGGGCCACCACCACACACCTGTTAGAACGGCCAAGACTGAGAACGTGACACCACCGGCGCTGGGGAGCACGTGGAGCCACAGGAACCCTCGGTCGTTGCTGGTGGGAGCGCACGATGGTACAGCAGCTTCGGAAGACAGTTTAGTCATTTTGTAAAAACCAAACATACTCTCCCAGTACCATCCAGCAATGGCGCTCCTTGGTATTTACCCGGGGGAGCTGGAAAGGTTTGCTCACACAAAAACCTGCATCCAATATTTATAGCAGCTCTATTCCTAATTCCCAGAGCTTTGAAGCAACCAAGGTGTCCGTCAACAGGTGAATGGATAAGCAAACTGTGGTCCATCCAAGCAATGGGACGTTTTCCAGCATGAGAACAAAATGAACTATCAAACCATAAAAAGTCACGGAGGAAACTTGAAAGCACATGGCTAAGTGAGAGAAGCCAGTCTGAAAGGCCTCATTCCATATGACTCCAACTCTGACATTCGGGAGAGACTGAGAGGACCCGTGGTTGCCAGGGCTGAGGCGGAGGGAAGGGTGCACGGCAGAGCGCAGAGGGCTTTTAGGGCAGCGAAACTGTTCTGCACGATCCTGTAATGGCGGCCACATGTCATTGTGCATTTGTCAAAACCCACAAAGAGTGCAGCCCAAGAGTGCCCCCTCCTGCAGACTCTGCCCCTCGGGTGGCAGTGCTGTGTCAATGCAGGTTCGTCAGCGGTAACAAATGAGCCGCACGGATGCAGACGTTAATAACAGGGAAGCCGGCGTCGGGGGTGGGGGTGTGCACGGGAGCTCTGTGCTTTCTGGTCAGTTTCTCTATAAAACTAAAACAGCCCTTTAAAAAAAAAAAAAAGAAGTCCATTAATTTAAAAAATTAAATAAATTGAAGAAAGGCAAAGAAAGGAGATCATCGAGGAAAAGCCATCTTGGAAAACCAAAACTGGAATGAATGAGCCTGTGTCCCAGGCAGCGGCTCAGCCACACAGAGACTCCTTCCGAGCGACTTCGACAGGCGGCCATCTGACTGCGCGTCCCAACTGAGACGCATCCTAAGGACAAAAACAGCGATGCGGAAACCTTACGCTGTCCTCAGCGACGCAGGCGCTGGCCCTGCTGCTAACGCGGTTCGGAAGCGGCTGCGGCAGCGCACGCACGGCACCTGCTGCCCACTGCTGGACCCGCCGCCCCCAGGCTTTGTGGCTTAGGATAATAATTTGCCATTTCTCACAATTTTGCGGGTTGCATGGCCAGTTCCCCTAGTCTCAGAAGTGCACAGTGTCACCTCTGCTACAACCTGTTGGTCAAAGCAAGTCACCAGCCCGGCCGAAATTCAGGAAATGAGGAACTAGATGCCACTTGGGTTCAGGCTGGGGGTAGAGGGTGGCAATGCCACACCACAAAGGAGCATGGACGCAGGGAAACTGGGTGATTCACTGAGCGTCGCTACCACAGCAATCTCCTACAGCGCCCCCACCCCCGGCCCCAGTACTTCACGTCCTGCCCGTGGCCTCCAAACTCCCGTCCAAACGTGGGAGTAGGTGTCAATGTGGACAAGGCTCCTCTGGTGTGTGCAGGGACTTGAGCGTGGCCCCTTCAATGCAGGAACGTGAGAGCTAAATGCAAGAGCTGCCCGCCCCCACGGCCAGTGCACAATGGGGAGCAGGGGCAGGACCGCTCCCAGAGGCAACAAGCACCCCTTCCGGAAGAGAGGGGCAGGAAGCACACGCAGTCCCTGGCCCAAGGCAGCTCGCCTGCGCTGGGGGCAAGACTGGCCCTTGGCTGAGCCCAGTTCTCCTCCCTGGGAGCGGCTCTCTGACCCGCTGTTCGCCTTCGCCCCTGCTGCAGCCCCTGCGGTGTGTCTGCTCCCCGCAAGCCGTGGCCCGCACAGACAGCCGAGTCGCTTCCTCAACCCGCGTCCCCCCCAGCAGCCTCTTTCCATTTTGTTCTGTCTTCTACAGTCCAGCCAGTGGTGCTTTCTTCTTAAGCTTGGTGGGTTTCCTGTGAATCTAATGGAACTTCGCTCCACACACCAAAAGCCACATTCACGGTTCTTTTCCGAGACGTATTTCTCTCTATTTGAGCCATACGTGAGGTTGTTGTGGAATGAAACACTTGGGGCCCTAAACTCCCTTTTGTCTGGCTGACGGACCTGCTAGGTAGCACCTCAAGCTTTCCAAGTCCTAACAAGGCATTTTACATACACAGTCTTGATTTCATCTTTGGCCTCAGGCCTCACTGCACTTTGTATATTTTTACCAGTTGGAAATACTGGGTTTGAGGGACAGTTTCATTTTGTAACCAAGCAAGTCCTAGGCTTTGAGTCTTTGAATTCTGTTACAGATTGAACAGTTCCTTCTTTGGTACATCCCTCTTTTTGGACCTTAGTATGTGCAGCTAGAAGAAGCCAATCGGCACTTTCAACATTTTGTCTAGAGATTTCTTTAGCCACATGCCACAAGTCTGTCCTCTTGTCCCAGTTACTGTAGGTGAGTTCGCCATTTGTTCCTAAGTGACAAGGGTCACCCTTTCTCTGGCCTCTGACAGTCCCTCCACCACCTTCCCAGCCTCCACCTGCCCCAAAGCCAGCGACCTGTGTTTCAGGTTTTTGTTGAGGTGCCATTCCACTGCCAGTACCAGCACCTGTACCATTTATCTATCCCTGCATCACAGCCACCCCAGCGTGGGGTGGCATCAGATAACAGCAGCTTACGCTCCTACACGTCTCACGATGCTGGGCCCAGCGCTGGGCCCTAGCTGCCTCAGCTGGGCTCCCTGACCTGCCTCTAGCTGGGTGCCAGGCTGCCCTAGAGCATCTGGGACATCGGGTCTACCACCTCACACGGACTTGCTTCTCAGGATCTGAAGTGCAAGGAACAGACAGCCTCAGAAGTCATACCACATCAATTCCACCACATTTTCCTCGTCAAAGCACGTCACAAGGTTGGCCCAGCTTCAAAACATGGGAAAACAGACTCTCCTTCTTGGTGGGGGCCTCGCAAAGAACATGTGTACGAGCCGAGTGAACCGTAGCACGTGCAGCACATACATACGCGCCATTGGGAACCCAGATCTCCCGCATAAGAGGAGAGGGGTGTATATGCAAACACGTAACCTTACGTTCCAATTGGAAACAGCATGGACTCCTTACAGACGTCTCTCCTGCAAAAAAAACACGCATTTCCCAGCTTTGGCCGCAGAGAGGTTTAGGAGCAACGCCCCGCCAAGCGGCAGCGATCCCTTGTTAGCTCCCAGACTGCAGTCACAAAATGCTATTTTCCACGAAACTGAGCCAGGGCTCCCGGGAGAAATGGCCAACGCAAGTTTTCGAGAAAGAAATGCACAAGATGAACTGGGAACGTCTTGTCATGTGAGAAAGCAAGGCAGCCCTCAGCGTGATCAGATGGAGAGGCAGGAAGCCTCCCTCTGGCCGAAGATGGGACAGTTGCACACCAACGAAACCTGTATCTTCACCTACACACATATCACATATGATCACAATGAACTGAAACCAAACTCAGTGGTACCATAGTGACACCAAATGAAAGACGAGGTTTTTGACCATCTTTAGAAGTTGCTAAGGCGCCGTCTCATTATCGCGAAGAGTACTAAGCAGGAAGAACTGTCACCAGACAAAGCTGGCACCACAGCCAGCTTCGACAGCTCGCTGCTTCCAAGGCCAGTACTCGGGAGAGAAGTGTCAGTGGAAAGGAAAAGTTGTGCCATTCAGGAGGCCAGCCATCTGGGAAGACACCGGACGAAGGTCCTAAGACCATCTCCAAGCTGCCCGTTAGGGGACAAAGGTTTTAAAGGCTGTGGGAGGGAGGGGTGGGGTGTCCGACCGCTGGTGCAGTTCTCCGATTGGTTGGCATCCAGGTGAAGTTTCGAGCATCACCAGCCTGGTTTCGACCGGTCTGGGGTCTGTGTTACTACGCACGGGGAACCAGGTGACGTGTGGGTGTGTCTGCTTCCGTGCACACACACTTTCTCACACGTTCACCCCGTTTCACACTCGCACACCAGCCGTCGGGGCCCCTCAGGACACGCAGCCCACACAGGCTAACTAAAGGAGGTGGAGGGAGGGACGGTTCCCGGGATGCCGGCAGCAGTTTGGGGGGAAGGACAGGATTGCCCACACCCCAGGGTGATAACGGGGGCCATGGGCAAACCAGGCCCTGAAGGGGCCACAAGAGGCCGACCAGCAAGAGCAGCAGCCTGTGGGGAAGGGCGCCCAGCACCAGCTGCCAGCGTCCACACCACCCACCACCACCACAGTCACGGCCAGGACCCGAGCAAGACGGGGCCGGGGCAGGGGTGCTCATACCCCGGCCCCCTACCTCCTGAACCCAACAGGAGCCGGCCCTCCGGGGAGGAATGAGTTCAGGGGTCACAGACAGGGGACAGCTGAGACACACGTGTGCACTTTTTATAAAAACGACGGCGCTTCTGAGTGATGTAAAACCTGCTTTCTTCCACCCGCACCGTCGTGGTGTCATCCCTCGACCACGACTGTAGCTACAACAGCCTCAGGGGTCCCCAGCGGAGAGTCGCTCCCAACCAGCAGCCTCGGCAGGGGCTCTCGAGCTAATCAGCAAGCCAGGCGACGTCCCTGGAAACACATTTTTGCTGGCTGTTCTGATTGGTGCCTGGGGGTAAATTACAGGCACATTCCCTGTCACCGTCTCTCCCAATAAGAGTCTCCCAGGGGCCGCGCTGAGCACTGGGAGGCACCCGCACCTCCACGCTGCTCTTGGGGTGCTGGGGCAGACGCCCACCTGCTGGGGAGGCCCCCGAGAATTAAATGGATGGACCACTGGCAGGGCCTGGCCACCCTAGCACGGTGGCCTTCAGAGTTCTGGGACGAGGGGCCTAAACCAATTCTCCCCATTGGCCGAAACTGCTCTCTCTGTCCCCCGACCCCAACCACGGACCCTTCTGAACCCTGTTTCCTGGCGGGGTGTATTCTGCACAGGTGGCCCCATCTGGGACAGACCCCGTTGCTGGACTTGGAGCCGGCAGTCATGCCAAGGTGAAACACGAGGGGGCAGGGCAACACCTGACCTGATGGAGACAGAGCCTCCCAGAAGGACCTGGGAGGTGGGTCCTGAAGTACACCCAGGCCCCAGCACTGCAGGCCCCCTCCCAGACCCAAGACCCCTCGAGGGAAGACAAGGGCGCCTCAGGGACCAGAAATCGGCGGTTCTGATGGGGAGGGGCGGGGGGCGCACACGTGAGGTGCATGGGGGGGGCGCATGGGGAGCGCCCGCTGATTTAGCTGCGATACCATAAAGCACAAACCTGGTTGCTATGCAATTAACTGGAAATGTAATGAGCAATAAAAAGACAATTGCATTCCTGTAATACATTAGACTCCCGTGCTTCCTTAATGCACTTGAAAGGCCCGTGTGTGCTCCCCGGGTGAAGAAGACAAAGCGGGAGCAGGTAGCAGTGCTCCCCAAACACGCGGCCTCAGAAGTGGCCCTTCGTGGGGGGAGGGGGCGGCGGGGGTGTGGAGCCTGTTTCCGGGACTCGGCAGGCGGCCCCTCTGTGCACGAGGGCTGCACGCATCCCAGGAGTCAGGGGTGAGACCTCTGCCCTCCGTGATTCCACATCTTCCACATGTGCTTAGGGACACGTGCACCTGACGTCCACGCACGCGAGCGTCCAGGTACACCAGGGCAGCCCTGTCCACAGGGGCCCCAAAGCAGAAAAGAGCCGGTGTGCGAGGACGGAGTGGGTAAACGGGGTGACCCGTCCACACTAAAGGGAGATGAGGCTGCAGCCTGGGCACAGCCATGGGCCAGGCGCAGGAGGCCATACGCGAAATGTCATGGCCTGTGACCCCACTCGAGGAAGTCAGCCGTGGAAGAGCAAACCCCTAGAGACAGGAAGCAGGGGCGTGGCTGCAGGGGCCGGGGAGGGGGAGGGGAGGGGAGGGGGGCTTCTTTGTGAGGTGATGAAAGGGACCTCACGAGACTGGCGGTGGCTGCGCCTGTCTGCAAATCTCCTGAAGACCACCGAGGTGGGTGGATTGTACGGTGTATGAATTTTATCCAAATAAAGCTGTTTTTAAAGAAAGGCTAAAGGATGGGGGTGGGGTGCACAGGCTTCAGGGGTGCAGAGGAGGCGGCCTAGAGGTGGGAGGGGATGGTGTTTTTGGAGCCTCTTTCCCACCCAGATCCTCCCGGCCCCCCCCCCATGTCAGAGAAGGAAGCATCGCACTGGCCTTCGGGTGCAGGGAGCAGGGGGAGGCAGGAGCCACAGCGGTGGGTCCCAAGCAGTCAGGAAGCCAGACCCTCCTCCGAGAAGGGGCCCAGCCCTCGGGCCCCGGGCCCCACCGCGAGGCTGCAGGCTGCACCTCGTCTCGTTCCCGGAGGCCGTCCCCGTCCTCCAGGGCGGCTCTGGGGGCTGGCGGAGCTGGTCTCTCCCGCTGCACCTGCTCACGTTCAAGCCAGAGCCCCCTGGGGCACCAATCCCGGCTCCTCCACCGGCCACCCGTGTGACCCAATGTGCCTGTAAGCCTCGCCGAGCCTCAGTCTCCCCGTCTGTGCTGTGGGGCATCCCATGGTCCTGCCGGAATGTTGTTAAGAGCTACGAGAGCCAGTCCTTGGGGGGGCCTCCATCACCAGGGGCACTGCTGAGGACAGCATGCTTCCCTGCTCTTCATGGCAACACTCAGTGGCAGTGTCACCATCACTGTGACGGGCAGGAGGATGAATGCACATCACTGCTTCCTCACTGAGTGGGCAGGACCAGCTCTCTCCCCAGGATCAGCCCAGGAAGCGTGGCCCCAGAGCTCCCTTCTGAGCAGAGCTCCTGCCTCAGTATCAGACATCCTGGGAAGTGCTGGGCTGGGGGCTCCAGACAGGTCAGTGAGGGGGTGGGGTAGGAGCCTGGGCCGGACGCTCAGCGCTGCAGCGGGCGGGCGGGCGGGCGTCCGAATGGCATCTAGAAAGGTGGGGGGAGGGGGGCCCTGGGGGCAGCAGGGTAGGTGTCAGGGCCGGGGGCCTTGTGGGGAGACCAGAGAGGCCCAGACTGCATGTTCTGGGTCCAAGTGTGATACTGATAAAACTCCCGGCTGGAAAACATCATCTCACAAGGTCATTTTCACAAGAAAGCTGTGCCACGTGGATTTATTGCTGTGTGCAGGGGGGTTTTAATTACCACGCTGTAAGAGGTGTTACTATCTCCGCAGCAGGCTCTGCGAAAAACACCCTTTGAGACCCAACCGCAGCCCATCCGGGCAGACCCTGCCCCCTGGGGCCAGCGACAGCCTCCCCGGCCCACCAGGGCCTGCCCTGAGACCTCTCAACCCAGCGCAGAGAAGGGCACTTAAAATACCCTACTCCCTGCCAGGGGGCCAGACTCCTCTGCTCACATCGCCCTGGTGGCAGGAGGCGCCCTCCCTCCTTGGGCACCAGTCGCCCCCCACTCTCCCTGCCCGCACCGCCCGGGCTCTGCCTGCGGGGGGGCCCCATGGCTGGCATCTCCTCTCTCCGCTGCCCAGCTGGACGTGGTGGCACCAGCCCCCTGCCGCCCTCCTCTAAGCAGACCCCCTGCCATTGGGACTGTCACCTCCCACATCCGGGCTCACCGCTCCTAAGGAGGCAGCCTGGGCTGGATGACGACAGCCCTCGATCCCCAGAGGAGCCTGGGGTCAGACTGGGCCAGCCCAGAAAGGAGGGCCTCTGGGTGGCGGAGGGCTGGGCGCGGAGCTAAGCAAGAAACGCTGGGAGGGGCTGGGACGCTGGCGCCGTCTGCCCCTCTCCTGCTCTGAGCAGGGCGGTCACAATGCCCGCCACACAACCAGCTTTCCGAGTGGTTTTTTCTTATTTTTGGATTTGCAGTTCAAGATTATCCTTGACAAACGTCCCCTGTAAAAAGGTTTCACCAATTTAAAACCCATTCTTTCCCCTGTGCGTGCGTTTTAAAGTGTGGGGAGTCTGATGAATTCTAAGTGATCTGCAGCCGCTCTCCTTCAGGAGCGGGGCAGGGAGGGGGTCTGTCTTCCTGCCCCCCACTCCCCACACCCAGAGTCTTGCACACGGGCCTGGGTGCTGTACGTCTCAGCACTGCCCCAGGTCCTCAAGAGTGGCAGTGACCCCTGCTGAGGGCCTGCTCTGCTCCCAGGGCCCCTCCCTAGCTGGAGGCAGCGTGCAGAGGCCTTGGCCAGCCCCTGGCTCCTCTCTAGGCTGGGCGATGTTTCCAGAGGACCGCAGCCCCCAGAATGAGAATCTGACCCCACCCTGGACTGGTCCACCACGGCTCCAAAGAAGAGACTCCAGGGGACAGTGTTGGGGCCCCAGGGCGGCCTGGGAGCCCAGGGAGAACCCCTGGTCCGTCCACCGGGGAGAGCAGAGCACAGCCCCTGCGAGGAGGCTGGAGGCCCCAGGGAAGACAGAACCCAGGCGGGAGGTATAGACTCTGCCTCTGGGGCCTTCTAGTCCCGCCTCCATTCAGATGGGGGGTGGGGCTCGACTGGGAGCCCTCTTCCTGCTGGCGTAGCCTTGGACAAGACCCGGGCAGCTCCGCAGCGGGACGCAGGCCTGCAGCCAGCGAGCTCTGCGTGGGCAGGGCTGCTGTCCCCCCGGCCCGCCTCACTCAGTGGTGCTGCTCCTGCCCCCTCCACGGGGCCAGCTTGGGGCACGCGGGGAGGGAGCCCCGGGAGCAGAAGTCCTCCTGGGGTGGCAGCGGCTTCCCAAAGCGTCACCAAGCTCTACAACGTGGCTCTCATCCAAGAGCAAGGCCCAACTGTCATCAGAGGACTATGGCAGGAGGCCAGAAAAGACCCCCAGGGGGTGCAGAGCAAGGACACTGGAGGAGGAACAGGGGACCTGGCTTCCCGGTCCTCCATCTCTCCCCCAGCCGAGGCTGGGTCTCCCCGGGCCCTCACTCGGGGCCCACACAGCTGGGCACCCCAGGAGGGGCCTCAGCCAAGGAGTGTCAGGCTCACCCACCCTGAGACCACCCGAAAGGACATGGAGCAGCTGGTCAGACCAGGGGAGGCCACACGGAGTAGGGGGCTGGGGGGCTGGGTGGGGCGGCCCAGGACGGCTGGAGCTGCCGGGCCCCCGCCCTGCACTGCCTGGGGCCTCTCTTGGCTCATTTGAAAATCTCAAGGCAAGGGGCCTGGGGTCTTCAGTAAGTGCCCTGGGATGGCACTACCCTACCCCTTCCCCAGACCTCAGTTTCCCCGTTTCTCTGACGCAGCAGGTACGCCCTCGAAGCTGGAGGCGCAGTCTTTAAGGGCAGCGGGCGGAGACCAGCAGAGAGAGAGACTTGGACGCCCCCGGAGCCTTGGGGTGCAGGCCTCGACAGGCGGGGCGGACTTGTCAGTGCAGAGCTGGTCTGGGGGCGCTCACAGCCACTCGGATGCATTAATTACCCATTTACAATGTGCAGTATTTTCAACGTCTGTCACATTCATGATCGAACCGACGAAGGCTCAGGCTGCAGACACAGCGGACAGAATGGTCGTGGCTTCCCTGAGCGGCAGTGAAGGCGGGACACAGATGCAGGTGGGCCCCCAGCAGGACGGGCCCAGCGCGGGGGCAGGGGGGCACCAAGCCTGCTCTCTGATGCTCCCTTTGTCCGGATGCTGTGAGCTCCGGCCGGGCGAGGGAGGCCGGGAGACTAGGGCCCCTTCCCCACCGAGCACCCCTCTGGTGCCTGGGTCGCAAAGCCCTGTGAGGCCCTGACCAGGGGCGACCCAGGGTGGGGCAGGCGGCTGCACGGGTCCCAGCTCCAGATGGGCGTGGAGGAACTTCAGGCCAAGCTGTGGTGGGAGCGACACGCCCCCGTAATAATTCAGGGGACCCATTGCTCTCAGGTCCTCAGTGAGGGGTCGCATCCTGGAGACCCTGAGAAAGGGGGTTGATGTGCGAAGCCCTGAGGTCCACAGCGGCCGGGCCTTCATCTCTCACCTACAAGCATCTGTACTGCAGGCAGCGCAACATTTATTAAGAGATAGATTTCTACACACCGATTCCTCTGTGCCAGTCAGTGTTCATCTCCAGAGCAGGGCCGGCTTATCCGGGCACAGGTACCCACAGCTCCCCTGTCCCCATAGGCCCATTTGCAGGTGAGGGGGTGCACAGAGCAGGTTAGTAATCTGCCCCAGGTCACACAGCCACAGGGGCGGAGCCTGGCCTGAGCCCAGGCTGTCTGCTCTCAAACCCCCATCCCACCCTCTCAGGGCAGCGCAGCGCGGGGTTGGGGGGATGCGGGTGGGGGGGCCCACGCTGGTCATAAAGCTGGGCCTGTCTGTGCTAGAGGGGACAGTCCCAAGTGGCCACATTAAGCAAGGCCCCGGGCCCCGCCCCTCCTGAGGGGAGGCAGGAGAAGGGAAGGGGATGCGGACTTCCCCTAGGCAGCCCCCACATCAATGGCTGGGTCCCCGAAGGCCACCCCAGGTCAGGCCGGCAACTCTGACCACGTCCCAAAAGGCTGCTCTCCAAAGGCTCCAGGCTAACCCACAGCCTGGGGCGGTGCTGCTCTGAAGTGACTGCACCAGGGCAGAGGCCTCGGCTCCAGGGGCAGGGGAGGGAAGAGGGGAGGCTTTGAGAGGGCAGGAGACCCTGGAGAGTGCAGGGCAGACAGGCCTTCGAGGTCCCCAAGCCCCTCCATCCCCACGGCTGCCCTGAGAGCCGCCCGTGCAGACCTGCATTGCTGCTGCCTGACCACAGGCCTCCAGGCCTCCACCCTGCCCACCCTGCCCACACAGCGCCCAGAGGAAGCAATCCTTCCAAAATGTGATGGGAACCAGAGACAGGGACTCCAGAGCTCCCAGCCTGAGACAAAAACTCCCTGCAGGGCCTACCACTCCCACCACCACCCCACCCCCAGGGCCTGTAGCACACTCCTGCCTCCCAGTCCAGCCCCTCTCCACTCGAGCTCCTCCTGGCCCCAGGCCCTTTGCACAGGCTGGTCTCCTCTGACCCTACTTCCTCTGACCCTCTTAGGCCCTCCTGGGGCCCCTGTGCCCCCTCCTCATTCCTCACCTCCCTGTGAGGGCAGAGGCCTGGGAGACCGCTGCTGTCAGCACAGGGCAGGCACATAGCAGGTGCTCACTGAATATCGGCAGACTCAGTGCAAAAGTGAATGCATGTTCCTCTTCCTCCAAGCCAGGAGCGTCTTTGAGGCAGAGTAGCTGCAAACTTTCTCCACCCACCAACTCCCCCCACCCGCCCCTCCTGAATTTCCCACCAGGCCTGCCACGAATTGACAGGCTTGTAATGAGAGGCTCGTGGTGCACAGGGTCCCCCAGAAGCTTGCAGCACCTCACTTGTCCCCACTTAATTAAAACGTGTTTCCTGACAGACCGCTGCGGGCGGCATCAGCCCAGTGCGTTCCCCGATCTGCCCCTTTGATAAATAAACAGTAAATGCGCCCAGACTGCTTCCGCGCACGTGCCAGGCTGGCGGGCTGATGAGACTGAAAACCCATTAATTACCAAAAACATGACAATCAGTGGGGAAGCAAACATCTTTGTGTTCCGGAAGGTCTGAAGGCAAACGGGGGAGGGGGAGATGGGAGGAGGCAGGTGGGGACCCTCCCGGGGGCTCACTCTGCCCCCACCACTGCACCCCGGGGCGTCCTCAGCCCACTGTCTCCCAGGAGTCTCCACGTGGGCACCGCCACCTCTCCCCAGGGAGGGGCAGCGGGAGACGCCGGCCCTGCCTTGGGGGCCAGGCTGGGAGGCCCAGACGTCCTCATACAGCGGAAGAGCTGATGGGTGGTCTCGGCCAGGCTGGCGGCTGGCGACCCCGCGTGCACGCGTCCACACGTGCTTCCCTCCGCCGTGCCCCGACCTCCGCCTGTCAGGTCTCGTCACCTGGACCCTGTCACCAGCACCCAGGCCTCACCCCTCCCTCCTTTGACCTTCAAGCCTGCCTTCACCACGGCTGGGGGTACAAAGGTGGCGGCTTCCCCGCAGGTGCAAATGGGGCCGCCCGGAACAAAGGCAGGAGCCATCAGCCCGCAGTGCTGCAGAGGCCAGACATCCTTGGTGAGTCCCAAGGACGGTGCAGCCAGGCTGGGACTGGCCCTCAAAGAACCCTCCACGAACCCTCCGGGGAGCGGGGCAGGCCAGGCCAGCACCCGTCAGTAAAGGCCAGGCCCTGGCCAACAGCCTTGCGGGAGACAGAGAGGGAGCCCGGGTGGGAAAGTCTGAGTCCTGAAAGACGGGCCAGGCTGCTCCCGGGGGTCAGGGCCCAGCCCCACTGCTGGCCGTCAGGTTGGGTAAGAAAGCGGCCCAGGAGTTGGGGTCGGATTCAGACAGGCAGGAAGATGAGAGAGAGGTGTGCAAGGCTTAGGGAAGAGCCTGGTCCGTTTCGGAGTCCCCAGGGGCCCTTCCTTTGGAATCGTGGGAAACTTAAACCGTGGAACCCTGACCTGCACGGGGCCGACAGCCCAGCCCCACTCCCTAGTCGATGGCCCTTCTGCTCTCCAGCTGTTTCCAGCTGCGTGGGGCCACCAAGCTCTCCCCGAAAGCCTCATTGCGTGAGTAACGGCCTCTTCATGGCCTTCAGTGCACCTGGCACCATCAGTCTCAACTTCAGGACCACGTTTGGGGTGGAGGAGGCCATCCCGTGTCTCCAAGGGCACAGATGCCGCAGTGGCAGAGGCTGCGGTGCTGGTGACCACTGCCCAGGCCGGGTGAGCCTGCTGGAAGACAGGCCACGGCTGAGGCCAGATGCTGGAGTCAGTGTCCCTGTTAGCGGGCTCTCAGTTTAGCGTTCCGGTTTTTCCAAGACACCTTCCCAGAGAACGAACAGCAAAGACATGGTGCCCAAGCCTGTGGGCAGCAGGGCCAGGCGTCTGGTGTGGGGCCCAGTGCGGGGATGCAGTGCCCAGGACACCACTTTGGCTGTGGGGTTTCCACGTTTCCTCTGTAGAGGCCAGAGCTCAAAGAGCCAGACCAAACAAGCAGGGTCCCTCCTCTGAGCCTGACACCAGTGCTTGGTCCAGAGACAGGACAGCATCCTAGGAGAGCCACTGTCCAGAGAGCCAGGTGGCCGCGTGCAGGACGTGCGCCCCGGCCCAGGGCGCCCCCGCCAGCCCCGCTGCATGCTCGGGGACCTCGCCAGGCTCCTCTTCGTCTGCACCCAACCTCTTCATGGAGCAAGTTCTTTATATTTTTTAATTTGCTTTGCAAATAACCCTGAATTAAAAACCATATATATGTATTTTTAAAAACCCGGTCCTTTCCTTCCTTAATTAAATTTCCACAAGATATTTTTTCCTAGGAAAATTCAATTAGGTTTTAATTTTAGTCATCTAAAAGGCACTGGTGCTTTGAGTATTTGATTTTTAATTTAAGCCCTTGATGGGGCATTCCAATTAAAACATCTAGGGTGAGCACTGCAGCGTGGCCAGGGCATGACGCCAAGGGCAGGAGCCCCCTCGGCCAGGGCCAGGTGGGCGGTGGCCACCAGGTGAGCTGGGCTTCTGGGGGAGGGGACCCTGGACCTCCCAGGCAGCCGGTGTTCGGCCAAATGGCCCCATGCGATGCTGGTTCTGGTCCTCAGGGGAGGTTCTACTCTCAGCTGGGTCTGGGCAGGCACAGAAAGCTCCAGAAGAGGGTGGGGCCAGTGGGTGAGTCCTCGGAGGCCCGAGGTCCCGCCTGGACTCTGGGTGCCTGGTCCAGTGGCCGGGGTCCCCCGCCTGCACATCAGACCCGCACCCCCTCCTTCCGTGCTGCAGAGAAGGTGGGTTTACAGCCACAGCTCCTGCTTGGACACTGAGGGGTCAGGCGCTCTCGAGTGGCAATCCTGCACCTGTCTGTCTAGGGCTTGTCCTGCAGCCCCAGGGCCCAGTCTCAGGGTCTCGGGAGCCTGCCGCTGGCGGGGGAGGGCCGCGGCCCCGCTCCATGTGCCTCCTCCTTCCCTGCCCCAGCAGAGGCCCACCTCAGGGTGTGCTCGACAGGCAACAAGTGTGACCCTGAGAATTGCTCATGCATCTCGGTCAGACCCCTGAGAGACCCCATAGCCCACCCCTGACATCCCGGCTGGGAGTGGGGAGGGGACGGAGCGGGGTGGAGTCAGCTTGTCCCTGCTGGGGAGTGTCCATGCTGCGGGGGGACCATTTCTCACCGTCCGCTCGCCGCGTCCAGGACATCCAGGCTGTCTCCGGCTTGGGGCTGTTGTAAAGAAAGCTGCTGTGACCGGTCGTGTGCTAGTTCTGTGTGAACATTCATCTCCATCTCTCTGGGATACACTCCCATCAGATGGCAATTGCGTGTGTTTTTTTCTTAAGAAACTTCCAAGCTATTTTGCAGAGTGGCCACAGCATTTCACATTCCCTCCAGTAACATATGAGCATCTCCTGTTTCTCCACATCTTCACCAGCACTTGGTGTTGCTGTTTTTTATTTCAGTCATTCTCATGGGGCGTGGTGATATCTCACTGTGATTTTAATTTGCATTTCCCCAGTGGCTAATGAAGCTGGACCTCTGCTTGTTACCTTATATATTAAATGCTAGTCCTTTGTCCGATATGTGGTTTCAAATATTTTCGCCTCCTCTGTAGCTTGCAATTTATCCTCTTAACAGTGCCTATTACAGAGCAAAAGGTTTTTCAAATTTTTTATTGACGTGTAGTTGATCTACAATGTTACTTTCAGGTACCCAGCAGAGTGACTCATCTACGCATGTACATACACAGATATATTTTTCTTTTCAGATCCTTTCCCATTACATATTCTTACAGGAAACTGAATATAATTTCCCGCACTGTGCCGCGGGTCCTTGTTATTTTACGTTACAGAGAAAGGGTTTTAATCTTGAGGACCCTCCAGTGTAAACGCCTCCATTTCAGACCATGGTTTCAGTGTCAGGCCTCTGAGCCCTTGGCCTTGCCCTAGACCCCGGAGGCTTCCTCCTGTCTTTTCCTAGAAGTTTCATAGTTTTACATTTTACGTTGAAGGCCAGTTGTCCATGTTGAGTTAATTTTGGCATAAAGTGTGACCTTAAGTCAAAGCTCTTTTGTTTTCTTCGCTTGTAAATGTCCAGTCGCTCTAGCAATGCTGCTTTGAAGGTTGTTTTCCCTCCAGCAAAGTGTCTTTGCACGCCCATCAATACCAGCAGGGCACGTTGGTGTGCGTCTGCTTCTGGGTCCTCCGTTCTGTTCCGCTGGTCTGTATGTCCATCTGTCCATCTGTATCTCACAGTCTTTGTTAACGTGACCACTAACAAGCCCTAAAATCAGGTGGACTGATTCCTCTGTTCCTCTTCAAAATTGTTCCAGCTTTCCTAGCTCCTCTGTCTTTTCGTGTAAACTTTATAATGATCCGTCTGTATCTACAAAAGGTCGTGCTGGAATTTTGATAGGAATCACAGTACGTCTGCATCAGTGTGGGGAGGAGCGACATCTTTGCTGTGTTGCATCTTCCAGTCCACGAACACCGTTATTCTCTCCATTTGTTTATATCTTCCTTGATTCCTTCCATCAGTGTTGTGTAGCGTTCAGCACACAAGTCTTGCATTCGTTTTTCTTCTTAGATTAACTCATAAGCATTTCATTTTTTGAGTGATTGCAAATGATAGTGTATTTTTAATCTCAGTGCCCACAAGTTCATTGCTAGGATACAGAAATACAATTGATTTCTGTATGTTTATCTGGTATACTGCAACCTTGCTGAATTCCTTAGCAGTCCTGTGCATCTTCTGTAGAGTCACTGGGGCTGTCTACGTAGACAATAACGTCATCTGCAAACAGGGACAGTCTTACGTCTTCCCTACAGGTCTGTACGCCTTTTACCTCCTTTTCTCGCCTCGTTGCACTGGCTAGCGCTCCCAGCGCTATGTGAACGGCGTGACGTGGGTAGACATCCTTGACTTGCTCCTGACCTTGAGGGAAAGAATCTAGTATTAATTACATGTTAGTTATAACATTAAGTGTGATGTTCACTGTAGGTTTTCTGTAAATTCTATTTATCAAGTTGAGGACATCCCCCTCTGTTCCCAGTTTGCTGAAAGTTTTTTGTGAATGGGTGCTGAATTTTGTCAAATCGTTTTTCTTTATAGAATAATATCATCGTGTGATTTTTCTTCTTTAACCTCTTAATACAGTGAATTACATTGGTTGATTTTTAAATTTTAAACCAGCCTTATATCCCTAGAATAAACCCCATTTGGGCTATAATTATTTTTATATTTTGGTATACAATTATTTTCATATTTTGATGACTTTTATTTGCTAATATTTTGCTATGGATTTTGTGTCTATATTCATGAGAGATATTAATTTGTAGTTTTCTTTTTTCATATTGTCTTTGGTTTTAGTATCAAGGTAATAATAGTTTCATTAAATGAATTGGGAAGTGTTCTTTTTCATTTTCTGGAAGAAATTCAAAGAACTGATGTTGGTTAGAAAGGTTAGAGGGGGAGGGTGTGTCTCAAGCACTAGAGCGCATGCTTAGCATGCATGAGGTCCTGGGTTCAGTCCCCAGCGCCTCCTCCAAATGTAAAAAATAAACCCAATTACCTCCCCCTCATAAAAAAAATGAAAAAGAGGTAGGGAAAAACCATTTAAAAAAAGAGAAAGATTAGAAATCAGGATTTAGAGACTTGCATTTTGTGAGTTTTTAAATTATCATGAAATCAATTTCCTTCATGGTTATAGAGTTATTCAAATTACCTCCTTCCTTCTGGGTGCGTTGCGGCAGTCTGTGTTTTCTGAGGGAGCGGCGCATTTCGCCCAGGTTGTCAAATCTACGTGTGTAGCGCTGCTCCCAGCATTCCTTTACTATCCTTTGGATGCCTGCAGGGTCTGTAGTGCTGTCCCTTTTTCAGGACAGTGGTGAGTTGTGTCTTCTCTGTTCTTTTTCTTTGTCAATCTTTGAAAAGGAAAAAAAGCTCTTTGTGTCATTGGTTTCCTCTATTGTTTTTGGGTTTTCAATTGGATTCAGTTCTGCTCTGTATTCTTTCCCTCATTGTGCTTGTCTGGGGTTTATTTTGCTCTTCCTTTTCTAGATCTTTGAGGCAGAAGCTTAGTTTAGGGATTTGAAACCTCTCCTCTTTTGTGATGTATGTATTTCACACTGCAGGTCTCCTCCTCAGCGCTGCTTCTGCTGTGCCCCACAATTTTTGATATGTTGCATTTCATTTTCACATAGTCTGCTGTAATTTTTTACTTCCCTAGAGACTCCCTTTATGAGCATGGATCATTTAGAAGGTAATGGTCACACATGAACTGCCCCCTCCACCCTTGCGGCCCTCCCTTGCTGCCCCGCCGCCTCCCTGCCTTGCAGCCCCACCAGCTTCTCAGCTTGTGGCACTTGTTCCATCCCCTCCCACCGCAGGGCCCTTGCACTTGCTGTCCACTGCCTAGAGCACACTTCCTTCCCCCATCTCAGTTCCAAAGTCGCCTCCATGGGGACCCTCCCCAGCCTGTCTGCTCCTCTGGGCTTCTGTAATAGGGGTTCCTGCCCTGCCCATATTCTAGCTGTGCTGAGGGAGAGGGACCTTGGGCCACTGTTACCCTGAAGAGGGCCAGTGCAGGAAAGTGGGCCAAAGAGGAGGGGTGGGGCCACTGCCCTGAGTAAGGAGAGTGTCTGGACACTGCTTCCTCCAGAGCAGCCCTGGCAGCTCCCCGTTCCCTGGGGCCACCCAGGTCTCCTCCTGCCCCTCCCTTCCAGGAGTCACACAAGGCTCTTGGGCCCAGAGCTGCCAGCTTCCCACGGGGCTGTGTCCCATGAAGGGACAGGCGGAGTGAAGCCCAGCCGCTGCCGCGCCCCGCCGCCATCCTCACCTGCCCCACAGCTGCGCACCGAGGCTGGCCCTGCAGCTACCGAAGTCACCAGGACACAGCCGCCTGGGCCCGGAGCCCAGGCTGGGGTCCCAGCCCCACTTGCGGCAGGAGAGGCTCCTGCCTGCCTGGTCCCTGGCAGCCACTCCTCCCGCCCCTGCCCCGCGAGGGCTTTTGTCCCCTTCGCCCCGGGAGGCCATGCAGAGAGGCAGAGCAGCCAAGCCGACGGCCAGCACTGGCCCGAGGTGCCAAGGGCTCCCGGCTGTGTGTGCACCTGCGGCCTTGGGCTGGGGCTGCTGCTGGACTGCGGGTGGCCCCGGCCTGAGGCTCAGAAGCCCACGTGTGAGGCACCATCTCACCCAGGACTGCATCTCCCTGTAGAGTCAGGGAGGCCCGTGCAAAGCAGGATGGGGCCACAGAGATGGGAAAACATGGCTCCTCACCTTCAGGACAGCGACGCACAAGGCCCCTGCTGACCCTCCAGTCCCCACAGGCTGTGGCCGAGGGTGAGAAGGGCCCCCAGGGTTAGAAGGGGGACTGAGAGGTCCCAGGAAGGGGGCTGTAGGAGTGGGCATGGGGGCTGGACGACCAAGGCCCAGGTCGGGGCACAGGGGAGACCCACCCGGTGGGGGATAGGGAGGGCTGTCCAGCAGTGGGTGCCCCAGGTGCTGGGGACCCAGAAGATGCTGGGGACCCTCTGGTAAAGACCCGCCTCCCCCCCAGGCTGGCCTCTGTCCAACAAGGCAGGAGAAGCAGGAAGTGGAATGCCATCTGACAGGCAGCAAACCGCCACTCCGCTTAGGAGAGTAACCCAATTACTTGGCAGCGTTTTTCCAATACTCACAACATCTGTCTTTACCATCTAGTTTACGGAATCACCAATCAGTAACGGCAGTTTCTGCCTCTCTGAAGTGCCCCGCAGGGCAGGGGCACTGGTTGGCTATGTTCACGCAGGTCCCCGCGCCCCAGGGATGATGCCGGCAGCCCCGTGGCAGGCCAGCCCCTGGCCAGCAGGGCACTAGGACTGGTGTCCCTCCCCTGGAATCGCCAGCCCACCAGCTCTCTGCTCCTGTTTGGGCAGGCAGCCAATGGGGTGCCCTGAACTGGCCATCACAGGGACACCAGGACCCGGCCCTGAGCCTGTTCCCTTCTCCTCTCTGCCAGGAAGCAGGGGATGGTCCCTGGAAGTGTGGGGGCCACCTGTGGTCAGATGTGGCCTGCACGACCCCGGGGGCCCCGTCCACTGTGCGACTCTGTGTCCCCATGGCAGGTGGCAGGAGGAGCCAGCTGGAGGGCAGGGTCCCAGGACTGCAGGCCCAGGTAAAGGACCCCACTGAGGCTGCTGAAGGTAGTGACCGCGTGGCCTGGGCATGGCAGGGGTCTTCCCAGGTGGGAAGCTTGGCCGGTGGCCTGTGGGTTTAAATAACAACAACCTGCAGCTCAACACAGGACTATCTAAACAACTGCTCTGAGCCCCAAACCACGTCCCTGTCGCCCCTGGGCCCCAGCTTTAGGGCTCTCTGCTCAGGACAGTGCCGCCCCCAAAGTGGCTTTCCCGCCCCAGCTGGCAAACTCCCGCTCACCCATAAAGGCCCTGGCAAATGTCCACCCTCAGCAATACCTGGTGGGCTCAGGTCCTGCCAGCCTCTCACCCTCTGGGGCTGCGCCCGGCCCCACCCACGTGTCCCATGGCCCCACGGCCCCCGGGGCTGCAGGGGGCAGTGCTCATTCGCTCCAGAAAGGACAGCCTGGGTTTGGGGTGAGAGGTGCAGTACACCAGTCACCACACTTGCTGGCCCCTTGTCCCTGGGCAATGCCAGCAGCCACCGGAAGCACCCAGGGTCCATCCACCTCACCCCCACGCCTGTGTTTCCCCCAGGCACTCCCCGAGTTCAAGTAATTTCCAATTTCCACCCGAGACTAATGGCTGCTCCTGTCTCGTCTCAGAGGAGCTGTTTCCTCTGGCCCAGCTGGATAAACAGGCACAGCCCTGATAGGCCTGAGGAAGGGCGGGAGGAGGTGGGCGGTGTGGCCAGGAAGCCAGGGAGGGGCCAAAGTGGAAATCGAGGTGACGGGCCAGGGGGATCCGCCAAGGTCCGTGTCCAGGAACCACCCAGAGTGAGGTGCTCTGGCGAGGAGGGCAGCCCCACACCCCACCCTGCCCTGCTCAGGATGCCGGGCACCTGGGGTGGGAGTCCAGCCTTGGCCCGCCCGCCCCTCTGGTCCCCCGCGTGCCCTCTGTAGCAACTGTTCCTCTGCTGCATGTCACCTGGCGGCCCCTGTAGTTCCCAACATCTCATGTGGGCCTGGCGCTGGGCAGACACCCTGGGGAGCCCTGGTCACAGCCCCATTTTAGATACGAGCAAGCTGGACCACCGGGGGCCTTCACATCCCCGGTGGGGGGGGCTCCCAGGACAAGCCCCCAGGCTGGACTCCATCCCAGACCCCACAGCCCTGCCCCTCCTGGTAACCCCCGTGTGCGGGTGGGGTCACCCCCCCACCCCAGTGCCCTGCCCTCCTCCCCTCGGGTCTCCTCCCCTTTTCCTGCTCTCCTGATGGCACCTTTGTTGAGGGGTGCTGCCCCAGGCTGCCAGGGTCCCTGCGGGATACGTGTCTCCGTCTTTTAGAACTCGCCTCTGGCCAGAATGCCCTGAGGGTGAGTTCTGTCTACACCCCTGGACATCCTGGGGCCGCTCTTGCGCTGGTCACCACCTCCCCTCCCCTCCTAGAGGTCCCAGCACCTTCCTCCTAAGCCCGTCTCATGGGGAGTCTCCCCGGCACTGCCTAGACTGCCCGGGGCCACCCCCAACTCTGCAGGGCCCAGGGCTCAGCCTCCCCTCTTAGAAGCACCCACAGGTGGCCTAGAGCCCAGCGGCCAGCTGCCCTGGCCGGTGGCCGGCCTTGCCCGTGGCGCCACCACGCTGGAACCCCCGGGAGGTTTCCACATCCTCGCGCAGGCGTGAGAATCCAAGCTCCCAGGAACCAGAGAGGGCGTTTCATTCTCCGGCACCAACCACACGCCTGCCTTTTGTCAAAAGAGAAGCGGACGAGAGGGCCTGGAGCCTGAGTTCTCCCCCGGCGGCCCAGCCGCACACCAGCCTCCCCGAGCCGCCGGACCGGTCGGAACCTGCTGTTCTGCTTCCCAGAGCCAGTCTTGGGGCAGCCGCCCACAAACAGCTACGTGAGGCCCCGTCTCCAGGTGACAAAACCAGGAGCGTGACCGGCTGTCTGAGGGCGGCCCTGCCCGGGGTGGTGCAGACACCGTCACAAAGCCTATGTGGAGATGCCACCCACTGCGGCCAGAGGCGCCCGGCCAGCCTGAGCAGGCCAAGGCCAAGTGCCTCCCCTGCGATGGGCCAGGGTCTCCCCAGGCGAGGCCCTTGCACTGCTGATGCCACGGTCCTAGGCCCCCATGCTCACCCCTTGCCTGGAGGGTCAGGGCTCGCCTTCCCTTGCCCTGGCACTCAGACCCCTCCTCCTGGCGAGACCCTGGGCCCCTCCTCTGGTCCCAGCCAAACCCAGGCCCTGAGGATTTGCACAGGGTTGGGGAGGATGGGGGGTGGGGAAGGGAAGGGCTCTCAGAGGAGAGGACAGGAGAGCTGAGACCTATGGGACCCACCAGCAGGGAGCAGGGAGCTGGCAGGAGCAGGGAAATTGGTGACCAAGCGGAAGAGTGAGCAAGGGAGGCAGGGCAGGGTGCCAGTCCTAACACACACTCGACAGTGCGCACACACCTGCCGCGCTCACGGCCAGGCCGCAGCGGGTGAGACCCTGAGGGGCTCTACCTGCATCGTCTGGGGACGATGACAGTGTGGAGGTTCCAGCTGGAGGAAGGGCCCTTGAGCTTCAGGGCGGGGCGGGGAGCAGCAGTGGGGACAAGGATGGCTCCTCTTCTCTGGGCACACAGGTGCCGGAAACAGAGTCCCGGGGGGTCAGGGCTTATACTGCCGTCAGAAGCCAGGTAATGCCAGGGTGACACCAGCGCCACATGACCCCAAAGCCCAGGGCCACTGCCAGCCTCATGGTGCTTCCTGAGACAGCACTGGCCTCCTCTTTCCCCTTCAAGTGGTCAAAGCCAAGTCCACTCAGTCTGGAGAGACTTTTACTCACTGTAGGGTCACTGCAAGGTGAGGACAGGCTCTGTGGCCCAGGGGAGGGGCAGAAGGCTGAGGTCCAGAGCGTCCCAGCATCATGGCTCAGGCAAAGGATGGGGTGAGCACAGCTGCAGGGGGAGGTCGGGGGGCAGGGAGGCCTGATCAGAGGGAGAGTGGACCTGGGACCCCAAGGCCAGCCTCGTCCTGACGCTGTCTTCTGGCTCTGGGTCCAGGGCCACAGTCACGCGGCCATCACATCTGAGGCCAAGAACAGGAATTTGGGGGTGTCCTGTCCCCCTGAGAGGGCCCCTCCTGAGGTCTCTGCTCAGAACCAGGCAGGAAGGGGCCCTGGGAGCTTGGAGGGGCCCTGGCAGAGGTTGACCATGACACTGAGTTAAAAGATCTTCAAACGTGGGTGCCGGGCCTGGCAGGATTTTGGGGTTTGGTCTAAAGGCAGGGATTCCACAACCCCTCATCCTGCGGACTTCACAGCAAGGCAGGTTGGAAGGGGAAGGGGAGGAGGGGCTTTCTGTCTTGTGAGCTGGGCTGTGAGACCCTCCAGAGACTGGGAAGCAGGTGCCTGCTCCGGACGGGGCTGCAAATCCGGGCGGCAGGGCAGCAAGCTGGTCAGACCCGGGCAGGGCCCGGCCTCCCTGGGCCGGAGGCAGCTTTAAGGGCCTCGTGCAGTTTCACTCCCCGCGGCTCCCCTCCCTGCACTCATCCATTCCTTGGTTCTTCAACTGAGTGTCCTGCTCACCCCCAGACTTGCCCCTAGGACCCCAGAAGGGGTAGCTGCCTCAGCCTCCAGCAGGGGGACCAAGATAAGTGTGTGGCCACCTGCAGCCAGGGCCCCAAAATGGGCCCATCCCGCCTCAGAGCCCAGCATGGGGTGTGCCAGGACCAAGAGGAGTCCCCTGTGGGGAGGGCCACCCCAGCTCCAGCCACTCCACATCCTGCCCCCTGGGTTTCAGCCTTACTCCCCAAGCATCATGGGCTTAACTGTACCCCCCAATTCACAGGTTGGAGCCTAACCCCCCAGCACCTCAGGCATGTATTTGAAGTTGAGGTCTAAAGCAGTGTGTGCCCAGCGCTCACAGCAGCACTATTTGCAATAGCTAAGACGTGGAAGCAGTCTAAATGTCCACTGACAGATGGCTGGATACAGAAGATGTGGCGTATTTATACAACGGAATACTACTCAGCAAAAATAATGCCGTTTGCAGCAACATGGATGGACCTGGAGGATGTCATTCTAACTGAAGTAAGCCAGAAAGAGAGAAAAATACTGTATAATATCACTCATATATGGAATCTTAAAAAAAAAAAAGACACAAATGAACTTACTTACAAAACAGAAACAAAAAGAGACTCAAAGACATAGAGAACAAGCTTGTGGTTTCCTGGGGGAAAGGGGGCGTGGAGGGATAAACTGGAGGTTCAGGATTTGCCGATATGAATTACTACATATAAAACAGAAGAACAGCAAGTTTCTACTGCGTAGCACAGAGAAGTATATTCAATACCTTGTAATGAGCTATAATGAAAAAGAATATGAAAAGGAATACGTGTGTGTACATGTATGACTGAAACATTGCGCTGTGCACCAGAAACGGACACAACCTTGTCAACAGTTCAATCAATCAGTCAATAAAGAGGTATTTAAGTTAAAGCGAGGGCGTCCGGGCGAGCCTGTGCGCTTGTCAGAAGGGCGCCTGGACGGAGACACGGGGACAGGCCACGTGGAGACGGGGCAGAGAATGCAGGGAAGTGTCCCACAGGCCCAGGGACACCAGGGCGCCAGCAACACCAGAAGCAAGCTGGGGAGGCACGTGGGACTGATTCTCCCTGGGGCCCCAGAAGGACCTGCCGGTGGTTCCGTGGCCTCCAGAACCACAAGGGAAGAGGTACGGTCTGTGGTCCTTCGTCATGTCTGCCCAAGGAGACTGATTCACCAGAGAAGGGTCTCTAGGGAGGCGCCCCACTCCCAGATTTTGTCCCCAGAAGGTGTCTGGACCATGGCTGTCCTCGCCACACCCCCCACTCCCCAGCTCAGAGCGTGGCGGTGCTGTCCCGGGCACCCGAGCACCCCTGTCCTGGGCACCCGAGCACCCCTGTCCTGGGCTGGGCTGGCAGCAAGTCGGATGGGAAATTGCATTCTTGCAAATTAGCTTCATCTCCACAACGCCGATGGCCTGGGGAGACCGAGAACCCGGGGAGCTGGGAGCCCTTGTCCCCGTCCTGGGGCTGCAGGACCCTCCCAGCAGCCCCCTCGCCCCACGCGGCCCTCCCGGCCTGAGCGCTGCCCGGCCGCCATCTCGCAGGGACGCCCCGGGTACATCCTGCAGCCTCACTGCTTGGCCAGCCCAGCCTCCATCTCTCTGACCCGGCTGGCGTCTCGGGCCGAGCTGGGGCTGGCCGCTGACCGCCAGGGCCCGGGATGAGATAAAGCACAGCCTGCCTACAGGTTCCCGACCTGCCTGGAGGCATGACCGCACGGCCGCAGCAGTGGTAAGGCCGGCTCCCAGGGGTGTAGAAATTTCCAGAATCCCCATCTTCAGCATCCTCCTCAGCCGTACCTGGCGGTACCCATCATTGCTTCTCCCTGGTGCCTCTAGAGTGCTGCTGGAGCTCTGGGAAGTCTTCACTGACTGCATATTTAATGTCAGAGTTATTTAAATTCTGACCCATCTGTCTGCCATAATGTAATACTAATATGAACACTTGCTGTGTGCAGGCTGGGCCCCGTCCCAGGGTTTCAGGGGACATACTTTCACACCAACCTCTGAGGGCAGTGCTACGTCCTCTGTCCTACAGACTAGCAAACGGAAGCCCAGAGGTTAAGAGACATGCCTGAGGCCACACGGCTGGCACGAGGCCGAGCCAGGGGTCTGAGTCCAGAGTCTGCTGTTCACTGGTGCTTGTCCTCAGCCTGACCCTGGGCCAGCCCGCTCAGCAGGGAGCCAGCTCTCAATTTGGGTCATTTTCAGAACAGAGGAAGGCAGGGAGTGAGGCTAGGCTGCCTGTGGGTCACAGCCCCAAGGGACCTGCCTTTGTCTGCCTGCTCTGGGCTCCTCTGTTCACCTTACAGAAGCGAAAAGTGGCTTCAGAGAAAGAGACAAAACCAAATACAGGGGGGTCCTGTCCCAGCGGCTAAAGTTCCCCCAGGGGTCCTCACGAGAACGTGAGGGACAGATGGGAGCCCAGCGTGCCTGGGGCCACAGCCTGTCCACGCCGGCACACACGGGCAGGCGGGCAGGCACGCGCACACCCCACCACGCACGGCGTGTGTACTGTGTGCACACACGTGCCCCAGGGACATCCACACCACATCCGTGCACCAGGCAGAGCCACGAGCCACATGACTCCGGTAGTGACAGCGGTGGCGGTGGTCCTCCCTCCCAGGAGAGGTGGCCATGGCGAGACTGCTTTTGCTGGTCCTCGCATCCTGGCAGGGTCTCAGGACACGCCTTCCACCATCCTCTCCCTCTGGAGCGTCTCCCCGACCCCGTCCTCCTGGGAGCCCCAAGGCTCCTGGGCTCCTGCCCACGGCCTTCGGCGTCTCCTCCTGCCTGTGTGGCACCTGTGCCACCACTGCCGACCCCTGCCGGCCCCGGTGTGCACCCCCTCCAGCCTGCAGACAAACAGGCGTTGAACCGGGGGCGAGGGGACCCCGGTCCAGCGAGCACGTCAAGCTCCTCCCTTCCAATCAGCACTGAAGGGGCGGCTCATTACGGGGAGACAGTAAATATTCGCTATTTAAATGCAATTGCAGTAAAAATCAGAGCGCGCTGGTCCCAGCTGTCACACCAGCTCGGGCGCTGGGTCGGTTGTTAAAGGCGAAAGGTCACTGTTGCCTCTTGGTTGCGTTTTAATCAGATTCGGCATCTTCCGGCTCCACCGCGGCCTGGCCAGGCCTGGGCGCCTCATTGATTGGGGGGGAGATGACATCATTTACATTTAATCGTCTTGTTTATTCGCCAGGCTCCCGGTTGTTTAATAAAGGGCACAGGCAGATAAAGGCTACATTTGCATCCTGGAAGTCTGACAAGGTCTCCTGCTGTTGACATTTATTGTTTGCAAATGAGATAATCCAATAACGGGGGAACCAGCTCCCCACCAAAGCCCTCCCCACCCTGCCCTCCGCCCACCCGTGGGCGTCCAGCCCAGCCGGAGGAGCCATGACGGGTGGTGGGCCTCAGTCCTACTCACTCCCGGGACACCTGCAGGAGGGGTGGCCCCAGAGTAGGGAGCCTTTAACAGCCACCACTTATGAGCACCTGTTGGGCCCAGGCACCTGCAAGCTAGAATTAGCATCCCAATTTTGCCAAGGAGACAGCTGAGGCTCAGAGAGGTCAAGCCATTTGCCCAAGGCCCCACAGCTGAAAGGTGAGCAGAGCTAGGCAGGGGGAACTCAGCGCTCTCTGAACTTTGTACTTTGCTGTTTGGCACAATGAACCTCCATGGCTGAGGCTCCTGGGCTAATTCACATTTTTCATCAAAGTCATTGTTACTCTGGAGTTCCCACCTATTCTGCTTTTAACCACCTCCAGGCACTCGGTTCTGGCCATCAGAACTTCCAAGGAACCGTCTGAGCAACTCCTAGAGCTGCACGGTCTCTATTTTTCAGAATCAAACGAAGGTCCTGGCAAAGGGCTGTGTCTCACTTTGTGAGTCTGCTTCCCCTGGGAAGGGGTGAAGAAGGCTGGCCAGTCGGGGAAATGACACTTTTCATGGGTTGGTTTTGTTTCAGAGGAATGTCATTACTAGCTCTCCGGGGTCAGGACCTCCTCTAAGGTGCCACAGCCCACCCCATGCCCACCCCCAAATCCAGGATGCTGTGGACACTGGCCTGTCACTGGGTCTGGGCTGGAAAAACAGAAGGATCCAAATGCACGTTGGATGGATGGATAGATGTGTGCATGAAAGGTTGGACAAATGTCTGGATGGATAAGTGAAGGCATGGATGGGTGGATGACAGACAGATGCATGGAAGGATGCAAGAAGAGTGGGTGGCTAGATGGACAGAAGGACAGGTGGACAAACACCCTCAAGGCTGGCTTCAGCCTCGAGCAGAGGCCACTCTGAGTGGATGTTGGCTCCCACAGCCCCCCTTCCCAGGCACTAAAGCAGGCTGCTTCAGGCCCTGCGTCCCTGAGCCGATGACAGGGGAAAGCACCACTGTGACAGGCCTGGATGTCACCAGGGTGCACGGATGCTGGCAGCCAAGGCCATGCCAGCCACAACGGCCATGCTCTGAAATGGGTCTGAAATGTTAAGACCCATCCTTCTGAATGTAACCCAATGTCCCCAACATCTCCAGCCTGCGGACCACACTGTGCTCCAGCCCCCCCCCCACCCCAGCCCCTCAGCGTCCAGGTGGGAGCGGAGCACTTAAGCCCTCACGACACCACAGGCAGGTGCGGGGCGCCGGGGCCACGGGCCTCTGCCAGACCGTGTGGGAATCCCCAGGGCTTCTGCACTGCGGGGCCGGTGGCCCTCACTCAGATCGCACCACCCCTGAGCTTGGACACGGCCCCCGCTTGAGTCCCCAAAGCTCAGCTAATTCCAGGCCAGAGGGATCCGTTAGAGTGATCACAGAAGTTTCTGGAAAGCGTGGAGTTGCCAGCAGGAGGAAAACCAGATGTAGGGCCACGGTGGGAGGAAGGCGCTAGAGGTCACGTCCCCCACGGCCACATCTCTCCTCCCTGGGGCCTGGGGCCTCACGGGTCTGTGGCCTCAGGGGAGGCCTGGATGGAGGGGAAAAGCTCAGACCCTGTGACATACAGTTTCCCCAAAACAAAGCAGCCCTGTGCCTCCGGTTCAGCCCGACAAGGAGCTGCAGATAGTGGGCCTCAAAGGACCTGTCCCCCCCTCGGCTGCAGATGGCCGCGCCCTGGACCCTGGCACCTGCCATCACCGGGCCTGTCATCCTGGGCCTGGGGAACGGGCACCTCCCACCCCCTGGGCTGAGGCTGAGGAGAAACGGCTGGCCAGCACACTTCTGGAAAATTCTGAGGGCTGAGCAAATGCCAAGCCTAGGGGTCAGGCCCTCCCCACTCCCCCCGCCCGCTCAGGAGCAGCGGGATGTGGTGACATCACGTCTCCACTGCAGGGTCCGCTTCCCCTCAGAGGAGGGGCCGCCCATTAATTCATCCACAGCCAGGGCTCCGTCATCAGCAAACGAGATTAAATGTCCTTGAAATGGAATTAAAATGACGTCAAACAGCAGATCATCATTTTCTTAACAGGGCTTGGCGAGCTGCTTCCTGCTTTAACCCTCCCCTGGCCATGTCTCGGCCACCAAGCGTGGATTGCCCAGGAGCCGGGGGACTCCTGAGAGTCCCAGCCCAGGGACCGCCAAGCGATGAAGGCCCAGGTCATCGCTCTGGACACCCGCCCCGGCCTTCGAGCCCTTTCAGAGGAGGTGGATTCTCAGGCCTCAAGGTTCCCTGGCAAAGGCTGCCGCCAGGGGCCCAGCCCTTCCTAGGGCTCCAGGAACCAGGGCCAGATGGGAGGAAGGGAGTTGGCAGGTTTCTGGGGGTCTCTCCCTGGCTCCTTCCTGTCTTCATCCATCCTCTTAGCGAGTCTTTTCTCCCTGTTAGTACACACCCACAAGCCCTCCCCGGGGGACCAGCAAGCCCCAGACCCACCACGGCCGTCTGCACGCGCCTGGGGCCGGAGGAGTCAACTCCAGTGATGCCTGCTGTCTTTCCGTCTTGGAAGAGAAGAGAGGACGGATGGTGCTGGCCCAGGCCCCGGGGAGGCCACGGGCAGGTGCGCACAAGCTCCGGGAGCGACCGCCCCTCCCTGGGGGTCGACCACACAGATGCCCCCGTTCCCCACGCCCAGCCGGGGGGTCTGGAGCTCCCTCAGGAGCCGGATGCAGAGAGACCGCCGCACACCTGGGCTGTGAGCGTGGTCAGGAGGGATCCCTCCTGACCCCAGCTGAGCCCCCGCCCGGCTCCACGCCTCACCCAGGACGTCTGTATAAACCTCGCACGGCTGGCCCGCCTCATCGGGGACAAAGAATGCCACCGGAAACACACGTCTGTCTGTGAGGCCCTGATTATCAGAATAGCCCAGGCGATCCGCAGTCGCTGGAAGCCTTTCTTCGTAATCTGCGTCCGGCCTGGATCATTACTTCTCATTTTCGCAGAAACCATCACTTGTCGGAGAGCGTGGTCGGTGATCTGCCAGCGCGTTACGTGGGCGGCCCGGCCGTGAGCACGCGCCGCCCCGGGGTCGTCGGGCCGCCTCCAGCCCGTCAATGGCTGTAAATGGTGAGATTACGAGGCAGCCAGGACCGCAGTCCTGCTGGGCCAGTCGCGAGCTGCCCCCGCAGGGTCGGGTCTGGTGTGCAGGGGAGGCACCGTGCCTGAGGGTCTGGCCCGCCCAGAGGCTCCGTCTGCCTGTGGCTTGGCCGCATCCACGGCCGAGCCCAGCTCTGCCTGGTTCCGGGGCTCCAGAAAAAATCAGAGATCATGGAGGCCTGGCAAGGACCTCTCTGTGTGCCCCTCACCACATGCCCACCAGCAGCTGGCCTCTCTGCACACCCCCCGGCTTGGAGTGGGCATCACCCATCCCTGAGCCATCTCAGACCAGCCCTCCTCCTCCTCCTCCTCCTCATCACAGCCCTTCAGTTCCAGGGACGGCATCTCCCAGAAGTTTGCTTGGAAGACCTCCAAACACCTGTCCCCAGCCTATCACCCCGGCTCCCCACCCTAGCTCCACCCCGGGGTGTGCCCTCCGCTAAACTGTGTCCCTCACTCTCCAAGTCCAGTTTGGGAACTGAGCCTATCCCCACCTGAGGCGCACCTGGGGGAAGCTGGGGCATCACCTCCCGTGCCCCAGACCCTGCGTTTCCCTCAGAGCAGTCCTCTGTTCCAGCTAGGAGCCCACTGCTGGTGCAGTATTAGTCAGGGTTCTTCAGAGAAACAGAACCCATAGGATGCATGTGTATATGTGTATAGATATATATAAAGAGATTGTTATAAGGAACTTGCTCAAGGAACTGTTTTGTTATAAGGAACTGTGGAGGCTGAGAATTCCCCGCCTCTGCAGTCAGCAGGCTCCAGACCCAGGAAAGACGGGGTTTCTGTTCAAGTCTGAAGGAGGCGAAAAGCCATTGTCCCAGTTCCAAGGCAGCCCAGGCAGGAAGAATGCCCTCTTACATGTGGTGGGTCAGCCTTTTTGTTCTATTCAGGCCTGCAACTGATTGGATATGGCCCACCCATGTGGGGAAGGGCCACCTGTTCTGCTCAGTCTGTGATTTAAATGTTAGTCTCATCCATTGCCAAGATAGGGAAGCAACTTAAATGTCCATCAACAGGTGAATGGATAAAGAAAATGTGATATATATACACACAGTGGAATATTACTCAGCCACTAAAAAGAGTGAACTGTTGTCATCTGCAGCACCATGGATGGACTGGGAGGGTACTAAGTTCAGGGAATAAGTCAGACAGAGAAAGACAAATACTGTGTGACATCACAAACACAACGAACTAGTGCATGCAATGAAACAGAAGCAGACTCGTGGATATAGAGAACAAACTAGTGGTTACCAGTGGGGAGAGGGCAGCGGGGAGGTGATCAAGAGATACAAACTACTAGATACTAAATAAGCCGCAAGGTTATATTGCACAACACGGGGAATATAGCCAACGTTCTACACCAATGGCAAGTGGGGTATTATCTTTAAAACTTCTGAATCCCTATATTGTACACCTGTAACATACAATATTTTACATCAACATATTTAAACTCTTAAAAAAAGCAGTGTTAATCTCAGCCCACGCCTCTCAGCACACCCAGAATAATCTCTGACCAAATGTCCGGGACCCTGTCACTGTGACACACACGATAACCACGCCGACACCTCTCCTTCATGCAGCTGCGCGATCCACCCCCACCCTGTCCTCCTGCAAGTGGCATGCGGCCCCCCGTGCAGTCTGTCCCGGGCACCCTGGTCAGAATGAATTTTCCTTTAATGCCCCTGGGACAGCTGCAGGGCTCCTGTGGGGAGGGTGGTCCCCACTCTCCCCCTCCAACCTCAGGGTCGCCCCCTGGTGAGTCACTGGATGCCGGACAAAGCCAAGCCAGAGCCCCCTGTGGAATTCCAAAGTCCCCCAGCATGCACCATGCAGCCCAGAACCCCCAGGCTCCCTGGGGCCCTCTGCAGCCTCATCTCCTCGTCCTGCGCCCTGCGCAGCATCAGGGCGTAAGGCAGGCTCTCTCGAGGGGCACCAGCTGGGGCTGCAGGGACTGGTCACAGAGCTGCAGAGAGGGGACCGCTTCTTGCAGGGCCAGCACGGCTAGGCTGCCCCCACGTCGCTCCTAGGACTCCAGCATGCTCCGAGCTACCCTCTGCTCCCAGTGCAGAGGCGGCCTTTGCCTTGGAGGGGCATTCCGGGAAGAGATGGCTGAGACCCCCCAGCTGGGCGGGGCCAGAGCCAGGGCTGTCCTCTGTCATCTCGGGTGCCTAGATCCCAGATTGTGTCTGCAGGAGCAGCTGTCACACTCAGGGTTCACCCAGAGTAGCAACAATAACCGTGGTCCTCTGTCAGCTAGCTTCGCTGAGCCTTTACCAAGCTCAGCACACCAAGCACTGAACCCTCGAGATGCCGGGTCATTCTCTGAACAGGTTAGAGATAAGAAAATGGAGACTCATCATTAAAAAGTCCACAAGCAATAAATGCTGGGGAGGGCGTGGAGGACAGGGAGCCTCCTGCACTGCTGGTGGGAATGCAGGTTGGTGCAGCCACTGTGGAAAACACTATGGAGATTCCTCAAAAGACTAAAAGCAGACTTACCCTATGACCCAGCGATCCCACTCCTCTGCATGTACCTGGAGGGAACTCTGATTCAAAACGACACTCGCACCCCAGTGTTCACAGCAGCACTATGTACAACAGCCAAGACGTGGAGACAGCCTAAATGTCCATCGGCAGATGCCTGGATAGAGAAGTTCTGGTATGTTTATACAATGGAGTACTACTCAGCAGCAAAAAATAATAATAATAAAATAATGCCACTTGCAGCAACATAGATGGACCTGGAGATTGTCATTCTAAGTGAAGTAAGTCAGACAGAGGAAGAAAAATACCATATGGTATAACTTCTATGTGGAATCTAAAAAGAAGACACAGACGAACTTACTTACAAAACAGAAACAGACTCACAGACACAGAAAACAAACTTACGGTTACTGGGGGAAAGGGGTGGGAAGGGATAAACTGGGAGTTCAAGATTTGCAAATACTGACTACTGGATGAAAAACAGGTAAGCAGCAAGTTTCTACTGCACAGCACAAGGGGAGCCTCAGCAGCAGGTGCGCACGCCCAGGCCCCAGGTCTGGCTCCTCCAGGCCTCGGGGATCCGAGGCACCGGCTCCTGGCTGGACAGCTCGTGCCTGAGCCGGGCAGCCAGGCAGTTTGGGGGTGCGCTGCCAAGACCCCACCCTGCCCACCCTGGCTCGTAGGATCCCGGGAGGGGGGGTAATAAAATCCCAATCTCTCTCCACAAGGGAAATTAAAAAGAACACACAAATTTGAAACAGGAAGCCGAGTATTTATTAAATGTTTCAGGACCCATCAAAACCGCCGATGCCGAGTCAAACAAAACCCTGCTTCAGAAAGAGACGGCCCGTCACAGCAAGGCGCAGGGAGAGTGCCAGGCACCCACACCCCAGCGCCCAGAGCAGGCAGAGGGAGACCCCCGCCCACGCGATGCCCGCAGGCCCCCTCCCAGCCCCAAACGCCGAGCCCTCCCGAAGGGGACCTGAGGCAGCTGGAGGAGGGACTTTCCAAGCTTAATCAGCATCTGGGGACGACTGGCTGATCTGTGTGCTTGTGCTGTGCGTGGCTGCCTCCAGGGGCCCAGGCCACCCCCACCAAAGAGGCAGAGAGCTGGGGCTCGCCCCTGAGGACCTGGAGCTGGCCCAGGACACCGAGCCACAGAGCAACAACACTGCACCCAGGCTGCGGGAGAACCAGCCTGGGGCTCCCTGTCCTGGGGCTTCCTGGAGGGGGCATGGCCACACCAAGCGCCTTGCACCTAGGACAAGGGATGCCAGACCAGAAATCCACCCTCCAGAGACTCTTCCAGCACCCCTGGGACACCCCGCTCACCAGGAAGCCCCTCCACAGGCAGGGGCTGCTGGGCAGCTCGCACCCCCTGTGAGGGGCAGAGCCTGTCTCCCCGCAGGGGAGGCTCCCCGGATGCTGGTGGACAGAGAGGTGGTGGAAAGGGCGAGGCTACAGAGGGCAGCTGGGCTCCCTCGCTGGGCTCAGGACCCCCAAGACCCCCCTCACCTCCCTGCCTGCATGCCCCGCGTCCTTCCTTCCTGGCTCCTCCCACCCCAGGACCCATCACCCAGAGGGTCCTCAGAGACCCCCAGCCCAGCAGCAGGAGGGCCCCCCGCTACAGGAGAGGGACTAGCCTGGTTCCTCACACTACAGCACTTAACTTGTCGCTGACACGTACGTGACACGTGTCTAGGGCAGGACTTGGGGCGAGGCAGGCTCGCAAGGGCTAGTGATTCACTGAACCCTCACCCCATCCTGGATGCCACCCGTGCTAGGCAGGTGCTGCCCGTCCCCAGCCGGCCGGGCTCTCTACCCCAGAAGGGGGGTGCTGCAGGAGGATTCTACACTGATGGGGTCGCGGGACATCTGTCACCACCCTGGCCTCTCCAGTCACCCAGGGAGCCCTGCGGCTGAGCCTGGAGGCCGGGAGGACAGGGGGTCGAGGAAGCCAGACCCACATCCCTGGCTGCAGAGGCAGCTGGGAGCCGGGGCCCCTCCCGTACAGTGTCGTGTATAGTGAAGCCGGGTTCGGCAGGCGCTGACTGAGGCTCCGGGTAAACACCAGTTATCAGTAATTAAAGCAGCTCAGCTTCTAGGGGGACGTGGGAGGCTGGGCGCTGCTCGGGAAAGAAGTGATGTCACGCAGGCGAAGAGGTCCATGTCCTGCCACTGGGCACAGTGACCACTCCAGACACCTGGGGCCATGGAGCTCCCCCTCAGGGCCACTTTCAAGGGGTGGGTGGCCGGTCTTCCAGGACCCCCAGGGCCTACAGGCACACCTCTTAATTATCTTGGGATGAAAAGAGGGGCGAGTTTGCAGGAGCCCCAAAATTTGGCAATCCATCTGCGCCCAGAGCGAGGGGCCAAGGCCCGGGCTTCTGCGGGGTCTACAGATCCCTGGGGAGCCATCGGCAGGGCTCCCATCACTTGGGCCCTTGCTGTGTCCTCCGACCCTGTGGCACGGAGGCTGCACCCTCCACCACCCCGTGATGCCCGTCTGCCCCTCAGGGAGGCCCGGCAGCCCCTTCCCTGACGTCACCGGGACATCCGCCACATGTTCAGCCTGGGGGACACAAGCTCCCACTGTGGCCCCAGGACCACCTCCTTCCCAGTGCACCCGCTCCTGCACCCCCTACAAACCACCAGACAGAGCGGAGCCCACACTGTGCTGAGAGCCAGGAGGCAATGAGAAAAGAATGGGCATCTGGGCAGAAAAATGGGCAAAAGCCGAGTGGACTTCACTGCAGAAGGGCAGACGACACCACAGCGTGGAAAACCACAATTTCACATAGCCGGATGAATGCCCACAGCGAGGCACAGCGCTCACCAAGCTGGCAGCCGAGCTTCGAAGGCAGACATCCAACGCTGGCCGCAGGGAGAAGGGCAGGGTGCACGGGGGGCTGGGGGGACCCTGCCTGGGGGGCACGTGTGTTTCATTCTGTCCTCCAGGGCTGTTGATAGGCTAAATTTGGGGGGAGTCTCAGACGGACTCAAGGAAGCATCATTCATCCACCTAGTGAGAATTTCTGGAGCCCTGCTGTCCACAAGCCACGTGCCACGTGCCACGTGCAGTGTGAGTAGCTCGCCAAGGTTGGACTCTCGGGGACCTGCTTTCAGAGCTGGGGGGAAGTGTAAGTAAATGAGCAAAGGAAATGCATTTCCTGGTGGTGAGAAATGCCATGAAGAAGGAAAGGGGGCTGGAGGAAAAGGAAGTGACCTGTATGGAGCAGGACAAGGGGGGCCTCTGGACAGGTAGAGGGGTCAGGGAGAGTCTCTGGTAAAAGTGATAACTGACCAGAGACCCCAGCAAAGCAATGGACCAATTATGACAATACTCAGAGTAGGGACACTCCAGTCAGAATTCCTGGGATGTGCAAAGGTCCTGAGGCAGGAATGGGCTTGAGGCATCTAGGAAAAGCCGCACAAGGAGGAGGTGGCTGCGTGCTGAGAGGTGGGGGGACACGGGGGCACAAGCTTAGGGAGGTGGCAGAGGACGGCCGTCACAGCTGGGGAGGCCCAGAAGCACCTCAAACGGCCACCCAGGGACAGGCAGTCACAGTTAGCGGTGCCGCCGACGCCTGTGGGTGGGAGGGAGCTCCGGGGCGCCAGAAGGCAGCTCCGGGCTGGACCTCCGGCCCTCTACTCCAGTCCTGGGGCCCGGCTCCCGATTTCCTCACCTGCAAAGGAGGAAACGCGAGGCCTGGCAGGTGAGAGCCTGGTCTGATGCTGTCCTTGCCGCCTCCCGGAGACCTTTGACGGGAGCTGTCCAGGCACTCCCAGGGTGGCAGAGACATCACGACCTATTGCCTTCTCTTCCCATTAACAAAATAAAATAAAAACTGAGTTCAGGAGGAGGAGGGCGGCCCCTGCCCTGCGCCGGCCGGAGTGCGGCAGGCCCTCTCTCGTTTGCAGGCGGTTGGTCTCGGGGTGAGCGCAGGAAGCTCTGGCCCGTGAGATGCAAAGCGGTCTTCCAGGCCTGCGAGAAAGACCCCCCTCTTCCCGCTCCGGAAGCCAGCGTGGGCTGCAGGGCATCTCGGGCCGACAGTGAGCCTGGACCACCCCTGCGCTGAGGGTGGCAGGACTGTCTCCTGGTCACCCCGGCCACCTGCTCCCACACTTCTCATCCAGAAGACACCTTCATCCCCAAAGCCCCAAAGCCCCCCAGTAACCACATGTTTGCTTACTGATTCTGTGAGTCTGTTTCTGTTTTGTAGATGAGGTCATTAGTGGCCTCTTTTTCCTGTTTTTTTATTTAAGTGTCCACATATGAGCGATCTCATATGGTATTTTTCTTTCTCTTTCTGGCCTACTTCACTTACAACGACCATCTCCAGGTCCATCCATGTTGCTGCAAATGGCGTTATTTTATTCTTTTTTGTGGCCGAGTAGTACTCCATTGTGTATGTACACCACAGCCTCTTTATCCAGCCATCTGTAAGATGGGCATTTAGGCTGTTTCCAGGTCTTGGCTGTTGTAAATAATGCTGCTATGAACATTGGGGTGCAGGTGTCTTTTCGAATTAGAGTTCCCTTCAGATTTATGCCAAGAGTGGGATTGCTGGATCACGTGGTAAGTCTATTTTTAGTTTATTGCAGAACCTCCAAACTGTTTTCCATAATGGCCACCTGGTCACTCTGTCCTGGGTGTTGCTGGGGAGATGGCCCACTACCCAAACACCCCACTGGCTGCCTGTTGCTTCTGGTGGCCAGTCTGGTCCACAGTCCTGCCTTAGTGCAGCGGGGGTGGCCATTGCCAGGTGCCCCCAAAAGTTTTCTCTTCCCTCCGTTGGCAGACTTGAGGCCCATGGGGCAGCGTAGACCATGCTGGAAGGACCCAGGGCCCTGAGTCATCACACGGAAGACAGCAGCCTCCCTACCAGGAAGACCCTCCAGAACCATCCCCCCTGCAAGACTAAACTTCTAGAGGTCAGGTACCGAGCCCGGGCTTCTGCTGAAGCAGCGACACGTTCACCCACACGGCCGCCTTCTGTGTCCGTCTAGGTAGCCCTCCCTGCCGCCCCCACCCGCCCCAGGAGCCACACCTGTAGTTCACGCCGCTCCCTCTGCCCTCGTTTCTCACTCACGCACTTTCCACGAATCCCGCGGAGACGGCAGCCTTCCTCCAGGGCCACCAGGCCGTAGTCCCACCCCTGGCCAAGCAGCTGGCCCGGGTCACAGACCTCATCCCCAGCCAGGTCTCCCCATGGCCTCCATAGCTGGGGATGGAAGGGACCAGCCCTCCTGTCCAGGAGCACATGGAGTGAAAAATGGGTTTTCCAAACGCCTCCCCCCTTTCCTGCCCCGCCCCCATTGTGTTTGGACAATTTGGTCGAAGGAGGAACAGGGAGTCGCCACACCTCCCAGTGGGAGACAAAGACACCGGCCACCCAGGCTGGAGAAACAGGCCTCTTTGTGCTGAGATGGTAGGTCTCATGCTACATCCTGCAGGCCCGGCTCGTATGTGCCGCCTCCCGTTGTCCCAGACTGAGCCTCCCTCCTGGCCCATTCAGAGACATTGTCGGCTGGACTGGGGGCCCAGGGAAGCCTGGGGCGCCAGCCATCGCTCGCAGCCCTGCTTTGGCCCTAGAGCTGCAGAGAGGCCCCCACCAGCTCCCACCCCGGGGACATGTCCGGGTTCTTACACACGGGACACACGGCAGGTTCATTAGGCTCACACGTGGGTGAAGCTGGGATCCAGGCACCAACAGACCCAGGACTGCAGGGCACTGCCTCCCCTGCTACGGCCCTGGGGCTTCCCAGGAACTCCAGGGAGACGGCAAATCAGTCCTGGCTCAGGGAGCTGTCCACAGCCTTCGGGCACCCTCGCAGTCTCCCTCCACGGGGGCTGGGCCAGGCCTGGGCTTCCTGTGAGCAGAACAGCCAGATCCTGCAGGCACAGTTCGGTGACCCTGGTACCCACTTCTCTGAGCATCCACGTGCTGCCCTTTACCAGCCTGAGGTGCTGGAGCGTCAGGGGCTCACGGTTCTCAGGACACGCGCTCTGTGAGCCGCCATCCAGAGGACAGACCCGGTCTTCGGGGCACATGAGCGACTCCCTGCACCCTCCCAGGGGCCCGTGCAAGCTGCCAGGGTTGTAACCCCGTTCCAGGGATGAAGAGACGGAGGCACAGAAAGATGAAGGCCTGCAGCCAAGCCAGCATCTGGCTTCAGAGGGTGAGGACTATAATTTTGATGCTAAAGTGATTTTCCCAAAGGGGCTCACATGACCCCTGAGCCATGTTCCAGTAGGACCTGCAAGCAGGGGGCTGTGCTCGGGCCCCTCCGCGGCCAGCACACTGGCCTGGCACAGGTCCATGGGGTGACCAGGGCCAACATGGGCAAACGCAGGCTTTCCCATCTCAGACACCCTTCTCCCGTGAGGTCTCCCCAGGCTGGGACAGGGCACCTGGCACAGAGCTGCACACAGTAGGGGCACAGCAAATGCCAACAAGGCCAAGGCCAGACTTCTCAGCTCAGTGGGGAGAAGCCCCTTCCCCTTCTGTGTAAGCCCAGCCCAGCCCATCCCCCGCCCCGCCCCAAGTGGTTGGGGCCCTGCCCGGAGTCGGCTTTGGCACTGCAAGACCCCCATCGCAGACCTGCCAGCAGGTGCACAGCGGCCTCAGCTGAGGGGCACCCGCCTGCAGGCCCCCAAGGCCACCCACTTTCCCGTGTCAGGTCTCATTCTCGCCTGGAATGAGGCCCCTGACCCCACGCCCCAGCCAGGCTGCTGGGGGTCCTGGGGCCACAGCCTCCTGCAGCTGGCTCACCTGACAGCCCAGCCTGCCGGCCCCTGCCCCTCTCATTAGGACCCAGACAGCTTCGCCCCTCCTGGGCCCCCAGCCAGACGAGGTGGCCGAGCCGGCCCCCCGCCGCCCACACCGAACCGCCGCAGGAAGCCTGGTGTCTGGAAGCGGCCCGCAGACAATGGGAGCACACGCGGGCTCTCCCGGGGCATCCAGCACCCAGGGAAGCCGAGCGGAACAAATGAGGTTGGAATTTTATGATTCTTTTATTGCGTTGCTCTGCAGATAGCTTTTTTAATTAGCTTCTAACTCATCACCTTTGGCAACACTAAATAACTCACCAGCCCACGACCCCCCTCACCCTGGCCAGGTGTGCTGAGGGCATCCCCCTCGCCAGCTGGGCTGGAAAGCTGGACCACAGCCCATCGTCACTGAAGCAGTGGCCCCACGGGGGACACCGAGTGACCATCCTTGAGGCGAGCACATAGGCTGACCTGCGTTCTCAGCAGGCTTCCCACCTGGGGGCCAGCCCAGGCATGCCAGGACACCTGGGGGCAGTCACGCGACCCCTCTGGGCCAGCTGGGAGCACTCCTAGAGGCGCTAACCCATGCCGCCCTCCTGGCAGGCAGCAGGCCTTCTGACCCTCAGAGACCACTGCTGTCTGCCCTGGACTCCCATCCTCCCGGGCTCGCTCTGCCGGCCACCATCCCAGCGTTCCCCAAAGGTCTGTGTCCGGAGCCCTCCTCCTCCCTTGCTAACTGGGGGCACCAGAGGCGGGCACAGGGTCCAAGCCACTGTGGCACCCCGATGCCACCACAGGGTCTGCCCCCAGGCCATGTGAGCACTCACAGCCAAGTGACCACTCGCAGAGAGAACCAGATTCCAGACGTTCAGGGAAGGGGAGCAGGAACTGAGTGGCCTCGGCACAACCCACTCCCCACCGAGCCTGCGGGTGAAAACGCAGGCTGGCTCCAGGCCAGTCCCCTTCGTGGAGGGGTCATCATGTCCATCCCCCAGCCCCCATGCAGTCCCAGCAGAAGATTGACCCTGATTTTCCGGAGAGGAGTTGGGGACAGGGAGACGTACACCCAAGCCCACTCCTGCTCCCACGTTTAACGACCCCCGTCAAGGACTCCTGCCCAGATTCAATTACCACCGCAGGTTTATAGGACCAGCCGCTGAGCATGCTCCGACATAACAATGTGACCCCATGCCAGCTGGCTGTGTGGCCCCCCCACCCGCCTCCCCTCCCACCGCTTCTCTCCTGTGATGCTAAGGAGCGTGGGGGCAGGCCAGACGCCAAGGTTACCTCCAGCCTTCTCCAGGGACCCAGGAGCACAGGTGCAAGGCCATTGCCCAGCTTGGGAACTGACGCAGAGACAGAGCAGGGCTTCCTGGAACTCCACTCAAAGTGCACCAGAGCCAGGATGAGCGTGTCCCCAGCCAGGGGGCCGGGACCTGCTCTGTGCTCAGGCCAGGTCCGCCCGGTCCTGCGCATCCGCGTGGACTCGGGCTTGTCGTGGGAAGACACAGGCCCACTGTCCCTGGTGTGTGATGGGGACAGTCTGGGCAGGGGGAGCTCCAGTTGGCGGACTGCCCCCAGCCACCCCGCCTCACCCACACGGGTGCTCCCACCTCAACTCCAACCCCGCCATCCTGGGGCCACTGGTTGTGGCATCCTGCCTCTGGGGCACAGCTGACTGCCCCAGAGTGGGATGGTAGGAAGAGGCACATCCCTGGCCCTGCAGCACAGAGCGTCAGGCCGGTGGAGGGGGAGGGTTTCGGGTGGGGCCGGCAAGGCTTGTGTAAAGGCAGACCGGCCCCACCCCAGAGGGCAGAGGGACAGAGAGACGGAGCCAGGTGACCCAGGGTCTGCCCCCGCCTGTCCCTGAGGCCCAGTCCGGGCTCCCAGGAAGTGTCCCTGGTGCTTGAGCTGCCTCTCGAGGATCCTGCCTCGGGGCTCATTCGGAGGTGCCCCCCACAGGGCATGGGGGTGAGACTGCATGCCCACAGGGGGCCTGGCCTCGGCCTCAGGCTCTCGCTCCCATCGCTGTGGACGCAGCAGGTGGCCAAGATCGGCCCTCCTGGAGCATCCAGGCAGCATGACGAGAGCAGCGCTGCCCGCCCCTCCCTGCTCCCCCGCGTTCCCGCAGTGCCCCCCGGGCAGTGACCACAGGCACCCCCGCTCCCCTGTGTCCCCACAATGCCCCCAGGTGGTGCCCACGGGTGCCCCGCTCCCCCGTGTCCCCGCAGTGCCCCCGGGCGGTGCCCACGGGTGCCAGCAGGACCAGCAAGCGTGTCCGAAGCCCTGGGGACACCTGGCTACGGGGAGGCCCGACTGGACAGCCTTTTGCAGGTATGACACTGTCCCTCTGCTCCCATGACCAGGGATAACCCAGAGAAGGGCTGTCTCCCAGACTGCGTGCCACGTGGGCTCTGAAACAGAGGGCAGGACCCCACCCAGCCTTGGGATTCAGCCGCAGGGCGTCTGTGTGGGCTGGCGCTTTGAGGGGGTTCCCCGGGCACCCTTCCTCCAAGTTCTCACTGACCCCTTTCTGCCCCAAACTCCCCCTGTCAGCAGTGGGCTCCAGAGCAGGCCCAGAGGGGCAGGCCGTCCCGGCCACGCACACACCACCTGGGGCTCCCCGGGCGCTCTGCGCTCTCAGAGCCTCCAGGAGCTGGTGTTGGGAGGAGCGAGTATCTCAGAGGGGCAGCTCTGGTGGGAGGGGGGGGAAGCAGCTTTGAGTCATTTCTCAGGAACCAAAGGCAGTGCCTGAAAGCTCTGGCCAGACGCCGTGGGCTGGCTGCCCCCCGCTCGCCCAGGGGCATCGCACCACAAGCCCCAGCACTCGTGCCCCTCGTGCCCTGGCCAACAACAGGCTGGACCCCTGCCTGCGGAGAAGCGACCAGTGCCCCCAGGCCCTAGACCATGGTGGGGCCCCGCCCCCAGACCTGTGTTCCTTCCAGCTCCTGGGGGACAGGGTGGCCCCAGCACAGCACGGGCCGCCCGGGGCCCCTCAGCCCCCTTGCAGTTCGGTGAGCGCAGCAAGCCCCTCCCAGCCTCTGCCCGAGCACTTGCCCCGCCCCTGGGGCGGCTCCTCCTCACCCTGAGACCCCTCAGCCTGCAGCCGCATCCCAGCCCAAGGCCCTGCCCCCAGGCTCTCCCTGGACCCTTTGTTTTTAGAGCCTGGCCCCTGGATCACCACCTGGTGCTTCACAGGTGCTCTGTAAATATTTGTGAAATGACAGAGCAGGGCACCTGCTGCATGCCAGACACAGCACTGGCCTCGCTAAAGAAATAGTTGCTCGTTCAATGCATCCCCCAGCAGCCTGTGAGGTAGCTGCCTGTACTATCCCCATTTTCCAGATGGAGAACTGAGGCTCAGAGAGGTTAAGCAACTTGTCCAAACTCACACAGCAGTGGCTCCAGGCAAGGTGCCTGCCTCCAGACTCTGACCTTGCACTGCCTGCCACCTATGCCCACGTTCAATCCTCAGCACAGCCTGGAGAGATGTGGTTAATTCTCCCACTTGACAGGTGAGGAAACAGAGCCTCGGAGCCCCTCTGCGTTGGCCCAAGTTCACACCCTTCCTGGCCCTGCTTATCTCCTACCCCAGTGTCCCCCCTACAACCTGCTGCTATTTCTTCAGCCCATAGGGAGGGACTGTGTGCTTTGAATTTTTCCCCCAAAGGCAGACTGCCACCTACACCCCTCCCCCTACACGACTTTTAAGAAATATCACCTAATTAACGGATTGCTGGCTCCCAGTACTGCCAAATTCCCTCCCAAGGCGTCTGGCCGCAGCCTGGGCGCTCTCATATGCCGCCAGCCCTGCCAGGGAGAGCTGGCACGTGCTACCGGCTTGGCACTGCTGCTAGGCCCGTGGCTCAGCCCCATGCAGCTCTGGTTCCTGAGAACCCAGCATCCTGCGGTCGGTCGTAAGCCCCACCGCACCCCCTACCCAGGTAGACACACCCCTCCCCGGGCAGCACCTCCCGGGCTCCAGGGCCGTAAGTGTCCCTTTCTCACCCATCTGTCCCTCTCTCTGTCTTTCTGTCTCTCTGTCTCTCTCTCCAACAAGCCAAACATCCTCATTCTCCTAATTATTGGAGAACAGATTTTTCCCCCAAATAATTAGGCAATTTAAATCATACAGTCTTTCCCTGAGAACTGTATTTAACCCTGATTTGAATGTAATTTACACATCACAGTGCTCTTAAGCAGCTGTAGAAGCCAAACATGGATCAAGTATTTTTTAAATGTCAAATGCTGCTTAATTGAGGAGCGCGCTGAATGTGCTTGTACAGATAAGCGTTTGGTCTTCTGCTTCCTTCTCCTCCCAAAGCAGCTGTCCTTGATCTAGGTGACTCTCCAACTGCTCTAGCAGCTGAAGGATTGAAAAAATACTCGAGATCCCTCAAACCTGTCAAATGGTTTCAAGGATGCGTCTTCAGATTGGAACAGAAGACCCATAAGTGAAAATTTCAGAGGGATTCATCAAAGCTGAGAGAACGTGGATGCCAAGAATCCCTGGGGTCCCTGGGGTCCCCAAGGTTGCCCACATCCCTCCGGTGGCCTGGGCCAGGCCTCAGTCTGCCAGGCGTGTGTCCGTCCGCAGAGCTTCTGGGCCCCTGCTCACCTCTGCTTTCTCCCCTGGTTAAAACATGTCGAATCAGGAGGCAGCAGAGTGGGGTGCAGACAGTGCTCGCAAGGCAGGGTGGAGAACAGGGGAGGTCCTCTGTCCTTGTCGACCTGGAGGTCAGTGATGACCTCCCAGAGAAAGGTAAGGACACAGCCTGTGTCAGTCAGCTCATGCCAGACGATGCTGCGGGAACCACCGCCCCGGGGATCCCAGAGCCTGGCGCCACAGAGCTGTGCTTCTCACTCACGGCACAGCAGGCAATAGGCTGACTGCAGTCTGCTCCACATGCCTTCCTTCTCGTGGGATCCAGGCCAAGGATGCAGGCCTTCTCTGGGTCACGCCACCCTCGGGGCCCAGGAAAAGAGAACGTAGCAGAACCACACAGAGCCCTTCAGGCTTCTGCATGGAGTGGCACGCCCCCTCCACACACATCTGTCGGGACCAGCCTGGCGTGAGTGAAGGGGAGATAATGAAGCCTGATGCAGAGAGGAGAGGGTGTTGGCGACATTACAGCACAGCCGTCCGCCCTGTTGGCTGCAAACTCTTGCCTTCCTCCCAGCATGCAGTGTGCGTGGGAAACAGCCCCAAAGTCCCATTCAAGGCAGCACCAGGTCTGCAGTCCGGGGAGCCTTTCCTTTTCCCTCTGGACCACATCTGAATATGCATCCCTTTGGGGCGCCTGCATCTTCCCCTCCTGCTTCCTGCCCACAGGAGGTCAGAGGCCTGGAGCCCGCACCTCCAGGGTCGCAGTGGATCCCAGCTGGCCGCACGCCCCCGCTCAGCGCTCGCTGTGCCGCTCGCCAGGCCCACGGTGTTTCTGGAGATGTGCCTCACTCTCCAGACTTGCTGCTGGCTGCCTGGAGCTTCCTGGGCCTCCTCGGGAGAGCAGTGCCCTCCATCTCCCATCCTGCAAAGCTTCCCCTGCAAAAAGATTTACTGGGCTTCCACTTTAATCTACCCAGAGATTGTAACAGAAGACCAGAAGGGTTACCCTCCCCACCTGGTGTTTGCCACCAGACTGAGTCTAATTGGCTTTTGTTGAGTGAAGTGTTTCTAGTTTTATCTCATCTGGGTCAGAAAAAAAGAAGCCCCGGCAGGTCTCAGAGACACCACAGGATCAGCCCCAGGTAGCCGCAGCGAAGCCAATGGCGAGGTAAGACGCACTGCGCCGACTGCAGGCTTCCCGGTGCACGTAAAGCTGTGTTTACACCGCACCTTAGACTATTACCTGTGCGACAGCATCGCCTCCTCCAAAACGTCCGCCTCTTAACTAACAAATCGTTTATCGTTAAAAATGCTGCCATCGAGGCCTTCGGTGAGCTGTAGTAGCATCAAAGATCTCTGACCACAGATCACCGTGACACATATAATAATGAGGAAAATGTCTGCAATGTGAGAGGATTACCGCCTGTGGCACCGAGACACAAGTGAGCCAGTGCTGCTGGGGAAACGGCACCGGCAGGCTCGCTTGGCGCAGGGCTGACACAAGCCGTCGGTTTGTAGAAAATGCAGGGTCTGCAGAGCGTGATGAAACGAGTGAGCCTTTAGCTACTCTTTCAACGCTGTTCGCAAGCCGCCTTCCACCTGCCCCTGGTCTCCCGTGTGACCTGAGCGACCGCATCCGTTGCATCCCGCCAGACCCCCAGTGACACCTGGTTCCCAAACCTCCTTGCCTAAATCCACAGCCCCCTCTATTCTCTGCCACCTGAGACGGTGCCGACGACACTGTGGTCAAAGGTTTCATGCAGCGTGACAAGGGGCAGCTTTTGGCCTCGAATCACAGTCCCTCGGGCTCCCCTGTCCAGCCCCAGAGCCAGCGCCACACAGGGTCGGTCTGAGCAGGGCATCGCCCGAATCCAGGGGCCAAGCTCCTGGCCGCCAGCCTCCGCCAGGCCGGGCCGGGGGAGCAGCAAAATCAAAATCTCAGCGGCGCACAGAGACGTTTCTTTCTCCCTCCGGCCAAGTCTCCCCTGCGCTGGGACGCAGGCTGGAGGGGCCGCTCCGGACACACTGGGGAGGTGAGATCGCAGGTGGGAGGTGGGGCAGGGGCGCCCCGCTGCGGGCACCTCGCTGCGGCTGGCTGCTTTGCACAGGCTTGCAGGCAGGCACCGGCCCGCGGCAGGAAGGACGCTGCCGCGGCTGAGCTTGCTGGGAACGTCTGCGGGCTCGGCCTCGGGGACTCCGGCCCGGCTCCGACACAGCAGAGCATCGGCTTGCGGGAGGCGAGACCCGGCAGGACGGCAGGGAGAAGCGGACCGGCTGTGCGTCCAGCGTGCCTCGAGCCGCCCTCGTCCTGCGACTGAGAGACAAGCGCGCTGGGAGCCGGGAGGCCGCGGCCTGCAGCCCGGGCGCCGTGGGGACGCGCCGCCGGCCGCGGCGGGACGCGCTGCGCTGGCTGGGAGCCGCGTGCGCGGCACCTCAGGCCACAGAGGGGCGGGCCGGCCGCGGAGCCCAGACCTGTGGAAGCTCAGCAGCGCGCGGACCTACGAAGAGGGCTTAGGAGGCAATTTTAAATACTCTGGACTAAGTGGAAGTAACAGTGGAAACGACCGGAACCGGCGGGACACGGCGAAGGCAGCGCTGCGCGGCGGGCTTGGGCCAGAAGGCCTGAAGGAGAGCAGTGCTTTCACGTCGGGAAACTAGAAACAGAGCAGGGATCTGAGGTCAGAGCAAGCTGAGGGAAAGGGGCCGTGGGATTTAGAGCAGGAGTCACTGCGCTGCGAATAGGAGTGCGGCTGGGGGCTCCGCGAAACCAGCGCTGGGCCTTTAGAAAGACCAAGAAGACCGGTCGGTCTCCAGCCAGGCTGAGGGAGAGCAGGAAGAAGAGGCCGCGCAGCGGCCGGCATCGGAAACGAAAGAGGTGCGCTCGCTGCTTGGCCCCCAGGCGCGGAAGGCGCCCCGGAAGAGCGCCGCGAGCCGCCCTGCGTCCGCAAAATTTAAACCTTGAGGTGAAACGGAGCCATTCCTGAAAAGACACAAACTACCAGCCCCCCCCCCCCAGGAGAAGCAAGGCGGCTGAATAGGCCTGCGTCTGTGACAGAAGGCGGAACGATAATCAGTAACTAACAGCCTTCAAGACAGAAACGCGCCAGGCCCAGGGGACCACGCCGGTGAATCCCACCAGACACTGAACAAGAAAACGCTACCGACTCTCTACGCTCTCTCGTGGAAAAGAGAAGCAGAGGGGACACGCTCTAGCCCCCTCTGCAAGGCCAGCACGTCCCCGGTGCCAAGACAAAGGGCCCGGAGAGCTGCCAGAGGCCGCCGGGCTAAGTGAAGTAAGTCAGACAGAGACAGACGGCGTCACTTGTGTGCAGAACCTTTTTTAAAACCAAAATGATACAAACAAATTTATTCACAAAACAGAGGCGCACAGATACAGAAAACAAACTTATGGTTACCAGAGGGGAGACCAGGGGGCGGAATTAGGAATTTGGGGTTAGCAGATGCAAACTACTGCATAGAAAGCAGATAAGCAGCCAGGACTTACAGCACAGCACGGCGAACCACACTCAGTATCTTGTAATAACCTGTAATGAAAAAGCATATGTACGCGTAACTGGATCACTGAGCTGTGCACTGGAAACTAACGCAACATTGCAAATCAACTAGACTTCAATTTAAAAAGAAAGGGGAAAAGAAAAGAACAAACAAGTAATTCTTATGAATGTAGATGCAAAAAAGTATTAACAAAAGAGTATCGAGTTGAATCCAACAGTACATAAACGTAAGTGCACACCACGACCAAGCGGGCTCCATCCCAGGCACACGGCTCCCCTCAAAACACAACCTCTACGCGCGTGTACACATAGATCTGTCCATCCGTCTGTCTGCCCATCTCTGGGAACTAATAGCAAGCGTATCAAGGACACAAGACACAAGGTCGATACATAAAAGCCAGCTGCTTTCATATAAATCGGTAGCAAGCAACTGGCATTTGAAATTAAGAAAACAACGCCAGTTACAACAGACCCCCTCCAGTGAAACGGTTTTAGGTTTAAATCCTAATGTTAGTACAAACCTAACAAAACACACATGGGACCTATGTGCTGAAAGCTACACAACTCTGGGCAAAGGCACCAGAAAAGATGCAAGCGAACAGACACTGCCCATGTTCATGGGCAGGGAGGCTTGAGTCGCTGTTACAACATCAGGTTTCCTCAGTGCGACCCATGGAGCCAGTGCATCCCAGTCAAATCCCCAGCAAGCTCTCTTGTAGCAACTGACGAACGGGTCCTAAACGCTTATGCAGAGAGTCGGACTACCTGGAGTACCCAGCACACTCGGGGGGCTCACGTTATCTGATCTCCAAACCCCCCGTCAGGCTGCAGTGATCCAGAGGGTGTGGAACTGACAAGAAAACAGACCGCTGGATCAATGGGGCAGAACAGCCACCCACACGAGGGCAGCCCCTGACCTCTAGCAAAGGGACAAGGTCAAGCCAATGGAGAAGGACGGTCTTTTCAGCAGGTGGTGCTGGAACAGCTGGACCTCACAGGAAAGATTCTCAAACTGAGTCTAGACCCAGACTAAGGGCACTTCTCACCAAAATTACCTCAAATGGACCACAGGACTAAACGTAAACCTCAAAACTCTAAACCTTCTAGATTACAAATCAATAAAAAATGTTAAAAAAAAAAAAAGAAGAAGAAGAAGAATGTCCTTGATACTTCTAGAAGAAAACACAGGACCTGTGTCACCTTGAGTTGGACGATGAGTTTTTTTGTTACCACACCAAAAACAAGCTATGAAAGAAAAATGGATACACTTAGACTTTTTATAATTAAAAACAAAAGATACCTTTATGAGAATGAAAAGATAAGCCAAAGGCTGGCAGAAAAATCTTTGCAAAGTGCAAGTCAGATGGAGTTATATCCAAGACACAAAATTCTCTTAAAACTTAACAATTAGGAAACAAAAAACCTCATTTTAAAATGAGGACAGGTTCTGAATAGACACCTCGCTAAAAAAAATATATAAACAAATGGCAAATAAGCCTACGAAAAGGTACTCATTGCCATTAATCATTAGGAAAATGAAGTTAAAATGACCAGGGAAGACCACCGCATGCCCAGCAGAACAGCCGAATGCCAAAAAAAAATTGACAATACTGATTGCTCTTGAGAAGGTAGAGCAACAGAGATTTCCATCCCTTGCTGGTGGGAATGCAAAGCAGTGCAGCCCCTGCGGAAGACAGGCTGGCAGCTTCTCACGATGCTAAATGCAGTCTCACCATATGAGCCAGCAGTTGAACTGCTAGGTGTTTATCCAACTAGTCTGAAAACGTATGTCCACACAAAGCCTGTATGCAAATCTTTATAGCAGCTTTCCTCAGAATTGCCAAGAATGGAAGCAGCCAAGATGGCCCCCAACAGGTGATGGATAAACACATCCTGGTACATCCATACAGTGGAATATTATTCGGTGATAAACATTAACAGCCTGCCAAGCCACAAAAAGACACGTGTGAACCTTAAGTGCAGAGCACTAGGTGACAAAATCCAATCTGAAAAGGCTCAGTCTATAGGGTTCCAACGATGTGATGTTCCAAAAAAAGGTGAAATCAGGGAGACGGAACAAAGATCAGGGTCACCCGGGGCTCCAGGGCAGAGGGCAGAAGCCGACCAGGTGAAGCCCAGGGAGTCTTCAGGGCAGTGACACTATTCTGTTTGACACCAGAATGACGGATACAGGACCTTTGTCACAACTCACGGAGATTTACAGCAAGAGTGAAACTTAATATATGCAAATTTAAAAATTGATTTAAGAGGTTGAGGGTTCCCTTGAAAAAAGTGCAGACTGGGACAAAAGAACCTAATGACAATAAAAATGTATGAAACAGCTTCACTGAAGGAGGCGAGAGAGAAAGGTGCTGATCTCAGTAACTTCAGAAATGGGTGGAGTCTGTAGGATGGCCGGCAAAAGGCCTGCACGTCGACCCTGTGCCGGGGCAGGCGACATTCTCCCCCGGGCAGGCACAGGGACAACTCTGACAGCCCTGTGCCGGAGCCCTGGGAAAGACAGCTGGGGTCAGTGGTGGGGGTGGGCAGGCTTCTGCTGTTGGAGCGTGGTCATCGGTGAGCACGGGGCGGAGTCCAGAACGACCCACGTGGTGATGGATTTGACGTGGAGGCAGGAACTCAGCCTCAGCCTGAGACATAGGTGGTGCGAGGGGTCATTCTACGCGTGGACAGGACTGGCCACGGGGGGGCAGGTTGAGCATTATTTCTGGGAGTTACACCATCGGCCTCCCTGGTTCTCAGGCCCTCAGACTTAGAACGAACCACAGCACCTGCGTCCCTGGGTCCCCAGCTTGTGGACGGCAGACAGTGGGGCGTTGCAGACTCCGAGATCACATGGGCCAACCCCTCGTAACAAATCTCCCTTTCTGTGCACGTCCTGGTCACTCTGTTTCTCTGGAGGATGTGGACTAACACAGACAGCGACATAAAGACTGAGAGATATGAGCCATACGTGGGATATGAGTGTATGTATGTGAGTTAGCGCACACCCGTGACGTCAGCGTGTGAGCACGAGTCGGCGAGCCCGTGACGTCAGCGTGTGAACACGGGTCGGCGCGCCCGTGACGTCAGCGTGTGAGCACAGGTTAGCGCACACACACCTATTTCCTTGCCCTCTCAGCTGAGAGGACTGAGAAGCAGCAACACCCAGTAGCAACCAGCGCTCCCAGTGCCCGGATCTCGGTTCCTAACGGGATTCTCCACCCAGCGGAACCAGGGCTCCCTGGAGACGTGGCCGACTCTTGGGCTGGCAGAGAAAATTCCAGGGGACCTGCAGCTTCCAGTCATGGCAGGAAGGAAGAAAGTGTCGCAAACAATCTGGCACGTCAGAGACACAGGAGCCACCCGAAGGGCTCCCCGTGGCCAAAACCAGAGCAATCTGAGCAAAAAAATAAATAGCACCGGATTCTAGTCCAGAGCATAAAATCAATGTCCTCGGGTCCCCACTGATACACGTGAGTGAGGCAGACAACTAAGGGGGGGCGGGGAGAAATCTCCCTGCAGAAGGATTCCAGATAATCCATGTACCTGCTCTGAGCTGGAGTGGGTGGTGTGACGCCCTGGCCTTCGGGGTGGGCTGCAGGGTGACTGCCTCCCAGAGGACAGTGTGGAAAGGGGGGCTGGGGGAAGAGTCGCTTCACAGCAGAGAAATCCAACACCACCTGAGCCAGGTGCTCACGGCCTCAGGGCACGGACTGTGAGACACCGTGTCAGTCACACGACCTGTCGGTACGCTGGGATGCTGTCCCCCCCGAACCCTGCGTGGTCACGAGGAAAACATCAGACAAACCCCGACAGAGGAACACTCTACCACCACCTAGCCAGGTCACCTCAAAACTGTCCCGGTCGACAAGAACACGGGGAGTCCCCAGAGCTGTCTCAAGGCAGACTTGATGACTCAGCGTCCTGGGAAGGACAAAGGTAACAATGAAGGGAACCCGTATGATGCACAGACGTGATTTATCAACAGTGTGTCAGCGTCGGCCACTCATCGCATGAAACACACATCCTGGGTGAGGCGTTAATAGTGCGACGGGGTTCAGGCCGTATGAGGACTTCCTGTACATCTAAACCTGCTCTAAAAAATCAAGTTTGCTTTTTAAAAAAGGAATGCATTTCACTGCATATAAATTATGCTTCAAGAAAACTGGATCTAAAGTTTAAAACAAAACGTGGCCCCTGATCTCTGGGGCTTTCATCTCATGGAGGAGAAAGATAAAAAAAAGCAGAAAAGCCTGCATTTACATCACAGACTGTGACTGTCTTGAGTTAAACCAACAGGGACCAGAGGGGAAACTGAGGCAGGAAGCTCCTTGACTTGCCCAAGAGGAGGCAGTACAGAGTTTCAGGATGGCCGAAACCAACCCTGGTCTCCATGGAGACGCGGTCCCCCTGGGGCCACAAACGTGGGAGCTTCGGCCTGAGGGGCGGGGCGTCATAGGGGTTTATTTTCCGGGAGGAAGACAGAAATCCCCCCAACGCTGAGATTAAACCTCCCAGTGTTGGGCCGCCGTCAGGGACTGCAACAGGGCAGCCCAAGGGAAACAGCCCGTGGCCCAGCGGGGACTGAAGCCCCACGGGTGAGACGCTCACAGCCCCTCGGCCGGCTCCCACCTCCCAGCCCTGCCTCCAAAACACACTCTGCGTGAAGTGTGCTGGGTCTCAGGGAACTTACTTTGCCAATTTTAGAGCCCACCATAAAGAAGCGATACGAGAGACTTTTATGGGGGTGCTGTATATCTTTAAGCCTCATGTCTTTTTCTCGAAATGCTGAGAATATCAATTACATTTCTGGCTTTATGAGGAGACGCTCTGGCCCCATGGTTAGCAAAGCGAGTCTGAACAGAAGATAAACAATGATGAGCTTGGGGGCCCCCAGTGCCCAGCGGGCCCCACGCGCCGGGACTCTGCCTGAGGGCCTGGCAGACAAGCCAGCGGTTAGCATTTGCGGGGCTTTATGTTTGGGTGTGCATGTGTGGGCACATACGTAGGTGAGTGTGTGCCTGCACGTAAGTGCATGTGTGCAAGTGCGTGTGCCCCCCCCCCCCAGGTCTTTATTGTTTGAAGAAAGGGTGGTCCTGAGGGAGAGATGGCTGGGTTGGGAGGAACCCAGGGAAATGGAGAGAAGCCACCAGCCCCCCGCCCGAGGCGCCAGGCCCACCCCCCTGTCCCCCGGCCACAAGCCGGACCAAGGGGTTCCGACAGTCCTCCAGGCCAGCCTCCACCCCAGCCCACCTCCCACGCCCTTGTGGCTGTCTGCTCTGGCCCCAGATCTGTAGGGTCTTCCCCCTAGACTGATGGGGGGAGACCCTGGCTGGCCCTGCAGGAGCCAGGACATCAGAGCAGGAAGCACCTTTAGCAGCAGGTGGCTGGCCCTGGGGGGGGCTCCAGCCTAAGGGCAACATAGGGGTGCCCATGGGGTGCAGGGATGTGGGGAGGAGCCAGCTGGGCTCCAGCCCCCTCAGCCACTGAACAAGGGTTCCTGCAGCCTCTCATCCTCCAGAGGATGCACAGAGTCCCGGAGAGCAGCCACACGTCTCGGTCAGGCTGGGAGCCTCGGAGACACGCTGCACACATGTGCACGCACACGCGATGCACACTAGCCCCAGGGTTCTCTGCTCCTTTTGAGTAAAAATGTGCCCCCTTCCACCCCAGATCCTGCCCACCTCAGGGTGGGGAGCCCAAAACCCTGGGCAGCCAGGTCCTTCCCACAGATGGTGGCGCCCACTCCACCCCCTACCTCCTGGGCTAAACTGCGAGGTGGCACCCACTCCTGGCTCTGCTTAGAGTTATTTGTGGCTCCGAGGTGCGTGTTTGTTTAAAATCTGCTGCAGAATTCATCCTCTCTGCCACTTACTCTGCTATTATCGGCCATCGCAAAAGTGCCGAAGAGAGAGTCATAAAGGGCCGAGATTTACGGGGCAGCAAGAACACGGGAACGAACGAGAGGAAATTAAATCCTTTACCTGCAAGGTTATTTACGAGCGGGGCTGACATGCACTGCCACGCGGGTGGTCCTGGACCCCAACCTCGGCCCTCAGACGCTGCTCTCCCTGCAGGGGACAGCCCTCCTCCCAGCCCCTGCCAGCTATGGTGGGACCATCTCAGGACCAGACATGGGGGCTGCCTCCCACCTGCTGTGTGACCTCAGGCACGTCCCTGCCCTCTCTGAGCCTCAGTTTACCTGTCTGCACTGAAGAGGGGAGTGGACAGATGGGCTCCTCAGTGGGCCCCTCCCTCTGCTGCTGGGCTGGGGTGGGCCCCACATCTCGGGGCAGAGGATGAGTCCCACAGCCTGTCCTGCCCTTTATGGGGCCCTCCCTTCATCTCCACGATCCCCCTGCCCTGTGTTCCAGGGAGTGGGCCGAGTGGTGGGATCCAGGCGGCTGAGCGGCATCTCCCAAGACCAGGAAGGGCTGGATCTGATTCCCTCAGGCCTCGGCGGGAAAGTCCCAGAACGAGGAGGGTAACAGGAAGTGCCAGGCGCGGCTGGGAGTCCAGCTCCTACTGGGCCAGAAAAGGTCGCCATTCCAGGACAAACTCTTCAAACCACAGTGGCCACAGCCCCTTGGGTGGCCCCTGTGAGGGGCTCTGGCAGGGGACTCCCTGGGCCAAGGCCTTGGCCTGGCGTGAAGAGTGCCCTGGGCAGGGTGGGGCCCAGGACAAGCCACCCAGGAGGTCCCCTGGCCTCCTGGGAAGACAAGGCGGGCATCGGGCCTCGTCCATTCCTGCTGCTTGGAGAAAGGGCCCAGCCACAGGACGGGCAGCAGCCCGGGGCCACCTGCGGGGACAGCAGGCCCTGCTGGGGTCTGAGAGGGGCTGCCACAGCTGAAGCCAGGACCCCAGGCTTCCCCCGGCCCCACTCAGCCAAGGCAGGCTCTGAGGCCAGCGGGTGGCCCCCACTGTCACCAAGGACACACCTGGCCCCGGTCACCCAGCCAGGACAGGTGTGCAGTCACAGTCCCCCATGGTTGGGGCTCAGGCCCAGGAAGGAGGGTCCCTGCCTGAGATGGGGTTTCACAGAGCCCCTACCCTTCCCAGGCGGGGGCTGAGCCCCTCAGGGCCCCTGTCCCTGTCCCTGTCCCTCTGGCCCCTTGTGCCTCCCATTCGCTGGGGGGTGGACAAGCCAGGGCCCTCCTCCCACCCCTGCAGCTGCCCAGACCCCCTAGCACAGAGCCCAGACACCCCACACTTGCTCCCCTGGGCCTCTCTGGGCTGAGAGTAAACCCCAAACAGAAACGAGAAATGGGGGTGCTTAGAAATGGCGGCCTTGCCAGGAAACAGGATCCCAAGACTGAGGGTTCTCCCCACAGCCAGAGACACCCCCCTCGCCTCCCACTGCCCACTGTTCGTGGCCTAAACGAGGGGTCCTCCCTACAGAAAAGGACAGACTTGTTTGGCTCTGCCTCTCAGACGGCCCACCTTGAGCTCAGAAAACCTGCACAGAGACACGGGCAGAGCTTCCTCAGGGCCACGCGGCACCCAGCGCCTTCCTCCCAGGGACCTGGGGTCCTGGGCTTTAGGAGGGTCATGGCCCCACTCTGCAGGCTTAGACTGCAAGTCAGGAGCACGGCTGGCCACTGTCAGGGCTGAACAGTGGGGACCCCACACAGCCGCTGGGCAGACCCCCACCCAGGGCTTGAAGGCCCCAGCATCCTTGTATGACACCCGTGTGGGGCCACTGGGACACCTGAAGGAGCCACCACCCTGTCCTCCTATGTCCGGGGGAGGAGCTGGAGAAATGGCCCTCGTGTGATCCAGCTCGAGAAGCCCTGGGAAGCCAGCCGCCATCGGCTGTCCCACATTTGGTGTCCACCAAAGCTACACGTGGTCATGGAGAAACGGAGTTCACGGCTGGTGCTCACGCCCGCCCACACGCACTCACACGGACTCACACCGGTGCTCACACTTGCATGCCAGGAGGCCCCTGCATCCCGCTCCCCAACTCAGGAAGGAAAAAGGACCCTGGCAGGAGGGCAGCTCTCAGCGCAGCTCCCACGGAAGCACTGGCTCCCTGCCGCCCCGCCGCACCGGGAAACCCGGTGTCCGTGCCCTGGGTGGGCCCATCGGGCTCCCAGGCCATGCCCCCAGCCGGAGGTCTCGCCTCCGCGGGGTCTGCACCTGTCAGACCCTGGAGCGCTCTGAGCCTGGCGAAGTGTCACCTTCATCTCAGGGGACACCAAGCTTCCTTGTAAGAGAGGCTGCCGCCAGCGGGGACCTGGGTGTTCTGTTCTGTGTGGGTCCCACTTCGCTAAAAAAGAACACCGGGGAAAGCAGTTGCCCACAAAGCTTCATGGGGCTTCCGATGCGCGGGTTCTTCTGAGAAAGTGAGAATTTGATTTTACAATTAAAGCCACATGGAGACTGATCCTGACCTGGGAAAGGGCATTTGTCTTGCAAACAGCTTGTGGGCACCATCGCTGCCCCCAACTCCCACCCCAGCTGCACGGGGACTGCAAAAATGTCATCTTCGTGCTCTAGGACGCAGCGGAAGCAGCTGGGAAAGCTGGCCCCACCCTGCCTCCAGGAAGCCCCCTTGGGCTGCACTGCCCCCAGCTCTGCTCCTGTTGACTCAGAGCCCTCACTTCCCCAATCTCCTTGCTTGCCAGGGTCCGTGAGGCCCTGGCTTTGATGCCACAACCCAGGTTCCTGGTCACAGCACTGGCATCCACACACAAGACCAGGGCCCAGGGACCCAGGCTCAGGGATGGGAGGAGGAGGCAGAGCAGAGAGGGTGCAGACACCTGCAGCCGCCTCTCTGACCGTGACGCCTGACTCCATCCCAGCACCCCTGCTTGGGCCCAGGACCCCCAAGCACCACCTGCCCAGAGCCCATCTCCCCTGTCCCCACGCCAGGGCCACTGGGGGCTCTAGTCACAGGCCCCCTTTGTGGTTCCCCGACTGCCCCCTGCATCCTAGCCACCCACCCCAGGGCCAAGGAGGCAGAAAGCTGGCCTTGCCCCCCGACCTCACTCATCCCCCCAGCAGCCCCAGCCAGACCAGAAACAAGACGCCAAAATTGGGAAGGGGGCAGACAGGACGGGGGTGCCCTGGGAGGACTCGGAGGAGGGGGCACTCTGGCCAAGGCTGAAATTTTAAAGGGGAAGTAGCGAGATGAGGCCCACAGTGATGGTCATCCAAGGGCAGGACCTGGGGTAGGTGACCTTGGAAATACTTTGCAGAGGGTGCCGAGCCCCAGCATCCCTACACAGACTGCACACTTCCCCGAGGGCTCCACGGGACCCTTCCGGAAGGTTCCGGCTTCCTGACCTCTCACACTCACACCAGGGCAAAGCCTGGCCTGGCCCCTCAGGAGGGGTGGGGTGGCGGCCCTCCAACCAAGGACGCCTAAAACGAGAGAGGCACTAGGTCAGGGGCAAGGGGCCTGGTCCCACCCCTGCTCAGCCCACAGGTGAGGCCCTTCCCGCCCTGGGCCTCAATTTCCCGAAGTGGACCAAGGCCAGACGTCTAAGGGCACCTGTAGCCGAGGCCCTGAGATGGTGACCGGCTCGTCACCAGCCGTAACACCGTGGCCAGCTTGCTCAGAGCCATTGGCCGAATGAGCCCTATCCCCCACCTCATTCTCATTTTCTCACCGGGGTAATTGAAAAATCAATCTGTTGCAGAGTTTCTGTGCAAACCACAAATACAATTATTTCCAATCACACAAGGAATGAGCCCGGAGTGACTGCAGCTGCTCCACCACGAGCCCCCGGCCGCAGCCCGCAGGGGCCCGAGAAGGGGACCCCCCCGCAGACGGCAGCGCGGGCAGCCGGCCACCGGGGACCCCTCGTCCGACACCCGCTCCGGTGTTAATCGAGCCTTCCCTCCCGTGACTCCGCCTGCTGGTGCGGGGCCCGCCCTCGTGAGCGATGGAACTCGATGAACGGCACAGAAAGCTAGTTAACTGTAGGCGTAGTTACACACGGCCATGCCATGCCTGTCACAAAATATATCTTCTGTTGGAACTTAATACATTTGCATCAACTCGGCCTCACGAGTCCCGATGCATACCTGGGCTGTGGGCTGGCCTCTGCCATCAGATTCATTTGGCTTTTATGAGTTCTCTCGATTTCGCCCAAGGGACAGAAGGGATAAAGCAGGAAGAGGGCCACCAGTTCTACTGAGCACCAGACAGGCCAAGGCCAGGCCACCAGCCCCAGACTGGATGCCACCGGCCCCAGACTGCCCGGCCATGCACACAGTCCAGCCACCCACCCCACCTGGCCCTGTCACCTGCACCTGCCCCACGGCCTAGGGGACCCAATCACCCCAGCTGCAGCCAAACACAGCTGCCCAGACTCCCTGTGGGGCGGGGCTGCACCTCCGTCCTCAGGCTGGCTCCCCAAGGTGGGGGACAAGTGGCTAAGCTGTGACAGCCACCCACCCTGAGCTGGCACATGACTGTGGAACTGGTCCCCTCCTCCCAAGGTGACCGTGGTGGGAGGCAGGAAGCTGGGCTCCCAGAGTCCCAGCCAGGGTCCCCTCTCCTCTTGAGTGTCAGGGTCCCCAAGACAGAGGGAGAAGGCGGGCCCTCAGAACAGGGGGCTCCTCAAAGCCTTCACCCGCCTGAGCCCTCGTCTGCCGCTCCCCAGGCAGCTCCCTCAGGCCAGCATCAGGGAGGTGCTGAGACCTGCCCCACTGCCTGCAACCCCGAACCTCACACTTGCAGGGGTGGAACCGCTCCCAGTGTCCTCTCCACTTCCCAAGGGCAAACAGCAAGGGACCAGTAAGGGCACCAGCCCAGTGGGACCGAGCGTGTCCCTGGCTCAGCAACACCCTCCTCGAACTGGCCCCCAGGGGTGCCGCCTTCCCCTCTGGCCTTGGGCCCCTCACCACCACGGGGCTTGGCATCGGCACAGCCCTATGCGGGGGCCACCAAAACCTCAGTCCTCACCGGGTGGGAAAGGACCCTCCCCACAGAGGGTCAGCAACCCCCGCATCTGCCAAGGCCTCTCTCACCCCCCTCCCCCAGGGGGCTCACACCCAACACAGCGACCACACCCCCGGCCACTGTCCACTTTGTGCATCGTTCCTGCTGAGGGACTGCCCAGCACACCTCCGTAAGATAAAGTCCTTTACATGCCTTGTCCAGTATGGGGCCACTGGCCACTGTGCTGCTGAGCACAGGACATGGGCTGTTCCAACTGCAGAACTGGGGTTGTACATTTTTATTTTATTTAATAGCTTTATGGAGGTACAACTCATACAGAATAACTACGTACTTAAAGTGAACAATTTGATTGGTGCAGCCACTATGGAGGACAGTATGGAAGGTCCTTCAAAAACTAAAAATAGACTTCCATATGATCCAGCAGTCCCACTTCTGGGCATATACCCGGAAAAGACTATAATTCAAAAGGACACATGCAGTGGGGAGGGTATAGCTCAAAGCAGTAGAGCACATGCTTAGCATACACGAGGTCCTGGGTTCAATCCCCAGTACCTCTCCCCCAAAAAAGTAAATAAATAAACCTAATTACCTCCCTCCCCCCTAAAATAACCTTAAAAAAAGACACATGCACTCCAATGTTCATAGCAGCACTATTTACAATAGCCAAGACATGGGAACAACCCAAATGTCCATCAACAGAGGATTGGATAAAGAAGTTGTGGTATACTTATACAATGGAATACTACTCAGCCATAAAAAAGAATAAAATAATGCCATCTGCAGCAACATGGATGGACCTGGAGACTGTCATTCTAAGTAAGCCAGAAAGAAAAAGGAAAATGCCATATGATATCGTTTATACATGGAATCTGAAAAAAAAGGACAAAAATGAACTCATCTACAAAACAGAAACAGACTCAGAGACATAGAGAACAAACTTATGGTTACTAGGGGTAAAGGGGGTGGGAAGGGATAAGTTTGGAGTTCAAAATTTGCACCTCTTGGGGAGTCATGGAAATGTTAGCTACCTTGATTGTGGTGCTGGTTTCTAGATCTATAAGGTTTTAAAAAAATAAAAAGTAAAAAAAATTAAGCGAACAATCCGAGAGGAATACACAGCAAAGCCATCCAGGCTCAGTGCAGACAGCACCTTGGGGACCCTCTGCCATCAGCCCTCTCGTCCTCATTCCCCAGCCCCTGGCCCCTGGCAGCTCTCCACATTCTGTCATTATGGCTTCGTTTGCATTTTCTAGAATTTTATATACCTTCCTCACGGACTCAGAACTTACATTTTATCCTTTTTTAAAAATACTCTATTTATTTATTATTTTATTTTGACGGGGGTAGGGGAGGTAATTAGGTTTATTTATTTTTAGAAGAGGTGCTGGGGATTGAACCCAGGACATCGTGCGTGCTAAGCGTGCGCTCTACCACTAAAGCTATACCCTCCCCTCCCTTACATTTTATCTTTCGTCCAGTTTCTTTCACTCTCTAAGTTAACAATCATCCCAGCAAGCTGTTTCTGGCCAACGAGTCCACGCTGGGATGCTCCGCAGCTGACTTGTCCACTCGGCTGTTGATGGACATCTGGGCCGTGTCCAGTTTGGGGCTGTAACAAATCGGCCCTGCAGACCCGTGCACAACTCTGTGTGGATGAGCATTCACTCTCTTGCAGCAGAATGGCTGGAAGGTGCAGCCGGTGTCCGCTTCATGGTTTCAGAAACTGCCAGATTGTTCCCTGAGGTTCCTGTACCATTTTACCTTCCCTCCAGCAGTTCTGAGCCATCCAGCTCCTCCGCACCCTCTCAGACACGGTGCACTCAGTCTTTTTCACGTCAGCATTCCGGTAGGTGTGGGGTGACGCCTCGCGTGGCCTTAACCTCCGTTTCTGTAACAAGCAGCAAGGTTGAGCGCCTTTCATGTGCTGATTTGCTATCTGACCGTCATTATTGGTTCATGGTGGTATTTTTCCATGAAGCATTTGGCAAATTCCTCAGTGAAGCCACCTGGGTCTGGAATTTTCATTGTAAGAAGCTTTTTAAGTACAAATTTAATTTTTTAAATAGATGTAAGGCTAGCAGGCTCATTCGTCCTGCTTTGGCAGTGTGTGTGTGTCTCTCAAGGAATTTGTCCCTTTCCTTTGCACAGTTTAATTGATCGGTTTAAAGTTGTTCCTAGCGTTTCCTTATCCTTTTAAAATCAGCGAGATGCGTTCTGATGACACCTCGTTCGTGCCTGACGTTTTCCTCGTGCTCAGCCTCGCTAGAGTTTATCGTCTCTATCGATTATCTCAAAGAACCAGCTTTCGTTTCGTCGATTCTTGTCTATCGTTTTTCTGTTGACTCTTTCACTGATTGTCACTCTGGCCTTTATTACTGCCTTTCTTCTTACTTCGGGTTTCACTTGCTCTCCTTCTTCTAGTTCTTAAGGTGGCCACTGAGGTCATTGATTCGAAATCCTTTTCCTTTCTAACATAGGCATCTGATGCTATAAATGTCCCCATAAGGAGCGATTTAGCTAAATCCACACATTTTCTGTGGGATTTGCTATGTTTTCATTTTGACTCGGTTCAAAATACTTTCTAATTTCCCTTTTGATTTCTTCTTTGACCCATGAGTTACTAAGAAATGTGTTAGTTTCCAAATCTGGGGGATTTTCCAGAAATCTTCCATTTCTAATTTAATTCCACTATGGTCAGATAACATACTTTCATGGCTTGGAGCCCTGTTTCAGCTGAATCTGGCCTTCTGAGTCTTTGACAGACTTACTGATTTTCTGCGGACTTGTTGTAACAAGTGCTCAAAGAGAAGTATTAACGTTCTGGTTTAGTTGTGGACTTTCTAATTCTCCTTGCGGTGCTGATAGTTCTTGTTTCACGTATTTTGAAGCCCTGTTATTTGGTGCATACGCATTTAGGATTATTACCTTCTCTTCCTGAACTGACCCTTGTATTGTTATGAAACACGTTTCTTCCTCCCCAGCGATATTCTACGCTCTGGAATCTGTTTTGTCTTGTATTAACGGAGCCACTCTGGAGGTCTTTCCGTTAGTGTTAGCATAGTGCATATTTTGAATTCTTTTACTTTTAGCTTATTTGTGTCTTTATATTTAAAGTGTGTTTCTTATAAACAGCATATAACTGGATCTTGCTTTTCTACTCAATTTGAGCATCAGTCTCTCCCCTTTGGCTACTTAGACCATTTACATTTAATGTACTATTGGTAGATTTAAGTTCATTATCTTTTATTTATTTTATTTATACATTTCAGAATTTGGGGGGGTAATTTTTTTAATTTAGGATTTTTTTTTAATCTTTAATGGAGGTACTGGGGATTGAACCCAGGACCTTATGCATGCTAGGCACACACGCTACCACTGAGCTCTACTGCCCCCCATTATTTATTTTCTATTTGTCCTGCCTGTTTTTCTCCTTTTCCTCTTTTCCTGTCTTCTCTTGGATTAATTCAGTGTGTTTTTCCAATTTTATTTTATCTTTTTGTTAGCTATGGCTCTTTCGCAGTTTATTGATTGCTGTAAGGTTTATGGCACACATCTTTACTTTATCACAGTCCACCTTCAAGCCCCGCCGTGCACAGGGTAATATTCCAGGAGGACATTCCCACTTCTTCCCCCTAAGCTTTGTGCTGCTGTCTCCATGCATTTTGCTTACACATATGTTATAAACTTCACACAACATTATCATTTTTGTTTAAACAATTATCTGTTAAATGTGTTTGAATAATAATAATAATAAATCCTATGTATTTACCTGTAAAAGTACTAGTTCCAGCACTTTCTATTTCTGTATGTCGATCCGTGTGTCTACCTGGCACCATGTTCCTCTGCCTGAAGGAACATCCTTTAACATTTTTCATAGTACAGGTCTTCTGGTGAGAAGTTCTTTCAGCTTTTGTGTGTTTGCAGAAGTATTTATTTCGCCTTTCTGTTTGAAAGCTATCTTTACTGCATATAGAATTCTACACGGATAGATTCCTTTTTTTGTTTGTTTGTTTTTGAGGGCGTTAAAGATGTCGCCCTACCTTCCACCTTGACTCTCCCACAAGAAGTCTGATGTCATCCTTACGTGGCGTCTCCAATATGAATCTTCTCTTTTACCTTCTGGCAGCTTTTAAGATTTTGCCTTTATCACTAGTTTTGAGAAATGTGATTAAGATGTGCTTTTGGTGTCTTTTTCTCATATTCCTTGCTTTGGGGCTTCCTTGAGGTTCTTGGATTTGTGAGCTTATAATTTTCATCATATGTGGGAAACATTTGGCCATTATCTCTCCCAGTATTTTTTCTGTCCCCACCTTCCTCCTCTCCTTCCAGCTAAACATTAGGCCACTTGAAATTTTCCTGGAACTGATACTCTGTTCATTTTTAAATTACTGTTCTTCTGTGTTTCATTTCAGATCACTTCTACAGCTACGTCTTCAAGTTTGCTAATCATTTCTTCTGCATAGTCTAATCCACCATTAATCATATATGCTGCTTTTTCATTTCAAGCATTGGAGTTTTCATCTCTAGAAGTTTAATTGGGGTTTTTTTTTACATCTTCCATGTCTCTGCTTACCTTTTTGAACATATGGAATCCAGTTGTAATAACTGCTTTAATGCTTTTGTCTGCTAGTTCTAACATCTGTGGCAGTTCTGGTTTGGTTTTGGTGATTTATCTCCTCATTACACACTGTCTTCCAGCTTCTTTGCATGCTGACAAATTTTTTATTGAATTCCAGACATTGTGAATTTTATCTGGTCGGATGTCGGGTTCTTGTGCTTTTTCTGGGATGCAGTTAAGTCACCTGGCAAGAGTTTGATCCTTGGGGTACTGCTTTAGAGACTTTTTAGGCAGGATGGGAGCAGTGCTCTGCTGCGGGCTGGCCATCCCACGACTCGAGCAGGACTCCAGGAGGATGAGGCCCAAGGCCCAGAAGTCCTGAGGTTCCCCAGACTGACTGGGAAACAGGCACTGTCCCTGGACACTGGGCCCCATTGTTCCTAATTCTCTCCCCGCTGTGGGCAGCTCCCTAACTCCCACGTGCTCCTCAGTCCTCAGCAGAATCAGCTGAGTCCTGAAAGGGCCACTCTCTCCTCTCCAGTCTGCCAGCTCACATTCACATCTCTGCGGTCCCCCTCCTCAACCCCATCGCTCACTTCAGGGAGCCCTGGGGCTCTGCCTTCCTCCCTTCTCCCAGCTCCAAGGCAGTAAGCTGGGGTGGTCATAGGGCATCGCACCTCCCACCGTGCTCCACAGCCTGATGTCCCCTGCTGTGAGAGTGGACTTTTCTTATATTTTTGTCCAATTCATTCTTATGGCATGTAGAGGGTGAATCTGGTCCCTAGTACCCCATCTCGGCTAGAACATGTCCCATTTTGTTTCATTGTAGTTGATATAAATAGTCATGAGTGGCCAGGACCCACCAAACTAGGTGGCGAAGCTCAAAACTGTGGGCTCTGTGGGGACAGGAGCCTGGCTTGTCGGACTCCCCGTGGTCACCACTGGCACTGGCACAGCCAGGATGCCCAAGAGTGTCTGCTGAGCAAACAGCTGGCAGGACGCACGTGATGAGTGTGAGCCCCGGGCCTGGAGGGAGGACAAGAGAGGACCAGGAAGACTGTCCCCGAAGGCCCTACTCAGCACGTGCACCCTGGGGTCCTCGTGCCTCGCTCTCCTCCATCAGGGGAATTCCCTGCCTGTCCTGGGTCTCCTCGGCACCTGCAGTCAAGGAGCTTCTGCCATTCAGCACCCCATATCTTCTCAATGTCGCCCCAAGAGACCACTCCCTTCCCAATGCCCCCCCAGCCTCCCAGAGTCCCCACCCCAGCATCCCTCAGACGACAGGATCCAGGGCTCCTACACTTTAAACCCGGACCACGGAGACTCAGCCTGGCAGCACTCCTCCCCTCTGTGACTGAGGGAGACAGACCTCAACAGAGCAGGATGTCCCAGCTTAAAAATGGGCAAAGGATCGAATAGACATTTCTCCAGTGATGATCTACAAATGGCCAATAAGCACATGAAACGATGTTCAACATCCCCAGCCGTCAGGAGATGTGACTCAAAATCACAGCGAGACAACACCTCACGCCCACTAGAACAGCCACTATCAGAAAAAACAGAAAATACAAGTGCCATCAAGGCTGAGGCGTTGGGCCCTTGTGCACGGTGAGGGGGTGTGAAATGGCGCGGCCACTGGGGAAAGCAGTCCGCCATTTCCTCTGAAGGTTAATCATAGAATTACCACGTCCGATCCTGGGTACCTACTCAAAAGATTTGAAAGCAGGGACTTGAGCCAGTATTTGCACACCCATGCTCACAGCAGCATTACTCACAACAGCCACAAGGCGGAAGCGCTCCAAGTGCCCACAGATGGATAAACTGATCAACGAAGCGCGGTCCATCCGTATAACGGAACAGTATCCAGTCATAATAAGGAATGAAGCCCTGGCACCTACCCCAACGTGGATGCACCTTGAGGCCCTCGTGCTGAATGAAATAAGCCAGTCACAAAAGGACAAAGCCTGTATGAGTCCACTCATACGCAGTACTGAGAGTGGTCCAACCCATGGAGACAGGAAGCAGACTGGTGGGTGCCGGGGGCTGGGGGAGGGGGTGGGAAGTTAGTGTTTGATGGGGCAGAGTTGTGAAGTGATGAAGAGTGTGGGGTGTAGGTGGCGGGGGTGGGTACACAACACTGTGACTGTGCTTAAGGCCCCTGAATAATTGTACGATCGCGATGAGGGCTTGTATATTCCACCATCATCTCTTAAAAGGAGGGAGGTGCCTACAGGGTGCCATCTCTGGCCGTGCGGGGTCTCGGGGAGTCAGAAGCACAGCAACGCTGGGTGTCGGAGGGCCATCGAGAGGGTGGGGCTGACACTCTCAGACTCTGGCGTGTTGATGTGGAAGAAGTGGGGCCCTTGCACCTTTAGACGAAGTCCACTCAGCTCTGGCTAAGGACACGCGTCTTCCCAGAAGCATAAATTCAGCAGACCAAGTGGGAAATGCAGCTGCCCGTGTCTAAGAGTATCCCGAGCCCCGGATTTAGAGGAGGGGCAGCCACTGTGCCTGTGGGGGTGGGGGACGCCGGGAGAGCACCTGGTCCAGCACCATCTCCACCACAATTGGCTTTGGCAGGTTTCACGGCTTTTTATAAAAAGACAAGCCAGGCTCAGAGTTCCCTCCACTCAGTCTGTTTCTCATCACTTCCCCCTTCCCCAGCTTCCGGCCTCTGGCCCTGCCTCAGTTTCCCGCCTGCACCAAAGAGGGTGGTTTTGTCCCCTGGGGACCCCTCAGCTCTGACCCACCAGAACCCTCTCCCACGCCTCCCAGACCGACCTCCCCTCTTCCCTGTGTCAAGCTGAAGCTGCCCAGGCGGACCAGCCCCAGGCTCCCCACCGGCTGCCCATAACTCTGCCAAGGCGTCGACTCACACGAACACACACACAGACAAACACACAAGACATACACACCCACCAGCAAGCTCGGGCATCCAAGTGCATCTTGCAGAAAGAAGCAGCATTCATGCCCCCCCCACACCCCCCACCTCCTTGCTTCCCTTGGAGGGGCTGCTCCGGAGTCCCACAGGGCCCAGCCCCTATAAGCCAGCAGCGTGGTACGCAGACACACCAGCGGGCTGCAGCCGACTTCCCAAAGCTGATGAGCACGGATGCCTCGGCCCCAGGGGGCTGCTGGGATTAAGTCTGAAATTGAACGCATGGAGCTGGCGTCTGGAGCTCCTGCCTGGGCTCAGTGACCCCAGCAGCGCTGAGGAGCCTCTCCTCGGAGTCCCTGCCCCACCTGGCCAGTCCCAGTGGCCTTGAGGGCGCCTGACTGCACCCTGCACACTGGCAGCTCAGTGGACAGGGCACAGCTGGGTCTCTGAGCCAGCCTGGAGTCAGACGGGCAGGGCAGGTGTCAACGAGGATTTCACATGCATCACATGCACAGGGACACACGCCCTCCCGACACTGCACAGACAGGGCTCACACACAAGGTGCTGGACCCTTCTGTCTCAGCGCAGCCCCCTAGGCTGGCTTGTCGCCCCTCCGCCTCCCCCATCCTGGACCCCGCCCTCGCCCAGGTAACACTGTTTACCCCTCTGTGTTTCCCTGTGTATCCATCTCCACCGCACTGTGTTTAAACACATCCACGCAGTGTTGACATTTATAAACAGATTTCAGATCAAAGCCCAGATGTCTGGCTTTCCTGAAATGCTGGAAGCTCCAGCTCCAGGAAGCAGTGCGCTCTGCACCGCCCCAGCTGGGGCCCGCACACCTGCCCGCACTGTCTCCCCCGCCCCAGCCCCGTAGCCCCAGCCCAGAGACCAGGGTGGAGGCGGGCAGGGCCAGCCTGCTCCGCAGTCCCCAACCAGAATGAGGCCAGACCCCCAGGCGTCAGCCACAGCCAGGCCCAGGGAGAGACGGCGGTGCCCAGTGGGCACCGCAGCAGCTGACCCAGTCAGCACTGCCCAGGCCAGGTGGGGGAGGGCCAGAGAGGCAGCTGGGGCCGCGGGGTCCCCAGAGGACACGGGCTATAGGAGAGCAGGAGAGGAGGCTGCCTGCAGGTGCCACAGGCCAGACCTATTCTGCCCAGGATTCTAATTGTGCCCACTTTATGAGTGGAAAAACTGAGGCTCAGGGAAGTGATCCATTTTGCCAAGTCCTCCCAGCTCATAGGTGGTAGGGCTGGGATTTGAACCAGGTGGAGTAGCCCCTCAGCACCTCCATTCAACAGCTGATGTCTGACAGCCCCTCCCCAGCCCCTCAGGTGTGGCTGCTGGGGGTCAAGGGGAAGGAGTGGGGAGCCAGGGCAAGAATCTGCTTGTGTGCCATGAGACCCCCTCCCCACCCAGGGCTCACCACTGATTTGCTCAGTTCTGCCAGCTTCCTTTCTCCACTGTGAAACTGTAGTGGGACCAGTGGCCCCCAGTGGCCCACTCCAGGGGCAGGAACAGCAGCTCCCGCAGGCGTGGGGTCTGAGAGAGCTTTAAGGACCCCCTGTGCGGGGATTTGCTCTAAAAGGCACTCGTGGTCCTAGGCAGGTTCCTGAGGACTGGAATCCTGAGCTCCCCAGGGCGCTGGTGCCCCCACCACCCCCGATCTCAGGGACCAGGTCCCACAAGGCTAGGGGGCTCCTACTGCCCCCGCCGCCCCCTGCCTGCTGGCCAGCTGAGCCGCCCAGCAGAGCCACGCTCATCAATGGGGTTTAGTTAGAGCCCAGAGCTGGAGCCCAAATGAGCGGCGTTAGCCGTCACCTCGGCTCCCTGATGTTAACCACCAGGCCACCACGGCAGCTAATGGGACGGCCAGGGCTGGACAAAGGGCTGCCTGCAAATTGAGGGCCAACTCAGCCAGCCTGCCGTGGAGCGTGATAATTGAGCCCCACTCTACGGCTTCTAGGGCGGGGGCGGGGGGCGTTAATGGGGAAGGAGAGATGAGGCAGAGAAGAAAGGGTCCGGCCAACTGCTGGGAACGTCTGTGAACAACAGGCGGCAGGGCCCCAGAGCCCCTGTGCTGGGCCCCTGCACAGGTGCCACCTCCGGTGTGCTTGAAAGAGCCCTACCCACCACCCAGCACTCTCGGGGACGTGTGTCTGCAGGCCTGAACCTACGGGGCCCCAGGGCAGCTGCTCTCAGAGGTAAGATGAGGTGTGAGGAGGGGGCTTCCCAGCTACAGACCCTCCTCCCGCATCAGAGTCAGGGAGCATCTTCAGAGGCTTTAGTGAACACTGTGAGGGAAAGAAGGAAGGGATGGAAGGATGGACAGACTGGTGGATGAATGAATGGATGGATAAGTGGATGGATGGATGATGCATGGATGATGGATCATGGCTGGATCATGGATGGATGGATGGACAGACTGGTGGATGGATGAATGGGGCATGGATAGGTCATGAGTGGGTGGATGAGCTGCTTTACCAAGTGAAAGTGAAGGCTGGAAGGGTCCTCAGGACACGCGGGCTAATCCACCCAGAGCAGGTCCCCTCTGCCCACTGATGGGACTCTTGCTGACCTCCCTCCTCCTTCTCCAGCCCATCCCCCTCCTCTACTCCCATCTCCCTCGCCTTTCCCGGTGCTCTCCCCTCCTCACCCAGGATTCCTGCCTGCCCCATGATGTTCCCCTCTGGCCCCTCAACTGCACCGTGACCCTGAGGACCCTCAGCTGCCCCCACCAGACCAACTCTCAGGGTCAGCGCAGTCCTCCAGTCTCCTGGGTCAGCCAGGCCAGTACAGACAGAATCACACAGGCCTGCTGCCCAGGCAGGGAACCTGTGGCCAGCCCAGGACCACCACTTCCTCCTCCCACTCTCACCATCCCCCCCGACTCCTGCCAGACCTCACCCACCAGGCCGCTCCCCCATGGGCTCCAGGCACCCCACACCCTGCTGTCCCCCATGCTTGCTTTCCTAGTTTCTGGGCAAGTACCCCCTAAACCCACGAGGCCATCCTAACGGTCCCCACACATCTTCCTCCAAGAGGTGCAGAAAGAGAAGATGGACTTTAGGGCTGGAGGGGATGGTCCCACTCCTGGCCCCACCTCTGTCCTGCTGGTCCCCCAGGGTGGCAGGTCCCTTCTTCTGAGCCTCCATTTCCCCATGCACAACAGCACCAACAGCCGGGGTTGGCACGAGGGTCTTCTGAGATGTTTGGGGCCTGTGGCCCCTGCCTGGCAGCTACGACATCAGTGCTGCACAAAAAAATACACTCACCTCCCCACCAGACACCCCGCAGCTCTCCATCACTCCCTGAAACATCCTGGAGTGGGAGGCAGGAACCCCCTGAGGGCAGAACCTTCTCTGTAGCTGAGCACAGCTGTTCAGAGGGCAGACAAAGCCCCCCCTCCACGAGGCCCACCCCCAGGCCCGGGACCCTGAGCTCAGGAGAGGAGGAGGAGGTGCTGCCCCCTGTCTCACCCTCCCAGCTCCCTCTGCCCAACTAGGGTCCCCTGGCACAAATTCTCTGAAACAACCCTTGAGCAACTAACTGGTTCATTTCCACTTCAAAAACGTTAAACCACCCAAGTATACTTTTATGTGTATTTATTTTGCTTTTACAAAACTCAGGTCACAATTTAGTCTGATTATCACTTCGGGGGTGATGAGAAGGCAGTTTAAGTCATTAATTGCATCCCCCTAGTTCTCCTCTGCTGGCAAAGTTGGGGGTGGGCAAGCCTGGAGGCTGGGCATTCGTCCCCCAGGCAGCTCCCACCCCACGCCCGCTGCGGGCCAGTCGGGAGGGCCCAACCTCAGCTGGGCTTCAAAAGGATAGCTGGTGTCCCCGCGGAAGGCTCAGGCCAAGCCTGGGGCTCTGAGCCCTCATCTGACTGGTCATTGTGGGCAGAATTCGGTCCCAGTGTAGCTGGTTTTCCCATCGGGGGAGCCGGGGTGGTAACCTCTAGGACTGCAGGGTCTCCTGTGAGAGAAGGAATCTAGGTGGGCAGAGGGGGTGGGCCCCCAGGTCTCCCCTCCTCCAAGGGCCGGGCTGGGGGCTGCGGGAGGGGCCTGGCTGCGCATGCTCCGTGGGACCCACCCACAGGCCCGCGGGCTGAGCCGTGTCCAGCCGCCAGTCTGAGCCGCAGACTTCGGTGACATCCAAATTGCCCAGCGCAGCAAGGAGCTTCCACTAATGCAAACCCGAGAAGAGAATCAGGCCTATTGGTTTTTCCCTGTCTAGCGCCATCATTTTCCCTTAAAGGCATTTACCAAGGCTTTTAAGAGCCGCAGCACTTCCATGAAGGAACAAATTACGTGCAAATCAGGCTGCTGCGATTTATTCTCCCTTCAAACCCTGGTTAGGAGAGCCGGGAGGGCTGGGCGGCAGCTCTGAAGCGTCCTGGTCTGAAGCCGGGAGCCGGGGAAAAGCCAACCCCTGCAGGGCCCGGAGCAGAGCCTGTGGCCCGTCCCCTCCCTGGTCAGGAAGGACCCTGGGGACAAGGCAGCAGAAGCTCCCAGGAAACTCTGCTGCCCCGCCCAGCAGCCTCCCCAGAGGGAGCGGTCCCCACATCCACCCCCAGCCACGCTGGGACCGCTGTCCCCTCGTCTCTAAGGCCTCCCACTCTCTGCCCTCAGCTCCGGGTCTCGGAGCCCCAGTCCTTCCTCCGGGCGGCGGCAGGGGCCACTGCAGCCTCCTCCCACCTTCCACTGGGCCCCCTGAGCCTGCCACAGCGGCTCCCCGAGGGAGCCCACTGTGCAGCCCGCAGGAGCCTCAAGGCCCCGAGCGCCCTCAAGGCTACCAAGGCCCCGCCCCGCCCACGGCAGGCCACGCCCCATACACCGCAAGCCAGGGGCGCAGCACAGGCCTGGGTGCGAGACCCAGCGGAGGGGCTGGGATCTCTAAGCGCCCCGGGCACACAGACACAGAGCCCAGGCCCAGCCCTAACAAAAGAGAAGCAGGCAGCGGCCACCCCAGGGCCCCCTGGACCGGGAGACCACCCCCCAGCGGCCTCGAGGCTTCCCGGAGCTCTCGCTCTTGGAGCCACAGCAATTCCTGCTCGGCAGGGTCCCGGAGTGGAATGGCCCCTCAGCCTGGCGTGCGCGCGCGCACACACACATGCACACACACACACACATGCACGCGCACGCGCGCACACAGAGAGCACTGGCAGGGTGTCAGGCTGCTGATTCCCACCCCTCTGAGGCCCCCGGGTCCTGACGACACTCACTACAGTGCTGAGCAGGCCCTGCCCCAGGACCTCGCCAGTGTCCCTGGAGGCCCGATCAGGAGCAGGCCCAGGATGGCAGGAGGCTTGAGGCCCCTGGACGGAGAGGACAGTGTCGAGCATTCTCCCACGCTCATCATTTCGAGAGCAGACCCCAGCGGCCTCGGAGCCAACATGGGGCTGTGACCAGGGTGATCTCTGCGTTAGGACGCAGTCCAACCTTTAGCACCACCCAGGCCTGCGACACCTGGGAGTGGGGAGTAGGCAGGGAAAGCGCCCATCTCCACATCTCCACCCCCTGCCCCTCCCCCCACCCGCTCCTCCGCCCCGGGCCAGGCTACAGCATCCTTCTGTCTGTGTTGACACTTCGTGGCAACGCATTAAACAGTCTTCTCTTGCATTCCACTGGGGTCTGCGCGTCCCCCTCAAAGGCTCCGTGTTTGCGAGCTACGTGTGGAATCCGCAAGGGCTCCCTGCTGAGGCCGCGGCAGTGTGGATGACTGCTCGGCAGCAGCCTCTCCCAGCAGGACAAGGGCCCCTCACCCCTGGACAGTGAGGCCGACACAGAGGTAAGGTGCACAGCTGGGCCCTGCCCGCATTCTGCTGCTCTGCGAGACATGTGACTGCAGGGGCTCTGGGCTGAGGGCCCAGCCAGGAGCTCAGAGACCCAACCCACTGACTCCCAGAGCCTAGGCGCGCGCCACGCGGCTGGTCCGATGCCAGGAACTCAGTGTACTCACTGCTGTACACTAGGTGTGCATGTGCCGGGGCCTGGGGACAGAGCCCGGACCAAGAGTGCAGACAGCTTGGTCCACCTGCTCGCCACCACCCCCGCCCCAGGTTGGAGAGAGGCTTTTTGGGCCCTCTGTGAAGGCCCATGGCCTGGGCCAAGGTGCTTAAATCTCCAGGCCTCGTCGCCTCCCCCGAGAGCAGGGATGTCAGGGCTGCTGCCCCAGGCTGCCGGGACACCGGGCGGGGGGCTCTGAGGACAGAGCCCAGCCAGGCCCCCGGCGGATGCTGGGGCAAGGCGGGGTACAGGTGCTATTTTACTGTGTCCACGTTCTCACGGTGGAAGGGGCGCGTGTTCCCATCCTCTGGCCACCACCCACCTCAGGGAGTGAGCAGGGTGAGTGTGGAACCCAGGAAAGCAGCGGAGCCTGGGGCTGGTCTCACCTGCTGGTCAGAGCACAGTGGAAATGCCCCCAGGAAAGAGCCCTAAGCTGCCTGCAGCTAGGGGGGCTAGAGGCCCCTGCCGGCATGACACCAGTTCCCCCAACCCAGCCTCCTGCTCCATCCCATCTGTCTCAGGTCATGAGGAAGATGACCATCCAATAGCCGCCTCCGTCCTGAGCCCCGCAGCCATCCTGCGTGGAGGGACCAGGGCATTTGACGCCAACCTCCCCACCCAATGTGCTCACCTCCCACTCAGGGCAGGGGTTGGGCAGCTGGTACCACCCGTCAGGGAGGGTCACACCCTCCACACCAGCACAGAAGGCTCCTGCCCCACCTCTCGGCCAGGGGGACTGTGAGCTCCCACAGCATCTGCTGCTGCAGGAGCCCTACCTACCCAAACCCTTCCCTGTGCCTTCCCTGCCCCTCTCCCACCTGCCACAGCCCATAGGACAGCAAAAAGGACCCGGAGCCATGAGGAGCCACCTGCTGGCAGCCACGGCGTATTTTTGGCCTGGGCAGGAATTTGGGGTCAGGGGCAAAGACTAATTATGGCTCAAGGATAAAAACAGAAGCCAGGCAGCTGTGCATCACGGAAAGAATGTGGCCCCCGGAGACACATTTTCCGATTCCTGGGCTGCAAGAACGTGTTCTTAGACATTTATGAGGCTCAGGTCCCCCATAACCCGGGATTCCAAAAAGCCTGACAGCTGGGGCTATCCCAGGAACCCTGGCCCCCGTAGCCATTCCCAAGGGGGGCGCTCACACTTGCCCTGCATCACCTGACGCTCCCGGAGCAGCAGGAGGCAGACTGTGGGTCAGCCCCTTTCCGCAGCCCAAGGAAAGCAGGGGATGGATGGTCCCTTTGGCAACTGAGGGGACAGAGGCTCAGGCAGGCGGGAGGCTCAGCCTGGGCCGGGAGCCGTGGTCACCACGGTCTGTCTCCTGGCCTTGCCCTGCCTGCACAAAGCAGCCCCTCTCCACCTGCAGCGCAGGCCCTGGGCTGGCTCTGCTGTGCACAAAAGACAAGAAGATGGGAGGAAAAGTCCCTCCAATGCCCACAGCGCTCTCGCGGGAGGGAGCACAGCTGGTTTCTCCTGTCCTCCTGTCTTTGCTGCTTTCTCCCACGTGGCCGTACTTCACTCTGGAACACAGGGTCACCTCCTTCCGGTAAGAGCAGACCAGCTGATCAGGACTAACCCTTCCACCGCACACAGCTGGAAACCTGGATGCCAACAGTTTGCATCTTCCTCAAAGCATAAAAAAGCAGATCGAACCGGGAGGAGAGACTTCCCTGGCCCAGCCTCAGAGGATGCAAGAAGCCAGCGCCGGAAGCCCAGAAGGCAAATCAGCTTTTGCTGAACAGGACCCTGCGGCCTGACACAGACGCGGTGCCGACTGACCCCGAGGGCGGCAGGCAGTGGATGTCCGGCGGTGGCCACGGTGGCTCCATGAGTCATGAGAGCTGACTGCGGGCGTTGGCATTCAAAGTGGTGCTGTGCTGGTGGCTTAAAATCACATCGTGGGAATCAGCCGATGCTATAAATCAGGACTTGTATTTCTGGAGAATCAGGGGTTAAATATTTAGTAGCCAGAGGACAATGAGTGGGTTAGAGGCCCGGGCTCTTCAAGCCCGAAGGTACGGCTCGGCTCGGGGCTGGGGGGTCCAGAAGCGAGTCAGCCCTGCCTGGGCTCACACTTTGTGGTGGTGGCCTTAGTGGTCCTGATCCAGGACATTTCAGGCCTTGATTTTGCCTAAAAGAGTTCCAGATGGAGTGCCCCACTGGGCACCTGGAACAAGGAAGCCAAATCCATCTGCAAAGGAAAGTACTTCCTCCAAGGGCGCCAGTTACTGGTGCTTTTTCACATGTGGTCTCTAGACAACCCCACATACTGCAAACCGAGCTCTGTAACACTGACAACAGAAGCAGACCCACGGGGTCTAGGTTCTGGAGTTACAAGCACAAGATCTGGAGTAGTAATACTTAAAAGCTAAAAAAACAAAAACAAAAACAAAAAAGAACACAAATTCTGCAAGAGACTGGAAATTGTGAAACACATCAGAGCAGATTCAGAAAAAAGAACCAAAGGAAAATGTGTAAATCTGAAACATTAGCACAAATTAGAACCAGAGGACGGGTTTGGCAGCAGGCCTTACGCGGGGAAGAGGGAGGGCCAGAGGCCAGCCCTGCAGGCGCTACCTAGATGACAACGCAGTGATGTAAAGGGCGGGGGGCGCCCATTTAAATTGCATCTCCAGGTCAACAGACAAGTAGAAATGTGATTTACAAGCACCCAATAGGCTGGCCAGCTAGGGGCACTTCTAACAAAGTTGTACAAGGCGTCAGGAAAGAAAGACTAAAAATTATACAACAGGAAAGTTAGGAGCACCAAGCAAAGAGACATAAACCACGTTCATGTGCTGGAAGACACAACACAGAGAAGGTGTTAGTTCCTCCAAAATTGTTTTGGCTCCATTAGGTGCCAACTGAAACCCCACAGGACTTGCTTCTGTGCCTCTGGGAAACCTGACAAGCTGGTCTAAAAGGCACATGGGATTAGAAAGAGCCCGTAACAGCACAGAGCCCCTTCAGGGGGAAGAGCCTGGTGGGGAGCTTGCTCGGGGCACTGCGACGCAGGGCACCGATGCAGGGACAGGCAGGGGCTTGGGAGCTGACGGCCACTTGCCTTGCGACTGAGGTAGGACCCCAGAGCCTGCAGAACAATCTTTGCAGTAATAAGGAAAAGTGAATTTGGAGCTGTCCTCACACTCTGCCCAAAATCAACTCCAGGTGGATTTACAGACCTAAGTAACAAAGACAAAGCAACAAACTCTGGGAAGATAATACAGGGTAATGACGCCACGCCCCCTGAGTAGGGAAACATTGTTAAGACACTAAAAGCTTCAAGCAAAGAAAGATAAATAAATTCAACCCATTAAGCTGACAAACTTCTGTTTGCAGAAGTCCCTGTAAGAGTGAAAAGACAGCCGCGCGATGGGGAAGACACAGCAGCAGAGGCCCCCGCGAAGGAGGCGCAAGAAATACCTGCAAGGAAAAGGCAGCGTAAGTCTGAACCATCAGAAGACCCCACAGGCACGTCGCGAAGGAAATCCACACGGCGAATAATGAGCAAGAAGGTGCCTGACCTCATCCGTGGTCAGGGATACACACGCCGGAGCCACAGAAACGAGATCCTGCCACCCGTCCATCAAACGGGCAGAAACGTAAATGCTGACAATACCAGGAACCCCCATCGACGCTGGCGGCGGTGTCCAACAGACCGTCACTTCGGAAAAGAGTTTGGGTGGCGCACAGCCATTTTCGGGCAACGAAACGACACTGGATGATGCACGTGGTAGATTCACAACATTACACACTTACGCACACCCACAGACTGCGTGGCACAGAGTGAATCCTAACGTAAACCGCGGGCTTTATTTAATAATGATGTACCAAGAGGGGAGGGTACAGCTCAGCGGTAGAGCACATGCTCAGCATGCAGGAGGTCCTGGGTTCAGTTCCCAGTCTCTCCGCTAAATAAATAAACAAACAAACAAACCTAATTACCTCCCTGCCAAAGTAAAAAAAGGAAAGGAAAATTTAAAAGTTTTTTGAAAAATGTGCTAATACTGACTCACCAGTTGTAACAAACTCACACACTCACACAAGATGCTGGATGGATGTGGGGATGCCCTGCACAACCTGTTCAATTTTTCTGTAAACCTAGAACTGCTCAAAAAGATAAATAAATGAAGTCTAGTAAGAAAAACAAAAAAACAACAGATTGGCATTCTCTAGAAGGGTTGAAGACAGGCTCACCCCGCGCACCAGTGGATGTGTGCGAGGATGTTCGCAGCAACCCTGGTCAGGGCAGCCAAATCAGGGAGCAACGCAGCTGCTCGTCAGCAGAGGGAATGGCTGAATAGCCTGTGCTGTCTTCGGGCAACGAAGCGTCACAGAGCCTCGCCCGCCGGTGGACTCCAGCTGGAGAATCAGGGGACGCCAAAATGGTGCTGGAAGAAGCAATATTGTCAAAACGGGCTGGATGTCACAAGAAAACGGCGGGTGAAAGAAACAAGAAACAAAGGGAAAATCACATTTCATTCCACTTGTATAAAACTCACCACCAGGGACAGTGTGCGGAGCCTGCAGGGCTGCTGACTTAGGAGGGGGCCAGACAGAGAACACGGACTGACGGCCCGCGCGGTCCAGAGAGGGGTCCGCTGGGAGGGAGGGCGGGGGAGCGCGGCGCTGTGCGGAAACACGGCGTTCCGGGCCCTGGCGGTGAGCACACGGTGTGTGCGTTACGCTCGTTCATTTGTCCTGCGTTTCTCACTTACGCACCTTTCTGCGTGTTATATCCTACAATAAACTTAGAAAAAAAACGAGCAGAATGCACTTTGTTCTGTGACTTGGTTTACTCTGAGTGACTCGAGGCACAAACCACCAGCCGCTGCCACCACGCCAGGCCCCAGCCTCGGGCACCTCCGGGGGCTTCTGGGTGCAGGGCCCTGGTCTCATCCCACAGCTCCCGGCCTGGGTTGGGTGTCGGGTTAGGTCCGGGGGCAGCTGCGGTGCCCCAGGGGACCGGCTGTCCCCTCAGTAGAGGCAGCCCCACCCCCACATCGACCACCCTCGCTGTGTGGCCAGGCTTCCCTTCCACAGATGCAGAAGTAAGGTGACTGATGTGGTGTCACTGCCACCCTGGGGGTCCCGCCATTCCGCCAGCGCCCACAGCAGGAGCCCTGCACTGGCCGCCAGGAGGCAGCCATCAGGCCCGGGCCGTGCTGATCAATAATTAATCTGAACATTAAAAAGCGTTGTCTTTGTCTGACAAGGAGCTGATCCCTGCAGTTGTCCGGGAGCGCGGAGGAGCGCGGAGGAGCACGGAGGAGCCTAGGGTCCCTCTCCTGCGTCTTCTTAGAAAAGCCGTCCCCTCCTGGGTGGGGGAGGGCCTGGCCTGCCGGCTCGGTGGGGTGGCAGCCCCTCCCACCCTCGCTGGGGGCTGCCACGGGAGCCCACCGCCCGGTGCAAGCGACCCCTGCCCACGGCCCCATCCGCCCTGGGCCTTCAAGGAGCAGCTGGGCGGCGCCCCTGCAGGCGGCCCCTCTGGGACCCTGTGGGTGGCTTCCTTCTGCTGATGCCCGTCTGCGCTCCATGCAGCATCACGGGCCCCACCGGCCTGAGCCTGGCTCCTGCCCGAGCTGGGCACACCTCCCTGGGGTGGTGTTCAGACAGGCCGGTCTTCAGACAGGCCTCCTGAAGTCAGAGGAGCGCCTGACTCCAATCCAAGGCTCTTGGGGGGCCTGAGCGGGCATCTTACTGGGCGTCTGGGCGTCTGTCTCCATCTGGGTGGGGCCCCTGATGTGCCCTTGTTCAATGCCAAGATGGACCCCAGTGTGTCCCCAGGGGTGGGAACAACAGGTCTGAGGCAGGTGGGAGCTGGGGGTGGGTTCAGGGGGCAGGGACGGGGCCCCTCCTCCCGGCCCCCACTCACCCTCATCCCCACTTACCCCTGAGCCACTGGCGGCAGGGGACACAGAGGGGGGTGGGGGAGCACACCCTGGGACGTGCGGGCTCCAAAATAACTCACTTCTGCCCACCAGCCTAAGCAAAGGGGACGGAAGGCAGTGTCATCGAGACGCCCGAAGCCGCAACCATAGACCCCTGAACCCTGGCATCTTCGCCCAGCCCTTCCCATGGGACTCACATCCTGGCGCCCACAGGTGGCTTGGGTTCTTCCAGATGCAGTCCCATCACACAGATGACAAAACCAAGGCCATGGGAGACCCGCAGCACATTGTCACCCCCTCCCCTCACTGTGTCTGGAATAAGGTCGCCCTGTGCTGGCAAGGGGCCACCACCCCCCAGCGGGGACCCCGGGCAGACATCGCCACCCGCAGGTGCAGCTTTGGCCACCATCTCCCAACAGCACCCGTGTCCCTCCTCTCCTCCCTCAGCGGCACCAGAGTCCTCCATACAGATCCCTCCTCTCTCACCCCTCCCAGTTCTGCTTCCCACAGCTGCTTCCGACATGTGTCCTCCCTAGCCCTTCAGACACGCCGGCTACCTGGGGGCGCGTGGCTACGGACACACACCGTGCTGCCCCCTTGGCCACAGCTGGACCCCCGTCGCCCATCACTCACTGACGGCTTCAGCACCTGGGTCGCCCATTGCTGTGGGCTACGCTGGGTTCCTCCCCAGATTCACGCGCTGGAGTCCTGACCCCCAGGAACTCAGAATGTGACTGTACTTAGAGGCAGGCCCTTTAAGGAGGCAGTCAGGTTAAACGGGGTCCCTGGGGTGGGCCCTCTGCCATCTGACTGGTGTCCTCGTGAGAAGAGATGAAGACACGGACACACACAGAGGGATGCCCCTGTGAGGACTCAGGCAGAAGACGGCCATCTGCCGGCCAAGGAGAGAGGCCTCGGAATCCGCCACCCAGTCTGCGACGTTTGCCACGGCGGCCCAAACAAACGAGTAACACACTTGCTGTCTCAGCAACTGCGCAGCGGTACACCCACCTGTGCCCTGACCCCTCTGCTCTAATGACCATTGTCCCTCCCGCGGCTGCAGTCAGAACCAACAAACCCATCCCTCTGGCCCCCCGCCTGCTGTGTCCACCTCTGAGGACCGCCTCCCACGTTTCTCACTGCACGACCCTGACCACTCACCTCCTGCAAGTCTGACCCCTTACCTGCTCAGTCTTCCTCCCCTACCCTCCTCTCACCGCTGGAGTTGGTGCCTGTGGCCATCAGAGGACCCCTCCCTCCCATTCTCCAGGAAAAATGCCATCCTCCCAACATCACCACTGTATCACTGGGCAAGATATGAGAGCCTGCTCTTTCCAGGTGTCGTCCAGCAGTCCCCCTGGACTGGGACCCTTGACAGCAGGGAACAAGGTGGCTCCACGTTTGCCCACCCTCTGCCCACAGATGGTTCCTGACTCCAGTGTGGCCAGCAGAGCCCAAGCAGAGTACAGCGGTTCCACCAAGCTGAGAGGCAGAGACCAGGGTTCAGGCTGCTGGGGTGGGGTTTCGGAGAGAAGAGCCAGAGGTCAGTACAGGGTTCCCCCAAAAGTTCTTGGTCAAGGGCTGGGCTGTGCATGTGGAAGGCAGTTCACAGCGCCCTTGCCTAGGGCAAATGAAAGTCTTAGAGGCTAAGTGATGCTGGAAGATGGTGGAAGTCTGGACCAACCAGAGGGGAGGGTCTCAGCCGACGACCAGAGCCAAAGCCAAGACACCAGGGTGGCCACACCTCACAGGAGACCCATTCTAGACAGAGCCAGCACTAGGCCCCACAAGGCCACAAGGGGCACCAGTTGGGGACAGTTTGACCACGTTAGAGGCTGGGGAAACCCTTGAGGCTTTCCAGGACCTGCTGTCACAAAGCACTGAAACCAGGCTACACATGTTCAGGCAGGCATCCAGCTGGAACAAAAATCAGTATCCTTCAGAGGAAGACAGCAGAATCCAGAGATTCTACAGTGTATTGCTTCCAATGGCCAGTGTGCAATTAAAAACTGTTAGGCAAACAAAAGAAAAAAATTACTTTAAAAGAGAGACTACAGAGATGTCCACGGCTGAAATAACAATACTCAGTGACTAGTTATGGCATCTCAGTAGAAAAACATAAATGTAAACAGGAATGAGAGAGTATTTCCAGAACAGAAAAATACAACATCTGAATTTTTTTTTTATCACTGGATAAGTTTAACAACAGATTGGTGGGAGGGTGGAGCTCAGTGACAGAGTGTGTGCTTAGCATGCACGAGGTCCTGGGTTCAATCCCCAGTGCCTCCATTTTAAAAAAATTTTTTTAATAAATAAATAAATAAACCTAATTACCCCTCCCAAAAAGATATTGAAAAAAAAAAAAGATTGGAGATTGTAGAAGAGTCAGTAAGCTCGAAGGCAGGACCATAGAAATTATTTGATCTAAGAGCAAAGAGATCAAAGACTTTTAGGACATGAAAATTATTCGTATTAAGCATGTCTTTTTTATTCTGGTGCTTTTATTCTGGTGACATCTGGGGCCCTTGGTGACCTTGGAGAGATTCCCCTCCCGGGGCCAGTCAATCCTAAGAGACAGTAAATGACTCCAGTGCATTGCTCATATATAAACAGACCAGTCCAGAGCCCACACCCCAGCCACCACCTTCACCGGGCGCTCACACTCTGACCCAGTCCTCCTCTGCCCTGATCACCCCCAAGGGCAGGCACCAGACAACTGGGCAACCCTATGCCCCAGAACCCCATGAAATTATTCAAACAAGCTGGTCCTGAGCCTGCTGGCCCGGCCTTGCCCTTCCCGTGGAAACCACTGTTAAGGCTGCTACCCACAACCTCCCGATGTCCTCAGCCCCCCGACCAGACCTGGTGCTTCCCTGTGCGGCCCTGCGTGGGAAGCCAGGCCCCCTTTCTCCTGGGGTCTGTGAGTAACAAGCTCTCTCTCCAATGGGGTCTCACCATCTGGCGGCCTCACCACGCTTGAATACTAATAAAACCCACATTTTAGGACAGTGCCTCAATGGCCTGAGGTGGCCTAAGAGGTACATGTACCTGGAATTAAGAAAGAAGAGAGAAGGAAAGCAGGTGGGAAAAATATTTGAAGACCTGATGGCCAAATACTCTGAAAAGTATTGTCAAAGCATAAAATACTTTTGGAAAAGAAGAGAACATCAATTACAGATTTGAGAATTTCAGCAAAGCCCCAACAGGATGAACACACACACACACACACACACACGCACACGCGCACACACCCCTAAGCACATCATAGTCAAACCACTGAAATCCAGTGATAAAGAGAAAATTTTAAGAAACCAGAGAGGGAAAAATAAAACAAGCGTATTGCTCCTGCAACGCCTCTCTCTCCCACACTATCAATTCCCCACCCTCTACTTGTTCACTCTTTTTACATACAATTGCTTTTTCAGTGGAGGCCCTGGGGATTGAACTCAGGACCTCGTGCATGCTGAGCATGTCCTCGCTTTCCCTCCTCCTCCCCCTACAATTATTTCTTAATATTATCCTTCTGTCACATCTCCTCAGTGTTGTCCCCATTTCTTCACTCTCTTTCCTTGAAAGGCATTATCTTCTGAGACGATGATGACAGCGATGACACAGTGACCACAGTGATGACAATGATGATGATGATGGTGGTGATGGTGAAGACAACAATGATAATTGTGATGACAATGAGGACGGTGGTGGTGTAATGATGACGGTGATGATGATGGTGATGATAATGGTGGTGATGGTGGTGGTGGTGGTAGTGATGGTGGTAATGATGGTGGTGGTGATGGTGGTGGTGATGGTAGTGATGATGGTGATGATGATGGTGATGATGGTGGTGATGGTGGTGATGGTGGTGATGGTAGTGATGATGGTGATGATGGTGGTGATGGTGATGATGGTGCTGATGGTGGTGATGGTGGTGATGATGGTGGTGATGGTGGTGGTGACGATGATGACAGTGATGGTGATGACAGTGACAGTGATGATGATGGTGGTAGTGATGACGATGTTGACAACAACAATGCTGATAATGATGACGATGATAGTCATCTTTTATTAGGCACCAACTGCATGCTGAGTACTTCCCATGCATCGATTCATTTGATCCTCACAACCATTCAGAAAGATAAATGATATTTAACTCCCTCCATGGAGGAACAAACAGACTTCTCAATATTAAATGTTCACCAGAGTGACACAGAGCCAACCTTGGGGCTCAAGCCAGGCCTTACGACAGAGCATTGGCGAAGGGCTGGGGTGCAGGAAACATTCATCACTGTTCTCTGAATTCTCTCAGCCAGTCTGGCACGACCACCATTTTACCAATGAGGAGAGGGGGCCCCAGGGGGGCTAAGTGACTAAACAAGGGTTAGCACTCCGTCAGCGAGGGGCAGGCACAGTGAGAGGCAGCATCATGCTGGAGAAGGGAGGCAGGCAGGGGCTCCGCCACCTCACAGCTTCACCCACCTTACGTGAGGTTAGGGAGCTGCACTGAGTGCCAGGCACCCACTGAATGCTCAGTCAACCCCATGGAGTGCCAGGCTCCTTGCCCAGTGCTCCTGCCCCTTCTGGCCCAACCTCCAGGACCATGCATGGGCTCAGACCATGCCCCAGCCCAGGCCAGGGTATCAGGGGCAGACCTGGGAGAGAGGAGCCGGGTGGACCTGAGACCGGGCATCCCACCGCAGCCACCTGGGCAGCCCAGCAAGCCGCAAAATGGTTAAGACCTCCCAGCCCTGCAGAATTGGCTCATTATCATTTCTAATACCGATCAATACTCACCAGGCATCTGACAAAGACAGCCGGTTTGCAGCCCCCTTCCCTGCCCCGCACAACATAAAAGACCCCCTGAGCCTTGCTGGCCCCACTCTCTCGCTCAGGCCAACGCCCCTTCTGCAGGCCCCACCTCCACGCTGCTCTGCAAGATGCAGATCGATCGGCCATCATTGATCACCCTCCTCCCCCCACCCCCACCAACCCTGTCGCCCCTCCCCCATCGCAGTCCCTGCCTCCCAGGTAGGTGGGGGGCCTCTTGAAAGGCCCTGATTGCTCTGAGGCCAGAGCCTCTGTTGCCGTGAGGGGCTGCCAACCCAGCACATGCTGCCCGCCAGCCAGCTTTGTCTGCAGTAATAACAACAGGATTTCTCTTCATTTCAGCAGAGAGACTAATTTATCATGCCTGGTGCTGATAATCTGCTGCCCGGGGCTGGCCAGGCTGGGGGGATAACTGGAGGCCAGTGAATACAGAATTAGTGTGATCAGATCTCTCTGGGCCTCGAACAAAAACTGCATTAGGCTCCTTAAGAGCGAGTCTCCATCATCACCAACGTACAAAGGGGCAAGACGGAGGGATGGGCCCCCAGAAAGGCAGCACCGCTCGTCTTCTTGCTGCCAAAGACAGAGGAGGGTGCAGCGCGGAGTCCCAGGCTGGGATCCCTTAGGCAAATCACCCGCCAGCCTGACCTCGGTTTCCCACGGGGACACTGTCCTCAGGGGCTGCCGGGCACACTAGAAGAGAGAGTAATGCGAAGGGTCTGTACTTGAGCCTAGCACAGGGTACCTGGTCTGTAAACAGTGGCTTGACAGCTCAATTGTCCACATGGACAATGACACTTGGCACAAGGCCTGCACATTGTGGGCGTCACATCCATGCAGGGCACTTGCAGCTGGCCGGCAGGTGTACACCCCACAGCCATGTCAGTGATGAGAGGCACTGTCGGCCCACCAGAGGCCACCACGCCTAGGGATGCTCCCTGCAAACCCGGGGCAGGTGTCCTGCGCCTGCCGGGGGCGGAGGGCAGAGTTGCCAAGGGACACCCGGCCGGTCGATGCCCACCTGTGTCGGGAGTCGCGGAGGGCTCGGTAGAACATCTCAACAAACGCTCCTAGACAGACGGGCCGCGGCGAGCTGGAAGTCGATCAAACACCATTAAATACCACACAGCCAAGGCCGCGGCTGCATCACAGCAAAGCAAATAAATAGCAGCCCCCACCAGGAGCTGGGCAGCCCCTCAATTTATGCCGCCCGCCCCCAGAAAACTTGGTTAGGTCCCTGCCCGTGATGCTCAGGATTAGCAGGTGCCTTTGGAGGACAGCCAAGCGGGTGAGGGGGATCGCAGCCTGCCGGGGGCAGGGGCCCGGGGGACATGGCCTCCCTCCAAGAAGGGACGGGGCGGTAATCCCCCTTTAGCATGCAGCCGGGAGGTCCACCACCAGGCCTAACTGACGCCGCCCCTCAGTGGCGTCCTATTGTTCCCCCTCCAAGCGACAGAGGATGCACCACTCGGCACGTTTCAATCTAAATGCAGATGCGGGTCCAGCAGGAGCCACCGTCCACACCCACTTGGGCAGGAGGACCGACAGGGAGGAGGGGCCCAGAGACCTGGGCAGGGGGCAGCACCAGCCCGGGGTGGGGGTGAGGGCTTGGACCCGCTTCACGTCAGCCACCGTCAGCAGGGTCTGGAGGCAGTAGCAGCAGGGGCAGAGGGCCAGGTGCCTGGAATGGGCGTCCGCCACATTCCCCTAGCGCTGCGCTGCCTGCCCAGGGCCCGCAGCGCCCCTCATAGCCGCTCCCCCTGTGGCTGCAGCCCCATGGAGGAGGCCGCCCCATGTCCACTGCCCGCTACCTTCTCTCAGCATCATCATGGGCCCCACCCTGCTTACTGCCCCTCTCTGTGAGTCTCACAGTCAAACTCCTGGAATAAGAACCTGGCAGTCTGGCCAGAAGCCAGGCATCTGGACCCCCTGATGGGCAGATCTGGGGCCAGCACGTGGTCAGAGAGCAGGCTCAGGAGCCAGACCAGCCCCGACCTAGTTCAAGTCCCCGTGCTGCCCATTCAGCTGAGTGACCTGCTCGAGGAATGTGACCCCACTGCCCGGCACAGGGCCCGCACACAGGAGGCACCAATGATGGTTACCACTGGCCAGCCAGACCTCCAGCCCTGGGACCTGCCAGTAGCCAGAGAACAGAGAGCCAGGCTTCGGGACGACTGGGAATCTCCCATGGCCACTGGCTGGGGTCAGGGCAGGATTCAGAGACCACGCTCGCGGGAATGATGGTTGGACCAGAATCCCGCATGTTGGTGTCCACTCCAGCCAGTGTGCCACCTTGAGCAGTGCCTCTGCCTCTCTGAGCCTCCAGTCACCAGCCACCCATCCTCACAATGCCAGGAGAAGGACATGATCTTGTCACCCTGTTAAAGTCCCCCTAGGATTCCCCATTGTCTCTAGACTGAAGTCTGAGGCTGCTCGGTCCAGCATGCAGCTTCTTTCCCAGGCTCTCCACCCTTCCCCACCATCACTGAGACTCAGAATCCATGCTCCAATCTTATTGAACAATTTGTTCTTCCCCAGCAATTCCAGATATCCATGCTGCTCCCTCAGGTTTCTTCACTCTCTAGCTCTGCCTAGTGAACTCCTATTGATACTGCAAGACCCTATCCAGATGGTCCCTCCTCTATGAAACTGTCCATTATTCTTATAAGTGAAGCTAAGTCACATCTTCCTCTGGCCTTAGTGAGAGAAAAGTCCAATGTCACTCCTTTCTAGGAACTACTCCTGGCTCTCCACCCCCACGGCTAATACAATAGCTGTTGTGTTAGTACAATGAGGCCCCACTACCCTGGCCCCAGCTGGTTAATCCTGAGAGAGTCACATGATTCAAGTTGGGCCAATCAGAGCACTTCGCTGAGACTACTGGAACCAGAACTGGGAAAGAAAATTTCATCTCTCTCTGGTGGCCAAAGGTGTAAGGTACATAATTCAAGAGCCTCCAGCTGTGTGCCTGCTGCAAAGTGGAACAAACCAGGAAGAGGCTTGAAGCCCCACCTGGGAGGCCAGAGGCCAGGTGTTTCCTGCAGACCTTTGGGCTCAGGTCCCAGTGACCCCTGAAGCCCAACTGCCTCCTGCCCTTCTCGTTCCTGAGGGATCAGCCATCCTTGGATTCCATACGACGCCCAAGCCTGGTCCAGGAAACCCCGTAGTCTCAGCTGCTGTGAGTGTTTCTGTCTCTGCCAACCGGAGTCCTCATCAATGGGGACAGCAAAGTCCCCTTCCCAGCTGACAGCCCCCGTAGGGCCATCCACCAGCCCCCAACGAAGGCTCCGTGCAGGCCTCCCACTCACATGGGCTCCGGCCAGGCCCTGGAACTCATGCTTTTATTTAATTTTTTTTTAATTTTCTTTCTTAAAGAAGACCCCCGCCCGGGGGGGAGGGTATAGCTCGATGGCAGAGTGCGTGCTTAGCATGCACGAGGTCCTAGGTTCAGTCCTCAGTACCTGTATTTAAGAAGGAATAATAAGAAAGAAACCTAATTACCTCCCTTCCCCACAAAAAACAAAATATAAATAAATCATTTTTTAAAAAGACCCCCCAAAATCACATAAGCTTCAGGCCCCACGAAATCTACCCCTGGCCCCTGAAGTCCGTGACTCCCCGGGGACTCAGGGCTGCGCCTTGTGTGCCTCTCTTGGCCAGGTGCCCAGCCCACAGAAGACGCAGGCCCTGTGGACACGACCCCATCCGAGCCCCCGGGGTCCTGTGAGCCACAACCAATTTCAAGCTTCCTGGCCTGGTCACCTTAATAACGCAGGCACGTGAGCGAGAGCGGAGACAGCAGCTGGCGGCACCTGCAGGTCTGCGCTACGGTCTTGTTCTAACAGAAGCGTGTCCTTAGCAAGGAGTCGGGGACGTGCTCTCCCAGGGACAACACATGCCTTATGGCAGTGTTGTATCTGCCCCAGGCCCTACAGGGGGCCATCTCGTCAGACCAATGTCCTCAGTGGCCAGGGGGACCTGCCCAGTTCTGCCCTGAGGAGCCCATGCAAACATCCCCACCCCGATCCGCGAAGGAGCCGGGGACCCCAGTCCCCCAACCAGGCCCCTGCACCACTGCTATGAAGCCATCATGCTCACTAGGGCTCCTGCCACTAAATCAACCCCTAACGAGCTCCCCCTGATTTCTCCAAGGCAACTGTGGCCACACAAAGTGCAACGTAAATGTTAATAAGACGACGGCCGTCCAGAAGCCCAGGAACGGGCGCGTGGGAAACGATAATTCATCCTGCGTTTGCCGAGGCAGGCCAGGCTCACACACCAGGGACAAGCTGGCCTCTGTAACTTAACTGGCGCCCTCTTAAAGGCACAGCAACCTGCTCCCGGAGAAAGCGGCCTCCTCCGCGGCAATGCGATCTTGTGACATGGGAACAACACACGCCGGGTCCCCACAGCAGGTGAGACGCAGCCACATGGAGGGAGTTCTCCGCAGGGTCAGCAGGTGGGGCCAAATGCAGCAGCCATGCTGGGGACAAGCTGTATAGACGCAGCCTAGTTATTTTAACAGCCAGCTCAGCATCCCCAAGGCAGAGGCAGACGGATCAACCACGTCACCCAGGACAAGAGTGGCCACCTGAGAGGCGTGTGGCGTTTTGCTGCAATCATGCCTGACCCCCACCACCGCTGGGTCTCATGGGTGTTACTGACCCAACTTGCAGGTGAGAAAACTGAGGCTCCAGGAAGCATCGGCTGCTCTTAGGGAGAGAACTGGAGTTGGGGTCCTAAGCACGCCGGCCCGCCTGCCAGCCACGCCGCCCACAGAGGCCCGGTTCCCCAAAAGAGACCAGCCAGGGTGACGGGGGCAGAGGGGCCCCAGGGCCCCAGGGATGGTCAGGCAAGTCCTACCCTTGGTCTTCCTTGGCAAGGAAGGTTGGGAGCCTCAATCAAGGTCGCACAGCAAGGTCAGGCTGACCTTGACCTCAAGCCAGTGCCTTCTCCTCAACCCCAGGCTGGGGTGGGGGGGGGGCTTGGGAAGGGGTCTTCTCAGCCATTTTCAGAGTCCCCTGGCTTCCTGGACTCCCCACGTTTCACTAGGGCTCAGTCCACCCCTGGTGTCCCACCCAGCTGGCCCCCATGGCCCACAGGACTCCTGGGGCCAAGGAACCTGCTTGGACCACCACTTTCTACCTACCTGGCTGACATCCTCAGTGTCTCCAGGTGACACCCACACCTGGCAGGGCAGGGCCAGGTCATTCAATGACGAAGGTGGCCGTGTCGGAGGGCTTCCCCACTCCCAGGGACCACAGCACCTTCTCTGGCCCAGGAGTCCACACACACCGTTGGTCACAGCCACCCTGTCCCCTGCCAGTGAGACAGGGCTGAAGCCACATGGGCAAGGCCACCTGAGGCAGTGGGCAGAGCCTGAGGTCCCCAGACCCAAGGCCGACGGGCACAGTGTGGCCAGGTAGGTCTGAGGCAGGGCACCCCCACCATGAGACGGAGTTAAGAAGCCCGCCTTGCCAGCCGGGAGGGCTCAGCCTGTGCCCCTGGGCCCCTGAAGTGGCCGAATCTATGGCCAGAGCCTGGTGGGCCCTCTATAGAGCCCCCTCCTGTGCGTCCCACTCTTCCTGGGTCACCTCAGACCTTGTGCCCGTTAGCCAACAATGCCTGGCTGTCCCGAGCTGACATCTGACCTTGGGGTCATGGACCCCAGCCCAGACCACCCTCTCTGAGCTCCTGGAGCAGATCAGATCTAACCCCTTAAGCTGCCAGCCCATGGTGAGGGACGGGCTGGGGAGGGGAGGCTCGATGAGTCTCTTTGGAGATGTTCCCCAGATACTAAACAGCAGAGTCTCATGAGCGGGTCCAAGTCGTGGGAAAGAGTTGGACGCTGGGGGCCCCCAGCAGCGGGCTGGGGACCAGAGGCCAAGCAGACAGGGAGCCACGCCCGCAGAGACCATGCCCTCAGGACAGGCCATCACTGCAGGGAGTTTGGGGTTTGTGTTTTGCTGTGACTACGGTTCGGCTATAAAGGGACCCTCGCCAGGGTCCTTGACTCATCAGAGGAGGAGGAAGGGCCGGTGGGGTGGGGGACAGCGGGCCACGTGTCCAGCCTCCCAGGAGGCGAGGTGCAGGTACAGGAGTATAGCTGCGGGCTGGTGTCCCCTCCTGCCCTGCGGTGGCAGCTACGCTCCCTCCAGTCAATGAAAATCCATCCGGGTTTAATGAAAATGTTAACCTCAATTTCACCTGGTTTCCTCTCTGCGCCACCAAGGTCTGAGCACAGGGAGGACCATCCCCAGGGCTGGAGGATGTCCCGCAGCCCCCAAGCCACAAGCAGACCCATCCCGCGGCCAGCCCGACGCAGTGGGCTCCGTGGAAGCCAAACAGGCCCCGCCAGCACCCCCTGCCCCGCCTGCTCCCCTCCCCTGCCCCAAGCTGCCTAACACCTCCTGCGGGGGCTGCACCCGGGCACAGCCTGGGCCGTGGGCAGTTTCTAGCGATGGAGGCGCACTGGGGGCGGAGGCCCTGGGAGCAGGTCTTTAACCTGCTCACCGAGGAAAGCGGGAAGGGCTTTTTCCAATTACCTCAAACACAGGAGTCTGGGTTTCCATGTCAGAGAACACACATTTCATCATCTTTATCTCCTCTGTCAGGGCCCAGAGCGGATGTTTCACTGAGGTCCCAGGAGGTGGCTCCATGCAGAGTAATCAGAGCCGGGCTCCGAGCCACCCAGCTGACCGGCAGGAGCCAGCCTCCCAGATGGTCAGATGGCAGCGGGTGGTCTGGGGGGGGGGGGCGGACACTAAGGAGGGGACTGCCCACCTCCAGGAGATGGACTCCCAGCAAACCTGAGCACCCAGGTGCCAGGGCAGAGGGCCTTGCAGGCATCAGGTTAGTCACTGCCCCAGAGCCTTTCCAAACCCAAACCTGCGCTGGTCACCCCTCAACCTGCGACTGTCCAGACTGCCCTCCCCATCTGCAGGACGGAGTCCACCTCTTCACCTGGCAACCAGTCCTTCAAACATCTCTCGACGCCCGCCCGCTCAGGGCCCAGGCTGCCATGTCCTTCATCCCCTGGGCTTGTCCACAAGGTGTCCCCACCTTGCACTGAGAGCCCACCTGCTCTTCCCGCCCTGGATACCGATCTCCGATCCCAGGACTGGGCCCAGGCCCTGCACCTGGGAGCTTCTGCGCCGTCCCCCACCCACCCACGGGGGTCTCCCGTCCTGGGACCTCCCCTATCCTGGCCCCCTGCTGGGGAGCGAGCTCCCAGCGGGCAGACCCGGCTCTGACGCCTTTCAGGAGCCTGGGCCCAGCTCAGGGCCGGCGCACAGCCGGCGCTCAGGGCACACGAGCTTCACTGAGCCGAGGAGCAGAGAGAAGATGCCACCAGCTCTCGCCCGCCCCCCATAGCCAGCTGCCAGTGCCGCCCCGGGGCGTGGGGAGCTGCCTGCAGGTAGAGCCGGGAGGAGCAGGGTCCCGCGGCTCTGGGCGCTGTGGCCGGGGGTGCGGGGAGCCGCGGGGGCCCAGCAGCCTGTGGCTCCAGGTCCCAAGCCTTCTGAGAAGCAGCCACCTTGGCCCCTACATACAGATGGGGACGCTGAGGCGCGGAGCACTCAGCGACCTGGCCCGGGCCGCGGGGGCTGGAAGGGAGTCCAGGACCCCGCTGTTGTCTCCCCTCGGGTTTGAACCTGCTTCGAAGTACAGCAGACCCCCCTGCTCACTCCGGAGGACCCGCTACAGAGACACCCTTCACCCTGCCTGCCCTGCAAAGAGCGAGTCGCCCCCTGAGGGATGGGGAGCCCTGGCACCCCTGCACGGCCCAGGTCCCAGAGGGACAGCAGCATCCGGAGGAACACTGACAGGGACTGTGTGTCATCAGCCTCGGGGCAGCCCCTCCAGATGCAGGCAGCCCCCAGAGAAGGTCCCCCAGGAGGCCCCAGGGCTATCCCGCCTGCAGGGGGGAACGCGCCCTCCCAAGGACCTGGCCCCAGAGCCAAACATCACTTGGGGCTGAGTCAACAGGACCCTCCCGCTGCCTTGCCGAAGCGCCTGGCTGTAAATCCACGGCTGGAATCATCCCCGAGCCGGGAGCCTCGGCATACGAGGGGAACGTATATCAGCTTCCTCCCGGCCAGCCCCGGCCCCGTACCCGGGGCTCTGTGTCGCCAGCCCGCCAAGGGAGCTGAGTTATTTATGGACGTGGAAACCAGAGACACATGGCAGCCACAAATTGAGTCCCTCCTGCCCACTCGCCATGTCACCCCCATTTATCCAGGATGAGGTGGGAAGCTGACACCGTCCCCGAACCTGTCCCCGAGCTGCCTTATTTACCGACAGCCCGGGGCTTCCAGCCATTGCGGGCTCCGGGCTGCCACCACCCACTTCCTGGATGCCGCCAGGGCCAGCCTCTCTCACAGAGGCTAGAATTCCAAAGTGGACGGGGAAGGGGTAGCCAGCATGTTATTGCTGCTGAGGGGGTGGTGGCAGGGTGGTCCCATCTCGGTGACACCTGCAGAGGGACACTGGGCACAGCCCTGGTGTGAGCAGGGTTTCTGGGCAGATGCAGAACCAAAGGGAACACTCCTTCCCACCGAGTCTCTCCAAGGGAGGACGGACCATCACACCCCCCGCCTGGCCTGGTGCCCCCGCTCTGTCGAGGAGCCCCCGCCCCACCCCCCGGAGCCCCACACAGAGAGGAGGCCCAGCCCTGCCTCCCATCTGGAGCCCACCCAGACACCCGCAGGCCCCTGATCGCAAGGTCACCAGGCGCTTTGTTAAAATTCATCACCATGTTCCAGGCCCCCCTCCCACCCCCCAGCCAACTGTCAGCCACTGCAGCCACGAGGAGGAGGCGACCTGTGAGCTCGGACACCTGCCAAGACCTCTGTCGCTGCCACATTAAAAGGGGCCACAGGAGCATTTGCCACTGATAGCATCCCCAGCCTGTCGTTAAATATCGATAAAAGGCGAGTTGGGGACCAAGCTATGCAAACTAGGTATCGATCTTCCCAGGCGGGGCTGAGATAATGAGGGGCCAAGGAGGCCCGGACGCAGGGAGCACGGGGCCTTGGGCCCAGCAGGCCCTGGGGTCCCGGCACCAGAGGAAGGGGCGGGGCCGGGGGGGACGAGGCAGACGTCCAGCTGCCAGCTGTCCTGCCACTGCCCCTTGGCTGAGGGAAGGCGCCGCTTCCCCAGGCCAAACCCCAGGAGGGGCCTCAGCTCCAGGAGTAGAGAGTCTCCCACACCTGGATCTGAATTCCAGCTCTGCTGCCGGCAGGTTTTGTTGTTTTCTGTTTTTTGTTTTTTAATAGATGCATTTGGCTTTTTTTTATCTTAAAACAATTTGCGTAGTAAATGTTTAGAAGTGAGTGGCAACGTGTATATTCTTGAAAATCCCCTTTGTAAAAAACCTCAAAGGACTGAATCATGTATGCACTTGCAAGAACAGGGATGCTGCCACATTCAAGAAGGAATAAAAATGTCTCCCTTTCGACTGAAATGGCGGCAGCTCAACATGACTCCCCTCTGACTGTTGAAATCAAGCCGGAAATCGTCACGCAGGAACCAAGCGGGACAAGCGAGGAGCACGGTGAGTGGGAACAAAAGCTTCTGAGAGATTTCCTGCGCTTGCTACAGAAAGGAACATTCTCTAGAACATTCTGACGCCCGGCGTTGCCGCAGGAGACAGCCCTGGGCACCCTCGTCTCACTGAGTGCACGCGGCCCGCAGCCTGCTCCCGGCCCGTCTTCCCAGACCAGCTCGTGACCCCACAGATGCTGGGCCCAGGCCCCCACGGGGAGCCCCCAGCCCGGCACGGTGCCCTCTGTCTAAGACACCAGTGGGGACATCCTTCACGCCAGAGAGATTCTGATGCAAAATGGCTCCTTTCTCAAGTGTGGTTTCTTGAAGAAGCAGCTGCTTGGGTATCAGGAAACCTCTATTTTCCAGAAACAGACCTCCCGGCGGGAATTTCCTGGCCGAGCTCCCTCCACGTGGTGGTGGCCGCGGTGACAGTGGCGGCGGTCATGATCAGCGTGGGAATTAACCTGGAGCAGGCCACTGTTGTGTCTCCTCAGCCGACACTTCCCAGCCCACCGTCCCCCCACACTGAGGTGACAGTGTTCGAGGTGTGGAAACCAAGGCCGGGTAGCGGGACCAGGCTGGCTCTGCTCTCCCACACAGCAGGGACAACGCCGGCTCCCAGACCCTTTCCTCCCACAGACCCGGGCAGCCCTGTGGGCAGGAGACCCCACTCCAGCCTGGGAAGAGCCCCACCCAGGAAGTGGCACCAGCACCCCATCCGTCCCTGCAGAGGGGGGTGGGCCTTCCAGGAGGGGGTCAGACCTCCTTTCCTGATGGCCTTCCAAAGGCCCATTCCCTGTGGGGACAGCATCCTCCCCACCCCCACCCACACCTCCAGGGCTTTCTCTTGCCTGGGAGCAAGAGAAAAAAGGATTTTCCTGCCCCTCCATCACCCACAGAAGGGCGGCCGGAGCTGTGTGACCCCCCTGCCTGCCTGAGGTGGAAATCCAATTGGCAGTCATCTTGCTCACAGCGGGGGCTCCGCATCGCTGTCACTCCCAAGGGTCAGGGGATCACTCTGCAGAGAGCCCTTTGCACCAGTGGCCACATGTGCCCAGTTTGGGTAGGGACTGTCACTGACAGTCCTCAGCACACCCAGGAGGTCCTACAGGCCTCCTGTCACCCACTCCCAGCCTGCGGGTCCCCCCAGCTGATGACAGTGCCTCTCCCCAGCCATCATCGACCCAGCAGGTCCTAAAACCAAATCTCTGCACCCCCAGCCCAGGGGCTCTACAGGGGAGTGTCCAGGGAAGGAGCTGGGGCCCTGGGCTGCCCCCTCAGCCCCACCCCCACCCCCTCCACCCGGAGGACAGGGACGGGGTGCTGCTTGCAGCCGCTGCCCCTCCGCTGGCCTCACCAGCCTCCTCTCCCAGTTCATCCCAAGGCGCTAAGAGGGCAGCCCCAGCAGGATGGGGGCGTGGGGGGCTGAAAGCCGTTTCCCATTAACCCTCCCCACCCTTCCCGCTCGTCTGCTCCTCTCTGCCAGAAATCAAGCTGCACGCCTAGCCTTTGTCCTGTTCACCACAACACTGACTGGTAGAAACAATTCGCACAACAGCCGAACGCCCTCGGAAAATGCGGTCCCTGGGCAGAGCTCGGCCAAGGTCCTCTGGGCTCCCCGGGGCTCTCGGGTGAGGAGCTAGCCCAGCAGGACGGGAAGGTGTGACCTCGGAACCAACTTGCGCTGCAAAATGTGCTCGGAAACCACCCCCAAGGGAGACAGAAAGGTCTAAAAAGAAACATACAGTGTCGCGCAGGGAACTGGATCCAGTTTCTTGTGATGAGCCGTGACGGAGAAGAAACTGAAAGCATAGATACGCATGTAGGCGTATGTATAGTTGAATCGATTTGCTGTACACCTGAAACTCGTTGTACATTGACTACACTTCAGTAAAAACTGGGTTAAAAAAAAAAGAAGAAAACTACAAATGTGAATGAACTCTCCTGCACAGAAAATTGATCAGGCAATTCGATTGTCTTTGAGGCTGAACATAGCCCCAGAGATAGGCAGTCCCAATGCTGGAACGTGGGAGTGGGACCTTATTTGTTAAAACGGTCTTTGCAAGTGTGGTTAAGTTAAGGGTCTTGCGGTGGGGCGGTTACCCTGGATTAACCTGGATTTCTCGGGGCGGGGCAGGGGGTTCTAAATGCATCATGTGTACTTTATCTGAGGGAGGCAGAGGGAGATTTGATCAGACGCAGAGGAGGAGGCCACGTAAAGGTGGCGGCAGAGACGGAAGGGACGCAGCCACAAGCCCAGGAAGGTGGTCACCCCCAGGAGCTGGAGGGGCAGGAAGCATCCTCACCTAGAGCCTCTGGAGGGAGCTCGGCCCGGCCGACACTTCGGTTTCAGCATGGTGATACTGATTTCGAACTTCTGGCCTCCAGATCCTGGAGAGGATACGCTTCGGTTCTAAGCCTCCTGGTTGGCAGTAATTTGTTACAGCTGCCACAGGGAGCTGATACAGGCAGGACGTGTCTCCAGAAAAACACCCCATGGGTAGCATGTTAGTTTCTGGTGCTGTGTGACAGGTCACCACAAACTCAGCGCCTTAAAACCGCACCCACTGATGACACACGGTCAGACAGCCAGCGTGGCCTGGTCTGCACTCCGACCGGATTGCGGCGTCGCTGGGCTGCGCTCTCCTCTGAGAGTCCCAGGGAAGGCGCCTGGCCAGGCTAGCTCTGGTTTTGGCAGATTTCAGCTCCCGGAGGCCCAGGGCTGAGGCGCCCCCTCTCCCTCTGGCTATCAACCGGAGTAGGGGAGGGGGTGCGGTGGGGGCAGCCAGCAAAGGCCACTTGTCACTGGCACCCCCACCGTGAGCCACAGTGACGTCCAGGCTCCTTCTCCTGCCATCAGCCCGACGGGGAAGCCCTCTGCTCTGACGGCTGTGTGATCTGCTCAGGCTCACCGAGGGGCCTCCCCGTGCTGAAGTCAGCGGATTCATGCACAGCCTTAATTCTGAGGTCCCTTGTGTCCTGTTACAGAACGTAAGACAGAGTGGGGGCCCCAGGGCCATCCTGGAACCTGCCCACCCCAGGCTGATGAAAACAACCATAGAGATAAGGTGGATGAAACACTGTGAATCAACTACATCTCAGCCTAAAAAAGAGAGAGAAATCGCCAACAAACGGATTCAACGTGGCTGAGACTAGCAAGAGGTAATTACACACCCTTGTTTTCCCAAATATATTTACTCTCTAATTTCCGTTATCTTACAGTTCTCTTAAGGAAATTTGACAGTTGTCTTTAGCCCTTTTATTTTTATCGCAATGGTAATGTTATTTGGAAAAAATCTGTTCATGGCCACTTTGCAAAGTGATTCAGAAAAACTTTTCAGTCTTATACTACGAACTCATCAAAATATTCATTTACATGCTAGAAAAAGAAAAAATGTCCAGAAAATAAAGTGTACAATTTCAGTTAAAAATAAATTTATTTTTCAAATTCTAAAAGAAAAGAAATAAGGTCAAAGAGCTCAGGGCCCAGTGTCTTCAGGTCAGAACAACAGGACAACCAAACCCAGGCCACGTCTCCCCCAGGGCCTTCCCCCGGCGCCACCCCCCACCTCCCACCATCCTCGGTCAGGTCCTCTGGGCCCTGTCCAGGGTCCACCCTGGGCCCAAGCCAACCACTCACTCCTTAGCGGGGCCTGGGGGGCTTCCCATCCCAGCGCTGTTGCACAGGCGGTGGGCCTCAGGGCTACGTCGGGGGCCGTGTGCTCAGCACCCAAGGGCTGCATGCGAGAACCCTGCACCCTCCAGATCTATCCAGTCCCTGAGTGCAGACAGCAGGGGTGCCCCAGCCAGGAGCCCTCAGCCCTCTGTGCCCACACACCCAGCCACACGCTCCTGTGACCCTCCACCGAGGGTGTCCCCGGCCACACCCCCGGGAGCAGCCCAGCCAGCTCAGGTGAGACAGCAATGTTTTGTGTCACTGCTGGAGGGCCCCCCCAAGGGCCTGCCTCTCCTTTGTTGGCTTGTTCCCTCCACATCTTGCCCCTCGTCTGCTGGTGACCCAAGGCTCGTTCTCTAAGTTCACCACTAGCCCTGAGTCTCAAGGTGCATCTCGGGGGAAACCCAACCTCAGAGTGAGAGCTTGGACCCAGAGGACGCAGACCCCTTCACGAAGGAAGAAACTGAATCAGAGACATGAAATAACCTGCCCACGATCACAGAACTGATTATTTGCAAGAGTAGGAACCAACCTCAGGGTCTGGCTACAAGGCCACCCTCTGAGCTACCAATTCTGTGCTTTTGCCAAGGCCGCCTCCTCCCTGGGCCCTGTGCCTCCCCAGTGGGTCAGGGGCTGCCTCGAACTTCCGTTCCCTCAGAAGCATCCGTGCACAGCTCGGACCCTTCTGGCCAGCGAGCTCAAGACCCCAACAGACCCGAGACGCTGGTGGCGGGCTCACGGCCTCCCTGAGCACCCGAGGCAGGACCCATGGGTCCCCACAGGCCCCAGCGCCACTCAATCTGTCACCGATGGGCCGGGCGTATCTGCGAGGTGGGAGCTGCGGGATTTATGTACTGAAAAGTCTATTTCTACAGCTGACAGTAGTTGAGGAGCAATTTCTCCACCATAAATTCTGCCTCCAGCACCCGGGGTCTTCTTTCAGCTGATTTGTCACATTCTAAGCTTCCCCCAGAGGTCAGAGTCCCATCATGTGCCTGAGAGGCGGGCCTGCCTAGGGCGGCCGTTGTGATGGGGGGCGGAGGAGTGACACACAGGTGTCGGGGCGAGACGTGCACGCAGCCTGCTCAGAGGGGACCACGGATGTGAACTCGGGGGCTGGAGTCAGTTCCATAAGTGATGCCCTGGAGGTTCCTGGCAAGAAGGGAAGCCAGCCCCGTTCATAGACCCCTAACAGCTCTCGGCCTCCCCCAGCTACTCGGCCCCCGGCCTCCAGGTGTCGGGTCAGCCTGCCTTGCCGTGCACCTGGCTCTGACCAGGTAGCCCAGACCCGCCCCCAGGGGGACCCCAGGCCACTTGGCTCTGGCATGTCCTGCTGTGACCTGCCCAGCTCCCCCTCCCGCCCACACTGGCTGGCCCTCCTGACCCTCCTCAGCCCATCCCCTGTCGCCAGCCCCCTGCCCACTGGCCCCTCAGTCCTGCATCCTGGAATTCCACCCCCATGCCCCAGGTCTTCCATCACTGGACCACGAGCCCCCAGTGCACTGCTCCTCTGGGCCGGGATGGGACCCTCCCTGAGCTCTTCTGAGGTCCTACTGAGTCCTGGCACAAAGCCACACCATGGGCATACTGACTGGTGGAAAGGAGAGGCACTGACTGGGTTCACGCACACCGGCAGTCGAACTGAATCCTCAGTTTGACGGTAATTTCGGCAGAGCTGCAATTAAAACGCATTTGGGAAGCACTTACTTGTGTCTAATTAGACCTTGTTGGGTTTCTATGGAGATCCCTTCAGTGGTAACAGAAGATCACCGTCCCCGCCCTCTCCAGCGACCGTGGACGTGGGCGACGGGGAGGCACAGGGACAGAGCTGGCCATGACAAGCCAGGCAGTCCCTGCCAGACAGGCCTATCAACAAGCTCTCTGGGGGCCTCCCAGTGGGGAGGCCCTGTGGGGCTGAGCTGGCCGAAACAGCTGCAGGCTTCCCCAGAGGGGGTGCAGCCTCACCGTCCCCCGGAGCTCCGGCCCAGCCCTGCACAGAGGAGGCGGTGCCAGCCCCCCTCCCCAGCCTGGCGGGAGCCCCTGGGTTGGTCCAGGACAGTTCAGCTGCTTGTGGCCTCCCACCTGCTCCGGGCAGAGTGGCTAGGTCACCACCACACACTGGCACACCAGCCAGCCACCAGACCCAGACAGACAGATGGACAGAGGACGAAAAGCTGCAGAGACAGGCCTCTCCAAAGGGAGCACAGATGGCCTTTGGGGTCAGTGTCCTGCGTCTGTTCGCACTTCTGTGAATGCCACGAAGCCGCCCCCCTCCCTGCCGTGTGACACCCACACACGCTTTAGAGGGGCCCGTGGGCTGCATGAGGAGATGGGGGGGGACAAGCAGTGAGGCCGGCAGCACCCGGGGGCCATTGGGGTGGGCACCCACTTTTTTGATAAGGAAACGGAGGCAGATCCCTCAGCCCAGCAGAGGGAGAGGTTTGTGCTGGATCGGGCTGGTCAGTCTCCCTGGCCCCTGCTCTCCCAGGCCCAGCAAATGCGACAGGCGGGCGGGGCTGCAGAGGGCACCAAAGAGGCAGAGGGCAAGGAGCCGGACGGGGCAGATGCCAGTGGGCGCAGCCCGTGTTCAGGGCTGGCCTGGCGCGGGGCAGGAAGGGAGGGAGCACCCCTCCGAACTCCCGGGGCTCAGTGCTGGGGCGGGGTGCCACCAGAAGCCCCCAGAACATCCCGTGAAAGAGCTCCCCACCAGGCCCTACCCCTCCCCCTCGCAGCTGACACCACCTCCAAGGCCAGCACCCCGAGACCCCCGCAGGGCAAGGCCCAGGAAGCGCTGTCCGCCCAGCCCCGGGCCTCAGCCGGCAGCCCAGCCACAGGCGCTGGGGGGCGAGGTTCTCTCCCGGTCCGGAGCTTCTCCTCTGTGATGGACCTGGTACGAGCCTCTCCCAGGGTTGGCAGGACTGAAGCTGGGTGTGTCAAGTCTAAGCTAGAGGCTCCATCACCATGGGTGTCACCTTTCGAGAATTCAGTCCCCTTCACCTGGCACCAACGGAGCTCCGCGGAGCTTGAGTGGAGACGCGGCCGGGGAACAGCCGCAGCGGCCAGGCCTGCCCGTCTGCTGACTGTACCCCCTGCACTCCAGCAGCATCCTCATGAGCCCTCAACACTCTGAGTCAGGGTAGGGGGCTGTTTCTCCCCACCCCTGGCCACCAGCCTGAGAGCAGCGCCTGGCTGGCCCTAAGGCCACATCGGCGTTCCCTCTTCCCGCTTGCGTGGACAGGGTGCCCAGAAACACCTGCATGGGGCCACCTCTGCTTGCCTCGGGCCCCAGCCCTCCTGGACAGCCATGAGAGGGTCCACCCTGTGTCCCCTGAGATGGATAAATGACAGGACAAGAGACCGGGAGAGACAGAAGGGACAAGCAGGTAAACAAGGGGGAGGGCACAGGCACTGTGAGATCCACACAGCCTGCCAGCCCTTAGGGTGGGTCCCGGAAACACCCCAACAGGAGGGGAGGGGTCTCCAGGCTGCACAGACTCCGGGGAGAGGCTTCCTGAGCCAACTCCCATGCAGGTCAGAGCCTCTGCAACTTTCCAGGAACACCCAGCTTAGGACATCAGACCGTCACCAAGCTGGGCCCCCAGGCAGGTTTCAGAGCCAGGTCCACCCCCAGGGGCCTGCAAGGGGCACCTGCCCAGGGCACCTTCCTTACTAACACACCATCAGGTGGGCTCTGAGAACCACCGAGAAGTTTCACGAGACAGCACGGAGCTCCACACACAGGACAGGCGCGCTGCTCCACCTCCCCGAGACGCGGGTGCCACAGTGAGTCTGCAGGTGGGAGGTGTCCAGGATCTGCCCGCTCCGGGTGACCAGCCTTCCCCCCACACAGGGGACGTCCCAGGACAGGGGCACCAGACCTCCCACAAGCCTCCCTGGCCTCTGCTGCGCTGCCCACTCTCCTTGCCAGGCGCCCTCGCCCTAGAACGGCCTGCCCAACTCCACTGCCCCTTAACCCCAAACACCCCTGACCCAGACATTACTGTGTCCTCCCAGCACAGCCCTAGGCCAGGCTGAGGTCCTTTCTGGATCCTCCCGGCCTCTGTCTGGCATCCTTCTCTTAGGGCCCCTGCACTCTGGATCATAATGGCCTGATTGTGTGACCCCACAGGGTAGGGTCAAACTGGGCACAGCTATGTTGGGGGAGATACTGTCAGGAGGAAGGACAGAGGAAAGGTGGGGAGGACAAATGGATGGGTCAGGGGAGGCATGGAAGGAAGGGGAGGTCGTGGATGGATGGATGAGGGAAGGAAGGATGGGGAGGAGGGGAGGGGGACCGACTAACCAAAAACTCCCTCCCAGTGACAGCCCCCTGAGACAGAGCTGCAAAGTGATCCTACAGCATCCTTCCGCCCCGAGCTGGCCTCTGAAACCAACTCTCCTGCCTCCCGCCCCGTGGGGTGGAACACAGGAAACCCAGGAGAACCATCACCCCAAGGTGTGCCGCGACCCGGGGTCATCACCCTGACCCACTGCGGGCAGTGCAGAGCCAGAGGTCCCCCAGACAGCAGTGCCTCCTGCAGCCTCAGCCTCTCGCTGATGGCTTTGGCCTGACCATAAACAGGTGCAGTCCAGCTGGTCAATAAAGCTGGCGCCGTCGAGGCACAGGGCCACGGCAGGCTGGTGCTGGGTGGGGGATGGAGATGGGGAATCCAGCAGCCTCTGCCTCGAGGCCAGTGAGGGAACTGAGAATGGGGGAGACAGGCACATGGCCACCTCCTCCAGGTGCCTTCCCTGATTCTCCAGCTGAAAATGTTGCAGAAAAAAATGTGTTACAGCTCAGCGTTACAGCTCAGTTGTGACAGCAACCTGGGTCCAGGCGGGAGACCAAGCAGCACTCGGAGAGTTGGACACCTCAGGTTTATTACTCCAGCGGGCCCAGAGGACTTAGCACTCCAAGCTCTGGACCCCGTCTGTAGGTTTACACAGGCTTTCATAGGCTGCCAGTGTACACTTTGCAACATCACATGCAAATGAGGTATAACGAAAGTTGACTAATTAGGAACAAGCTTTGCAGAAATGGACAAATCAGGAGGGAGAGATAACCAATCAGGAGTGCGCTCCATGCAAACGAAGCACTACAAATGGACCAATCAGAAGTTAGGGAAATGGACCAGTCAGGAGTGAAGGATGTAACCAATCAGGAGTGAGCTCAGGGAACCAGTAGAATTTTAGGGGTAAGTTCCACGTTTCTAGAAGTAAGCCATTTCAGAGGCAAAGAATGAGATAGAGCCTCTGGGCCAGGGAACCGGATGGTGCCGGCAGGAGAGTAGTGGCTCTGCCTGGGGGTCCTGCCGGTCTTTTTATGGGGCTTCCCACCTCAAAAGTAACCTCTCCATCTTCTTCTAGAACTTTCCCTGGCCCCTCAGGCCACACATGCCGCACTCGCCCCTGTCCCCCGTCCCTATGTCCGCTATGCCTGCATCTTGTACCCCTGGAGCCCAAGGCCCCCAGCTTCCGTGTCTCACAGCCCCCGCCACGGTCCAGCCGGGGAACGTCTTGTCCATCACCTGTCTGCAGGGCAAGCAAGGCTGGGGTGTCCCAAACTGGGAGGTGACCCTGCACACCGTGTGACGGGCATCTGCCCGTCTGTCCCTTCATTTAGCTCACACACACACCCTAGCCACCAGCGAATCCCTGTCAAGTAATTAGCCGGACCTGATGCCACCCCATAGAAGCCCCAACAAGCTGGTTGGATGGACACGAGCGGAGCCAAGACCTTGGCAATCAGCCTCCACTGGGGGGGACACCAAGCACCCCCAGGACCAGGCGGGCGCTGGGCCGTGGTGGATGCAACCAAGACCCCTGACAGTCAGGCGGGGCCACCAGCTGCTGGCACTCACCTGGCTCAGAGGAGCACGGGAGGGGAGCAGGATGCACAGCAGGAGGGGCTCTCCCCACAAATCCCACACCTGCCCAGCTTCTGTTGGCCACCGCGCCTGCTACCTGCCGGGCAGGAGCCAGCTGTGCCACCAGCCTGGCAGAAGGCGTGAGGGCCGGCACATGTCTCGGCCTCAGGGGTCCCTGGGGAGCCACTGAGCCAGGCCCAAGAAGGCAGCCTCCTCCAGCCCCTCACTGCCCTCCCTCCCGGAGAAAGTCTAAATCAGCATTTAACAGCCAGGGGAAGGGCAGGGGCTGAGACGAAGAAGCCGAAGAAGCCGGCTTGGAGGAGGAATCTGAACAACAGCTGGTTTGTGGCACTTCCTGGGGAAGAAAGTAACTCAGGCACCGCCTGTGCAGAGAGGAAGCCCGCAGCGGGGGCTGCAGCCCTGCTGCGGGGGCCTCTGGTGAGCAGACACCGGCCCAGAGCGGCCCCAGGCCTGACCCGTCCTCCCTTCATCCCTCCACAGCCCCGCCCTGCCCGGGGGCTTTCTCAGCACTCACCTCCTGGGGTCTCAGTGCCCAGCCCGCTGGGAGACCCCATCCCCCAAGGCCGCACCGGAGTGGATGGAGCGGGCTGGGCTCTCCCAGTCAGGCTCCCCAGGAACACGGCACACCTGGGGGGCAGGGCAGAGGTGCAGGGAAGGGCTCCTGAGACACGCCTTGGGCGGCCTCCGTGGCAGGTGGCTGCAGGGCCCCGTCTGGGTCCCCAGGTTCCCTGCCCTCAGTGCCCATCCAGGCAGCATAAGGAGACGGGGAGCCTGGGCCTGGCCCTGGGGTCAGCCGGGGGGCCCTCCTGCCTTTAGCATCTACAGCCACAGCCTCGGCAGCTCCCTGCTGGGCTACTCACTTCTCCAAACCCCCTTGGAGGAACCCCAGCCCTGGCAGATTGGGCTGGGGTTAACCGTCCAAGTACTCAGCTCATCAGAGGTGTCAGCTCTGCCTCCTGGCAGCTCGGGGACCCTCAGTCCCCAGGACAGGGCACCCGCACAGGTCCTGAGCCCTGGCCACATCTTCCTCTGCACCGTGGCTGTCTTGTGGCTGCCTGGGGCGGGACTGAGGCTCAGACTCCAGCCCGGGTGCAGCCAGAGCTTGAGGGCCTCTTCTGAAGACAAAGGCCCAAGACTTCCCCCAACCCCCTTCCGCTTTCCCGAGGGGGACTGTAATTGCAGGCTCCAGGGACAGACAGGCCCTGCCACCGGGACGCAAAGCACCCACCGGCTGATCCCCCAACAAAGACCAGGCTGCACTCGGGCCCCATAATCCCCGTCCCTGTCTCTGGAGGGCACCCAGGTGCCCAGGCCAGGCCGGGCCTCCACTAAGAGGCTTTAATTGGTAGGCCCGCTCTGGGGGCCAGTCCCCAGGGCCACTCACACGGGCGCAGGTCGGGGGGTTGCGAGCCAGGGACTGGGGGCCTCCTCTCCCCCTGCTCTGGAGCAGGAGGGTCTGCCGTGAGCCCAGGGCTCACAGTGCTCAGAACCCTGCCTTCAGGCCCTGGGGGCCTCATCCATGGTTCCAGAAGTGGGGGGTGGTCAGCACCCCATGGGGCCCCCTTGACAGATGGAGATCAGGACGGATTTAGGCCTCACCCGTCTCCTCAGCATAGATGGGGGCTTCAGGCGGCTCCACAGACGTCCTGGGCACTAGCATCTGCCGTCTCGCCACCTGTGGGGAGACTGAGGCCCCCCTTCCTGACCTGAAGCGCATCTGACCCCGACACCTGGCATGGGACCATCGCACAAGAAGGAGTAAGAGTCTTTGTCCCAGACTCCACTTATGGGGGACCAGGAGAGGGAAGGAGCACCCCAAAAAGAGAGACTCCAGCCCAGGCCCTGAGAAGCCTCTGCTCCACCAGCCCCAGGCTCCCCAAGGGGCCCCGCCACCTCTGTAAGGGTCCTCAACCTGTCCCTCGGCCTCATCCTCTGTCCAGGGCCCTGGCCACTCCTCCCTGCTGGCTCTGCCTCTACATGGTGACCCTCAAGCCCTTCCTCCTGGAGGCCACAGTTCCCCTTCTAAAAGGTGATCTGAGCAGTTCCTACAATCTCCATCCCACTGTCGCCCTGCTAAGCCCACCCACTTGGACCCACCTCTGTCCTGCTGGGAGGAGTCACCTTGGGAACATACTGGCCTCTCCCGTGGTCTTAGGAGACAGACACCCCCACCTTGTCCTCACGGCGTCGGCACCGGGGCCCCCGGTCAGCAGAGAGCAGAGTCGTTCACAGACGCACACACCTGCCCACAGATACACACTCACGTGTACACATGCTCACATGCACACGCGCACATGCACACACGTGACTGGCTCTCCCACCTCAGGTGCCCTGTCTGCCAGGGTGCCACAGGGACGGAGCCCTGGATGGCCACTCAGGGCCAGCCCCGGCCCCCACCTGCATGAGCACCCTCCCTCGAGGTCTCCACACAGGGCGGGGGCTGACGGCTAAACGCCCCCAACACCCAGCGCCTGGCGCAGCAGCTCCGGGGACAGCGAGGAAGGTGCCCCAGAGGTGACTGATGGCCATGGCGCGGCGGAGGTCGGGCAGAGCACGAGACAGTTAGCTCTTAAGTGTGCCCATTGCTAACCCCAGACAGCCCCCCGCTTGGCGAGACAAAGGCGACACATTCCCCTCCACGTGCGTAATTTATCCTCCATGAGTGCTGGCGACAACCTGACAAATTAAATCTCTTTTCAATGTAATCTGTCTCTAATAGTTAGCAGAAAGGGGAAAGCCCTACCTGGCTTTGAATATTTAAACCTCCACATAAAAATTTTAAACCCCAGGAGCACGCGTGCGTTAAGGAACCTAATATTATCTTTAGGGAAGAGGTCTGCTGGCCCCGTTCACTCCCTGATGCAAATGTACCATTTTTATCTGTGGCTTACAGGCATGTCACAAATAGGATTACAAAAACCATTTCGTGAAATGGAAACGGACAGGATTTAATGGAAAAACCAAGAGCTGATACGAGATCCATTTTTCTTTAATGGTATTTCCAGCCAGAAGAGTCCCCTGAGTCACCTCCCAGGATGAACCCCCAGGACACCTGCCCCCACCCCCAGGAGGCAGTAGGAAGAGCTGAGGGACCCCGTAAGAGGGGCCCTGGTGAGAAGAAAAGACGGGCCACCAGCCAGCCTGGAAGCCATCACGCGACGCATCTGCCAGCAGAATTCACTTAACAGCTTCACTGGGGTCTGATTGCCGTGAACAACGTAATCTGCTGAGCTGGGAGTCCATCCTGGGGTCGTCTGGGGATGGCCCTCCAAGCCCAGGGTCCAGAAATGACCGCGCTGGGCACGCTGACCTGCGGGCCGGCCACACACCCAGAGGGGTGTCTGACATGGGGGCCACCCTGTCTGTCTGTCCTTCTGCCCATCTCCCTGGCACCCCACCAGCCGGTACTGCCCGAGTCACACCCAGCGGGTGGTGCAGTCACCCCCAAGTCCCTCGCCCCCTTCCTCCTAGGTTGCAAAGGAGACAGAATTCCAGAGTCTTCTGTTGTGGCTTCCCGGGAACCCTCCACCTTGCCCTTTCACACCCACGACCCTTTGCCCACCCTCTGGCCCGACTCCCAGATCCTCGGCCTCTGGGCCATCTGTCTCCATACACATCCACCGCCACCGCAAGCACATGCCCTCACCGAGCCCCTGTCTGCCCCTTCGGGCAGCTGCACCCCTCCCCGGGTCTCCGTGCTGGGAGCCCCTGCCTGCCCTCTGCCCGGCCAGCCCAGGTCTTTGAATGGCACTCACCCATTCCCCGCCCTTCCCCCACGGCACCAGGCCGGCTCAGCTGCACCCCAGAAGGGCCCTCTCCAGACACTTCTTTCTTCATGGCGGTCCCCAGGTCCACGGCACGCTCACCCACAGACACGTTTGTCCGTGCCCCCGCCCAGGCCAGGGCCCCTGCAGCCAGAACGGCTTTCACCCTCAGGCCAGATCAGCTACCCTGCTCAGCACACCCCAGTGCCCATGGGGCCCTCCATCCCGGCCCTGTCTCCCCACAACCTGACCACCTCACTCTCCAGCCCTACAGCTTTGCTTCACCACCCTCAGCACACCAGGCTCCACCCACCTCCTGCCTCCCTTCTTGCTGGTCCCTCCATCTAGAGGACCTGCTGCTTCTGGTCCTCTGGCAAGACTCAGCTCAGATGCCACCTCCTCCAAGCAGTCTTCCAAGCCTGACTCCCAGCTAGAGCCCGTTGTTCACTCCTTCAGGGTTGCAGCACTCATCACACTGCAGTCCCCATGACTGCAGGTTGGTCTTCCCGCCCCAGACATCAGAGGTGTGGTGCCTGCAAGCTAGGTGACCCAGACCTGGCCCAGCCCCACTTGGAAGTGACCTGGTCTCTCTCTTCTGGCCTCAGTTTTCCCTCCTAGTAGCAAGGAGGTCGATCAGGATGAGCTTGGAGCCTTCCTGGCCCGGCCCAGGCACCATCCCACACCTCTCACCTGCTGGAACAGTCTCTCCCACTCACCAGGGATCCGGCCTCCACCCCCACGCCCCTGACATGCGCCCCAATGTCACCGAGCAGGGTGGGAGCCCTGGAAGGCAGCGCCCTTCCCTCTGCCCCCACCCAATCCGCAGCAGGGCTGTGTGGGGCCCCGGGGGCACCGCCTGGGGCCGTCGCACTTACTGGGCTCACTGGTCCCGTGAGGCAGCACGGGCTGGGGTGCAGGGCGAGGCCACAACAGCGACCTGCCGGGCAGGAGGCCCAGGACAGGCGCAGAGCCCCTCAGAGGGCTCGGGGAACGGCAGTGGGCATCCAGATGGACGTCACAGACAGACAGAGTCTTTCTGGGCCCTCAGAGCCGCATTAGGAAGAACACTAGTGTGTCCAAGCAGAAGGGAGAAGGAGAGGCAGCCAGACAAGGGCTCAGGTGCCCGCTGCACTGTCCAGCTTCTGCTGGGGGTCCCCGTCCACTCAGCCCCAAGCTGGCCCACCACCTCCTGCCAGCTTCCAGGAGGCCCTTGCCTCCCAAACTTCTCTACGTCCAGCGGGTCGGCCAGAGCTTCCCGGGCATGTGGCCATCTGCCGGGCCCAGGGGAGGATTCCAGGCTGGTGGGGGTGGGGAGCAAGGTTCAGACACAAACTTCTGTAATCTCAGGAAAAAAGTGCTCGATACCCAAGAAAGGGACAGACAGAGGCTGTGGGAACTCCAAGGAAGAGTGACTGAGATTTCAGGGAAGGCTCCTTGGAGGAGGCGGCATTCCGGGAGGCATTCCAGCCTGGCTGGGTGGGCGAGATTCCAAGAGGTGAAGGCAGAGCTGGGAAGGAAGAGGCTAGAGCCCAAGAGACAGGTGGGATGGGGATGTGTCACGTGCCTTCAGGGGCTGCTCACCCAATTTGGCCAGATTCAAGCATTGTGGGCTGGGTTGTGTCCCCCCCAAATCTGCGGGTTGAACTTCTGACCCCCAGCACCACAGTGTGGCTCAGACAATAAATGTCTGTTGTTTAAGCCCCCCAGCTGCAGGACCGTATTCCATGCAGCAGCCCAAGCCAATGGGTACTCGAAGGTCCGGGAAGGGAGCAGGGTGATGCGAAATCAGGCCGTGCCAGGCATCAGGGAGCCAGGGACGGCGTGTAGCAGGGCAGAGCCACGACCACACGACCAGAGCTGAGCCTCTGGGAGCTCGACCTGACAGTGCAGCCCAGACAGAGGCCTGGGGCGAAGGGGCCCGCCTGGTCTGCCTGCCACCCCCCACATACCCACAGCCCCACCTATGGGCATCCGATTCTGCTAAGATACGTCATCAAGGCCACCCCCTGGGAGCAGGTAGCCAGTCCCCAGAACACACTCCCTCTGCCTACGGCCGGAGGGGCAGGGCTGGGTGACCCCTTCTGGGCTGCCTGGGTGTCCAGAGATTTCTAACCCCGGTGGACTTTTAACACCTAAAATAAACACATCTTCAAAATATTTGTCCTCCCAACAAATACCCAGAAGGAGGCAGGAGGCCGGGATGGTTAGAGTGTCCCCTCTCCACACCCTGGACCGTCACTGGGCAGCCCGAGTCTCACCCCCTCGCCACCTCCCCTCGCGAGGGAGCCAGGACGTAGTTATTCCTGCGACGCCCCCAGGACAAGGCTGCAGGACATGCTGAAAGATGGAGTCAGTGATGGAAGGACGGACGGAGTGTGTGCACATACCGCCTCCCCTCCCTCTGGCAACCTCGCCTCTGCCGAGCTCTCCAAATGCAAATTCTCCAGTTAGGTGTTAGAGCTTAGCTGTAGGGTTTGAGGAAACCTGGTTGGAAACGAGCACTCTTTATAACTGTGCCTCCCCACTCAGCTTAAACCCAGAGCAATGGATATGCCTTTCGTGGGACATCCCCGGCGCCGACCTTGAGCATTCTGGAGGCTGGGATACTGAGGGGCCAGGGGTCGCACTGCCCCCCGCTGATGAGCAGATGTGCTGGCCATCTCAAGGTCCTGTCAGCTGTCCCTTCCAACTGTGCCACCACGCCTGCCCCTACAGCCCCCTCCTCCGTACCGTCTGCCCACCTGCTGCATCGGGTCGGAAACCAGAAAGTGACATTTGCTGGAATTGAGTTTAAAATGTGGGTCTGAGTACCAGCCTAGGGGCTGGCCTGCCAGGCTGCCTCTACCCAGGCCCTGGGTGAATGAGGTGTCCCTGGGCCTGAGAAGTGAAATCTTATTTTTAAAATCAAATTTGAGGAGCAATCCCTGACACTGAAATTTTTTACATTTTTTTTCTCTTGTTTCAAGACAGCTCAAGGTCATGTGGAAAACCAAGCAACAAAGGAAAGAGGGCCGGTCGCCCTGTCCCGGGCTGAATCCGCCCAGGCCCGTCACCCGGTGCCCTTCCCGGCTCCCGGAGCCTTCACACCCCCGGGCTCAGGGCTTGGGGCAGACAGAGGCCCCTGTCCAGCATTTTGTTCCTGACCCCTTCGCATAATGAGACGTCACACCCTTGTTCTGTAGAGGAACAGCTCCTTCACTGCACCTGCCCAGGTCACCAGTGGCCAGCACGGCCCTCTCGGAGCTGACTGTCGAGGAACAAAGATGGCCAGGGCTGCAGGGGTTTGCCCGGGGGTATGGACAGCCAGGGGGCCCCACCCGCCCCAGGGGCCGCACCGCCAGGCCCGTGCGGATGCCCGCCCGTTGCAGTTGCGGCGCAGCTCCACTCCAGTCCCCGTCCTGCCATTGCTGATCTGGAGACGCATGGCTCCGCCAGGTCCAATGTTTACATAATCAGCATTTCACAAACATTTCTCAGCCCGAGCGGCTTATGGTCTGCCATGTGCCGCGCACAGGACACACAGGAAGCTGGCCCGGCTCCCGAGCCCCTCGGCTGCCCAAGCTCCATGCCCACCAGGCGCCAGGGGAGGGCGGTGGGAGCCCCGGCCTGCCCCCCATCGCCAGGCCGCCCTGCCCCTCCCTCCACCGTCCTGCAGCTTCCACCGCCCAAATGTTCTGAGATGCCCCAGCTCCACCGTGAGTTCAGGGCTCAGGGTACCCACGAGCTTGAGGTTAGCACCCCCGCAAAAGGCAGAGACTGGGAAAGTGTGGCCCCTCTTCTGCTCCACGACCCTGTGGGCTCTTCCCATGGTTCCCCAGCATCGTTCACTCACTCGCCCCCTCACTCACCAGGTCTCTGGGGAGCAGGTGAGCCCAGGCCTCCCCGCCACCCTCTCTCCACGGGGGCCTGCTCATCGCACTGGGCCAGCAGCTTAGCTACGTGGGGAGGCAGAGAGGAGAGCGCCCCGGGAGCGACCAGCCGCCTAAGAGCCCTGCCAGCCACAGACTCATTACTGACGTGATTAGTGCTAACAGCTTTCCTGGGCAGCCTCCGCAGGGCCGGTTCCAGGAGCAATTAACTGTAATTATTCCCAGTCCCCGCACCACCCCGCCAGCCCACCCTCAGTCCTCAGAGGAGAAGTATCAGGGCTGTATGAGGTCCCCGGGGTTACAGCCTGAGTCCGGCAGGTCCCTGCCCTCTGGGGCCCGGATTGCCTGTCCCTGGCAGGGAAGGAGGGAGGGAGGTGGCTCCCAGAAGGGCGGGGGCAGGCTCCTCCCTTCTGCCCGTTGCACACCCCCCAGCTCCACCCACCACCCCACCCACCGACCACACGGGGTGGGGGGTGCCAGCCCCTGCCCCATACCACCCGTGCCCCATGCCCACCAGCACATTCTGTGTCTCTGGGTCCTTCCACGCCCTCTCTGGCCTTGCACTGCTGGGGGCGAGCAGGGCACAGCAGTGCCTGTTTCCATCTCAAGGAGAGACAGCTCCCGGGTGGGGTGGAGCCAGGAGCCCCGGGCAGGGTGGCATCAGGCCTGGCAGGGCCGACCTAGAGGCGGGGCTCTGACTCCTACCCCACCCAGCCCAGAGTGAGAGCTCCCACCACCCAGCACCGCTCCGGGCCCGTGGGGTAGCCAGGGTCAGAAAGGAGGGCCAGGTGGCCCCCTCTACCCAGCCTGGACTACAGGGGAGCGATGGCTCCTCCAGTAGCGCTGGGGACACGGGCAAAGGGGGCAGCAACGAGTCCTCTTTGGGATACGTTGAAACAGAGGCCTGGGGTTGCCAGGGAGACATGTACAAACGGCAGTGGGACACCTGGGTCTGGAGTTTAAGCAGCAGGACCAGCTGGAGGTAGACGTAGGGACTGAGGTGAGGATCCGGGACACCGCGGGACAGGTTGGGGGCAGGCAGCAGAGACAACCAGGAGCGAGTCCGGGCGTGGGGTAAGGGATAGTGGAGGCTGCTCCCCTAGAAGCCCAAGGCCCCGCCCATCTGTCCTCTGCCCAGGGTTCTCAGCCCCTCCCTCTGCCTGCGCCCTGCAAAGCGCCCACCTGGGGTGTGGCGAGAACCCCCTGCACTGCGGGGGGCCAAGGGCAGGGACAAAGGAGTCTCTGGGGAGGTGGCACAGGCTGAGTGAGCAGCGGTGGGAGGGACAGGACAGCCAGGCCCCTGGGGACAAGGTGGGACTCTTCCCACAGCCTCCCGTGCAGAAGCAGCTGGGAAGGCTGGAGGCAGGAAGAAGCCGGCTGGACCCAGACACCAAAGGCCACTCAAAAGGCCAAGCCGGCCACAAGGGGGCTGGTATTTGCTGAACTGTGTCCCCAGATTCACAGGCTGAAGCCACCGCCCACACCCCAGCACCTCAGAATGTGACTATACTCAGAGACAAGGCCTTGAAAGGAGCGATTATATTAAAACGAGGCCCTTCGGGTGGGTCAGAATCCAGGATGACTGGTGCCCCTGTAAGAGAGTTGGACGCACAGAGAGACACCAGGGCTCCGCATGCACAAGAGAAAGGCCACTTGAGGGCACAGCGGGAAGAAGCCATCTGCCAGCCAGGCAGAGGCCTCAAGGGACACCAGCCTGCAGACACCTGGACCTGAGACTTCCAGCCTCCAGGCGACGAGAGAATACACGTCTAAGGCCCAGGCTGGGTGCCCTGCTCCGGCGGCCCTGGGGAGGCCAGACAGGGCTTTGCACCGAGAAGCCAGGCTGCGGCCAAGGCCAGGCAGAGGGCAGGCAGGCGGGTGCCAGCTCTCAGCTCCTCTGCAGGGCTGTTAGGACCCCAGCCCCAGGCCCTGGGCCTGAACTGTCCCCCTCCCTTCCCTCACCTCCTGAAACCCACCTAGTCCAGCCCTCCTCCTCAGAGCCTCTCAGGGCCTCAGTCCTGCTCCATGCTGCCCACCCCACAGCCCAAGAGCCTCTAGGGGAGGTGGAGGCAGCCCCCCACCCAAGGAGCCCCCTGCCCAGATCGGCCCCTCCCTCCCCTGGCCCACCCCAAGCCAGCCTTTTGCCAAACACAGTCAATAAATTATTCAGTTTGCAAAATGCCATTATGTGTGAGTTTACTTAATTGAATAGAATAATTTATGGTAAAACCTGAGGAAAGAAAGATCGATGAGGAATGGCAGAGAAGAATGATTGAGTTTCAGTGAAGGCAATTTGATTTTTATCCCTCATTATAATAATGTTAAGGGGGAAACATCCACTTGGGTCAGAATCAATATTTGCAGAGCGGCTGGACCATGAATTTTAACTGGAGGTGGCGGGAGGTGCGCAGGCATGTCAATAATTAATGCCTCTCTGCCGCCGCAAATAATCACGGAGCGTGGGTACCGATGCCCGCCACACGCAGACTCGCTGGTGATCGTAAAAGATAATTTAGGAACAAGCCTGTTCGCGATACGTGTGTAACTCCCCCCCACCCCGACATGATTCAGGACGCAGCTCCACGGCGGCTCCAACAAATCACCCCGAGACAGATGACGCTTTCCATCGGAGCCCTGCCCGCGCGAGCTGCCAAGCTCCCAGCACCCTGACCGGCTCGGCCGTACCCGGGCTATGGCTGCCCCACCGCCCTGCATCCCCGATGCCCAGGGCGGGGCCAGCTCAGCCCGTGGAGGGCAGCTCAGGGGGACGCTTCTGCCAGCCTTGGGACCCCGGGCCCATCACCTCCACTGGGAGCCTCAGTGCCCTTGACGGAAGCAAACAGACGCCCAGCCTCTCTGTTCTGTGAGAATCAGGGGACCCTGGCTGCTGCTGAGCCTGCCCTCCTCTGACTGAGAGAGGTCCCTGGTCTGACATATTCAGTCCAGACACCCATCCCATCCGTGTCCACAGGCACATGCATAGACAGACCCACGGCCGCACCCTCTGCCGAGAAAACCTCTGGCGTCAGCCCTGCACATGGAGGGAGCAGCAGAGTTCCCAGGCCCCCAGGGGTGGCTCTCTGACCACAGTCCCCAGGCTCCTTACCTTGGCTCTGGGGTTTCCTGAGCCCCCAGTGGCCTTGCTGTGACCCCTCGTGCCACCCCACACACACATGCCCAAGTGGTCAGCTGCAGGGAGCCTGGACAGCTGTCCCCGGTTTCTAGATGAGAAAACTGAAGCCCAGGGAGGTTGAGGGACTTGCCCAAGGCCACTCACTCCAGTGGTAAAGCCAGGTCCCCTCTTCAGACAATCTGGCTGCTTCTAGAAACTAGCCTTGTGTGGGCTCTGCAGAGGGGATGGGGTGAGACAGACCAAGCACTAAGGTCCTGGAGGCCTGGCACAGCCACCACCTTGGGCCCCTGTGGAGACCAGGGACCTCTGCTCTGAGCAGAAAGTGGCGGCCAGCTTTTTGCCTTATGGGCAGACGGTGGTACCAGGGCATGGCTCCTGTACGACTTTGGACACAGCCCTCCTCTCTCTGGCCTGACTCCGTCTCTCTAAGGGCCTCCCCAGACCCTCAGTGTCCCCAGGGCTGGGCGGCAGGGAGGAGGGATATGAGAACGCAGCCTCTACCGACAACACAGGAAATGGCAGGGCCGGTGCCTGCGGGCATGGCCCACAGCTGCGTCTCTCCTGCACGGCAGGGCAGCCAGAGCCCAGGCCCCGTCCATCAAGACCAGGTGGTCCAGACGCCATCGGACACACACAGACCCTGCAAACACACTTCCCACAGAAGCCTCTCCTGCAGGCTGAGGGGTCTCCAGGGGCCGGATCACACCTGCCTCATGTCTGTGCCCTGACCCGCACTCTGAGTCCAGCACCAAGTAGCCCTAATTGTTGTTGGATGAATGAATGAGTGGGTGGTTGGATGGGTGGATGAGTGGGTAGATGTTTGGATGGATGGATAATGGGTGGGTAGATGGCTGATGGATGGGTGGGTGGATGATGGATGGATGGATGGATGGATGGATGGGTATTGATGGATGGGTGGAAGATGTGCAGATGGATGGATGGCTGATGGGTGGATGATGGGTGGATGGCTGAATAGACAGATGAGGATTTGTAAAATAGACAGTAGACAGCTGGACACGTAGCTGAATGCAAAGGAATTGTGGAAAGTGAGCAGACAGATTGGGGGTTGGTGAATGGTGGACAGAATGAGAAGAAGGGAGGATGGCTAGTTAGGAGGGTGGAATGGCATATGGTGGGACTGGCCTCAGGAAGGCAAGAACTATACCTTCATCAGTTCCTGGTACTCAATAGATATTTATCAAATGGATGAATGGACAGGTGGAAGGTGGGCCACTGGAGCAGCAATTCTACCCCCACCCCGCATACTGAAAAGACAGAAAGAGCCAAGGCTCTGACCCATCGGTTTCTCCCCCACGTCATGAGGGCAGAGCTGGGACAGACCCCAGGGCCAGTCCCCTGGCCCCGACGCCTCCCCTGGGACGGCGAGGCCCCTGGCCCAGCCCTGTCTCTCTGTCCACTCGCCTCCCTCCTGCGGCTTAGGTCTCGATTGATGCAAAAGGCACCTGGGGTCAGCAAGAGGCAGAGACCCACGCCCCCTTCTCCTCGCCCTCTGGGTCCCCTGCTTCAGGCAAGTGGGCCTGTCGGACCCCTGGGGACATCAGGCAGCCACCCCACGGAGAGCACTGCCAACCCCCCACCCTGATTGACAAGCACATTAATGTTTCGTCACAGCTGCGAGGCTCACTCCAGACGTCCCACTGAAACAGGGTGCTCTGCAGGGGCACCTGTCAGCCAGGGGACAGGCAAAGGCAGCTGAGGGCGGGCAGGCTGGCTGGGGTTAGGCACCAGTCAGGGGGTCCAGGCGGCAGCTGTCTGTCATGACAAAGGATGAGAGATGGCGATGGACGGAAATGGCCTGGAGAGAAACTGGATGGAACGTGCTTTGGGAAGGAGCCACCTCGGTTTCGAAAAGAAAATGCAAGCAGCCAGACCAAAAGCCCACCCCTGTGAGCCCCCGGGACCCTGCCCTGGCCCACGGCTGCCACCAAAAGCCACCTCCCTCCACATCTAGGCCCCTCCCGTTGGCAAACCCTGACCCTGATCCAGCCACCACCCTCCCCATCCTCAGCTCTCTGTCCCCACCTGGACGCATCCAAATAGCTTCCCTCCACCCCAAGAAGCACCTCCCCGCCGCCCGCCCCAAGGGTGTGCTGGCTGCCTGTCAGCAGCCCCCTCCGTGAGGAAGCAGCAGGTGCTTGTTAGCACAGGTTCAGCCGTGCTGGCAACCTGGGGGTCCCGGGCCTCACACCTCGCCAGTCTCCTAAACCGGAATGGATCTGGGCGAGGCTTTGCCCAGAGGCCTGCCACGCTGAACACTAGCTCTATGCTGGCTCCATGCTTCCCGTCCACTGGCAGAGGGGCTGTGGAGAGACCTGGCACCAGGGCAGGGATGCTGCGAGGGTGCTCAGTGAACAAAGGAGGTGGCCAGCATACCGCTTTTCCTCCCTCTGCCCTGTCCTCAGCCTGGCCACCCCGATGGGCCTCCCTCCCTGGCAGTCATGGCAGCGGTGGAACTGGACCACTAGCCTTTCGGTGCACACCCCTCCAGTATACCTACCACCCCTCCTTCCAGGAGGACGCCCACCCCTGCCTGTCTGATCCTCTCTATCTTCCAGGATCCCACTAAGAGCCTCCTCTTCCAGGAAGCCTTCCCTAACTAACCCTGCCCCAGGTGGAAGGAACTCCCTTCCTCTGAGCCACCCCCAAATACTTTCTCTGGCTTCTCTCCTGACTTAGATCACCTCCCAGACTGTTGGTCACTGGCTGGACCATAGGTCCAGCTCCTGGGACCCTCGGGTGCTCAGCCTGTGCAGTGGTCACACAGGCACCTGTTCCCCCTGAGGGCAGTATTCTTATTCCCTAGTCGATTGATTTGTGGGGCGGAGTCCCGCTGCCCCACGCTGAGCTGAACAATAGAGAATTCTATGTAAATATGTGTTTCTTTAAAAGAGCGCTAGGCCCACATCTGGAGCAACTCAGCAAACAGACACGCATGGCCAGAAAGAGACTAAAAAGAGCAGACTGGATTGGACTGGAGCAGACTGGAGTAGGAAGCACACTTTCTTTGTCTTTGTAAGTGAAGTGCTGAGTTATGAGTACAGAGGACCCTCTGACCCAAGTGTCTCTGAGAGACGCCCCCTTCCATTGCTCCCTCCCTGGGGCTGGGACCCCTGGGTCTTTCTTGGCTGTGCCTGAGCGCCAGGACTGGTGTGGCTATGGGGTTGGGGTGGACGCGTCGGCAGGAGTGGGGAGCCCAGCTCACTCCAGGCTCTGGGAAGGGGACAGAGTTCCCACAACGGAAGCAGGGACAGTGAAAGGCGGCTTCGAGGGGAAGAGAAAGCACTGGTTTTGATCTCGCAGGTCTGGGGAGTCTGAGGGGCACAGGGCAGATGCCCTGGTGGGCTGGGCGACAGAATCACAGATCTGGGGACTGGGAGCCCTGGTGTCCAGAGGGGACGTGAAGCTACAGAGCCGGGCAAGGTGGTCCTGGGGGAGCACAGAGAGGACGAGGGCCACCAAAAGGAGGAGCATCCAGGGAGGAAGGAGATGAGAGGAGGCAAGGAGGGGCCCAGGTGCCTGGCTGCACTGCCTTGTCTGCCGGGCTCTGTTGACCTCAGCATGGGGGAGGGGAGACTGGGTGGCCCTGAGCAAGTCCCCGCCCCCACCCGGGTCTCCCCTACCTGGCACTGGGGTGATGCCCCAGCAAGCCAGGGGGGCCAGATCTTACCTTAGGCACCCCCTCCCCCCACCCCCACTCCTGGGTGGTGGGTCCATTTGCAAGTCTAACGGTCCCACTCCCCTGGCTCTGCAGCTCACACCGCATATATTGGCACCCACCGTTAGGTGCCGCCTGGATGAGCTGCGTCTAGAAGCTGACAAGTGTGGGGGCCCCCTCCTCACCCTACTGACAGCACAGGAGCCAGGACAGGGAGCCCTGAAGGGTCAGGCAGGAAGGTGTGAGGAGAGGGCCTTGGCCAGGCTGGGGCCCCCGGGGCTTCCTGGAGAAGGCGGCCGGGAACACACAGGGGCAGGGCTCACTCCTCTCTCTGCCTCCCCACCACCCACAGCTCACAGTGGGACCACCTGCCATTCAAGCCCTGGCAGAGAGAAAACCCAGCCCACCCAGATCCCAGCCAGTCCCCTCTCCCCGTCTCCATCCAGCCCTCCAGAGGTGGAGGGCACCCATGGCTCAGCTTCAGTTGCCGAGCTGCCCTGGGGACAAAGGGGCCCTGGGATCATAGAAGTGATGGGAAACCAGGCTCCTGGGCCAGCTTCTCAGGGCTGATGGGTCTCAGGGGAGCAAGGGCAGAGCCTTTGCCAAGCGGGAGGGGACCCCTCTACCACACCCGCCATCACCAGTGGCCTGAGTCTCCCCCTTGCACACTCCAGGGGCAGATGTAACCAAGCGTGTGGGCCCTGGGGCAGGCCTCTGACCCCCCGCCTGATTCCTGGAGCCTTTCCACCACCCACAGTCAGCCCAGAGGGGCACCACAGAGGGAGCCCAGCCCAGGTTCCCCACCCGACGGGGGCCCTCCCGAGCCAGGCTCAGCTTGGCCTGTGCACTGGCACAGACACACACCACCCATAAGTGCACACGCAGATACCAGCCCTGCACCCTGCTGGATCCTCTCTGAAACCCTAAGAAGCAGGTGCCAATATGGGTCCCCATTTTCCAGATGAGCAAACAGAGGCACAGGGAAGTTCAGCAGCGTCCCTGGGGTCACACTGGTAGGGTTTTGCACCTCGACAGTCTAGCGGGACCAGGTAGTCCCTGACCCTGTGACCTGTGTCCCTGTGACCCTAGATGGGTCTCTGAGCCCCGTGCTTAGCAGGCAGAGGGGTCCGGCGAGCAGGGCCCAGTCCTCCAGCCTGAGTGGACTCCCCCAGAAGGAGGTGCAGGGGGAGGCCCGGCCCAGGGCCTCTCCTGCAGGATGGAGATTCCCTCCTCACCTCCCCACTCGGCGCCCCCCCCCTGCCAGGCCTCCCCAGCTCCCCCAGCTCAGGGATCTACCCACACCACTGTTTAGGGGTCCCCAGGTCCCTGGTGGGATAACCAAAGCCTAGAGGGCTGAGGTCACAGATCAGAGTTGGCTCTGAGGCAAAAAGGTCAAGGGTCTATGTCCTCATTTCACCACAGAGGACAGTGCTGAACAGAGAGGTCAAGGGGCTCTCCGAGGTCACACAGCAGTTTTTGATGATGCATCTGGGACTAGAGCCCCTCTCCAGGGGACCCCAGTATCTGGTCTGTCAGCCTCTGAGCCTGGCTCAACGGCAGGGGATGGGGAGAAGAGATAGGGTGGAGGGACTGGAGTTCAGGCAGGGAGCGGGGAGCAGATGGGGCCCGACTCCCCCAGGGCTAGGAATGGAGAATGCCAAGAAGGAGGCCAAAGCTGAGCATTAACACAGTGGGGGTCCGGAGCGTGGCTCTGGGACTGCGCAGACCTCAGCCCTGCTCCCTCCCCTCCACCCTGCCACCTCCTCCCTAGTTCCAGCCCAGGAAGCTTCCCTGGCCCTCCCTCACTGCCCCTCCCCTGAGCCCCACATCTGCTGCATCTGCGAGGCCCTGGGCCCACCGCCTTTGGGGAGACCCTCAAGGGTCAGGCCCACTCTGCCTGGGATGCTAGACTGGGAGGCCAGGGGCTGCTCAAGGCCCACTGACCCCTTGCATGGCCTTGCCAGGCACCAGCCACAGACAGTGGTGGCCCACAGACACTTCTGAAAGAGAACATTTCCGTCAAACTCCAGATTCCTTAGGGAGACTCTGAAGTAGCCCAGGGCCCTGAGCTGGGCCCCCAGATGCCCAGAGTCTCAGATTCCTAAGTCCTCCCTCCCTCAGAGCCTCACTGCCCCAGCCCCCCAGACCAGCAGACCCTCAGATCCTCGGACCCCAGACCCGCCGGCAGAGCCCCCCACACCCGGAGGGAGGAAGTTCTCGCTACTAGAGGTCAGAGCCCAGGCCGCAGAGCCCCCACAGAGGAGCAGCTAGGACAGTTGACGGTTTGAGCAGAGCTCAGGGTGAAGGTCTGGAATCGATGAAGAACTTCTGGAAGCTTCCATCACCCACCAAAAGGAAGGGCCTCCTCACTTGTGCCACACTCAGACCTCACGTACCCCCTTCCTCCCTGTGAGGCAGCCTGTCCTGACCCCAGCAACGGGGCAGGGGACGTGGGGGCCTGCCAGGAGGGCAGCAGGAGACTCTCCCCCACTGCTCAAGCCCCCACTTCAGGAGGGCTCTGCTGGGGATGGAGAGGCAGGCAGGGAGGCCGGAGATGCCCAGATGCCCAGACAGCATGGCAGGAGAGGGCTGTTTCAGGGAGGCGGGGGGGGGGGGTCTGAGCCAGAGGTATGCTCCCGCCCCACCCCTCCCTTCCCCACTCATTGTGCAGAGGGACAGAATGGGGGCCTCCTGGGAAGAAGCCACCTCGTGATGTAAGTGCCAGGACCAGTCCTGGAAACCAGATGCGTATGTCCTCGTCCTCACCCACAGCCCCCGGGGAGGGCCAGCAGGGGCAGGGCAGGTGACCAAGGCCTCTAAACATTCGGGGACAGAACCATCAGTGAGGGACAAAGTGTCAGGGGCAGGGGGGCAGAGGAACACAGACGGAGAGGGACACAGACAGGACAGAACAGGAAGGTGACAGTGACCCGGGGGCCCAGGTCCAGTCCCGACCCCTCTGACTGCCTGGGAGACCAGAGCGGCCCCCCTCTTCGCTCATTTCCCCTCCCCTTGCTGAAGGAGGCTGACATTGGCGCCCCGCCCCCAGCAGACCCCAGGGAAGGGAGCCTGGACTGCAGGAACTTGCTGGGGCAACGCTGGGCTGGCTGCTGGCGGCTCCCAGGGCCTCCTCCGGGGCAGCCACCTCCGTACTCCCCTCCCTCGGCTCAGTCTGTCTTCCTTATCTGCGCCCCGCCTATGTGTGCGGCTCCACTCGCATCGCCCAGGCCAGGCGCACAGTAGGCCTACAGCAGAGCAAACTAAGGATGAGGGCCTCTGCCGGGAGGAGCTCCGCCCAGGATGAGACAGGCGGATCCAGCATTGCCCTGCTGAGGGCTGACCCCAGGGCTGTCAGCCAGGGGACTGGGGCGGGCCAGCCCACCAGAGACCCGCCCCCTGAGGCCAGGGCCCTCTCTGCCCGCGGAGCCACCGGGGCTCTGGAGAGGAATATTTCTGGAGAAACAAGCCCGGAGGATGGATGAGGAAATACCCTTTTTTTAAAGTTGAGTGTCCCCCACACAGCATCCATCCAGCCCTCACGGGGGACAGTCCTGGCGCCCGAGCTCCCCCTCCCTCCCACACTCATCCTGCAATCTCCCTGGCCCCGGCTCCTCCCAGCCCCGGGCTCCTCGTCTCCAGGGGCTCCCAGAGAGGCGGGGTCCCCTGCAGAGCCTCACCACCTCGGCTTTGACGGCCAGGAGCCTGGCCCCCTGCCCCCACCGCAGAGGGAAGGAGGGCTCCTTGGGCTGGCCCTGGGGAGACTTGGAGTCCCAGGTGAAGCCCTCATCCCACCGGGCCAAGGACCAGCTCAGATGCCATTAGCCAGTGCAGCTAAGTAGGTGGATTCTTAAATTAACACTTGAAGACCTCTGTGCGAACGAGCAGGGAGGCTGGCGGGGGTCTGCGCTGGCCTCTGTAGACCAGAGTGCCCACAGACCCTGCTCCCCCTACCCCAGCACCAGCCAAGGGCGCCTGCCCAGCCCCCAACCCCCTCCTCCCGGCGAGCTCCGGGGCCCTCCTGCTGCCCTAGTGTCAGATTCTGGACTCCTTCCCCCAGCAGCCCCCGGTGTCCAGCAGTGCCGAGTTTGGGACGCCCAGCCCACCCACCTTCTGCTCACGTGTCACACACTCACAGCTCGGAAGGTCACCACTCTGCCCTCTGAGCTGAAGTCAGCCGGCTGTCCCACCAGGAGCAGGGGAGGTGGGGAAGGAGGCTGAGACTGGCGTCCCCCTCTGAGCTGCACGGAACCCTCTGGCCGGGGGCCCCCACGGCTCAGCGGGCCAGGTTTGCCCTTCGTCCCAAATCTGTAGGGTAAAAGGCTGGGTCCTCTGCTCCCCACAGGCTTGCCAGAAAGCACTGGGGGTGGGAGTGGGTGCGAAAGACTCCCCCAACATCAGAATTCCGAGAATTTTGATGTGACAAGCACAGACATCAGGGCCGAAACTCCCGCACATCTGCATGTGTGCGCGTGCGCGTGCGTGTGCGTGTGTGCGTGTGTGTGCGCACACACACACCAAGTAATAAATCTGGCCTTCTGGGGGAGGCGTGCCTCCCACTGAGGTCTATTCTCTGTGGCTTATTAACAAATCGCATGGCTTGACACGCGTTTCCCAAGGGACTGAACCTCCTCATCAGATCAGCATCATGTGAATTAACTAAACACTGGGATGCCTGCACGGCCTGCTCGGCCAGTCGGCCACCCCCCACCCTGACCCAGCCCCGGGCCCTGCCACAGGACTGGCTGGGACTCGACCCTCCCCCAAGGGCTCAGGGCCCTGCGGGGCTCCCAGCCCACACTGCCTGTCATGGCTGGGGTGGGGGGCTGGGACCCCCAGGACTGTCCCCAGGCCCCCAGGCCCCCCTCATGCAGCTGCCAGCCCTGGGACCCGCCGCAGCTGCGGCTCCGTCCTGGTCCAGAGCCTGGGCAGCCTGTGCTTCCCTTCTGTGGAAAGGATGCCCCCCGGCGTGTGCGCGAGGCCAGCCTTTTCTGACAGGCTCACAGGTGAGCGTGTTGGCTGAGCCTGGATCCCTCCTGAGGAAAGTCACATGCTTAGCCAGAAAGAGACACCAGCAGACAATCACTTACAGAGGCAAGAGCAGGGTCTCCCCTGTCTGCTGGGCGGTTTAGGTACCAGGATCCCAGATACGGGAGACATACGTAGGCAGAGGGTGAAGTCGGGGGTGGCCAGCAGGCCTGGGCGCAGAGTGGGCCCCAGTCAAGGGTCTTCCTGCAGCGATCCAGGCGGACAGCCAGCCAGGTGCCCAATGGAGCTGAGGTTCTTGTGGAGGCTGGAGGCTGGGGCTTGGTGGGAGCCCAAGGAGGGGCTGGTGAGACAGGGCAAGGAGGCTCAGAGGATCCCAAATGTGTCCTGCTGGGATGGTCACTGATGCATGCGGACCAGCAGGGACAAGCAGGCAACAGCACGCCGGACCCAGCTGCCTGCCGGGTGGGCCAGCTTCTCGTCCCAGGGCTGCCACTGCCCACGCCTTGGGAGGCCCACAGGGCCCTCGTCAGAGGCTGGCCCTTATGCTGGGCCCACCATCCTGCTTCTGGCCCGCCCATGCATGCTTAGGCCCTGCCCCTCCCACCACCACCTGCCCCTCCCCTCGGCTCTGCACATCCCGGTAGGAGCAGCTCTGGGAGCTGGGCACTTCATTAGAACTGCGACCACTTCCAGGCAAACCAAATCACCCAAAGATGAGCCGCCAGAAACTGGGGCCGGGAACTTTGCTCCAGGAAGGAGGCAGCAGGTTCCTGGGGAACGATGGACACAGGAAACCCAGAGGAGAGCCGGCCTGTGGGGCAGGCTGCGCTGACGGGGTGGGGGAGGGGCAGGACCAGGAGTCAGCCCTGCCCTGAGGTTAGAACAGCGGAGGCTGGCGCTCGGGGACACACTGAAGGGCTGGGGACACACTGAAGGGCTGCGCACACAGCCCGCGTGACCCTTGCTCTTACCTCATCAGCTCTGCTCCGGAGATGGTGAGGCCCCAGGTGGCAGAGTGGGATTCGAACCCAGTGTTTGGTGCCAGAGGCCACCATGGAACGTCGATGCTCTGCTGGCTGCTTGGGAATCACAGGGCAGGACACCCTTCTCGCCTTCCAGCCTCCAGATCAGCACACACAGGTCCCTCCTGCCCTGGCTAGCACGTGTCACCTCCCCTTGCCCAGGAAGCCCCAGTCCCCTGCAGTGGGACCTGGGTCTCCCTCCACTGTCCCCCTTGGCTCAGCCCAGCCCAAGGCTGGACACACAGGGCTTGGGGAGTCCCTAGCGATGACTGTGTCCCATGAGAATTCCTTCCTGAAGCCAAATTTTAGGATATCTGGAGCAAGCACCAACATCTCGCCCTCAGTCTGAGGTCCAAGTCACAGCTGACCCGGACCTGGCTTCAGGGACCCTGTGTGGATGGTGGACGGGCAGGCAGGGCAGTTCCAGTTGTAGATCACCCCCTCCTGTCCCAGGTTCTCAGCTGAGCCTCATCCTGCCTCATAAAGATGCCAGCGAGCCCTGGGCCAGCACATGCAGGCCCACAAATCAGCGCCGGGGGCTAGATTTAGAGCATCACCCCTCTGCTAGGCGGATCAGCTTCCCAGACGGCCACCGCAGCTGCAAGAAATACAGCCCGCCATCTCCACTGCTGGAGAAAACAGGAGAGATTTATTCCAAGCCGGAGAGACCTGTGTCCGCTGTCCGAGCAACTCAGACTGCACCCAGCAACACCTCCTTCCACAGGAGGAGAAACGAAGGCACAGGAGTGGGGTCTGCTCAGGCCCCACATCCAGGGGCTCAGTCTGGGGATGCCTGGCCCTCAGCAGCCCCCAGGTCAGCAGTTTTCTCTATGGGACACCTGCATCTTCTTCAGACTGTGGGTGGAAACATCTTATCAACCTAGACCGTGTTTTCCCAGGAGCCGAGGGGGGAAGCGGCTGCTTTCCTTTTGGTTGGTGGGGTGACAGATGGCTGTTCCTGGAGTTGGATGGGAGTCAGTGGGGGGTGTGGCACGGATCAGGTGACCCATGGCAGGAGGCCTGGCTGCCTGGAGGTGGCGGCATGTCCCAGCTGACCGCACACGCCCTGTGACGGCAGTGTGAAGGTGGGTATAGGGCGACCTCACCCTGGAGCCGCCCTGTGGGTTCTCAGGGACGTCACTGCCCCTTCTCCAGCCCCCAGGCCGGGCTGGGCTGCCAGGTCACTCCAGCAATTAGACTGACATCGTCAGCACTGTAGCCACTGCCCTGTGGCCTTCAGCCTGCAGGCCGCCTCCTGTGCACCCCTCCCTCACGGTCAGCCACTGAGCCGCTGAGTGAGGCCCAGAGCCCAGCACCCAGCTGTGGCAGCGGAGGGGAGTGACAGCCTCCTGCAGCCCCCAGGGACTCAACCCTCACAGCTATTATTTCAGAGGCTCAGAGCCTCCCAGCCGTGGGGACCCAGGCCCACAGGTGCAGAATGTCCAGTGGGAGCCTGGTGTGGACAGTGAGGCCACTGGCCTAGAGGCAGCAGAAAGGCCAGGCTAGGTCAGGTGGGGCCGAATCTGTCACCAGGTGGCTAGTGGGACGCCCATTCCAGACTGGGTCACCCTGGGAGGGCACAGGGGCCTCCCTGCAACCATCGAGGATTTTAAAAATGACTCTGGCCAGACGTGAAGGCTCCCAGTGGCCAAAGCTGGAGGAATTTTAGTAACAAAATTAAGTAGCATTGGATTAGGACCAAAGTCTAAAGTAAATATCTGCAAATCCATACCGATAGAAGTAAGTGACGGTGCAATTAATAAACAGGAGAGAAGAGACGGTGCTCACGTGCGCGGGATAATTCCAAATAATTCATCTAAGTGCCCCCACCCTTTCAGCATGGGATTCTGGATGGGACGCTAGACCAGAAGAAGGACATTAGGAAACGTCTGAGCGAAGTATGGACTTGGGTGCACAGTAATGTATGAATACTTGCTCCCTGACTGTAACAAATGAACCAGACACATCACACTAACATAAGATGTTAATATTAAGGGAAGCTGGGTGTGGGGCATATGGGAACTCTCGGTACCATCTTCAGAATTTTTCCACAAATCTAAGATAAAGTTTATTCTGAAAACACGATTCTGAAGCAAACACTGCCCAGCAGGAGGCCAAGGCCTGATGCAGGTGGGCGGTGGGTGCACCCCGGAATTCTGGGCTTGTTTCCGTGCTGGGTGTCTCGCCAGGTATGGAGAGGAGATGGGGGGGGGGGGACAACACACTCCTGAAGGCCTCCAGGGCCGAGGTCCCACCCGTCCCAGAAGGCTCTTTCCGTGAGACCTCCAGTGTTGTCCTGCTCCCACCCGCCCCCATGCCAGGCCTCACTGGACTCTGGGGAGGGGGAGACACAGCCCCCTTTGGGGCCCCTTCCCCGTCTGTTGGGGAAATATTCCCGGGCCTAGGGCCTTAGTGTCCCCAGCCGCAACGTGGTTCCGGGGCTGGGGGTCCCAGAAGGACTTCCAGGGCCACCCAGCCCTGAGTTCTGAGTGAAGAGAGGCCTCTCCAAGCTTTTGGCTAATCCCTTCCCCAAGTCCACCCCCCACCCCACCCCCGACACTGCGGGCCTAACCCACAGGAAGCCCAGCTTCTTGGCCAGCCCAGGGAATTTCTTCCCAGCCCCCTCCCAGCCTCCTGGGTTTCCTGTGTGGAAACGGGGCCTGGATTCCGCCTTGGTAAACACAATATCGGGGGGAGAAATCACCCTTCCAGCTTCCTGTTTGCTGGGAGCAGGCTCCAGGGCCAAGCCCCAGCTCCTGGGGTCTCCCAGGCTTACTGTCAGGGCACATGGCCGGCCTCTGCCCTTGAGACAAACATTGCCCCCCCCCCCAGGGCTGAGGGAGAGCCCCTGAGGGCCTCGAGCTCCCCAGGACCTGTGGCCAGAGGCCCCAGGGGAGTGCCGTGGACCCCAAGACAGGTCGTGCACCAAGAGGCGGGCCAGCGACGGGAGCAACGCCCCGCCACAAACTGGCGTGGACAGAGGGAAGCCAAGGCTCCCCTGCCCTCTGCTGCCCCCACCCCCAACCTCAGGAGATCGCCAGGGGCCCTGAGGGGCAGGTGGGCAGGCCAGTCGCTGAGTGGTGGCCCTCTGCTGCTTATACAGGGCCCATCACCTTAGGCTCCCCAGGCTGCAGGGCTCGGGCCCCGGGGGGGCCCCATGGAGGCTGCTGCTGTGATCTCACTCCTGTTCCCAGGGGGACATAGGTCAGGAGGGGACAGGGCCCCACAGCTGGCTTCACAGGGGCCAGAGCCCGGGAAACAGATGGCCCCGTGGGCAGAGAGGGCCTGAGGCAAGCAAAAAGCTCCAGAAGGCCTCAGGCTGGTGGCCAGCTCACACATCTCCACAGCCACCATCCCCAGAACCACTGCTGCCACCATTGTGACCCCACCCTGTCAAACTGCATTGCTGGGGAGGCTTTAGAGGGGGCTCAGAGCAGGCTCAGAGCGGGCTCAGAGGGCTGACGGCTCATTCTCAAAGCTCCAGGCTATTTCTCTGGTGACTGCAGCCCTGGGTGGGGGTCCTCATGCCCTTTGTCCAGATACAGCCCAGGAAGGCAGAGGCCGGGCTCTCCTGGGGGCTGCAGGCCCCGCCAAACGCTCACAGTGAGGTGGGCTCAGTTCTTGCACCGCCCGCCTGCCCACCTACCCTGGCTCCCGCTGTTCCCAGCCACCCACTGGGCCCGCTAAGCCCCTTGCCCCTGGCCACCCAGCCCAGCCTGACCCCCACCAGGCCCCACCTCCCCATGTGGCCTCCAGGTGCCCAGGGCTGGGGCGGGCAGGTCTGGAGGAGCAGGCCTGGACTCGCAGGGTGAGTCAGGCGGGCACCTCGCCCGGGGGAGCTGGCTGGCCGGACGCCAGGCCAGCCTCAGAGGCCGTGAGAGACACCGCCTGGGTGGACTGACGCCCTTGTCCCCGCATGGCCCAGGTGGGCACCCTGCCCCCCTGCTGGCTCCTGGGTGAGGGGGAGGTCACTCCCATCCCGTCTTGATTAATCCTGGCCCTCCACCAGCAGCACCCCTCTCCCTGCCCCTCCTCCAAAGAGAAGGGACACCAGAGCCGGGGCCTGAGCAGCCCCCGCCCACTCTGGGTCTCAGCTTCCCCAGATGTTCAAGGAGTAGGATGCCCAGACCCCTGGCCGGCAGTGTTACAGGGGCTACCGGGGCTGTGCTCCAGGAGCTGGGGCCAGGTGGCAGCTGCTTTCCCATCCATAAAATGGGCGTCCTCGTCCTCACCGCTGCTCCCCGCCTGGGTTCCCAGCCTGTAATGACAGGGCTGAGGGCTTTGATGGCCCAGATGAAAAGCCACCCAGGCTCCCGGGCTGGCCCCAGGACAAGCGGTTCCCATCGCTAAGAGCAGGCACCGCCCTCCCGAGCCTCCCCTGGGCTGTGGGAAGCGGGTTCCACTGGCCCCAAAGGCCAGCAGCCCGGCCTGCGCCTGTTGCACAGAGGCCCCCAGCCAGGACGAGCGCTGAGGTGTGGGGGGGCAGCAAGGAGAGAGGGCGGGAGGGGGCTCCCTGGGTGAGGAGCAGGCTCTGGGCCCCTCAGCGGTCAAGGGCTGGGGAGGGAGCAGGGGATTCTATGCGAAAGGAAGGAGCCCACCCAGCGTGCCCCACGCACTGCCCATCCCCCACACAGCCCAGGTGCAGAGGTGCCGGGCATGCTGAGAGCAAGAGTACAGCCCTCACCATGGACCCCAGGCTCAGAGGCCAGCCCTGGACCCTGAGGATGGAGCCCTGGCCCAACCAGACCCCAGCACTGCCCTGGTCCCTCGGGACAGAGGGCCCCCTGGGTCGGGCCAGTGCCTACACAGCATGGTCAGACCCTGGATCACTGGAGCTACAGCCAGGAGAGCTTCTCGGCCCCTCCCCTCGGATCTCAGGTCCTGAAAGGGTCCATCTCCCCATCCCCGCCGAGTCCCACCACACTTGCCCTTACTGCCTAGAGTTTCCCAAATTCAAGGACAGAGAAGCAGGCTGGGTGGCACCTGGCGGGGTTCCTGCTGAGAACCAGATCTGGCCTCAGAACAGAAAGGGAGAGCCCCCAGGGCAGGGTGGGGGTTCCAGGCTTCAGCTGACATGTGCCCGTAATCCCAGGGGGGCCCAAAGGCCATCCATCGACAGCAAACGGCACGGAGGTAGCCTGGGGCAGAGGCCTCAGTGAGGCCCACCCTGTGGCCGGACCACAGGGGGCCGCAACAGCCACACAAAGGACCAGGCCTGTTCTAGTTCAAGGAGGCCCAGGGAAGCATTCTGCAAGCTGTTAAATGCTCAGTCTTGGACCTGCTCAGCCCGGCTGGGACCCTCCTGAAGGAGCAGCCTCTTCCATTCCCTCCTTCCAGCCTGCAGCAAGCACCCCCAAGCTCCCCCGGGGGCCCAGCCCTGAGCCTGATGAAGGGTGCAGCAGTGACTCAGCCCCCACCCCGCCCCTGAGGGGCCCTTCGAGGCTGGGAGACAGGCAGAGACCACACAGGGTGTGCCAAGCCAGGTGGAGGCAGCCCAGGGCAGCAAGGCCACCAAGGAGGGGCCCCCACAATCGCCACCTGGAGGGTGAGTCCCAGGCATAGGGGCCATGAGAGGCGGCTGGGAGGGGCCTTGCAGCGCCGGAGCCTGGGGTGAGGGGCACCCAGACAGGGTGGAGGGAGCAGCCAGGCAACACCCAGGGCCATCAGGTCGGGTGCCCTGAGCCAGCAGAAAGGTGCAGAGTAGGGAGGGTGGCTGTGCTGGGTGGGGATTCCTGCGGGCTCGGGGGTCCTGAACCTTGACGTGTCCTGGAGTGTCTGCTCCTCTGTCTCCGGGAAAGGCAGGTGGGGGCAGAGGAAGGAGGCTGGGGGTACCCCAAGGGATCACCGTCGCCGCTGCCCTGATCTCCCAGCTAACACAACCCCTGGGAAGGAGGCCAGGAGCCCACCAGAAAACGCTTTCCCACCAGCCCCACCCCCACCCCTGGCTCCCTGCCTCAGCCCCCGGCCCCAGAGAGCTGGGTGACTCAAGACAGTGGCTCGAGACGGGAGACAGAGAGGAGATGGGGTTTTGAGTCCCAGTTCTCGAAGTCAGTCCTCTCTCGTCTGCAGGACCGGTCCCTGTAGGGGCTGCTGTAGGGTTTGTGGGCAGAAGGGTCCCCTGTTGTCCCCGAAGCCCTCGGACCCCGTGAACACGTCCCTCCCACGTTTTGCATCCCTCTGGCCCCAGGACCCTCGGAGGACAGCATGTCCGGTGAACCCAAGAGCCGTGTGAACAACAGGTGCATCTTTTATTCACAAATAAAAGCTGTGGCAAGAGATTATCTACACATTTGTACAAAGGCTTGGACGACCCTAGAAAATGCACAACGGTCAGAAAACTGAGCTCACCCCTGGTCTTCATTTGGCAAGAAGTGCCTTCCGGGGACCCCACCCTGCCCAGGCGCACCCTACCTAGAAAACCATAAAAACATAGATCATTTGTCTTCAAATTCCCACTGCAAATACCTCATTTATAGGCAAAATGATATAAAAATATGAACCTAACAGAATGTTTACAAAACCCTCATTCCCTCATCTTTTATTTGTTTTGTTTTTTGCTCGTGGTTTTGGTAAGAATTCCTGCCGTGGAAGAAGGCGCCACGTGCCTTCAACTCAGCCCTTGGGCACTGCCCTCTCGGTCCTGGGTGAGGGAGGGTCGGCCACCTCTGCCGGAAGACCCCACTGGCTCAATCTGCGGAGAGAACTACACGCGGCCCCAGGGCCCAGAGACCCCTAAGACAGGCCCTGCCAAGAGGAAACACTATAAAGGAAAAGTGATCCTGAACCCTAAGACAGGCCCGGTGAGTCCAGGGCTGTCCTGCTACATGAAACTGCTTGGCTGCTAAAAAAAAAAAGGCAAGATCAGCTCAAACAGCTGACTCCACCGCCCCCAGAGCCACAGCCCCACCCAGGCCGCAGCCCCACACACACCGTCTGCTGGTGTCTCGAGTCCTCAGCACCAAATGCAATAAGGAAAGAAGTCCAGTCCAAGGTTAAAGGCACTTGCGTTGCTGCCTGGGAGGCGACAGTCCTCCCGTCTCCTGCACGCTCGCTCTTCCGTCTGGGCCGCTTAGCTGGCCCCTTGCCTCCACCACACTCCATCATGCCCAAGACCCCCAATCCTGCACCAGGCCCTCTGCATCCTCGTCCCTCCAACCCCCGCCACATTCTCACTCCATCCCACGTCCTGTCCTCGAGCCCCTGACGTCCCCTCCCCCGTGTCTCGGTGCCCAGCCTCAGACGTCCACCTCCTGTAGCCCTGGGGCGGCAGCCGAGGGGGTGACACTGATGTCGAAGCAGGTGACCATCATGACGTGGGCCTTGCACAGGTTCACACACTGCTCCAGGGCAGCCGTGGTGCGCTCCAGGGCCTCCAGGTATTCAGCCGACTCAGGCTCCAGCTCAGGGTCCACCTCGACTGAGGAAGGACCGCAAACAGCTGGTCAGGGCGGGGCCCCCCAGGGCCGAGAAAGTGCTTCTCCCCCTCCCAGCTTCTGGGCCCTTGCCGGGGTAGAGGCGAAGTAGCTGGATTGGGGGCGCAGGGTGGGCAAGGGAGCCAGGGCAGGGTGCGGAGTCTGGGGTCCCACAAGCCTGCACCTTCCCCGGGTGGGTGGGGGACTCACACTGCTCCAGCCAGCGGCCAGGCTCCACCATCAGTCGGCCCTGGGTCTCCGCCAGCTCCTCGCACAGCAGCTCGTGCCTCGCGCGCACCTCCCGCAGCCGCTGCTGCCTGCGCTCGGCCAGCCGCAGCTGCGCGCTGATGCCCACCGGGCCCTGGGCGGCAGGGGACAGGCGGGGGTGGGCTTGGGCATGGAGGACAGCTTGCCACCAGGGGCTCCCAGCACCCTTGCCCCCAGCCTCCACCATGAGCCTCCCTCCATCCTCCGGGCCTGGACAGGCGCGCCTGGGAGCCTCAAAGGTGGGCCGGGATAGGATCTGGGCCCCCACAGGTGAGAGGGCACTGTGGTGGGAACCTCCCCACCAGGCACAACTCAGGGGATGACAGCGGCGGCCTCAGGACCCAAGAGCCATCCACTCTCTGCCCAAGGCGCCATCGGGAGACACCATGGGCTCAGGGCCAAGAAGGGCCAATTCCTACCTTCTCGGGGTCCTGGGAGGGCTGTGGACAAGAGGGGAAGGTGCAGTTAGCAGGCTGCCCAGCCACAGCCCTGGATCCACCCTGCCCTTCAGGGCCTCCCATCACCAGACGGCTCCAGTCCCCCAGCAGGCTGCCGGCCCTGACCTCAGCCGGGTCCTCCCTGGGGGGAGGACGGTGCCGCTGCAGACGCTCCACGTCATCGATCTCGTACACCTTGATCTCGAAGGGTTCCTTCAGCGAGCCGGGCGGGGGCAGGTCCACCCACTGCCCAGGGAGGCTGGGCTTGCGGCCCAGGGCCGCGGCATCGGGCAGCGGGGCCGGGATCAGCCGTCGCCGCTGCAGACCTGGAACAGAGAGCCGGGCGCTGAGTGAGCAGAAGCTGCACCCCCAGGTCCTACTCCCCGGCCAGGAGCCGCAATCGGAGCCAGGCCAGGGGAAACAGCACAGGGGCCCAACTCAGAAGTTCTCAGCCTGGCGCTGGCTGGGAGCCCTGGCCACCTGTGCCCCGTGGAGCAGACAGCAGGCTCGTCCCTCAGTCCCTGAGCCAGCCACCTCTTGCCTGCAGAGCCACACCAGCCTCCCCGAACAATAGCAGCCTCACAGTCGGCCCTCCAACACCCTAGCTGGTCACACTGTGTCCTAACTCCCCACCGTCCCCTGTTCCCACTGCACCCAAGACAGACCCCTGAGCCAGGCCCACACTGGCACCCCCGCCCACACCTCCCAAGGTCCCCCTCCCTGCTCCTCATGTGGGCCTCCAGCTTTCCCACCCCAGTCCTGATCCCAGGGTGCACCTGCCCCTCCTACACATCAGCCCATGACCAAATCCCCCCAACCACACAGCATGAGAAACAGGCCCACCCTACCCAGGTCCCCAGAGACAAGGGTCCCGGGCATGGTGGCGGGAGCAGCCCTGCAGGGGGCTTCCAGGCACCTGGGCACTAGGCCAGGAGGGCAGCGGGTTTGGTGCCCCCACACCAAGTCCCCTCCTGTGCGGATTCATCCCTGCCAGCCTGCTCTAATGGGGATGGAGACCAGCCTCTGGGGCAGTGTGTTTATAAACTGTAGAGGGCTGAGCACACCTGCACACTGAAAAGCCCAGGCCCGTTTGTGAACCGTCAAGGGCTGCGTGCATCTGGGGTCCGTGAAGGTCATGCCCAGCTGTGCAGGGTCCCCAGTTCCGGGAGCAGCAGGGGTGCGCCCCACCCACCTGTGGCCCTCTTCTTGGGGGACTTGAGGCTGCGGGCGCGGGCACCCGGGGAGGCAGCCCCACTATCACTCATGGAGTCGGGGGCGGAGGAGGCGCTGCCGGTGGCCTCGCTGTCGCGCATCATGCTCTCGTAGCCACTGCTGCCGCCGCTGTGGCAGAAGAGGGCAGTGCGGCCCATGGCGGGAGGGAGCTCCCCACTCAGCACGCTGCTGTTGTCACTGCCGTGGCCGCTGCTGTAACGCTGGGGCCGCCGCGGAGCAGTCACCTTGCTGTAAGGAGAGGGCAGAGCCGGGCCCGCGGGCGGCCGCTCCTCGGCCACGTTCACGCCACTGTCGTTGCCACTGTCCGAGTCGGCCGAGCCCCACGAGGGGCCGCCTCGGCCGCGGGCTCCACTGGCCGCCAGCTCGTTGACGCGGCTGTGGGCAGCCCGGAGCGCCTGCTTTGTGCCCATGACAGTGCCACGGCTGGCTCTGGCCCCAGCTCCCGGCACCGCCCGGGGGGTGACCCTGGGACCCATCACAGGGCCACCAGCGCTCCTGCCGGCTGCAGGGCCCAGCAGCTTCACCGAAGTACCAGGAGCCCTGGACCCGCCAGCCACTAGGCTGCGGCCCTTGCTTCCACTGGCGGGGGACTTGGGGACCCCCACAGCCTTGATCGGGCTGCTCCTACAGGCAGAAGCAGGCAAGGGTGTGGGGCTGGTGGGAGGCACACCCAACCTAGGCACAGCCCGGGCCGGCCTCCCGGGGCCTTCCCTGGCCTTGCTGCTGTGCACCAGGCCCTCACACCGCTCTAGAGACGCGTGGGCGGCAGGATGGCTCACCGCCTCTGGCTTGCCAGCCCGGGATTTCAGGCTGGACGTGGCCCTGGGGACGGAGTGGTCAGTCCGGCCACTGGGCCTGGCATCCCCCTCCCCTCGGAGGAGGGCAGAAGCCCCAGCCCAAACCAGGCCCCCGGCCTGGGGAAGGGCCACGGCCGGGCCACTCTTGTGCTCCAGGCTGGACTTGCGCACAGGCGGGGCGGGGGGGGCCACCCCGCTAGGCTTCAGACAGAGGCCCCCTTTGGGAGCCACACTCTTCCTGCTACAGGAGGCAGCCTTCGGGCTGGCCAAGCAGGCCACTGCCTCGGCTGGGGCATCCCCAAAGGATGCGGAGGGCGTGGTCACACCCAGCGTGGTGGCCCCCCTCCGCAGCGGTGGGATCTGAGCCACGGCCTCAGGTCTGTGGACTGCTCTGGATAGCTCACAGCCATCCACCACCCTCCGGACACAAGCTAGCACTGGGGCCGGGCTGGGGGCCCTGCTGGCAGAGGCCAGGTGGAGCGAACCACCTTCGTCCGCCCGGAGCATCCAAGGGTCCTCAAAGAGGCCTCCAGGGCCAGGTGGGCCTGGGGCCAGGCGAGGACAGCCCACACGATCGGCCACTGAGGTAGTTCTCGGTTTCCGGGGAAGGCTGGAGTGGATAGTTTGTGCTGGGGCTGCCCCCCGGGGAGACGCAGCCTGGGGCTCCTGGCCAGGTCGGGTGGGAGCTGCTGCCGCCTGCTCCCCAGGACGAGGACTCGGGGCAGGGGCCGGGCTGCCTGGGCGGCGGTGCACTGCAAGCTGGAAGCTGCTGTCCTCCAGGGAGTCCTCCAGGAGCAGGGGGCCGAGAGCCTCAGGCCCTGCTGACGAGTCAGGGCTGCAGGGGTCTGGGCTGGCCCGCGAGGGAGGGTGTGGCACCAGGCCCAGGCTGTCGGCTGTGCAGACGTCGGCCGTGCTGTCCGGGGACCTGCTGGGGGCCTGGGAGGTTTGGGCGTCGAACTCGTCGTTCATGCTGCTGATGATGCTGACCGGCCGCGAGCCCGAGGCCAGGGCCCGCAGGGAGCAGTCACTGCCAAAGCTGGCCAGGCTGGCAGGACGCCCGGGGCCAGCAAGGCCCCCCAGGCTCAGCTCCTCCACCAGCGTGAACACCAACTCGTCCTCGCCGTTGAGCTCCACGGGCTGCTGCAGGGTCACCGTGGTGGTCAGCAGGCCCCGCTCCAGGCGGTGGCCGCGTGCTGGTGAGCAGGGGCAGCCCGCCTGCCCGCTCATGCCCACGGGGGGCGTCCGTACCACAGCCTCGGCTCCCCCAGGGTCCTCCAGGGCTCTGCCAGCTTCTGGCTGCCGAGGTGGGGGGGGTGCCGGGCTGGGAAGCGGCCTCCGCCCCCCGGCCCCTGTGGCCTTGTCCGGCGTAGGCAGCTCAGGCCTGGTGCAGTCCTCCCTCTGGTCCCCGCCAGCCCTGGAGGGTTCCGGGCCACCCCGGCGGGCGTCTGAGCCAGGGCTGCTGCGGGGTGTGCTGGCAGCCATCAGGGAGCCCACCGCCTTCCTGGGGGCCACGGCCTCGGGCGGCGAGGGCTTCCTGCTGCCGTGGGCCAGGCTGGCCTGGGCCCTGTCGACTCCGCCCGGGGCTCCCGACGGGCCCTCACTGCCATCGATGCGGCCCAGCAGCCCCTGCAGCTCTGCGAAGGTGCTGCAGCGGAAGTGGTCAGCGTCTGGTGGGCCTTCAGAGGGCCGGTGGTGGCTCAGGGCCGGGATGATGGGCACAAAGTCAGGCGGGCCCTCGTTGTCAGTGAGCTCGCGGTCCGACAGCGCGGTCCCGCCAGGCCCCACGTAGATGACTGTGTCGCAGGACTGGTCGCTGCTGGATGAATAGTCAGGGTCGCCGGGCGAGCTAGGGGCCAGGCGGTCAGGGTCTGGGGCCACTGAGCGGGGGTGGAAAGGTCGCAGGTGCGGTGGCCGGCGGGCTTGGCCTTCCTCACAGGAGCTGTCCCCACCCGAGGAGCTGGATGTGTACTGGGGACAGAGGAAGCCCACCTAAGCAGCCAGCTCTGCCCGGCCCGTCTTCCCCTGCGCCACCAGCCACAGACACCACATTCCCGTGAAGGAAGTGACAGTGGCCACCCCCACCACGCCCCACCACACACAGGAACAGCATGAAAGATCTCAGGCACTGAACACAACCTGATCTCAGCAACCAAGGAAGCAGCAAGCTGCCTCTCAGGGAGGGGAAAACGCATGGCGCATAAGCACAAACCCAGGATTCAGACCCAGGGCTGCCGGACCCCTTAAGTCCACTCTCCAGCCCCACTGAGGGCTGTCCCAGGCGTGCCTTGCTGGACCAGGCCTGGGAGGTGTACAGGCCACGGGGGTCCCGCCAGGCGGCCCTGACCATGTCCCCACCCCAGGCCAGGCAGACAAAGACCAGGCATTCACAGCCCCCAGTATGAGCAGGTCCAGCTCTGCTCAGGGCATCCAGGCGACCTTGGTCACAGCCCCTCCACCTCCTCCAGGCAGGGCCACAAGGGTGCAGCCCTGACACCCCAGGGCACTCGGGAAGTCTGACCAGGGCTGGGTACCTGGCATCCGAACCTTGCGAGCAGGGCCTGAGGAAGCCACCCGGAGGGCCCTCCAGGCAGGGAAGAGGCAGGAACTAACCTTGGGAGAGGAAGGTGGAACTAACCTTGACCTTCTTCCTGCGCAGGCGGTGGATGCGGGCTGCCAGCTGCACGGTGCTGAGTGTCTCCGCATGGCTGGCCGGCGCATCAGAGACGTGGGCGATCATGGCAGTGCGGCAGCTGGGGGTGGCCAGGGACTCCTGCAGCAGCATGGTGAGCCTGTGCTCCCTGGGGGCCAGTGGGGCAGGGGGTCAGGGTGGGAGGCTGGGCGAGGGGCTGCTGCAAGACTGGAGGGAGGCACGCAGGCCCCTTGCTGGACCAAGGCTGTGCCGGAGCCCTGGGGTCAGGTCTGGTACCCACATCTTTCCCCAGCCCTCTGGACGCTGGGACCACCCCACCTCCACCAGCCCCTGGACAGCAAGCCCCTTCGGGTGATGGAGGAACAAAGATTCAAGGGCTCGGGGGGCCACAGACACATTGGGCCGCCCTGACCTGCCCTGAGCTGGTTCCCCGGGCTCTGGTCAGGGCCCACCCATGGGCCCACCACTCACCTGTAGGGCACATGCCTGGCTCCACTGACCAGCGCCAAGATGACACTGCCCAAGGCTGACAAGGACAGACACAGGGGTCCCCCAGGGGCCTCTCCAGCCCTGCCAGGCACCCCCTCACAGCTGCCCAGGTCGATAAGGTGCAGGCGACTGCGGCCTCCAGACACTGAAACCACAGGGCAGGAGGGTGAAGGCTGGGCCCCGGGCCCAGGACCCTGCCGCAGCCCAGCCCAGCCCTGGCTGCACGCACGCCCGACACCTACTTCCCCCCTTGCCGCACTTCTCCACGCGGTACTGGTAGACGTGCAGCGTGAAGAGCATGTGGGAGCCACACCCGGCGTCCTCGCTGCCACCGGCCCGGCTGGGGCTGCGGGCGGCCAGTGCGGCGTCCAGGTAGAAGGCCGCCTTCTCAGCTGTGGGTGCCCGCAGCTCGCTCTGGTTCTGGAGCTGCAGGTGGACAGAGGGGATGATGCCCGAGTGGCTCAGGGCCAAGCCGCAGCCCCCTGCCCGCCTCCCCGAGGCCACCCCTGCAGCCCCCAGCCCGCCAGCACTGCCCACCGCGTGGTGGCCGTGGTGTCGGCGTACCTGCGCCCCGCAGACAGGGTCCTCCCGCAGGTACACACCCGGAGACTGGGCATCCTGGAGGCTGCCAGAGGCCACCTCGGCCAGCAGGTCCCGCAGGCTCTGGTCCCGGCCGTACACCTCCACGGCCGAGACGCGGACCGAGAAGCGGGTGCCCGTCCTCTCCTTGCGCTCGTCGATGAGCCGGAAGAGCCAGGAGATGGCACAGGGCATGACGCCCAGGCTCTGGGGTGAGCTGTCCTTCCCGATCATGGTGTAGGACTTGCCTGGGGGCCATGTGGGGTGACGGGCTCAGCATGACATGCCCAGCCAGACCCGGCAGCTGCTTCCCTGGCCCTGCCCAGCCCTCAGGGCCAACCTGGAACCACTGAGACCCCAGGACACTTCTCTGATCCGCTCGCCACCCACTGTGTTCTAGGTCCACGGGGTTTCGGCTTCCTCTCCAAGAGCCCCCCACCTCAGGTGCCCACCCACCGCCCATATGGGACGTGCCTACACCCCACTGCCCCACCTGGAAATGGCACCCGGTGACTGCAGAGAGGAAGCACTTACCAAGGCTTGTGTGGCCAAAGGAGAAAACGCAGCCATCTGCTCCCCCGACCACAGACTGGAGCACGTCGGCCACTGTCCCCGAGCAGACCTCGGCCTAAGGGGGCCCAGAGTCAGGCAGGCGTCAGGGCCAAGAGGCCACCATCAGGCCACCCACCACGGCTGTCTCATCACACGCAGAGTCAGAGAGTATGTCCACAAGGCAGCCCGGCGGGCACGCAGGACCAAAACTACAGAGATCTCCACGTGTAACAAACGCATGGACAGGACACACACACAGCATGAGCCGGCCGCACAGGGCTGACAGGCACACGCAGCGCCCAGGCGCACACAGACATGCACACACACAGGTCACACTGCCGCCGTGGACACCCCGGGCACAGACCCTGCCGCATGTGGGGTCACTGTGCACACAGGATGCCCGGGGGAGCATGCTGGGTAAAACCACCACCCCTCGGAAAGCTTCCGCAGAGGGTAGGCTCTGAAAACCGGGCGCTTCCCTGGAAAGTTAGCCTGAGAACCAGGCCAGGGACTGAGTGGAGGCACCCCGAGGGCAAGGGAGGCTAGCGAGGAGGGAAACACAGCAGGCCTGCCGGCCTCTGCTCCCAAGCCTCCTGTACCCGGGCCTCCTCTCGGAATCTCCGTCCCCCAACCTGGCGCAAGAAGGGATGCAGGTCTGCCCCTCATCCCATCGTCCAGAGCCGGGAGCCCGGCCCCCGGCCCCCGGCCCGAGGACACCACCACCCTCACCTGCTCCGAGTCCTGGGGGAAGACGGCATCAAAGGCAAACATCTTGGGAATGGAAGCCGAGCAGGCACGTCGGGGGCCCGAGCTGCCCGGGGTCCCCACGGCAGGGTCATAGAGGGTCACCTGCTTCTTCCGAGGGTCCACCTTCAGGAAGGACGTGGACTCTGCCGAGCGCTGGGCCCCCTGTGCCGGCCAGATCCGCAGCATGACCTTCACCTGGGGAGGCAGGCGGAGCGCACATCTGAGCAGCCGCTAATTACAGGGCAGGAGGAGCCCGCGCGAGCTGGGACAGCGGGCCAGGCCTCAGCACGGGATCTCCACCGCAGGAATGCAGGCACCCGCGCCCCAGCTCCAGGCCAGAGCTCATCCCACATGAGGCCAGTGGGAGGAGAGACTGGCCAGGCGCTGAGCACGTCAGCACAGAACGGGGGGCACAGGAAGGGGGGCAAAACAGGGGAGCAGACCCCAGATGCCCCAGGGGGCAGAGGGACCCCATTGGCCCTCTCGCTGACTCCGATGCAGAGCCAGCATCAAGGGAGCTGAACCCAAAGACTCAGAGCCTTTGAGAGCAGAGTCACCCACACAGACATACCCCAGTTCCCGGGTGGAGCAGCCATCACAGCGACCCCCCACCCCCTGGCTCGAGAAGGGAGGAAATGTGCCCAAGAGAGGTCACCTGTCTTGCCCACGTCACACAGCCTGCAAGTGGGCCTCCTGGAATCCCAAACCCCAAATGTGGGGTTGGGGGAGGGAGAAAAGGAGAGACGGGGCATCAGGACCCCACCCACCCAGAAAGTAAGGCTCGCGCTCTGTCCCTCCCAGCAGGTCCGCCGCTCAGGGCCCCACACCTGCTCCTCTGAGGGTGCCTCCTCCACCCCCGATGAAGGAAAGGGGCTGCCTCAGAGCCAGGGCCTCCCTGCAACCCCCCAGCTCCCGACCACGGACAGCCGGGCTCAGCACATGGTAAGGTGGGCAGGCAGAGGGATGCGTTCCCTCTCCCCCCAGCCCCACCATATCTCTATCCACCCTCATCTCCTCCCGGAAGCCCCTCCCTCCCAGCTCCCAGCCCTAAGCCAGAAGGCTTCAGGGCCCTGAGAGCACCTGGGGAGATGGTGGGGAGACCGAGGCCAGGATGCGGGGTCAAGGCAGAGGAGGGAGGGGGCAGGGCCAGATGGGGCTCGTCCGAGCTCAGGGGCCAGCAGGTGACCATGCAGCCTCAGCTCCTATGTGTCCTCAAAGCACAAGGACAGACAGAAGACCTGCCCGGACCCCCACTCACATTCTTGCCCAGCTCCCTGGGGATGGACCACCAACCCTGATGCCCTCAAGGGAACAGAAGGCTCAGTGGGGAGGGGAGCGAGGAACCGAGACACAAGAGCCCCGTGCAAGCTGCACTACCAGCACCCCAAAACCTGCACGGAGAACCAACACCCCACGCATCTTGCGGACGGCCAAGGGGCCGAGTTCTGACTCGGGTGAGCCACCTTGAGTGAGCACCCCTCCTGGGAGAAGGCGCCAGACTCCGGTTTCTGCAGGAAGACACCACGCTCCACTCTCCGGCGACATCTCCGATTTCTCTACCACAGTGTAAATCAAATTACCAGGCTCATCTCAGAGCCAATATTTTTCACGGATTTAATTGTAAGTGACAGATACATAACGCCAGCAAAATTGGTTTACCGTGGGTAGTTCGCACGAGGCGCCATACTCCCCTTCAGCATGTGGCAAGTTGACGCGCAAAATCGCTCCGAGTAAGGAGCGCACGGTCCTCCGGGGAGACTCGCAAAGAAATACTTTTCTACTGAGCTCCCCCGAACCTGGGCTCCATTAGGCGAGAATCGATTCTTTCATTCCCCGATGACATGAACAAAACTATTTCACTTCCAAACGCGGCTGCCAAGCAGGCGAAAATGTGCACTTCTCAGTAATTTTTGGCCACTTTTTTTCCAGCGTGAACTCCTGGCCACTTCAGGAGCCAAATGGGTTCTGCAGATTGGAGAGTGTTCCTCGGAGGAAGAAGCCTCGAGAAGCCACTCTTGCCACCCGCTCTGCTGATGGCTGCGGGACTGGGGACCCACCGCCCAAGGGAGGGGACCTGCCCCGGCCCCACACTGCGCTGCCCACCCTAGCTAAACGCCCGAGTCATTGTCTGCGAGAATCCTTCCATTACCGCGGGGAAATGACAGGGTTTTGCGCTACACGAGCACGTCTAAATGTTCTGATATTGCAAAGCCCCGCTGCATAGCTTTCCAGGGAGGGGAAAAAAGAAAAAACACATTTTGCATAAAAGGGTGGCTTCCACTCCTAGGAGGTGGCCCCCGCTGGAGAGGGGGGAGGGGCTGCGAGGGGGCAGTCTTCTTCAATACCGCAGGATGATGAATTACCTTAAGTGGCACATTAATGTCAGGAATTGAGGGTAATCTAACTTCTTTTCTTTGACAATATTAAATGCCTTTCAGGAGGCATTTCTGACTGTGATATTCGTGCAGATAACACACAGGGAGCTGGGGAGGGGGCCCTGGGGTGGGCGGTGAGAGGATGGGTGGCCACATGCTCCTTGCCTGGGGAGGGTGGGGGCATCGGGGCGGTGGGGGACCAGGGCAGAGGGGGTGGTCTGCCACTGAGAGCGGGAGGAGCCCCCACCCTGGAATGCTTGGGCCTGGTCCCAGGGGGAGGTGGTGGAGGCCTACTGGGGCCCCAAGTCACGTAGCAGCTGCAAGAAAGCAGGGGCCTGTGCTGGGAGGGTCCTTAACCCTCCGCCTCCCACCCCTGACCCAACCCAGACGCTTAGAGCCCCTCCCCCACAGCCAGTTCGCTGGACCCAGTTTGCAGGGTCCTCCCTCCGGCCCCTGCACTCCCACACCCACATCCCAGGCAGGGCCCAGATTCCGCATTGCAGCAAGTTCCCAGGGGACCCTGGTGCCATTCAGTTTGTCTGGGGCCACGAGGGTCTCTTTCTCAGGGTCTGGGAGCCCAGGAGGCCCCTTGTAGGGGTAACAGGGGTAGGGAAGGCTTCTTGGAACAGGGAAGCCTGGCCGAGTCACAAAAGTCCAGCAGGCCCCACTGTGAGGAGAGATAAGTCCCAGACAGAGGGGCTGCCCTTCGGGGGGCTGTGCATAAAGGACAGAGCTCAAGCCCAGGCAGGGTACCCTCTGCAAATGCATCAGCCCCTCTCCAGACTAGGAGCAGAAGCCCCCTGGAGGGTATCCTGGGTGGCAGGACAGACTGAGCCCAGGAGAGCATGGAACCCACCCCACCACTCTGCAGGGGGTGAGCCTCTGGGCGCTGGAGAGGCCGGGCCCAATGCACGGGTGAGCAGCCAGTTCAGGGACCCCCCTAAACCCTGCCACTCTCTGGGAGGCACCTGGGAGGGGCCAGTGGCTGGCAGAGTGGACAGAAGGTCAGGGAAAAGCACTCGGGTGCACACTTAGGGTCGGGGCCCAATCCTCACCCCGGAGCCATGTGGCCCTGGCGACAGGCCAGCCCCTTGGTGCCTCAGTCTCCTCGCCCTCAATGGGCACAGAGCCCCCTCACCAATGTGCTCACACAGATCCGCACACGCAGGACCCTGACCCAGGTGTGGGGTGCAGTTATAAGCAACTCAGACGGGGCCAGCACGGAAATCTGGTCTCAGCACAAGGCCACAAGAGTCAGGGGGCGGCCAGCCTGTTCCCTGACTGAGCAAGGCCCTTCTCCACTCTGGGCCTCAGTTTCCCCATCTGAACCCTGTGGCAGTCTAACTCACTGATCACACGCCCCCCTCTGACTGTGTCAGGCCATGGCTGGGGTCTGCCCAGAACTGAAGGGCCCAGGGGTCCCACCCGTGCCCCCAGCCCCACCCTCCAACAGAGACCAGGCAAAGGGGCTCCTGCAGTCAGATCCCGACCCTTAGTCCCCAGGAGTCCTGGCTGACCCAATCCACACTGAGACCAGCACATGTGCCTGGGACCCCCACCCATGTCTCCACCACAGTCTCCCAGGCTCCCGGCCACCACTGGAGCCGTTAGGTAGGCCTGGGCCTCAATCACCCCACCCGGACCTGGGAGAAGGAAGCAAGGCCCCTCCATCTCTCGATCGCCCTCCCTGCACCTGCTCAGACACCCTCAGCCTCATCCCAGGGTCGCCCCAAGTCAGGGTAGGGCCTACCTTTCCGGCGCTGCTGGGGTTGTCCTTGGTCTTCGAGGCGGCCCTGAGCAGGCAGGGGGGCACGGGGGGCGGCCACAGCTGCAGGACCCCGCTGAAGTCCGTGGGGTAGGTGGAGGCTCCGCGGGAGGTAGGGGGTGGTGGTGGGTGGGGCTTCTTGCGCTTGGAGGCCAGGCTGAGCTTCTGGGCCGCCCTGGGGAGGGGAGGAGCAGGGGGGCGCACTCAGAGAGGTCTTGCCACCTGCCCTCCCCCAAATGCAGCCGTGCAGTCTGCACTTCACTTCCCCCAGCCAAGTAGGGGCACCCGGGGCTGGGGCTGCCACGTCGAGGCCAGGCGACAAGGGGCCCAGGCAGACACCGGACCCCAGGGCTGTGCCCTTCCCTGCACCCTGCACCGAGGACATCCTCCTGCCACCAATGTGCACCTGCCCCATGTCCCCCACCCAGCAGCCAGGGCAGGACAGCACATGCTGAGGTCTGTCTCTCACAGGCTGTGTGACCCAGGCATGGTGACTTAGTCTCTCTGTGCCTCGGTTTCCTCTGACCACCAGAGGCCCTCATGTGCGGCCCTGATGAGCTAATACATTCAAGACACCCAGTGCAGGCCTCCAGCACAGGTGACACTAATGGTTAAGAACACTCAGCGGGCCTGGGTCCACACCTGGGCTCTACCCACTGTGCCCAGACTTCAGCCCCTGCCCGACTTCCCGGTGAAAGGGGCTGGAGTCCAGGGCAGGTGTCAGCTCAGAGCTGGAAGCACCTGCCCACCAGCCAGGGGGGCCCCTCCCACCAGTCGTGCGGCGCCCACTCCCCATTCTCCCAAGCCCCTTGGGCCTCTCTATTTTCTCCTCCTCAACAGAACCTTAAGAGAAGGGCCTGCGCCCGATAGGGCCGCGCAGCCCCTCAGCCCGCCTCCCACTTGGCAAGAGCTACCGCCGGCGTTTTGCTTAACTCCTCTCATCTTTAATAGGAGTTGTCTTTTAAGAGACCCCAGGGACAGCTTTCCTCCTAGCGAGGTGTCATCATGGAAAATAAAAGTAATCTATGGTGTGGAGCGGACCCTTAAGAGAGCAGTGGCGGCGGCTGGTGCGTGGCCAGCGGGGCGGGGGACACAGAGAGGGCACAAGGGTCCCATGAGTGGAATCCACAAGCTGCCCAGACCCCTGGGGCCGGGGACCCTAAGCCAGGATCATGGGTCCCCCGGCCACAAGCAGGTGCTACCCTGGTTCCTGCCTGAGCCCACCTGCCTGAGTATTTGTAAACCTGAAACCTCCTTGCTCCCTGGCTCCAGGATCACGCAGCAGGCAGGATGGGGCTGACAGCGTCACCCAGCCACAGGGTGAAAGGTTTGGCCCAGGGAGCTCTGCCGCACCAAGTCGCAGCAAGGCCATCTTAGGGGCCTGGGGAGACCCAGGCTGGGGGCCGGGGGAGCTGGGGCCGTTTTATCAGAGCCTCAGCTCCTGGGGCTCCCCCGACCCAGCCCACCCCTAGCCTCGGCCTGCTGCCCTGGGTTACATCACAGCTTCCTGCCAACCACCCCCATGGGAAGCAACTACAAGCAGACTTAGAGGACGTCAGAGTCCAGCAGGCAGCCGCAACCCCACTGCCCTGCACTGCCCAGGGCTGGAGCCGCCAGGGAGGGCGGAGCGCCTCGGGGATAACCTGGCGGGGCGGGCTGCGGCGGGCACAGCCAGGACAGCCGCGCCTGTGAAGGTGGAGGAGGTCCCGTGGACGCTCCCACTTCTACGCGGTGCAGTGGTGCTGCTCCCAGCACTCGGAGAAGGACAGCGCACCGGGCTGGTGTGCCTGCAGAGCGCCGGCCGGGCCCTCAGGGCGACCGGACAGTCAGCAGACAGCCATGGCCGAGGCGTGCCCCGCCCGGGGGGGCTCCCTGCCCACCCCCCCCCAGGCCGGGCGGGGTTGAGGGGGTGAGGGGGTGAGGGGCCTGGCCCACCACCCCAAGGCTCAAGAGGACTCAGAGGCCGAGAGGACCTGTGGCCAAAGGAGGAGGAGTTGGGGGGGGGGGGCCAGGGGACGCCAGGCTGCAGAAGCCACAGTCAGGGGGTCACACACGCAGCCGCGGACAGCTCTACAGCCTCCATGGCCCTCCCAGGGGCCAGTTTCCAGCACAGTCCTCACCCCGTCCTCCCGTCACCTTCAGGGCCCCAGCAGCGGAGTATGGGGAGGTGTCCTTCCCCCCGGACACGCCCAGGTCTAGCCTGGGCAGGAGCTGGGACCAGAGCCCCTGAGGTCCCGCCAACCCAGGAGGCTGGAATGCTGCTGGCCATGGTCTGACCTAACTCAGGGCGACCCCGCCTCCCTTCCTGGCCCAGGTTCAGCCCCTGTGGGACCCAGAGCTGAGAAGCTGCGCCCGGCCTGCCCAGCCCTCCAGGTCCCTGTGCTCACAGGCCTGCCTCGCGGCATGACTCAAAGGCCCCAGGACAGTGCTCTGTCCTTTGATGAAATCCAGGCCCTCCACCACCAGGACAAGCCCATCAGCCACCCGCTACTGCAGCTCAGCTCACACCGCCTGCAGGGGCGCTCCAGGCCAGCCCGCCCTGAAGGGCCCCAGCCTTCTGGGAGCACAGACCTGGTTTCTGAGCAGTGGGGATGGGGAGGAAGTGACACCAGGCTTCACAGAGGCTCAGAGAACACACTGGCACCACACTCAGGACCACAGACGCCCACTGCATTGTTGGGGAGCTGGCGGGGGGGGGGTGTCAAGGCGGGACCTGCAGGGGGAGTGTGGGAGAATCTGAGTGCTCCGGCTCTGAAGGGAAGACTTGAAGAAGCAGGCACTTCACCTGCACACACAGCTCTCCTCACGCTCCGTGAACATCTCCCCTGGGAAGCCCGCCCCGATGCCCCCACGCGGGGCTTCCCCAGACCCTGTGCCTCCTGCTACCACAGGAACCACTCCCTGTCCTGAGACACAGGTTTACAAGGCTGTGCCCCCACCGGGTGGGGGCTCCAGAGGGCAGACGTTTGCCAAGCCCAGGCCCAGGACACAGGGGCACTCAGGAGGAGGCCGTGAGCGAGTGAGTGAGTGACCGCGCTCCCCTACCGGCCGCTCCCTGTCCTCCCAGGGGCCTCTCCCCGGGCTCACTGGCCCTGGTCACTGATTCACAGAAACAGAAAGGGAAATATTTGCCATTTTACAAAGAAAAACGGCCTTTTCCAAACAAGATGGTCATTTCACAGGCCGTTGGCCTTGATGGTAAGGCCCTTAATTACCCCGAGGAGACACACAGGCCCGTTTGGACGTGTTGGGGGGTCAGTTACACCAACCCAGGGTTTCCTAACTGGGCGGCGATGAGGCTGGTGGACTGGGCCACAAGCCACACCCCCATCCCCACCCTGAGGAGCTGTAACCCCCAGGCCCTGAGAGCCCCCAGGATCTGCCCATCAGGGTCCAGAAGGCAGGGCTGCTAAGGAGGCCTAGACCCCCAAGGCCAAGGCCCAAGGTCCCAGCAGCCCTGACCCTTGACCCTTGCCCCCTGCCATGGCCAGCATTTTCCACATCACCAGGGAACAGGCTATGCGGCTTCCTCGGCCCCACCCTGCCAGGGAGGGCCCCCTCTCCACAGAGCCCCCCTATCCATGTGCCTCTGGGCAGCACCCACTGTGGTTCTGGGCCTCTGCTGGGTGCCTGGCATCAGGGCAGATGGGGGGCAGGGGATCCACAGAGGCTGCAATGCAGCGGGCAGGTGGGGGGTGCCCACGAGTGCAGGGGGGTATCCTGGCACCCAAAGGAAACCCCAGCACTCCCCCGACCCTGTGCCTGCCGAGGAGACCCTCAACATTCCTCCGACACCATGCAGATTCAGGGGTCCAGGAGGTGACCCCCCCGCAAAGAAACGCCCAGAAGGGCAGGCAGGAGAGCGAGCTAATGCAGGCATCTGGGGGAGGGGAGAGGAGAGACTACAGAGACAGGAAGGACAGGGGAGTGGGAGGACACGGGAAGGGGGAGTCAAGGTCACCAGAGCCTCCTGAGAAAACGTAATTACAGCGGTGGCCCAGCCTTTCCAGGACTCTGGTGGGGGCTGGCACGCTGCTGCCGCTGCCACGCCCTAGCTGCCCACCCAGACCCAGCAGAAGGGGGCAGGGCACTGGGCCTTACTCCCCTGCTCTATACCCCATGGGCGTTAACAAGACCTTGGCCACCAAATCACACACGGAATCACTCCCTGCCTGGGCTGCCCCACACAGGGTGAGGAGCCAGCGGGGTCCAGAAGGCTCAGGAAGGCCCAGGAAGGCCCGAGGCCGGTGCCAGCCCATAGGGAGTGCTCGGGGACCAGTGGAGAACCCAGCTCCTAACCTCATCCTATTCTGCCTCCATTTGGCAAACACCAGACTCCTACTCAACTCTCAAAGCCCAACTCTGTGTCCCACAGCCCTGAGGACAACACTGTTCTCTGCCCCTTCACAGATTCCACGCTGCCATCAGACCACCCCCTTACACCCAGCTAACCAGAAACTTCTGAGGGGCAGGCATGGGCGAGGGATAGCTTTACCCCCAGGTCCCTGGCAAGGGGTGGAATTAGGGGCACAGAACATACACTCAGCTCACGCCTGAGACCCTCCCCACCCCCGCACAGGATCCAGCAGCTCCACGTCTCTTGGGGACTCTGGACAAGCCCCTTCCCTCTCTGAGCCACAGCCTCTCCCCACAAAACACGGGAGTGGATGTACAGCTGAGAGCACCCAGACCCCACCCTGGTGGTTAAGGGTGCAACCGCCCCAAGAGCAGAGGGTCTCGGCCTAAATCAGGCACGTGCTCGGGACGGTGTTTCCGGCTGGAACACCCACCCCTCGAACGGCCTCTGACCCTTCAGGGAGCCGCTGTGATTCAGGGCGTCCAACAGGCTGGAAATAATGACAGCTGGCAGTGCAGCCCCCGTAAAACCTGCCTCCACCGTCCCGGCCCCCGGCCCCCGGCCCCGGCCGAAGCGCCTGTTCCTATGGTAACTTCCCAAGGGCAGCAGAGGCGGCCTTGCTCAGCTGGAACAAAAGGCAGCCCGGCTCTGGGGCCACGGGGTCGCTAATGAGCCAGCGTGGCCCCCCGCGCAGGACCACAGGAGCTGGTCTTCCTCCTTCTCAGACAGTCTCAGGCTTGAAATCCTCCTGCAAGCACCACCTGATGGAGGGTGGCCAAGGCCGAAAGCCCCGAGGGAGAGACTAGCTGGGGCAGGACACTCCCAGATGCCAGGTGTGCCCTGCCCTGGTCTCTTACACGGGGGCCCCCAGGCCCGCGAGGTAGGCTCCCACCCACCCCACAGCCAGAGAATCGCAGCCGGGCTCTCTGCGCCTAATTGGGGCAGTGGGCCCCCAACCACGCTGATAAGGCACCCTGTCCCCGCAGGGGCCGCTAATGGGACAGCGACCCGCCAGGCCCACCATCACCGCTCATTAACCCCATCACACCCTGTGATCCTCACACCATGGTGGGGGGAGCCCCGCCTCAGGTCCCCAGGACCCAAGGGCACTACAGGGAGGGGCTTGAGCCGGGGAAGAGGCCCCCCACTTCCCACCTCTGCACCTTGCTCAGAGTCCCCTGCCTGACAGGCCTCACCAGCCAACAGGTGCCTGCAGGGCCGTGGCTAGGCATCCCGGGGGTGTGGAGGGAGCAAACCCCAGGCTGCAGTCAGCCCCACCCCCGGAGCTCCAGACTGAGACCAGGACCCACTCGGCCCCTGGCTGCCGGAGGAGCCAGATCTAACAGCCGTAAGGGTGGCCATTAACAGGGAATGTGCCCGCAGCACCCCCAGGGAGTGCAGCAGGTGGGCTCTGGGGGCAGCCTGCCCCCAGGACACCTTCCCTAGCTCACCCCCACCTCCTCAGGTGCCTAGGGATGCTCCCTCAGGCCAGTTCCACCCCGTGCTCCCCAACTGCAGGGGCACCTGCCCCAAGGCCTGCCGGCATCAACCCACCACCCCCACCAACGCTGGGCCAGCTCGCTCTCAGGACTCGCTGCAACACACAGCATCTCGGAGGAAAGGGTCATCTGACAGGGGAGGAAACTGAGGCACAGAGAGGTTGCATGACCTGTCCGAGGCTGCACAGCTCCGAGGGGCAGATTCTGAGTTTGAACCCTATCCTCAACTGCACCCCCCTCTCAGGGCGAGCGGCCTCCACTGGACAGTGCTGTGACGTGGTGCCCAGGGAGGCCAGCCGGCCCGCCCCCTGAGCCCTACCCTTCTGCTGGACTCAGCAGCAGCGAGGCCGCGGTTCTCCCAGGGGAGGCCCGCCGCCACTGGGGCCAGGAGCTGAGGCCCGCAGGCCCCTCCTACTGTTCTTGTCCAAGCTGTCCCCAAGCCAGGCCCCACCCTGCGCCACCCTGCGCCGGAGGACGTACCTGAGGAAGAAGGAGGCTGCCGCCGACGGGCCCGAGGTGCCCCCCGCCGGGGCGCCGGGGGCTGGAGTGACCAGGGCTGCAGTGCAGGCCCCACCGCGGCCCCATGTCTTCGGCACACCATCAGGTCCCACGGAAGGGGGGCCATCCCGCACTGTGTCCGCCACCGCCACCGCGGCCACCGCTGCTTCAGCCTGGAGGGAAGGAGGGGACCTGCCTGAGCAGCAGGCCTCAGCCGGGAGCTGGGGAGCAGACCTGCGCACGCCAGAGCCCAGCGTGCTCCCAGGGGCCCCTACTCATGGGACCCAGCCAGCTCGGGGAAGGAGGGCAGTCTGCCCCACGGGACCCCGTGGGGGAGAGGTGGACACAGATGTCCGCCCAGGGACCTCACTTTCCAGCCCCTCCTCCTTCAAGTTCCAGAAATGCAGTGACCCCAGTGACCCCAGTGGTTGGGACAGATGGACAGGGACCCCCGCGCCCCTCACCGCTGGGCCACCCGCCTGCGAGCACCCAGAGGCATGGTTACAGAAGGAACCACAGCGAGTGTTTGCCGCGAGCACTGACTGCCCCGTGCACGGTGATGTGTGATCCTCCCACCAGCTGAAGTGCCCCGCTGGCGTCTCCAGCTAGTCAGCTAAATTAAGTTCCAGAGAGGGAGACAGCCTCGTAATGAAGCACAAACATAATTAAAGGCTCCCCAGGACGGCGCTGGCAAACTTGAGATCCGGCCACTGTGTATTTTATTTATGTGCACCTGTCGGGCCCTGGACCCCAAGGCCAGCCCCAGCCCCAGGGGGGTGGGCGTGGCCCCTGGCAGAGGAGGGAAGCAGCCTGCCTTAGCCCGGCCACCCCCAGCCCCATCCTCTTCCCCCAGCCGCCCAACCCCGGCCCCAGGCTTCAGGGCTCCCCAGGCACCTTGGCCCCGTCCCTGGGGCTCCCGGCCCCACTCCACCCCAAGCACCACTGACAACCACTGTCCGAGGTGTCCCCTGTGCCAGGCTGGATGAGGCCTGCGGTCCTCACGCTGACAGGACACGGGCCTCTAGTGGCCCTGCAGGAGAGGAGCCCAGGAAGCAGCCACTCTGGAGGGCCCACCATCCTCAGGGTCTCCCAGGTGACACAGCCAGATGCCAGGGTGGCACTTCCACAGGCCCCAGGAGCAGCGTTCTGGCAGGAGGCCTGCCAGCTCAGGGCAGCATCCCTCCCCACCGGGATGGAGTCCCATCCCGCCCAGACTGTGGTCAGCACCAGCTCCCAGGCTCCCCGAGGGTCACAGCAAAACCACATCTGCAAAGGAAGCTCAAAGAGAGCCCCAAATCTTAGGCTGGATGATAGCCAAGGACCCCCTACCTGGCCCTCTCTGCACCAGCAGCTCCCCCAGGGCCGTGAGGACAGGTCAGTGGCAGAGAAGGGCAAACCTGGAACAATCCAGGCCCCCACCAGGCACTGTGCCAGCACACCTCGCCCTGCCACCTGCCTTGCATTTGCCTATACGGCAGGAACTCCTGTGCATCCCTCAGCACCCAGCCCAGCCAGGCCTCCCCTTCTCCAAGCCACTCCCTGGGCCTGCCCCAGGTGCCCTGCCCTGGCCTCCCCCAGCCCTGAGATCTCTCCCCGGCTTCACCTAGGCTACGTAGTGCTGCCCACCCCCAGAGTAACAGGGCCGTGCTTGACTTCTCAGCACCATGTTCTCTTCTCCCACCAGCTTGTGTGAGCACCTGGTGTGTGCCAGGAATCAGGAGGCCCCTGGGGTGCACCTACCACACCTGCTTGGTCTCCCCACGCCTGGCACCTTGCCTTGGCAATGGCAGGTGTTCAATATATCTGTCCTCCAGGGGCACAGTCTGGGACACAGGCATGAGACACACAGAGCCCACAGCCAGGAGGCAGGCTCTGCACCCAAGAGAAAGGGGGCTGCAGGATCAGAGGGGGCACCTGGTCACAGGGGCATTCCAGAGGGGGGTCAGGCAGGCCTAGGCCCGTGTGATGGGAACCGGATGCTGCTTCTCCTCCAGGCAGACGTGAGGATGTGGTGCAGCCAAGGACCCTGACGCCAGCCTCCCCACGTGGCCTGCCGTGCACAGGACCTGCGATGTTCCCTCACCTCAAACATCAACCCCTCTAACGCACATGCTCCCCAGGAAAGGTCTGACCTCCTTTGTTAAGCAGGGCGGTATAGGACATTTTAAAGTTGCGTCACCTGCAGGGCCTGAACTGCTCGGAGCAGAGCTGGGTTTGGCAGAGCGCCCACCAGGCGAGCAGCACGGGCAGGGGCTCCCTGGGACCGAAGCGGGCTCACGCCGCAGTGCCGGCACCCACGCTGCCCCACCCAGCCCGTGACGGCTCTGCCACGGGGCCCACCGCCGGCCCAGGCCAGCCAGTGAGCCCGCCCAGTGAGGCACCTGGACAGCAGGGGACAGAGCTGGGGGGTCGCCCCACAGCCCCTCCGCCCACTCCCACGGGGCCTGAGCCATCCCACCGTCTCAGGCGGGCATCACTGCCTCCAGCCGGAATGCTCCGGCACCATCGGCAACGGTGCAGGCCCCCCAGCACTGACCTGTCTCGGGGGTGCCGCACGCACCTCGGCTCCGCCGTCCCACGAGCTGCCGAGACACGGCTCCGGCCATCGGGACGGCCGCTGCCGATTCCTGCCAGAAGCAGAGCCCGGGCATGCCAAAAGAAGCCAGGGGGGCGGGGAGGACGGCGAGAGGGAAGACCACAACACGGGGACAGAAGAGAGGGAGCGAGGGGAGGGCAGGCGGGCGGCCAAACAGAAAACGTGATGGAGGCGCCAGAGCAGCAACGAAAGAAAAGCATGAAGAGAGGAGAGCGTGAGGTGGGCCGCGCCACCGTCCCCGGGGAGGCTCCTGCCAGAGGCTCCTGACCTCAGCCGGTGCCCGGGGGGCCCAGAGTGGGCGCCAGGGTTCCACAGAGCATGGTTTGGGAAACACCAGACTAACCCATTTCTTAGGAACCCTCCGGGCCTGAATTCCACGTCTGTAAGATCCTGGCAGGTGAAGAACAGTGTCCACCCGCTCCTCGGGAGAAACACCTCACTGCGGGCTATTTCATGCCGAGAGGTGGGGAGGCCAGAAGGGGCAGGAGGCTGAGGGGTCTCACAGACACGGTCTCAGCCCTGCAGAGGGCACAGGGGGCATCGCTCAGGGGGCATGTGCCAGACACCAGGGTCTCCTCGAAGCTCTGCCTGGTCCCCCAGAGGCCCCCAGGCCAGGAATGTCCTTCCCCTGCAGGCGCTAGTCACAGGAATAGCATCACAGCAGCTCCCCTGAAAGTGTGGCCATCCTCTCCTGAAGCCCAGAGGGGGCACCAACAGTGGGTCGGGTCAGAGACAGGCCAGAATACAAAGCTCCCTCCAGCCCCGCCATGTCCCTGAGGATGGGTGGACACCTACCAGGGACCCCCGCCAGTGCTCACAAGAAGTGGGGGGGGGGGCAGCAGGAGCAACATCCCCAAGCTGGTGTCACCGAAACTCCATGGACAGACAGAAACCGTGGCTCCACCAAAATGACCTCACCTCCCACTCAAAGCAGCATGCAGCACCTCCTCCAGGAAGCCCTCCATCCTCCCTGTCCAGGCTGAGCCTCTGCTGCCCCAGACCCCATGGCAGGCTGGGAACCCTCCGCTCCAGGTCCTCCTCCCTGGACTGTGAGCCCTGAGACCCTGGGCAGGGCCTGGTCCGTGTCTGCAGGACTAGGGAAGGTTTGCACAAGTCTCCACTCACCCAGACCTGGGGCAGCTCCTTTCACTGTTTCCCGCAGTCCCACCCTCAGCTGCCCCAGGCTGTGCTACCTCTAGCCTACTGCGGGGTCAGGAGGACAAAGCCTTAATGTCATCTGTAAAGTGAGTGCAGGTGTCCTGCGGACATCTGACAGGCACCCTGTCGACCTGGGGGAGACACCACGGTTCACAGCTGTGTCCCCATGAAGCAGGCGGAGGCAGAGCACCTGGGGTGGCCCCACGCTCTCAGGGTAGCCAGGGAGGGTGACAGGCCACAGTCCCGCTCCCGTGGGCACCCACGTCCTCCATGGTGGCAGAGCTGCCTCTACCGGACACAGTCTGGAAGGCAACTGCTCGACGGTCCCAGCTGGGAAGCTTCCCCAGACACTCGGGAGGTGAATGACCCGGAAAGGGCCGAGCTCTGTGCTCCCGGACGGGGAAGTGGACTGTGGCCTGGATTAGGCCAGGGCAGGCCGAGGGCTGCTCCACCCAGACACCAGGCTCTCTAGCTGGCCATGCCCACAGAAGGACCCACGGGGCCAGCTCCCAGCCAGAGCACCCGGAATGTTCCAGGCCCGCGCCTCCCACCCCAGCAGCCCAGATCCACGCTCGCCTGGAAACAGTCACACGCGGGCCCGCCAGGGGACTGTGGTGGCGACTCGCAGCACGCCTCTCCAGAAGCCTGTCGTTCTAGAGCCTAACACGCAGTGTTTCCACATTCCAGGCCCGCCTCTAATGATCAACGGCCTGGTTCGGGGAAACCACCTCATGTGGGTCCAAAAGTTCTATTTATGGTTTAAGTAACGTCTCCATCAATCGCCAGGACTGTTGTCTCATCATAGTCCATCACCACCCGCCCGAACGCGATCAGTGCACATAAAACCAGGAGGGAGCCTTGAATGCTCACGTGTTATGGTGAGCTGGCTGCCAGTAGGGCTGCCCAGCAAAAGGCCCGTGACCCCACCAGGCACACAGAGGCAGACAGGCCGCCAGCCTGTCCTCTCCAGCTCACACCCCTATGCTGCCTCCCAGGACCCTCAGGGCCAAGACCAACCCCTCTCTCTACCTGGTGTCTAAGGCCCCCTGGCTATTCCCAGTGGCCTCCTGTGCCCCCATCACATCTCCCGCTGGGCCCACTGTCTCTGCCACTTCCCTCCAGGCCCGGCTCAATGCCACCTCCTCCAGGAAGCTGCCCAGCTCTCTAGAGCTGCCTCCTCACCTCTGCTTTCCCCCTTCCACCGACCCCGCAAGCGCATTCCTCCCAGGCAGCCCAGCTCTCAGGCCAGGAGGCACCACAGGACTGGCACAGCAGAGGCTGGCCTCCCCCTTCTTGGCCTCGCCCTAGGACTTAGCAAATGGAGGAGCTGGAAGCAGAAAAGCCACCCCTAGGGTGCATTGTCACAACAGGTGGAGGCCAGGTCAGATCCAGAAGTTCTTCCCAGGGGTGCCCTGGGCACCCCAAGCTACTGAGGGTCAGGGAGGCTCCAAAGACAGGGCACCCTCAGAGGGGCCAGCCCCAGCAAGGCCACACTTGAGATGGCAACATTCAGCCTGCAAACCACACCCCCTTCAGAGGGGCCGGCAAGTCCAGAGGTGGGGGCGGGCCGGGGGACTCATGGGACTTTGCCGCAGCAGCTGGGGGCCCTCGCCGTGCCTCCACCCCCACAGCCCTCGGGCACAGAGACCACAGGAGAGGACTGCTGAGGCTCTATTTCCGAGACACTCACCGGGCAAGTTTGTGCAGCTGACTGCAGTGACTAGAAAGGCTTCCACAGCCATCTACCTATCTCTCTGCCCCGGGGCCCCACGGGGGACAGATGGCGCAGCAGGAGCTTCTCCAGGCAGCCACAAACGCCTGTGCAGCTCCACCACTGGGTCCCACCTGACCCAGTACCCCACCGCAGCTCTACCACCAGGGTCACACCTCCAGGGAGGCCTCCAGGGTTGATACCTCCAGGCTCCACACAGACCCTTCCCTCCGCTTGGAGGGTCCTTTCTATTTCATTTGCCTGGAGAACCCTATGCTGGGCACTGCTGGGCCCTCAGCAAGCAGATGGGGGCAGCCGGGGGCACGAACCCCCAGGAGAAGGCATCCCTCAGTTGTGCAAGAGCTTCTGGGGAAAGGTCCTACTGGGACCACCCCAGCACAGCTACCCCCATGCACCACCAAGCCAGAACCAATGCCCTCCAGTGTCCCAGGAAACCCCGCTCCAACAACCCGCCCTCTCCTGACCCCCCACCCTGGTGCCCCTTCTCCCGGATGGAAAACTGGGGGACACAGGGGACACCTGGGAGAGACCCCCACCAGCAGAACTCTGTAAGCAACAGGCGCCAGGCCCCAGCCCCCAGCCCCACCCCCCAGAGCTCATCTCAGACCGCTGGGCCCTGCCTGGGCACACCCAGCCCGGGTCCATGGCACCTCAGGACCCACCGGTGGCCAGAGCTGGCTCCACGGAGGCCATGCCACTGCTGTGGGTGACACTCTGGTAGGCCTGAGGAGGGGAGCCCTGGAGGGTGGGGAAGGCAGTCCGCAGTCACCTGGAAAGAGGTGGCTTCTGAGGGACCAAGCGTGTGCAGGAGTGAGCACACAGCTCCCACCACCTGCGGGCCTCCCACTACACTCCAGGCTGTGTCACTTGTCCACAGGGCAGGGCCATGTCACCCAGGTCTGCCTGTGCTCTGGGCAAGAGAGCCTGGCCAGGGAGGGACCAGGAGGAGATGTTCCCTCTACTCCAACCCTGAGGATGAGGGTCTGATCTCATCCTGGGAGCCCACGGGGCCCTTGTGTCAGCCCACAGCACTCTCAGAGTGGCCACAACCATCCTCACCCACGTGCCTGTGCTGCGTGGCAGCAACACTCCCAGGGACACAAGAGGACCCTGCCCACCAGCGACCTGGCAGGTGGACTTGACCTGGGCCTTAGGAGTGTCTGCAGCCCCCTTGCTTTGAGGGGAGCCATGCTGCAGGGCACCCATTGAGCTCAGTGGGTGCAGACGTGGACTCAGCACGTCCAGGGCACTCACCAGGCATGACGGCGGCAGGAAGCTGTTGACCCGCGAGACGCTCCACATGCCGTCCAGGCACTGCTGAGCCTGGATGGTGACCGTGCTCAGGGCCCCGCCCAAGCCAGCAGGCGCCACCGACACCTGGACACTGGGCCCGGACGGCCAGGCCAGCCCCTTTCTCCGGTCTGGTCCCACTCGGCCCGGCTGCCTCCCCACCAGGCCCGCCAGCGCTGGTACCTCCCTCGGGCTGGCGGCAGCGCCAGGGCTGGGGGGCGCGAGGCCAGAGCCTCCGTGAGGGGCATCCAGCTCTTCGCGGCTGGCAGGGGCCTGCAGCAGCCGCAGGGCCTCCCGCGTGAGCTGGTTCAGGTGTGCGGCACAGACGTCACAGCGGCGCTCGGCCTCTGGGCGACACGCAGGCAGAGCCCCAGGTGCCGGCAGCTTGTCAAGAAGCAGAGCAGAGAGACATGGATCCTGGGGGTACAAGGGACAGAGGTAGTCAGTGCCCGGGCACCAGGACCCACCCCCCTCCCTGACGCCGGGCCGGCCCACACGACAGCCACTACGTAATCCAGAACTGGTTAATATGCCCCAAATGGTGTCATCTGCAGGCACGCAGCAGGAAAAGAGCCACTGGGGCTTAACAGGGAGGCCCGCGGTGCCCTGGACAACTGCCCCCCTCCTCCAGCCACCATTCCCGAGCTTGCCTGCGGCCAACAAGGCGTCCATCTGCACGGCCCCCAACAACTGGGCCACAGCAGCCAGGCCGCATGGCCAAGCAGCAGCCCAGGGGCTGGCGGAAGGGGCCCATCCACGGTGGGCTGAGGGCCCCAGTTGAAAGCAGCGTCGCTTCCAAAGCCCGTCAAGGTGGGTCTGGCGGGCTGGAGACCCTCTGCCTGCCTTTGCGGCGTCTCCAGCCCTGGCCGGGATTGGGAGGAAATGTAAACGGACCCCAGGAGCCAGGCTGTGTGATAGGACTGCAGGGGTGAGCAGGTGGCCCAGGTCCACGGGAAGATGGAGGCCCGAGCACGGCTGGCGGGAGGCAGGAGGCCAGTCTCAGTGGCCCCCACGCTCCACTGCAGACATGGAGTTGGCCGCTGGGGCCTATGCTGCCTGGTGGAGGCCCCTGCAGCCCATCCCCCTGCCCTGTACTGAAGGGGACACGTGGGTCTCCCTAACCATGAGCCTGCTGTCTCAAGAGGGCTAAGAACAGAAGCCAGGAGGTCCAGGAGGGCTTCCTGGAAGAGGGGACACCTCTGGAAAAAAGGGGAGGCGGAGGGAACCAATCCTCAGAAGGAACCTCACTGGAGGGAAGCTATCAAAAGTCACATTCCCAGGGCCCATCCCCTACCCTCGACCCCAACAACAGGCTCTGCCTCAGCCTCTCCCCTGGGCAGCCCCTCAGCATACTTGCCCTTTCCCGAGGGGCAAGCCCAAACTACAGATGCTTGGCCAGGACACCCCCTTGACGGAGCAGCGGCCCATCCTGGACTTGCCACAAATCCTCCCTCCCCAGCCACAAAGCATCCCCTGCTCAATGGCTGGCCACACTGGCCCCAAAGGACACTGGGCGCATCCAGATGCCCTGCTGGCCACAAAAACGCATCCCTCCTTCAGATTCGGAAGCCAAAGGCACCACGCAAAAGGGGCAGCCCATTCATCCCGCCCAGGCTCCCCGAGCCTGGCCTGTGGCCAGCCTGACTGGTGTCCACAGACGCCAAGGGAGAGCTCCGTGGGTGCCAGCTGTGACAGGGCGGCCTGGCTGTGAGGGGACACTGCTCGGCTCTTGTGTCCCCGGGACAGGCAGACCCCGGAGATACTTCGGATTCAGTCCAGATCACCATGACAAACCGAGTGTTGAAATAAAGCAAATCACGTGAATTCTTTGGCGTCCCAATTATAAAAGTTATGCTCACACAATACTGTAGTCTAGTAAGTGTGCAAGAACATCGGGTCTTAAAAAATTTTAACACTAAAAAACAGCATCGGTTAAAAAATAACGCTGCTGGGAAAATGGTGCTGACAGACCGGCTCAAAGCAGGGCTGCCCCAAATCCTCGGGCTGTGAGAAGCGCACAGAAAAGCAAAGCACGGCGAAACCAGGGGCCCGGCCGCCCCACGTGCCCCAGGCAGACCAGGTCGGATGAAAGCGTGGCCCGGCCAGGCCGCGCCTTGCCGCTGCCTGATGTACGGGCTTTCCTCCGGTGGGGGCTGGGGGCCTCTGAAGTGCCCGGCGTGTCTGGTCCCAATTAGCGGACACCCCCACACCCTCCTGCTCCCCCGTGGGGAATTCACTGCGGACCCCAGGGAGCCCTGCGGAGGTGGGGGGCAGGCACGGACACGCTGCGGGAACCCCACCCGGGTCGCCCACGGGCCACAGATGGAATGCAGACGCCCTGCCCCCGCCACGCAGGGCTCAGACAGGCCTGCTGCCACTCCATCACCCCTGCCTGTTTTCCAGGCCCAGCTCTGATTACCCTGGTTTTTCCACTCAGCGGGAGGCAGCTAATGGTGGGCTGGTGTGAGGGGAAGGAAGTGCCGCCTGCTACAGCCATTAACCCGACTTGAAAGGCGGCCCAGACCCCGCCCGGCCCCCAGGCCCCACAGCCCATTGTTCTGGGGCCTCTGCCTGTCTTGGGGACCTTGGGCCTCTGGGGAGCCACTCCCTCCAGGAAGCGGGGAGTGCAAGGGATGGGGGGTTGCTGACTGACCTGGGCCCACACCAGAACCAGACCCCCACCACACCCCCACAGTTGCCCCTGCCCACCCCCCTCCCCCAGCTCGTCAGGCAGAATTCAGGTGACGGCTGTCAGGGAGGCCTCAGCCACCCGCCCACCCCGCACCGAGGCCTCGGGCTCTGAGCATCCAAGCCCCATGTGGGAACCACAGGGGTCTGCTCTGAGGAGGGGGAGCCCTCCAAGCTCAAGCACTCCTCTCACAGGGAGACAAGCCCAGGGCCGCCCGAACACCAGCTCAGGAAGCCAAGTGCAGGGGCTTACAAGCCCATGGGCCTCCAGGCCATGGTCTCCCCTGAGTTCCACTTCACAAGCTCCCAGAAGGTTCGGGGCCCCGACACACCCGGGCCCCACCCCACGGCCAAAGCCTACTTTGGGAGACAAGCACCCCTTCCAGCACTGGCAGCCAAGCCCACCTCTCGGGGGACCCTCACCACCTTCACTGGGGAGGTGACGATGCTGCAGGCCCAGCAGATCCCCCAGGCCTGGGGGCCACCTCTTCAATTTCTGCCTGGTATCACACACCTGAGATGGCAGAGACCGGCCAGGAGGAGAGACCCACCTGGGGTGACCACACAGAGACTGCAGTGGGCCCTGAGCCCCTCAGGCAGGCCAGGCAGCAGAGGCTGGGCCAGCTCGGGGGCCAGGAACAGGGCAGCAACAAGGGACGCTCACTGTGGTCGTCCAGTCAGAACCCCGCCCCACAGCCTGCAGACCAGCAAGCCCTGGGCAAGACAGACCTTGAGTCAGGGTCCAGCACCCTGGCCCAGCATTCAGGGCTCCAGGGAGGGGGGCTTCTCCCAGGATGGGCACCCTGGGCCCCAGAAGGTGAGGGACGAGAGCATCTTCCACACCACCTGCTGCCCCCTCCCCAGGCACAAGCCAACAACCCTCAGACTCCAGCACAGAGGGCAGCTGGGGAAGGCCAAGGAGGAACAGGTCGCCCTTCCCTGAGGCCAGTGCCCTCTCCCAGCCGTGGGACAGCTCCTGGCAGCTGCAGGGAGGGCTCAAGCCCCCAAGAGGTCACGGCCCCAGTTTCCAGAATTTTAATCCCTGAAAGCCCCAGCCACCATGAGGCCTAGAGCCCACCCCTCCCGTCCAGAGCCCAGCGCCTTCAGACAGGAATCACCCTGCTGCAAAATAATACTTTTAATTTCCTCTTTATGGTCTAATTAAACAGATATTTTACTTGCATTTGGAAAACGTTTTTCTTAATTTGATTCAATTTAGCACTGCATACCCATCACACCACCTGGGTTTTCGGGGGCCTTCCCCCACTTAAGAATGATGGCTTTTTATCTTCCGTCGTGTTTCTGGGATTTCCGAGTTACTTTAAGTAATCCTTCTATTTTCTCCTGTGAGGGAGCCCTAGAGGGGCTTCACCGGGGGAGCTGCCCCACCATCACCACCAGGGGAGGCTTCCCCGGGGTCCAGGAAGGCCAGGCTCACCCCTGGGGCAGGGCGGGAGCTGACCAGACCCCCCCGCAGAAGCTCCCATGGGAGAAAGTGAGAAGGAGGTCTACTCCCCAATTCAGAAAAGCCCCCAGACCTCAGGGCTGTGAGAAGACCCTCTCTGAGCCCCCATCATCCCGTCTTTTAAAAGGGGGCCCCAGCACCCACTGGCAGGGTGGCTGGGAGAGCGCCCAGGACCAGAGTTCAGCCTGGAGGAGTGCGCGAGGCCAGCCACACTGTCAGGAGTGGCCTGCAGGCAGCTGAGCGCGTCCAGTCCTGCCTTCTCTCCACAAACAAAGCGTGCTGGGCCCTGACCCCGGGCAGCCACGTTTCCGGAGTTGACAACAGGTCCAGGAAGGGACCCCGGCTGCCGGGCTGGGCGCTGCCCTCTCAGGCTGACATTCCGAGGTTGCATGCAGCCTGGCGGGATGGAGCTGGGGGGTTCAGTTTTCCAGCCCCACCTTGGCTGCCCCAGGCCCTCCCATCTGCCAGGCTCCTCTCTGGGGGTGGAACCCCTAGCCCGAGGCCCCGCCCACCCACATCTGCTGGGTCCAGTGGGAAGACCTGGAGACCCCCCTTCCCCAGCACAATCCTCCCTAGCCTGCCGGCCAGGACACTGCAGACATCCCATCCTGCAGGCCTTCAGTTCTGAGGCCCCATAGCTGACCCAGGGGGAGGGGCAGGGGTATGGGGGCCGCAGCCTGGCCACCCAGCACTGCCCGGCACCCGTCCCCAAGGCCCTGCACCAGGCGCCAGCCAGCTGGGCAGCTTGGGGCACACACAAGTTCATTGAGACCTCTTCCCCTCAATGGCCTCCCTGTCCTCTGCCAATGCCACACAGAATGGGGGAGGGGGCCAGGGGGCTAAAGGCCAGCCAGACAGGATGGCCTCAGTGGAAGGGGCTGATAGAGAAGCAGCTTCATCGGGAACTGAAGCTCACCCAGACACGGCGTTCAGTCCGCTGTCCCATTCTGGGTCGGGGCACAGAATCTGTGGACCTCAGCTTCCTCATCTGAGCAACAGGGCCAACAGCAGATTCTCACCACCAGGGCGGGGCACACCACACCCTGCAGGCCCAGCACCACTCCGGGGGCTGAGCCCAGCAAAGGGGCAGGTGCAGAAGCAGAATGGGGCCCCTGTCCCTCAGCTGGCCCCAGGCGTCCCGAGTTCTCCTGCTGGGAACCTCTGCACGTAGGTGGCCCCAGACCTGTCCCCGGCTACCAACCCCTTCCAATGAGTCTTCCAGGAGAACCAAGACTACAGCTCTTTATTAAAGGACTCTCCAGAACACCGCAGGCCCCAACCTCTGCTCCTGGGCTGGAGCACAACTGCTCTCTACCACACCTCCCCACCTATGACCGCATCCTAGCTTCCCCCCAGCCTGGCACCCCAAGACACAGTCTCCACAAGTGCTCAAAGCATCCCCATCCTGGAGCTCTCGATGCTCCCACCATCTCTGTGGGTCTAATTCTAGCCCAGATCAAATGCCATCTCCTCCAGGAGGCCCTCCTGGATTCCCCTTCCCAGAGCCTTCCCTCCCAGGATCCACAGCACTTTGGTTAAGAGCACAAACTTTGGAGTGGGAGAAACCAGGGTGAGAGGCCTTGAGCAAGTCCTCCACACCCTTGTGTCTACTATTTCTGCCCTGCCACGCAGGGCGGTGGAGCTGAGGACGTAATTGCCCAGAGGCCTGCTGACTGGCTGATGGCACTGTCCCTCCTGGGGACGGCCGGCTCTGCCCACTTCCTGCAGCACAATCCCGCCAGCCAGGTAGGCCGGAGGAATGCAGGGATAAACATCGGGCCCAGCCTGGCCACCCTGGATGCCCACCCTGAAGCTCCTGTCCAGGCCTCAGGAGCATCCAGGGAGGGGAGAGGTTCCACTCCCCACAGCAAAAACCCTGCTGATCATCCAGCAGAGGGGACAGACGGCAGGTGGGTTGGGCCCCTGGCATACCTCGAGATCCAACACCCAGGCACACCATGGCCCGGCAGCCCCAGGCCGCCTGCTGGCCAGCTGTACTGGCCAAAAGTCCCCTTGGAGCGCCAGGCACCCACCCCCTGGGAACCACCTCACTCGTTGGCTGCCGTGAGTGTGCTCCCTTTACAGACCAAGGCTCAGAGACACTAAGACACTTGGCTCAGGCCACACAGCTTGGGTGCAGAGCTGGGACTTAAAGTGTAGGGGCATGGACCAAAGAAAGGGGCCTCGGGGATAAGACCGGGGGCCTGCGCTGAGCTACAGGCAGCCACTGGGCGGGGCCAAGCTGAAAGGGCTCCCAACAACCTCTCAGGTTTCAGAGAGGCCACGGGTGTGGGGCTGGCAAGGGCTCCAGGAGGCAGAGCTGGGCTGTGGCCGTGCACCGAGGCTGTGAGGGGGAGGACGGGGACGGGGAGCGTAGGCTCAGACAGCTCGGAGGGAGCCGGCCCTGCAGCCCACGACCCCGCGCAGGGCACAGGGCAGGGCCCGCACCTGGCATGCTCCACCCGGAAACAGGCAGTGGCCCGGGCCAGCATTCATCACACAGGGTCAGACGTGAGTGCACACAGAGGTGTAATAACATCCACCCGAGGCTGGATGCAGCAGGCGCAGAGCAGCCTAGCGCAGGGCCGTGCAGGACTATAAACCTGCCAGCCCTAGGCGCCCAGCTGAGCCCACTCACCCCTGCCCCAGCCCAGCCCCCACCGCCTGAGATGCCACCAAGGGACAGGGATGGGACCAGATGAGGCCAGGGAGCCCTCCCACAGAGCACCAGGAACCCTGACATCCACATGGTCCCTCAACCACAAAACACAACACCAGCAGTAAAAGTGCCCTTTATCCGGAGGGAGCAATGACCCTGTTCCCAGATGGGGAAGCTGAGGCGCTACCAAGGAGTGACCACACCACAGGAGGTGGTGCCCCCCACTCCCATCCTGACCAGGAGAGTCTCATCAGCCACGGTGTTCACCCAGCGGGAAGGAAGAAGCCACAGCTTGGAGATCAGGGGACCACCAGAGAGTGGTTCCCAGAGACACGGCCACCCAGGCTGCTACCAGCAACCTGACAGGGGACAGTCCAGCCTCAAATGCCACTCCCCACTGCACAGGCTCCCTGTTCTTATGAAGCAGATGAGCAGACGGAGGCCAGACACGCCGATGGGACATTCAGTCCATTTTCACTCTATTTAGTTATTCATACCTCATACCTCCTCACATAAAAACTGTGCGATGGCTTCCAGGAACGACACGGCATAAACTGAAAACAAAACCACATGGCTAGAGACAGCCACATTAGAACAAATAGAAGTGATCAGTTCCCAGAGACACGGTAGAAAGAGCTCTTCTGGTCAGCAGAAACTGAAAAGTACATGTGCCATGAGCTTCCTGGCAGGCAAAGGAAAAAGGAAACTAGACTTTCCTTGCTATTTAAGACAAGAACCAGCTCTTCTGACTCCCAAGTATAAGATTCCTTCAGGACACTCAAGCGAAACTTGAGAAGGCCCCAGACTCACTCCTTTAACCCATCCTAAACCAAGACAAGCCCCCAGCAAGGCTCTGACCAGCCAAGGTGCAGGGGTGACTGTAGCCTCCCTCCCTCCCTGAACCTCCACCTCTCAGCAGAGGGGCAATAAGACCAGTCACCACAACTTACACCCCTGCTCAGCCCCACCTCTGACCACAGCTGGACTCCCCACAAGCAAACTCTGTCCTGCAAAGAGGCAGAGCTCCATACCCTAGACCCACAGCGCCTGCATCCCAGCCAGCCCCCGGTGCCCCACCCTCACCCCCTGAAACCCCAGACCAGCAAGGACATAGAACAGGCACCAGGAGTCTGTGATTCCATCACAGGAACGAAGGAAATCCCCAGGGACAGAAGGGAACACCAGCTAGACGACCATCTATCTAGGGAGAGGGGAGCCAGGGGAGGGTGGAGAGGGGTCAGCCAAGGTCTCGCAGAGGCCAGGTGGTGAGGCTAGGCTGGCGGGGATTGCCTCCTCCCTCCCTCTGCCTGGGCTCCATCCCACAGAGTAGCCTGGGAGCCTCCAAGCCCCATAGATGGATCCCTTCCCAGCTGAGTCATCCAGTTCCCTGCCAGCTGGGAGAGTGCCCGGCAGACAGCCCCAGGGAGCACCCGCCCCACTCACACCTCCCTGGCTGCCTCTGGAGTCTGCCAACACCTGGCTCAGCTGAGGAACACTGCTGACGCCAGGTGCCCCGCCCTGTGGAGCCCTGAGGCAGACAGATATTGTGGCCCTGACCACCCCCCAGAAGCTGGTGGAGTTCAGGTCAGGCTCCAAACAGCATGGGGGGAGCAGGGGTCCAGGGACTCTGACCCCAAGTGGCAAATGGGCTCAGCCCCTGCCCCAACCAGGCCCACAGCCTGGTGGGGATGACAGATCCAGGACCCTACCATTGTACACCAGTGCAGTCAGAGCTGGGGGCTCTGGGGACAAAGGACACCCACACCACGCAGGCTTCCTGGAGGCGAGACAGAGGAATGGACCACCACTGATAGGATCCACACCCCCGAGTCAGGCCCCAGAGAGAGGCCAGAGGGTTCTCTAGAAGCCTGGTGACATCACCCCAAGCTGTGCACGGGACGAGAGCCCTTGGCCTCCCCAGTAGCCTTCAGACTTGTTGCCCAGCTTGGTGAAAAATGTGAACCGATGCTGGGGTTGCATGGGTGGGCAGGGGCCATGAGCAGTGGTTCTGGAATTTGCAGGGTTGGGGAGGACAAAACCCCTGCCTGGGTGAGCCCGAGATTCACAAGAGAGAAATAAGATTTGAAACTTTGCCCCATCAGAGTGCTAATCAGTTCAATGCCAGGATCGACACATCAAAGTCACAGCTCCGGAGGAGTCACCACCTACTCATGATACATCTGGGCAGCAGCTGGGGCGAACCCGCAAGCAGTATCCCCACCCCACTGCTGCTAGGGGCCTGGGGATTGCCATCCTCCCGAGGGGCGTCATCGGGAGGTTGAGGTGGGGAGGAGAGAGCCAGAATCCAGCCCAGCAGCCCCCAGGGCGAACACAGCAGGCTGTGGGAGGAAAAGCCTAGTCATTCAGTCATTCAACAAACATTTCAGGGGCACCCAGACCTCGTGGTGCCCTGACAGAGCTCCTAGCCTGGGGGTGGCACACTGAACACAGGGACCACCCAATGACCAAGGAGTGTGGGAAGAGCTGAGAAAAGGTGGGGTCAGGTGGCAGCAGAGGTGGCCTCCCTGAGAAGGTGGAGATGTGGGGGAGGGGAAGCTCTCTGCACACAGAGGGGCCCCAGAGCTCTGCGCCCTGAAGTCAAAGTGGGGTCGGTCACCATGGTCCAGACACCACAGCCGGAGCCCCGGGCAGCTCAGGCTGTGTGGTTCTGCCAATGAGCCTGGGAGGGATGAGGGCTGGGGGTCTGCAAAAGGGGTGCTGCAGTGAACAACCACGGGACAGAGAGGACACTCGTGCCCAGGGGCTGCACCTTTCAGGGGGCCTCAGTTTGGCAGGGCCAAGCTGGGACAGCAGGACCCAGGACCGTCCAGAGACCCTCCTGATGGAGCCAAGGTCCGATGAGTCCCCTCTGGCTGCCCGAAGAGTGGGCAGCGGGGGGTGGGCAAGCACTGGGAGCGGGGCAGGGCTGTGGACAATGAAAGGGGTCTGCAGGGACCCAGTGACCAGCATGCCTCGGGGGTCTGGGGCCTCAGGTTCTGAGTCAGGGGACAAGAGGGGCAGAGTGGTCAGTGGTGGCAGAAGAGGAAGGCCTGGCTTTGGCCTCAGGTGGGAGGCACTGGGAGCCCCAGGCAGAGACTTCTCAGAGGCAGGGGCACAGGGAGAGCAGAGAAGGGATTTGGCAGGGTTGCAGGGGTGGGGGTGAGGGGGTGGGGCGGAGCAAGGCGTCTGCAGCAGGCCCGAGGGGAGTGACCCAAGGAGGCTACAGGAGGATGTCTGGAGAGGGTAGCTCCAGGCCACGCAGGGGTCCAGAAGGGGTTCCCAGAAGATGAGGCCAGGGCCCCTGGTGAGAACAGAGAGTGGCTCAGTGGGGGACCCAGAGGCCCAGCCTGGTAGCCCCTCCACACCCAGGCCCAGCACCCTTCGTGGTTCAGGCAGGACAGTCTCCTGGCAACAACCCGGGCCGGCAGAGCACGGCCCCTCCCCCACGCCCCCGGGCATTGGAAATCAAAGATGGGGGAGGGCACAGTCCTAACTGCTCCGCATGAGGAGTCCCTGGATGGGAACCACGCTCACCCCCACTGCCCAGACAGGGACACCGAGGCAGCTGCAGTGAGAAGGTACCAAAGGCAGCCGGGAAGAGGCGGGCCTCCCGCCCAGGCCGCCCGATGGCTGAGCAGGCCTCCGACCGCCTGGGCACAGCATGACCCCCGAGCCCACGCCCCAGCAAAAGCAACACGGCCTGAGGTGTACAGGCCAGCCTGCGCCACTGCCAGCCCCACACACCTGTGGAAGGGGTACAAAGTGGTCCCCAGTACAGAAAGGGAAACTGAGGCCACAAGTTTTCATAAGCCAGCACGGAGTCCCGCAGCCGGAACTGTCTGCCCGGGGGGGGGGGGGGCAGGCATCAGGCCCCGGCAGGGTGACTGGGGCTGGCTGAAGACCGCTGTCCTCGACCCTCTCAAGCCTCCCTCTACACCTGAGACCAGGCAGAGACCCAGGAGGCAGAGGCCCCTAGGCCATCCTCACCTTGAGCCGTGGAGCCCAGCGGGCCACCTCCCTTCCCAGCCTCCCCAGATGCCACAAGCAGGAGACCAAGTGAGGTGACAGCAGCAAAGTTCTCTGTAAACTGTGGGGTGCCGACCCCACGAAGCTCATCTCCTCATGGTAAGAAACAAGCAAGGGCCCCCGGGGAAAACTCTAGAACACAGACTCTACACTCTAGTGGCCTGTCAGCCTCAGAGCAGAGCCCAGTGCCCCTGGACCATGGGGCCAGACTGACAGAAGCACCCACTGGGGCTCACCCAGAGCCGGTCACACACGGGGGCCCCCTGGCTGCCTCAACGAGCTCTCCCTCCCAAAGCAGAAGCAGCTGTGTGCACACATCCTGGGTACCACCTCCCCAGCCTTCCTTGATAGGATCTACGGGGCAGGCCCGTCAGGTGAGGCTGTAGGCTGTGTGCCAATCAGCCAGGATGCTGGCGAAAGCCTGGGTCTCATAGGACAATGAGACCCATCAAGGTCCCAGGATTGCAGGCCCAACCACCGATGATGTCCCATGGCCCAGATGGCTCAGCCCAAGGGCCTGAAGCCCCCTGGGCCCGTTTCCATCTTCTCTGGAGAAACAGTGGATGAAGGGGCCTTCCCTCCCTCAGGCACAGCACCCTACAGGTTGGACAGCGCCCCCTAGAGGCTACCCCCAACTGACAAAGGAGTAAACAGAGCCGGGGAGAGGGCCAAAGAAAGGAACAAAGCATGAGACCCTCGTCTGCTGGGTGAGCAGGCCACTGCGTGACAGGGATGGCTGGGCAGGGGGTGAGCCTTCACCTGGCACTGAGGGGTACCCAGTGTCAAACGTCAAATTCGGGGGAGGCCAGGAGAGGTGGGTGGTGAGCACCGCAGGTGGTCCCAGGGCTTCCCTGATGAGCTGTCTGCAGGCAGAGACCATTGAGGCCTCCCAGATGAGGGCCCCCGAATCCACCAGCGACTGGTGTGACCTGCAGCTCTCTCCACCCAGCTCCCCTGTCCACCTGGTGGCCAGCCGGCCACATGTCCAGCACCACCAGGCAAAGCCCAGCTCAGTCACTAAAGCCCCTCCTCTCTGGCCTCACTTTCCCCCAGTGGGGTAGCAAAAACTCTGTACCAAAACACTCTTTTCTGGGGCCCTTCTGGTGACTTTTCAACCAGATTCAAGCCATCTGGGGCACAGAGCTAGGCAAGGCTGCTCCCTGCTCAGAGAGCAGATGTGGGAGGGTCCAGCCCCGCCCCAGGACAGGCCACAGGTCCTCTCCCCTGAACGCAGAGAGAAGGTGCCCAGAACACAAGCCGGACTCACATGACCTCCCCACACCCCGCCCTGCCAGACACAGGGAACACCCGTGGGACCCCAGGAGGCCAGGGTCTGGCCCAGACCGCATGGCCTCCTTAGAGAACTATATTTAGATTCAATGGGGATTATTCGGACTTCCCAGGAATGCTTTCAGAAAGACTGAAGGTCAGGCGGGAAGGGCTTCCTCTGGAGACCCCCACCTTCCCAGGCTTTGCAAACTTCCAGGGCGCATTGTTCCCGGAACAATGGTCCCAGCTCCTCCCAAGCCCCGGGCAAGCCCACTGGCTGGAGAGTTCAGCAGAGCCCCCTCCCCAGGCAAACACCTTGGTGCTGGCGCTTAGAGCCTGGGGAACCCAGGGGCCCAGTCACTCAGTTCCCAGATGGGCAGCCACTGCCAGAATGGCAAAGCTCCAAGCTGTGTCCCACACACAACTCTCATCCGTGAAGCAGGAGGTGGAGGGAAGGGGCTCCCCTCACAGTAGCTGGCCCACCCGCTGGCCTTCCCAGCCCTCCTGCCCCAGGTGTGCAGTCTCCAGACATTGGCTGGGGACCCAGGTGCCCCAAGGGCGACATCGCACCAGATAACCTCTTGCTGCTGGCAAAGCAGGATTGGTCCCTCCCAGGGCGGGGTCCCTGCCCCCTCCCTCTCCCTTCCCCCCCAAAGCAGACTGTGGTTCCAGCTGTAGGACATCTGCAGCAGAAACACCCGCCCAATCCTGCTCCAATCGGACCTTGGGACCCTCTTAGGGTAAAATGCCCCGATTCACACAAGGTGTCACAAATGGGGAAACCGAGGCCCAGAGAAGGGAAGGGATTGGCCAGAAATCCTTGGAACCTCGCCTCCTTCCAGATCCCAAGGTCTCCCAAGTTCCAGCATGGGCCCCTGTCCCACGGCTGCCTGAGGAAGGGTCACTTACCCGGAGGGATGTCCCGGGCCCGCTGACCAGCTTCCACGCTTGTCGCTTGAGCTCGGCGAGCTTCGTGTGGCAGTGGCGGCACCAGCCGCCTCCACCGGCCGAATGGCCCTGCTCTGCGCCTGCCCCTGCCCCGGCGCCCTCGGGCGCAGGGCGGCTGCCGTAGGGGTCCTGTTCCGGCCCGGCGGTCAGCCTCTTGCGGGGTGACCCCTCCAGCAGCTGCAGCGGCTCGCGGGCCGGGCCGCCCTCGGCTACCTGCGGGGGGTGGGGCGGAAAGGGACCGTGAGCCTGAGCCACTGGGCGGCGCCATCCCGGGACCCAGCACCGGTGCCTCCAGACCTCAGAGCGACCCAGCACCAGAGTGACGCAATCGACAAAGTTAAGAGCGCTGGGCGCGAACCAGCCGCCCACCGTCTTCTTCCATCCCAGGTCTCGACTGGGTCCCCTACCCCAGCAGGAGGCTCGGCGCCACCCGCGCTCCGCTACAGGACGGGCCCCCAGGGCTCTGTAAATCCTCTGTGTCCCGTGCTCTGTCCCGGGCGGCCTGGCGGCTCCCAGCCGCCAGCCTCCCTCTCGGGCCCGGCCGCGCGTACCGCGGGTTGCGCCGCGCACAGGGTAGCGCCACGGCTGCCCATGGCCAAGACGTGGGAAGGACTTGGCGGTCGCTTCGGGGCCACTCGGGCTCTCCGGGGCGCCGTGGCTACGTGATCCTGTCCGGGGACGCCCCCATGACCCGGCCGGCCACTCCGAAGTTCGCGGCCCGGACGAGCGGCGAAGAGCGCGCGGCGGTGGCGGCGGCGGTCGGTCGGTCGGTCGGTCGCGCTGGGAGGCGAGGGCGGGGCCGGGGCGGGGCTGGGGACTCCGGGGGCGGGGCAGGGGCGGGGCTCTGGAGGGCTGTCCGGACCCGCCCAAGCCCTCGCTCAGCAGTGCTTGGGGGAGGGGGTCCTGCTTTCCCCCGTGGCTCCACCCATTCCGAGGCCCCCAACCTGTTAGGCGAGTCCCAGCGCAAGAGAGGAGCGCTGGGGGCCACGGTGAGAGAACCGGTACACGCGCGCGCATGCGCTTTCCTGCTCCGCTCCTGGGACTCTGGGACCTCCCGGGACATACCAACCCACTCCTCACTTTACAGGAGAGAAAACTAAGGCCGAAGAGTGGAAGGTCTTTCCCAAGGTCACACAACAAAGTGGAAGGAAGAAGGGGCTGAACCCCAGCCCCCAGACTCCCGGTCGCTTTTTCCTGCAAATCCAGCGCACTCTGCGTGTCGCTGGCCACCTTTTGGGTCTGTCCCGCGTGGGTGAGTGTCGCCATGGTCTGCGCCTTGGAACGTGCGGTGCCTGCTCCAGTGTTTCTGTGTCTAGGCGTGTCTGCAAACGGCACGCGTGTGTCTGTAGCCGCGCGTGTGCATGATGTTGGGTGTGCGCGCTGTGCGCGGGGGAAGCGGAAGGAGGTGGCCCTGAGGGTGTGCGGGGGACCTGTTGTCAGCCAACCTGGCAGATGGGAACTTAGCTTCGGAATTAATTGCCTGTTTGTCTCAGGCTGGGAGGTCGCCTCCCTTCTCCGGCGACCAGTTGCTCCCGCTCCAGTCCAACTCTTAAGAGTTGCCGTTATCCAAGGCTGCAGGCGGCTCCCGGTCCCAGCTCTGGGTCAGCCCGAAACCCGAGGTTGGGCTCAGCGGGCGCGGCCGCCCGGCTTCTCGTGACGCGAGCGCCCCCTGCTGGCTGTCGCTCACCCGCCGCCGCGAGGCTCGGGAGACCCGGCACCGCCGTCCGGGGCGAACAGGCGCGCCCGAGAGACTAGGAGGAGCGAAGCCAGAGCAGAGGCGGCTGGCGGGCTGCAGTCCAGGCGGAGACCCGGGCCAGCGGCTCCTCGGCCGCAGTGAGACCCTCACCCAGATTCGAGCAGCTCCCCGCCTCTCCTGATCCCCTCAAAGCGATCCCTTCTTTATGTTTTGCCCACCCTCCCTTTCACTAGGAAGGTCCTCTCCACACACGCAGCACCTCCCCAAAAAGAGAGGACTGGGGGTGATCCTCCCGTCTTGGCTTTCTGAGTCGTTTATGGCATGCAACGTGCGTCGGGGTAGCAAAAAGTGGGCAGAGGCTCCCCCCACTCTCACTCCACGATCCCACATCTTCCAGCCCCTTTCCACCCGGCCCGGCGGCCGGAAGCTCTTCGCCTTTCCTACCTCACCTCAGCTTCCTAAAGAAAAACGGGCGTCAGCCCCCACCTGGATCTCAGTACCGCGGGACACCACAGCCCCCGCCCTTCAACTGCTCTGGGGCACACCCACACACACATTCCCCACTTGCACCCCTAGAAACACACTGGCGCCAGGAGCCGGGGTCCTATGCCCCGGGCCGGCCACACCCGCAACTCCGTTGGTCCGCACCGTTGAGACGCTATAGGAAGCACACGCTCACACCCGACACCCCGATTCCTGGAGGCGGCCGGGACACAGCCCTGCAGAACCTAGAGGTGCAGGCGGGACTCGAACACCTCAGGACTCAGGATCAGCCAGGAGGCCACAGACCCCCTGCCTCGCCCACCCCGGGAAGACGCGCGGTGGGACTCAGAGTCCCGGCGCTGCACTGTCCGCCCTAGCTGACGGTCCCCCGCTCAGGATGCAGCATTGAGGGGACAGAGAGATGGGGCAGCACTAACGGGGAAGTGCGGCAGCGAGTCCCCGACCCGGCCTGCGGGATGCGGCTCCGGACCTGCTGCCTCTTTTCCCGGCGCCGCACCCAGAGACGCAGGAGCCGCGCGGCAAAGTCGCGGGACAGCGCCTCTGCCGCCAGCTGGGTCTCGCCGCCCGGCCCTCACCTTGGCTCGCCGCCGCAGGAGGTGGCTAGTGAAGCCCAGGATGATCTCCGAGTCCAGGCAGAGCGCCCCCATCTCCAGCAGGCTGGGCGCCTTGCGGGGCGCGCCGCGGGGCGGCTCGGGCGGCCCGGGCAGAGCCATCGAGGAGCGGAGCGCGGGGAGCGGCGCCGAGCTCCTCCCGCCGCCGTCGCCGCCACCTCCCAGCCCGCGCGCTCACTGGCCGCGCGCCCGACGCCGCCGCGCCCCGCACGGCGCAGGGCCGCCAGCCAGGCCCCCAGTCCGCCGCGGCCCGCGCCCGCCGCCCCTGCGCTCGCTCTGCGCCGCGCGCCCCCGCGCTCCGGCCCCGCCCGCCCGCGCCGACAGCGCCCCCTCTGCCCGCGTGGCGAGCCAGACTCCCGGACACGCGGACCTGAGGAGGAGGGGCGGGGGTCGAGGACCCCGCCCGCCGTGGGGCGGAGGATGGGGGCCAGAACCTGACCTAGGTCCTCACCCCTCTGCCTCGCGCGCCTCCTACCGGGTGCTCCCTCCCGGAAGCACAGAGAGGGGGCTGCGACGCTGAGCGAGGTTCCGGGAAACCCCTGCAGATAGGGGACCTATCGCAGCACCTCCCCATCCAATCCGTCCTGGGGACTCTGCGCCTTGGGGTCCCAGTCCCTGGAGAAGTATAGGCAGCCCAGTGACCTTGCGCTGCCCGCTCTGCTCATGCTCAGAGCGTCCCTGTCTGTAGCGCCTCCTTGGAAGCACCCCATCCCACACGCAGGACTCGGCCTATCAACTCCCAGGGCCCACCCACCGGGACCCCAGAGCGCCCCCACTCAGGACCCGGATTCCACCGCCACCTGCAACCTTCTCTGCGTCTGACCCAGACCCCTCTAGCCGTTCCTGGAACTCCCTGCGGGCAGGAGGATCCCTGCTGTTCTCCAGACACGACCAAATTTCAGCGTCCGTGGCGCGGCGTTTGGGGAGGAGGGAGTGGGCTCTATCTGTATACAAACTCAGGCCTGGGCGCTTCGCTCCTACTCGGCGCAGCCCCAGTCTTGCAGCCTAGAGGGCACCCTTTGGAGGCGCAGGCCCCGAGGCTGCACGCCTGCCTGGGAAGGGTGGAGCCCGGAGACAGGATAGCTTAAATAGCCTAGGCCCAGGGGGGAGGTCTTTGGTAATTAGGGGGGTGTATTAGGGACCACTGTGGGGGTGAGGGAGGACCTTGAACAGCACCTGGAAAGTAAGCAAGCAAAGAAGGAAGACTGAAGCAGCGAGGACCTGGTGGTCACAGCGCTGGGCCCCTTCAGAGGTGCAGGTGCGCAGTTGCTATAACGTGACAGCTGGGCTGGGGTCTAGGGCAGGACCAGCTCAGCAGGCCTCTCTGCCCCCTGGGGAGGACCGTGGAATCTCCCTACGCCCCACTCTTACGTGGGGTGGGTGACCCTCCTGCTCCCCAGGGTTCCTCCCCGGCACTCCAAGTGGCAGCTGGAAGACATTGTCTCCTCCTGCCTGCACCCAATGGGCTCATCCCACCGCTGCCCATTCCCACCGCTCTGCCCCACCCAGAACTTCCGATCAAGAGGGACACCCTGGGAGGAGCTTCCTGCTTCCCTGTCCCCACATTCACCGCTGGCCTGGGTCGGCGATCAGGGCAAGCCATAAGGCGGGGTCAGAGTCCCCCCGCTGCACCCCCCAGACCCCTTCTCTGGGCTCCAGGAAGCCACACTGGGAATGCCCGGCTCTCCTCCCTCCCCGGCATTGGGCAGGCACTGGGGTGACTGTCCTGTCCCCCACCTCCTCCAAGACCCTGAGCCTGGGCAGGGGGGGGGGCTCCCTCCAGTGGAGGAGGTCACCGCCATCTCAGTGGATTGATTAAAGTCATCGTGGGTTTTTTTTTTTAACATTTAATTTACCAAGCATGCCACGGCCAGTCAGAGCTGTCCCCGGGGAAATCTAGGCCAAGGGAGCAAAATAGAAAAACCCCGGCAATTGAGCAGGGCTGCGACAGGATTAATTGCTGGACTCAGCTTCCAATCAGACCCCATGTGGCCATATTTCAGGAAGGTAGGAGGACCCCTGGCGGAGTGGTCAGATTCCTGCATCAGGCATGGGGAGCCCTGAGCCCCCATAACACCTCTCACCCTGACCCACTGGGGACATTGGGAACACCCCCCCTCCCAGCTCCACATGCAGCCCACCTACAGCCAGGAAGGGGCCAAATCCTTTCAGTCAGCAATTTGAGACCTGAGAAGGCACCCTGACGTGCTCCCATGGTGCACTTTGGGGGAAATGAATACCTTGCAGCAGTCTCTGTGGTGATGGGAAACTGGACCAGCAGGGAAATGAACAGCAAACCCTAACACTTGATCCTTGGCAACAGTGGTCACAGGTGAAAAACCAGGGCTCCTGGGAAGATACCCAGACACAGTGTGCAGCACGGTCAGGTTTGCATTTCTAAGGAACATTTATGCCCATAAAGCCTGGATCTTTCCTGGGAGAGATGCAACAGACAGGTAAGAGTTGTTACTTCTGGGGAGAGGAGAGGGTGGGTCCACTCTCTACCCTTCCATGTGGTTTTAACTTTTGCAGGGTTTTTAACCCTGAGTTTTCACATTTCATAAAGACATCAGGAAGGGTTGGAATGCCTAAGTTGCCAGAGGTGAAATGTTCAAACTAGGACCACACTCAGCATGGAGCAGACCCTCCCTCCCCACCATGGGTGGAATAGGGGAGAGAAAGAAACATTACCCCTTCATCTTAAGGGGACTTGGGACCCTCCCAACTTCCCCAAGTGAGGTCAGCTCACCAAGCTTCCCGCTCAGCACCCCTCCAGGAGTCAGGGCGCATGTCTGGGGTGGAAGAAGGATGCTTTAGGAGGGAAGCCAGTGATGCCAGCCCAGCCATGTCCACGAGGAAAGCCCACCTCGGCTGAGGGCAGGGTCTCCTGGCCAGGCCACACCCCTCCTCCTCCTTACCTCTGAGAGCAGTTTTCAAGTGGAGAAAATATCGTAGTTAAGCCAGTTCTCCCTCCTAGGGGGGGCTGAATGCTGGGGGAGGGCAGGTCCTATCTGTTGGGTTAGCAAACACTGGCATTTACCAGGGACAGGCTCTGCTTCACCCACGCAAATATTTACTCCCTTAATTCTCACAACAACTCTAGGAGGCGGTGTGATTGTGATCCCCATCATACAGGTGAGGAAATGGTCCAGAATGGTGAAGTAACTTGCCAGAATGCTTCCCAGGCAGTCTGGATCAAGAGTCCGGCTAGTAACCCCTTCGCCCCCCAGAGCCTGGCCTCAGTAGTGCAGCGGGGCTGGCGGGATGGGGCCTTGACCTGGGGTGCTCCCGGCCTGGGGTCAGAAGCGGGAGCAGAGGGTGATCAGCTCCTCCCACCCCTACAGTGGGCAGCAGGGTAAGAGTTTGTCATGTAGGGAGAGGGAGAGAAGCCATCAGGGTCAGGGTAGAACAGAGGCCCTCACTTGTCACTTGGCTAGCCCCTCCTGCCCTCTGCCCGGCACCCTCGCCCAGCACCCCACACTGGGAGGAGCCCCAAGGCCGGGAGCAAAGGGACCACCTCTGGCAGCGTGGCTTCAGCACCTCGGCCAGCGCCAGTGCTGGTAGAGGGGCTTCTGAAGGGCAAGGGCCTGCCTTTCTGCCCTTTCTTCAAGTCAGATAAGGATGGGACAGTGGATGAGGGAGGCTTCTGGGTGTTGGATCATCACTCACTTGCTCATTCATTCACTCAATTCAATCACCCTGGAGTCATCCTGGACTCCTGCTTGCTGTCACCGCCCTTGTGTCCTACCCATCAAGATTCCCTGTTCCCGTTCCCTTAATGGTATGTCCAGCCAGGCCATTGTTCATAGCCTGTGCTGCCCACACCCATCTCGGCCATCAGGTTTATGGAAGTAACCCCCAACTGGAGGCTCTGTGACCATTGCCACCCCTAGCATCTGGTCTCAACAGGCAGCCAAATGCTCTTTGTTGCCAATTCCTGTGTGAATTCCCATTGCAGAAGGGCTCCTGCCCTCCATCCCCTGCCTGGGCACAGCCATCCTGGCCCCAGCCTGGATGTCTGCTCTGGTCTCCTCACTGGCTCCTAACTGTCTCCTCCCTCCCACCCTATCCAGAGTATGGCTGACTTGACCAGACCCACCCAGCCCAGCCCTGTGTCAGCTGGGTGGACCAGCCTGAGGATGCTTCCTGGCCCAGATGGAAGAATTCCTGATCCATCTGTGCCTTTCCAGCTCCTGAGAGGAAATGCACGTGGCACTGAGTGGCCTCCCCCAAACCCCATAACCAGTGCCCTCCCTGTGATGGGAGAACTCTGGCCCTCCAGCCCAACCTGCCTGAGTTCCCAGCCCTGGTAGAAATTCCAAGCCCTTCCGTGATACCCCACTGAAAGTGGCAGTCCCTCAACCACTCTGCAAGGCCCCCACCTGAGTCTCCTCCTCTTTGGGCTCAGCTCCCCCTCCCACCCAAGGGTCCACCTGTCTTAACTTCATTTTCATCTTTGCCTTGACCTCTCCCTCATAGGCAGCCAACTCCAACTTCAGGTCACACTCAGATGCCACCTCTTCCAGGAAGGCAGAGTTAGTCCCCCAGTCCTGGTACTCCGCCACACCTGACACATTCCTGTACCTCCGAGCACAGGCATCATTGACTTCTGGGTATCAGTGAATGTTTAAGGAAGACAGGCAGCCAGTCAGGAAGGTTGACAGGTAGCAGGAACAGAGCCCTCCTCCCTGACTCCCTGGGTTGACGAGGTCAGACAGGAGGAACAAGGGCTATGGCTAGCCAATCCCCTGCATCCACAGAGCCACATCTCAAATGGGGACACTCATTTGTGGCCACCAGATGGCGCAGCTTGGCCATAGTTTCTGCTAAAAGGAACACATGTAAGAGATGAGCTGTCTGGTTTCCATCTCATGCAGATGGGGAAACTGAGGCCCCGACAGGGCAGGGACTTGCCCTAGGCCCCCGAGAGTAAGAGGTGCACAAAGAGGTCCTGCTAGCCCCGAGGCCTCCCCAGCATCCCCATCACGTGTATCCCCATGTTGCCCCATCCCACCCCTGACTTCTTGCTCCCTTTCCCCATCCCTCGAAGGCCTTGGCTCAGCCTCCAGCTTCAGGGCAGGCAATGACCGGGGTGACCGGACACATGGGGGGGCAAGGCCAGAAATGGGGCCCTGAGGGGCCCATCTGGGTGAATCTCCCACATGAAACAGCCCCCTGCACCTCTCCAAGGCAGTGGCAGATCCCAGCTCAGCCCTGGATCGCAGGGACCAGGGCTGGACATGAAGGTGGCCTTATGAACACAGGCTCCGTGTGTGTGACAGGGCGGATACAGCTCACACACGTGTGTACAGCATGATGTGTCACAGAGTGAAGAAAGCACAAATGAATAAAGGTGGGGTGGCGGAGGGAGCCCGGGGCCCAGGCACTGCGCTGGCCACCTTGAGAGCAGCCGCACGCCTCCGGAGCGCCTCCCCTCAGCCCCACACTCCGCCTGGGCCTTGCTCTGGGCGTTCCTCAGAGAGACAGGAGGCACTGAGCTCTATGAACTTAAGTAGAGCAGCAATTCAGATGACAGTACATGAAGCACTGGGGAAATAAAACAATGATAACAGAAATAAAATTCAAAAGAAGGATTGAAATACAAAGTCAAGGAAATATCCCAGAAAGTGGAGGGAAAAGAAAGAGAAAAATCAGAGCAGGGAGAAAGCAAAAGTGACAGGATTAGAGCAGGAAGTTCAATGTCTGAACAACAGCAGTTCCAGGAAAAAAGAACAGAGAAGGTGCAGCTAAGGAAGGAATGGGGAGGGGGGTATCCCAGAAGTAAGAGCTGAGGATTTAGTGCCTTCCACAGTGAAAGGAAGGACGGACGGTAGGAAGGAAGGGAGGGAGGGAGGGAGAGAAACACCCATGGCCACAGCAGCATCACTCACAGCAGCAAAAGGTGGAAGCAACTCAAGTGCTCATCGACAGAAGAATGGACAAGCAAACTGTGGCCCATTCACACAACGGAATATTGTTCAGCCTTGAAAAGGAAGGAAACTCTGAAGCCTGCTACCCCATGGATGAACCCTGGAGACGTATACTCCATGAAATGAGCAAGTCACAGAAGATGGAAATACTTATTCCACTGACATGAGCTCGTTGGAGCAGACAAATTCCTAGAGACAGAAAGGAGAACGGCGGGTGTAGGGGAGCGGGGCAGGGTGGCACTGTTGTTTAATGCAGACAGAGTTTCAGGACTGTAAGTCGAAAAAAACATTCTGGGAAAATGGTGCCGGGCACCACAACAGCAACAGAACTCTGCAGTTTTCTGGGGTTTGTTTTCTATCTTTTTTTTAATGGAGTGTGCCGCTGTCTCTGCAACTTTGTTCAGGCGCCGGCAGAGCCCAGGGGAGCTGCTGCTGCTGCTGCTGCATGACATACTGCCGGCGGTGTCTTTATATAAGTAAAAGAAGTTTATCCATATAGACAGACAGATATATGATCTATCTATATATATTATATATATATATACATACATAATTTAAATCTTTGGAAGCTTTGTGCTGTCAACTTTGGAAAAAATACCCCCGTTGTACCGTGTTGGGTGAGCAGTGTACAGAAATTAACAGCCATATTGGTCTAGACACATTAAACAGGATTTTGTCCATTTGTACAGGGGTAACGCACTGTATTAAATACATAAGGTCTTATCTACATGGGTTTGATTACAGAAACTAGTAAAGTATTTTCTAAACAATGAAAAAAATGTTCTGGAGATGGATGGTGGTGATGGTTGCACAACACTGTGAGTATACTTAACACTACAGAACTGTATCCTTTAAAAGGGTTGAAATATTAAACCTTATGTATTGTATATTTTCCCATAATTAAAAAAAATGTTTTCAACATGCTGGGAGTGGTGTGTGTTCCCACCAACAAAAAAGGAATAAGCCTCATCATTGGCAAGGCAAAGGGTAAAGCACTCACAAGGACTGCCTCATTGTGGGGGAAATAGAATAAAACAGAATAAACGTTGAGCTGGTCCAGCCTAACAAGACTAAAAGCAATCCTCAGAAGGATCATGTGCTCTGTAAGTAGCTCCACCGTTCCTAGAACAAGGCTTACAACATTGGTAAGATATGAAATTACCCAGCACCCAAGAACATGAAAGCCACAATGTTTGGCAGCCAATCGAAAATTACCAGGCACCCAAAGAAACAGAAAACTACATAACGAGGAGAAAAAGCAATCAATAGAAACAGACCCAGAAATGATGCAGATGATAAAATTAGTTGACAAGCACATGAACGTGATTGTTTCAAGTATATTTCAGTATATTCAAGAAGGTCTAGGAAACTGAATCACTGTGCTGTACACCAGAAACTAACAACATTGTAAATAAAAATGTCTTTTAAATCTAAAGATGCTCAAATACGTTAAGCAGAGATATGGACATTATAAAACAGACCCAATCAAACTTCCATAGATGGAAAATCTGTCCAGGATGACAATTACATTGACAGAACTCATAGCAAATTAGACCCTGCAGAAGAGGCAAGTCTTTAGCTAGAAACAGACACTTTCCAAAATGAAGCAGAGGAAACAGGCCAGTAAACCATAAACAGAGCTTCAGGGAGCTTTGGGTCAACCTCAAATGGCCTAATAGACACCACCTTCGGAAGCCAGAAAAGCAGAACAAACAAAACCTAAAGTAAATAGAAGAGAAACAACAGAGATAAGAGGAGCAACAACGACATAGGAAAGAGGACAGTAACAGCGACATTCATGAAACCACAGGCTGGTTCTCTCAGAAGATCGGCAACAACGATCAATCTCTAGTCAGGCTGAGGAAACAGAAACCATCAACATTAAGAATGGGAGGTAGGACAGACTCACAGACACAGTCAACAAACTCATGGTTACCAGCAGGGGAAGGGGGTGGGAAGGGATAAACTGGGAGTTCCAGGTTTGGGCATACTGACTACTGTATAGAAAATAGATAAACGACAAGTTTCTACTGTACAGCTCAGGGAACTATATTCAGTACCTTGCGGAAACCTATACTGAAAAAGAATATGCAAACCAATATGTTTTTAAAAAATGGGAAGTGGGACACTGCTCTAGTTTCTACAGACACTAAAAGGATAACAATGGAGTATTACACATAACTTCATACCAACAAATCTGACAACTTAGGTTAAATAAACAAATTCCTTGAGAGACACAAACGGATAAAAGTCACCTGGGAAGAAATAGGTAACTTGAACAGTCCTATATCCATGAAAGAACATGCAGCTGAAAACCTTCCAACAAAGAAGACTTTGGGGGTGGGGAGGGCGGGGCTGGGGGAAGGGAGGAAGAAATCAAGAAGAGCCAGGTCCGCCCTGTTGGCTGGTGGATTTAATCGGTACCTTGAGCACGGTGATGGTTTCACAGATGTATGCGTACATCGAAAGTCATCAGAGTGTACACTGTAAATAAACTTTGAACGACTTACAGTACGTTCATTATACCTCTATAAACTGAAATAAATAAAGAAATAAGGAGAAGGGTGGTCCCTAGCGAGCAGAGGGCTCAAGGGAAGCCTGCTGGGACACACGCCCTCCCGTCAGGGTCCCCACAGCCTCTAAGAGCCACAGCAGGTGCTCAGAGATCCGCTCCCAGCTGGCCCCGGAGCCCTCGGAGCGGACAGACCTGTTCTCCTGCACGGGTCCCCAAGCTGCCGAGAGGGTGAAGAGCTTAGGGAACTGTCATCTGTCCCTCCTTTTCTCTGTGATGATTCTCAACTGCAGAAGCACTTGGAATTAGACTCGTGGTAGCCTGGCGAGAGCCCTCAGCGGGGACTTGGGCAGGGGTGCTGGGGATGGAGGGTCTGTTCTGGGCTCGTGCTCCCCTGGGGATCGGAGGCTCAGGACATCGCCAAAAGCCACAGGTGCAGGGGTCTGTTTTCCCTCTCTACCTCCAATTCCTTCCTCTTGCTGGGGTCTACTACAGAAGACACTAACAGCTTTCAGCCTCAGGCCCCGATCAGAGCCACTCAGGAACTCAGCAGAGGGGCAGACTCCCTGCCCATCCTGCGCCACGAAGCCTGGGCCTCAGTGATCTTCACTGACTCAGAACGCTGCTTTAGTTACTTTAATAGAGACCAAAATAACAGTGGCTTTAAACAGACAGAAGGTTCATTTCTCTTGTGGAAAAGACAAGCTGGTAAATGGTCCAAGGAGCTAGGGTGGCAGGTCCCCCTAGCTGACCCAGGTAAGGTAACCAGCTGTCCCAGTCTGCCCAGGACAAAGAGGGTTCCCAGGACACAAGCCTTCTGGTGTGAAAACTGGGAAGTCTCAGGAAAACCTCAGTGAGCTGGTCAGCCTCGTCCAGGGATGTTCTGCCACGCCCGGGTGGCCCTCTATCTGCTTGGGCAGGCTGGACTCAGCACCATGGTGGCCCTGTTCCACCCAGAAAGGGGACAGAGGACTAGGGGCCAGTGAGAAGTTGAAGCCACCTCTTCCATTCACCTCGCAATGGCCAGAGCCCCACAGAAGCAGCCGAGGGGGCCATGGCCCAGCTGACACTATGGACCTTCAAGAGAAGGGATACTGGGACACTCACTGAGCCAGCAGAGGGGAGAGGTTGGGGAGGTGGGGAGGGGGCAGTGTGTGTCAGGAAAGACACCAAAAAGTAGGAGCTGTCTGTCCTCCAGGAAGCCCCAGGGACTGGGGGAGCCTGTTGTGAGACCCCACCCCATTGCTACCTGGGGTTTCCCCCCCACCAGCCTCCCCACAAGGTATGACAGGGTCCCTGGACAAGCTCCACCTCTGCTCCACGTCAGCGCTCCGGGAGTTTGGCTGCATCGTCTCCATGGCCCCTCCAGCGAACCCCATGAGGTGGGCATCACATCCCTCTTTGCAAGAGGGAGAAATCTGCTCTGAGAGGAAGAGGGACTTGCTAAGATCACTTGCTTTTGGGCAGCAGGGCTGAGAACTGTAGTCACGGCTGACTCAGTCTGTGCCAGAAATGGGGGTGGGGGTGTGGCCAAGGACGGTCCTCCATCACTTCAGCCCCTAAGCTCTCCAACCTTGCCCCCGACCAATGACTAGAGCCTGGCCAGGCTGGACATGGTAGCAGCCAGCCAGGGGCCCAGTACGGGGGGAGGCTGGAAGCAGGCTGGAGCTGCCTGAAACTGGGGCCCTGGGGACCAAGTCCTTTCCCCAGCCTGGCTCCTCAAGGCAGTAGTAGCTCAAAGCAGAAAGGAGGGTGTGTGGCCCAGGGGTCTGGTTCAAGGAGGTGGGAAGTTTGCTGGATCCTGGAGGCATCTCTTCCTCAGCTAAGAGAAGGCTGGTTGCAGGGACCGGGGACTCACTGGGAGACCACAGTGCCAAAGGCAAGGCTGAGGCTGGAAGCCAGGTCCAGGGTGAGGACCTGGTCATCCCTCCCATAACTACCCTCATTTCTATCCCTCTGGGGTGGGAAGGAAGGGTGAGGTCTGGAAGAGAAAGGACAGCTCCTCCAGGACACGGTAATGCTTTAGAACATACGTTTATTTTCATCAATCTGTAGTACATATGTTCGCTTCTTACAAAATGATGCTAAGCTGCAGACTAGGGAACACCCTGTGATTCCTCACCTGAGCCCCAGCAGGGGAGCCCCTCTCACTGAGCTGCTGGAGGGCGGGCAGGGCAGATATCACACGCTGCACGATGAAATCACCACCCAGAGGCACTGGGTGCAGAGGCAGCATGGCCAAGACCCTCCAGGGCCCTCGCAGCACCCCGGGCCTGGCCTGGCACTGTGTCCCACTGAGAGGCGGCTGTAGTGGAGTCTGCTGGGACACCCCGCCACACACCAGCACATTCACGGGCAGGTGACTGGCCCAAGGCCACTCAGCCGGTCCATGCACTGATGGGCCTTAAACCCAGGTGGGTCTGACCCACCAGCTCCCCCAAACGCTGAGCCAAGGAGGAAGGGATCTTTTCTCCCCAGAGGGTGTGGCCAGGCCAGCGGGCCAAGCGGGCTCCGGGACAGGTTAGTCTCATCCCGCAGGCAGAAGTGACCTCGCCCCTGGCGGGAGGTGGGAATGGAATGACACTTGGCTGAGCCCCTCCCAGAGCCAGCTCCTCCCAGGGATTACGCCAGGCTCTCTCCGCTCCCACAAGACCTCTGGGGCCGGGGCGCAAGACCCACTTCAGCAGGGAGCCGTAGGCCTCAGGAGTGACAGCCTGCAGGCCTGTCCCCCTCCCTGGGGCGTGGTCTCCCAGTTTCCTCCCCACCCTCAGTTTCTGTCCCTCGGGGTCCTCCATTCATTCCGCGCTCGCCCTCCACGGACCCTCTGAAGTGAAGGCTCAGACAGACTACGGCTCTGGGGGACGCGGTGGCCGCAACCCCAGCTCCCAGGAAGCCGGGAAACAGGAGCGCTCCTTCACCCCACGGGGCCCACCCCCAGGTCCCGGCTGGGAATTCGGCGCAGTTTCGAGAAGGGTGGGGACCCTCAAGGCCCAAGAGGGCGGTGGCGGCGTCTCCAGGCCGGCAACGCGCCAGGAGCGTGGGCTTGGTGCGCCCGAACCCCAGCCGTTCCCAGCCGTCGCCAGCAGTCCCCCGCGGTCCCCAGCCGTTCCCAGCGGTCCCCAGCGCTCGGCGCCACCACGCCCGGCCTATTCGGGCTGTGCCCGGCCCCGAGGTCTGCCGGCGCGGTGCGCAGGTCTCAGGCCGGCCTGGGGCGCGCGGAGCCGGGTCCGCGGACTCCTTCCCGGCGGCTCCGGTGCACGTCGGCCCCCCGCCCCTGCTCCCGGGCCGCGCGGGGGCCGCCCCGTCGTGTCGCCGACGTCGCCGGGCCCGCCGGGTCTAGTGGTCCTAAACATTTCACAATTGCGCTACAGAACTGTTGAACTGTTAAGAACCACTGCACCCAGCGCGCCAGTCCGGGCCCGCTGCGCTGTGGGGAGAAGAGCCCTTCCGCCCCGCGCCCTGCTGGCCGTCCGCCCCGGCGCCCCCAGCGCCCCCCATCGCCCCGACGCCGGGCGCAGGGGCAGCGCGGCCGCCGAGCCCCCGCGAGCCCAGCCGTCCAGGCGGCGCGTCCCCTGCGCCCGCGGCCCCGCGCGGCCCTGCGGCTGCGTCCGAACGGCGGCGGCCAGCGCCGCGGCGCCTTTTAAGGGGGCGGCCGCCCTCCCCCGCCGCCAGAATGTGCCCGCGCCGCGCCGGCCCGACCGGTTTTTCCAGGCGGGGCGGCTCCCGGGCCGGCAGGTCGCGCTGCGGGTCGTCCGCGGCCCGGGTACCTGCTCGTCGCGCCCACGCAGGGGTGGCCCTGACTCACCGGCCTCGCGGCCCCGCCCGGCGCCCCCGCCGCCAGCGCCCAGCTTGGGCGCACCTGGAGTCCCCGGGGTCCTCGCCCCAGGCCCGGGGGCCACACCCACCCCGGCTCGCCCCGGACTCGGGGATGTGGGGACCCAGGCTCACGGGGGTGAGGAGCGGGTGACGCCGGCCACGTCGGTGCCCAGGTGATGACCGGAGCCGGCGGGAGCCTGGGCCCAGGTTGGGTCTGCGGTGAGGGTGCGGGCCGGCTGGACACACCCATCCCTCTCCCTCTCACTTCAAAGGAACTTCATGGGAGGGGGAAGGAGGGGGACAAAGAGAAAGTGAAACTAGAGGGAGGGCTAGAACGGGCCGGGCAGGTTTCTGGTTCTCAGACCCTGCCTTTTCCCAGAGAGTAAGGAGGGCGGCTGGGACCCCTGTCAGAGCCCACACGGGGAGTCCCATCCTATCCTTTACTCCTCATACGGGATGGGGGCACAGCTCTGCTCTGCGCCACACGGGGGCAAGAGCCCCCAACACTCCCCAACACACGCACACATACGCACACACACACAGACACAGCACATGGCTTTGGCCTGCCCACTTCAGTCACCTGGAGATGTTGGGGCCCGACCAGCCAGCCTCAGGGGACTCTGCCTTACAGCAGAGCTGCCTGTGGGGGGTTAATGGGGGGGGGCGCAGCTTTAGGAAGGAGAAAATTCGGAGGGAGGTGAGCCCTAAAGTCCTCAGCACACATCTTGAGCCACCAGTGCAGCTGCATGACGATGGGTGGCCGGCAGTGGTCACCATCATTTAGCTGAGCCCCGGGCAGTTACATGCCCACACGACCAGCCTGAGACCAGTGTCCTTTGGGCTCAGGAGCCCCGGGTTAGTCCCAGGCCAGGGATGCAGCCATCAAGTTGTGATGGGCCCTCAAGAGGTTTCCACCTATGTTAGGGGCAGTTTACCTATCACCACCAGCCTGGAAAGTGAGTAGCAACGGTTTTATTGTTTCCATTTTGCACTCAGGGAAACTGAGGCTCAGAGAGAGGCAGTGACTTCTCAAAGTTTCAACAGCTCTCTGTGGTGGAACTGGGACTCTGCAGCCGGCACCTCTGCTGAGTCGGCTGCCTGAGTGTCAGCGTGGGGATCAGGCACTAGGAGAGGGAGGGAGCAGTGGAAGGGGACACAGAGGTGTGTGACCGGGAAGAGGAGCTTGGGAATTCCTCCCCCAACTGCCACCACCACCACCGCCACCACCACCGCGTGGGTGGAAAGCACCCACCTCTCCTGTCCCCAGTCTTAAGCCCTGGTACAGCCCAGCCCAGGGCAGACCCTCCCTGCACACCGTCACTGTCTCCAGCACTAGAGGGGACAGGTAAGAGCCGAGAGGAAGAGGGAACAGTGCAAACGTCTGTGGTTCCCACTTGCAGCAGGAGGTACTGAGGTGTGGCCAGAAGGGGAACTTCCCCAGGTGACCTATAGCTGGGGTGAGACTGGCCCCGACCGAGAAGTCTGATTTTATGGTGGAAAACACTGAGTACACGTGGACAGTGGCCTGAGTGAGAGAGAGAAGTTTCCCAGAGGTGATGCCGGGCTCCCAGGGACCTGAGACGGGCCGCTGCGAGCCAGCACCTCGCCCAAGTGAAACCACTGGGTGTGAGCAATGCGGCTCTCATCCATCCAGGGAGTATGGTCCCTGCGAGACCCTGCGGGGCGCAGGGGGCCTCCCACGTTGCCCCAGCCCTCCCCATGCCAAGCCTTGCTCCACATCTCATGCCAGCCCCTTGCCATGTCCCCGGGTGGCTACCTGCAGAGGTGACGGGGCTGGGGCAGGTGCCAGTGTGGACCCTGCGCACAGGACTGGGCCTGAGTTTCTCAGAGCCCTCTCTGGGCAGGATGGGATGGACGGAAGAGGCTGGCCGGCGGCGTGAGCCTCCAACACTGTCCCCCGTGCAGCTGCCCCCTCATACGGTGCTGGGAGCACAGAGGACAGACCCTTAGTCCCCCTGCTGCTGTTCAGAGATCCTCTGAGGAGCTCAACAGAGAATGGCCCTGGGGAACTTTCCAGACATGTGCATGAGACTTTCCAGAACTTTCTGAGACACTTGTCCTGTCCAAGAGCTGCTCACTGTGGGGCTCTGCATCCCATGAGCATGTGGAGGGGCCGAGAACAGGGGCCTGGCCGCCCATCCCTGGTGGGGAGCTCCCTGCAACTGCTGGGCTGGCAGAAGCTTCTCCCGGCTGTCAGTGACCCTCTTGGGGAAAAGCCAGCTCAGCAAGTGCTCTCTCCGTGGGCACTGAGGACACTGGGGCACCTCTGCACTGGCGGGTCGGCACCTGCTCTGTGAGGGAGGTGCCCTGTGGGGTAACAGGAGGCACTGGCAGCTTTCACAACCCCAGGCTCTGAGGAGGCCTGGGGAAGGGCTGGGAGCAGTGGGCTCTGCCTTGTCCCCCATCCGTCCCTGGGGGTGGGTGTTTCTGATGAGCTGCTGCGTGTCGGGCACCAGAGGGGATGTCCCACCGCCCTCTGGCCTTCTGAAGATCCCAGTCCACCAGCAATAGCAAGGGCTCCTGGCTCTGGACCCCCAAGGTCCCTCCTTCCCCCCATGTCCCCCCCACGCCCCCCACCCCTCGGGCCTTCATCAGGGGGTGGGGCACCATCACCCACTGCGCTTATGTGGTGCTACCTGGTTGTGCAAGGCCAGGCACACCCGTGTCTGGGCGAGATCTGGAAGGCTGCCAGCCACGGTGCCAGCCCGGGCCTGGGAACTGGGCTGAGAAGCCCGGGGGTGCGGGTGGAGCTGCCCCAGGCCGGGCCCCTCTGGGAGAGGCTGCATGGGAGGTGCCAAGGGAGAGCTCTTTGGGGTCACACTTTGGCCCAGTACCTACGGGGAGCATGCCCTCAGGCTGGGCCCAGCGTCTTCCTGAGACCTCAGTCCAGGGGCCAGATGGCCAGATAGAAGGCAGCCCTCCTGTGGGCAGTTAGTCACCGAGGTACAGGCGGTACCTAGAGCGGGGCGGCCTGCACAGCTCCTCATGCCCAGCCTGAGGGTCGGACACTGTGTGCGGGGGGAAGTGGGGAGCCCAGGCCCTGGCCCCACCGGACTGCTTATGGTTCGCCTAGAGAACAGGCCTGGGGTCCAAACGCCTCAGCCCCAGCTGGGTCTCTGAGCAGGAACAGCAGCAACCTCGGAGCGCCACGCCCACCAGGCCTGGGCCTACCCCGCCCATCCCACAACTGCCCACAGCCGGGCTGCTTCCACCTGCTGCCCACCCAGGCTGCTGCAACCAAGGCCAGTGCAGGCCGCCCCTTCTCTGCCTCCCCAAGGCGGGCCCAGCTCATAATAGGTAGTGGGTCAGGGGTTACAGGCAGTTCAGGGGCTGGAGTGAACCATGCCAAGGGGCCAGCACACCAGAGACCCTGTGAAAAGCAGCCAGGAGGGACCAGGACAAGAGAGATGGTCTCTGCCAGGAGTTAAGCAGGAGCAGATATGGGTGGGGGCGCTGCCTGGAGGAGGTGACTCCAAGCCCCAAGAATGACTGGGATGAAAGGGGATGGGGCAGAGGCTGTCTGGAGGAGGGAAAGCCCGCCCACCCCAACTCAGCCAGGCTCACACCCACACTCACTCATGCTGCGCAAGGATTAGCAGAGCGTCCCTCGCCCCCAGAGTGCTGGAGACACCGCCCTCTGACCCAGAGCCTGGGGCCGGACACCCCACACACACCCCCACAGTCCTGGGACCCAGACAGACCCATTGGAGCTGGGCTTTGGGGATCTGGAGAGCGAATGGTCCCCAGAGAGACTTCATTGCCAGTCTACCCAACAGAGACCTTTAGGCTGCAACTTAGAAACAGAATGGGAAGCAGTTCCACAGAGGAAGGGGGCGGAGGGGTGGACACATCAGTCAGAGCCCCGGGGGTGGGGTGACTGCGATCCCTCCAGCAGGTCACAACAGGAAGGAATGGCTTGCACTGCAGCAGGACAGCTTCAGGTTAGACACCAGGCAGAACTTCCTGGAAATGGGAGGTCTCCAGAGAACAAGTGGAGGCCCACGTACTGAAAGGGGGCAGGGCAGACAAGCCCGGGCACATGTCAGTGGGGCCCAGCCTTTCACAGGAGAGGGACCAAAGGACCTGAGCAAACCCAACCAGCCTGGAGAGTTCCAGAGAGCCAGCTGATGGGGCAGGGATGGGGAGTTAGCTCAGGACCTGGCCTACCCAGCCTGGGAGGCAGGAGGGAGCACCCAGCCCAGTGGGTGCTGGTCCCGGTGAGGAGGAGGTGCAGGGTGGGCAGGTCCCCTGAAGGCTTCATGAGCTTCTTGGCAATGGCTGGGGCCTCCGGTGCTGTGTTGGGTGCGCTACGAAGCAGCCTGACATGACAGAACACAGCGGGTCTGAGGTTGGCCCTTCCTCTGGGGAGCCTTCCCTCTGGGCACTTTGCAGCTCTGGACAGTGTACTCCCCGCCCACAGGAGGGGCAGACCCGACTGGTTTGACCTTCTCAGCCTCCTCCGGCTCTGTCCCCAGGACCTGCCCTTGGACACATTCCCCAAGCCAGGGTCCAGCCACGGAGCACGAGGAGACTTACCGGGCCCAGGGCCCCGACACCAGCCCCATGCTGGAGGCTCTGCAGAAAGGTCACCACGTCCAGGTTCCCAACTGCCTCTGCCTGGGGCGGGTGGGACGTGGGAGGGGCTGCCTAAGGGACTCTGACCAGCAGTCTGGCCCCTAATCCCCAGCCACCAGGACGCCCTCTCGCCCATGCATGAAGGACCCCACGTCTCCTCCATTCCCCTTGTCCCCAAAGCTCTGGTCCCTGGGAGGGACCTGGGACAGGAAAAGGGACAGCACCCCCCCCCCATGCTCGTGGTTCCAGCACACCAGGAGAGCAGGAGTCGGGCATTTGGGAAGGGGGAGTCAGTGGAGCTGTCAGGGAGGGCTTCCGGGAGGACAAGGCCTTGGAGAGGGCAGCAGGGGCACTGGGGGCACTCACGATGAGCTGGGCGCTGCGCCCGTCATACCCCGGCTGCCTCAGGTCGGCCCCCGCCTGCCACCACGCCCGCAGGCCTTCTAGGTCGGCCCTGGATGCCAGCCTGGGAGGGGGGCAGAGGAGGGGGAGCAGTCAGGGACTGCTGGGCGGCCGTCATCTGCCCAGGGGCACCTTTACAACACCAGCCTCAAACAGCTGACCCAGCAGCGGCGAGCCCGGGGAAGGCGTGCAGGAGTCGCTGGGGGCCAGCAGGAGGCCTGGCATCTGGTTTCACCCTGCGGAGGTGACTGTGACTCAGGTCAAGGGCGCACCCAGGAAAGCACACGCACGAGAAAGCACACACACACACGGGTGTACCGCACACACACGCACGTGCACACCCCCCCCCGCTGCGAGCTGCACACCAGTTTCACATTTCACAACACAGGTCTCCCTGGGTGGGGTCCACGGAGGCAGGAGGAAAGTCTGAGGTGGCCCCATGGTTCAAAGAGGAACACACAGGAGGGCGGGGTGGGGGGCTGTGTGGCCCTGGGTCCAGCAGGCCGCCTGGGGGGTCTGGGCTGGGAGGGGGCCTGGGCCAGCCTGCCCTAGAGAGGTGAGGGGGGCAGAGAGGTCCTCTCAGGCCCTCATCGGGCCCTCCACACCTCCTGCTGCTCCCAGAAGAGCCCACTCCTCGCCCTGGGAAAGGGCAAGGAAGGGGTCCATGCCAGGTGCACTGGCCAGGGCTGGGGGGAGGGAAGGGTCACCCCCCAGCCCACTAAGGGGGCCTTAGTGACAGTGCTGCTGGGTCATTTCTAGGGTGTTGCATAGGGGGCCTGGTGCCACAGGCCCCTCCCAGACCAGCTCCCTGGGCCGCTCGGAAGGGCGGGCTAAGGGCCTCCCAAATCCAGCCAAGCAGTGGGGTTGGACGAGCCACTCCCGTGGGACCTGCCTGTCACCTCCCCACTCTGCCCCAGTTTCCCTATCTGTGGGTGGGGACATCAAAGCTCACCTGGGGTACAGCCCTGAACCAAGTCACCCCAGAAGCCCCTTCAGCGCCAAGACCAGTAGCTGTGGGCAGGGCCCTCCCTGCCTGGGCCCCACCTCCCCACACACATCAGAGAGCCCCCTCAGCCCTGTCCTTGCTGGGGAGCCGGGGCCGGTCAGCTAGCAGGATTTGTCCCAGGGGACACTGAACTCCAGGGAGAGGCAGCTAAGGCTGGGACCCGTGAGGTGTCCCCACCCCTTCCATACCTAGGATGGTGGTCCCTGGCACCAGGTGAGGCCCCGCTGACACCAAGGCATGGGGGTAGGGGAGACGCTGCGGGCGGGACACGGGGCCAGAACTTCAGGCCCTCTCCCTGGTGAGCAGGCAGCTCACCTGCTCCTCACAACAGCCAGTCAGCCTGAGACGTCACCCTTGTCACCCACTCCCCACACCTGGGGGCTCAGACTTTCAGGGACCCAGGCCCAGGCCCAGGCCACTTCCAGGCCTCCGCCCCCAGCCTGGCTACCACTGGTGCCCCAGCCTGGCCTCTGGGACAGGCCTCCCCTACCACTGCCTCCCTTTCTCCACAGCCGCCCCGGTCCCTCCCCTCCTTCTCAGCCCTCAGACCCCAGGGGGACACAAGAGGAGCTGGTGGGCCCAGGGGAGGCAGTGACAGTTCCAGCAGCACCATGGGGAGGGGTCCCGGGGACAGAGGAAGGAGCTGAGCTGGGCAGCCCAGGGCCTGCCCTCTGCCCAGCCCACCACCACCACCTCCCTGGGGACCTTTGGGTCCGGCACCGCCCTGGGCTTCAAGTCTTCCCAGGCCTGCCCAGGGGCCAGGCTGTTGGCTGACTGCCATGCACCAGGGCAGGGCAGCCGCTGGCCTGTGGTCAGTTTTCCCCAGGATGGGGACCAGGCCTGGCACCAAGGGACCACACTGGAGCTCACCCCGCTGGGGAGCATGGGATCTCCTGACACCTGACAAGCCCTTCCCTCCCCCCCCCCCACCTCCCACATGCAGCCCAGGCCTTCCCCAGGCCTCCCTGCAGCCCAGGCCCCTCTCCCGCCCACCCCTGCATGGCGCCCCCCCAGGCCCCTCCCTGCCTCCTTTGCTGGACTGTCCTCTCTGCCCAGAACAACCACCACCCTCCAAGAGTGCGGGGTGGCGTCTCCCTCCTCTGAAGCCCCCACCCAGCCGACTGTCCCTCCCTGCAAGCCTTGGCCTCACGTCCCCGGGGAGCACAAGAGTGCCTGCGGCCCTCACCTGCACAACTCCGTCCCCGAGTCCTCCAGGTCCTGGGTTGACAGGCAGGCCCCAGCTGCCCGCAGCAGCCCAATGACATCCTGATGCCTGACATGAGAGGCCCGTGGTGACCGTCTGCCCCAGGCAGCCCCTGCTCGATGCCAGCGAAGGACCAGCAAAGGTGTCCTGTGCACAGGGCCAGACCAGACCACCCCCAGCCCCTCAGTCCCCCTCACTTGGCCCCATGGAGAGGGGGTGAGTCAGCCCTCTGCCCAGGGACCCAAGGCACAGCTGTGGGTCCCTGGGGACAGCCCACTGTGGAGGAGCTTCCACACCAAGCTGGCCGGCCCCACGGCTCACACACAGCGGGTGGCTACCATACAGGGCTGGATTGGGGGAAACTGAGGCCACCAGGCCCATGCTCTGCCCTTGGGGTGGAGGGGTAGGGATGAGACCCCGATGGACAAACATGGGGGTTCGGCTGGCCCAGAGCAGGGCCTGATATCCGAGGGTGCCCAGAGGCACCTGGCCTGAGCCAAGCCTGGAGCCCACAGTGGGGTAAGCGTCTGTCCGTGGGGGCTCACAGAGTGGGGAGGGGGTTCGGGCAAGGCCGAGGCAGAGAGAGCAGAGGCCCGAGGCCGCGCAGGCTGTCTTGGTGGGCAGACACTGACCTGCAGCATAACTGCACCTGCCTTCCCGGTGTTGGGGGTATACCATAAACTGCATGGTCACCCCACTTGTAGGGAGCCTGGGGAGGGTGGGGCCCCCCAGGCCTTGCCCCTACCCCCAGCCCCCAAGAGGCCTCCAGGGTGGGGCAGCACCTCTGTGCCACTCCAGGGCACAGCAGGGCCCAGTGAGGGGTGAGCCGGGAGACCAGTTTGGGAGGTGGGGGAGGTGCTGGGATAGCCAGCTGAGGGTGAGGGGGTGGGACCAGGACAGGGTGAGCTCACCAAGGCACCCACCCACGCCCAAGGACACGCGGCCTGCATGCTCCAGCCAGATGGCGGCGGCCTGGGTGCACGTCTCACCGGCGCCCTCACCCTCTGTCTGCAGCCAGGCCTGTCCTGAGAAGCCTTTGATGCTCATGGGAGCCTGGGGAGGAGGGTGCTACGCCACCCCAGGGCTCTCAGATGGGGAAGGCGCCCAGGACTTGACCCGAACAGTCTGGTGACCAGGGCCCGAACAGTCTGGTGACCAGGGCTCAGACACTCTCAGCCTCTCTCCCTCTCTGCATGAGACTCACAAAACCCCTCAAAATAACCCAGGGTCCTGCGGGCCAAGAGCCCCCTGGGGAGGGACCCTGGGGCCTCCTGCAAGCGCTAAACAGAGATCGGCCCTGCTGACGTCTGGCACTATGTAACCTGCTTTGCACCTGCTCCATTCCAGGGCTGGGCCGGGGGCTTCTCCCTTGGCCCCACCCCAAGTCCCTCAGGTGGATGACGTGGGAAACACATGAGACCCTTGTGCTGTCTGTGTTTGTCTTTTCTAGAAATTCCAGGCCAAGGTCTTGCTGTCCCTGCCTGGCTCAGCTAGGAGGTCACCTCCAGGAAGCACTCCCTGACTACCCCACCAGAGTCGATCCTCCCACGCTGGGCTCTGTTCCTACTCAGCACGGTCACTGCTAGTACCCAGGGCCCAGGCTGGGGGTGGGTGAGGCAAGGCGGCAGGCGTCCCTGGTCCCGCCCAGCTCTGTCTGAGGAAGCTGTGTGGCCACAGGCAAACTGAGAGCCCTCTCTGAGGCAGCTCTGTCCGGGCCCTGCCCCACGCAGCTCCCCTGCCCACACATGCCCTGCAGTGCCCGGCCCCTGAGTACCTGCCCCTCACGGCCAGTAGCAACGGGCTGAGGCCGTCCTGGTCTCGTGCGTTCACGTCCACCCCGCTCTGCAGCAGCACGGTCACCATCCCAGCCTGGCCCCCCCGGGCGGCCGCGTGCAGCGGAGTTCGACCGCTGAAGTCCTCCAGGCTCAGGTCACCTCCCTGGGGTGGTGCAGGGGCCCGTCACTCTCTGACGGAGGGCCAGGTGGGGCCAGGGAAGGGGCGGGGTTCTGGGTGCACCCTGTGGGGGCCCCAGCACAGCCGTGTGCTCTCTTGGCTGCAGGGAGGCCTGAGCAGCTGGCCACAAATCCCGGAGGATTAGGGGGCACAGGGTGAGTGGGCCCAGGAAGGGCCGTCCTGCCCAGAGCTGGCCAGCGCCCCCACCCACGGGTGGGTCCCCAAGGGTAGGCAGGGGCTCACCAGCTCTGCAAGCACCTGCAGGGCCTCCAGGTCCCCAGCATGGGCCGCAGCACAGGCCAGGCTGGGCGCCAGCGCGTCCCGCACAGCATCGGCCTCCTGGGTGGGGCAGCAACACCTTGGGACCTGTGCCTTTTCCTGGTGTCCTCAGCACCCTCACAAGTCAGAAGGGCGAGGAGCAGCAGGGGGAAGGGTGGGCTAAGCAGGTGGGGCCCAGGAACCGCGGGAACGCTGCTGGCCCCCACACCGCGCTGGCAGTTGGTCCCAGGATGGGGTCCAGCCACCTCCTTAAGTGATCTCATGGGAAAAGAAAGAGCTTGAGTGCCACGCTGAGGCCCACCCAGGACCCCCACCCCTCAGAGCAAATTCCAGGCAGGAGATGAAGCCACGATCAGGCTCCAGCCTCACCAGCCGTGTGACCTGCCACCCGCCCTCTGCGATGTGTCTCCACCACTATCGAGGATGTGGGGAGAGATCTAACAAGGCGCCCACCTGGGGCGGTGGGGAGGGGTCGGGAAGGGGTGCCTGGCTCCTTTCTGGAAGGAAGGGCCTGCTCCCCACATCTGCACAAGTCCCCGCAGGGCCTCCTGCCCCAGCACTGGGAATTCCACGGGTTGTCTAAGAGCTCCCCAAGATGCCAGAAGGCTGGGGGTCCCATCAGAGACCCCTGCAGGCAGCCTGCCACCAGGCACCGCGGCCAGCCCTGAGCACAAGACTGCTGCTGGCCGGCCTGCATCACTCAAGTCCCAACGGCCCAATGCTTCCCCCTTATGACAGGCCACACGCGCCTGACCACTGCCCACCGCTGGCAAGCAGGTTAACCCACCACAGCTCCCCAGGACAGGCTCTCCCCTACCCTCACTCTTCAGGGGAAACAGGCAGGCAGCGTGACCCAGGGCAGCAGGGGACCAACAGCTCCTGCACTAGGTCCGGATGCTTTGCCCAAAAGCCTGGTGTGGTGGGCGGAGGAGGGCACTGGGAGGCCTGATCCCCCTTGTGGGCCTGGCCCAGCTTGAATCCTAGACCCCTTCCTGGGCCCAGGCACCTTGGTCGAGGAGGGGAAGGAGGGCTCCTCGCCGTTCGGAGCCTAGGAGACCCCAAAGCAGACACCCCTCTTCCTCTAGCACCCAGGGTGGGTGGGGCACCCATGCCACCCGAGAGCTCCCCTGTCACGAGGCAGCCCTGCACCACTGGGTGACCAGGCCACATTCTGTCCACCGTGTACTCACCACAAGGGCTCCTCTAAACCCACCCCCCACCCCTTTCCACATGCCGGGCCACCAATCCTTGCAAATCCTCCCTGCTGTGGCCTTGAGCCCTCCACTGGGGCCCAGGACCGGGCCATGCCTGGTGCATTTCTGCTCCTGCACCAGAATGTCAATGGCAGGGGCTAGCACCTAGCCTGTCCCTCAGGGGTCCACTGCTCAGGCCTCCTGCCACACCAGTACCCTTCACTGGACAGTAAGTACCTGGCTCAGACTGAGGAGCTGGGCAACCCCGTGGCTCAGTGCATTGCCCTGCACAGAGGACCAGAGCTCGTCCACTGCAGGCGGTGTCATCTCCCCCCGAAGGTCCCTGACCAACAGCTGGGGACAAGTACACAGGGTACCAGGTCAGCTCTGCCAGGGCCAGGCCCAGCAGCCCAGGCACAGGGTGAGGGCTGCCCTGGGCCTGAACCTTCTCCATCCCGCTCCCTCCCTCGAGCCTGAGTGTGATCCCAGCCCGGCTCCCACACCAGGCCAGTCCTACCCTAGAGTCCTCCAGCTCAGGGTGTCCCAAGGCCCCAGTGGCCTCTGCACAGCCCAAGGGTCTGGGGACAGCTGAGTCTGAGGCCAGCCTGGGAAATGTGGGGGAGGGGATACCTGGGAGCAGCTTGGGGAGTCACAGCCCGAGCCAGGCCTGGGCATGGGGCCAGCAATGGGCAGGGGGTGCCCACCATCCCTGCCCTCCTTCAAACCCAGGCTCACACCCCCAGAACTGGCCCTACCCTCTGCCAGGTCACGCACCTCCTTCCTGCGGCTCAGGCCCAGCCCCGGCAGGCCCAGCACATAGGACAGCTTGGCCAAGGCCGCCTCTGAGGTCATGTCGAAGCCTGAGACGGTGCCAGCCCCTGCCATGGCCTGGGGGAAGGAGGCACAGGTGGAAAGTGGGGCGAGGGGTCCCGGCCCAAGCCTCCCCTGCCCTCCCTCTCCAGGCCTGGGGGCCCCGCCCCCACCACGCCAGCGCCGTAGTCCGAGGTGACGGCACCCTGAAGGCAATGGGTGCAGTTGACGATGACCAGGCCTCTCTCAGCCGCCGCCCGCAGCTCCTGAAGCAGGTCAGGCTTGGTGGGCCCATTCCCTGAGCCGAAGGTCTCCAAGACCACGCCCTTCAGGGGGGGCTGCAGGAAGGCCCTGACCTGTGGGGGCCGGGAGGTGCCGGTGAGGCCTCTGCTTCCTGCTCTAGCAACAGAGACCAGCGGGCCACCTGCCAGGCTCCCCACCACATCCTCCCAAGGAGACACCCCATCCCCTTTGAAGCGTTCAGGCCGTGACTGGCAGGTAGTAATGAAAACACCGCGTAAATGCATCAGGGGCGGTCGCAGGGAGCCGCTGGAGATGAGAAAGGCCCATCAGAGGGGCCGGGCTGCCCCACCACTCCTCCCAGCACCGTGGCCCTTCTACCCTGCCCCGACTGACGCACAACAGGTGATGCTCCAGGGAAAGGGCCTTGCAGCCAAACGTGCATGCGGGGTTCTGTGCGCATCCCCAAGGTTCCAAGGCTGCACTCAGAAGAGAGAGGCCGGGGCCTGGGGTCCACCTCAAATGCCCCTGTGGGGACACCTGTTCCCCAGCTCAGCCATGCCCTGTGTGGGCACTAGTGGGCACAGCCCAGAGGCCCCAGGGCCAATCGCTCTGTCTGTCCCTGAACCTGCTACACAGGTGGGAGCCCAGAGGCTAAGCCGCTGGCCTGGGGATGGCGCTTCTGTGCAGGCAGACGCGTCCGCCTATCTGGCTGTCCCTCTCGGAGCCCTCATCCCTCATCAGAACTGCCATCAGCTCCCTCTGCTTCTCCAGGTAGAAGCCAAAGTGAAAGCACACCTGTTCCTGACAGGCCCCAGGGAACAGGGAGGCTGGACACAAGGACCACTGCTGGCCGACTCGCCACCCGCAGGCCCTGTCCCAACGGCCCAGGAGCCTCGGAGACCAGCAACTGCTGGCCCACTAGCCCCCATTAAGTGAACCCCCCAGGGGCCAGACAGCTCCAGGATGTTCTAGAAAGATTTCACAGACCAGCATGATTTTTCCAGACAGATCCTGTACATCTCAGTCCCGCTTAACACGGCAGCCTTGTGCAGTGGTCTCTGGCTGCTACACCTCATGAGACCCTGCATGTGGGCTCCCTGTCTAGCAGCTCCTGGGACAGCTCTCATCTGCAAGGCCAGTCCTCACCAGGGTGCACCTCCAACACACCCCTTCCTGTCCCATTGCAGCTCCAGCCGAGAGCTGTCCTCACGAGGCTGCTGTGACCCGGGGGGACCAGGCAGCCCAGCCTCGGCGCCCTCCACAGCCCGCCTCCCACTCTGCGGGTCTCTGGCCATCACAGGCCCCCAGCCACGGCAGGGAGGCCATGTGCCCAGTCGTGCCTCTGCCTGTCTGGGGGGGCTGGGGTCCCAGGAGCATGTGGCCCCCACCGTGGCTCCCAGAACAGTGTCCAGGACCATCTCTGGGCTGGTCCCGGGCCCTGTTAAGGCTGTGTTTGCCAGAACAATACAGCCCCAGCCCTTCCTACCTGGCCTCCCACAGCACGTGGTCACCTCTCTCACTCCCCCAAATACTGCAGAAGGCCTGTCCTGTGCGGCCCCAAGGGGCGTGTGGAGGACAGCCCACCCCGTCTGTTCCCAGCGCCTGGGGAGGGGAGCTGGCACCAGTTCATAGACTGCGGCCCAGGGGTTAAGGGTAGCTTGGTGCCAGGTTCTGGTGGGGCCAGGCCACCCTGTCTGTGGGGATTTGCCTGGGAAGCCACGTCTGTCCAACTAGAAGAGAGGGCTGCAGGGCCCGCCGGTCGCACCCTGAGGCCAGCATGCCGAGCTGTGGCGCCCGCCACCCCACCTCCCCGCAGCCCGGCACTGCCTCTGAGCCCAGCGCCCACAGCCTGCTCTCAGCTCCGGGGCCGCGCTCACCTGGGAGCCGCTACCCGGCAGGCAGCACAGTGTCCGAGCCCAACTCACAAGGCAGGACGGAGGCAGGCGCTGTGTCTGCCCCAGGGACAGCTGGCAGCTGAGGGGCTGAAAGGGACCACCAGAGCAGCCCCGAGAAGCAGCAGGGACTGGGGCCGCACTCCATCGGCCTCAGAGGAACCGCCAGACCAGGCGCCCTGAGCCCACGGACGTCCACTGGGACAAGCCCGTGTCACAAATGAGTGAGATGGCCCCGAAGCCTTGGCTGAGGCCGGGGAGGGGGTGTAGGGCTCAGCCTTGTGGGTGTGGAGGCTGAGGGGCTCTGTGTGATTGCCTCGAGGGGCGGGGAGGGGACATGCAGGGGCAGGAAGGGAGGGGCCGAGGGCCTACCAGAGGGGCGGGGATCCCAGGGTACAAGCGCAGCAGGCCCACGTCGCGCTCCACGCTGCTGTGGACCATCAGCCGGCCCTTCCCGCCGGCCCTGCGCACCAGCTCCCGGTTGACTGTGTGGACACAGAGACAGAGGGACCGAGGGTGGACCTTCACACCCTCTGCCAGCAACCGCCCAGCCCGGCTCCACCAGCCCTCTCTGCGCCGCTTGGCCCGGCCTCCCACTGGTGTCTCCAGAGCCCTGAGCCCTCACACGGCCCCTGGCCCTCCTCCAGCCTGAGCCTATCTCCATGGTGGGCGTGGGCTTCAGGGGAAAAGGACCCTGCAGGGACAGGACAGAGGCTGCCTGGGCCTCTCAGGCTGCACGGGTGTGGGGAGAGGGGAGGTGGAGGAAGGGCATTCCGGGCAGAGGGAACAGCACGCGCAAAGGCTCGGAAGCACAGCAGACGTGGCAGAGCTGTGGAACGGCAGTCTGCTGTCCTGGACGCCAGCAGCCGTCAGGGCGGCATTCTCTGACCACCTGGCCTCACATACCCCTGACTAGGCACTTCCCTCGGCCACAGCCCAGAGAGTCAATGAATGAGTGAGTTACCTGGATCCCTCCCCTCGGGGAAAGAAAGCCTCCATTTCATTCACCCCGAAGTCTGAGGCTTAACGTGAGTGCAGCCCACTCCCCAGGGTGGCTCCCAGGCCCCGTGGAAAGTAGAAAGGGGACATCACTTGAGGTCAGGGCCCACCACGCAGAGAGCGGCCCTGAGGGGCAGGCTGCCTAGGAGTCTGTGGGCGCCTGGCTACCAGAGGCCTCCCCACCCTCGTGTCCCACTCTTGGGCAGGGGACAGCGGGCTAGGCAGTGGGCCTGGCTTTGACCCTCAGGAGCCGGGAGCTTTCAGCCCCTCGCACTCGGCAGCCTTGAGCGGGCAGAGGCTGTCGTGGGGTCTATGGACCCCCTGGTCCAGCCCAGGGGAACTGAGGCCAAGAGAGAGAAAGAGCTTTGCCCGAGGCTGCCCAGAGGTGGGCGCAGAGCCCGGAGGAGGCGGGGGCTCCAGGACCCCAGCTCAGGGCTTCCCCATCCAGCCCTGCGGGAGGTGTAAGTCTGCGTGCCTCCTGCTGTTCCCACCGGAGAAACACTCGTGTGACGATAAGCAGAGGGACGTTCTGGACACAGGCCGCCCTCGCCCGGGGAGCTGGACAGGTGGGAGCTGTGGGGCGCTGGGGGATGGGCCTCGGGGGCGGGTGGCCTCAGCATCGGTCAGCAGTGAGGCACCTTTCAATTTAGGGCCCTGTGTTCCAGCTGGGCGAGCAGATAAGACAGCAGTGGTGGGAGCGCTGTCACCAGCCAGGAGTTACGGCCGCAGAGGGGCTCAGAGACAAAGAGGGCCTGCGCCCCCCACATGGCCAGCCCATCCCCCTGAGAGCCCATGGAATCCCGTGCTCCCGCCTGGGCCTAGGGACGTCAGGGAACCGCTGTCCCTGTGCAGACAGGCCAAGGGAGGAGGGAGGGCAGCAGGAAGCACGCGGTGGCCAGGAGAGCTCCCTGCCCCGAAGTCAGTGCTGCAGGAGGCAGCAGACTGGCTTCAGGGCCATGCGGCCGAACCCACGCACCAGGGGACCTGGGTCCCCTGAGGCCGGTGTGACTGCACACACCTCGGTTACCCAGGGAAGGGCAAGGCCAAGGGGCCAGGTTCCCAACACAACCATGCACCCCTCCTCGCCCGGCTCAGCTCCCCCTCCTGAGCCCGAGCCCCTGGCCCGTAAGGGCTTCACGGAAGGCAGTAAAAATGCAACAGAGAGTGGTGAGAGGGCCCCCGACTGCCCCAGAGGCGGTGCCATCGCCAGCTGCCCACAAGGGCAGGCGTACATCCGCGAATTCAGGTGGCCCCACAGCCTCTGTAGCCCCTCTCCAGAGGCCCCCCGGCCACACCCTGGGCTGAGCCTGGTATTTCTCAACACCAGGTGCCCTAACTGGCCTGGCGCCTGACAGCAGAGCTGGGGAGGGCGGGCTGCAGGTTCCCACACACCGCTCGGGCACCCTGGCCAGGGGGAACAGCCCTGGGGGGCCGTGGGCCAGGGGTCCCAGGGTGGCCTCTCCCCCGGGGGCCGGCCTCAGCCCCTCACCCGCCCGGCTGCCGGGCCGGCCTGCACAGGCATGCTCTGGGCCTCGAGGCCTGCCTGGGCGTGGCACCGGCAGAGGCCTGGGGATCCAGGGGGAACTCCTCCGCACCTGCCAGCGGGCTGCGTCCCTGGAAGCTCCACTCTGAGCCCCAGATAAGGCGTGTCTCAGTCCCCACAGGGGAGGCGGGCCTGCAGAGCAGTGTCTCCTTCCTTGGCTGGCTGGCCCCCGGGAAGGAAGCTGACACCCTCTGCCAGCACCAGCACACATGCCACCTCTGCTGGGAAGCCCTCCTGACTGCTCTGGCCTTCATAAAACAAGTGGACCCCTGCCTGGTCCCCAGAACCCTGGGCCTCTGGGCATGCCACACATGCTTTAGATGCACTGATGTGTTCAAGGCCTTACAACCACCACCCCCCCGGGAGTACTGGCCAAGCAGGGTGGGTGGGCAGGGGCGGTCAGTGCAGGGCAAGACCCCCAGAATGATGGCAGGGCTCAGGACCGCAACACCGCCCTGCGTGGTCCTTCCACTCTCTGCCTCAGTTTCCCGCCTTGTGGTCTCCTCCTGCCCTGGCCAGCTGTAGCCACACTACCACCTGGCAGAAGGCCAGCAGGTGGCCAGCAGGTCCCACCTGCCACCATTCCCACATCCATGTGTCCTACTGGGACCCGAAGGCACTGGAGGCTTTCAAGTTACACGACCAGCCCACCTGACCCTGGAAAGGGCCGGCTGCACGGACAGCTCTGGCCCTCCCGCCAGAGCCCCTCAGCACTCCCCGTCCTCACTGACGCCTTCCAGAAAGGTCCTGCCCTGTAGTCCCTTCCCAGCTTGGTCCTGGAGCACCTGAGAGTCCCTGCCTCCATGAGGACATCCCAGGAAGCCGCGCCTCTAAGAGGTCAAGGCCCTGGCGGCCCACAGCCCACCCCTCCCCAGGTCCTGCTGTGTCCCCTGGTCTCCTGCTGCACCTGAAGACCCCAAAGGGCTGTTCTCGTGCTGGCCCCCAGAACTACACCTTGGGCTCCCACGGGCCCTGATGGGCTCTGCCAGGACCTGGAGCCCCCCAGAAGGGTCCCTGGGACAGGGTCTCACAGCTGGAGGGGAGGGGACAGATGCCTAGGCCCAGCAACACCAGCCCCAGGACCCCTGGCTCAGTCAGGAGGAGACACAGGGCAGGTGTAGGGGTGGCGCTGAGACAGCAGGGCCACTGCAGCGAACACATCTGTCACAGAAAGAGCCTCCTGCCTGCCCTGGGGAGGGGGGCCAGGTGCCAAGTGGGGGTCACAGGGGCTGGCTGTGCCCACCGTGGGGCCGGAGACACACAGGAGAGCAGATATCCTGGGTGGAGTGACTCCCCATGGCCACGAGGGCAGACTGAGTCAGACGAGGCCAGAGGCAGCTCCTGTGCATGGGCAAGTGCAGGGCGGGGGGGGTGGGTCTCTCCAGGGGTACCCACCACCCACTGGAGACCTCGGTCAGCCCCACAATGGGGGCTGGGCTACCTGCCAGGCCCGGGGGACAGAGACTTCCCCCTGGAATTCCCAGGGACAAGGCTGCACCACAGGAACCACATCCCAGGGAGACCAAGGTGAGTGGCAGAGCCATGGATGGTCACTGAGAGGGGCTAGTGGGCCCGGGGCCACATGGCCTGGGAGGGGACACTTGAGAGAGAGAGGCTGATACCCCAAACGTGCTCCTCGCCGAGGACAGTCCCCTGGCTCTGAGCTGGGCCTCCCACCTCTGAGGCCCATGCATCCCACCCTTTCTGAGCAGCGGCCCCACTCTGGCTTCTCCACAGCCCAGGGCAGTGCCCATCCCAGGGCAGCACCCACAGCCCCTGAACACCTACATGACCCAGGGCAGGCACCCTCGTCGGCTGGCCCTGCTCACTCACTCGTGACGTCAGCACCCACGATGGCCAGAGGGGGCAGGTTGGGGGAGCAGAAGGCTGCGAACCTGCGTGTGTCCACCTTGGTCACTCGGTTGCCCCGAAACAGCTGATTCTGGAAGAACAGGCAGACCTGTGGGAGGGGAGGGTGGCTCAGCACTGGGGAGCCCCTGCCCCTGCGGCTTCCTCCTTATGGACCAGGCAGTGCCCGCAGCTGGAGCCCTCCCTACCCTGCGGCCCGTGTCTGAGCTGCTCCCCTGGGGAGGGGCCAGGGGGCCCACGGCAGGGAGACAGGACCTGAGCTGCACTCCAGCGAAGCCCCGTCCCCAGGGCGGCTCCTCTCCCTGTCCCCTGCGACGGGAGGAGGACCTTCTAAACGGCTTCCTGGGCCACCACGTGACAAGGAAAGACTGTGAAAAGGGAAAAAGCCCACCCCAGACTATGCTCCGCGCAGCCTATGTTTATGGAAACTTACACACACGTGTACACGACGTAAATAAACACGTGCCACATCACATCTGCGACGTTACTTAAGTAAGTGCGCATGAATCACGCGCACACGTGGCCCGGAGGAAGAGCCCCACTGGCAGCAGCGCGCTCTCTGGGGCGGGAGAGGCAGTGGCGTCCTCGCCACTCTCCTGTTTCCTCCAGCGATGGTGTATTTCACTCTCAAGGTGAAAGACGAGTCTTTAAACCCTGCCAGACCCCTCACCTGCAGGCCCTACCTGAGCACCACACCCTCGGGCCCCCCTCCCCGGGTTCTTGGGAGCATGCAGGCGCCCCCACCCACCGCTGGACCCAGGACACGGGCCAGGCCCACCCACCCGGCCAGAGGGGAGGAGGGTGGTACCTCGGGGATCACGTACTGGCCGGCCAGGAGCAGGGCACCCAGAAGGTTCTCACGGCCATCGTTCCAAAGGGCGTGGATGGGCACCTGGGGAGAGGCCACGGAGAGGGGCTGAGGCTCAGGCAGCAGGGAGGGACCCAGCAGTGGAGCCCGGGCAGGGGTCCGGGAGAGGGGGCGGGGCAGGCCCGGGCTGGTGGGCGGCCTGGGAGACGGGGGTCTCCAGGGACCTCCGCTCAGGGGGCAGCTCCTGCTGGACAGACCAGCCTGGCCCAGCCCGGCCCCTCTGCTCCCTGTGCGGGCCCCAGTGCCCACTGCCGGAGGCCACGCCCCTCACTGGGGGGAGCACACATTGGGCCTCACTGCTGCCCAGCCCACCTCCCCGGCCCCAAGGGCACTGAGGCCCACCCGTGGGCACGGCCAGGCAGAGGGCGGCCAAGGAGTGATGGCGGGTGGGTGTGACAGTCAGAAGTCCCATCCAGGGCATCCAAGCAGCAGTCACAGACCTACCCCCATGTCCACCATGGGGGCCGATGTCCAGAGTGAATGACCAGTACCCAGCTCCCCACCACCCTGCCCAGGATGGTGGAAACTGGCTGGACTGCCGTGGGGTGTGCGGAGGGGCTGGCAGATCAGCAGACAACGGTCAGCACAAGGCCCCAGAGAGGAGGCCATGCCTCAGCGTCCCCCAGGGTGTAACCGGGGTGAGGCTGCTCCGTCAGGCCCGGGCGAGGGTTAGAAAAACATGACCACGACCCTTCCTGGGGCCAGCCGTGCTCCCAGACCTGCCCTTCGTCCCTTGATAGAGGCCAGCAAGGTGACCTGTGCCCAGGGGCTCAGGAGGGTCTGGGAAGAGCCAGGGTCAGCCTGGCTCGAGCCCTCCACCCGAGCTCCGAGCAACTGGGTGTGTGCGGTGAGCCCTGGGCCTTCCCTGAGTGGGGACCGCCCTGCTGTGACACCCACTGGGGGACCAGGCACAGAGCAGGGCAGGCTGCTGGGTCGGCACCCAACAGGACTTCCCAGAGCCTCTACCAGAACTTTTCAAAGGGACACGGGCACTGGCTTCTCATGCAAAGGCCTCGGCCTCTGGACACTGGGGAAGGCTTTCCAGGGGCCCAGGTGGGGCTGGCCCAGTGGTGTGGGGTTTGCATGTCTGCAGCTGCAGGCAATGGGGACTCCAAGGCAGCCTCTGATACAGGCCCTGACGGGGGTCCAGACTTCCCCTGCCACCTCCCCCCAAATCTAGCAGTTTTCTAGAACATTCCACCTGCTGGCTTTGGGGATTGTGCTGGGTCAGGGTGAGAGGGGACGGGGTGGCATGTGCCCAGGTTGGTGGGAACCACAGTGGGAAGATGAAGAGAGGGTCAAAGGCCAGGCCCTGCACAAGGCCGACAGCAGCCTGCGAGCCGGCGCCTAGGGTGGCGGGGCTGGCACTGGGCAAGACCAAGGCGCTGCCAGCACCGGCCAGCTCAGGCGAAGCAGGAACCACCTCGTGGAGCCGCAGGACTGAGGAAGAGCCCAGGGTCCTGCCTGCACCAGCAGCTATGCTGACCGGCCCTACGGCGCCAGGAGGCCCCGCCCACATGGGCCCGGGATGTTACCTGGGCACCAGTGAAGATGATGGTTTTCTGCAGGTTTTCCAGCACGAAGGAGAGCACAGAGGCGGCGAAGGCCATGGTGTCAGTGCCGTGGATGACCACAAAGCCGTCATACTGCGCATAGTGTCTCTGCAGGAGATGGTGGGCTCAGGCAGGTCCAGCCTGCCCCACTGCTGGCCTCCTCCTGGGCAGACACTGGTCCCCTCCACCACCAAGAAGAGGAAGGAAGGGCCCCACACCCAGCTGGAGGGACTCGGGGAGGTACCAGAGGGACCCTGGTCACTGGTGGCCGGTAAGGGCCTCTGGAAACGGAGCCCCTGCCTGGGGTCCCCGTCCCCATGCTCTCTCTGACCCCTCGTGAGCCTGCAGTGCTGTGGGTCTCCCCACGACACCCCTCACCTACGAAAGAACTCAGGTCGGGGTCTCTGGATGGTCTTAACCCGAGGATGGGAAGGTCTCCCCCAGGATAACCACTCTGGACTCCCGAGCACACTGGTCAGCTGGAGGACTGTGCTGGAACTCAGCTCCGTGCTCCAGGAGGGCCCCTTGCAGAGTGACTGCTGCCTCCAGGACAGCAGGGGCTGCGGGGAGAGCAAGCCCACCAGCCTCTCTCTCGGTCCAGTGGGAGGGCCAGGCGTGGAAACAGCACCGGCACAAGGTGCAGCCAGCGCTGGGAGGCGGCCAGGATGACGGCAGGCAAACACAAGGAAGGGTCCCTCCAAGCACGGCCAGAAGGCCTCCCAGGCACCCCAGCCAGCTCTGCAGGGGCATCCTCCGGCCACCGCCTCCTAGAAGGCAGCTGGCTTGGGCCGTCATTTCGGGGGCACAGTTCTGGGAGCCAAGGGGACCTGAGGGGACCAATTCTCATGGTCCATTGAAAGGCCAAGCCAGGCAGGCTGGAACTGCAGGGTAGCGGAGCCAAGCGGCGGGCTGGGGCGCCCTCTGCTGGCCATATGTGGCACAGGAGCAGGCAGGGCCGCCCAGGCTGCAGGGACCCTTTGTGAGTCTGCAGGTGGCGGGACCCTGCCCCTAGGACCGTTTGGGGTCAGGCCCCACCCAGGGGATGCTGCTGGCCACAAGCCAGGGAGACTGCCCCAGAGAATGGCTGGACATGCCCAATGGCACCCAGTGGCCCCACTCGAGACATAAGGGCCAGGCCCCAGGCCACAGGTTGTCCTGGGTGCTCACAGTGAGATCGGACGAGGCCCAGGAAGCTGTTCTCCCCCAAGCAGAAGGAGACAAGCGTGTGACTGGGGCCAGCCCCCAGCTGCCAGGAAGGGAGGCTTGTGTGACCAGCTTCTGGGGCACAGGGTTTCTTAAGGGAGGAAGGTGGGAAGTGGGCCTGGAGGGGGTGGGAGAGCCCCCAACTCTGGGAGGCAGTCGAGGTAACTCAAGCACAGGGCCAGGCTCGTGCAGGTTGGGGCGCGGCGGGGACGAGAGAGAAAAGCTGATGGTAGGGAGGTGGCTTTGGCCTCAGGTAAGGCAGCCACATTGTAAACCACGAGACCTTCCCGTGCTTCTGTGCCCTAAATCCACCAAGGCTGCAGCTTTAGGGTGGGCGTGGGGTGGACAGAGCAGGGGTGGGCCAGGCACAGAGCTCGTCAGTCTGCAGGGACGCACTGCACACAGCCTGGGATACTAACTGGGACAAACTAACTGTTTAAACAGATCAAGACAGTCATCCGGGCCCTTTCCTCGCCGGGAAAGGGGACATGGCTCTCACTGCCCAGCCTCCACTCCACTGGCACAGGAGAAAGGGCCTCGGGAGCCTTGCTGCTGAGGTGAGACCAGCCCACCTCCTAGCCACCCCCATGCTGCGCCCACACCCCCCAGCTACCTCGATGGTCTGGGCAATCTGAACCCACTCAGCGATGGTCATGTCACTGGAGTCAAAGAGGGGCTGGCACTCCAGCACTGTGTAGACGACCCTCTGGCCGGGGCTGGCAGGTCTGCGGGAGGCAGAACGGCAGGCCCCCAGTCTGTGGCCTCCTCCCCTGGCGGCTCTGCCCAGCCCGGACCCCACACCTGCACCCTGGGATGTGTGCAAGGCCTCCGCACACCCACCAGGCATCCCAACCTCCCCTCCACCCAAGTCCCCAGGAACAAGGCCCGTGGTCCCCAGGAGGAGCCAAGGACAGGCCAGGACGGACTGCTCCAGGGCAGGGTCCCCTCCCACAACCAGCTCCAAGAAGGGGGCTGGGCCATGGCAGGGAGCCAGAATGGCCCTGGGAGGACGACTATGGGCAGGAGGGAGGTTGGTGACCAGAAGGAGAGTCCCCACTCAGCCTGCTAGCAGCCTGGGCCAGGAACTGGGAAACAGAAGGACCTTCACATGGGGGCTGGGGAGCCTGGGGCCACCCCTGCCTCTCTGCATGGGCTTAGGTCCCTGCATGGCCAGGGCGGCCTGCAGCCCCGCAAGGTGGTAGGAGTCTGAGGCTTCTTTGAAAGGGGGCAGCTCTAAAGCCATGAAAGTGTGAGGATGCCGAGGACAGCCTCCTGCAAATGGCTCGCATGGACGCACTGAGAAACCACAGCCTGTTCCACGGACCTGGCAGGTGCCACCCAGTCTGGGGATGGCCCTCCCCCGACAACCGCTGGCTGTCAACTCCACCCGGGGCCCCAGGGGAGCCCCTACTCACGGCAGCACCAGGGTGTCCTCAGGGAGACCCCGGGCCCGGGCGTGCTCCTCATCATGGAACATGGGCAGCGTCCTCAGCACAGCAGCCAGGCCCGTCCCAGGGACGAGCACTGCAGGCAGAGTCCCGGGGGGGGTGGAGGGTGCCGTCAGCCTCCGTAGACACCAGCTCCGGCCTCTGCGTGGGGACCAGGCCCAGAGCAGGGGTGGGAGCCGGGGCCAGGACAGGGGTGCTGGGCCAGGCGGGCTCTGCCCTCAGGGAAGCCAGGCACAGGCGGACGGGCATGCGGCTGCCCCAGAGCTCCGGCCAGAGCGGGCAGCCGGCTGCTGTCCGGATGGTATGTCTTCCTCCCTTGGAGCCCAGGTCAACTGCTGCTCTCACCCAGACGGCCCCAGGGGCTCTGTAACACCCCCATCTCCGGGTGGGCCCCAACCACCTACCGAGGCTCAGGGGGCCCTGGCCCTGTCACAACTCGGCCACAAGTGCCCACTTTTCTTCCCCCACTTCCCAGAGTGCACACACTCGCTCCACCCACGGACACACCGTTGGCTCTGCCTGGAAGTCCTCTGCTTCTCACCCTAGAGGTTCTTCACCTCAGCTCAGGGCACCACCTCCAGGAAGCCCTCCTTGAGGTCCAGGCCCTGGTGCTCTTCCCACATGTTCCCTAGTTGCCCTTGCTCCCTCCCTGGACTGTGTGTAACCCTCCAGAGTCGAGCCGAGGCCTTCTGCCTGCAACCTCCATGTCCCAGGAACACGCATCTGACTCTGAGTCTGTAAATTGTGTTAATTTTACTAACAAGGGCCCCCAAGCTTCAGGCGCTACAAAACCAGAAACTGCCCAGCCTGAGCCTCGTCCCTGAACCACACAGACGCACTCACCTCGTCCCTGGGCCACACAGACACACTCACCTCATCCCTGGGCCTCATTCCTGGGCCACACAGGCACACTCACCTCGTCCCTGGGCCACACAGACACACTCACCTCGTCCCTGGGCCTCATTCCTGGGCCACACAGGCACACTCACCTCGTCCCTGGGCCACACAGACACACTCACCTCGTCCCTAGGCCTCGTGCCTGGGCCGCACAGGCACACTCACCTCGTCCCTGGGCCTCGTGCCTGGGCTGCACAGGCACACTCACCTCGTCCCTGGGCCTCATCCCTGGGCCACACAGATGCACTCACCTCGTCCCTGGGCCACACAGATGCACTCACCTCATCCCTGGGCCACACAGATGCACTCACCGGTAAGGGCCGGTCTGTCCCCAGGACAGCCGGCGCCCCTCAAACCACTATGGTTTGGCTATGAAATGCTGAACTTGCGTGTGTGGCAACATAGTCAGGACGGGGGTCTAGACCCTTAGCAGCCAGGCCCCGGAGCCCTGCCCTCCTTGCTGAGCCCGCCAGGGGCCGGCTTGTCGGCTGTCTGGATTCACGCTGCCCCTTGACCAGAGACAGCTTCGCTGAACTCAGAGGGGATGGGCCGAGGGGTGTCCCTAGCTGCCAGAGCCTCCCCGGAGCCTCCTCCCCCAACCCCCTCTCCGCCACCCTGACCTTTGGCAGGGCTCACACGTGCAGCACTGACTGCCCTGCAGGCCAGTGTTTACCAGCTGGTGCGGAACTGCTCCCAACAGTGACAATCCAAACAGCTGCGCTGTGGCCGCTCTCCTCACTGCCCCTCACCACTGTCACTAGGCCAGAGCCCACGCCCGCAGTGCCAGGCACGTTAATCATTGACACCCCGTCCCAACTGGAACTCCGGGGCAGGCCAGGCATGGAGCGTCGGAGACCCCCAGGCCCCCAGCCAGGCTCAGGGAGGGCAGAGGTCCGCAGGTCACAGCCTCCCGCCCCCCGACCTCCGAGCCTCAGGCCTGGTTCTCCCATAGTCCCCTCTCAATCCTTCCCCCACCTGGGGTGCTGCCCTAGGGATCTCAGAAGACTCTTCCTGACTGGAAGTTGCTCCCCACCACTCTCCATCTTTCTAGAGTCAAAGCCTCCGGTTCACCCTCCAGATGTGGAAGTTTGCAGCCTCTTTGGAAAACGCGGTCCCTGTGAGAGTGAGCCACGCAGCTGCTTGGGGAGCCCATGGGCCCAGGGCGGGGATGGGGAGGGGGCTCAACGCAGGGCAGGGGGGATCAGGGTCAGACTCCACCCTGTCCCTGCAGCCTAGACCCCTGAGAGCTATGTGCTGAGCTCAGCAGAATCACAGGAATCACAGCTGGCCACGTGCTAAGCCCAGAGGGGCAGCACAAGGGGTGGGACAGGGCCCCAGACAGCGTCTGCGGACCCAGACAGAGGCAGCCGGCTCCCCTCTCCGCCCCAGCCCTGCAGGGCTGCAGCAGCGGAGGACAGATCCCGGAAGCCCAGGGTGGAAGAGCTGGGATAAGTGTGTGAGGGGGTGTGGAAACCACACCCCCACGCCTGAGCCCTACGATACAGGGCCCTGTGCGGGCCTGAGTCCTGGGCCCCGCATGGAGGGGCCTCAAGAGCCGCCTGTGAATTGACAGTCAGGGGTGGTATTAACAGGGACAGAAGACAGAGAAGCAGCTGTTGGAGAAAGTGCCAGTGGTGTCTGAGTGGCTGCTTCAGTGGAAACGGGTGTCCAGGAAGGGAGGGATCGGGATATGGCCCAAGGACCAAGGGCAAAGGAGAATGTTCTCAGCTCGCCCAAGGGCAGGGGCAGGAGGGAGGGGCAGGAGCCGGAGCTGGTTCCCAGGCAGGGAGGGGGCTGGGAGGGCAGCAATGGAGCCAGGAGAGGATTCTAGTCGGAGGGGTCTCCAGGGCCAGGTGAGGGGCTGCCCAGTGTGAGCTCCCGCCTGGGGCGGCAGGGAGGGGCAGCAGGCTGGGCCGGGGAGGGAGCCTGGGAGGAGGAGGGTGGAGAAGGACCAGCACCCACCAGAACCAGGCTCCTTAGGGAAAGTGAATGCCTGGACAGCAGACTGGAAAAGAGGCTCAAGAATGAGGCTGAGGATTCGTGGTGGCCCACCATGGGGGTGGAAGCACCTCGCACATAACAGAACCGAGAGGAGACTTTGTGGAGGGTAGCTTCACCGTCCACCCTCCCGGGGAATGCTGGAACATTCCGGATGCTCAGTGTGCAGCCCTCTTCCCACCCCTGCAGGGCCCCAGAGTCTCTAAACTGGGTGCCTCCCTGGGATGTTCCGCCCTGGTGGCACCCCTGCCCCGGCGGCCCATAGAACTGGGTGCTGGCGCCCAGGACCTCACCCCATACAGACCAGTGACCGCCTGGCCGACCTGAATCAGGCCAATGACACGGAGCAGAGAAAACGCCAAAACCGCTCAGGCGCCTCGTGCGCGTGAGCGCTTCCCACAGGAGCCAGGTGCCGCGCTGCCGGGCTAGGAGCCCAGGGCCCTGGAGCAGCGGGGAGCGGGTGAGGGCCGCGACGCGGTCACTCGGTGGCCCCTAGTGGGGGGCTCCTCTTTGCACCTGCCCACCTGTCTGTCCCGGGGAGGGGTCAGACGTGCTCGGGGGTCCCTCCCGGCCCCATGTGCCGGGGCTGTAGATGCTGGGCCGTCAGAGGAGCGCGCCCCCGCCCAGAAGACGCTGCGACCCGGGGGCGGGCTGATCGCTGACCGCGAGCCGTGGGGTCAAGGTGCGCCGCACCGCGGGGGGCCCGGAGGCCTGGGGAAGGCCGGACAGCACGACGACGCCCGTCCCACCCCTCAGCGCCCCGGGCGCCCTCAGGACTCACCGCCACGCTCGCTCCGCATGCCGATGGTACCGCCGGTGTAGACGGCCAGGACCCGCCGCTCGGGCCCCTTCGCGCGCGCCATACCCGTGACCCAGGGGACCCGGCGGGACCGACCCGCGGAACCAGGGGTCTGAGAGGCCCGGGCACGCCGCCGCTGGCATCCGGGGAGGGGCGGGGCCTGCGGGGGGCGGGGCCTGCGAGGGCTTAGAGGGACCCGCCTGGGGGCGGACACTCGCCAGAGGGTCGGGGCCGTCGAGGGTGGGAGCGGGGTGGGGGCGGGGGCAGGGGACAGGTCCTGCGCCGCCCCTGGCGATCCGATTTCCGACGCTGTGCAGTGGTCCCGGGGGTGTTTGCGTAGCTGTGACTTGAGCCCCAAAGGCCACATGCCTCACCGGCAGTGACAGAGGGCCCCCAACGCGGAGCGGCGGTGGCCCTCCCCGCCCAGACAGTCCCCATGGCTCCTAGCGCTCGAGCAAACCCAGCATCTTGACTTGCCCTCGGTGTCCACGCCTCAGGATAGCCGGCGGCAGAGACCCCTGCCTGACCACTCACACCATCCAGAAGGGCTGGAGGGGACCCCTTCCAGGGCTAAAGCCCACCCACTTACGTCCCAGGAGAGGCTGCGGCGGGGAGGCGAACCTAGGATGGAGGGTGCCAAGAGGAAGAGACTGCAGGCTTCATCTTGGGAGGGTTCAGAGTCTGTACCTCCCTCCCTGGGGCCGCCCATCAAAGCCCTCTACACCCTGACTACTGGGTGGGGACCATGACAGTTTGGTGGAAAACTGCATCCTCTCCGGAAAGAGCCCTTCCTGAACCTGAGTTTGATCCCCTGGAAGTGATGAAGTAAAATTCCTGTATTATGGCGGGACAAGTATAATGAAAACATTCTGGCTTTGAGGGGAAGACGCCCTCCCAGGCTCTTCTCTCCCTTGCCTTTGAGATGCGAACATTCCGCCTGGACGTCTCCAGGAATGCTGCTCTAGGCCTTCTTTCTAAAATGCAAACTTCAGAAAGGTAACTCTTATCCCAAGAAAAAACAAATGGGGTGAATAGGTAGTTTGGAATTGGCTTGCCAAGGACAGACACAAATCCTAAATGTCTTCTCCACATATATTAGTAAAAAGGGTAGAAAGGGTTCAGCTGTCTAAACAGGTGACCAGGATTTGTTCTGTCTGCCAGAAACCCAATTTGAATCCAACCTCTTTTGTAACTGATGAGTTTTTTTGGTAACTACTTTTTAATTGAAGTATAGTTGATGTACAATATATAAGTTACAGGTGAACAACATAGTGATTCACAATTTTCAAAGGTTATATTCCATTTATAGTTATTATAAAATATGTAACCGATGGGTTTTGTATTAGTGTACCTGATTCTTGGAATTCTGGCATCTCTGTCTGTTGAGTGTATCCATATACGTGTATGTGTTGTAGATGTGTGGCACTGCCAAAATTAATTTGTAAAAGAGCTGTATTTAATTGGCTTAAAGGGAATTAAGCGATTATACAAATACTCAGAAATATAAAAGAAACAAATTCAAATGATTTTCAGGATCATGTGACCTGGGATTAATTTTTAATGAATGAAGACAAACTTAAGCTCGTTGTTTTGCTTAATACAGACGTGTCTCCAGGGTCATCAGCACCAAGCACGACAGTCTCACGGTACCTCAGTTTATTTACCAAAAGTCAAAGAAGGTGTTGTTTCTGTTGCAAAATTTGTCAGCAAGAAAAATAACTTGATATGAAAAAACGTTTAAGTAAATTAAATATAACTTAGATTGAATTTAACTGAGTAAATGAATTTTGTTATTAAAAATAAGCTGGTGCAAAACTGGAGTACGATTTTCTCTCTCTCTGTTAAGAGAAGAAAGTTTTCTTAGACTATTAATCTACTTTTGATAACAGATTGTAAAGTTTAACTTATAATTAATCTATTTTAACCTTCTGTATCTGCCTTTGAAATCTTTTATTGTCATCTGGTTAAGTGATTAAGTATTGTTTCTAGAGACCTATGTTCCTTTTCCACCAAATGTCTTTTAAAACCTTTTTGACATTTTCGACAAACTTCCCAAAGATCAAATTCTAACTGAAGTCTGTTTGACCTCTAACTGTGAGGTCTCCCAAAGGCCCCGGAGCACCTCAAGGGGATGTCCTCTCCTTATCAAAGAAACATGTTAGACTAATTAGGCTTAAGGGAAACATTGTTAAGTAAGTGATTAACCGTCTTAGGTTATATTGTATAGGTAAATTTTATTCATATAGATATTCTAGAAATTATTTGGAACTCTTAAAAATCTCTTTTATCTCCTGGTAAAATATTATCAGTCATAATTCTAGTTATTACCTTAAAATGTCGTACATCACGACAGTGACCAAGTTTCTCTGTCAGTTGCACTGCAATCAGATCCTGAACAATGCCTTTTAAAGTCTTCTGTCATTTATTCAGATACTGTTTTACTCAGAAGCTTTTGCAAAAATGCTGGATCTTCAAGAAGATTCATAGACAGGACTTTGCGACAAGTACAGACTTCTGATCACTTTCAAATCGCACTGCTGAACTGGGTAAGAAAGTAAAGAATTCTAATGGAAAGCCTGCTGGCTTCATAGAACTGAAAAGAAGATCAAGCATTGGTCTCATATGACTGAGTAAACTGATGAACGTGGTTACAGTTTGGGGGGTTTTTGTCTGAAATATCACTGGCTTTTAATCTGTGTTTTCCAGATATAAGGAGACCCTTCCCCCTCAAGCTAATTACTACTTACCATAAATTACACCTTTGTAAGCAGAACTAAAACATTTTATCTTTTCTCTCTACCTGATCCCTCCAGAAACTGTAAACTCTTAAGCTTGCCAGGTGAGTAAGGCAGGCTACCTCCTGACAGGTGCAAATATCTCAAGAAAAATATCTGGAGGATCGCCAGGAGAGAGGAACCTACCCGAACGTGCATGTGTCCCAGACAGAATCTGGCAGCACGCCGTTGCTGTGGATTTTCCGGCCTTAAGAGGCCTTTTAAAAGTTCAATTTGAGATTCTTTGTAAAAAGTTCCAACACGGCCAACTTGTAAGACCCCGTATGATCAGTTACATTTACGTAAGTAATCAGGCCCATTTTACTGAAACCAGTCTTATTTTTGCAAGTTAATTAGCCTAATTTGGCTATCTAGTAGAAATGGGTGTAATTTTAGATAGAAAAAAATTTTCAGTGAGCATTAACTTGTCTTTAGGGGGTTTGTTTTTGTTTTTTGTATTTACTGCTTTAGAACAACCTCCCAGATGGCTCCTTGTTGCTGTTATATCATTGCAAAGTTTAATTGAAGTATATTAAAAGGACATTGTCAGTTTGCTTCTGAAGTTTATCACAGTATCTGTCTTTGGGTGGAGGTCAGATGTCTCACGACTAGCCGCCAGGCGATCGTGCGTAATGGAAAAGGCATCAGAGGAAGGACTCTGCATCAGAGTGGAAGAGCCCACTCCAGGCCTCCTCTCCTGAATGAGCGGCAACTCCTGTTTCTGACACCCAGCCTCAGCGCACTGAGACCAGCACCACCAGACCAGGGCAGGACAGTGGCTGACCCGAGCTGCCGGACCAAGCTTGTGTACTCATTACTTTGATAATTGTTCACACTTTTGCTTTATGAACCAAATGTATTTCTCCTGTGGGCTCAGGGTCACCTACAGGCAGTTTTGGAAACAGCCCCCGCCAATCTGTCTTTAATGCAAGCACACTGGGTTTGATCAGTTTTCCAAAGGTATGACCATTTGGCTGTGGTATTTGTTCCTTCACGTGAAATAGATGTCATTAACCATATAGAGGCTTTTAAAAAATTCACTCAGCAAGCTCTGAATGACAGGCATCAAGCCATTAGCTTGTTCAGTTTGGAAGTCTCCACAATGAGAAAAATGGTCCCATAGGACCTCACGGCCCTCGGTGTTCTAAATGCCTCCTGGGGGGACACATGCCGTGATGCATGCACTGAACGTTGGGCTTTATAGCTGATGAGTCTTCTAACGTAACTCAGCTCTGAATGGTCCTCTCCCAGTTTAGGGGAAATACCAGGAAAATGGTTTGGTTCAGGAGCTTCTTGGCTTACACCTTTACCAATAACACTGTTACGCCTATTGTCAATTTTGGTTAGTTTGTATAACACATAAAGTGATAGTTTCTTGCCTTCAATGCTGTGTATCACCTACTCCTATTAAGATGATCTCTAAACAACTTGAAACTGCTGATCGCATCTATATTTCTCCATAAATTAATGAACATGCACAGCGCACATGCAAAGTAAAAGTGGCGTAAGTCCTATTGGACAACACGGAATCACCATCAGTCCTTGCCAGACATCGTGCTCATACAACCCTCTAAAGGGAAGCAGAGAACCGGGCTGTTAACACCTAACATCGAGGGACGTGGAAGACCCAGGGCAGGGGGGCAGCCGCCCTGCCATCGAGGGACCAAATACTTGACCACCTAATGCTCTCCATCAAAAGATTAACAGTCAAAGGGGAAACTGATGAAATAAAATTTTATAGCAAGACAAGAAAAAATTTTAACATGAAATCTTCCTCTGCCTCTTCAGGTCTCCTCCCTCCTCTTCAGTGTGTGGGGTGCGGGGTGCGTGGGCGTGAGCCAGCCCTCCTGAGTACTTAACATTCCTTCTTTATCTTGTAACAGGGCAGGACGACCCAGCACCTGATAGCTTCTTAGGAGACAGCCCTTCCTTCTCAGTCTTGTAGGGGGTCACAGTGGCCCGTTGCTTACTCTGAGTGTGCAGATCTGGGTTGTTAAACTGTCAATACTTTATTCGACATATAACACCTTGTCTCAAAAAAAAACCACTATAATTGTGCTTTGACCTCCACTGTGTGGAACAGTCCTCTGAGCTTTATGAAAGACTGTCTCCCAGATTATAATCCTCAGGGTGGCTCAAATAAAATTTTCCATTCTTTCTTAGATTGACTATTAATTTATTTTCATCAACAGAAGTTATTTTGATAACCGACAACAATGCAAAAGTGCTTCTTGTCTACACACAAGCAAGTGAACCTGCCCGGGGGTGCGCTACTAGTCTGACAGGAGTACTGCAGCCCGGGGCCTGAACAGCAGAGGCACGGCTTGGGGGCCGGAGCCGCGCAGGGAGCTGTGGGCAGCGAGGGCTTCTTCCGGGGCCGCCCCTCTGTGCTCGCGCGTCTCTTCGCTTGTCTCTTTTTGTGAACTTCCTCATCTTCTAGCAACACCAGTCAGATTGGATCAGGACCCACCAGGGGCCTTGTTTGAACCTAATCTCCTTGTGCAAGGTCCCACCTCCAAGTGCAGTCACATTCTGAGGTGCTGGCGGTCCGGGCTTCACCGTGAACTCAGGGGAGACACAGTTCAGCCCCTCCCTGGAGAGCCCGGTTTTGCCTGTTCGCAGTTCACATCACTGCCCACCCCCCAGCCTCCTAAGTGTGTCTGTCGTGGGGCTGCTCCCCGAGTGGCCCTAACGCCTGCCTGGCCCTCCCCAAGGGTGAGTGAGCTCTTTCACACGCGCTCCTTCTCCGCCTGCATGAGCCACGTTTCACTCTCGGGAAGCCATTCCCTAACAACCCACCAGCTACCGCAAGTCCCAGGAAGCCGCGTGTGGGCCCCAAGCAGGCCTTCGCTGGTGGTATCTCAGCAGTGGCTTCTCCCCCAGGGTGTAGACTCAGCGCCCCTTGCAGACGCCAGCTGTCTTGAGGCAGCTCAGCCGTTCTGCCAGCCTTCTCTGTCCTGCTTCAGTTGTATTTTCGCTTACAGCTTCCTACATCTAAAAGTTCTCTTACTGCACCATTTATGCCACACGAGCACACGTGCCTGCTCTGTGCCGGGCGCTTCTCTAGGCCCCAGGGACCCGGCCCCCAGTCTCCTTACCTTCTGCTGGGGAGGGGCAGCCACAGACAACCCTTCTCCGGTGTCAGGTGGTGAGTGACAAGTTCTGTGAGGAACAACAGCGAGTGGAGACAGATGGGCTATTTCCAGCAGGGTGGCAAAGGACAGTCTCTCTGAAGGGCTGGTGTTCAAGCAGAGCCTAAGCAGGGAGCAAGCACCCTGGGCAGGTGCCAGGGCCCCGGAAGGAACGAGCTTGGGGAGTCTGGACAATGCCCAGGAGGGCAAGACGAGCCGTTGGACAGAAGGGATGCTGGCTAAGGGGCTATGGGGCCAGGTCAGGGCACTGGATTTAAGCCTAAATGTGACTGCCAGCGCCCAGAGGGCTGGGCTGGTATGCCTCAAACTCTGCTGTGAGAGAGGCAGACGAGAGGGGTCAGGAGAGCTGCTGCAGGTCCGGCAGGAGAGCGACAGCGGCTGCGGAGGAAGTGAGAGGTGCTCATACTGCGGATGCACTTTGAAGCTTGGGGCACAAAGCAAAGGGAAGAGTCAGGGTGACTCAAGTGTGGGCCAGAGCAGCACCTCTGATGAGATGCTCTTTACCAAGTGGAGACAGTGTGGGGCCAGGTGAGGTGGCAGGTGCTGGGTGCATCGTGTCTGAGATGCCACCTGGACGGCGCTGAGGAAATAGCTGTGTTCTGGAGTCAAGAGCACAGGGGTGATTTCATGGCAACAACCAGGTGCCTAGGAGTGGAAGTGGAGTTCGAGGCCCGGCCTGAAGCCATGAGGCCAGGAAGGGAAGAAGCCAGGGGTCGGCGGGCCAGCACCAGGGCTCGAGTGTGGGGGTGGGGGATGCCCATGAATGAGCAACCTGATCCCCAGCTGAGGAGCGGAGGGGACAAATGCCCCACTGGAGGGCTGCTTCAGTGCCCACTCTGCCCCCGGCTGGAGGCACCGGCTTCTCCCACATGGACTGGGCTCCTTGACTCTGTGGCCCCCAATCCTCTCTCCCCTCCTGGGAGCAGGGAGCTGTCCCCAACCTTCTCCCTCAGGACTAGGACCCGTCCCAACCCTGACCCTCTCCCAGGACTGGGAGCTGTTCCAGGACCCCCAGGGCTCCTCCACTGGGCAGGCCTCACCAGTGGCACTAAGACCAGGAGGTGAGTCAGGAGGACCTGGGCAGACCAAGGCCACCGCCCCCCCCTTCACATCCCCCTCCCCAAGCCTTCATGTTTTATTTCTCAAGCTGTTCAGAGGAAGTTGTTTCTTGGACCCCCGGGGATCCCGAGGACCCTCTTCTCTCTCTCTCTCCCCATGTTCACCCTTGCTAGAGCCACTTCCTGCGTGCAAATAGGAGGCCCGGCCCCACCCTAGACAGAGGGACAGAGGGGGAGGGGTGCCCTGGGTGGTCCCCACGGCCCACAGCCTGCCCGCTGGCTCCCGTGCCCACTGCCTTTTCCTCCTCATCTTCTAGGGCAGGATCGCAAAGCATGGGTCTGGTCTGGAGCCTCACCTGGAACCTGGAAACGCAAACTTGCCAGACTGCCGGACTCAGAAACTCTGGGGTGGACCCTGGGAATCCACGCTCCAATGTGCCCTCCGGGTCCAGACCAGGCGCTGGCAAACTGTGACTCACAGGCAAAATGCGGCCCAGGCCCACCTGTTCCTGTAAGGAAAGTGTTCAGGAACAATCACACCACTCACTCAGGTACAAGCTAGGGGAGAGCCAGGAGAGAGCCGGTGGACAGGGTTCCAGGGATCAACATGGTTGCTGGCCTTCCAGGGGCAGGCGGGGAACCCCTGCCCCCGCCACACTCAGTCCATTCACGGGGTCAGGCTCCTGTACCCCGATCATCGCCTCCACCCTGAGGCTGGGAGGGAGCCTCACGGGTCTGGAGCAGCAGTCCACAAGCCGGTCCCCTCCAGACAGGCAAGTGAAGACTCCGCACAGAGCTACCGGCAGCCACAGGCGAGGGCACACCACACGCTGGCCCACACCACACATGTGCCCTTCCTGTACGTTCTGAACACGACAGTTGTCAAGGGAAGGGAGCCCCTCATAAGCCCTCCAAGAAAAGCACAGGCAATCCCGCATGAGGTCCCCAGCCCAGCGCTGCAGGCGCCCGGGGGGCCACGGGTCCCCCAGCTCCTGTGCCACTCACCCTTCCACACGCCCGCCCTGCTTACAGATACTCATGCATTCACCCTGGTTCCAACCCCGAGGCAGAGAGTGATGCTCCTGTTCGTCAGCTGAGAGAACCGGGGCATGGAGAGGGTCCCCCAGCCGAGGGGCAGCTGTGGGGGCTGGGGACACCGTGTGGGGGCCGTGGCAGCTGTATGGAGGCAACAGGCACCACTTCAAACGGCTGGAGTGGAAACTGAGGGCTGTCAGGGAGGAATGGTGGAATAAACCCCCTTCAGTGTGCTTGCGCACCTGTGTTATACGTTAACGAGGTCCCCCTGGAAGGCAGGGAATGCCTGCTTGCCAAAAAAAGTTTCCTCCTGGTGCCAGCAAGGTAATTCCTCAGGAGATAACACTCCCTTCTCAATCCTGTAAGGGGTCACAATGACCACTACTCCCCTGGGCGGACTATGCAATCCATCAGTAAGTTACTTTGATGTGGCACTGAGACAGGAGGGAAGGGGGCAGGGCACGGCCATTCAAGGAATGACACAGCAATTAGCACCAAGATGGTGGAAAATCTAACTCCCGTAGGCTTGAAGCCCAAGATGGCGGGAGATTTGACTTCCAGCAGACCTTGACCTTCATTATATGCTCACTGTAATTATTAGCATGGCCAGTGACACTCCCATAGGCGCAGAACGGGTCCAAGGCTGACCATAAAAGGTCACAAGGTGGGCCGTGGCCCAGTTCCTAACCTTTCCCCAAAGTGGCTGGAATAAGCTCCCACCTGTTAGCAGAGGCGGTGCCTGAGCCCAGGAAAACCAGCGCCCACCCCCCTCACGCCGCGCTCCCTCCGAGTGACAGGCCGCGCTGTCTCTGGCGCGTGTCTGAGTAACCGTGGCTCGCTCAGACTCTTCCCGCGTGAAGCCAAGGACCCACCTCGGCGGGGCGCACCCCAGAGACCAGCCAGGACCTGGGACACGGCCCTCCGCTCGTCCCGCACTTTTTTCCTGTATCATCACCGTTTCCTCAAAAACTTAGGTAACTGCGCTTTGGCCTCTAATGGGCAGAAGAGTCCTCACTGTTTTCTGAAAGACTGCCTCTTGGGTTATAATCCTCAGACTGGCTTGAATAAAATTTCACACTTTTTTCTTAGATTGACTATTGATTCTCGTTTTTCCTTGACAGGAAGCTGGAGAACAGAGCAGGAACGGGGTGCGCCTGGGGCACAGGGAGAGGCAGCCTCAGAATCCGACCCGATGGGGCTGGGGAGGGGCTCGGGGGATAGGGGCCGGGGACAAGAGTGAGAGCATCTTTGGCAAAGGGGCCAGTCTGAGCTGAGTGTGGTGGAGCCCAAAGGGTCCCCTTAGCTCAGGGCAACTCGAGAATCCTCCCGGACACTGTTGCCCCACGTACCCCGTCCACGTCCCCCCGCTTCTCCCAGGCTCACTGGTGGGCGCAGACGCTGAGACCCGGGGCTCGCCCACCAGGAGGGAGGCGCCTAGGCCTCCTGCCGCCAGAACTCAGGCACTTGCCCCCAGAGGTCCAAAGCAGGCTCTGCCGACCGGGAGGGCACTACTGAGAGGGCCCCTTCCTGGCCCCCTCACCGCGTTTTAGTGAGGTTTCCCAGTCCTTTTGTCATAGCCTGGTATCTGCGACTGAGACGTTCCCCTGAGTTCTGTGAGCCGCTTTAGGAAATGAGCTGAACCTGAGGGGGTCGTGGAGCCTCTGAGTTACAGACAGCGAGTCAGAGGTGCAGGTGACAGCCTTGGTTTGCAGCTGGGGTCTGAAGCTGAGGGGCAGGAGACGGCCTTGGGGGGCTGAACCCTAACCTGTGGGGGCTGAGGTGAGCTCTCAGACACCCTGCTGGGGCCCGAGAGCTGCTTGCTGGGGGAGCGGGGGGGCTGCCCCCACTCCAGGATCTGGCGGAGGAACCCGAAAGAGACCAGAAGTACGTTTCGCACACCAAGACTGTGCCGCACGTGTGACAAAGGGCTTTGGGAATATTAAGCTGATGTCCCCCCTCCCCTACAGGCCCAGCTCCCCTGCAGGTGCACCAGTGCGGCCACGTCCTGAGGCTGGAACACAGCCCCTTGTTCCACGGGGTGGTGTGGAGCAACCAGACCCAGAGCCAGAGCCTCAGTCCCAGGGAGCTGATGTTGACCGTGAGCGGGGTCAGCTGGGTCTCTGCCTGTCTGGGGTCCAGTCCCAGGAGACCTCAGCCAGCCCGGGGCCGGGATGGGTCACTGGACACACGTTTCTGCTGGAGGAAAGTGTGAACTTGGGTGGCATAGCACATTTTCAGCAAAACAAACAAACAAACAGTCTCCAGAGAGGACAAGACTGGCAGCTGAAGGCCCTGACCAGCTGGATGGGAACATCTGTCATCCCTGAGTGGAAACCAGTGGTGCCTCCCCGCACCACTACCCCCGCGCCCCCCATGGCGGGAAGCTCCGACTAGCTGAACCAGATCGGCGCATGGAGCAAAAATCCTCACCCTTACCTCACCAACTCGGAAGTTAATCTGATACGGTAGCAAACTCAAGTATAAAAGGCTTTTTAAAACTATAAAGTTTCTAGAAAAAAACAGAAGAACTTCTTTGTGACTTGGTTTTCAACAAAGATTTCTCAGGAAACTTAAGGAACTAACCATAAAATAAAAATTTTACACTGATAAACATCAAAAGCTCAAACTACTGTTCATCTAAAGACACTTAAAAAAAATGAATAGACCACATATAAAAAATAACTCAAAACGGATTAAAGACCTAAATGTAAGACCTGAAACGACAAAACCCCTAGGAGAAAACCTCGGGGGAAGCTTTGTGACCCTAGACTTGGCGGTGAGTCCTTGGCTGTGACATCAAAAGCACAGACAACAGAAGAAAAAAGAGACAAACGGGACTACATCAGACTTAAAAACTTTCGTGCATCAAATGATGCAACCAACAGAGGGAAAAAGCAACCTACAGAATCAAAGGAAATATTTGCAAATCATGATAAGGGCTAATATCCAGAATGTATAACGGCTCCCTGCAGCTCAGCAAAAATCATGTAACTCAATTAAGAAATGAACAAAGGACCTGGAGAGACGTTTCTCTAGATTATATACAAATGACCCATGCACACATGAAAAGGTGCTCAGCATCGCGGATCATCAGAGGAGTGCAAATCGTAACTGCAGGGAGAGACCAACTCACATCCAGTGGATGACAGTGACCAAGCAAACAGAAAACAACAAGTGCTGGCGAGGATGCAGACAAACTGAAAGCCTGTGCACGCAGGGTGGGGTGTTAAAGGAGCAGTCACCATGGGAAGCAGTATGGAGTTCCCTCAAAAAATACAAATAGAGCCAGCAGGCGGCCCGCCAACCCCCCCTCTGGTGCACATGCACGAGGACCAGGAACCGCATCCTGAGGACGTACCTGCAGCCATGCTCACAGCAGCACTATTCACAGCAGCCACGAGGTGCACGCACCCCACGTGCCCACGGGTGGATGGCAGGATAACGTGGCCTGTCCACACAGCGGACTATTACTCAGCCTTGAAAAGGAGGGGAATTCTGCACATGCTGCAACATGGATGAGCCACGAGAATGTTATGCTAAACGAGGTCAGTCAGTCACGAAAAGTTAAATGCTGTGTTAGCCTACTTACACGAGGTCTCTAAAGCAGACACACTTAGAGCAGGAGGTGCCAGGGGCTGGGGTAGGAGGAAAGGGAGGTGGTGTTCAATGCGGACAGAGGTTCAGATTTGCAAGATGAGAAAGTTCTGGGGATCTGTTTCACAATAATATAAATACACTTAACATCTTTCAATGGTTAAGATGGTAATTTTTGTTTGGTTTTAGCACAATAAAACGAACACACAAGGAAAGATCTGGGTAAAATGTTTCTGAAACATGTATCTGACAAAGAACTTAAATCCTAAATAAAGAACTCCTGCAACTCAACAGTAAACACACAAACAAGCCCCACTGAATGGGCACGAGACTTGAACAAATACTTCCTAAAGGAAGACACGGGTAAAATGTAAGATAAATGATGAATAAAAGGCGAGTAACTCCTCAGAGGGGTGAACAGAATTCTAAAGAACACGGGAAGAGAAGACGCGAAGCAGCCACTACTTCGGAAAACCCGGTGGTGTTCAGAGCTAAACCACCCTCTGCTCTGCGACCCTGACCCAACCACTCGGAGGCTTCCATCCGGGAGAGATGAAAACACACGTCTGTGAAGACTTGTTCGTGGCAACTGTACTCATGATGGGCGCAAAGTGAAAACGACCCACGTGCCCATCAGAAGGAGAGAGGATAAACAACTGGTGTGTTTGTACAGTGAACAGTCAGAGAACCAGCTCCCAGTTCGCACGCATGCACGCGCCCCAGCGCCGGCACCGCGGGCTCCATCCGCACCAGGGCCGCGGGGGCCGGGGCCCCCCCACCGTGAGGGGGGCAGCCAGCGCTGCCGTGTGCGTGGGGGCTTCCCGTGGGGATGGAAACAGTCTGTTACCTTAGCACAGGGCGGCCGCGTGAATCCTCCGGCTCTCGCTGAGCTGTGACACGGACCTGTATGCTTCCAAGTGTATAAGCTATACCTCACCTAAAAAATAACCTCTTATTTAGAGCTATATGAAAAAAAGGAGAGAACATCAAAAAGTTAGTAATATCTTTGCACATTATAAAATCCAAAATCAAGTTATTCTATAATAAAACTAAATAACCAACAATATACAAACAATAAAACCTACATAACTCTCCACAATGTTTATAAAAATGCTTCCATAAAGTTGGGAGTTCTGCTTTCTCATCATGATTTCTCAGCTTTTTTATTTCATTTATTAGGTATTCCCTACTATTAGTCATTTGCAAGCTAGCATTTAGAAAAGCTTCCAAAGCTTTGCTATCAGGACCGCCAGCAGTGGGGGCAAAACCTGCAACCCCATGGGAAATGGCTAGGTGGCAGCGCCGCGGCTCCACGGGTCTCAGTCTAGGAGACTGGGTTTGCTGAACCGTCTAAGTAGCTCATTATGAAATGCAATTTAAGCAAGAAAATATTATAAATGTAGAAAATGTGCCGCCCCCCAATTGCAGGGCTTAAACAGCTCAGCCCAACGTGAGGCTCCTCTAAGTCTTTGCTCAACGGCTTCCAACACTGAACCCCTCCTCTGAGGTTGTAACAGCATCCCTCTCTTCAGCTTAAATGTTCTGCGATCACGTTCCAGCACAAAAGCAGGACCAGGGGGTGTCCTGGAACGTGTCTGCAGGCAGAGCTCCCGTGGCACCTGCCCACTGGTGGACCACCTCACCCTCCTGGCTCCTGGTGTCCGCGCAGCAGGGCCCGGGTCGGACCCATCCTTCGTGTTCCTGAATGCAGAGGGTAACTTCAGGCTGGAGAGACAAGCTGCTTAGTATTTACTCCCTTGAGTTCCGATGACCTGGAGTCCGTGCTCTTAAAAGGAAGCCTGGGCTTTTCAGAGTGGGAGGCAAGGGGTCAAGAGTTATGTGGAATTCAGGCAGGTCCAAAAAAATACGCACAACCACACTTCATCCAGGACCAAGCCATGTGCATGGTCCGCCATGAGTGTCACTACTCCTCGTGTAACTGAGCACTTTGTTGACTGAATGTGTATTCTTTTAATTTTCAAGCTTTTTTTTTTTTAAAGTACGTACTATATCAAACAGGAACTATGCTTGGCTGCTTGTAACACAGACCAAAAACAATGGAGGCTTTAAAAAGTTCACCTCCCTCTCAGGTAAAAAAAGTCTAGAGGAGGGCGGTCCAGGTAGGGCCAGTGGGATGGCTCCGTGGGTGACAGGAACCAGGTTCTGCCACTGTCTGTGGGTGGCTTCCACCATCAAGGTTGCCTCAGGGCTGAAGATGGCTGCTGAAGCTCCCGTCATCAGGTCTGAGTTCTAGGAAAGCAGCAGGAAGAAAGCTGAATGAAAAGGGCCCTCCCACACCTCCCATCCCAGGTGACTTCTGGAGGTCCTTCTCTAGAACCTGTCCTTCCACATTCCTCTGTGCTCTCAACCCCACCCAGACATGTACCAGCACACATGTGTACCTGTAAAGTGGGGGTTTCAGCTGCTTACTTCCAAATGACACCCTGTGCATTTCTGCATCTTTCTGCTCCCACGTGCCCTTCCTCGTGGAAACCCCTTCAGGTAATGGCTGTGACCCCGAACTCGGTCTTGGCACAGAGCACACTCTACCCCACGTCCACGCCACACCTCCCTGGCTCCCCTCCATGGGAGCTCACTGCTTCTGCTGCTCCGCCTCGCGCCGTGCATGTGGCTGTTCCAACTTACCAAAGCGACAGGAGAGGCCTACTTTCAACGCTCATGGGTGCTGCCAGATTGATTCCCAAAGAAGCTAAAACACTTCATAACCTACCAGCAACTGTAACTACTGTTTTCCTCCACCTCCCACCAGCAACAAACGACACGGCACTTTCCAGAGCCTTGCCGCCAGCGTGTGGGGTGAAGCGCCCTGGCTTCTAGCCCGTTACCATTAAGAGCTTGAGCACTTCCACGTTTCTTGGCCATTAGGATTTGGGCCTCCCATCCATACAGTTGTCCTGTGTTTCTGTTTGACTGCTGTTCTTTCCTGGAAAGTTTTAGAAGGCTTTTGTACAGTATGCATTAGCCCTCTGTCATCTACATCACAAGCATTTTCCAACCAACAGCGGCCGGGTCATGGCATCTCTGGCCGTACGTTCTCCCACATTGACCACGTCTGCCTCTGCCTTCCTGAGCGGCCCCTGGTTTCCCAGTCTAGGCAAGGCTCCCCTGCCCCGCGAATAGGAGTCAATCCTCAGGCATTTTTTCATCCACAAACATCTTAAGGTAATTTTATCCAATTCCAACAAGACACCTCACTGGGACTCCTGCTGGAGCTGCACCGTATCTGCATATCAACGACACCTTTCACGGTATAGAGCCTCCCACACATGCTTCCACCTGCTTGGGTTTTGTGTCTTTCAGTAAGATCTGTCTTCTTCATATGGGTATAGGTCCTACACCTTTACTCTGAAACGTGTTTATTTTCTCACCACGCACACAGAACGTTTTCTAGGCTCTTACTGCCATGGAGATAAGCTAATGACTCTGGATCTCTAGCCTGCACCCAGAAGCCTTCCCCAAGCATCTTGTGATATGCAGACAGGCTGTGGAGCAGGAGCCCACACAGCAGGCCCGACGCGGGGCTCCTCAGGAAGTGCCTGCAAGGCTGGCATCACCCGGCACCCAGGAGCATCTGGGAGCTGAGATTTTGGGAGGGTCCCCGCCGTCCTGACTGCTAGGATGGCTCACTGTGCCTGAACTGTCTGCGGAAACACTCGAGGTGTATGCTGAGCCAAGAGATGGGAATCATGGTACACGTGGGGCAGAGGGTGCCCCTGTGACCAGCCTCTGACACAAACCCTGTGCACCGAGACGCCAAGGAATTTCCTGGCAGACACCATCGCACACAAGTTGTCACAGCTCGTTGCTGGACGAATTGAACACAACCTGTGTGGCTTCACCAGAGGAGGACTCCTGGAATTGCCCTGTATGCCTCTTCCCTTTGGAGCCTCTCACCGCAGGAAATCTGGGCTGAGAGACAACCACACCCGAGTCCCGCGAGTCCTGCCGGTGAACCGCCACGCCTGGAGGTGGTCCTAAGGACCCCAACACACAGGTACACGTCACATTGGCAGAAAGAGCTGGACCTCGGCCTAAGCTGGGTCAGTCACTCCACCTGCCGAGCTTACCGCATCTTAATGACAGGGACCGCGGACACCCTAATGCTGCTCTGCAATCTAAGCGAACACTGGCTGCTGGTTTCCAGTTTTCATTCCTTTAAGTGGCACCAGTCCCCGACACTATGGTTCAGCTGCCAGTCCCCACGGCGTCAGCTGTGAGCAACGGCAGGGGCACGTGCTGCCCCTCCATGCAGGGGCTGCCCGTCTAAGCCTCTCCTCCCTGGACAGTCGTGGGCAGGCCCTCCCCCACAGAAAAGTAATCCCTCCCCAAACTACTGTGGGTTCTCCTCAAACCCGTATGTGAATATCAAATAGGTGTCAGGTCGTGAGATTCAGAAATTAACACAATACACACTCTGCCCTTCAGAGACCTGTAACACAACGTGGAAAGTCCCCTCGTAGGAGGCTTACCACTTAGTAAGGGCTCGGTCATTTAACCAAAATCCCCACAAGGCAGCCCAAAACGCTTGTGAAACAGATGAACTGTTTAATTCTGGTAGCATAAGCAAATGTGGGCGACGCAGGGGAAGGGATACTTAATTGTGCCCAGAGACTCACAGATAGCTTTGCAGGCCAAAGGACGCCTGTGTGGGCTGCACAGAGGAGGTTTCACCGGGGGGCCAGCAGGGGCAGGACTCAGTCCAAGCAGAACAGTGCATGTAAGGAGAGGATGTCAAAGTATACAACATGCTCAGGAAATGATGAGAAACTGCCCTGCAGGCCCAGGCCCGGGCTGCAAGGCCAAGCAGTGACACAGCAGCCACTGCAGGCTGTGTGCAGGCTGGACCAGAGGCCCCCCCCCCCCAGTCAGGGAGGAGGCACGTGCAGGCTGGACCGGAGGCCCCCCCCCCAGCCAGGGAGGCACGTGCAGGCTGGACCAGAGGCCCCCCCAGCCAGGGAGATGCGTGCAGGCTGGACCAGAGGCTCCCCCCCAGCCAGGGAGGCACATGCAGGCTGGACCAGAGGCCCCCCCCCAGCCAGGGAGGCACATGCAGGCTGGACCAGAGGCCCCCCCCAGCCAGGGAGGCGCGTGCAGGCTGGACCGGAGGATCCCCCCCAGCCAGGGAGGCGCGTGCAGGCTGGACCGGAGTCTCCCCCCCAGCCAGGGAGGCACGTGCAGGCTGGACCAGAGGCCCCCCCAGCCAGGGAGATGCGTGCAGGCTGGACCAGAGGCTCCCCCCCAGCCAGGGAGGCACATGCAGGCTGGACCAGAGGCCCCCCCCCAGCCAGGGAGGCACATGCAGGCTGGACCAGAGGCCCCCCCCAGCCAGGGAGGCGCGTGCAGGCTGGACCGGAGGATCCCCCCCAGCCAGGGAGGCGCGTGCAGGCTGGACCGGAGTCTCCCCCCCAGCCAGGGAGGCACGTGCAGGCTGGACCAGAGGCCCCCCCAGCCAGGGAGATGCGTGCAGGCTGGACCAGAGGCCCCCCCCCAGCCAGGGAGGCACATGCAGGCTGGACCAGAGGCCCCCCCCCAGCCAGGGAGGCACATGCAGGCTGGACCAGAGGCCCCCCCCAGCCAGGGAGGCGCGTGCAGGCTGGACCGGAGGATCCCCCCCAGCCAGGGAGGCGCGTGCAGGCTGGACCGGAGTCTCCCCCCCAGCCAGGGAGGCACGTGCAGGCTGGACCGGAGGCCCCCCCAGCTGGGGAGGCGGCACTGCTGAGGTGATGTGCACCTGGGTCACAGAGCAGGGCGGGGCAGCAACCAGACACGGAGGAGACCTCAGCAACAAGGCTCCCTGCCCCCGGACACCACTTTGACGACGTGTGTCTGAGTCTGCACAAGCTAGTCGGCGTTTGCCAGCAAGGATGGATTTTCAGGGGAGAAGCATTTTCTGGAAGGAACTTCACTACGTCTGTATAATTCCCTGTTCAACTTTCTAAACAATGTAGTGAGTTTCTTTTTCTTTTTCTTTTAATCTCCTCTTTCTTTTTTTCCTCCTAAAAGATCTTCCACTGGGGTTAACTCTCTTCCAGAGAACATCTGGGGTGGTGGGTTCTAGCTACGGTTTTATCAGTCAGAGCTTCTGTCCTTGTGGGGTTTTTCTGCAGCCATTTTTCCCACACATTAGATTTTATAAAGATGACTGTTCTATCCATTGTTAGACAGTAACAACTGCCACTGAACACGGCTTCAAGACTGACGATCCCTACCTGGCTTCCTTTTCCCTAATGTCACCAACCAGATACGACTCTTCAGTTCTTTACCTGGAATCCATCTTACCAGCCCGTTACATTTCATGCTGTAATTCATAACAGATACTGTCAGAAAAAGTACCAATGACCGAGGCCGTGTCCGCTTCCTGGCTAGTCCAGAGGGTGGCCATATCAAGGTCAAGTGAGGTGCCCTTCAGCAGGGCTGAAAACAAGGAGACGGCCCGCCTCCCGTGTCCCTCACCAAAACAACATGAACAAAAGCACAAAGCCAGGGGCCTGTCCCCATCAGGCGGGGTTCACCGGAGGGCAAGACAACAGGAAGAATCTGGCCTCAAAAACACCAGGTTCTGCACACGTCTGAGTTCTTTATGCCCACAGTCCTGAGTGTCAGGAAAGCTGAGGTACCTGCCCCCCCCACAGGCTCACCACACGTGTTTAACATCACCACCACCGACAACTGAAAGCCAAACCACGAGGCACAAACGGTGACAGGGTGACAGCGCAGGGGCTTCCCTCACTCCCTGCACCGCCCAGCGGGAAGGATCTGTGCAGGCAGGGCCACGAAGCCAGACCCAGGCTCTGTCACCCTGGAGGGACAGCCACATGCTGAGGGCAGGCCCCCGGGGGATCACAGTGGGTGACCTTTCCGCGTGCCGTCTGATTCGCCGTGCTGCTGTTTTTGAGGATGTCTGCGTTTATACTCAAGAGGGCGGCTGGTCCGTGGTTTTCCGGTGCTGTCTGTCTAGCTTAGGCAGCCAGCTAACGCTGACCTCACAGGTTAGGAAGTGCTCCCTCCTCCTCCTCCTTGGGAAGTTTCAGGAGGATGAGTGCTAATCCCCCATGACTGTTTCGCACGGTGTCTGCTAGCGGAGCCACATGTTCCTGGACTTTTCTTTGTTGGGAGGTTCTAACCTACGCGGTCTCTCCTTGTGATGGTCTGCTGAGATTTTCTGCTTCTTCTTGAGTGTTTCTAGAAACTTGTCTATCTCACCTAGACTACCTAGTCTGTTGGTGTAGAACTGTTCACAGCAATAAATCTTACAACACGTCTAACTTCTGTAAGGTTGGTAGTAAAGTCCTGACTTACCTGTGCGTTCTGTTCTCCGTTGAGCTGAACTTGGACCTCGACCTCACTCCAGGTATAAAGATTCAGCTCAGGAGGGATCAACAACTGGAGCTAAAACTATAAAACTACTGGGAAAGGGGAACACAGGAGTAAATCTTCACGATCTCAGATTTGGCAATAGAGTCTTTGATTTAACACCAAAATGAAAAATAGCTGAATTAAACCTACTCAAAAGTAAACCCTTTTTGCATCAAAGGACATCACCAAGAATTTTAAAAGACCACCTACAGAGTGGGAGAAAACCCTTTTTGCATCAAAGGACATCATCAAGAATTTTAAAAGACCACCTACAGAGTGGGAGAAAACACCTGTAAACCACGTATCTGACGAGGCGTCAACATCCAGAATACACGAAGAGCTCCCACAACTCAACAACAAAAAGCAAAACCACCAACTGTGAAACAGGCAGAGGACTTGAATATAAGACACACAAATGGCCAACAAGTACGTGGAAAGATGCTCAACATCACTGGTCATTAAGGAAATAGAATGAAAACCATGGGGAGATACCACTTCATACCTACCACAATGGCATCACTCTAAGAAAAGGGGGGGGTTGGTGACACACAAGTACCCTTTGCTGGTGAGGGTGTGGAGAGATGAGAGCCCCCAGACACCGCGGGTGGGAATGTAGAATGGTGGGAAGCGGTCTGGCGGCTCCCCATAAAGGTAAACACAGAGCTACTGTCCGGCTCGCAAGGCTGGCCCGAGGTGTGCACTCGAGAGAAATAAAGACTCTCGTCCACACTGAAAGCGGGATGTGAGCGTTCACAGCAGCATTATCCACACCAGCCAAGAGGTGGAAACAACTCAAACGCCCATCAGTGGATGAATAGGCAAACCGGCCCTGCTGTACACCAGTAACAGGAAATCATTCAGCCACGGAAGGAGCAGAGTACCGATGCATACTACAGCCTGGACAGACCTCAAACACACATTATGCTCAGCGAGCAAAGCAGAGGCCCCACGCTGCGTGAGCCTCCTTCGTGAGGTGCCCAGGGTAGGCAAACCTAGAGACAGAAGGCAGGCGAGCAGGCACGAGGGGACGGGTAAGCGGGAAGTGGGGGAAGGGGCAACAGGAGTGACTAGTGAACGGGTATCGGGCATTTTTCTGGGTAATGAAAACAGGTGGAAAGGAGAAACGGTGTGAATACAGTCAACACCCTAAATTGTACACTTTAAAATGGTTAATGGTAAGAGACGTGAGTTTCCCCAAATTTAAAAAGTAAAGGGCTGGAGAAGGACACAGCATCCTAACACAAACCAGAAGAGAGCTGCAGCAGCCGTGCTAACTTCAGACACGGAGCCTTGAGACGGAGAAGACGATTTAGGATGAAGGAGCGCGTTCGACGATGAAAAAGATCAGTCCTCCAAGAAGACGTAGCCAGGCTTAACGTGCACGCGCCTAACGACAACAGTGTCAAGACCCCTGTGACCAAGACTAAGAAGACTTAGGAGAAACAGACTCGTCACATGTATGGCTGGAGACGTCAACGTCCTCCCACCACCAGCAGGATCCTGCGAGTGGAGAGTCAGTAAAGGCCCCGTCAATCAACTGGATTTAACTGGCACCTCACAGAACACTTCACCCAACAGCAGCAGAGCACACATTCTTTTCGCGCTCACACAGAACGTTCACCACGACGGACTGTATTCTGAGACGTAAAACACACCTTAACACGTTTAACAGAACTCTCAGAGCACAGGGGTATTAAACCAGAGGTCAACAGCAAAGACAGATGGGAAATCCCACAGAGAGCTGGGCGGTGGGCGGGGCGGGCGGAGGCCGACTGGCCACGCCCCTCTAGCGCCTCCTCGTCGTACCACGGACACGTGACTACTAAGCACATAAATCACCTCTTGAGAAGTGTGGCTAGAGAATTACCCACGTGAAAGGCAAGGCAACTGCCCTCTGAGCTAAAGTTGTGTGGAAGGAGATGCGCTCAGATACACACCTGCTTTTGGAGAAAACGCTGTTTACAACGCCAGCGTGACGAAGGACGGCGACCGACTGAGGCCGCAGCACCGCTGCGGCGGCGGCACCGCGGGCGCGCGACGAGCGCGCGTGAGGAGCGCAGCCGTCACCCACCCGAGCGGCAACTAGCGACTGAAGCGCAAATCATGAAAAAGCACAATTCACTTAACAAAATACTTAGCAAGATGGAGGCGATTCCAGAAAAAAATAAGAGTTACAACAGTTTCCTTTGAGGGTTAGAAACAAATTTAAAAACTGGGTCTCTTTTTTTTTTAACAAGCCTCGGGTGCTATTTGGTCCTATTTAACTTTTAACCATCCACGTAACTGACTAAGAAGTAGCCAGCGGAGAGCTCAGATCAGCCCGCGCGGCCACTCCCACGCCGTGCACACACCCGCAGAGCAAAGAGCAGACAGCAGGGTCCAAACACCCTGCTTCTTTTCTCAAGACGCCCGTCTGAAAAGGCAGGTGAGATCTTCACCTTAAAGCTGAGCAGGGGGCCTGAGCTGCCGGCTTGGCGGCACCGCCTCCTGTCTTACGCTGGACCGCTTTTGCCCAGAGCTGCCCCGAGAAGCAGCCGAGCGAGGCGGGCACACGGGAGCGGAGGTCGGTGCACATAAGGTCGGACGGACGCACACGCATCGCCGGCTTCCCCACCCGGCTGCCCCGCAGAAGCCCACACGGCACCGGGCCTGCCCAGCGGACAGCGGCCCCCAGACCCGGCGGCTGCCCGGTCCTCTCCGGGAGCTCCGGCCGTGTCCCCCCGTGGGGACCGCAGGCGCGTGCTCTTCGGCCTCCTCGCAGGCCCCCACCTGCCCAGGGACCCGCCCCGGTCCCTCCACTTGCCTGCCGCTGTCGCCCTCCGCACTGCTCTTCCGGTGAGACGCTGTCTGACAAAAGTTCTTTTAGAAAAAAGTCTCCATTCCTTTATCAGTTTTATCAATTCCAAATTTTTAGAATGAAACATACTTTAATCTCCTCTGTCATAAACAAACTTAGTCTCATGCTTTTATTGTTTTAACATAGATATACTAGTGGCCAGATAATCTCTAATTTCCAAAATGTGTACCAAGAATTGAAACTTAAGTGAAAATCTAAAACATACAAAAATGAAGTAGTTTTAACCAAAATTAGGTATCTTCCCCCATGGGAAAAAAGTCAGAAAAATGCAACATGGTTTTTGAAAAATAGAAACAAACAAAAAAACCAGGGCTTTTCCCTTGGGCTAAACTGGGAGCCCTAGTTTTTCCTGTACCCCAGGTTTAAGTCACTGTAACAAAATAGAACATACAAGCACACTATGGAACCTTACACGGACATTAGCTACCTTAAGAAATTTACTGCAAAATATAGCTCTTTTTCCAAACAAAATCTTCTTTCAGAGTAATTTTTCCCGAAATGTTTAATACAGTGATTTTCTGTTTCTAGAAAAGACCAGGCTTTCCAATCCTTCCCACCTGAACAGAAACACCACTCTCCGGCCACCAGCCAAAGAGAAGAGGGGCCAGGACAGAGAAGGCCTCTCAGACGCAGCAGACAGACCATGACACTCAGATCAGAGGAAGGCAGGTGGTGGATGGAGCCTTTATCGGCCTCTGAGCGTCCCCAGGAGGAGCTAGAACACCACCGCAGCACATCTAGGTACTGAGGACAATGAGTTTGTGCAGCTGGTATAGGAAGGTGTTCTTGCTTCTGCTGCTCGCCCTGTCAGTCTGCTCCATGACCAGCTTCGGATCAACCTAGTGGGGCAGAGAAAAGGGCCAGTCAGGCTCTGCAGAGGGGCTTTTCTAGACAAAACGTAAAATAAATAAAATTCTACACACACATATACAGAGACAAATAAGACAGCAGAAAGTACTCTTTCAGTTTTCCAAGACTATTTACAGAATGCCTCTCTGTTCTCCCAGCAGTTAATACTCTGTAGCTGCTAATTCACCTTTGATAACATGGTCATCTTGGCTCGGAAATCTCCTTCCTGTGTATATGTGAACAGGAGCTTCAGGCGCACTGAAAGCATGTATGTTTTCTAAACACATCAACCTCAGCTGGAATTCTGCTTTCAAATTCAGTCCCACCGTTGGCTTCAAACCCCTCTGCCAAGTCTGCGGGAGACCCGAGTCTGTGCATTGCCCCCAGCGGCCGGGGCAGAGCTCAGCCAGAGCTGGTTCCAGTGACGGGTCCTCGGGGCTCTCAGGAGGGAAGTGGTCGTGGAGCACATGGAGGGGGACATCCTGTGGCACAAGTGACTCTTGGGCTCAGGTGGGAAAACTCTCCGGGGCCACCTTCTCACTTCCACTGCCAAAGGGACGAGGAACTAGTGCCCCAGCTGGTTTGTTTATAAAGACGTCTCTGACTCTGGGGTTAAAGCTTAGAATTCCTCCCTGAGTTCCTTTCCCTGAAATCACATTTTACTCTATTTTTTAAACCTTAGAGATAGGTAGGGCCCTGCCCTACTTCACAACTGCTGTGGACTGAACTGTGTCCCCCAGAGTCACACACTGAAGAGCAAATCCCCACCATGATGGTCTTCAGGGGCGGGGCCTCTGGGAGGTCACTGCAGTTAGAGGTCACGAGGGAGGCATTCATGATAGGATTCGTGCCTGATGAGAAGAGACACCAGGGAGCTCGTCCCCACTCCCTCTGCCACATGAGGACCCCATGGGAAGGTGGAGGGCTCCCAGCCAGAGGACAGCCCTCACTGGACCTCAGCCACACTGGTACCCCGATCTCTGCTGTGTGAGCTACCCAGGCAATGGTACGTTGCAAACTAAGACAACCACCAATGTACCTAAAAGCTCATCCAGACACTCGCACCTGTTTTATCTAAAATGAATGGATACAAGCCACCTGTGGGGTCTGTGACATCGCCCCCTTAACCAACAGAACCACCTCTCTGCCACCAGCCTCTTTCCGCTCTCCCAGCAGCCTCCACCGACCCTTTTCCGGAGACCCCGAGTTCACGGCGCACCTGTTCCCTTCGGTCCTGGCGGCAGGCTGCTCTCACTCACCTGATTCCACTCATACGGCTTTTCATGCCACTTAGGGACAATTCTCTCTCTTGGTTTCAACTGACAGAACAAACTAAAATTTAAAGAAAGAGAGTTTAAGTTATCTTAATTGTATTATTAGTAATTGAAAACACTACTGTGGTTTTTAAAAAGAATTTTAAATCCTATATACCGTCCCTCAGAATTCTAACTCCAGTAAGTTTTTCAAAGGTGAAAATTTATGTAGTTATGATCAGAGACTATTTTAATCCACTAAACATTCAAAAACAGAAAAAAATGGAGCAGAGCAGGTCTATAAGCCCCACACTGTCCTGGGTGCTGGCTCAGTGACCCGTGGACACTGCCCCACAACCACACTTCGCTGCATCACTTAGCCAGGTTCTGGGAAATGTAACAGGATCTTTTTCTGTCACTTACTCATACAGGAGAAGCTGGGAATACTATCAGCATAAAGAGGCAGAGACAGAGAATTCTAGTAACGAGAGAGTAAAGAGGTCCGCACGTCTCCCTGCACCTCCGCCCCAAACAACTAGAAAACTAAACAAAACCGTCCAAAAAGCCCATCTGAAGGCTCAGGATATTAACCAAAATCAGACAAGTTCAGAAGTATTCATTCAGGAAAAACTGCTGACCTCCAGGGAAGGACAGCGGAGTCTGGATTCTTGCTCGCGGCTACTCTCACCACCACCTACGCCCACCGTGCCGGCTCAACCTGGCCCCCCAGTGTCCCAGGGCCAGGCTGGCCATGCAGACAACACCTTCACTGCCAGGCTGAGTTTACTTGACTTGGACTAGAGGGTAAAAGCCCTCATGCCTGGCAGCACTGTCAGTAAAAACAGCAAACTCAGCAGGCAATAAACAGAGAAAGCCCACAGCTCTGCGAGCCTTCGGCCATGGCCCCGCCCGCGGCCAGCAGCAGACAGAAGGACAATCCAGAAACGCAAGACGGAGAGCCTGGAAGTGAGGGTACCACGGAGGCTGGGAGGCTGGGAGGCTGGGAGGCTGCGAGGGCTCTCCACGCGGCCCTGGCGGACTGGAGGGAAAGCCCTGGCGAAAAGTAAGAGCCAGGGAAGAGTTCAAAATTGCCTGAACTCTAGAAGAAGAGCAAATTAAACCCAAGGTAATCTGAAGTAAGGGAATAGTAATTATAAGAGTGAACATCAACGAAACAGAAAAAGGATAACCACTGGGCGGGGAAGTAAATGAACAAAACAAACGTTAGTTGATAAACTTTAGCTAAGCTAACCACGAAAAAAGAGAAGAGATACACATGATTCAAATCTGAAGCAAAAAAAAAAAAAAAAAAGAAGGGCCATAACTATGAACCGTACAGAAAAGAAAAGAATTATAAAAAAGAGATTCTGAACAACTTTATGCCAATAAATTAGTCTATTTAAATGAAATGAGCAAATTTCTGGAAAGACACAAATTACCAAAACTGACTTAAAAAGAAACAGAAAATCTTACTAGACCTGAAACACAGGAAATTGCATCTGTAATTTAAAATCTCCCCACAAAGAGAAGTTCCAAGCTCAAATGGCTTCACTGGTAAATTCCATCAAATACACAGGCTCCTTCAGAAAGTAACAGGAGATGCTCCCTAACTCACCCTACAAGGCCAGCATGCCTGACTCCGATGCAACAGAGACATCACGAGAGAACCAGAACCCAGTAACCCTCGTGAACACAGATGGGAAACTCTTAGCAAAAACACGTAGCAAGCAAGTTCATAAAAAGAATTACATCGCATGTGGTGTTCATCCCAGGAACACAAGGTTAGTGTTAACGCCTGAGAAGCGACTGATACGCCACCATGAATCGGGTAAGAGAAGAGAGAAAGGAAAGGCACGGTCATCCCCTAGATGCAGGGAGAGCGCTTGGCGGGACGCGACCCCTCTCCTGGTAGAGCTCCCGGCAAACCGGGGCCGACAGGGACCCCTTCAGCCCGACAGAGAGCCTCTACAAGCATCCCAGCTCCCACCACACTCAGCGGTGAGGGCTGAGCACCTGCTCTGTAGCACTGGGAACAAGGCAGGCAGAGGCTTTCACCACTGCGCTCTCACCACTGCTACCCAGCTCAGTTCCGAGGGTTCCAGCCAGCGTTAGAACAACAAGAAAAAGGAATTCTGGACATACAGATTGGAAAGGAAGGAGTAAAACTCTCTCCCACAGATGTGATCCTGAATGCAGGAATTTCTAAAGAACCCACACAACCACCAGCACTAATGAGCAGGTGTAACAGGCCACAGGGTAAAAGACCAGCACGTAAAAAGCACTTGTTCGTTTCCAGTAACGAACAACCTAAAAATTAAGAAAATTTAGCTCACAGTAGCATCAATAAAGACTAAAATATTTAGAAATAATTTAATAAAAGTGCAAGATTTGCACCCTGGAAGCCATAAAAAAGCATTAAAGAGAAATTACAGGATACTTGACAGACACTCTGTTTCCATGGATTGGACAAGTCAATGCTGTTAAGGTGGCAATTCTCCTCAAACTGATCTACAGAGTCAGTACAATCCCTATCCCCAGTTCTTGCAAGGCTTGTCAGAGACACTGACAAGCAGATCCTAAATTTATATGGAAAAGGATCTAGAACAGTAAAAACAATTTCGGAGAACAGAATCTGAGGACTGATACCCTCCATTTGAAGACTTACTATTAAAGACAGACATAAATCAACAGAACAAAATAGGAAGCCCAGAAATAAGCCTTTACATTTACGGCCAATGACTTCTGACAGGTGCCAAGGCAATTCAACGGGGGGAAAGGCAGCTCTTCATAAAATGATGTTGTAACACCTGGATGTTCATATGTGGAAAAAAAGTGAACTTAAGACTCTTACATCTCACACCATCTACAAATGTCATCTCAGAATGGATCAAAGACGTAAATACAAGAAGGAAATATAAGAGTTAGAGGAAAACAGAGGAGAAAACATTTGTGACCTTGTTTAGCAAAGATTTTTCAAATTTAACACCAAAAGCATAATCCATTCAAGAAAGATAAAGGAGACATCATCCAAATTAGAAACGTGTGTTCTTCAGAAGACGTCATTAAGAAAATGAAAAGACAATCAAGAAGACATGGAAAATGTCTGCAAGTTACATATTCATAAGAGACTTAGCTAGAATTTATAAAGAATTTCCACAACTCAGTAGTAAGATGACAACCCAATTAAAAAACCAGGCAAAGGTGTATGAGAAAAGGTGTATGACTGGTTAATGAGGAGATAAAAAGATGCTCTGTATCATCAGCCCTTAAAGGGTGCAAAGTAAAACCACACTGAGGTACTGCCATAATTCCACCAGACTGACAATGAAGAGTGCACTGGCAATATCAGTGCCGGCACAGAGGCGCACAAACTGGGACTGTCACAAGTTGCCAGTGGGGCTATAATGTGGGAATCACTTTGGGAAAGTTTGTCCATTTCTTAAAAAATTAACATAAACTTACCACACAACCTACCAGTTCTACTTCTACACATCTGCCCAAGAGGGAAGAGAATATATGTTCACACACAGACTTCACATGGCTTTTTATAGTAGCATTATTCACAACAGCCAAATACTGGAAACAACCCAAATATCTCATCAACTGGTGAATGGATATACAAAACGTGGCAGGTACAAACAGTGGAGTATTATTCAGTCATTAAAAAGAACAAACGTGTTACAACACGGAGGAACCTCAAACATATTATGCAAAACGAAAGCAGCCAGATTTGTTGAAGAAAACACTAGGCTATGTATGTAAAACTCTCAGAGAAGGCCTGTCTAGAGAGACAGAAAGCGGGTCAGTGGTTGCCTGGAATTGGGGGTGGGAACAGGAGTTGCTTACAAATGGGCAGGAAGAACTTATGTTTTTAAAAACAGCTTCAATGAGGTATAATTTATATACCAGAAGTTAATTAAAGGACACAACTTAATAATCTTGGTAAACTTACAGAGTGTGTAACTATCTCCATGATTCAGTTTTAAAATATTTACAAGTGAACTTGTGGGGATGATAGAAATACTATAAAACTGAGATGTGGTGATGGTTAGCAGAACTACAAACTTACTGAAAGCCCTGAACTGCCACCCAAATCCCCTGCCCCGTCTACGACCTAACCGCTCAGGACGCAGTCACCTCGCTGGGCGGGGCTGTGAGGAGAAGCAGCGGAGCAGGTCACGGTCCTGCGCTGCCAGGCACAGCTGTGCAAGAACGGGCAGCATCTGGCATCTCGTTGACTTTCCGCTCCTTCCCATATGCATTTTGGGTGGATTTCTTTTAGTTTTAGAAGCACTTTGAATGTTTTTATAACATGGTTTCCATCCAAGTGCAGGTCACTTGGCGCATTCACTGTGTGCGAACACACTTTACGTGTGTTAATATCAACACAAAGTTCGCGTAAAAATATTTTTACGTAAAAAATGAAGAGAGAAAACGAAAATCAGCCTTTCTCACAGTCACTAAGGCAGCTCTGTATATTTAATCCCTCTCTCACCCGCTCTCACACAGCTCTCCTCCCGGCAGCACAGGACACTGTTCTAGGCAAGGAAGGAGTTGCCACTGGCCTGGGAGGGCGGTGAGACAGGGTGCAGGGCCGCACACACCGGGAGCCTTCTAGCTTGATCCTCCACGACCCCATCTACTCTCCTCGGCCTCCTCTAGCTGTCCAGGCTGACCTGGGCTCGTGGGCTGCACCAACGAGGCCCCTGTCCTAGGGAGTCCGGCGAGTGGTGAGGGTGGGGCAGGATGCTTATCACCAGACCACCTTCCTGGGGGAAGCTTAGTAGAGGGGCCAGGTCCCAGCAGGTGGTCCTCTCCACACATCCCCCACCCCAGGCCCCACTGCCTCCTTTGGCCCAAGGCGCCCACTGTTACCTGTGGGCACTGCACAGCCCACCACAGTTTCCCTCTGCCCTGCCTGTGCTGTTTGAAAGGGTCTCTCTACTACATTTTCCTCAAATCACCCACACCGCACGTGCCCACTGTGTCCTGTTGGACGCGGGCACCCAGGACAGAGCTGGCTGCTCTCCCATGAGCTGCCGCCTCCTGGACACCGCCTCCCGCACTGGAACCCCACTCCAGACGCCCTACCCGGCACATCACACACAGCTCAGAGCACTCACAGTCCAGACAGCTAAGGCAGCTGACCGCAAGGAAGGAGGGAAACCCATGTCATCACTCAGCTCACCCCAGAAGTTTCTGACGCGCGTCATCCTGCAACTGTGCGATCCCTTCAGGCCCAAGACGCTTGGGTCCATGTGGTCCGTCACATGCCAGCTTGTTAACAGCGGCCCTGAGAATATTAACCTGTAAATGACAACACAAGTACTCATGCTTCTACCGTAACTGAATTTCATTCCACGTATCATTAATTCATAAGCATTCACATTCATATTCGTATGATTATCATCAGTAGGGTTTCCGGAACAAATTATTAAAACAACACAAATAACATCAATAACCACTATCATAATTTAAGAAGCAGTAACAACAGAAAAAATACAATTCAGCAAGAAAGGTTCAGACTTTTCAGCATAAGCACACTTTTTAAACTATTACATTTTAAAGTAGAAGTTTAACTGATGGGTTACACAGTTCAAAATCTACTTGTATCACATACCAAGGAACGGATTCCTTGCATCTGTGGATTCAACCAAGCCTGGACCAGATAATTCAGGAAAAAATCCCAGAAGTTTCGAAAAAGCAGAACTTGAATTTGCCACGCGCTGGCAACTATTCATACAGCATTTCCACCGTATTAGGCACTACAAGCGACCTAGACGCGATTTAAAGCACATGGGAGGGTGTGCACAGGTCACATGCACACACTACACCCCCTTTCATAAGGGACTTGAGTGCCTGGGGACCCTGGAACCAGCCCCCATGGGTGCCGAGGGATGACCACGTACTCCCCCAACTCTGTGTCTCAGCCGAGGCAAAACTGGTGGGAAGCGAGGTGCCAGCACCAGGCGTGCGGCAGAGCAACTCAGCACTTGCGCTGCAAAGCGATGGCCCCGTGAGTCTGGGGACCATCCGCCCCCGCGTAACTGGCCCCCTTCACCCTCTCACCCCTGCGGCCCTGCTGCCACTCGTCCGTGTGGCCCGTTGAACCCTGAGGAGTGTCGCCCCCACGGGCACAGCACCCATTTCCTTACCTGCCCGTGTCGGGGGTTCTCATAAACCCTCCACTTGGGGTAGTCCAAGCTCCCGGCAGAGCCCCACCCGCCCCCGGGAACGCCTGTCACAGCCGAGAGGCCGACTTTGGTGCACAGCTACGCACTGGACTCCAGCTCGACGGGAACCTGGCAGCTCTCCTCCGCATCCTCTTTCTGTCCCTGGGCCGGACACAGGCACCACACTGCACCCGCTGTCACCTCCCCCAGGTCTCCTCTGGGCCAGGACAGTTTCTCAGCCTTCTCTTGTCTTTCTGTCCTGGACGGTTCTGAGGAGTTGCAGTCAGGAGTTCTGCAGGATGCCCCCGTCTGGGCTGGTGCGGCACTTTCCTCATGATTCGCCTGGGGTGGCAAAGTCGGGGGAGAGCCCCTGAGAGGAGCCTCCTCAGCATCTCCCACTGGGGTGTGTGTGCCGTCATCACGACAGGGCACCTCGCTGCGCAGGGTCTGCCAGGCTCAGCGGAAGCCCCTCGCTCAGGCTGGCCCACCCACACCCGCAGGCCAGGGAAGAGGAGGCCCTGCCCCCGGGGGGGCACGGGCGCCGCTGGGGCCTCGTGTGTGCAGGACCTGCCCTCCCTCCCCTTCCGTTCGCGCAGGCACTTGTTTACAGCCCTGTGGACACGTGGATGATTGCGTCACGAACCCACACAGCAGTTGCTCGTTCTGTTGCTCTAGCTGTGCCAGCTCTGGCCACTGGGAGCTCCTGCGTCCCTGTGACACGTCTTCTGAGCACATCTTTACCTCCCGGCACTGCAAGCAGCTCCAGGCTTAGTCTGTATCTCCTTTGTCCAACCCTAGACAAAGCCACTTCTCCAAGGAGCCCTGGTTCCTTTCACTGGAAAATCCTATCAGAAACCACAACCTGGCCACTGGGTTTGTTCAGGGCTGCTGGGATGTCGCCGTTCCTGGCCCTCAGAGAGCAGGGTAATACAAGTGCGTGTGTGCGACCACGTGCACGCACACCCACCCAGCTGTGCACGGACGTGCCGATAAACAGGCATTTGCACTGAACGGTGTCCCCCACTCACCGGTGCCACAGGGCCGGTTCCGGCCCGCCTTCCTGGCCCACCCCCAGTGCCCAGTGCTCACGTCCAGCTACTTATTAGTCCAGCCCAGTACATCAAGCGCAGCTACAGAGGAAGGGCTTCTGTGCAGCTCTATCTGCCTGCGACAGAGCCTTGCCAAAGCTGCTCCCCACCCTTTCAGTGCACAGTTATCCCCCGATCCTGGGGGGAGGGGGATGATGACTGCATTTATGAGAGCCCCACTCTTTCACGGGGGCAGGCCAGGGTGCTGACAAAACCCTGACACACAGAGCAGCTGTGTCCTCTCCAGCCCGTGGGACTCTCTGCAGCCCACCACCCCTCCACCCGCAGGCATCACGAATCTATGCTCTGGCCTCTCCCAGAGTGTCACAGGAAGAGAACCACACCGTTCCCAGCCCGAGCGCGGGCCTTGCTCATGCAGCAACGTGCACGTAAGACTCACTCATGTTGCTGCGTGAATCAACTGCCCACTCCTTTTCATGGCCGGGCGTGGATGCACCACGGTTGGTTTGTCCTTTCCCCTGCTGAAGGATATCTTGGTTGCTTCCAGTTTCTAGCGACTATGAATTATGAATGCTGCCATCAGTATTCACAAACAGGTTTTACGTGGGTGTAAGTTTTCAAATCTCTTGGATAAACACTTAACAGTCGGATTGCTGGGTCTTATGGTAGGTATGTGCTGAACTTTGAAGAATCTTATCTTCCAAAATAGGAGCTTCATTCGCATTCCCACCAGCATTAACAGAGTTCCTGTTGCTCCACATCCTCACTGGCAATGGTTATTTTCAGGTTTTTATTTTTTCTTTAGCCATTCTGAGAGGTTATGTCACTGTGATCTTAATTTGCATTTTCCTAATGACATGATGTTGAGCGTCTTTTCATTTGCTTTTTGCCATACATATTTTAATCTAGTTGCTTATTTTATTATTGAGTTTTAAGAGTTCCTTATATATTATGGATAAAAGCTCTTTCTCAGATACATATTTGCAAATATTTCCTCCTAGTACGTAGCCTGTCTTTTCATCCTTTTAACAGGGTCTTTAGCAAAGCAAAAGTTTTTAATTTCGATTAAGTCTAACCTCTCAGTTTTTCCTTTCACAGATCGTGCTTTTGGTGTTTCATCTACAAACTCCACCAAAGGAGAAAATCAGAGAGCGTAGCACTGTCAGGAAGCTACATGACACGGAACAGTGAGCAACACAGGCCGGGCGGGGAGGGCGGGCACCTCCAAGACCAGCAGGGTGCAACTCCGTCTGAAGCACCGTGTCAGACACGTGCTCTCCTAACGGGTGTCTTGGCAAACAAGGCAGAGGAGGAGCCACCACGCAGCGATGAACCACTGCTCTCACCTCCACGACGTCCTCCACGCCGAGCTGCACGTCAAACGCCAGCTCTATGTCGTGCTCCGGCAGGACAGGGGCCCCTGTGGTCGGGCTCCACCCCAAACCACAGAGGGCTCCAGTGTAACACTTTCCCTCTCGATCAACCCTAAATGAAAAGTTTGGAGAAAAGTTAATACTTCAAAATGGTTAAGCCACTGTTTTAATGTTAAAGGAACTGACCAATAAAAATGCCCAATAAAATCATTCTAAATTCTAGGACAGCAACTAATTTCATTTTTGCATTTTCTCTTCCAGTTTTATTAGAAATAATAGAGAGAGAGAGAGAGAGAGAGAGTGTGTGTGTGTGTGTGTGTGTGTGTGTGTATAGTTGTAAAGACAGTAAGTTAAGTATTTTTACTAATCCATTATTTAAGTTTCTAATTCTTACTGCAGTACATGAGACAACATAAAGAGTATTTTATCACAACTAGTTTTCCCCTACCTTTGAACTCCTTCTATGAGTTACAGGCTTATTAGGGTGATGCACGTGTTTACGACCTGGGAAAGAAGTCTGGCACTTAGGAAAAGCTTACAAGACTTTGTGCTCCGCCTCTCACCCTAGAACAACTACACCCACTAATGATACAAAGCCCACAGCTTCCCTCCAACCACCCTGAGTCCTGTCTTCTCCATTTCTCAGGTTTCCCATATCTGTTGGCCCCTCCACCTCTGTGACCACCAGCCTCATCCAAACCACCGTCGTTTCCCGCCTGGACTTGCGCAATAGCTCCCTGACGGATGTCCCACACCTGCTCCTGCTTCTCCCCATGCGTTCTGCACAACAGCAGACAGTGCTGGCTTTTCAAAACCTGCCCAGTAGGCTTCCGTCCTTGCTTCAGGGCTCCCGGCGGCTTCTGCTGCATTCTCAGCGACATGATGAGCCACCGGCCTGGCCGGGCTCTGCTGGGCTCCACCGCCCTCACCCCCAGGCCTCTCTCCAGCCTAAGGAGCTCAGCTCCTCCAGCAGAAGCCCCCTCTCCCCCACCACGTCCCCCAGAGCCCTTGACTCACGAGGCCCTTCTCATGTCCCAGGCATCAGTGTAAGTCTCAGGGTCAACAGAGAAATACAAAGTGAATGAACATTCATACTGAACACATTTTACACAGTCGGGTAGTTTTCTTTGACTCCTAATCAACTCAGACCTTTCCCATCATCTAGGTCAATAAAATGTTGACGAAAATACTCTGGACAAAAACAGTTTCCTTCTTAGTCCTAAACACATGAACTCATCCTTTTTTCACATTAATGACGATAAAAGAGAATCTCACTCTAAGAAGAGACTCAGAATTCAGACTTACAAATCAGGTGCTGAGTATTTGCTTTACAGAACAGTCACCAAAATGCTTCTTTAAATAGTAAGCTCCCCTACGTTATTTTTAACGAGTATACTTTATTATTCCAATTTATATAAAAACTTTCCAAAACAGAAGTAATAACCAGAGGTCACCAAGATGAAGAACAAGAGCGACCCCCCACAGCAATGAGACGCCGCGTCGCGTTGCCCGCGTCGCCGTCGCCCCCGCCGCACTGACAGCCGCCGAGACGCCCCTGGCTGCCCACATGTGGCAACACCGGCCCTGCAGCAAGGACCGTCCTGAAAGCCTCAGCCTTGACCTGACCCAATCCAACCTGGGGCTGCCATTCTCTGCTCAGCTGCTCAGAGTCTGAACTCAGTAAAGCAACCACAGCACTAGGCTTAATTCTCTTCGAGGAATCCTACGTACCGATGTGAACCTGAGAGTCACTGAGAACGTGGATTTTTACCTCCTTTATAAAGCATATTTATGACTGCAACACTCATGGCTGGAACAAAAGCAAGCACACTCCACACAGTGTGCAGCCAAGGGCAGACGGCCACGCTGAAACAGCGCGCAGGGGAGCTGCAGCTGGCACAAGCTGACGGCTGCGACGCTCAGGAGGACTCACCGCTCCAGAAAATGATGTTTAAAGTTGTTAAAGCAAAACGGGAGCCTCTCCTGCAAGCTAATATTCCAGAACTCTTCACACAAGCCACATGAGGAAACACACTTCCTCAGAAGTTAAATGGTAGTCAGTCTGAAACTCGCATGTGAAGGAAGCACTGTTCAATGCTTTGTAGCCAATGTGCACGGCGCTCACGTGCCAAGCGTGAGAAGTCTAACGAGGCTCCCCGCCTGCCCAGGCCGCCCTGGCGACGCTCCGACGCCCGCGCTAGCCCTGGGCGCCGGCCCCTGTGGTCACCACGCAGACACCTCTCCCTGCACCCCTCGACCACCAGCGACCTCGGAGGTGCACGCCTGGCCCCCGCTGCCACCGCCTTCCTCCTGAACCACCTTGGCCGTCGGACTGCCGCCCACCGGGACAGGACGGCCACAGCACCAGAGACGGGCTGACACCACCGATGCGGTGGCCAGCAGCCAGGTCCAGCGGGGCGCCCGGGCAGCAGCAGGGAGGCCACGGCTCAAAGGACACCCCTTTCTGCGAGCACACCCAGGACACTGACAGGCCCCAGGCCCGGTCCACACTGGGGAGCCACAGGAGGCCACACGCCCAGATCAAATGCCTCTCTCATCTACTCATCTCAAAAATGGTAGCTCCTGATTCCACAGGAGCGACAAAACTCACACAACTAACCAGACGCAGAGTATGGATGAAAACCCACCCCCAGGCCCTGTCTGCCTTTCCTGATGATCCCCGCGCTGGGCCTGAGGACTCAGAGAAACTACTCTCATGGACGTTGTCATATAAACTGTCCCGTTTTGGCTCATTCAAACTAAATGAGACAGAATGAATACAAAGTATCAGTTATGTGCAAAGCACTGCGTACTGTTGATATAAGCCTATTAAACTTACTTTTTTCTAGAAAGATACTATTTTAAATTTAAGTATTTCTTGAGTGTCTACCACCTAACCACCTGCACTTTGGAGATTTAAAAATAATATACTGTATTAGTCACAACCTCAAGAAGCTTATATTTAAAAGAAAAGCACCGAAGCAGGAGTTCGGTCCAGCTGGAGACGAGAAGGCCGTCAGAGCAGCCAGAGGGGAAAGCGCAGGTTTACGCCCTCCATCCTCCAGGTCTCACCCTCCACGAGGAGAGGGGGCCACAGCGGAGGACGGGGTGAGCACCCCACACCCCTCCTGTGCACAGAGGCCTCACTCAGTACGGCCAAGGTCACTTCCGTCTTGCCCACCAGGACGTGGGCTCCTAACGGCCGCACGTGACCTCCTTCCCTGCCCCGACCCCCATGCCAAAGCCCATCAGGCCTTCGGCCGCAGTGAGTGCTCTGCACACCCTGCTGCTGAGATCAGAGCCCTGCGGAGCCGTGGCCTCCAAGGCAGGCGCTCCCGGAGCTCACGCTGCCACGCGGCCCTCCCCACCAAGGTGTCTGGAGGCCCCTGGCGTGAGATCCTGGCGCCAAGGGGAGCTGCCAACGCTTGCAGTTTGTCTTCCCACCTCACGGCCACCACCGTAAAGTGCACTCACATCTATGGCCCACTGACCATGGGGTGTCCATCACCACGTGCTGACCCTGAGCCTTAATTCTGCCTCCAGTTTCACCGCTCCTGCCCCACTTTAACTCACACTCCCAAGAGAACCCTGGTAAGCTCTCTGAGCCTCTTTCTAAGTCCAAGTGCAGCTCTGGGAAGGAAGTAAAGCCTCCTGGAGGCACACGAAGCACAGGAAAGGGCCAGCAGCTGATGCAGTGGACGCCGCGGGCACTTCCCCTCCAAGGTCGGGGGGCGCCGAGTCCTCCCCCACCGAGCGGGTGAGCACGCCATACCTTAGCTCCATCACTGGCGTGAACAGCATGCTGAGGAGGGCCAGGAGGCCGGGGATGTGCGGCATCAGGGAGGTCTCCCTCAGCAGCATCGTGGACCCTGTCACATAGGCACCAGGAGAGCAGCGTCAGGGGCGCGACATCCCCACCTGGCCAGCACCGCCCCCCTCAGGCAGCCCTTCCCGCATGGACATGTCCCCCAAGATGCCAGGTAGCACAGCGCTCCCCGGTGCAGCCGCAGCGCCCTGAGAGGGACCCTGTGCCTCGGCTCGCGGTCTGGCCCCTCGCCCGCTGGGACGGGCTCTGTTGGGTTACTCGTCTCCCTTTCTTCCCCTAGGCCATCGGGTCTGTCCCAGGACCAGGAACTTGGGCCCGTGTCCTCCGCAGGCAAGCACGACGAACGAGCGCGTGGCCAAGGCACCACTTTACGCGTCCCTGCACGCCAGGACCGGGGGCAGTGCCCATCCCTCAAGCCTGCGTCGCCACACAGTTGGGAAACGGTCTATAACACAGCATGCACACGTACAGTGGCTCTCTGATCCCAGGACAAACTGCTCCCATGCCTGGGGCCCCGGGAGGAGGAGCAGAGCCAAGGCCAGGAGCAGGCGGCCTCCACTCACCCGTGGCGTTGACCGACAGGGAGGCTGCGACCAGCACTCTCTGGTGTTCTTCAGGGCTGTCGCTGACGACGACAGAGTTGATGCTCTCCTTCTCGATCCACACACACCTGAGAGGAGGTTGTGGGGAGGCAGCGGGTCGCCCACCGACCAGGCAGTGCATGTGCCAGACCCACAGGCGGCCAAGTACGCAACCACAGGTGCCACCCGCACTGTCCCGGGCCCCTACCCTGCAGGGCCGCCGCCTACCCCCGGCCAGGCTATCCAGGTCCGTCCAGAGGAATCGCGGCTTGGCCCACCCCCCCTCCTCTCCCACACTCCCAGAGGCCCAGGCTCGGGCACCCGCCGCTCTGGCTCTTCCCTGCCATCCACTCCCGCCACCCCCGCTTCAGCACCAGCCTGATGATTCCACACCCGGAGCTCCTGCCACGGACTCAGCACAGCCCATGCCGCCCCAATGGACTACAGCAGTGACTGGCCTCAGAGGAACACTCCCACCCAGAGAGCCTTCTGCTCCAAATCCAATGCATTCTCCAGGCTGGGGCTCTGCAAACTTAAAAGTGCATGTGGACCACCCACAGCTCTCTTCCAAAGGTGGGTGGGGCCTGGCCCCCGCACTCCTGACCAGCTCAGGACGCCCACGCCGCCGGTCCTGGAGGCGACTCTGAGAAGCCAGGTTTCCCCTCGCAGCCCGAGTGATCATTTCAAAACACACACAATTAGGCTTCCCGCCTGTCTGAGGATGGAGTCCAGTGCATCTCAGGAGGACGTGGCTTGTAGGCTCCCCCTGCAGTGCCCCTCCCCACCGAGTCTCCACCCCTGCACGACTCAAGAGGAGCGGACTCTTAAAGCAAGGCCTGCACGCCTGCTGCTGGAACCACCACCCCCCCAAGCCTTCCCGGCACCGCCGGACACCTGTGCCAGCTCGAACTCCTCTGCGTGCCTCAGGCCTCACATTTCTCTGAAAACCTCGAGGGCCTCCCAAGAGTGGTGAGGGGCTGCCCTTGGACACCTTCAGGGTGCCCTGCGGCCCGGTCCAGACCCTCATCAACTGCTCTTGGAATAGCTGGTTTTCTTTTCTGAACCACTGCCCACTGGACCCGTAACCTGGGGAGGACACCAGCTGTGTTTTGTTCTCCACTGTTCTCCCCAAACTGTTCCCAGGACACAGCAGGCACTCACAGATTTCCTAAATGAGTAACAATTCTAAAAGGAACAGGAAAAATGAGGGCTCAACACGTCCTACACAAAATGGCTTTCAGGTAAGGAAGAAAGGCAATCTCAGATCTGGAGCTAATGGAGAAGTTGGAAGGAGTCAGAAAAAGTAACACGTTTCTACAGGTTAGAGATAAAGAAGATTGATTTCTAATGAGCTCTGTAAATAGAAAAGCAGAGAAAAAAATTTTTCACAGGAAACAAGTAATGATCATACCTGAACTTGGATATTCTGGTCAGACTATGACACTTCAGTTCATAAGGGTTAAACGGCCCATGAAGTATCGCCTGTACACATAAATACACAGAATGTTACCAATAAGTGAAATATCATTTAACACACATTTTAAAAATCCAAAAGTCAGCTCATGGTTTAAAAAGGAAAAAGCTTCACCTCAGTCATAACATCTGTAAGATTCAGAGGGGGAAACGCCTTAAAGAAGGTTATTTTCTGGGATGCAACAGACCTCTTCAACGGTTTCACTAACATTCCTCAAAATACATACTTAACAAGGCCTTTGGTCACAGAAGGAAACCGTGCCCAGTGCTTTAGAAAAGCTGCTGCCTTCTCACTGCAGCACGTCAGCCCAGCGAAATCAGCAGGCCTAAGACAGCACAGCAAGAGGCGGGGCAGCAACAGCAATGTCCCCGGGGAGGGGACATTCCAGCCAGCCCTCTCCTCCAAACAGCGCAGGCAGCCCCGCCTCCAGCGCCGCTGCGGGAGGGGCCGGAGCACCCCCACGGGCTGAGCTGAGCACTGACACTGCTTCCCAAACCCCACACTGCGCTGCCTTCCATCTGATAAACAATCACTGGCCGCCTCTGGAAAGGCTGGTTTAAAAGAAGAACTAGTCAAAGCATTTCTCTACACTAGACCCTGGGTTTTTCTCTTATCAATACAGGCTCCATTGTGAGAAAAGCAACAGCGTTAACCCCCAGGAGATACAGAAACACCGTGTATGACCAGTGATGGCTCAGCTTATAAACGTAGCACAATTACACGTTTTTAAGTTCTAAAACGACTCCTGAATTACCTTGCAGTTCGGGTGACCCAGTTTGTTGGAAGAAAAGCTCTCTAACAGAACCCGGAGCAGATACTTTTCATCATCTTTTACCGGGGATGGCACAGACCTGTCTGTCACGCTGTCTACTGATTTGGAAAAGAGACCCTTGAGAACTTCATGGTTTTGCTGAACAAAATAAGAAAAGTTCATTTTGCTGAAAGAAAAAACTGTATTAAGAGCACTTCATTTCAAACTACTCAAAGTATTTCGCAGGCATAACCTTATTCTTGGGTGAGCTTTAGGTCATTAAGGTGTCAAAAGACAATTTTATCAAGTACATTAAGAACATTTTAAAACCTAAACAAAAAAAGTAAGACAGGATTCATTGAAGGCTCAATTCATTAGTCTTTTTACCTTTCAGCCATCAGAGAACTGTGACAAAAACAATTTTTTCGTATATAAAACTTCAGTTTCACACTGGGAATATTACCAGGGTCCCCAGAAGTGTTCTCCAACATGGAAACACAAACCCAGCCAGCTCTCTAGGGACGTTTTTTCTGCCTGCCTGTCCCTTCCCCAACTCAGCCCCAACTCCTCTGCAGAAATTACAGAAGGAAAACTGTCTTCAACATAAGCCTCAAAGTGGCATCTCTGAAAACTTCAGATCAAGAAAAATAGCTTCAGAACTGACTTTGGAAGAAACAGTTGAACATAGTGAAATGTCTGAAATACATGAAACATTTTATTAATTATTTCATTAGGGAGATAAATCTTGGAATCCATTAAAAAAAACCCTCCAACAGAGAACGTTTTCACATCTAATTTTCATTCCAAGAAGAAAGACAACAGATAACAGCTTCAGAATAGAAAACCAACAACAAAAAAAACACCCAGCCAGGTAATCTGGTCTCAAAGAAACCTAATGTTTAAAATGGTACTGATGGTAACACACGGTTACCAGACACTGCGTTCATCCTCCGGCTCTCTGCACCCCCTCACACACGCTCCAACAGGGCGAAGTGCGTACCTTGGACGCATAGGGCTCCTCGGCCAGCTCGGCGTGGCCCTCAGTGACCAGGACGTCTCGGATGTTGACGGCATCCTGGACCCCCGAGCAGCGGTACACGTCCACATGCAGGACGCTGTGCACAACAGAGAAGACCTTCACCAGGAGGGCGCAGCCGCTGACCAGGGAGGCAAACCGCTGGCTGGCCCCGCTGCTCCAGGGCTCACCACACACCAGAGACCTTGCGGATGGGCGCATTTTGCAAATCTTAAATTCCAGGGCCTACGGGACAGAAGCGCACGGCTGAGCCAGTCCTGTAAACGAGTGGAATGCTCAGCCACACGCCACTGACAAGTGCCCCTGGCCCAGGTGTCTTCACCACTGATCTCATAAATGTCCTACCAAAAACAATTTGGGGGTTAGGGAAGACTTTATAGGTAAAAAAACTCAGTTTTGCTTTTCAACATCAACAAAACAACTTCTACACCTCTCCACACTGGCAGAAGGTGCATGTGTGAGCGTCTCCAGCCCGCCTTAACTGTCTGCTTTCAACATAAACCTTAGACACAGCATTAGAAAATACCACTGAATTAAAACAACTACTTTTTACTAAGTTTAAAACCCTCTATATATTTAAACTCATTACAAAAGAAGTATTGGAAAAAAAAAAAAAACCTACAGCAGTGTTTTTGGAAAAAAGCAGAAACCAAACCTGGCGAGTGTGACAGAGCGAGTCCTCCCTGCCGGCGGCCTCAGCCTGAGCTGAGGGCGAGGCTGCGGGCCACACGGCCGTGGCCACCCCCCCACCCCACCCCCACCTCCCTGCTCACACCCCGGGAGCCGCTCCATCTCACCTGAAACGGCAGCTCCAGAAACTGACAGGGCATCTCCATCAGGAGATGCAGAGCGACGTGAGCCCGGTTGCCGTAGTCCACGAAGAAGACCTGGAAGAGGAGGGCGCACACCCCACAGCCCCGTCAGCCCCGCTGCGGCGCCACCACCACGGGATTCGCAGCGACTGGGGCTTAAGTCCTCCCGTCACTCAGAGAAACAACTTTCCCACCAGACTATGTTTAATTCCCATTTAAAATCAGAAAAGGCTTCCAGCCAACTGCTGTAGGTTTCTCTCATTTCCCTTTGACTGATTTGTGACAGAAGAACATACCTCAGCGGAATCTCCAGAAACATAAAGGATCTGCGCTCTGAAGTAGCTTTCTTTATCAAAATCAGCGAAAGGAGCCAGACAGACCAAGTCCGGGTGCGGGTGGACGGCCAAGGGCAGCAACTTCAGGCGGTTTATTTCAGCAGTGAGCTTCTTGAGAATCTCGGAGTTTTTTTCGTCAATCCTATATCCCCAAAAGTGCCCCACTTCAACCACCTAAAAAGGAGGAGGAGGAGCACAGGTGAAACCTAGAAAGCTCAACTGCAGGGCTGACGTCCAGCTACCGCACTCGCAACTCCAGTCCTGGGAACCTAAGTGTTCTACAGGCTTCTAGGAGGTGCCCACTAGGAAGAAAGGGGTTTCTGGCTCAGGTGAGGCGAGGAAGTGTGTACTACATCCCCTCCTGGAGGTGCAAGACTCGCTCACACACACAAGCACTGAAGGCTCTGAGGGGCGTGTAAGAAAGAACTGCTCTGTCTCCGAGCAGCCCCACGGGCTGGCAGGCGCCCTCCAGGGTGGCGAGGGCTGGGTGTGAACGCACAGCCCAGGGGACGAGCAGCGGAGGAACGGGAGAGAGGACGTTCCATCCAAAAGGACCCCGCTGGGGAGCGCCCCGCCCCGCGGCCACGGGACGGCAAGAGCCCACCCCACCAGCATCCGGCAATCGCCTGGAATCCAGGTTTCTCCATGAAGTCTCCCAACAAAGGGCAGCCACGGGCTCACCAGGAGACGCGATGCATTTTAACTGGGATTTTACTATGAATAAGCAGAAACCATACCTGACAGACAGCAGCGCCAGGGCTAGCTTTGTTGTTATACTTTGAACTACACAAATATCATGAGGCCAATTAAGATTTTCACACCTATCTTGTCACTTAAACTGATTTTTTTAGCAGTTTAAACGTACTAACATTTTAAAGATTAAACTTTGATTCTAGAATACGCATCTGTCCTTCATTTTGTGTTACAGCCACAATTCCGTTTAACAAATACTGCAATTCAAGCTCACCAGGTGCGAACAACCCGGGTCTGACCTGCCAGGGCGCCCTTACAGGGACGCTTTCCAACAGTGAGCCCGGCCCGTGGGTGTTCGAATCCAAGGGCACAGAGGGACCACAGAGCGGGCCAACTCTAAGCCATCCAGGAATTCACCCCCACGCTGCTCAAGGGTCAAGTGCAGACGGTGCCGCACTCAGGCTGCATGTGTCCACAGTCCAGTATGTCACGTGCACAGCGTGCCAGGCCTGCATTAAGAAGACAGAGAAGCTCCAGTGACTGGGTCCCACCATTCTCACCTCTGTGACATCGATTGTTAAAAGGAGATCTGTGACCATCTGGGATCCGTCCAGTGTGTTGAAGGAGACTTGCATGGGATCTACCGTCTGCTTCTGGAAGTCCACATTCACCCTATTAATACAGTTTTTTAAAAAAGCAATCGAGTGTTACAAAGAAAACATGTTTACACATGCAGTTACTGCCTGAACTATTCCACTGTTCCTACAAGAAAAGAACATTTTAATAAAATACCTAACGCCAGAGATGTCAAATTTGATTTTGTCTCAAATGTGAGTTTCTGCAGCTTCCTGAGCCCCCCGGGGGTGGGCTGCACCCAGCAGTTACCTACCATCCTTCAGGAATATATTCTAAAGGTCCAGACTCTGATGAAATATCTTCCAAGGATGTAAATTCTGAATCTGGGGCCTGCAGTGTCTCCTAGCTTGTGGTGTCGAGGTGAGTGACTCTGAACTTCAGAAAGCCACAAGAGTCCACGCCCGTGGAATGTTGTTAGAAGACACACACAAGATTTTCTAATGAACCCAAGAAATACCATTTCTCCCTTAAAGCAATAATATAGTAGATGCTTAAATTTTGGGAGATGAAACATAAATTTGACAAAAATTTATTTCCTCGTAACTTTATTCTTAAATGAAGAGGAGGAATTATAAGAAATGCTGGTCCACCTCTCCTCCTCATCTTCAGATCCACTTGTTAAATAGGAGTGACTGAGGCAAAACCACCCAGCAGGGCAGGTCTACTCTGTGTTACAGCCTGAACCCACGGAACTCTCCAGCTCTCCGAAGCAGAACATCCCACGCTGGATGAAACTGAATGAACCTCCTTCCCTTCCTCACCAATGCCTCAAGCTCCTGTCACCTTCCTCATAGGGTTAAAAAGGCTGCAAACCAGAAATGGTACTTGAGAATTCCCGCAGACAGTACTGTGAGAACACACTATAACACAGAATGCTGACTTTAATTTGGTCCCAGAGGAGAAACCTGCAAGCGAGGTTCCAGGTCCCATGTCCATGGCAGCTGCCCAGCAGGGAGGCCACTGCTCTGGGCAGCTCTCCCTCCTGCACCAAGCAGGTGAAGGGAGAGACCCTGCCCAACAAGGAAGGGAGGCTCGGGAGGGAAGCATCTCCACTCTGCCCCACTGTCGGCTCTGCTAAGGACAAGAAATATTCCACTTTGCTTAAAAAGAGAAAACAGTGTATACAGCTACCAAACTCCATCAGAGCGCGCATCTGAAACACGTGCAGCTTACTGTGCAGGAGCCACACCACGATAAAGGTGCTTAAAAAGAGAGAAAATTAACAAATATAAGGAGGAAAAAGAAAACTACATTACGTTTAATCCCTGTGGTCTAAACTGAAAATTACATAAACGACTCCACTCAGTCCTCCAAAGAGCCTTGCACAGCAGGCATCACATCTATTATAAACAGGTGAAACCACTGAGGTTCAGAGAGGTCAAGCAATGTGCCCCAGCACACACAGCCAGAAGATGATGACCCCAGGATCTGAAGCAGCGCTGCCCAGGTACAGCGCCAGCGCTTCCAGTGTGAGCTTGAGCAAGGGAGAACAGCTGTTTAGAAATAATATTTGAAAATGTGAGAGCAGGCAGACAGGTCATGCCCGCCTCCCGTCTGAAAATACCTTGTGTTCCTGAGCTTTGACACCGCCCCTCCGAGCACCTTCCCTTCAATGTCCTCTGCAGAGTGAACGCTGAGTTCAAGGGAGACTTTGAGCTGAGACATCTTAATTGCCATGTACACCGCGAGGAGAGTTTTAAACCTCTCTGTCGGATTCCGTGAAAACTCCACGAAGGCTCTGCTCCACAAATACAAATGAAAAAAACAAATTTGTCAGGTGTCTGTAAAAAAAGAACTAAGTGCATGTTAGTTTCTCTCAAGACTAGACAGAGATTTTCAGTTACACGTCTCCTCAGAACACCAGCAACGCTTCATTCTGCAGTTAATCAAAAAGTATTCACTTAAGAGGAAATTATTCACTTAAGAGAAACACAAATTACAATGCCGTATCATTAAAGTAAAACCAAGGATCACCCGTATGTATTATGCAGCATCTAATGCAGAATAGAGACTGAGTTCAAATGGAATTTTCAGCTAAGAAACCTGAATCCTCATAATTAGAATACAGTGAGAGATTTGGGAGTTTGTTTTTTTGTAAAGATGCAGACAGAGACACCCACACGACTGAGGAGTTCAGTTACCTCCCCGCCCTCCCTCCAAGAACATCCAGTCTACTACCCAGTGATGCTGATGAGCACCCACCCTTACCATCCCTCCCACATCCCAGGGTCCTACCCCAGCCCCTCTCTGAGGGGAGAATCAAGGACGCATAAGGGTGCCTGCCAGGCATTTCCTGGTATCAAGGAAAAAAGCTTCAAGTTTGCATTTATTTATATGTGAAGGTCAAAACCTCCTGGGTCAAAACATCATACTGACAGACTCACGCCCCTCCCGCTGCTGTCGTGGGACTGTGCCAACCTGACAGACCTGGAAGGGCCCCGAGCTGTGAAGAGCATCAAGTGTGGCCCCAGCGTGAGGGTGGAGTGGCGGTTCAGCCCGTGCCCTGCCCGGCCTGCCCTCTCGGCCCCTGGCCTCCCCTCCTCTGTCCACTGCACGGTCCCAGCCCACCTCCCTCTCAGCCTCCTCCCCCGTACCACAGGAGCCACCACACGCGCTCTCCTCCTGGCCTCCACTTCATTCACTCCCTTCCATTTCTATCCTCTTTCTCCAGGCGGCTTCCAAGTCTCTCTCAGAAGTAATTCCTTTTAAACCCTAGACCTCATTTCCAAGACTCTCATCTTTCCTGAGTATTTCCAACTCAACATGTGGCGGGAGCCAAGCCCGTGACAGCCCCCCACCCCGTGCAGCCCCCTCATCAGTGTGAGGCCAGGCCCTGACCCTCTGCTCTGCTCCCTCCATCCCCACCCCCAGCCCCGCAGCCAGATCACCACCCCCCCACCCCACCCCCGCCACCTCCGGGCACTGCAAACGCCCACCCAGCTCACGCTCGCATCTCACTCCCTCTGGCTGGACGGCTGCTGAGTGGACTGACTCTGATTTCCTCTCCTCGTCCTCATTTCCTAAGTTCCACAAGACACAGTTCAGACTGGAACCCTCAGGGGTCTCAACTGCCCATCTAGTCATGTCCATACCAGTCAGCTGGCCACAGACACCATCCAGAAGACAGCGCCTGGGGGGGGGTGCTCAGTGGAGGAGTGCTTAATGTACCGGAGGTCCTGGGTTCAGTCCCCAACACCCCCATTAAAATAAATAAACAAAAGCCTAACCACCTCAACCTCCGCCCCCCCCCCAAAAAAAGGGACCACGTCTGACCTCCCCCTGTTCAGACTCGACCTGACACAAAACCAGCTCCAGGCAAAGCGGCTTCTGGCTCCTGCCCATGCCCTGCACTTCCCCAAACCACAGCTCTGCACTCCTGGCTCCTGCCTGAGCCCAAGCCAACCCTGCCTGCCCCGCCCGCTCGCCTGCGGCCTCCTCCTCTCCAAAGCCCACCCAAACATCTCCCGAGAGGCACCAAGTGAGCACTTCTGCTCCTACTCTGAGCCTCAGCTAGGTCTTCCGAACACCCGGGCCTCTCCCACGACCCTTCACGACAGGCACCCCCCCGCCAACTCACTGAACCGAAAACTTCCAGACGTCCACACAGGAGCCCTGCTCCGGGGCCCTTCACCTCACACGGGCGCTGCTCTCAGCAGGCCCTGCTTGGTGCCAAGAGGGGCAGGCTTTACTCTTTCAACCACTATTTTATGTCATTTTTGCCTTTAAAATTTGACACACAGGAACTGTTACACCCAGAGGAACACTGTTACACCCTCAAGTGATTGGCATGACATTGGTATTGTGACCATACATCAGAAATCTATGAGGAATCATAGACTTAAAACATCTACAGAGAGAGCCCTGGCGCACACAGACTCCAAGCCTGCAGTGAAGACCAAGGCCAGGGGCTGCCAGGGGCTGCCAGGGGCGAGAGGCCAGATGCTGCCCACCCAGACCAGCCGGGGGAGCAGCCCCATGCCTGCAGCCGGGGCCCCGCACACTCCGGCAGGACCACAGCTGCGAGCCCAGTTTCAAATAGGCAACGTCACACACGTGACCAGGAGTCTGACTGCTGTAACTTGTGGTAGATTATCTGAGCAAACTCGAGACACTGTACGTTTAGTTAAACCTGCAGCAGATGAAAGTACTGAGAAAGGTTCTAATTAGGGTTGTGAATTTGCCACATGAGGCATTCACACACTTACAGAGAAAACCAATACATTAGTCATAGGAACGGAGCTTAAACTGTCTGAAGCAATTAGCCCAAATTTTAGGAGTGAGTATGTTTAACTTGAGTTATTAGACATTAATCAAAGAAAAACTAAGTTTCCTATGTGCTAAATTTACACAGCTTTGTATGTTAAATAAAATTTATAGAACACCAGAAAAATATTTCTAAAAACTTAAAAATCAATTTTAAAACTGTAAACAGCCTTTTCTGTGCACAAACATTCCTTCTTGGAGGTGAAAACTCAAAGCGATTCTCCAAAACACACCGCCCGTCCTCACCTGCCATTAAAATAAGGTCAGGTGTAACTGCAGTTTTTGTCTTCCAAAAATATTCAGACCTCGGAAGTTCTAAGTAACTCTAGGCGGATAAGCTCTCCTGTGGGCACCAGTGACCTGGGGGTAACTCGCTGTGAGACCGGGGACAGACGCACCAGGGACAGCCGCTCTCAGCACCTCGGCGCGCTGCTCAGCCTTCTGGGCATCAGGCCGCTGGCCACACAGCTTAGAACCTGGAGGAGGTCACTTGGTTGCAAGACAAGATAAACTGCTACTGACAACAAGAGAAAGCAGAGCTCCACTGCAAGCATGCCTGCAGCGGCCCTCGGGAAGACCCATGTCCACACGCGCTCACTTTACACAACTGGGCCCATAAACGCGAGGCCCTCACGGTTCTTTCCCGACTGCAGCAGACAGCTAAAGCACGCTACTTACTTCGCGCCATCAAACACGATGGATTTGACTTGGCCGCACTGTCTGAAGAGAGACTGCAGTTGTTTGTAGTAGAGAAACCCATAGGGAGGGATGTGCTTCAGCTGCAAGACACAACAGGGCCTCGGTGAGAGCAGGCGAAGGGCTGGCAGGACAGCTGCTGCGTCCACACAGAGCACGCTGCCTCTCACCATCAGAGGCAGGCTCTAGGGCACCGTGTGTAATGACTGATGACGTTTAGATTATAAGTGAGTTTAATGATAAACACATGTCAAATACTGGCTAATTCTTCCTGTTAAAATAGTTCAAAAGTCCAAAAGAAAAATGAAGACCTGTTTTTTTAACCTAAAAATCATCAAGCTGACTAAACACATCTTTTTAAAACATAATTGTTTCTACACAAACAGTAACGGGAACTTAAACTTTCAAGGAAAATACACCACTAGTCAGAGGAGGCAGAATTTCCTCACGCCCAGAGCCAGAGGTAAACTCACACCCCACCTGCCCAGCCGGGGCTGCCCATCTCCGCCGCCCGACGTGCTTCCTCCCCACGGCAGGGAGGCTCGCGCTCCGAGCTCTGGCTCCAGCACGAAACCTGGAGTGCCTGCCCCTGGGACCAGGTCCTACTTATCCCAGGGCCCACACAACTCCAGGAGAGGCAGCGGGTGGACGAAAAACAAGAGCTGTGGACTCAGGCCTGCGTTCAAATCCTGCTTGTCAAGTTTCCTGAGGCAGGTGATGGATGCCCCAGGACTCCCCAGCTGCGTCATCAGCTAAGGATGAAGACAGATCCCCACTCAGAGTCAGCGTGACGCTCAGAGAACAACGAGTCAAAGCCCTTAACAGAGGCCCTCTCAGACGGTAAGGCCAGCTCTGCCACACACACAGCAGGCATTCTTCTGGCCCCCGGGGGCACGGGGAGCAGCAGGCAGGCACAGCTCCGCAGAGGGGGAGTGTCCCGCGGGGCTCTTCCCCCAGCGCACAGGCCAGGGAGATCAGCCCCAGCGGGGAGAGGAAGCCCACCAGGAGGGCTGGGGCCCCATCATACCTCCTCAATAGCAACCAAAGGCTAATGACCACCTTTTAAATGAAAATCCCCTCCCTTGGTATAAACTGCAAGTTAGCTGCGAGCGCCCAGCGTGAGCTCCAGCTCCCGTCCAGTGCTCTGTCTGCAGTGCTCCGGGAATCCGTGACACCCGCCCTTTGAACTCCACCTCTTCAGTAACAGTAGCGATGGAAACACTAACAGGAATGAAAATGGAGCATTTACTGTACGCCAGGGACTCTGCTAAGTGCTCTGTGCCCTTTATTAGACGCAGGCCAAGAAGAGTCTGGTTCCCAAACGCTCCACTCCCGCTGTGTCCTGAGGCTGTTCTGTGCTCAGGTTCAAACAGAGGTCCACAGATGTTGGCCCAACAGTCAGCGCCTGTGACTGACCATCAGGTTCTCCCAGAGCATGTGCTAAAAGCACGGGCTACTGAACACTGCTGTCCAGGCCACACTCTCTAGCTCAGCTGTGCGGCAGGGGCCCTTCAGTCTGAATTCTGAAACAGACCCTCTCCAGGTGGTTCTGTTGGGCACGAATGGGGATTGGAGTGTAAACCACAGCAATGCTGCCAACCAAACTGTCTCCACTTGTGTGAAATGAAGCTGCTGGTTAACTAAACGTCCTTAAATTCATGGAGAAGTCTCTCAAATCCCTCACAATGGCACACGATCGATCAACACCAGGCTAATGAACACATAACATCTTAGGACTTTCTTTCACGACCAGGTCTGCAGAAAGGGAAGCAAGACTGGAAGCAGGAGGTGTGTGTGAAAGGCCGTAACACTCACTTCAGGGGAAGATCCACTCAGTACTCATACAAACAGAGACGAATGAAGAGAGAAAACGCTCCGCATCAGCCACGCTGGAGTGAAGCCCCTGCTAGAAACCGACAGCTCAGCCCCCCGCCCCCCGGGGAGGGCCCACCTACCACAACGGTGGTCTTTGGGTCTTTGCCCGCCAGCTCCCGCACTGCCATCTCTTCGTCAGGCTGCCCAAAAGTGAAGTAATTTGGATAAAAAGCACCTGCCAGCACAACCTGGAAGAGAAACTTATTTTCATGAAGCAACAGAATTATTTTATCATGCTGTCTCACAGACATCCTGATCTCATCCTAGGGTGACTGACATCTATAATGTAAAACATGAGTTTACACGACAAGAAAACTGGACCTTTAACCAGCCAAGCAGAAAGTCACAATGCTGTGGGTCTGCAGATTGCTTTGGGTAGTACGTCCATTTTGATAAAGTTGATTCTTCCAATCCAAGAGCACAAGACATCTTTCCATTTCTTTGTATCATCTTCAGTTTCCTTCATCAATGTTTTACAGGTTTCAGAGTATAGGTAACCTCCTTGGTTAAGCTGATTTCTAGGTATTTTGTTGTTTTTGATGCAATGGAAATGTTTATGCCAGTTACAAAACTGGGTTTTTGAAGGGAAAAAAAGTGAATGAAGGGCCACAAATGGCAAAATATCCTTTTTTATGGCTGAGTTGTGTTCCATGACAAATACATGCTGCCTCTTCTTTATCCATTCATCTGTTGACATGCACTTAGGATGTGTTCATATCTTGGCAATTCTAAAGAATGTTGCTTTTAACAGTGGAATGTGTGTATCTTTTTAAATTAATTTTTATTTTGTGGTTGGCTTTATTCCTTGATAACTATGTAAGTTTAAAAAGCTAAAGCTCTAAATGTTCTTAGAAACAATGAACAGTACATACATGTAAATTTTAAAAAATACGTGCAGTATATTGTGTGTATTTACATGCAATATATTGTGCATGTGCAGTCAAATTGTAGCAACTTTACCTAATAAAACAGAAAAATGAAAAAAAAAAGTCACAATGCTGGTTACTCCACCATATCAGAAACCCTTTCCACATGGTCTTTCTTCAAAGGAGCTTGAGCACTTCCCAGCCTGAGGCTGAGGCAACAGCTCAGAGCCCAAGACTAGTCTGCTTTTTCTACCTTCTCCCCGACGTACTTACTTTTATGGGTCAGGCACTTTCCCAAATGTTCAGATAAAATTCCAACTGGGATACTCAGATCTAGTGCAGCAGGCTTGTACCCAATACTCACTTCTAAGAAGCACTTTGCCAAGATCCCTTCTTCAATAAAAATAGACCATTTGAAACATACAGCCATGGAAGACTTCCCCAACCTTAACAACCTGACATCTAGGAAAACACTCCCTTTTCCAGCATCACCCAGTTTACAGTCTCTTCCTAGAACCGGCTCCACACGCCCCGGCCAGAGCACTGGCGCTTCCAGAGCGTGCTTCTCAGAACCCCGAAATCAGCAGCACTGGCCCCTTGTCTACTCTTCCCTCCACACAATCCCTAGAAGGTTACGTCCAAAAGCTAACTGATTATGGCCTCCAAAGGTAAAGCAATTTTTCAGTGTAAAAGAAGAATGACCTAATAATATTAAGAACATTTTTACTTAAAAGCTACATACAGCAGAAGACTCTCTCCCGGAGCAGTGATAAAGTCAGCACTCTTTTAGAAACACTGCTCCAGAGATTAGAGAAAGAAAACCTAAACTAAGCAAGACCAGAGTTTTTCCTGATTCCCAAACACAGTATGAACCTGTAACCTAAAACCTCCTTTGAGGCATGATCTGCATCAGAAAGGGGGAGTACGCACTTCCACCACCATGAGACCTAATGAGAAGAGCCGGGAGACGACGCCAGGGGCCCCAGCGCACCTGCAGGATGAAGCGCTGCTTATAGACATACTCTTGGTCCATGACAGGCCGCCGGGAATCAACATACATGTTGAACTGGGAGATTCTAGTCTTCAGTTCTTCGTACAACTCAGCAACCTACGAAAAACACATGGGAAGTGACATCTCCGAGGCCACACGCTGCTCAGAGCAGCGGCACGGCACGGGGAAACAGCGGGCCATCGGCCAGAGGCGGCGCCGCAGCCGTCAGCCGTCTCACTAAAGGCTGCTTAGTGAAGAACGGAGTGGACGCTCAGGACCCCAGCAGAAAACACCCGCACACAAAGCTGTGCACGCACGCGCGCGCACACACGAGACCACCGCACGTGCACAGCCATGTGCCTGCAGGCATCAGAAGAACAGGTGGCCACGACCCCAGCCTTGGCTTTCGGTCCTCTAAACACTTCCAGAACTTCTGCCATAAACGTACATGGCTTCTATGATTAAAAACAAAGTAACCAATGGCCAGTCACTCAACCGAAAAGTCCCACCTCGTTTCAATAAAACTCATCTCACACAGAACACATCAAACTTCAAATGCACACTCATAAGAGCACACAACTCCCAATACCTGTGAACTCACCACGAAATTATCTCAATAATTACAAAAAGGAAACTCCTAAAAGCCAGGACCTGCGAGGAGGGAGGAAGCCTAGGGACAGGGGAGGAAGGGCCAGGCCTGTCCACATGGCAGCCCGTGTGTGTCCATGCCACTGACATCCTCCGTGGGCCGTGGCACAGGCGACTTCTCTAATTAAAAACAACTTAAAATCATACCAGGCACCTTCTCTGACCCAGACACAGTAACACTTTTAAAATTAACAACAAGACAAGACATCTGAAAATATTTCTACCTGCAAACTCAAATCCTTCTAAAAAATCTTGAGTCGAGGAGGAAGACGACACTACCACAGCTGTGTTCCGAGCAGGAATAACACCAAGACCCTACATGTCAAACACCAAAGGGGTGTGGCCCCAGCTGTGCTCACAGGAAAACGCAAACCTTTAAATGCTGCTAACCAGAAAGACTGAAATATTAATAAATTAAATTCTCATCTCAGTAAGACTAAAAAAGTAAACCAAGAGACACAGAAGAACTAAATTAATGAAAAAAAGCAAAAAGCAATCAGCTGGAACACCCCCCATTTCTCCTCCACCCCCAGAGCACCTGCACAGCAAAGCTGGCACACCAAGCCCAGAGTCAGTTCTCTAAACACGCACAGCACACACTAAGCATCTTGCCAACCAACTCAGCAGGCCTGCGGTGCCCACAGCCCGGACGTTCCAAAGAAAGGTCTGGCTCCTGGCAGGTCACCTCCAGGCCCTTGGAACATCCTGCCTCATAAGAGTGTCTCTGTGTACCTGAGGCCCTGGCCACAACCAGCGGCAGGGAGGAGCAGTGTGACTTCTGCATGGTGGGGGCCTTGGCCAGCAGTGACCTCTGGCAGGGCTAACACTAAGGAGGTAACATAAGCCACAGGGCACCCCATGCCTATATACCCAACCTCCAGAAAACCCTGGACACCGAGGCGGGGGGAGCCTCCCTACAAGCAGTACTTGGTGCCTGGTGTTGCCTGGTGTCACCTGGTGCTGCCCGGGAGACCCCGCCTGGAGAGGACGCTGGCATGCAGTCTCCTCCGGCTCCTCCCCGCACACCCTTTACCCTGGCTGATTCTCATCTGTCTCCTTAGCTATAATAAGCCATAACCATGAATGGAACAGCTTTTCTGAATTCTGTGAGCTCTTCTAGTGAATCGCTGGACCCAAGGGTGGTCTCGGGGACCCCCAAACACACAAATCTAATCAGAATCAGAGGACACAACTACATAACATGCAAAATGAGAAAGAAGATGGTAACAATTTTGAAATGGTAAGAGTGTTACCTAAAACTACATGTAATTACATTATATAAAATATGTAATTATATGCAAGTATAAAAATGTTCATCAACTATTATATAAACATAGTAATTGTATTATTAATTATATACACATAAATTCTACTAAAGCTGGAAACAGAAAATGTATTTCTTAAAATACTCATTACTACCCTGTGTGTTACTGGTATCTGATAAACATTTGATAAGTCATCTTCATTTGCATTCATAGAATTCACAACTTACCTCTCTAATTCTCTTGATTTGAATGTAATTTAACCGTCCCCAGTCAAGTTCATCCTTTACATACACAAAAAGGTAATACTCAGTATTAATGTAAAACATTAAAGCTAATTCAGCTACCATAAAATGTGTATCTCAGCTAAAAATATATACCATAGAGAACATATACTACGAAGAAAAATAACACGACCGAGAGGCAGCGTTAGCGAGTGTAGTCACGTTAAGGATACGTCCAGACGACCAGACGCGGCAAATGTAAATACACTGCCATCAACAGCCGAAGAGCAGAGCCTGACTGCTCTCCCCCGCCCCCAAACCTGCCACAAAACGAAGGCTAACAGAATGAGCTGTTTAAGCCCATCATCTAAAGCCTGGCCGACAACCGCAGCAGAAAAGCTTCAGGTTCTCAGTTTTGAGAGAACACATCTGGGCGCGTGCCCACAGGCACCGGGGGCCGGCAGGGAAGGGGCCCGACGCCCCGGGCCGGCCTGCGGCAGAGGACAGGTTCCCAGGGGCCCCCGCCGTCCGGCCCCACCTCACGACACAGACAGACACAGCCCACCGACCTTTGGGTGCCGCAGCTCTCCTCGCTGTCTGCAAGCCTGCCAAGCCTGAAAATAAACGGCCCACGGGTTCACACACTTCACTGGCTAATTGAATTTTTTAAAAGTTCAATTTCAACACATTCTGACCACAGAAAATTTATGAATTTAATTTTTTTCACTCAACTTTCATAGTTCTGGACTGTCACCCCATCTACTTCTTCCAACACAGTTTATTTAATATTGGACATTAAAAGCCCTAACAGAGCTTCTGAGAGAAAGCTGCAGTAACAATCTCTGGTGGCTGCTCCGCAGCACAGAGAAAACTTACTTTAAATGCTTCAACAAGTGCGATACAGTCACTCTTACTGTTGCCAGAGAAATTCACTTTGTTCCTATAAACAGATAACAAAGAATGTCATTTGATACCATTAAAACAACAGTGGCTTTTAAAAACATGAATGTTAAATACCTATATCCATCCAGATGCTGCCTAAAAGGCATTGCAAAAAAATTCTTCAACGAAAGAGATGCCGCTAACAAGAGAAAAGACACAGAACGTCAGACGGCAGCGGGGCGCTGCACACCCCGCCTCCAGCTCTCTGCCCCCCACTCACCTATGATAAGACACTCGTCCAGGCACCCAAACACGTGTCCGAGGACGATGAGTTTCCCGAGCTGCTGGCTGACAGGAAGCTGGGCTAACACTCTTCCTAAGAAGGTCAGTTCACCGTCATGGGGGTTCTCATCCTCTCTCTGCCCGCTCACTGCAAGCGCTCCAACCTTTATAGAATCAGTTAGTGCCATCAGCAAGCATCAATTCACTCTTTCTCCTTCAGGCAGGGAGTTTAAAACAGGAAATGAAGACCAAATTTTGGTGAATCAGGTTCTAAAAGACATCTAAGTCAATGTCAGAAAGACTGATACTACCAAAAAGGTTTTAAATTTGTCTTTTGGAAGTTAGAGCACATTGTTTTTAATACCGGGAGGTAACACTCAAGGATATGCCCACAGACGTCTACTTAACTCACAAATGACCATGGCGTGCCCAACACAAAGCCGAAAGCCCGACCACCACACCGCGGTGGGCACTCACAACAAAGTGGACCCACTGTGCACAGAAAAGCTTCCTCATCTTCCCTGAGTGCATTTCATGGACACCCAAGCAGGTGTCGGAGGTATCAGAGGTGCCCCCAAAGTCAAGGACCGGAGGCAGAACATCCACAGCCCTGACCAACAGCAGGGAGACCAGGACGCAGCTCGTGCCCGGGCACAGGTGCCAGTAGCAAGAGCAGGGCGTGAGTCAGGTGTGTGGTCAGACTCCAAGGAGCAGAGCGGGGCATCTAGCACCAGGAGGAGGAGAAGCCAGGATGAGGGTGAAGGGCAGAACTTGAGGGAAGTGAGGAGAAGACTGATGCAGCAACAGCGGAGAACAGGGCTCACTGGTGCCCACAGCCCATTGCTTCTCAGCAAAGGGGACAGTGATGGGGAGAGAGGTAGGGGAGGAGGCGCCTCAGCAAGACAACAAACAAATTGGTCCAGATGATGCGTGTGAAATCCGGAACCAACAACCAGTCACCACACGTGCTTCCCCAAGCAAACGCTGAGTATTCACAACTGTCAGGATACCTTCAATAGAGCTGCAGTGCGAGACTTCTGAAATTCACCCTGGAATCTGAGCTTCCCCAGCACGGCCCGGCAGCAGGGTCCTACCTCCTTCAGCAGCAGGATGGTGCGCTCCAGGCCACTCAGGCTGGGCGGGGATAGGGCCGTGGCCAGCAAGGCTCTCGGTTCACCCATGTCAAGTAACTTCACTTTCAACACTGTGCTTCCCAAGGGACAGCGCTGAAAAGAACACAACTTAAATTCAGAAACAGTAAAATAAGTAAATCACAATGAACCTATTCCCGTGACCAGTACTTTTAGAGAGAGAAGCAGGAGAGAGGGAAAGAGAAGAAAGGGAAGGGGGGCGGGAGGGAGAAAGGGAAGGGAAAGGGTGAGAAGGAGCAGAGGATGCGGGGGAGAGGGACAGAGCCTGAATTACAAAAGGAAAGAGCCCCCTGGGAGCCGCAGATGCCCAAGGCTGGGTTCGTTAGGAAGGAACACAGCTGTGAAGTCCACGGCCAAGGGCCTGGTGCTTAATGAATGGAAGCTGGTACTGCAACTCAAGACGATTCTGGTCAGACTGATTTTTCCAGGATCAAAATTATATGACACCCAAAATTATATCACTTAGACTGCTCAGTAAAACTGTCTATAAAAAACAAGGGGTGAAGATGCCCAAAGTTTATTACCAACATCTCAGGAATGACATGGTCAGGGATGGAGTTGTCCCAGAACTCCTTGTATACAAGTCTGTAACAGTATCCTTTAGACACTCGTCCGGCACGGCCTTCAAAGGAAAAACATTGGAACTTTGGCATTAATTACTTTAACACAAGCATAAAGATATATTTAAGAATAACCATTAAACATAAAGAAGATCTGTTCTCTTCTGCCAAGCCAGGTCAGTAAACACTTTAGGAGAAGTCATCGTATACACACAGCCGAAGTGCTGACCCCCACTCAGCGGTGTACAGGATAAAACCCGGTGCTGCTTCTAAAGCAAACAACCTGCGCCCAGAATGCAGTGGAAATCCAAACATGCTGAATGCCACACACTTCCTGCAAATGCATGCTGGTTTATACTGGTAAAAATGCAGAGGTCACTAAACAAAAGTGATGAAGTTGGCAAGAGAAGCTGTGGGTTTGTCATGTATGGCCCTGCTCTCTCTCATTTTATTGTGTTTTGGGATAAGGGAGTTTCTGTTCCACAAGCAATATAATCACGAGAGAACATCCGTTCATAGGATGGTCTCTGTGGGCCAGGCCTGGCTTTTAGTTCTCTGTGTGTAATCACTCATCCGACACAAAGCAGCTGTCTTGAAGGACGCATCTACACAATAGCCAAAACAGTCTTGAAAAAGAACAGAGCTGAGGGAGTCAGGCTCCCTGACTTCAGGCTATGCTACAAAGCTACAGTAACCAAAACAGTATGGGACAGGCACAAAAACAGACACATAGACCAATGGAAAAAGGAAGTCCAAAAGTAAACCCACGCACGTATGGTCCATTAATCTACAGCAAAGGAGGCAGGAACACACAGGGGAGAAAAGACAGTCTCTTCAACAAGCAGCGCTGGGAAACTGGACAGCTGCCTATAAAAGACTGAAATTAGAACATTCCCTAACACCGTGTACAAACATAAACTCAAATGGATTAAAGACCTAAACGTAAGACCAGATACTGTAAAACCCCTAGAGGATGACACCAATCACAGCGATATTTTTTTTTGAACCAGCTCCTGAAGTCATGGAAATAAAAGCAAAAATAAACAGATGTGATCTAATTAAACTTAAGAGCTTTTGCACAGCTAAGGACACCATCAACAAAATGAAAAGACAGCCTACAGAATGGGAGAAAATATTTGCAAATGATGTGACCAACAAGGCACGAATTCCCAGAATATACAAACAGCTCATGCAGCTTAGTATCAAAAAAAATAGTAATGAGCAACACAATCAAAAAATGGGCAGAAGGCCTAAACAGACACCTCTCCAAAGAAGACAGACAGACGGCCAACAGGCACGTGAGAAGACGCTCAGCGTCATAACTGTCAGAGAAGCGCAAATCAAAACTGCAGCGAGGTCCTGCCTCACACCAGCCAGAGCGGCCGTCACCGAAAGTCCACGACGACAGATGCTGGGGAGGGTGTGGAGAAAAGGGAGCCCTCCTGCACTGCTGGCGGGAATGCAAATTGGGGAAGCCACTGTGGAGGACAGTATGGAGTTTCCTTTAAAAACTAAAAATAAACTTACCATGTGATCCAGCAATCTCACTCCTGGGCATATTATCTGGAGGAAAATATAATCCGAAGACACAAGCACCCCAATGTTCACAGCAGCACTATTTACAATAGCCAAGATACAGAAGCAACCTAAATGTCCACTGACAGAGGACTGGATAAAGTAGCTGTGGCATATTTGTACAATGGAATAGTACTCATCAATAAAAAAGATAAAATAATGCCATTTGCAGCAGCATGGATGGACCTGGACATGGTCATTCTAAGTGAAGCAAGCCATAAAGAGGAAGAAAAATACCATATAGCATCACTTACATGTGGGCTCTTAAAAAAAAAGGACACATATGAACTTATCTACAAATCAGAAACAGACTCACAGACATAGAGAACAAACTTATGGTTACCAGGGCATAAAGCGGGTGGGAAGGGATAAATTGGGAGTTCAAAACTTGCACCTATTGGAGAGTGATGGAAATGTTAGCTACCTTGATTGTGGCAGTAGTTTCATGAGTGTCTACATCTATCAAAAGTCATCAAATTGTACATCTATGTGTAGTTTACTGTACAGGAATCATACCATAATAAAGGTGTTTAAAAATTAAAAAATAAAATTTTTTAAATAGTAATAATAAATAAATCATTTTTTAAAAAATGAGAGCGAGTGGAAGGGCAGAGAAGGGCAACCCTCAATAAATACACAGCTTTTAAAAAATGGGGTAGTCCAGGGAGGTGCTTTCCTTCCCCATCTGTGGAGTCTGGACCCCTGCCCTGTCTACCCCCAGGGGTTCCCCTCACCACCAGGAGACCCAGTGGAGAGTCCAGACTTCCATCTCCATCACCTTCTCCCCCACCTTATCTTCAAATGATAGGATTGTTTAAACATAAAAATCCCAAGGTAATGACAAAACCAAAGTCATCTCCTAGAACTAATCAGTGAAATCAGCAAGTCACAGGATATAATGACAACACACAAAACTCAATCGCATTCCTATATACTAGAAACGAACATGTGGACAGCTGAGTTACAGATGCAATGCCATTTAATCACTCTAAATTAAACTAAAAACTTAGGTGTAAATCTAGCAAAACATGCACAGGATCTGCATGCTTTGAAAACAACACAATGCTGATTAAAGAAACTGAAGACGACCTAAATAAATGGAGACACACTTTGTTCAGGGACTGAAGACTCAATGCAGCAAAAACATGAACTCTCCACAAACTGATCTACAGGACAGCACAATTCCTAGTACAATCACAGGAAGCTTTTCTTGTGCATATAGGCAAGCTAATTCTAAAATCCCCATGGAAAGGCAAAGTGGAATAGTTAAAACAGTTTTGAAAATGAAGACTAAAGTGGGAAGAATCCACCTGGCTCGTGCTGAGTTTTCATATACAGTGATGAAGACAGGGCGGTGCTGGTGGAGAGACAGACACAGGCAGCAGGACGCAATAAACAATGAGAAACAGACCCAGGCGAGTGCACCCACGCAGAGCTTCTCAGAGGTGCGGAAGCCACCCACTGGCGGGACAACGGGGGTGCTGGAACACCTGGACACCCACAGGCAAGCCCCACCCCGCCCACAAAAGCTAACCCACATGGACCACAGACAAAGGCACCTATGGAACTTTTATAAGAACACACAGGAGAACCACCTTTGCAGCCTCAGGCTGGGTGAAGAGTCATTACACATGAACCAGAAGCATGACCCATAGAAGGACAAACTGATAAATGAGGCCTCACGAACATTTAAAACTTTTTCTCGATGAAATACCCTGCTAAGAGGTGAAAAGACCAAACATAGACTAAGGGAAAATATTTGCAAGCCACCCATCTAACAAAAGACTGTATCTAGGATATATTTTTTTAAAAACTCCCAAACCTCTGTGTAGCACAGGGAAATATACACAAGATCATATGGCAGCTCACAGAGAAAAAAATGTGACAATGCATATATGTATGTTCATGTGTAACTGAAAAATTGTGCTCTACATTGGAATTTGACACAACATTGTAAAATGATTATAAATCAATAAAAAATGTTAAAAAAAACAAAAACAAAAACTCCCAAACCTCAACAGTAAAAAGACAAACACCCAATCAGAAAGTAAACAGGTGAAAAACGTGGACATCTCACTGAAGAGACACAGAAGGCAAATCAGCACAGGAAAAGGCGCCCCACCTCGCGAGCACTAAGGAGACGCACATCAACCTGCAGGGAGACATCACGACGCACCTGCAGAGCGGCTGAGGGAACACCAGTGCCAACACCCAGCGCCTGCAAGCACGTGGGGGACGGGGGTCTCACCCACGCCGGCAGAGCTGCGCAGTGGTGTAGCCTCCACGGACGTCTTACAAAGCTGCAGGTGGACCTCCCACGTCAGCCGGGGCCTGCACTTCTGGGCTTCTACCCCAGAGAAATGAGCATCTGCATTCACACAGAAGCCTCTCCATCAGTACCCACAGTGGCTTTACGTGCAATTGCCAAGAACGGGAAACAACTCAATGTCCTTCAACAGGTGAATGGTACTGCTGACCTTAAAAATAAAAGTAGTTATTTAACCAGCAAAAATGGGTTTATTCAGAAACAGCAGAGAATTGCAATTTGGGACAAACTCTGGCAAAAACCACAGCCATGTCCCAGACAAAGAGGAAGAACAGTATTGTATAGAGAAAAAGGAGAAGGCTGGGAGGGGCTGTTCTGAGCAGAGTCCACTGGAGACGTGTATGGTTCGGGGTGGTGACAGCTCCTCACTGGCCGAGCTGCTGAGGCGGCGTTCTCGTGGGAGGGACCTGGGGCTGGCGCCTCTCCCGCGCCCGCAGTGACAGTTCTTCCATAGCTGACCTCAGTGGTGCTGGGAGTGGTGCTGCAGGGCCGCTCCCCGCGGGCCCCCCTCTCCATTCCAGTGACGGGTCCCTTTATTAATTTCCAAAGGATGACGGAACACTGTTCAGCAACGAAAAGGAATGAACTATTGGACACTCAGCAACTTGGATGGATCTTAAGAACACCACAGGGAATGAAGAAAGCCGGTCCCAGAAGGTTACGTGCAGTACAGTTCCACCTGCACAACATCCTGAAACGACGCAGCTGCGGTCAGCCGAGTGGCGGGGCAGAATGGCTGTAAGGAGGCAGCACCAGGCCACCCCGCGTGGCAGGTGGAGCAGCTCTGCGTTCCGATCGTGCTGGTCTAGAGAACGCGCTCATACGACCAGCTGGAGAGAAGCCCACACGGCGGGGACTGGGAGGCGGACAAGGTGCTGATGCTGCGGCGGGTGTTGGTTAGGAGGGTCACTGACGAACAAGCTGAGACACCAGGGCAAGGGTTTAAGAGACTCTAGGAATGATTTTTGCAACCTTCTGTATAGGAAAAAAGTCTAATTCTAGAAATTTTGAACATACAAAAAAACAAAAGATAAATTCCTAAAATCTCAAGACTGACTCAAAGATAATCACTTTAAACATTTCTGTATATATACTTCTAGCCATTTTTTTCTAAGCATAGTTTTATGCCTTGGGGGAGGTGTCTGTATAACAATACATAACATAAGGATTTTCCAAGTTGGTAAGAAGCTCTTTATGATCGTATTTCAATGACTCCTTAATCTGTCTCTAGGCAAGTGGTTTCAAGAGAGGTCTAACAGCAGCAAAGGGGTCAGGACGGCAGACTGCAGCCGGGCTTTGGACCCGTCCCAACCCTGCCCCTTCCCCCGGGTGACCTGAGCAGGCTCCCTCCGCTCTGTAGCTGCGTCCCTGAGAAGTGGGGATGTGACAGTGCCCTGCCTCCCAGGGTGGTATGAGGGTTAGACGAATGCACAGAAAAGGCTCCAAACCGCGCTTGGCACGTGGCAAACAGTCAGTAAACGCTGCCTCTATGCTATTTTTTGATACAGTAGCTCTTTAACCCAACAGGTATTCTTGGAACGGTCCCTCGCCCATCCTCCCCGAATGGACTTCTAAAAAGCACAAGCCATGTCTCGGTCCACACAGAGGACGCTGTGCCCAGGAGCCAGCCCCCAGCAGGTGACTTCAGTCTGACTGCACCTCCGCTGTGGCCAAACCCCCCAGGCCCTCGTCTCCCCAGTGATACAATGTGTGCTTGTCACAGCAAAGGCCAAACCCTCCGTGCAGCCAGTGCAGGAAAGACCCCAGAAGGAGCGAGACTTGGAGAGAAGTCAGAAGAAGGATCAGCAGAATTCAGCGAAGTGATCCCCATGGCTTCTGTTACTATTCGCCAAACATTTTTAAAATTCACTGTGAAAAATGACAGTGTTGAGATGACAGAAGACAGCCATTACGGACAAAGGTTATCACCCAATTCAATGAACAAGAAGGTGACTGTGGATTTAAATCGAGAGTCTGACAATATGAAATGTTGCTTAAAAGTTAAAACTGGTTCCAATAAGGGAAATATCTGAATAAGGCTCAAAACACAAAAAGCAAAACATATAAAGAGCCCCGAACGAGCGCCAGGCCCCACAACGGTACGGGAGCGCGGATGCCTTACCTTTCCTCTGGCTGCAGCTGGTCTTGGAGGCCCAGCTCAGCCGCAGACTCTGGTAATTCGTGTCTTCATCGCAGACCAGAGTTCTAGTCAAACAAAAATCTATAACTGTCATTTAAAAAAGGGGCTGTAAGTACCATGCTAACAAGAAACAACTATGTCGCAAGCGCAATACACAGTGATAGGACAGTTTATGACACACTGAGCCCTTGGATTAGTGCACTCACAGAGGCCTCTGCGAGTGCTCGGCCGCCCCCTAAACTGTCCTCAGTGACATACTTGGGCTCCTTCCTCAACCCCCACCTCCCTCGTCACAGAACTCCAGCTGGCTGCCCCGAAGCTCTCCTGCCCACAGACCCCTTGAAACCCCCCCCCCCCCCGAACACCTCCTGACAGCAACCTCGCCCCAGGGGCTGCCCCTGCGAAGCGACCTGAGGGCTGGGGAGGACCCAGGGGACAAAGAATGTGGGAGAAACTTACAAACCTGCTTTTCTAAATTCTCTCCTCCAGAACTGGGGCGGGGGGAGGGTTGGGGAAGAGGAGGAAGAACAACTCCCCGGGGACAGATAAGTCCACAACCCCTAGACCTTGTGGGTAAACAGAGAGGCAACTCACCGTATTTGACATCTGGAACTGTGACAGAACTCTCCGCAATGTTTGTGGACAGAATAATCTATCAAACACCAAAAAGAAGAATCTGACATTCTTACTGCATGCTGGAAATTAGGCAAAGTTAAAAGACTCAAACTCAAAAATTATTTAAAAGCAAAAATACTGGACGCAAATTTTGAAATGGGTCATTTTCCTATTTTATACAAAATCACAACTGAGCAAGGGTCCCGGGGGCGGTGCAAGGAGGGGGCACCGGTGCCACGCGGGCTCCACAGTCAGGCTGGCCGCGACCCCAGCTCTGCTCCAGGCAACGGGCGCCCTGGCCCATGACCGCACTCCCCTCATGCAAAAAACGGAGACAGTATAACTCCCACCCTCACAGGGCTGCTGTGAGGGCCACTTGAGTCAATAAACGTAACATGCGCACACCTGCTCCAGGCAAGAGCCCAGGGATCAGCAAGCACTAGCTCTCACCTGTCACACGTCATCCGCTACCCGGACGCCTACGCCACACCAGGCCCTGCAGAGCCACCGCAACCCACACACAGACACACGCCACCGCAGTCAGCCTTCCTAACTGCTCCGCAAGGTAGATGCTACTGACCCTACTTTCAGTCAAATTAGATCTTGGAGACCAACCTGCTCAACAACCACAGAGGTGCAGACCCAGGCCACCTGCCCAAGTCCACATGCAGGCTCTTCGTCCCTACACCTCATCAGTTACAGCCTCTTCCCGGCGGACTCCCTCGCAAGGGCCCAGCAGATGCCCCCCCGCGCACAGAAACCAGGCCCCTGCAGCGCAGCGGGCGCCCAGAAGCAGCTGGCGAGAGCCAGGGCGAAGGCAGCCCTTCCTGAGCTCAGACAAGGCGCCGCAGGGGCTGGCCGGGGCAGGACGCACAGCCCAGCACTCACACGAAGGGCTGCCCTGGAGATGCAGGGCCCTGCCACTGGCTCGGGGCCTGCGGCTCTCAGGAAGCACCAGCAGGCGGCGCTCGGCCAGGCCCGCTGCTCACAGACACCCGCCCTGAGAGCAAAGCGAACCCATAAACCAGGACCACAAATGTGGGGTCCAAGCCAACTCTCCAGAGCAGAGCCAGGACCAGAGGACAGACCCACAGCCTGAGAAACGCCAGAGTCAAAAGCCCTGAAATCCACTGGAAACAATGCCCCGGAGCTGAGGCAGTAAAAAAACCTTAGAAAACTGCCTTACAAAATAAAGACAAAACCCACGAACCCACCTGGCTCATCAGGCGAGTCTCTGCGCAGGTGCCTGACCACCAGCTACAGAACCCCGCGCACCACCCGCGGCAACGCCGTTTCCCACCGGCAGAGCCTTGGAGGAAAAGGCTCGGCGCTGCTCCGAGCCGGGCTCCCAGGCCTCCTACCTTTCTGTACCCGGGCACTGGGCTCAAAAACACATTATTCTGTTCTTCCAAAGTCACACTCGAATGGAGTGGATAGACCTGTAACCTACAAAACAAATCAATGAAACAAAATACCCATAAAGGACAAATATACGTGAGAACTTTCAAAAATGAATGACTACTCACTGAGGTAATTTAAATGATTTAAGGCAGAAACAATACAATGCTTTACAAGGAACAATATAACTAACTATATCATTTTAAACACACCTTTTGTGAACCATGTTTGTGAGAAGTTCATGCATATAGTTTATTTCACCCAGACCTAGGGAAGAAAAAAAGTGGAGGGAAAAAAATTTGTACTTATTGCTAAAAACAACCTTTGAATTAAGATGACATCTTTTTCAAAGATGGCCCCACCAATTCGTTTTGACTTTTTATCCTCTTCACCTAAATGTATCAGAATTGTAAGTGATGATGACATTGATTACTAGTAATTCAAAAATACAAGAAACACCACACTCTTCCACTGTTTTCCTTCCCACAGCAGCTACCTGTGAGTGCTGGCCATATGAGTAATTCTACATTTCTTTTTTTCCCCTCACTCACTTTCTAAATTTCCTACATTGATCATGCAGAATTTTACAACCAAAAAATAGTATTTAAAAAGTGTTGGTTACACAGATGTGCTAAATTTTTTTCATTAGTTGCAAAATACTTTCATTGATATAAAGCTTGCACATGATTCTGCCACATCCTGAGTTATCAATATTTGAACCTATGATGGGTTCAACTATGTCCCCCTAAAAGGTGTGGAAGTCCTAACCCAAGCCCCTCAGAATGTGACTTAATCTGCAGATAAAGCATCACTGCTTTATATAGTTAGTTAAGATGAGGTCACACTGGAGTAGAATGGGCCTTTATTCCACCAGGACTGGTGTCCTCTTAAAATGGGAAGAGACACAAAGACACACACAGAGAGAACACCACGTAACGATGGAGGCAGAGATGGGAGTGACACAGCCACAGTCCAAGAAGGACGGAGGCTGACGGCCACCAGAAAAGCTGGAGGGGGCAAGGAAGCAGAGCCCCTGAGGGAGCAGGGCCCGCCAACACCTTGATTTTGGATTTCCAGCCCCCAGAACAATGAGAGGGTACATTTCTGTTGCTCAAAGCCTCCCCGTCAATGGCACTTTGTCACAGTGGCCCTAGAAGGCTAATACAGAACTATTCTCAAAAGATCAATGAAACAAACACATCATCAGACTCGAACTCACAAAAACATGTAACAGAAAGACAACAAACTAAACTGTAAAATACCATGCATAGACACTCTACTCAGGTAGCGTGTAGCAGTTAGGAAGCATTTACCCCACGCCAGGCATTCTTAAGACATACTGCCATGGCTTGACTGGGGTCATTTTTCCCTTGACACGAAGTTATGCACGCAGCAGTCTCTCTCTGATGGATGCTTACTGGGGCAAATGCGACCCCACCCCGCTGTCAGCTAACGGTTGTTTTCTGGATACAAAACTAACCTGTGTCAACCTAAGCAGCACAGGGTCAAAAGTCTTAAACTCACATGTTGCCATCCAAAGCAAAGTAGGTTATTTTATTCATCCTTTCATTCTCCACCAGAGTTAGCACAAACACTCACACGCTCTGTATGTTACCTTTCAACAGTAAAAGATAGGAGTTATTGTTTCATGGTCTCATCACGCTAGACAACCTGATTTTTTAAAAATCATCATTTTGAAAAAGAAGTACAATTTAACATAAATTAACCTTTTCAAGTATTTTAAAAGATTATTTTCTCAAATACTAAAGAAAAAGGAACTCAAGGACTATGCTGATGGCCGTCCTGGCGCAATGATGATGCTGTCATTAACTGAGCTTCAAGTACAGGCTGACAGCAGCGACCTCACACAATCGTACGCGTGAAACCGCAAATCTAACAAAGCCAAAGTTCTGAAGGGGGTAAGACTGCCCTCAAAAAGTTAAACTCTTCATTATCAACATTTTTAGGAACACAAAGGTTATAGTAAGAAGTCAAACTGAAACTGACATTTATTCACATTCTAAGAGTCTAAAAAAGAATAAATGACTGCGAACGCCGCTTTTCACAATCTGTGCAAAAGGAAGGAGCCTCTACCCGGGTCGCAACTCCAGGCCACAAAAGCATGACACTCACCTGGCAGAAACACCAGCACGCTGCTCCGCACAGGCGCAGATGGGGCCCCCGACCAGGTCCTGCTCCTGCTAAAGTGTGAGGTGCACAGTTAGTCAAAGCTAAGCGGCAGTGCTTTTCCAGAATCCGAACATGACAGGCTTCCGAGCTGGAAAGGCTCTCACATCTGAGCATCCAGTATGATGTCCACTCTTTCACGAAGAAACCACAGAGGCCCCAGCCCCGCGATCATCCAGGGCCCAGCCTCTCGAGTCTGTTTTCCCCGAGAAACACACCAGCTGCAAAAGTCAGCAGTTATTACAATCCAGAACCTCAAAATACAAAATATTTCAAATAACTACTACAAACAACACTGAACACTAAGGAATCCAAACTCTTACGAGGAAGCGTTTTTACAGATCAAGCTCTCCAACATCCACTCGCCCCCCGACTAGCAGCACCGTGTGAAGTCACCACTGTCACCCCCCACCCCGCTGGGTGCCCCTGCCATGTGCCAGGCCCTCCCTGTGCAGGCCAGTGCAGGGTGAACCAGACAAGCCCCTGCTCTCTGGAGCTTGCATTCCAGCAGGAGCGGCAGACAGGAAACAAGGAGGGTGCACCTTCAGTTTGGCGGTAAGACCAGGACAGACACAAGCCGAGAAGACACAGCCACACGTGCAGTGGTTACCGCTCCTGGGCACAGCCTGTGTTATTTCTTGGCTTTCCCAAGAAAAAAATAAAGATTACAGTGGAAATTAATGAAATAAAGAAAGAAAAACAACAAAGAAAAGTCAATGAAACAAAAACCTGGTTCTTGGAAAAGATCAACAAACTGACAAATCTAGCTAGTCTGATCCAGAGAAAAAGAGAAAGTCAAGTGGCTGCAATCAGAAATGAAGGAGAAGACATTACCACTGACGTTACAGAAGCAAAAAGGATTACAAAGGAATGCTGTGAACTGGACACCAACAAACTAGACAGCTTACATGAAATGGACATATTCCTAAAAAGACACGAACTACTGAAACTGGCCCAAGGAAAAAAAGACAATCGGAATGGACCAATAACAAATGAAGAGACTGAACTGGCAGTTTTAAGACTACCCATAAAGAAAAGCCCTTACCTCGACAGCTTCACAGCTGGACTCCACAGAACACTCAAAGGAGTAATACCAATTCTTCACAAACTCATCCCAAAACCAGAATACTTCCCAACTTACTTTATGAGACCAGAATTACCCTGATACCAAAACCAGGCAGGAAAATTACAGACCAACATTTCATGAATATGAACATAAAACCCTCAACAAGGTATCAGCAAACCAAATCCAGCAACATATAAAAAGGACACACCATGACCAAGTGGGCTTTATCCCAGGGGTACAAAGTTGACTTAACATCTAAAAATCGATTAAGGTAAAACATCATTCCAACAGAATAAAGACAAAAACCACACGATTATCTCAACAGACAAAGGAAAAGCATTTAACCAAATCTAACACTTTTTAGTTAAAATACTCGACAGATTAGAAATGGAAGTGAACTTCCTCCACTGATGAAAGTCATCTCCAAAGAGCCCACAGCAAACACTCTAACCTAACCGTGAAAGACAGGATGGCCTTCCCTCACATCAGGAACAAGACAAGAACGTGCACTTCTTTTCTGCATGGCCCTGGAGTCCTAGCCAGGGCCACCAGGCAAGAGAAAGGAAAGCAAGGCATCCAGATCAGAAAGGGAGAAACAGAACCATCCCTGTTCAGTAGATGACATGACCTCGTGTACAGAAAACCGTAAGGGCTCGTCCCAGAACCAATAAACAAGCCCAGCAAGGCTGGGTGCAGAGTACACAACGGGGAGGGGGTCGGCCGCAGAATACACGATCGGGGGGGAGTGGGTACAGCTCAGCAGTAGAGCGTGGGCTCAGCATGCACAAGGTCCTGGGTTCAGTCCCCAGTCCCTCCATTAAAAAAATAAATAATCCTAATTACCCCTCTCCCCCTGCCAAAACAAACAAGCAAACAAAAAAACACAAACAGAATACAAGCCTGATATACCAAGATCAACTGGTATTTCTACACATTTGCACTGAATAATCAGACACCAAAATTAAGACAATAATTTCATTCACAATAGCATAAAAAAGAATAAAACACAGGAATAAATTTAACAAGATAAGTACAAAACTTACACTTTGAAAACTACTGACACTGTTGAAAGAAAATTAAAGAAACTGTCAAAAAACAGAAAAACACCTCGTAGTGGAATCCTGAACGCTGTTAAGATGACAATACTCCTGAGATGGGCCTACAGGCTCAGAACCCCTCTCAGAACCCTAGCCGGCTTCTCTGCAGACACTGACAAGCGGGTTCTACACTTAACATGAAATTATAGGGGACTCAGAATAATCAAAATAATCCCCCAAAACAAGAAAGTTAAGAAGACTCATGCTTCTAATTCTAAACATTACTTCAAAGCAATGTCAAGGCAGTGTGGATCTGCACAAGGATACGTAAAACAGCAGAACAAAGAGTCTGGATGTAGGACCAACAGATTTTCAGCAAGGTGCCAGCACCGCACAGCGGGGAAGCACGGGCTCTCAGCCAGCAGCGCTGGGACAGCTGGACTAACACACATGCTGAAGAAGGACACTGGGCCCGGACCTCACACCGACACAGAAATGAGCTCAAAATGGATCAGAGACTTAACACAAAAGAGCCCAACTACCGAACTCTCAGAAGAACACGCAGGGGTGACTCTTCCATGAGCTTGACTCTGGCAACAGAGTCTTAGCTATGACACCAAAGCATGAACAACGAAAGGAAAAACAGACAGACAAGACTTCATCAAAATTAAATGCGTGTGCTTCAAAGGACACCATCAAGAAAGTGAAAAAACCACCCTGCAGAAAGGAAGAAAACATTCGCAAATCCTGTACCTGGTAGGGGGCCTGTATCTAGACTATATGAAGAGCTCTTATGACTCAATAACAAAAAGACAATTTAAAGCCCAATTAAAACCCAACTTAAAATGGACAAGGGTTTATGTCTCTAAACATAAGTAAGTATAACATACGTATCCACAGAGCACACACAGGCCAGTGAGCACATGAAGAGGTGCTCAACATCATTATTCATCAGAGAAACAAAGTGACGCCACTTCACAACCACGAGGACAGTCAGAATCAAAACGTCAGGTGCCAACCAGACTGGCAAGGGTGGGGAGAAACGGGGACCCTCACAAGCTGCTGGTGAGGACGTAAAATGATGCAGACACACCAGGAAACAGTACAATCGACCCAGGAACCCGCACAAAGACGTTCATGCAGCATGATTCAAAAAGGCCAAAAGGAGGGGACGCCCCAAATCTCCACCAACATACAAATGGATAAACAAGTGTGGTATGTTCATACAACAGAGTATTACTTGGTCATAAAAAGAAATAAAGCACTGACACGCTCTAAGACGGATGGAACTTGAAAGCTTATGTCCAGTGAAAGAAGCCACAAAAGACCACGTCATACGTGACTTTGTTCACATGGAAGTCAAGACTAGAGAAACCTAGTAAAGACAGAGGGCTGACCAGTGGTCACTTAGGTGCAGGGGTAACGGGAAAGGTGAGGAGCCATAGCCAGAGGGCTTGGGGTTTCCTTCTGAGGTGATGAAAACACTCTAAAATCAACCGTGGTGATGGCTGCACATATACGTGGATGTACCAGAAACTACTGAACCCTTTAAGTGCATGAACTGTGTGGTGTGTGAATTATACCTCGAAAAATCCATTTTTTTTTTTTTGCAGGGAGAGGTAATTAGGTTTTATTTACTTATTTATGTGGAGGTGCTGGGGATTGAACCTGGGACCTTGTGCATGCTGACTAAGCATGTGCTCCACCACTCGAGCCATCCCCTGCCCCCCAGTTAATCCATTTTTAAAATGAGGGGGAGAAGAAAGGAGGATGGAGGGCTTAGAGAGGGGCAAGTACAGTAAGTCCTTGCCTGCCTCAGAGGTAACGCATGGAAGTCAAGGAGAATTTTCTTAGGTTGACAAGTACCACAAGCCTCTGGAAGGAACAGGAAGACTGTGGGCCTTACACAGAGGTATTAAAGATAAACACAAAAACAAAACTACAAACCTTCCCACTACCAAGAAAAACTTTTGTTCGCTGACGTATCTGAGACTAAACATGTCAGTCATGCAGCAGTAAATATGGCTCAGTAACAAAAATATAACATAAAAGCTAAGAAAAAAGCCAAAGTTCAATTTGAGTTGAAATATTTCATACATATCATTTTTAAAATACATTTCCAGCTATCGACAATAAGCACACGAAAAAAAACAAGCAATGACAGACAGCCCACTTAGAAGAAATGAGCACACCTAGCACCCAAACCCTGCTTTTGGACAGCACTCCTCACTGCAAGAGTCAGGTTCCCTGGGAAAGGGACTCCTGGCCTCGGGCAGGGAAAGAGCAAGCTGGACGGCCTGGACACGCTGCGCCGGGAAGCAAGCGTCCCCCAGTCAGGGGGCCACGGCAGTGACCCAGGGGCCGGCCCACAGAGGCTCCCACTGGCCAAATTACAGACAACCGACCATTAAAAAGGAAAACTGACTATAATCAACTCTGACGTTAAGACCTATGAGTCTCAAGAAAAGGAGAAGACAAGCCACAGACCAAGAGAGAACACTTTCAGAAGACAAACATAATACAAAGAACTGTTAAATATATTTTAAAACCTCTTACATACATATATATAACTCTCTATATATAATTTAACAATAGGAATATGAACAATGCAGTTTCAAAAATGGGCAAAAGCTCTGAAGAGACACATCAGCAGAGAAGACATACAGCTGTCAAATAAACATCTGAAAAGACGGTCCACAACATATGCCATGAGGGAAAGGCAAATTAAAGCAAGGTACCCTTACACACCTACTGGGCTGTCCGAACACTGACAACATCAACTGCCGGTGAGAATGTGGAGCGACAGGAACTCTCCTTCACTGCTGGCAGGAAAGCAAAATGGTACAGCCGCTCTGGAAGACCATTTGGCAGTTTCTCACAAAACTAAACATACTCTTAAACCATATGATCCAACAATTGCACTTGTTGGTATTTACTCAAACGAAATGAAAACACATCCACACAGAACCTGCACTTGGATGTTTATAGTGGTTTTATTCACATTGCCAAAACCTGGAAACAACCAAGATATCCTTCAGGAAGTGAACGGATAAACAGACTGTGGTACATCCAGACAATGAAATTTGATTCCGCACTAAAAGGAAATAAGCTATCAAGCCCCGAAACGACATGAAGGGGCCTCAAATGTGAGTTATCACTAAGTCGAAGCAGCCAACCTCGAAGGCTGCAACTGTAAGATTCCAGCTACACCACATTCTGGGAAAGCAAAACCACAGAGACAAGACAAAGACCCGGGGCTGCACAGAGGGCTCCAAGGAGTCTTTGGGGCTAAGAGGGGATTCCAGTGTAAAGGCTTTGGCGGCCACATGCCGATCACAGTGCGTGTGCTGCCGGGGGGCTTCACGGCAGGGGGGGCTGTGCGTCCGCAGGAGAGGCTGCACAGGAACTCTGCTTTCTGCTCAGCTCTGCCTTGAGCCTGAAACTGCTCTGAAAAAGAAAATCTATCTGAAGAGAAAAAAACCCACGAGTCCACTGACGGTCGTAGAGAGAGACAGGAAGGTAAGAGGCAGGATAATAAAGGAAAAGTCCTCCTCGTGGAGTAATCTCAGAGAGTAACGCAAACAAGTGCGCTCCGTGACACGCGCACCGTAACGTGTGAGCGTGCTAAGTAACACGCCCACCGGTGCCATGGCAGCCCCCAGGCTGGCCACAACAGGTCAAAGTGGTGGCGGCCCAATTCCTGGGAATCCCAGCCCCCTCCCCAGGGCAGCCGGAATTATCCTCCCACTTTCAGGCGTGGGAAGCTACCGAGCCCATAAAGACCGGCAACGCCAAGCCTGGTGGCCTCCTCCTCACTCCCTCCTCCTGGGAGACGGCCCGCACTCTGTCTGTGGAGTGTGTACCTGCTTTTACTTCAACCTGAGCACCCAACCCCGACACCTCGTGACCATTCTCTCACCTTCTGAAACAGCCTACACTCTATGCCGTATGTATCTTTCCAAATAGATCTACCTTTACTAAAAAAAAAAAAAAAGAGAGAGAGACAAAGACATTTTTTGCTAGATAAAAACAACATTAACCAGCAGACTCCTCAAACTTTTGTAGGATATACTTCAGGAAGAATGGAAATGATCTAAGAAGGAAAGTCTAAGACGAAAGAATAACGAATAGTATATATTTGAGTAAATCTAAACACACTGACGAAATAAAAAATAAAGAATCGTGGGAGCTTAAAAACAGAGCTAAAATAGTACTCAATTGCCTGTAAGCTAGACTTTCCGACTCATGTGCCAAGCACAACTCCCGACACCCGACACGCACGGTCCACACAGGCACACCCCCGGCCCCGTCACTGGAGCAAGCGTGGAGCCAGACGCCCACCATGCCGGAGGGAAATGTCTGGCAGAAAACCTATTTTGAAGACACAGAACATAGCCACCTCACTCTAAGGTATTGCTCAGGGGGACTGCAAGACAATGAACAACCTGATACTTTATGTCTACAATTACGGTGTCTGTGTGAGTCTAGGGCCTGCAAGCGACCAGCCTCCCCCGCAGCCAAGTGCTGGCTGCCGTGGGGAGGTGGAATCTGCGTTCTGTCTGTTGTGATGTGTAAATGGCATTCGTGAGCTGTCACAAGATGAGCATAGTAGTTCCTCACACAGCATAATACTTTGAAAATTAAAGACTCTAACCACCACTTACAGCCTGAAGTTGTTCTCAAGGGAAAAACATGCTCCAGGTTTCAAAGGGCCAGCTAAACGAACGTCTGGATTACAACAGGAGACAGCGAGTATCGGGAATCCATCTTTACAATAAAGGGAAACAAAGGCAAAGAAAGGCTTTCTACAGTTTCTCCTAAGGTGGTCCTTAGTCTTCCCCTCAGGCCTGTGAGCGACGTGACTCCTGCATGTCTGGAAAAACTATTCTAGCTTCAGGCTGTAGTTTCTAGATTTTAAACTGTCAGTCCTGAACCTGTACTTAGCATGGTTTTAACTACTTTAAAATAGAAATTTCCAGTAAAAAATGTGCGAGATATTTATTTTAAAATATGCACGGTGACTGCTGAAAACCTACCCACAGTTATATCCTAGCCTTGTAAAGACACTAAATAGTTTCACGAGGAGTCACGAAGTTTTAATTACACACATTCAAGCACACTGCCACAGCCACGTAGTGCAGCTCTTACCCACTCTCCTTCAGATCCAGGTCGTCGAACATCTGAATCAGGGAGACAGTGACTTCATACACATCCTTAGTTATCGATGGCTCCTCCAGCCGGTGGGGAGACAGCTAAAAAGAAGAACAGAAAAAGCTGGAATACCAGAATAGGGTTACAAAGGAAATTCTGGGGTTGGATGGGTGCCTCTCTAGTACATCACCGCAACAAATGCCCCAAATAAAAATAACAGCGTTTGTAGCCAAACAGCACTACCTGCGCACTTGCTGAACGCCAGGTGCTACTCCAGGCACCCGGCGCGCACGGTCCATCCTGGCACAGCCCCGACCCCGTCCCCAGAGCAACGGAGGGGTCAGAGGCCCAACGTGCAGGAGGGAAACGCAGATGAAGTTGCTCCAGATGCCTGTGGAGCCCAGGAGGATTTTCTGATCCCAGCCACTGCCCACCTCTGTCACAAGCCCCAAGACTGCAACATAGTCATGCGTGGGAAGGAGCCCTGGAACCGCAAGCACCGACACAAGGTAGTACCCATCTGCACCTGCCAATCTACAGTAGTGACATAACCACGTCAGACTTCACCTGCCAAGGCCTGGCGGAGGGGTCACTAGACTGCTTTTATTTGTGTATTAAAACAAAGCCAAAAGGAGCCCAGTCACTTCAGGACTGCCCTTCGAGTGGTTCTGGAGGACACTGGGGCTCAAACACATTGCCAAGCCCCCAGTGAGGGCAGAAGCCGTGGTCTGAGCTGGCAGCTCCCAGGGGACCGAGGGCGTCACTGTGTGAGGCTCTCTCTACAATACGCAGCACAACAGCTACATCACAGCTTCCATAAAGTCCATTTAATAGCCATTCTAGGTTCTCTCCCACCAACAAGGCTTTTTTCTTTAATAATTTTACTCATCATGTACTAGATGCAAGGCATAACATTTGATTTTGTGAAGTACACATCAGAAGTCTTCAGAAGTTAGCTATAAACGCAAACTTTGTTCCCAATTTTTAGAGTAAATTAAGTCAGCTAGTAATAATCCATTTTCATTATTCTTACAATTCTACATAGAATACGTATGACAAATTGACTTTTACTTAATAATTTTGAGTAAGCATTCCATTTTTAATCATTTTTACTGAAGTATAGTTAATTTACAATTCTGTGTTAGTTTCAAGTGTAAAACAAAGTGATTCAATCATACACATATATTCTCTTTCAGATTCTTTTCTATTACAGGTTATTACAAGATATTGAATATACTTCCCTGTGCTCTACAGTAGGTCATTACTGTTTATCTATTTTATATATAGTAGTTTGTACCTGCTAATCCCAAACTCCTAATTTATTCCTAACCCCTACCTCCGCTTTCCCCTTTGGAAATCACAAGTTTGTTTTCTACGTCTGTGAGTCTATTTCTTTTTGTAAATAAGCTCATTTGTATCATTTTTTGAGATTCCCCATTTAAGTGATGTCATATATTTGTCTTTCTCTGTCTGACTTATTTCACTTAGTATGATAATCTCTAGGTCCATCCATGTTGCTGCAAATGGCATTATTTCATTCTTTTTATGGCTGAATAGTATTCCATTGTGTGTGTATAGAGACACACACACACACACACACACACTACATCTTCTTTATCCAGTCATTTATCAATGGACTTTTAGTAGTTTCTATGTCTTGGCTGTTGTAAATAGTGCTGCTATGAACAATGGGGTGCATGTATCTTTTTGAATTAGAGTTTTTGTTTCTTCCAGATATATGCACAGGAGTAGGATTGCTGGATCATATGGTAGTTCTATTTTCAGTTTTTTAAGGAACCTTCATACTGTTTTCCAGAGTGGCTGCACCAATTTACATTCCCACCAATAGTTTAAGTGTTCCTTTCTCTCCACACCCTCTCAAACATTTGTTATTTGTAGACTTTTTGATGATGGCCATTCTGACTGGTATGAAATGATATCTCATTGCAGTTTTGATTTGCATTTCTCTAATATCAATGACATCGAGCATCTTTTCACGTGCCTACTGGCCATCTGGATGTCTTCTTCAGAGATGTGTCTATTTAGGTCTTCTGTCTATTTTTTAATTTTTTTTTAATATTAAGCTGTATGAGTTATTTGTATATGTTGGAAATTAACCCCTTGTCAGCAGCATCATTTGCAAATATGTTCCCCCAGTTTGTAGGTTGTATTTTTCCCCCATAGGTTGTCTTTGCATTTTGTTGATGGTTTCCTTCACTGTGCAAAAAAGCTTTCAAGCTTGACTAGGTCCCATTTATTTACCTTTGTTTCTATCTGCATAACTTTAGGAGATGGATCCAAAAAAATATTGTTGCAAATTATGTCAAAGAGTGTTTTGCCTATGTTTTCTTCTGGGAATTTTAAAGTATCTGGTCTTACATTTAGGTCTTTAATCCATTTTTTTTTATACAGTGTTAGAGAATGTTGTAATTTCATTCTTTTACATGCAACTGTCCCATTTTCCCAGCACCAATTATTGAAAAGACTGTCTTTCTCCATTGTATGTTTTCGCCCCCTTTGTCATAGATTAATTGGCCATAAGTGCGTGGGCTTATTTCCAGCCTCTCTATCCTGTCCCATGGATCTATGGGTCTGTGTGCCAGTACCATACTGTTATGATTACTGTAGCTTTGTAGTATAGTCTGAAGTCAGGAAGCATGATTCCCCCAGCTCTGTTCTTTCTCAAGATTGTTTTGGCTATTCGGGGTCTTTCATGTTTTCATGTAAATTTAAACCTGTTTTTATTCTAGTTCTGTGAAAAATGTCATTGGTGATTTTGATAGCGACTGCATTGAATCTGTAGACTGCCTTGGGTAGTATGGTTATTTTAACAATATTGATTCTTCCAATCCAAAAACATGGTATATATTTTCATCTGTTTGTGTTGTCTTCAATTTCTTTCATCAGCATCTTCTAGTTTTCAGAGTACAGGCCTTTTGCCTCCTTAGGTAGCTTTATTCCCAGGTATCTTACTCTTTTTGATGTAATACTAAAAGGAATTGTTTCTTTAATTTTTCCTTCTGATATTTCATTGTTAGCACTTAGAAATGCAACAGATTTCTGCATATTAATTCTGTACCCAGCAAATTTACTGAATTCATTGGTGACCTCCAGCAGTTTTTTCTCGTAGTGTCTTTAGGATTTTATATGAATAAGCATTCTTGATGTTCAACAACCTTTACCTTTAATTCTACACTTTATCTCAACAATAACCACTATTTACCATAACTATGCAAAAAAGAAATAGAAAAAAAAGGTATACTCTTCACAAACTTCAACAAGGCCATCTAGAACTGTTTTCCTACAAACAAACAAGGCATGGAAGCATGTCACTGGTTCACAAGTGATTTCATTGATTTCTAGAAGCCAAGCCCAAAGAATATTTCTTAAAACACACTGCTAAGATATCAAACATGGCCCTGCTTCCTCTCAGCCAGCCTTGACACAGGGGACAAAAGAAACACACGGGTCACAGGCAACCAATTCACTTGCTGAACTCATCCCTTCTCGTGTGCGGAAGTAGGGAGGAGACAGCAGACAGGCCTCCGCCTTCCCGGAGAGCACAGTGTGGCTGGAGAAAGTGGACAGGTGGACAAGTCAAGGTGCCATCAGATGGGCCGCTCTGACAGACCATCAGGCGAGGACAGGGAAGCGCTGTCAGTCACACAGCAGGCTCAGGATGACTGCGGCCTCCCACGAACGTGTTCAGCCACCATGACTGCCACCAGTGCTTCTGTCCCAGGCCGAGACCTCAGAGCCTGCGTGTCTGCCGACATCTGAGACGGCCAGGCCCAGGCTGGCCAGCCTGTCCCCGGAGGAGAGGGGGCATGCAGCAGGTGGGAGGCGCGCAGGCGGTGGGGAGATGGAATGTCAGCCCACCTCACTCGCCCTGTCCTCCAACACGCCCTTCAAATGGATTAAAGCAAACAAAATGGAAATCACATAAAAGCCATGCTCTGGGGCGGTGGGGTGTGGTTCAAAAAAACAATGCACGGGGAGCCCTGGGGAGTGGGCCAGGCTCTGCTTCTGGATCATGCTGCAGATCTCGGGTGTCTACAATCTCATCAGAGCACAATTACATTTTATGTACTTTCCTAAGGGTGGCTTTGTTGGGGGGTTTTCGGCAATTAAAAAAAAAGTTGAAAATAAAGCATGAAAAGGACTCTTCAGAGGAGACTGAAAGGCACAGCCAGAGTTGGTAACGGAAAGACCAGGAGGGCCTCATGGGACTGAGGGCAGGCAGCAGTGTCAGATATTACAGCGAGGCCCCGTGAGTTTAACGTCCCGCGCTCTCAACGTCACGAGGAGATTGCTCGCAATGCTGGCACAGCGGCCTTGGCTGAGGGGCAGGAATGAAGACCGCGGGGAAGCAGGGGACACTGGGAGTGAGACAGAGTCTGGCAAAACTTATGAGAAACAGGGCACCTAAAGAGGGTGTTGTTTTACGATGAGAGACTCAGTTCTGTTCAGATGTGCACAAGAAAGAGTGGGCAGAGGAGGAGCTGGTAAAGATAAGGGGAGGAGGGCAGTGAATGGGACAAGGTCCAGGGAGGGTGGGAGGGCGGGAGGGCAGGACTGTCTCCTCTGCAACATCAGACAGGGGGGAGGTTCTGCGACAGCAGGAGCGACAACGATGATAAAATCCGAATTTTAACAAAAGTCCTCTGACTCCAAAGACTGTCACAGAACCTACATAAAACAAAGTTAACACAGAGTCAACTCGAGTATTCCTTCATGGACGTATTTACTGAGCACCGATCAGGACATGTGGTAAATGGTGCTGAAGCCAGGTGTGCCCAGGCGGGCCGAGCACAACCCACCCACCCCAGCAAGGGCCACCCAGGCTCGAGGACAGCTGCCCCAGCTGAGCCAAGCCCTTGGCACATCCACAAGGAAGCAAACAGACTGAACATCAACGGGAACCAGTTAGAATTTGGCCAGCTGAACAGGTGAAGAGAAGATCAGCACACAGTATTTACTGCTCATATTCCAGAACAGGTCAGATACCACAAAACTTTCAGACGTTATAAACAAGTGCCCCTACCCTCCGCCTTGAGTGCAGGGCACTCAGTGACTCGCTTCCATCAGAGAGCCTGCAGGACAGGGAAGGCTGTGCCCGTACCCTTGCACACCTCAGTGGGCGTGACAGATAATAAGCAAGCAAACAAACCGTACATATTTTTCTTTAAATATGCATAAAGAAAAGGAGGGAGAGTAACCTTGAGGGAGAAGCTTGGGAAATACCCCAGCCAGAAGCCACACTGTAGCTGTGATATGAAAATCAGCCCTTCACCCCACGGTCTTCTTTCCCAAAGCTCATGAGCCCAGTCTAATCACAAGACAAACAAACAAAAACTCCCAAGAGTGCGGTGCCCTAAACACTGCCTGAGAAGCACTCCTAGAAACTGTCACGGTCATGAGAAACAGGACAAGTCTGAGCATCTGTCCCAGCCCAGAGCAGCCTAAGACGACATGACACTAAATGCCACGTGGGGTCTTGGAGCAGAAACTGAAGTTCAGCCAACGGTAATATACCAGTGTTAGTTTCTTAGTTCTCACAGGCTTTTTTTGAAGTGCTACAAACTAAATGTTGACTATAGATGGATAGGTGGGTGGCCACTACAAAATTCTTTGAAATCTTGTTTCGAAATACTGCCATTTAAGAAGGTGGGGGGAAAAAAGAGGTGCTACATTCTAATGGCCATCACTGGCCTCCCTCTGACATAATTAGATTTGACAAAATATGTCTCTAGCGTCAGATGAAACCTAGTCAGCCAATGCACTTCAGCAGAGACGGTTTCCGTTAACACTACAGATGCTTTTAATGAAAGTCAAACTCCTGTACAGAGCAATAAGGTAGTGTCCACCAAAATGCCAAAGGCACACAGCCTTCAACCCAGTAATTCCATTGCCAGGAACTTACACTGTAGGAAGGCATAGCCTAAGCAGGGGACCTCGAGAGGGGCGTTTTACTCCCCAGGGATGTCTAGAAACATTTTTGGTTGTCATGGGGGGCTGGTAGAGGAGCCCAACTTGCACCTGGTGAGTCAAGGCCAGCAACGCTATTAAATATTAAACGTGCTGCAACGCACAGGACAGCCCCTACCACAGAGGATTATCAGGCCCAAAACGCCAACTTGTGCTGAGGTAAGAACCCCGGCCCACAAGATACGCTCTCACATGTGCAAAGATGTTCTATTCGCACTGCTTTTAGTAAGACCAGAAACACTGGACATTAAATAAAGAATACTCTTTGTATTTATATTCATACGGAAGAGCATTACATGGCTCTAAAGAGGGAACAAAGAAACCATACACTGACATGTAAGAGACGTGAAAAGGTAAGTGAAACACTCAGAACGACACACGCAGAACCCTGCCACTCTGTGAAAGAGAGAAACAATACACTCATTTTGCTGGTACAGGAAGGGCCCACAAGAAATTAACAAGAGTTTTCCCGCTGGTCGGGAAGCCGGGCGGGCAGAGGACAGGAGCAGGAAGCAGGTGTTTTACACCTCCACGTGCTGCCTGACTCCCAACCCTGCAAGGGCACAAGCCACACGAGAACAACTGTAAATCAACTGCACCTTTCACAACAGCAGACCACCCGGTTCTCCACTGTTCCCACACGCAATCCTCCCTCCGTTGAGAGCACTGCAACTTAGAAAATTCGAGTTTAACCTAAATAAAACTTGAAATAAAATTATCTCCCACTCCCAGGTGAATCTACGATTTTGCACCTGATCCAAATCTGACATTTTATTCTTCAACAATAACAAAGTACAAATCCAGTTCCAACACTTTTCACAGGGACATATGATATGAGGGCCTGCTATGCCCACAGCTGATGCGCCGGGGCTGTCCTTCCCCTGTTCTTCCCCAGTCCCTCCACGCCGTCCCCCTGCTCCAACAGAGCCTTGCATCTGTAGCTAACGCATGCAGGTTTGATCAAATACAAAAGTACATTCACTAGAAAAGAAACAATGCATGCCCACACACCCTGTTATGATGAATGTGCTCCAGATCATCAAGATAATACTCTTCGATGGAATACGGCTTTCCTTCCACTTCAAAAATATATGCAGGGCTCATCTTGTTCTGAACAGGAACGGCAAAGTAGTCCGCAAACTCCTCGCAGTTGATGGTGGCTGACATCAGGATCACCTGCAGGGCAAGAGCAACCACTAAAACAAACAAAACAGTGATAATAATAACAACTGAAATGAAACACTTTTAAAATTCCAGGCTTGTCTTCTATTTTAACAATTTTCTAAACTTTAACTGAACACTTCGATTTGACCTCTCGTGTAACACAAATTATTACAGCTTAAAGAATGCTCAGAGATGCCAAGTTTTACTATCTCCCTTCAAATACATTATCAAGTGAAAACTACATCTCCACAATAAAGCTTCATTATAACCATTTACCTAGAAGGACACTTTGCATCAGAAAACCAAGTTAAGACAGAATAAGCTACTAGAGGATATTCTAGAAAAGTGCAGGAGTAAAAGCAGCAAAGAGGAAGAAGACAAGGGCTCCGGGAGACGGTGACCCTGCGCCAAGAAGGTGGAGCAGCCCAGAGGGCCCGGCCGACCGCGGCGGGGGTCGGGCTCCAGGACTCACTGCAGGTGTCAGTTCTGCCAAAAAGCAGACGTGGGGTGATGCCCTCAGGACACTCGGCCACGGACGCCAGCAGCCAGCACCCACAGCCCATCGGATGTGCCCTGGAGGAGGCGGCAGCATGACAAGGCCTCACCATCCACCGTCTCCAGAATGATAAGCGGGAGGCACACACACCACCTTCTGCATGTCTGTGGCATCACTCTCAGCAGAAACAAAAACTTCATATGGCACAGCTACGGGGTAAATAAAATATCTGTATTTTTCCCTCTGTTGTTAGAGACAAATGTCCAAACCATGCTGACTAGAACTGGCTGGGATGAGGTGCCTGCAGTGAGAAGAAAGGCCCTGAGAAGCCACGAGGGGTAAGAACGGCCCCAGGGCACACCCCACCCTGCAGGTGATCTCTAACTGTCTCCTAAGGACCGCTGAGGATAGGGAACTGCAGGGCTGCTGTTCTACTGAGGCAGCAAAAACGTGAGGCCCAATCTGGGCAGCCAGAGCAGCCAGCAGTCCACGTGGCTACCAGATTCCCCACGGGTCACCCTCCCCCAGGCGGCCCTCCTCCACCTCTCCTCCAGACAGCTCAGCAGCCTGCCCGACACCGGCTTGTTCAGGGTGCCGCTGCGCCGAGTCTGACCAGCCGGCCCTGACAGCAGGCCCAGTCGGCTGAGTGATGGCACAAAGCCAGGGGGCTCTAAAGGTCTGGGTGCAGAGTGGATTGGGAGAGCTGAAGGCCCACCCGCCCAGGTTCCTGCATCCAGGACTCTGACAGCAGCTCTCTTCTTGAAAGCAATAGAAGAGGAATTTCTGAGAATTTCAGAAGACTTACTGACAGTTAAGTTATAAAGAACTTGACTTCTAATTCCTTAGCCCAACATTTGTTAAGACATTTATAAGACTCTCTATTTAGAAAATACTCTGCTTCATGTATTTTGAAAAATCATGAAAACACTGGAACTGACAGTTCCTACTACTCATACAATAGGTACCAAATTTCTGACCACCATTGTTAGCAGTGTGGTATATTTTTTAAAATTCACTAATATTCTCAACTCTCTTTACTACTGAAAATTGAAAAAACATGTAACCAAGTCATTATCTTAGAGTAAGAAAGTGAAGTCTTAAGATGACAAAGAAAGGTCTCGATCTATTGAACAATTTTTAATGTCATCTTTAAAAACTAATTAACTAGCCAAACTCTCTCATTCACTTTGCAGTCATCTCAAGCAATGAGACAACTGTCTATTGCAAATTTCAGCTTCCATTTACTTAGCGCCCACCAGGTGGGACCATGAGCACCCTAAGGCTGACAGCCCCACCGTGGGAGTTGGGGGAGAGAGAATAAATGTCTCCCTGAGTTAACAAAGAGATAAAAGCCTTCAAGACAAAGCCCTTTGTGACTCAGAGGCAGCTGGTCTGCAGTGGCAGCGCACCCCTCCCGGCCCTTCATGAAGCTGTTTCCAAGAGACCCCTCCCTACCTGCTCAGCATCGCTGTGTTGACCTATGTTTAAATCACATAATTATTATAAACCCTTTGCTATTTTGGCTTAGTTTACATCCTCCTCCTTTTTGTTCAAATAAAATGTAAAGAATATTTACCATTCCCACAACTTAAGTCTCCTGTAACAACAGTGCACAGAACAGTTCTCAAACTTCAGTGATTTGGTGCTACTTTTAAAACAGAGATTGAAGGTAGAGTCACATATCTTCCAATTACGGTACTTCAAAATCAGTACTCTAATTCCCAGCATTTCGTTAGCGTCAACCACTATTAGATCCTTTTCTGAAGCCTGGAGAATATTTTACAATTTAATGCAACATAATAACCAAGAAGTATTCCTCAGTCTTATTCTAAGAGAATGCCCGTTAGCCAGCTTCCAAGCAAGATATGTAGGACTACACAAGAAAATTAATAATTAATGTTAAGAGTCACTGCTTTCAACTGTTTCTGTTAAAATAAAGAGAAACAAAACTACATAATAACTCTTAACCCTAAATGTTTCAGTTACTCATGAAATCAACTTTACCTTCACAAAACGTGAATTTGTTCTTAAAAGTTTACGAACTACCAACAACAGGAAATCCATTTCTTCAGTCCGCTCGTGTACCTACAAAACAAAAAGGGGGCCCCCACATGCCCTCAAGCAAGACCCACGCCACTGCTGAACGAGCAGAGGAAAAGGGGTTCCAACGTGCACAGGAGGCTGGGGACGAGGTCTCTCTGCTCAACGCAGCTCCTCGGGAAGCTCGGATTACCCCCAGGTAAGGAGGACCAAGAAAACAGCCCACAAACCGGAAGGCACCCCTGGGGCACGCAGCCACTGCCCCCTCGGGGCTTCTCTCTAGGGCCCTGCTGGCACAGGGCAGAGTAATGTTTAGCAGTCTCAGCCCTGTCCATTCAGTGCCAACAGTGCCCCCAGATGATAACAAAACCCATCCCTACCACAGAGAACCACAGGGCAACTCCCTACAGCACCCCAGCCTACTGCTCAGCCCTGCGCGGTCTCCTGTTACACGACTTCAGCAAGTAAGTGCTGTGCCCGGGCAGCAGCGTGTCCCCCAAAAGGACACGCCTCGTGGTGTGCAGGACTGCAGTTCACAAGGGCGGCCCTGGAGAGCTGGCTTGGTCAGTAACAGGTGCCCCAAAACTGGGGGAGGGGCTGGGCCCCCAGGGAGCGCTGCAGGAGCACTCGGGGCCGTGGGGTGGGGGCCCTCCTGGGGACTGTACTCAAGAACTCTATGCTCGGGGAGAGCAGCTGCTTCACAGCCCTTCTCAGACAGACACCTTCCAGGCCGACCAACCAGGACCGTACAGGGCCCCCAGCTCCCAAACCCCAGCCGCCCCGCCCCGGAACAGCTGACACCAAGAGCCAAGTCACCCATGGCTGCATTTCTACCACCGAGTGAGGCTCCCCGACACACCGGGGGACAGGAGACTCTCTGCTGGATCATTTTCACAAAAACAGGTGCCAAATTTGACCTGCTTTCTAAACAAGGAATCTTTTCTTAGTCCTCAACCTCCCCTCCCACATTTTGGAAGTAAGAGCAACAGATAAAAACAGAAAATCAACATTTGTAAGTAGAATAAGCAGATACGGACCCGAAATACTTTTTGGCACTTTACGAGTAGGGGACAGTCAGCGTCACCTGCACTGTGCTCTCTGGTGAAAGAAGAACAGGAACCTAGGGGGGCACTCACTTCATCAATGAAGACATGCGTGAACTCCATCAAGCTCTTGGCGCCGACGACTTTCTGAAGCAGGACCCCGGTCGTCACGTACACTAACTTGGTGTCTTCCGTTGCTACTTTCTCCAGCCCCACCTACAATTGGGGAAGGAAAAAAGAAAATAGAAAGTTTTCAAGTTTAATGGTTCACATTTAACTACCCTTCATAATGAAGGTAAGAAAGGGAACTAAAGAAATTGTTATCTATCACAAAAAATATAGGGTCCAAATTAAAGCTGAAATTCTAGAGTTGATTTTTGCTTGCTTGTTTGGTGATGGGGGAGAATCTGGCTTCTCCAGTCATGCTGCCCATGTCATTCTGATGTTAAGACAACTGTGTATGAAGACACTTTCTACTTACAAAGATACAATCAAAAGAAAAAATTATAAAAGCCATGAGTCTGAGAATTTTCACCTCTCTATTCAACTGAGAAATTAAATTTATTTTCAGGACATTCAGAGTTTCACTGTTTTTAAAATTATTCCACATTTCTGCTCTATAAGCAACTGCTTTCAGTTTAATTTCCAGCAGAAAACACTCACATCCTATCATGGACTTACAGAAACAAAAAGTCAACAAGGAGAGAGCCGGTTCTCCCCGTCCCACCTGATAGCCCACCAGACCACCCAGAGTCCAGGCGCGCTCTCTACTGATCCAGCGGGCGATGCTGCTGGCCCCTATCTTGCGGGGCTGGGTGACCACGATGTTGCAGTAGGCGGAGCGCTCAACGTAGTGATCCAGGATGTACTGCGGGAGCTGAGTGCTCTTACCGCTGCCCGTGGCACCATGTATGATCACCACAGAGTTACTTTCTATCAAAGAAATGACCTACGATTAAAAAGAAAGTCTTTCAAAATTGCCACAAGTTTAAAAATGATGTAAAGTGTTACCTATGAACCAAAAGCTGTGTCTCGGGGGTTGGGGGAGGATACAGTTCAGCGCAGAGCACATGCTCAGCCGGCACACGGTCCTGGGTTCCAGCCACAGCAAAACTGCACCTCAGAAAGACCTTCAGGATTTATTTTCTTTTCCTCCTTAGAAGCTAAATTATTATTAATCATCTAAACATCACAAGAGAGCAAGAAGGTTACCAGTGGCTACCACACTTGAAACCAGTTTGACCACTGGGACCAGTAACCAGTAGCTCCGGACACCCAGGCCAAGTTCATGGCCTCTAGGTCTCCATCTCTTCACTAATAAAAGTGAAAATACCGAAATGAATTCTATAGCTCTCACTGTCTAAATTCCTATTATTTTTAAATTGTGTAATGAACCTCCGTGTAATTCTACTGAGAAACGCGAAAACACAGCTTTTATTACACTGACGTGGTTTTAAATTTTCGTGTGAAATTCTTCACACACATTTTTAAACAATTAACCTCCACTGTTCCACGTACAGACTAGATGGAGCATTTTCAGACCTCCAATCCAATTCCTCCCCACCACTCCCCTACATTTATTTAAGTTCTTATCACTCGAGCAATTGCTACCATCAGGGAGTACAAATTATTTTGAATACTAGTGTCTTAAAAATTAATAAAAATCTACTCAAGTTGTGTGATTCGATCTAAAATAAAATAAAAATTAAATTTAGAACATTTACAGTTTAATCTATAGCCACTCCTTCCACCAGTATAGTTAATAAAGGTTTCAATACATTTACTTTTAACCACGTTTAGTAACATGTAACTAATTAAAAACTTAACCATCTTGCTGTCATATCTGACCCGACACTGCTCCTAAAATGATCTATCAATGACTGATCAATCACTAGGGAGAAAACCCAGCAAAAGCATAAGGAAACCCCAGCGGAATGCTAGAGAGGAGTGCGGCCAGGGGGCATTACTTGCTTTATAAAAAGACTGGGCAAGGGGTGTGGGTGTAGCTCGGCGGGAGTGTGTGTGCTTGGCGTGCACGAGGTCCTGGGTTCCATCCCCAGTGCCTCCATTGAGGGGAAAAAGAAAAAAGACTGGGCAGTGAGCTCTTTCAAGCAGCAGCTCTCCCGGGACAAGCAGGTGTTTACTCACACCTACTTCAGAGGAAGGAGGACTAGGTGAAGAGCTAACATCGGGAGATGCGCTCAGGGGATGCCTGTACAAATGAAGCATGGCCGAAGTAGGCCCATCAACACAGCTACTGCACAGAGCACCTCCCTGGTGCTCACCCAGCCCTGCAGGCTGGAAACCAAAGCGACGGCCCGGGGCATCTACTCAAACAACAAAACCACATTACGATGAAAACCACCTTACCTCTTCCTTACATCGATTTACAGGCAAATCGGGGTACTTATACGTTGTGTCTGGGATGCATATCGCATTGCTTGGTTTAGCTGAAGGAGGCCGTGGACCTGGATTCAGACAAAACAAACACACACAACGGTGCTTCTTATCTGAAAAAGTGTGATCAACCCAAAGCTGTACCTAATCTCACCGACCCCGCACCTACAGCAGCTACACTCGTAAGCACACACCCACTGGCCCACACCCTGCTGGCCGGCACTGCAAGCAGGGCAGTCCCCACTGCATGCCACTGCCACACGCGGAGCGCGGTCAGCCCTCCACCGGCCGTCAGCATGGCAGGCCCAGCACCACCATCTAAGACGAAAGGCCTGCAGGGCACGGCGCTCGTCGCCTGAAAACGGCACTCAAGTGGCTAGCTCAAAGGATAAACGTTTATTTGAAATTTCACACCACTTTGTTGAGTGTTCAGTCCCTGCTACTGACGCAGATCGGCAGCAGACGGCCAACCACCACTCCCAAACAGCCATCGGGAAGGGGTGCCTCCGCTCTGGTAAGGACGCAGCGGGGCACCCCGCCCGGCCTCACTACACAATGTCCTCTTGTACGTGCAGGTGCCACTCTCCAGCGATGCCATGAATTCTCGACAAACCAACAAATCATCAAAATTCACAGGATACAAACTTTCATTGGGAAATAATTTTTACTCCCCAAATAAACTTTGAAGCTTCCTTGTCTCTCCCAAACTCAGGCCTGTGCTCGTTCCCCTCCAGGTCTGCCCGCTTTCACTTTTCTGCCCCAGCACCCCCTATGTGCTCTGCCGTCACCCCTCCCACCTGATGCGCGTGCATCCACACTCCGCTTGGCTCCCCCGCACCCTCCCCCACATATATCCTCAGTTCCATAATTGGTCTAACAACATATAATTGAAACATGGCCGTTTTCCTCTGGTTGAATTGAGATGTGCAGTACTTGTTCTGAGAAGGAAGAGCAGGAGCCAGTTCTGCTGCCTCTCAAAGCAAAACAGCCTCTTTGTGGACAAGTGTTCCTCCTAGGGCATCACTGGCACTGGCCCCGGGAGAAAGTTCTCAAAGTCCTGACCCCAACAGCCCTCTAGCCGTCTAGTCAACCTCGCTACTGATCACCAAACTCTAAACCTGCATTTTCTTTCCGCTTTCATGTCTCGTCTCCTTCCGTTACTCCTCTCAGTTTTCAAAAAACACAATCCCTGACACCATCCCATTTTCCCTACTGCCGTACTTAATCCCAGTCCCACCCCTGCCAGAAGCTCTCTCAGCTAAAAAGTTCTTAAAATTAACCACGCTACCTTCAAAACACCGAGTTTGAGCAAAATTCAGTGTGTGAACAGTTCCTAACTTACAAATGGTTTCAACATTTTATTAAATTATTTAGAATTCCGAATGGTGGCTGGGTATCCAGCCGGCCCACCAGTGGGAGGCCTAGAGAATCCCCGCAGAAGGAGCAGAAAGCAAGCCCTCCCACTCGGGCTGGTAGGCCTGTCCATCAGCAACAGGCCTTTTTTTAACACAAAGGAAAGGGATGAGACTCCACAGAGCTCAGGAAACAGGAGACAGAGGGAAGGCCTCCTGAGCGGGACTCCACTGGGAGATGCAGTGATAAGCAGTGGGGCACAGAGTGGGGGTGAGCCATCGAGGCGCCCTGCACAGGGGGAGGGAGGTGACAGCCCTTTACAAAGACAAAAAGGCAGAAGCCACATTTCATGCTCTGGGACTTTCAGCCATGGCTCGCGGTGCTGCTGAACGAGCCACCACTCCGACAGCACTGATGGAACCTGCACTCCTTGATGACATGCACTTTGAAGGTTGCTACTTAAAGACAAAAACGCTACAAGAAAAAAATTCCCAGAGTCCTAACCGTACTGTCTAAACCGCAGCCCTTCCTCTGTGTGACATAAAACACAGTCTGACGTTTCCAGGTCAGTGGCTGAAGCCGCCCCAGCACAAATCAAGTCCTGCCTCCACGTCCACTGCCAGAGGGAAGACAGGAAACCAAAGAGGGACACGTCCACGCCATGCAGCTCTGTCGTCTGTGCAGCAGTGACCAAATCAAGGTAGGTGACCAGGAAAACACCATCAGTACACCTCAAAGAGAAAAACCTGGATCATTTAAGGCAAATCAATAAACTATATACGGCAAAGTACATTCCAAAAATGACGTGCGAAATACCTCAACTTCAAAATCTGCTGTCTTTATTTTCCTGTTATCTCTTTATCCTAGGCTAGTACAATTCAAGTATTTCATGTGAGCTGGAAAAACTGGAGACCATGAAAATTGCTAGTTTCTCCTTACTAAGTCACCCTCCTGTATTACCATCAACCAAGGATAAAATCTAACCAAAAAATTCAACAGCTCTGGGTTCCAAACAGTGTAAAACAGATTTTAAATGGAGACCAGAATAACATTACTTATCATAAAATCTAGACATTGTACACTATAGAAAGTAAGTGTAATTACTACATTACTGATTTAACCATAAAATTAAATCTTCAAAATAAATAATTACATATCACTTTCTCCAAGTATGGGATGGTATTCCAAATACAAAATTAAACTTAATTTGAATGTTTCTCTTTTCAGTTATTAAAAATACCACACAGGCGAGGCCATTCTCTTACACCTAGAAGAAAAGCCATAAAAGGATAGAAACAACCACCAAAAATACCATCAAATTAAAAGGGAGGTGGCATGGAGGCGTTTAACCACAGCCTAAAGATGCCGCCCAAGACGCGTTCAAAGCTGCCGTGTGAAAGCGGCAGACACCCGCAGGAGCCCACGACTGGAGCCAAGCTCCAGCTGCCCAGAAATGCTATTAAATCTCAATTACTTAAAAGTGATTTACCTTTAACTATATAAAACTATTCTAATGTAATCCACAGAAATTCACTGAATGTGTTCTTGGATTCCTACTTAGAAATAGTTCTTTTAAGGTACGTAGATGAAGTAACACCTGTATCACACCCAAAGGAGAAGTGCGCTGTAACTGGATGTAACAACACATTCACGCTGGAATCAGCAGCACTGGCCTGGAATTGGAGGTACAGGTGTGACCTCACGGTGTCAGCGCACGCACACGTGCACACGTGTGACAGCCTCGCCGCGTGCTCCAACAACACAGGGCACCTTCTGGCTTCCCGCGGCCCCTCTCCTCCCTCCCACCTGAATCCACGTGTCACCAGGCCCTGTCCTGTCCATCTCACCACTGCTCCCCACCTCGCCGCCATCACCCCGCCATCTCCCTCCAGTCTCACCTGGACAAGGGCAACTCCTCCTGACTCTCCCCTCAGGTCCGCTCTGGCCACTCTAATCCAGTCCCTCCAGGGCAGCCAGAGTGGTCTTTCAAAGAGAAGTCTAATCACGGGACACCTCTCCTCCCTTCACACTCCGCCCAAGAGAGGCCTAGAACTTCAGCAGCTCCCCGTGCTCTGGGCACTGAGACCACAGGCCCGGCAGCCCCGGTGCCTCGGCCCCGCCCGGCCCCACCGGCCAGGCTGCTGCTCCCGCACGGACCACAGATGCGCACGGCCAGGCTCCCCTAGTGCCGACTGCCAGGAGTCTGCAAGCTGTCAGGACTGGTGCCCTGGAGGCCCCGTCATCCCTCCCCGGCTCACTGCCCCTTTCCCACAGCTTCCTGCCACACCTCCTGCTGCTGGCTCTGGGCCTCCCGCTGCCTCTCCCACCAGCTGTAAAGACACTGGCCCACCGGACAAGCTCCCCACACAGGCTCCCCAACTCGATCGGAGTGGCAAACCCTCTCACCACGTGACCTAACAGCCACATATGCTGGGGATTGGGACGGGAACCTCTACGGAGCGCTATTACTCAGCCTACAACAGATCCTGCCGAGGCCAACCCACCCCAGCAATATCTCGGGTCCCCCTGCACCAGGGCCGGGCACCAGGCTCCTCCTGGCACAGGCCCGCTGCACGCCCCCGCCTGTCCCGCCTGCCTGTGCAACCTCCACTAAGTCTCCAGCTCCAGGCTCAACTGTAACTCTCCCGACCTCCCTGCTCAGGTCAGGATCCCTTGTCCTCATTCCTCACAGAGCTATCTTTCAGAGCACTTACCTTCAAAAGCAGTCACCTGTGTAACTACATGATTAAATGAAATCTCCATGAGAGAAGGGACAAAGTCTTTTAAGTTTATACCTTTGGTGCCTCATACAGGCACTGACACACATCATGATGAACACTGAGTGACTCCAAGTGCAGCCAAAGCTGGACGCAACCCCCTGGTGAAAAGCTCCAAATACATTAAGATGCCGTGGACAGAGGAAGCAACAGCAGCTTCAGACAGGAATCCAAGTCAGGAGTTATGAGAGCAGACACTCGACTGGCAGGGGCTCATTCATGCCCTAGCTACACAGCAGGATCTGTGCGCGGGCCCCAGCGCCACTGTGCATGGGTGTGACAGAAGGGCCGCATCATCGAGTCATCTGAAAACGACACACCTCCCCAGAGGGAAGCAGTAAACAATGGCGTCTCTCCACAGTAACACATACAGTTTGTCGGGCCTCTGTCAAAGCTGCACGTGCCCCCACACAGCCAGAATCACCGCTCCTCTGCTCACTGGTATCTACGAGGCTTCCAAGGCTTCCCTCAGATAAGCCATGAGGAAACGGAAGTTCTTCTGAGCACCGTGTTGTGCTTTTCCTAGCATAAGTCAATGCTGGATGGAGGACACACAACTTCTGGTAGTAACACACTGAGTTGTTCAGACAATACTCCTCCTGAGGGCAACTAGAGACGCTTAATGAAATATACAAACATCATCTTAGGAAAACGGAAGGAATGGTGAGCCAGAGAGGAGACACCAGGCCAAAGTCTAACAAGGCAGGAGCCCGGAGAGGGAGACTAGGAGTGGAAGCCGCTTCCGCCTTGGGCGAAAGGCTAACAATGAGAAACCAACCTGAACACAGTACAGTGACCGAAAACATGAACACAGAGCTAAGCGAGAGAGTGGGGCACAGGTAACGGCTCAGAGTTTTCCAGAACTGATGAAGATACCAATATTCCACACTGTCAAAAAACCCAGACAAATCCCAAGAACAAGGATGAATATTCTATTACATGTGGGCTGTATTTCATAACTGTTAAAAACGCAAAAACAAGGAGGTAAATACTACTCTGACCCCAACTTCCGCCCCTAAGCCTGACCACATGTACACAGGGTAAGAGGACAGGAGGCGGGACTTCCTGATCGAATTGGCAGGAAGTCTACAGTGGCAGACCTTTTATATGGCAAAAAACCAAAACCTGACTTCTGCCATACGACTAGGGCCTAGTGCTAATGAGATAATCAGCTCAGAGAAAGAAACCATATACTCACACTTTTACCTTTTATTTTACAGATTTCTGCATTATTTAAAATTGTTTTAATACATTTATTGTTGTTTAAAAACTATAATAATTTTTAACAATTTTAAGTAATTCTAATTAACAGTAAAGTAAGGGACCATTATTAGTCTTCCAAAGAACAGACTATTGAGAAACTATACTTGAGAGAAAAAAAAGAGCAATTTACAACCATCATATATTCACCCCCCTCCCAAAAAAATCCTGAATTAGGAAGCGGCATGGATTCTTTATTGACACAATACCACATTCCTTGAAGACTTTTAAGAACTTAATGTTTTAAGGTGTGAACAACTCACGCATCATATTTTACGATATTTAAAGACGCCTGTTTACCTGGCCCCCTGCTTGAATGATCACTGCCATACATATCCAATTCTTGTGCTTCAAGCTGTCTGTATTTGTTAATATACTCCATTTCTGGGCTCGTCTGGCTAAGTGGCCTGCAAAGAATATTAAAAGTTAGTATATATACTCTTTACAAAAAGCCAAGAAATTCCCAAATGCTGGAGGAATTCTTAGTTACTTTTACATTAACTTCTAGAAGGAAAAAATGCGAACTGTCAATAAACAAATGAAAATACACTCAAATTCACAGTCACCAAATAGATGCAAGTTAAAACAACGAGAAACTTTTTTTCATCCTCCAAATTGGCAAAATGAACGAATATTCTTAGATTATGAGGAGAGGGTGGTGAGTGAGTATGGCCGTTTATCCCACAGGGCAATCTACCAGCACCTACCGAAACTCCAAACAGGCGGACAATTGTCCCTGTGCAGCTCCCCGAGAGCAGCGGCAGCCGCAGCAGAGGCAGCACATGCACAGCCCCATGCAGAGGCTGCAGGGCTTCAGAACGAGCCCCTAGAATGTGCCACTTCTGCACGAGTACTTTGAACTAAAGTCAGTTAAGGCCCTGAGAGTTCAAGAGAGAATACTGTCCCTGCCCTAACTACCTAGAAGAATTTAAATTGGGAATTTTTCCCAGAAAAAAAGTGATTACCAGAGAGAAATTCTACCTAAGTGGCCCCTTCTATATAGCAAGGCAAACATGCAAGTACCTTCATATTGTTCTGGAAATGACCCTCCTGTCCCTGGAAGCCCCTGTCCCATTCCTTAGCTGAGGATGTCTTATATACCTCCTTTTACCTTTCTTGAGGTCTTTAAACCTCTACTGTATGCGGGGTTAGTGTTCATATAAAATTAAATTTGATATTCTCCTGTTAACCTGTCTCACGTCAATTTAATTCTTAGACCAGCCAGAGGAACCTAGAAGAGGAGAGGGAAGTTCTCCTCCTCGCCAGCAAAGCATTCATTCACTCAGCAAATACTTACTTTTCTCCAGCACGCTCGAGCTCTGTCTTAGACCCAGAGCCACAGCCGTCAGCAAAGTCCTTGCCCTCATCAAGCCAGCATTTGAGTGAAGGAGACACAATAGACATGCAACATGCTCACTAGTGATATGAAGGGAAAATAAAACCAAGTAAGGGTATAAAGGACCCTCCAGGGAGAAAGAATACCTCTTCATAATGTTTGTAATAGTTAACTCCTAAAAAACATGAACGGCAGAGCGCCACGCTAAGCTGTGGCACACTCTTACCAAATATATGCCATTGCCAAAGAAGAGACAAAAATGTCCAAAACATGAACTGAACAAAGGCAATTGCTGTGATATGCAAAACATGCTGTCAATTATGTGTTTGTTATCAACGTCTAATTTGAATGCACTGCTATCAGAAAAGATTGTATAATACCGATTCTTGAAATTAGAGGTTTAATAAAACACCATTTACATTAAAGCCTACTTTTGCCTGATATTAACAGTCACATCAGCACTCTCTGGTTACTGTTTGCATGATACTCACTCAATTCACTCAACAAATCAATAATTAAGAGCCAACTCCATGCCAGGCACTGTTCTAAGGACCTGGGATAAAGCAGTTAGCAGACTGTCCTCATGAAGCTTACAGCCTCACTGCGGGAAAGAAAGGAAGTAAAACATGGAGTATGTTAGACAGTAATAAAAAGAAATACAGGGACAGGAGAGGAGACAGGGTGAGAACACCAGGACATCCTGGCAGAGATGCGAAGAAGAACCGGGCAGCTCTGCAAGGGAATCGGTCGCTGGAAAGCAGGACCCCTGAGGCAAAAACGTGCAGGGGACAGTCTGGAGGTCCCTTAGGCTCCAGCAGGCACAGCCCAGAGGGGAGGCAGGGGAGGGCACAAGAGGTGGGGAAGAGCCGGGGGATGGGGAAGAGAGTACTGGAGGACCGGCAGGGGCTAAAGATTTGGGGTTTTGCTCTGGATGAGATGGTTTTGAGCAGAAGCAGAGAAGTAGTGATATCTGACTCCTATTTTAACAGGATGGCTCTAACCAGGTGAGGTGGGGGGGGGGGTGACAGGGCCCAGACACAGCAGAAGCTGAGAGCCCACCCCTGACCACCACAGTAACCAAGGAGAGAGACGATGCGGCCTGGACTAGAGTGGCAGCAGTGACAGTGGGGCCCAAAGAATAAGACGGCATACTAGACATGGGACACGAGGAAAAAAGGAGTCAAGAATGACCCAAGGTTCCAGCTTCTGGTAAGATCAAGTAAGCACCCTGCACCCCGTACCGCCCACAGAATGAAGCTGTCAACCTGGACAGAACGCCTGCAGCTACTGGAGGGCTCTGAAGAGTAAAGGTGACAGGGAGGCTGGGGAAGAGGACCCGAGTTCAGAGCACCACCAAACCAGCAGCACAAGTTTGTCATTTTCTAACCCAGCAGCCCCTGACCTGAGCCGCCCGCACCGCAGACATAGACGCAGGCCCTGGCACAGGCAGTGCGCCCAGGGGCAGGGAAGAGGAGCCCAAGCGCTCAAAATGGGGCAGTGCCCTGCTTTCTCTTGTCCACTCTCTTACACACCAGGGGCAGCAGGAGCATCCAACTCCAGGGGTCCCCTCTCTAAGAGGGCGGGGCAAACTCTCTGCCTTTTTTCTTTCTCTGTGCTCTCACTGCTTGGCCTGGGATGCAGATATAGGTGGATACCACTGCAAGAAGTAGTTAGCAGAGCAGCGCAATAAAGCCCCCATCTTCCAGCCAGAAGACCAAAACAGGGAGGCCCAGTGGCGGAGAGCACCCAGGAAATCGCAGGCACCTGAGGCCATTCAGGAACTGCTGGGCTCACCCCCGGGGCTGGCGGTGCCCTCTCTGACCTCCAGCCTTCCCATCAGGTTTTGAGCACTGAGCTACAGGATGGCCACCAGGTGGCACGGTGCACTGCAAAGGCTGTGACTACTGGATGGACCTTGAATCCACGGCCCACAAAAGGCTGGTTGGAACCCGCAGCCTGAACACTGCTGGTCAGCTGCATTCCCCACAGAACTTAAACAAGGCCCAGAGCCCCATTATACAACATGCAAAATGCCCAGGTCACCCTGCAGTTACTCGGCACACAAGGAAAGAGGAAATCTGGGTGGAGCAATCACTTTGGAGGATGGTTATCCAAGCTGGGGACCCCATTCCCCACACCAATCTCAAACCAATTCCAAACCAACTCAACACCCAGGGACTTACTTGTTTAAGCCTAAAAAGCTAATCTTCTTCTGTATAGTATAACTTTGGAGTAGAGAAGGCCTTAAATTAAGAGCACAAAAAAGGAAATGACAAAAGGAAAATATCAATAAACTAAATTATAAAACTTATGAACAACATCTATAAAGGTTAAAGGGCAAGAAGAGCACACACTCGACACCAAACGTCTGCAACTCACGACACAGGAGTGAACGAAGGGTCCCCTTACTACGTCACTAAGACATGAGCCAACAGAAATACGACTTTAACCTTTAAAAAGTGTATGTCTTAATGTGCTCTAATTAAAATACTTTAAAGATGACTAATAGTGGTAAAGAAAGTTAACATCATAGTTTCTCAAATATTAACTGCGTTTCAATAGCCAAAAAAAACCCCAATAATCCAGAACCTTTAATTCAGTAGCAAATGAATTAAAAACAGAAGGCTACCAGTCTCCTTACGATGAACCCCCCTCCGGCTGCAGCCTGGCGCCGCTGAGCCCCGCGCGCAGCGGCCCTGACACCACACGCCCACCGCCTGGCTCCGGAGCTCACCCTTCCAGATTCCAAAATGCTGTCTTTCCAGACTTTCATACGTTCCTTACTCATCCGAAAATTTTACAAACAGGTACATTATGAATGATATGGTCCTATTTCACCCTGAGTCTTATAAAAATGTCTACTATTCAGCTAAGAAGATGTGGCCTAAAAAACCACGATGGTGACCAAAAAGCAATTAACCTGACTGCTTCATAGTTTAATAACCTTCTCGTCTTCCACACAAAATAGCCTAAGCTGCAATTTACTAGAAACAATTCACTTATTCAACTTACTAAAATGTTTGATAAATAAAATCCAACATTAATCTGGTTATACCATGGTAAGCAGGAAGGATTAATACAAAAGTACGTCCTCACCTTGGTCTACAAATATTTACGTTCTCTGTCTACACGGTAGTAGGGGAACTGCTGTCATCAGAGAACGATATTCGGGTTCTATTTCAAGCTAACACTCTCAGGACATGGACAGAAAAAATAAAATTTACAGTATTACAAGTAGCACACCCTAAGCACTAGGAAAATTGGTTTACATAAGTATCATTAAAGGAAAATGTCCTAAATGTGAGCCAAGGTGGTCAGAAAAGTCCTGTGAAGGTCACACTTGAGCAACAGTCTCCATAGCAAGACAGGCGTTAAATAAGTCAAATTAAGGAGGGAGACAGCCTAGTCTGTCATCTTTAGATCTCTGCTCAAAGCGCATCCCTACCTAGAAAGGCTTTCCCTGGCCTCCACGTGGACCGGCAGTGGTCTGTGCATTCGTGCTGCCTTCCCACTAAAGACCAGCCCCGTGAGGGCAGACAGCAGATCTGTCCGGGTCCCTGCTGAGCCCAGTCCCTCACCAGCCCTGGCCCAGCCAAAACATCCGTGAGTGAATGAGAGCCAGCAGTTACAGCGGAGGACAGAGTGGAATCTAGCTGGAAAGGATCAGAAAACAGGGAGAAGAGAGAACAAAAACATTGACCAGTTTCTCTGTAAGTTTAACAGTAAAGAGAAATAAAACCAGAGTTCAAAGGAACAGGAGGGCCAAGGGAAAACTCATGCTTTCCCTCAGACAGAGTCAAAAATTAGTTGGTATTTAAACTGGGCCCTGAAAAAGAGAATTATAATGTGGGCACCTGGAAAAGAGAAATAAGCATCCCAGAAGGGAGTCAGTGTGACCAAAGCTGAATGTTCAGAGGGAGCCCAGCACGCGCAGGGCGGTCAGTCCAGGAAGAAAGGGCAGTGCCAGCCTGCACAGGGCTGGGACAGAAATCTGGTTCGTGCTCCATATCCAGAACATTTTTGATGTTCTATTACCATTTCATAGGCAGATTCATTGAAATTTTAGTAGGAAATCTGGTAGGACAGTCCTGTCACAATAAACTTAACTCCCTTCCTTTTCAGAGACTACATGTAACATAACGTGAAAACCTTCAAGTTGCAGATAATGAATCCTGACATCTGGCTCCTTCTAACGCACAAGGAACAGGAGCCACAGGATGACCGCACGTCATCTTGATCTGCGTGGCACGCAGGTCTTATGCAAACGAGGTCTAGTCTTCACAGTTCATTTGAAGGAAAAAGCAACAGAAGAAACAAATATTATAAAAGGAAAAGCCACCATGTAGTCATTTTACACAGAACCAGAGAGGAAAGAACCTGTCCACTCTCAAGCAAAAGACATACAAGAGAACTGAAAATCGGCACAATAAAGACCCTCACCCATCAGTACTCGCCCAAACCGTAAGTATCAGTTCCACGTTCAGCTCCAAAACAAACATGAAAATGATTTTCTATAATGAATTAGAAGATTTTGAACTTTATACATTCTTATGTATAAAGACCTTTTTTCCTGACCTTTATCTGTTATTGCCTTATCACCGTGTTTTTAGAGATTCTAAAGTATATTTTAAAGTTTTCTACTTAAACGTACATAATGTCCTCAGGCATTACAACTTCCTTAAATATACAAAATTAACTACTATTTAGAAAGAAAGAAGGTGTACAAAATGTAACATTTATTAAATATTTCACACATGACTGATATCAGCATTCTTTGCCTATTTTGTTCAACTGTGATGAGCTTTCTTAGAACATATATTTTGCCAATAGTCAAGTCTGATCTATTTTTCCTGCTTTCACTAGAGGGAACAGTGACCTGGCTTCTAAATGGCCTGAGAGTTAAGCTGAAGAATAAAAGCAACACGGTTATTTTTAGAGCTCTGCTCTCGGGCACAGAGACACAGCGCCGAGCCCGCGCCCCGCAGCCACGCACAGCGCAGCAGCACGTGGCAGCCTTCCCCGAAGCCGGGAGCGCATCTGCGCTGCTTCCCACAGCCCGTCTTCGTCCCTTCACCAAAGACACGTCCAAACGCATTTAGGACAGAATCCATAGCTGCCGGCATCTTTTCCAAGTAGACTGAGCTACATTCAAAAGGCAGACCATTATATAATTTGTAAAGATTAAATAGTAAGTTATTTTTGTCATTTCCTCTAGCTTACTTACAAGGTGAATTAATGAGCATTCTCTCCAAACGAAAACATCACAGCCTCATTCCTAACATAGAAAGTTATTTATTTCAAACAGAGTTTCAGTGGGTACAGGAGGCTCACTGCTTCAACAGAGGACGCATCCTGGAGGGTAACATATGCCCCGAGTGAAACACGGCTTCACCACCAGCTCAAGTTCACTCTGTGGCAACGTCACCGCATCGAATCCATCAGCTTCACAGGTAAGCCTTAAACCTTTTCTGCACAGAATGTAAGTTCAAAGTATGTTTGTAGATAGCACTTTCCTATATGCTAATACTGTAAAGCGTCCTAAGAACTTTTAATAGCAAGTATTAGTGTTACTTTCAGAAAACGTTCAGTCTGTAGATTATCTCTGTGTATTTCGTTTCTGCTTAGCTCCTACACTAAAGTATTTTCAAAGCCTGGTTTTTGGCAATGACCTAGTTAGAAATTAAAAGACTCTAATCCACTCTAATCTTATTTTGACCTGTGTATCTAACCAGTGAAAAATTCATGCACTTTTCTGGCAAATTTACTGTAAAGAAATAAGTATTTGATCATCAGAACCATAACATTTTATGCAAATAAACAAGTGAGAGTATTTCCATAGGCTAAAAATGCCACTTTTTGGCTGGATGAAATGGCCAAAATACGAATCCTACAGACCCAAGCACTATCCTGACTCAGATGTGGTGGCAAAGACTCTGCTTCGGGAACTAAAATGGCATCTAAAGGAGAGAGAGAGATTAACACAAGAGATCGAAAACGAGCAGAGAGTGAGGAAAACAGGTGGGGATTACACCTGGCTGAGAAACTACCAGAGTCCCCAGGCGGCCATCCCAGCTACTGAGCAAAGACAACTGGAAGTCCTCTGCTCACAAGTTCAGCCGCACCAAGCTGCAACTGTGCTCAGCAGGTGAGGGGCTGCATTCTCTCCCTGTCACCTGTGCCACTGCCAAGTCTAAGCTCCTCGCATATTTAGACTGGAAATTGTGTTCTACCATGTAAATGCTTTAGCCATGTGTGTCAAGTACCCAGCAACCAAAATCCCTAAAGATAGGCTGGACAAAAATATCTGCTGATATCCCACTGGCTAGGAAATGTTTTAAAGTCACAAAATTTCTTTATTAGAAACAAAATTTTAAAGCAATGTGCAGATTACTCAAAAAGTGGGTAACTACTATATGACTACATTATGTGAGCTGAATTTTGGAGATAAAGGGAAATGACAAGAGAAATTTTCTGAAGTCAATATTTATAACTGCTTTGCCCCTAGATTTCGAGAAGTTTTAGCAGAAAATGACGTACTGCCATGGGAAATCGTCTACATCTTCAAGCAAGTTCTGAAAGACTTCTTAAGTAGCACTGACAGAGGCAGTCAGCGAGAGGGCCTGGAACAGTCACGGAGCACAGACTGTCCTGTTCCTTCTGCGATCCCAGGTGAAAACGCCAGGAGTCCAGGCAAAGAGGAAATACCCACTATTTCCAGTTACGTGGACAGAACCACAAGGAACCGGCTCCCAGCATTCTCACACAGAGTATGGAACCTCCCACATTACTACCCGTCAAGTTAAATTACCGTAACCCAGGCAATCCTTATGACCAACTTAGTATCAGAACTCTTAGGGTCAAGGGTAAGAGGAAGTAATGTGACACCACGTTTGTCTCTGTTGCAAGCTCAGAAGTTAACATTCCTGTATGTAGCCTGTGTTTTAAATAGTGTTCCTTTTTTAACCATTCTAAAAATGCAATGTTTTCTTTGAACAGTATGCTTTTAACTAAAGTGCTTCCTAAATATTTTGAAAAAATGTTTGAAGTACTTTCTTATACCTCAAACATCTCACAGGAAGTAAGGCATTTTACTTTGAAATTTGAAATAAGAAATTTGTATGAAAGTTCAAAGCATGAAAAAAAAGAAAGTATAAAGTATGAAATTAGACAAATTACTTAGACATTAACTTTGACTTTTATTCTAGAAGCTGTGTACAGAATAAAATAAATGACTACTGTGAATCTTGTCTTCACACTTTGGCACTGAACCAGTCACTGCCTGTGGGGGAAGGGGTGACCGCAGTGAGGAAGGAAATATTGCATGCGGTTTGAAAACAAAGCAGTGCTTCATCCCCAAGCTCAGATTCACTCTTGATCACAACGTTAAGGGAAAGCATAAAAACCACAGCTCTATACTAAAAGGGTCAAAAGAAATGACTGGTCTGACAACATTAGTAACTGCTACTCTCAAAGAAAAGCAATCAATGCTGACCTATAATTTAAACTGATGTTATGTTCATTTAAAATAGCAAAATATTTCTTAGAAACAATGAGATGTACATATATGTAAATTTTTAAATGGAAAAAATAAAATAGCAAAATATTTAATATACAAAATTTAACCTCTCATAATTTCATCAAGGTAGGAAACTATTCATTAGATTTATTTTTAAGACAAAGACTTAGAATCTTAACCATTCTTAAAAGTCAGTCTAAGGAACCTAATATCCATAACTTTATATTTGGAGATTATTCCGGTGGGTTTTTTTTTTTTTCATCTAAAAGAAGAAAAAAAAAAAGTCCAAGGTGGGAACTAAATACACACTCTAGAGAAAACCCCCTTCGACTGCGCCCTTCCCTGCACTCTTGGCTGACCTCTGCATTATTCTGAAATGGCCTCAATTTGGTCTTCAGTCCTAACCATGTAGTAAATGTCGTCAACCTGACCAGGGTATAAAAAGACAAGGTAAACATAGCCTCATGTGGATTTAAAATAAAAAACACCTCTCGTTCCTGTCCCTTTCTGTTCTGTTTTCATGACACAACAATCTCTGGCTCCTTTAATCACTGCGAGATTTCGTAGAGTGGAAACTATTTGTGGGAGAGAGAGAGGTTCCCCGGTGCACAAGCGCTTACTGTGCAGTGAATACAGAAAACAGCAAACAAGAGCTTCAATATTATGGCTTTAATGACGAGGACAGAATTTTTGTTTTAAACGGAACTTGGACTTTGTCTATGAAACCCAGCACTAGAACTGGCAGCCTCACCACGTATATCAGGAAATACACCAGGAAGAGGCCCCCAGCATTTCACTCTCCTTCCAAGGCACCTCAAACAGCCACTGAACAAAAGACAGGATTGAGTTCACAGCACTTTCAAGAAAGGGCCACCCTCCCTGTTCAGACAGAAAGTAGTTTTTTATTAACCCCTATCAAAAAGCTCACAGTGACTGAAGAAGCTGTAGACTGCTAGTCATCCCACTAGCCCAGGATGAAAACGAACCCCACCCCACTCTAAGTCACCCACGATGTAGTGAATCAATTCTATAACCAGACTTTAAAAGGGGGTGGAAAATACAGTGAGTTCTGGTGTTCTGAGTTTCTACCCCTCAGTTTTGCTTTTGGTAATAACCTAATAACCATGTTTCAAACCATGTATGTAATTTAAAACTACAGTTGTTTCTAGAAAATCTACAAATCAAATATAAGTTATAACATAAATAACTTCCTGAATGTTAACAGATTCACACTTTGACACACTGTGCTATTTATAGTACCTAAAATCAGCAAAGGAATGAGGGTTTAAAATATCAAGGGGGTGCAGACGGGGGAGAGGACTGCTGGGGGAGCTTCAGGTATGCTTTGTAAGTTAAAGCAGTCTTATCACAGTAGCCAAAATTTTACCCAGGGACTAGTGAGGAGTAAACACACTCATCCACGTAGAAGTGCTCTGATAGCCTGACATCAGGTAAGCTCTCAAAACGGGCCTTACCTACCAGCCTAACCCATTTAGTGACATCAAAGTCGTTCTTTTACACGCTAGGCACTGTGATAAGCACTCATTTAACACTCTCATTTAACCTTAAATTTGAAAGTAGGAGATGTTAGTCCATGTGACAGAAGAGCAAACAGCCTCCACCTATTGGAAGGCTTCGTCAACCTTGCAGAGTCAGTGAACGGCAGAGCTCGGACTCCCGTCAGCCCATCAGGCCCCCACACCACCTCCAGCCCCAGCTTACCCTCTGAGCTCCAACTACATACAGCCAACTGCCTACTCGACACCTCCTCTTAGATGCTCACAGGCAACTGAAAATCAACAAGCTCAAAACCAAAATCACAGAGCTGTGTTTCCTAAAAGGATTTTAAAAATTCAGGAAAGGATCAAAGCAATCAAAACAACATACACACAACTAAAAACATAACTCTCTAAACTCTTCAATTAGTGTTTTCTAGTCATTTGTCAGGAAATGACACCACCACCTACCCATCCAATTCTACAAGCCAGAAGCCTCAGAATCACTCTAGTCCCCCCGAGATGGTGGAGGAGCCAAAAACACATCACAAACAAACAAGAATTGGGGCAGATAAGTGCTTTAGAGGAGGAAGAAACATTAAAGGCGGTGAGAGAGCCTGGGCAAGAAGGCAGGAGAGGACTTCTGCAGCCATGGAGGTCACTGGAGACTTTCCCAAGGAGCAGACATTTGAACAGAGCCCCGAATGATGGAAGGAGTCAAGGGAAGAAACAGGGCAGGGGTGGGAAGAAGAGGGCAGGCCCTCCAGGCAGAAGAAAGGGTAGGTGTGGAAGCCCCGGAGTGGAAAGGAGTCTGTCTTCAAGACACAGAAAAATGCCAGCGTGTCCAGAGTGTGGTGAGAGCAGGCAGTGAGCCAGGTGCCAGACGGAGAGCCTGGAGGCCGCAAGACAGAGCTACGTCCGTCCTATACCAACAGCCGCCTGTCCCACAGAAAGTCACGCACATGCTCATCAAACCTTACGTGTGAATATTTGCTCAAGGATTTGTTCATCCAACAAATATTAACTGAGCATCTACCTCACACTAGGTATTCTTCTAGGTGCTAGAATAAATTACTGGGGGCAAAGACAGGAGCCAGGAGACCAAAAATGGAAGTCTTTTGCAATGATCCAGGCCACAGATGATGCTGGTTTCTTTAGACCAGGGTGATGACAGTGTACACAGTGAGACACCTTCTTATTCTGGAAATATTTTACAGTAAACTGCCAGGATATGCTGCTTTGTATTGGACTGACTGTGCACTTGTGTGTGTGTGCACACACACACAAACACACACCCTTTCCTTAGGGAAATCAGCTCTGGTCAGAGGAGTAAGGTAGATTTTAGAATTCATTATGCTGTACACCAGAAATTGACACAATATTTTAAACTGACTATACTTCAATAAAAAGTAAATAAATTTTCAGGGGGAGGGTACGGCTCAGTGGTAGATTATGTGCTTAGCATGCACAAGGTCCTGGGTTTGATCTCCAGCACCTCCATCAAAAATAAATAAATAAATAAACAAATCTAATTATCTCCCCTCAAAAAAAATTTAATTGTCTCAGTCCATAAAGGACTGGAAATTTTAGAAACTTGTCCTTAGCAGTTAAAAGGACATTTAAATCTATGCTTTTCATTTCTGACAAAGTCAATAATAACTTAATTCCAATAACACAGTGAGTTACTTAGAAGCGATACTGTTCTTCCCATTAAGTCTGGGGGGCGCCCATGGGATCATTCACCAGAGTAACCCAAGGAAACCAAGTGTGCAGAAGCGTGAGCAAAACAGCCAAGCTACAGCTCTACAAGGGTCTCTGTCCCCTCTCTGCCTCCAAGAAACAAGCTTACCAAAGATTCCAAGTCACACTTGACTCTTGAAACAACCCAAGAGACCCTGTCTCAGACTCTGAGCTTGCCCACTGGATCAGATGGAACCAATGAATAAGAGTAACTTTACAAAATCAAAAAACAAAACCACCCTCTCAACTGTAAAGGGTGTTGAGCCTGGGGGGAGGGGGCCAAGCAGTGATGCGGATACTCTGAGTCAGGGGTACTGCCACACTTGCCTGCTTTCAAGAGGAGATAGGTGTTTCTACTTAGCAGATTGAGGTCTCCTAAAAATACAGGCATCCTCTTGCCTTTTTAGATCCACTGAAATCACATGAACAGATTAACTGACAGCAGCCACGGCAAAGAACAAAGCAAGGAGGAGCATTAAAACTGGGCAAAGATCCAGCATTACTGCTCCTTGGTATTTACCCAAATGAGCTGAAATTTTTGACCCCACAAATACCTGTGCGGGAATGTTTGTAGCAGCTTTATTCGTAACTGCTAAAACTTGGAAGCCACCAAGATATCCTTCAGTAGGTGAACTGATAAACAATGTGGTACATCCAGACAATGGAATATTATTAAGCACTAAAAAAACCCCGAGCTATCAAGCCCTAAAAAGACATGGATGACCCTTAACAGCCTATGACTAAGTGAAAGAAACCGGTCTGAAAAGGTTTCATACCGTACAATTCTAACTATGAGGGATTCTGAAAAACACAAAACTATAGAGATAATAAAAACATCAGTGGTCGCCAGGCGGTCCGAGGTGGGGGTGAGGAGGAAGGATGGATGAAGAGGCAGAACACAGGATTTGGGGGCAGTGAAACTATTCTGTGTGATACTAACAGGTGGATACATGTCATTATACTTTGTCCAGACCTACAGACGACACACAGACTGCACAACACCAAGAGTGAACCTTCATCTTAACTGCGGACGTACGTTAATAATGTACCCGTGTTGGTTTGTCGCTGTACAAACAAACCACAGTAAAGCATGATGCTACTATAGTATAAGGGAACCTGTTCGGGGCGGAGGAGGTACACAGGACTTCACTTTCTGCTCTGTTTTTCTGTAACCTTAAACAGCTCTAAAAGTAAATAAGTAAATAAATAAAACCTATTTATGAAAAGGTTTTAAACTGAACCAAACTCTGGAGCGGCTCCACTTATGGAAGGGAGATGTTCACCTGGTCCAGGCCACGGAAGGGGGCTTGTTCGGTCGCCAGCTCACTCTGGACGGCCAGACATCACCAGAGCGGCGGAGACCAGGGACGTGGCCGTGAGCAGTGTGGGGCGGCCCAGGTTCCCGCCCCGCAGTCCCCCACCTGCGCTCGCCCCCGGCCCCTCCCCGTCCCCTCCCCGTCCCCCAGCCTCCCGCCTCCTACCTCCTGGGCACCATCGGCCGGGCCTGGGCCGGAGCCGGGGCCTCGGGGCCGACGCCGGGGGCCGCGTCCCTGCGCTGTGCCTCATCCCTGGCCGCGTCGGCCGGGAGGACGGGCGGCGAGCCCAGCAGCTCCACATCGGTCACGGTCTTGCCGATGGTGAACCAGTCGTTGATCTGGTCGAGGGTGAGCTTGCGCAGCATGCTCGCAACCCGGCGTCCGCGCCGCCTCAACCGCCGGTCAGAGCGGCGGGAACCGGCGACGGCGGGAACCCGGCGGCTACGGCGTGCCGTAGCCCCGCCCGACTCCAAACCCTCCAATCAGAGCGCGCCACGCGCCCCCACCGCCCCCACCTCGTGCCGCCGGCCCCACCCAGCTCCCGCGCTAGGCCTGCCGGGAGTGTTGTGCTCCAGCCCGCACCAGGTCCGAAGTCAGCGAAGTGAGCCCCTCGGAGTCTTGTGGAGCCCCTCAGCCGTCTGGGGGCAGGGCCCACATCCGCGGACCCGAGGGGTGCAAGAACGCGGCCTCCAGCCTCTCTCCTACCTCCGCGTTTGACGGTTGCTCCATCTGAGCCTTGGCGCTCCAGGCTGGCAAGGGACAGACATTTATGGAGCGCCTGCCGTGTGCCTCCCCGTGCAGGGTCGCGGTGACGGACCTCAGGGTGGGGAGGTGGAAAGCAAACCAGAGAAGGGATTTGCATTTATAATGTTAAGGTCAACAACTGCCAGGTAAATGGGGACACCTTGCACCCAGTTTGGGGGAAAGGGGCGAGGAAGGCTTCTTGGAGAAAATGACACCCAAACAGACACCTGCTGGAGAACCGGGAACAAGCCGGGTGAAGGAGGACTCGGAGAGAGGTCGCTGGGGGATGTAGTCTGTGAATGCAGGCCTGAAGGCAGGTGGCCCCGCTAGCTGAGTTGAGGACCTGGAAGAAGATCATTGGGCCCAGAACTTGACTAAACTGAGTTCATCATCTACCCTCCTCAGTCTGCCTCTCAGGGGCAGAAGTGGGTGGTGAGGGGTTCAGATTTTGAGGTCATCAGCAACTGAATAGTGGTTAAAACCCTGAGAGCAGCTGAAATGGTCCAAGCCAGAGCGAGTGAGTGGACAGAAACCAGGAAGCAACGTGAAAAAAGGGGCAGAGGAAAATCCAGCGAAGGTGTACAAGGAAGGAAGGCGACAGGGGAAATCGGAAGAGTGACATGACTGCCTGTCCACCATCAGACTGTCAGGGCCCAGTGCAGTGCCTGGCACAGTGTGGGCTGTCAGGAAAGGCCATGTGGCAGGCGCCAAGAGCGCAGCACTGACCAACAGTGTGAAGTCCAATCAGTTAAGGACTGGAAAATGCCCAAAGAGTGATGAATAAGAGGTCAGCTTGACAGCAGTGCAGACAGAAGTCAGACTAGGCTGGGTTGAGCTATTGGTTTTTTTTTTTTACCAAAAATGAGCCCAGCAGGGTACTGAGTTAGGAGTCCCAGATCCTAATATTGGCCCCACTGCTAACATATTATGACCTGTTTTTGACTTTTCCAAATACTGCAGACTTCAGAACTGCCCCTCACGCAGACATCTTTTGGCAGGGGAAAAGGGACATATTTTTCAATCCGTAAGAAAAATGTAATCAGAAAGTCACTGAAATTCTCAGTAAGACATTTGGGAATGACTGGGAAATTCAGCAACTCCATCCTCTTTGTGAGGCTAGCACATGTGCTAAATTCCACAGGGCACAATGAAAGCACTTCAAACTCCACCTCACTTCTGTGTTTCCTACGGTTCCCATGCTGACCTGCTTTGTCCATGTCATGGTGAATATATTTTCAAGTGGAAGTTGCTCTTTTTCTGAGGAGGGTGGCTTTCACACAATCATTTCCTGAGGGGCTTTTTGATCCTTTTGGGCTACCAGCTCCTTCAGCCCTCTTGAGTTTTGAGTTTTTAACTGCCACTGAAGGACACTGGCTTGACGTCTTCAGTTTTGAAATTTGTTCTCATTTCATTGCCACTTTCCAGACTAAGCACTGGTTAACGTGCCAGGAGTGTCATCACAGACTAAGTGTCTCTGAACCCCTCTATTTGGTTAGCGGTTCTTGGTGCTCTGTACTTGCTTAGTCCAGCTCACCTTGCATTCCAGTCCAAAGATCAGAGTTAGAAAGAGGCAACGTGACAGTTCTGGACAGGCATGTAGACGTCTAGGCCAGGGCATGTGGGAAGGCCTCTTGGGTCTTGGTGGAAGTTTTACATATTTGCATTCCCAGACCAGTTTGAGCTGCAGGCCTAAAGGGAAAACAGCTTAAAGCAATTACAAATGATGTTGAGGTGATCCCCAGCCATAGACACGAGCCCGCAGGGATGAGCCGGGACTGGCTGCTGGAGATTGATAAACAAAAAGTTCATACTGTACAGCACAGGGAACTATACTCAATATCTTGTAGTAACGTGGTTAAAAGGAATATGAAAACAAATTTATGTATGTTCCTATATGACTGAAGTAGGGTGCCATACGCCAGAAATTGACACAACATTGTAAAGTGGCTCTACTTCAATAAAAATACTTTAAAAAATAATTTTAGACATTCAGAAGAGTTGAACGTGTGTTTTCTAAGGCTATGTTGGATTAGCAACTAAAGCCATTAAAATTCTGTTGATCTAAAGTCAAGTTTGAAGTTCAAGTGATTTGTCTTGAAATAGCTTACAATGGTGCTCTTCCTTAAGTTTTTCCTCAGTGCTTGTTGTCCTCAACAGGTTCCTAACTTATTATTCAGTCTAAAAACATTCTTTTTCTAAGACAGTGCTTCTCAAACCTGGTCCTTGTCTCAGGATCTCTTTATGCTCTTAAATTTTTTAAAGATCCTAGAGAGCTTCTGTTTACATGGGTTCTATCTACTTTATTAGGGACTACAACTGAGAAATGTTTTATTTACATTTTTAATTCATTTAAAAATAACAATAATAAAACCATTTGATGTTAGGATGATGATGAAAAGTCACTATATTTACCAAAAAATTTTATGTGTGATAAAAGTGACACTTTAACATTTTCACAGTTCTTAATGTCTACCTGAAGGGAAGACAGCTGGATTCTCATATCTGTTTTTGTACTCATTCTTTTGTGACAGCACAAGTCACATAGCCTCTGGAAAACTCCACAATACACTTGTGAGAGAATTCTAGTGAAAAAGACATAACATCTCACCACTATTATGCAAATATCTTACTATTACTATGAAAATAGTTTTGACCCCCAGGGGCCTTGGAAACCCCCAGACCACACTTTGAGAATCACTACCCTAAAATGACAAGCTTTCCAAGTTTTGCACAGAGCTGTATTTGATCCTAAGCTTTTGTTCCTTTGAAGCAGGACCACGTTCACTGCTCTTCCTTTGTGCCTCCCCATCCTTCGATCTGAGCTCACCTTCTCCTAAATAATGAACATTGATTTTATTTTTTTAACTGCAGGTCCACTGGTGATTATTCCCTCATTCTTAGTTTGTCCAGAATGTCTTTTTGCCTTCTTTACTGAACATTAATTTCCTCACGCATGGAATTCTAGATTGGCAGTTACGTTAAGACATGAGTTCCACACATGACTTTCTTGCTGTATCAACTCTCATCTCTTTCGTTTGTGTTTCCAAATGTCTAATCTGTTGCTAGATCAATCCACTTTCTATTTGGTTCTTTTTCAAATAAAAAACATTCGTTTCTTTCTTTTCCCACAATTTTCAGTTTTCTGCTGAAACTTTCAATCTTTTTTATTTCCCTGCCCATAGTAATATGTGGTTTTTTGTTTGTTTTTTAATGGAGGTGCTGGGGATTGAGCCAGGACCTCGCACATGCTGAGCACACTCTCTACCACTGAGCCATGTCCCCACCCCTGGCCTGCTTATTTTTAAAGCCTGCACCTGTCAGTTAGGTCCAGTGCCTGGAGCCCCTGTGGAAGTCTTTATATTGTCTATTGAGTAGAAGTACTATACACAGAACAGAGTCATAAAAATATGCAGGGCAAAAATACAGCAACACAAAGAAAAATGGCAAGAAAACCACAAAGACGTGAGAATTGATGTCTCAGCCTTTAACACAGTCTAACAAGTAGACTCGCTTTTTCAGTAGACAAACTCGTCCACTTTGTCCAAGACCTCCCCGGTTTCAGTAAGTCCCAGGTCCCGGGGATTCCGGACAGTCACCTAATTATGACACACAACCCCCACCACGGCCCCCCCCTCAACCCTCCCCCAGCGAGTCTCCAGGCCCCGCACCTGGGCGGCCGCTGGGGGCGCTGTGGGGCGCAGGCGCGGCTTGGGAGGCGCGTGCCCGTTCCAGGGCGGCGCCGCTCCTTCCGCCTTCCCGGCAGGCCCCGCGCGGTGCCTGCGCACTCAGTGACCTTTCTGAGTCGTTGGTTCTGGGTTAGGGCCCCCCGAGCTGCTGGTCCTGCGCCGAGGTGAGTGCGGGGCTGGGATCCGCGCGGGGCGCCGGGACAGTGACAGGCCAGTCAGCAAGTGGCGGGGCTCCGTGCCCCGGTTGGGCCCCGCGGCGGGGAGCCGGCGGCAGGCGGGACGGCCTCGGTCCCACCGCGGCCACATCTCGACCCGCGCTGACCTTGGGGTCTCAGCCCTCCCCGTGGCCACGCGGGCTTTTCCACCCTGGCCTCCCAGACTGTGGAGGGGCGTCATCCGGGGCTGAGCTGTCGTTGGCAGTAACGCGGAGGCCGCGCTACGCCTTTTCCTTTGGCCTGAACTCATCTGTACCTTCGTACCCGTTTGATAGCGGGCGCACTTGGGCCGTGAGAGGTTCGGCTACGCAAGGTTGTGCAGCTAGTTAGGGATGCAGCCAGGAGTTCTTAACCCACGTTTAGAACCTTCTCTCCTTTATCCCTCAAGTTTCCTTGCAACACATTGGTTCTGAGAGTTACGCTGTACATGCGGCAAGGCCTTTAAGGAGGGGAAACGACGCCCAAGACGGGATCAGGGGCGATGTTTGCCGTTGCACGGAACTCAGTCTGAGATCCCGGTCTGGGGCTCGAGGGTCAGACGTTTCTCACCCGCAGTGTAAGGTCAAGTAATAGTTTGCTTTTAATGTAGCGTGTCAAAAGCTTTGCAGACTTAGGGGGACACCGTGGACACCCACTTGGCCTTTGAATAGGATGCGCCTTTGAACACATGGGTGCTAATAAAACCCACACAGCTGGGAAACGGGGCTGGACTGAGTGGATTCAGGCCTGACTTTATAAACATTGGGACCAGGTCGCTTGTCCAGCCAAATATGGCAATCTTGGGCCGAAGAGAGGGTGGGAGGTAAGCATGTGCAGTAAACTACGTGGCAGCCTCAGTTCATCTTAGTTGAGGAGGTAACGCCGGGGGCCTGGGCCTTGAGCGAAATATGGACGTAACAGAAGTTTTTTTGCCCCTTCTTACCTCTTTTGCGCCCTCCTAGTCGGCTTTGCTCTTTAACTTCTAGATCCTCACTGACCTTGCTCTTGGGCCCCTACCTGGCCTGGGCCTAAGTGAGGGCACCTTAAGTCCTCCCTCTTGGAGTCCCAGGACCGTGGTGCTGCTGCAGTCAGCGGGCATTTGCGGTGATTCTTTCTGCTGTTGCTGTGGCCATTTACTGAGTTCTTATTCTGCAGAAAGCTGGGGTCCTTTATGTTTCCTCCTTAAATTTCGTTGAGAATCCAGTAGGGCAGGTGGAGCTAGCCCTCTTTCACAGAAAGAGAAGCCTCTGAAATGACAGCTTCGGGACTTGCCCAAGGTTTAGGGCAAAGCAAACAAAACTGGTGTGGGAACCCTAGGTTCCCACGCTTCTGGCCCCATTGGTCCTCCTTCCAGGTCTTTGCTGGGTGCGGGGAGCAGAGTGCTACACTCAGTGCCTCTAAACTTTCCCTGTCGGGGCTTCCAGAGGCTTCCTCTGGGTCCTGCTTGGCTTCTATCAGGTGCTTTTTCAAGGCAGGGCTGTTGGTTTCTTGGAACCTGGTGCTGTGACAGAGCATTTAGGAGGGTCTGAGGACAGGAAATGTAGGGGTAGACATATCTGCAAGGGAGTTCAGGAGGAGGATACATCTTCCCAGGTCCCTCGGGGGCTGGTCAGCTTTCAGGCCTGTGCTTCAGCCTGAATGGGTTTGCTCCTCAGAAGAGCTGGAGGCCAGGCCTTGGAGCAGCTTCTCAGTAATAGGAGAAGAGGCCTGGGTGACTTACAGATCCAACTGTGTGATCCCAGGCAACTTCCTCCATGTAGTGCGGGAGCTAAGACCGTAAAGCACCTCACAAATGCTGTTAAATTTGCATGACGTTCTTAAAGTAAAAGCTGAGCTCTTTACTGTGGCCTCCAAGGTCCTATATGACCTGGCCCATCTTCCATCCCATAGTCCAGCCATAATATTTTATGTAACAAGCACTTGCTCTAGGACACCAGTTACTGTAACTGACACAGAGCAACTCCTCCATCTTTATATCAGCCCTTTGCAGTGGATACTATTTTTAATCCCTGTTTTACAGATGAGGAAACCGAGGCAGTTCAAGTTAGCTGGAAAGTTAAGTTAGCAGAGCTAGGACGTGAGTCTGAGCAGCCACGGGGCCTTCGACCCGCTCCTCCCCACCCCAAGTGCGCTCAGACCTCCGGGTCCCAGCACACGTGCCACCTCTGCCGACGACACTTTTCTCCCAGATGTCCTGGCCCTTTAGGAGCTGGCTTCTCGGCTCGTTAAAACAGTGCCTGCCACCTAGTACATACACAGTTCATGTCTGCTGAATGAATAATGGTCACACCATCCAGGTTCAGTAACGGAAAGCCGGAGGCAAGGGAAGAGCAGTGAGACTGTGTCTCCAAGTAGTGATGTCAGAGGAGCAGGAGGTGAGGCTCTGGTCTGGCTAGGGTCGGGTGGCAGAGCAGCGTTTGCAAGGAAGATGGAAAATGCTTATGATTCCTCACGATGATTTGAGTGACTAGTTTAATAGGTCACTTTAGATGTTACAAAGCATATTAAAATGACAATGACAGCATCTGATTTTAAACGTCATCAAAAGCATTACCTTGAGAACTGCACATAAAGGCAAACTGTAAATTCAAAATCTGATGTCTTTTCCTGATCAAATCTGGTAATTATATATTTTTATTCATTAAATTGGTTGTTATAATTGCAGCTTTTACAAAGTGACCTTGTCCTCTTATGCTCTCTGCTTTGTATTTTACAAGACTTCAAGACTGAGATGCAGGTGAAGCATTGTGGCTATAGTTCGTAACACTGTAGTGTATAATTCAAGTTTGCTGAGAGGGTAGAACTGAAAGTTCTCCCCCCCACCCAAAAAATAGTGAGGTGATGGATGTGATAATTAAGTAGATGGAGGCGATCCTTTCACAGTGCATACGTTTATCAGGTTACCACCGTGATGTACACTTTAATATCTTACCATTTTACATGTCAGTTATATTTTCAACTGTTATACAGAGCTGAAATTTAAACAAAGAAAGAAAGGACTAAAATACAGCTGATTAATGAGTGTCCAAGCCTGGGTGTTCATCTCACAAGGAAATCACCTATCCTTGACCGTGTTCTTCTGCTTTGAGTGCCAACAGTTCTTAACATGGTGATGCAAAGATGCTAGTTTTTCAGTTTAAAAGCTGAAAATAATTTTGAGGTGTTAGTGGGGGCCCATTGATGACAGTGTGGGACAGCACAGGCTGGGAGAGCCCTGGGCTGGAGGAACGAGGTGACGGAGTGCCCCGGTGCCAAGGTCAGGGGGCACTGAGGGGTGAGTGGAGCTTGGGAAGCTGTTGAGAGTAGTCATGAGAATGGCTTTGGGGAGCAAGGCTGGCATATGAGCTGCTCCCTGTTGAACAGTCGTGGGAAATAGGGTCAAACTCAATAAATGGAAACCTCTTACCAGTTAGGTTTAAAACAATAGTCATGGTTATATTTATTACTCTGTTCCTTTTCAGATGCTTCAAAGCCTTACTAAGAATGTTTGGATCCCCATGAAGCCCTACTACACCCAGGTTTACCAGGAGATCTGGGTCGGGATGGGGCTGATGAGCTTCATCGTTTATAAAATCAGGAGTGCTGGTAAGTTTCTTAGTGTTTGACTCATTAGAGGTCAGGGAGAAAATTACTTTAAAAGGAATCACAATTCATAAAACAAAGTTAAAAAAATCAATTCATACTGCAAAGGAACTGTGATTCTTAACTAGGAGTAAAACCTCAGAACTCTAGGGGCCTTTGTTAAAATGGGGGGAGTGTACGAGCTATGTCAGCAATAAGAGATATTTGGGGACAGTTGGGGAAATTTGAATAAGATCTTGATGTCAGGGAGGGTACAGCTCGGTGGTAGACAACATGCTTAGCGCGCACAGCATGCACGAGGCCCTGCGTTCATTCCCCAGTACCTCCTCTAAAAAAATAAGCAAGTAAGTAAACTAATTACTAATTAAGTAAGTAAACTAATTACTAATTACTTCCTCCCATCCCCTCCACAAAAAAAAGACCTTGGTGTCAGGGAATTGTGAATTTTCTTAGGTGTGACAGTGGTGTTTAGAGTGCATGGCAGATGTCCTTAGTTTCAAGAGATGCAGGCTGAAAGATTTAGGGATGAAAAGTTGTGGGCCATGCTCCTTTACTGTCCCTTTTCCACTGTTCTGAGTGTTTAAAATATTTTCACAATAAAAGTCAATAGAGCAGAAATGAGGCCCAATTGTGTATTAATAAAGTGGTTGGTTAAAAAGAGGGATAAAAAAAGAAAACTCTAAACTGTGAGACTGAAGTTTGGGGTAGAGTGAGGAGTGCAGAGTTCTGCAGATTCTGAAGGGCCGTTTATCTGCTCTGAGAACGTCTGTGGTAGAAATTTGATCACTTCTCAGCTATGAGACCCTGTAGTAACTCCAGTTTTCTGAAGGCTTCCTGTAACAGCTTTACCTAAGCTGTTGTAGGTTCTGTCCTGCAAAAGTCCCACCGAGACGGAATGAATTGCCCGAGACTGGAAAGGCAAAAGAGCAAGAGGAAGTCAGGGACCAACTCCATGAGCCTCTCAAACACTGCCATGTTTATTGTGCACAATCAAAGAAGAGATCACCAACAATTGTGTCATGGAACGCAGGAGCTTAAGGAAAAACAGGATCGGGTAGAGATCATAAAATCCACAATGAGTAACTGAAGGCTTAATTTACCCTCGGCAGTCATGGGGGGAGAGGAACAAGGTACATTCTTCAGGTATAAGAAGTTGATTACAAAACAGACCACCAGACCAGCCAGTTTCTGTCTTGGGGATATAGACTATCTAAACAGCATAAAGCATGCCCAGCGTTTATAGCTGGGGGCATAGGTCTTCGCTTTGCAAGGAGAAGAGTAAACCCTGAGCTAGGGACCTATGCTTACGATAAACAAGCCGTGTCCTGCATTTATACCAAGAGACACATAATGGCTTTGCCACTGGAAGCAGTTCTAAGCTAAAACCTCAACTATGCAAGCAAGGCATTGTCTCTGCATTTTACGGCAAGGAGACAAGAGTGCAGGTGCACGGGCGCCTGCTAGCAAAGCACATTTGTTCTTCCTTGAAGGTCACAAGCAGCTGGGGTCTGTTGCAGTTTATTACCCCAATCACGGGCTCCCACAAGCTGTGAACTTTTCAACAATAAGTTGACTAAAGGCTTTTTGGAAAAGTATTGATATGACCAATTTTTCTTTCCTTTTATTTTAGATAAAAGAAGTAAAGCCTTGAAAGGTAAGATTTTTGCTTCTCAAAATGGGTGGGGAATAAAAAAACATCATACCTTTCCAGGACAAGGTGTATCACTGTTGTGAAGTGAAGCCCACGTGTAGTTCGGTAATTGTGTAGATGCGGTGGAGTTCTGTTTCTTGAAGCCTGTGTGTTAAACCCCCCGCCCCTGGGCCGGGCACGGCTTCCGGAGCACTAGAAACGGAAACTGACCAGAGCTCACTGCCGCCTCCTAACACGTGTTTCAAAAGAAAGCACCGCATAAATGTGTGCCCTCGTGCTAGACTTTTCTTCACTTTGCTTCCAAATGGCATGAAACTGAAGTCATTTAGGTCCGTCACAAACCCCAGGCTGGCTCACAGCTTTGGGAGCAGCCGTTCCCCTGCCCCTCGGTCCTCGCGCCTGCGGGTGAGCTGTGTGTGCGCATCAGTCCCACAGACCCTCCGTACACTTCATCAGATTGAAAGTTGTCCTTTACACATTCTGACTTGTTACCATGCCCTCATGTGGTAAACTGCATTCTGAGTGTTCCTTCCCTCCTAAATTGTGTCTATTAAGTATCTGTTATGCTTCTCTTTGAAAAGCTTCCAGTCCTGCGCCTGCTCGTGGTCACCATTAACCAGCTTTACGTGGACAGAACGTCAGTCTGGCCGTGTTGATTGGGAACGTGGGACGTCGTGTTGACTTATAGACGTGCCACTGCCCTGATGCATGAATAAACGTACCTGTGAGATCCCCGTGTCCCTCCCTGCACCCCATCCCTGCCGAGCTCTGAGTGGGTCTCTGTGTGCAGTGGGTGCAGCCGGAGCCCCACCAAGATGCCCCATCCTTAGGGGACCTGTGGGGCTGAGGAGTAAGCACTCAGATTAGCGCAGGAGTTGGGGTCAAATCTAGGCACCCACACTCTCATCATGGCAAATAAACGTTAAACAGACGATTCTGCTACTTACACCTGGGACTTCTCTGAGCCTCTGTTTTCTCATCTGGAAAATGGAGCTGATAATATGTAAGTTCTAACTTAGAGTTACTGTGAAGCTCAGTCAGAGAAGATTTGGAAAAGCGTTATTTAAACTGTAAAATGCTTTAGAAATAAGGAAGTATTAGACCCCACAGTGGGTGGAATTCTAAGCTCCAGATCTTATGGAGAAGCCACATGCAAGGCAAAGTGCGTAATACAAATAAATTAGTTTTTTATTTCTAGTTTGGCTAATATTAAATGAATGCTACATAATGTTTTTCTCCATCTAAGGTAATTACCAGGGGGCAGGGTATAGCTCAAGTGGTAGTGTGCATGCTTAGCGTGCATAGGGCCCTGGGTTCCATCCCCAGTACCTCCTCTTAAATAAATAAACAAACAAGCAAACCTGACCCCGCCCAAAAAAAAACCTACTAAGGCAATTACCCAAACCCCTACAATTGCATTTTAAAAAATAGATTTTAAGGCAGTAAGTGTAGGGGTAGACATGAGTCCAGTTTGAAATCTGGTGTTTTGCAGGTGAGTAGGGGTCTGCCTGTGGGATAAAAATGTTGACCCTGGTCCTGGTTTCTTCTTTTAAGGGCAGGGACCATCCATGTTTTCCATTTGTGTCTCCAGCTTTAGTGTCAGGTCTGGCCCGTGGGTGGTGCCTGACAGATGACTGCCATTTACTGTGGGGTCTCTGAGCCTCAGTTTCTTCTGCTGTGAAATGGGGATTAAGCCCACTTGTCTACCTCACAGTTGTTGGTTCAACTGGGAGTTGGCGGGAAAGTGTTACATAGCCCCAGTGAAGTTGGCCCTGCAGCCGGGAGATGGGCCAGGTTCTGGTCCAATGCAGGAAACATGTCTTTTCCGTTAAGGTCTTGTTCTGTTCTCCCTTCAGAGGGTGAATCAGCACTGCAGTTCAGAGAGATCTAATCTTAGAAGTTACTTATCTGGGCCATCTGTTCTCAAACTTGAGCTTGTATCAGAATTACCTGGGGGGCTATTAGCAAAGACTGGTGGGGCCTGGTATTTCTGTTACCACTGGTCTTGGAAGGAACCTGAGAACTTGTATTTCTCACAGGTTCCCAGGATGCGCTGATGGCTGGGGACCACACTTTGAGAACCACGAGTCCGTACAGAGAACGGCCCCCACCAGAGCCCTTGTAGCCCTGTCAGCGTTCCCCATGGTGCTGCGTATCTAAGTACATTTGGGCCTAAGAACTCAGTGCAGTGGAGCTACAGACCCATTTTACAAAGGAGGAAGCTGAGGCCATGACAGTCAGTGATGTGCCAAAGTTCACCTGGCTGGTGCTGGGACCAGGGATCCAGGAGTCTGAGCTCTTATCCAGGGAGGGAGAAGCTGACAGGAGCCAGCCCCGGAGTCTGTAGAAGAGCTGGTGTGCCGGCCCTGTGAGCACATTGCCCTCCACTGCCTATGGGTTCCTTCAGCTATAATCGTCAGTAAATAAAAATTATCCTGTAAGAGATGCTTCTTACCCATCATGGACCTGGTGCCCCTCGCACGCCTGTGCAGAAGCAGAACGGGGTGAGGGGCAGCAGGGACTGATTCTGTGAAGGGAGCTCATGAGATTGAGGGTATCCCATGCAAGGTGGAGCCGGCTGGTGGGCTGCCTGCCCGTAGGCGGTCTGGAGGAGGTCTGCAGAGACCCGCCCCTGCCCCCTTTCCCACCACCACCCCCGGAGATATTGACAGGCGTCCGTCAGCTGTGCTTTTAAGAGTGGAACAAAATAATTTTTTTTTTGAGTAAAGGTAGTTTTATTCAGAGAGATCTATACTCCATGGGCAGAGTTCAGGCTGTCTCAGAAGGCAAGAGAAAAGCCACGAGGTGTGGGGGTTGGGTGCTCAGGTTGAAGTAGAAGTAGACACAGTCCATAGACAGTGCGGGCGTCTTAGAAGTGAAAGCGGCACCCTGCCGCACCAAGTGCTTTCCTGCCCTGATTTCTAAGTGGGGACAGGTGTTGGTCACATAAAGCACTAGGCTTTCCTTGCTGCCACTTACTGGTCCAAAGTCCTCAGCGTGGGGCGCCTGCCGGCCGTGTCCCAAGGTGGCCTGTAGGTGGCGCCGGCGCGCGCCGCCAGCCGGTCCTCACGGCTTCCCTGGGCGCCCGGCGCAAAGACTGGAACCGGGTCCAGAGCAGCCCCGCGGGGCGGTGCCCGCGGACAAGGGGCTGCGGAGGCAGAGGGCCGCAGACCCACCTAGCGCAGGAGCAGCCAGCTTCCAGAGGGAACTCCAAGGAGGCTCTGCTGAGATCCGTGCGCACGTGCCTCCCATCCTTGCCCAGCGCGCGGCTTGTCCGAGAGCCCGGAGCCCCTTGAGGCCGGAGAGCGCGCGCCTCTGAAGCGGAGCCTCCGGGAGGAGGCGCGTGTTTCTTGCTGGTCCCTGTGTATCCCAGGGGGCGTGTGCCCCCATCGAAGCTGCGAATAACTGCAAGATGATAGACCATAAATTGCAGGTTTACCTAAAGGCCATCTTTACGCCTGGTGTCTAACACAGGGCCGGGCGTTAGTAGTAGGCGCTCAACGGAAGTGGAAGCCTGTTCTTTGAGAAGATCAGTAAGATGGGCTAACCACCTAGCCAGACTGGTGAAGAAAAAAATTAAGGGAGAAGAAAAAGTAACACCAGGCATGAGGGAGGTGTCGTTCCTACAGGTTCTACAGATATCCGAGGGTAATCCGGGAAGGTCAGGAAGAGCTTTAGACCAGAAAGTTCTACGGGGTGTGTGAAGTGCACAAATTCCCCATAAGACACAAACCACCACTCAAGAACAAACAGCCAGCCTGAGTAGCCCTGTTCTTCCATAATCTGTAGTTAAAACCTGTCTCACAAAACTCCTCAGGCTCAGATGGCTTCTCTGAGGAGTTACACCAAAGGTTGAAGAATGAAATAATACCAACTGTACACAAGTTTTCCTGAAGAGAACGGGGGAGACACTCCCCAGCTCGGTCTGTGAGATCAGCACTGTCCTGATTCAAAAGGGAAGGGACGTTAAAGGAAGACTGTAGACCAGTATTCCTCTGGAACACAGATGCCAACCTCTCTAACAAAATTTTAGCCAATTGAATTTGATCAAAAGCAAACGTAATAATAAATTATGACCAAGGAGGGGTTGCTTAACATTCAGAAATCAGTGGGACATGGATTTCAGTCAATGGCAACATTCAATCAAAGAGAACGGAGAGAAATTAAGGAGATGTTTAAGAAACCCTGAATGAGATCAGGCTTAAGGTTATGTTGACAGGTTCCCCAAGAGAAAAATATGGCAAATGGCAAAGTACCTACTGATTCTGAGAACAGAGACTAAGTCATGATGTAATCATCAGCTGACTGGCTGATGGTCTGTCTGCAACATTGTTTTCTCCAGAGAGCAGGGATTACTGACACTTTTTAATACATGCACTGAGCTACGTTTTTGAATACATGTGTTAATGCCTAAACTAAAATAGTAGTTGTTTCTTAGGGCAGGATGTTGTTCATGTGTAGCAGAAATAAGGTGCTTAAGAACAGCAGCAGCAAGTAGTTGACCGTGTTAACACAGTAACAAGGAAAAACACGGTCATCTCAGTACTCACCATCAAAAAAGCATTAGGCAGAATTAGGCATCCATTCATGTGGAGTTTCTCAGCACAGTAGGAGTAGAAAGTAACTTCCACAATCTGATGTGCATCTATAAAAGATTTCAGCTAATGTACTCAGTGGTGAATGACTGAATGCTTCCCCTGTGTTTGGGAACAAGGTAAAGTTATCCACACTCATCAGTCCTATTCACTGTTGTACTGGAATTTCAAACCATTGCAGCAGAGCAAGAAAAATAGATAAAAGACATAGGGGATGGAACAAAGTAAAAATTTTATGTGCAGGTGACGTGGTCATCTCTAGAAAATCTTAAGGAATCTTCTATAAAGCAACCAGCCTTCTTAAGTGTGTTTAGCAAGTTTGCAGGATCAAATGTCAATATACAAAGTCAGTTGCATTTCTATATAATAGCAGCAAAGAAGTGGAAGTGAAGCTTTTAAAAATGCCGTATATAGTACTATCATTGTGGAACTGCCGCATGTATGGATAAGTTTGATAAAAGATGTGCAAGACCTGGAAACTATAAAACATCACTGAGAAACAAAGACAAATGGAGAGAGAGAACAGACTCCTGGGTAAGAAGATTCAGTCTTGTTAAGCTGTCAGGCGTCTTCAAGCTGGCCTATGTAGACTGAGGACAATTCCAGGCAAATTCCTGGTAGGTTTTCTCAGAGACTGCCAGGCAGACCCTAGAATGTGGGTGCGCTTGACTGCTCATAGGCTCTTCCTTCATGGTCACCAAAACCCGGGGGGAGATCAAATGTCCATGAACAGGTGAATGGGTGAAGAAGCCGTGCCCTGTGCACACCATGGAGTCTTACTGAGCACCGAGAACTTTTATTGATACACACCACGTGGGTGAATCTCAGAACCACCATGCTGAGTGACAGTAACTAGACAGAAAAGAATACGTACCATATGATTCCACTTACGAAAATTCTGGAACATGCACGCTGATCTGTGGTGACATAAAGGAGGTCGTGGCTGCCTGGAGTGGGAGGAGTGGACTCCAAAGGCAGGAGGAAGCCTGGTGTTGGTGCCTCTGTTCATTTTCTTGATTATAGTTATGGTTTGATGAGCATATACGTATGTCAAAACTCAAATTGTACATTTAAAGCATGGAGTTTATTGTACTTCCATTATATTTCAATAAAGCTGTAAAAACAAGGGTTTAAAATTTTTAGTCAGAGCCCATCAAAAAATAAAGACCTGGTTATTCAACTGAATGAACTGAAGAGGCTGGAGCAATAAATCTCGTCAGTTCAGCCTCCATTAATTTGCCCTTATTTGAGCAAATCATTTCTGAGTAGATGGAGAAATTGAGTTTTTTTAATGCAGGCATAATATTAAAATATTTGAGGGGTCCTGAAATGTAAGTACCCACTTGCACTTAGATGTGCACATTCAGAATAGCTGAGTGAGGGGCAGTTCTTCATCCTTCCCCAGGACCGCAAGCTCGAGATGCAGCGGGAACCTGCAAGCAGCCAGAACTGACAACGCTGCCTCCTTCCTGAAGCTGAGTATTAAATGAGCTAGAATAAGGCTTAATTTAAAAACATTTTGTCACTCTGTTTTTTATAACTAAAACTTCCTGTCTCTTCAGTTCAATGAATGAGATTTCATTAAATTCTCAGGTTGAATTCAAAACGGAATTCACTGAAGGTTGATTTGGAAACATAATATACTTAGAATGCAACAGAAAAGTCTACAGCTGTCACATGCAAATGTCTGGGGATCTCCCACCATGTGTTTGGGGACGTTCTCATCACCATGACTCGCAGGGGTCCGCAGAAGCTGCGCTGCGAATTGCGCCCCCTGCCTCTAATGGAAACAGTGTGAGTGCACAGGATCCGGGCAAAGGCTCTGTCCTCCCAGAGGAAAACACAGGTTTAACACAGTGCCCCAAATGCACGTGACCTTGAGGTCCCTTCTTCCTGGAACACGCGCATCGCCAGCTGTCATTCCTGAACCTCCCCATGTGGCACTGGCTCAGCACTCTCCAGCTCTTCCCCAGCCCGGGGTCAGCCTAGGGAGCCGCGAGGCCGGCTCCCACGCTCCACGTGTTTTGCATGCGCCCTTTTGGTGTCGCTAAGCTCTTTTAATCGTCACGCGTCTTCCTTGTTAAACGACAAGAATGTCTTGAAAGAATTATAAGGACGTTTTCTTTCCCAGCTTGAAGGGTCTAGAGAGGACTCAGATGGGGTAGACACTGTCGCTGCTCGCCCAGACCCCTGGGGTCAGCTCACAGCCCGAGTGACCTCCCGGCTTTGCTGGCTTCCCCCACGGCCATCCCCACCTCCTGGGGACTGGCCCAAGGAGGAGCCAGGAGTACTGGGAGTCCCTGCCCCTCACAGTGGCCTGTGACCGCCACCTGCGGAGGCACCACTCCCTCCACGGGACCCCTGGAATGGCTTCTTCCACTTTCAGGGCTACAGTAAAGCCTGCTCCTCCCCACCCTCCCCATCTCCCCTGGGCTCACTTCCCCAGTAAGCCACCTGTACCTGAACCCCACCGGGGAGTCAGCTTCTGACAATGCACCCTGAGCCTCCGGACACCTTCCAGATGGGTATGACGGAGTCACAGGGTGTCGGGACCCGGCACGCACTCGGCACCTCAGCAGGGCTGCCACGCTCCTGCACCCTCCCAGTCACAGCCCCTTCCTGTGGCTTGGGAGCATCACAAGGGACCTAACAGTGTCCTGAAGTACCCAGGAGACTGGCCAGGGGGCCACCCCCTGCCCTGCCCCACAAAGGGGCTCCTGCGAGGAGCTGCAGTCCCGAGGGCTCAGGTTCTGCCCGCTGTGAACAATGTGGGGCTCAGCGTGCATGCTGCCAGGGAAGAGTGGGCTTCCTGCCTTGTGACAATAGGCCGGGAGGAGCCTTGTGTTCACATCGCCTCTCTGGCCTCCAAACACAGTGGGTTTTTTGGTGAAACCAGCACCGTGGCCTCCCGTGGCCCGACCCGGGAAGCCTGAGTGGCCCCAAAGCCCACCCCACATGCCGAGGCAGCACTGGGCACAGAACCTTCGCCAGCCATTGAGGGGGGTCCCCCAACCCTGGCTCCCCCATCCATGCTGAGACCCCCCTCTTCCACAGATCAGCTCTGCCCTGAGGCGCCGGCACTGCCTAGGGGTCGCCCCACCCCCGCTTCAGGACGGGGGCGAGGGGCTCGGCCCTCACACTGTTGATCCCACCCTTGGAGCCCACACACTATAAAGCCACTTGCTCCCCGGAGGTGGTTCACTTGTACTTGATGAGGCTGTGGCTCCCTTTGAAAGGCGCTGCAGATGCAGCCAATGTTTGCAAATAAATCCTCTCCGAAATGGCCTCCAGCCCTAGGGGCGGCAGCCCCAGGAAATGCGAATGCTCAGGCCCCGCCCCAGACCTGCCGCATCACACGCTCTCGGCTGGCAGTGACCTGTGCTCTAAGGAGCCCTCCAGGGAAATCTGGTCCCACTGAGGTCAAGACCCAGTGACCTTGGGAGTGCCTGCCTCTAAGGGAAGCCTGGAGCCAAGGTTTCTGTGGGACCATGAGCCACCCACAGTGCTGCCAGCTCAGTGAGTCAGACGTGGGCATGGCATCTCTTCATAACGCAGGGCCCATGATCCTTCCCAGAGAAGCCCCTCCAGCCCAGCATCCAGATGTCACCGGGAAACAGCTGTATACCTGAACACTTGCCTCCCTCCCTCCCTCCCTCCCGCTCCTGCCCAGGGCTGGAGCCCCGCCCACCAGTGCCTGGGGGCTATCTTTAGCCTTGCGGCCTTAAGCTCAATTTGAGAGAGAGCTTGCCCAGTGTCATCTCCCCTGCAGCCCCTCTGGGCTTGTCCCCTGACTCTCAGCCCTGATTGCACTGTAAAGCACCTTCCTCCCGGTGCTGCCCCCTCTCTGCAGGAGACGGGCCCTCCTCTAACCCCCAGTTCGTGGTCAGACGCATCAACCACAAAGACGGAGTTAGTGTCACTACTGACCAGAGTCTCCCTGGTGCCCCTCCCACCGAGTTGTCCCTGTGTTCGCCAGGCCTCTTTCGTAGCTGGGCCACTCTTTCACAGCCAGGCTTCTCGTCACCCCTCCCCACCTGGACCTAATACCAACAGCCCAGTCCCAGCATCCCAGCATCCCAGTATGTGAACCAATGCGAGCTGACCTGCATTTACCAGCAGGTGGCCCTTGAAGCCACACTGGGCCATCACAGAGCCACCCTCACCTTGTGCAGGTGACAGCCCCAACTCCACTCCTGCCCCTGCTCATTTCCCAGCTCTGCCTGTAAACCGAGGCAGGACAGAAGGAGAGCAGACTCCGGTGTCCACAGATGTCTATCCTGGGTGTCCTCACTCTCCTGTAACTCACATCAGCCCAGGCAGGACCGAGGATCCCCCGGGAACCCAAGGAAAGCACTGGGCCTCCCTTTATCCCTCCACGGCCTCTGGCCTCACCCCTGCCAGCATTTCTTCTCCCTGGTGCCCACTCCTCCTCTCCCTCCTGGTCTTGGCCTGACGACAAGGTCAGAATGCCATGTGGGGCCCTCGTGGCCTCTGCGTGACAGCTCCTGTGTTGCCCAGTCCCACCTGAGGGGGACACCGACTGCGCTGGGCACCAGGGAGCTGCCTTCAGGTCAGGTGTCCACCCGATCCACTTGGTGTGACCAGGGGAGCGTGTGGAAGCCAATTTTCCTTCATGACAGCTCTGACCACCTCTCACTCTATCATTGAAATCCCCATCTGGGCTTTCTAAGTTTTGATTTATAAGACCCCCATGTTTGTGAAGTCATATTTAATGTTGTATGTCAACCCCACGACCCTGCCCTGGAAGTCCAGGTTTGGTGGCAGTTGCTATGGGTGTGCACTGGGCCCTGGTGCCCAGGGCCGGCCGGGCCCTGCATGCCCCCTTCTCCATCCAGGAGCCCAAACCGACTCATGTTCTCAAAAAGTGGGAACTGAACAGACAGGTTTCTCACCTCCCAGAGGAAAAGGAGCCTCTGCTCAGCCTGTAGTTCCGCTGCTCAGACAGTCAAGGGCTCACTGGTCACCTGCACTGTCCTTCAGAGGAGGCTAAGGGGCCCCCCAAGGACTGGGGTTCTCAGGACGAACTTGGGGTCCAGGTGATAGCCACACCCAGCTTCTCCTCGCCCATGTGGGCAGTGGTTCATAAACCCCTGGGCCAGGGGCGGAGGTAGGGAATGCCTTTCTTCCAGGAAATTAGTTCAGGGAAGCTTGGTGGCCCGGATCAAGTCTCCTGTTAAAGAGTAACTGACACCCCATATTACATTCAAGTCTGGGGAGTAACTATCCAGGGGAAGTGTTTATTTTAACGGGAGAACAAAGCATCCTTTGTGGGCCAGCTCTGCCAGCGCCAGGATCTCCCTTGACAGGAACTGGCTGGGGGGCCCCTGGGATTGTGCCGTCTTGTGGTTGACCAGCTAACCGCTTTCCTGGGTGGCTTTATCTGCTCTGGTCTTTGCCTTCTTGGAAGCACTGGGTTGACAGGGCTGTCAGCACCCCTCCCAGGCGGCCATGAGGGAACTGGCACCTCTCGCCTGGACCCCCCCCAGGTCAGTGCGGGGTGGGATCTGTCTCCCCTCATCTGGAGTGAAGGTTTGCCCTCAGAGTGGGCCTTCCAAACCTGGACTTCCAGGTCAGGCTCGTTGGATTGACACCCTACCTGTGCCTTCTCTCTGGGGTCTCACAGTGTCTCCCGGAGGCAGCATCACAGGTCTGCCAGCTCTGAGCTCTCCCCACCAGCTGCACCTCCACGTCTCCTAGATGGAAACTTGGCTAAAATACACTCTTCCTGGGCCCCAGACTGGATGACCCAATTAAATCCCTGAGGGTGACAGTCTGACACTTGTACTCAAAAAGCAAACAAACAAAACCTCCTTGGCTTGATTCAAAACAATACAGGAAGAAGGGAACTGGAAGAGTCTAAATAAACAGACGGGCGTGAGCTGGTTATAGACACAGGGTTAGGAAAGCTCACACTAAGTCCTGTCTCCTGCTGTGAAAAGTCTCACGTGGAAAACATGAACAGTGGTTGACATAACGAAAGTTTTCATAAACACTCCCGAAGAGATTCCGCCTTGCCCCCAGGCTGAGAACTCCACAAGCGAGCCCCGTGGGAGCTGATGGAACTACGGTCGCACGGACGAGACGCAAGCCCGGGGAGCCGGGGGGCCACCCCGCACCAGTGCAACAGCATGCAGTGGGCGCCGCTGCATCCCCTCTGAACACAGGGCGCCGTCTGGCCCAGGTGGGAGCGCATGAGACAGATCTGAGCAACTCCATCGTGGCTCAGGAAGGCCACAGGGCCAGAGGTATCTGGTCCAAGCCATAGGGCCAGCTGAGGAGGAGGGCCTGGGCTGCACAGGACCCGCAGACCAAGCCCCAGGCCCCGTGGGCTGGGACGTTCTCCTGGAACTCTTGCGAAGCCCTGAGAGGGAGGCAGAGCCTGCTGGCAGCAGTGCCCTGAGCCGGGGACACAAGTGACCCTGTGAATAGCCGGTGGCCTCCAAGGAGATAGGCACAAGGTGGTCAGGTGGGGCACAGCCCTGGGGAAACTAGGCCAAGGACGCCGTATGGGTGCTGGCGCCGTGGACACACCCCGGCCGCACCCAGATGTCTCCCTGTCCCCACCCAGCCCACCCCAACCCTGGCCTCTTTCAGCCAAATGCCTGGGGAGTAGGTCAGTGGAGGCAGGCCCATCTGGGGAGAACGGGGCAAGGTCCATGAACTGGCAGGTGCCCCGGCAGGTGCCCCTACATTTGGGGAGGTTTGGTGACTCCTGGCTGGCGGGAGTCAGGAGGAAACAAAGCACTGAGGAGGCTGGAGGTCACTTCCCCAGGTTCTTCTGCCCTAATTAGCACCTTGGCTGGCTGGCCAGGCCTTCGTGGGAAGAACTGAAGGTCACCCTCGGTTCGTCCAGGTGGCTTGGCCTTTCTGGCACGTGCCTCACCCTGACCTAAGTCCTGAGCTGAGTTACTGCCAGAACCACCGAGATTCCCAGCGGCACCGATTGGTTTCCTCCCTCTGGGCTCTGGGCTCTGGGCTCCAGGCTGGCGGCCCCCAGCCTGCTCCCTTCTTTGTGCTCCACACTCACCAGCCACACCTGCCTCTCTCAGTCCCTGCTAGACCCTGACCCTCACACAGGCAGGAAGAGACCCTGGGCACATTGCACAACCTCTGTGAGCCTCAACTTCCTCCTCTGCGAAATGGGTGTGACAATTCCCGTGGCGGCCCATCTGCTGCCATGCCGGTCCTCCCCAGCAGGTGCAGGTCAGAAGGAAGATCTGTCTCTACATACTGACAACATCTCCCAGATCAGTCTGCTCAGAGGGAAAAGCAATTTGCAGGACAGTCAAGCGGAGCGACACTGTTTGAGTTTAAAGACACACATGGGCACAAAACTCAAATTATGTGTGTATGTGGGCAGGTGCTTGTATACAAGTGGAAATTCTGGCAAACATGCACCAAAACAAAACAGCCAATACACTGGGAGTCAGGGCACAATTAAAGGGAATTGATCAAGATGAACTTGGACTTTATTGGTAACACTTTGATTTTTACAAGACTGTGTTCAAGAATCACTGTATGATTTCAAATAAATAAAATTTTAAATTGCATCCTTACTCCTAGGGCATGGGGAGAATTACACCCTAAGAGCCTAATGCAGCCCTGCCCTCCTGACCTTCTTGGCACCTCCATTCCAGGTCGTTTATTCACTCAACAAGCATGTGCTGCCACCTCCTCTATGCTGGCCTCAGGCTGGATTCGGGGTCAGAGGCAGTTCCAAGGTGAGCCTAGCCAGGAGAGGCTCCCTGCCCCACGGGACCCCGCAGCCAGGCGGGAGGACTTTACACCCAGACCAGCTTCAACACGTGTCTCCCAAATGTCCGGAAGTGCCAGGAAACCCAGCAATAGTATCTTTTCATGCCAGACAGCCATGAACAAACGTGTTCTTCAAAAGAGGAAATTTGTCAGACCAAAATGAACTAGCCAAATGGTAAAATACACAGCAAAGCTAAAGGGGCCAGTGAACCTGCTCCTCAGCACCAACCAAGTAACAAAACGGGTGACTTGGAGGACTTTTCCAAGCACCTGCAGCACCCCTGTAAGGTGTCCCACACTTGGGACTCTCCTAGGGGTGCCCTTAGGCAGCAGTGGTGATGGCAGCGCCCAGCAGAGCTCCACACTGGTCCTCCGCCCCCTCAGCACCCTGCCCCTTCCTGATACCCTCTTCCCAATCCCTTCTGTCAGCCCAAAGCAGGTCCAGGCATCGCTAAGCCAAGTGTGCCCACGACCCACCTGTCCCCGGGCACAGCTGGCAAACACAGCAGACCTGCCCTGAGCCAGACCCTGGGGGCACAGCATCCAGCCATAAGCCCAGGTTCCCAGATCACCCCAGGAGTTCTGGGGGTTCCCCAGACCTGGCCACCTACACCCCAAAGGTTCACACCTAGCCCTGGGAAAAATGTGTGTGTCAGGCTCAGTGGAATGCAGTCCCAAGGAGGGCACCAGGAGAAACAAGTTCCAAGGTTAGCCTCCCAGGAGATCACAGCCCCTGCCTGGTCACTGCTGGGGCCTGGGAGCCCCTGCTCCCCGAAGACGGGCAGCAGCCTCATGTCCACAGGGTCCAGGGCCTAGTGAGGGCAGGGAGCTGGGAGATGGGGGCGGGGGCTTGGAATGGTGCAAGTTAAACTCAGCCACTTAGTAGCTCTGGATACGTGAACTTCACCCCCAAGGGTCAGTTTCCTTACCTGTGTAAGGTCCACGACAGCAGCTCATGGTAAGACCACACAAAATGATCTCAGGTGTCTGCGTTCCTCAGGGCGCGATGGTCTGGGGGCAGGGAGGGGCGTGTCCCCAAAATCAGGACCGCAGAAACAGTCCCAGCACAGAGTACCTCCACAGGACCCCTACCTCCAGTGCTCTCCCCAGAGGAGCCTCATGCATGCAGCCCAGGTCCCTTCACTTAGAGGAAGGGGGCCACCCCCTGCCCACCAGCTCTCAGTGGCCTCCCCTAACCCTGGGAATCACCAGGGTCTCAGAGCAGCCCAGCCCCACCCCCACCCCCAGATCCAGCAACAGGAGAAACCATGTGGGCCACAGCCACCAGCAGCCTGGGACTGTGCCAGCACCTGCTCTTAGACCCCTCCCCTGCCCCGACGTCCCCAGGACTGTGCAGAAAATACCCTTGTTCTCGGTCAACTTCAGGTTGGGAGGACCGGGGTGTAGACTCTGTCTGTCTGTCAGCAGCCCTACCTGGCTGTGTCCCGAGGGACATGGACTAAATCCTCCTTGTCCTCCTGCTGCTGGTACTGATGAATTGCCATAGGGTGCATCACCTCCCCTCCGCATGACCCCAGCTGATGGCACACCCACTGGTGCTCACAGGTCTTTGTCATGAGTGTGTATCACTTTGGTAATCAGAAAATAACAATGGTGCACTTTAAAAACAAAGAAATAATCCCCAGCCAAGCCGGGGGCGGGCATCCGTGAGATCGCGTGGGGAGGGCCTTCCCGAGCTCCCCATCGGTGGGTGTCAGACCTCTTGACGTGGGCGTTGGCGTTTGACCACGACCATGGTGGCCGGGGCCTCAAGGAAGCCGCAGGATTACTCACCTCCCACTGCCCCGCCCTTTAGTTGGCAGCTGGGGCCGGTGCCTCAGTCCACGGCCTGAGCGTTTCTGCCCCTTTGTCCTGGCCGAGGCTGTGCAGTCAGCCTCCTGCCAGGAAGGAAAGACAGACCCTGCTTCCAGCACTGCCCTTGGTGGGGCCCTAAGGCAGCCCTTATGGTGGCACCCTACCGAGCCACACTCCTGACCCCCATCCCAGACCCCAGGCTGTGGCGGTGGCCTCAGTCTCCCCAAGTACACAGAGCAGCTTGCAGGTCCAGGACCGGGCTGCGGAGAGTGAGGCCCCCAGGCACGACGCTGAAGAGGTGCCCACTCTCAAGGCCACTGGCGCTGCCCGAGGCCACCCCAGCCCCTCCGGTGATGCTCCTCTGCCCTGTCCTGTCCCACCCTGACAGCATTATTGCGGTCCGGCTCCGGGAGCCTGGACCTTTGAAGTGGTTTTCCCTAAGGGCCTCAGGGGCTTCCATTGTATGAGGATTTGGGTAAGATTGTTAAATGCCAACCCTGACTTGCAAACACTGTGGTGTAGTTTAAAGTTTATATTTCACGGTGCAATCTCTCACTCGCCTGAACCCCCAGGAGAAACCGCCCGCAAACAGGTGCTGTAGGCTGACAGTTGCGGCCTCTGTGAGGGTGGCTCCAGGCATGGCCCCATCTCCACCCCCGGGCCCTGTGCACCCGCTCTGTGCCCGCGCTCCGCAGCAGCCTGGGCACGGCCCCGTCCTGTCTTCTCAGTGCAGGGCCTGGCGCAGGCTGGGGGCACAGAGCTGGTGCGGAGCGCAGACAGAGGGACAGTGGAGCTCGGGCAGGGGCCTCCTGCAAGCGAGGCCACTCCGGCAGCAATGTCACACTCCCGCCCTCTCAGCCTCCGAGAGACAGTCCTGGTAATAACCCGCTTCCTCCTCCCGCTCCTGTGATTCACCTGCACTCGGTCTCGTCACACCTGACTCACTTTCGGCATCTGCTGAGCGTGGCCGGAAGATGACTGACTCTATGGGGACCCGAGGGCCAGAGGGAAACGCGGGGTGGCGGGGCGGGAGAGGGGCAGCCCAGCAGGAGATGCAGCTGCTTCTCTGCTGCTGCCTCGGAGAGGAACCCTGCTTCCTGCTTCCTTTGTGCCCTCACAGCACTCTACAGTTTATACAGCTGTCTCCCCAAAGAGGGCAGGAGCGGGATTTCCTTCTGGTGATGGGGAAACAGAGGCTGCAGGGGACCTTGACCGCCCAGGGAGGGAAGCACGGGATGGAAGGCCAGCCTCCGGACTGCACCTGGTGCCTTCCCGCGGCATTCCGCAGAACCCAGGGGTCAGTCCGTTCCGCCCCCGTGCCAGGCTTCAACCCCAAGCCCAGGACAAGGGGGAGAGCACTTGGGGTGGGGGTGGGGAGAAGAAGGGCCAGAAGCGGGCACAGCAGGTGCTGGTCCTTGGAAAGATTTTCAAGAGCACCACCCCCCATCTCCTCCCAGGCCTCCGGTTTAACCTGCCTGGGAAAGGTTGGAGGTCAGAGGTAGCTGCAGAGGGGCAGCCGGTCCGGGCGGTGGGCTGGGCAGAGGTGAAAAAGGCATCACATCTCCAGCTGGTTCAGGGGGAGACTGGCACACCCACTGGGTGCTGTGCGTGGGGCTCCCCCCAGCCTCACAACAGCCCTGAAAGGAAGCCATTGCCAACAGGCGGAGGTTCAGGTGGACAAAAAGCCACGCTGGCCAGCCACCCCATGAACCACACGCCCCCACCAGAGTGCCCAGCCCAGAAGGCCTTGCGGCCCCATGTGTGTGTCTCCTGGGGGCCCAGGAGATGCCCAGGGAGCATGGGTGGGCGGGAGGCCCAGCGGGTGCCCCTCTGTGCTGGGCGTGCCTGAGCCCAGCCTCCGGAAGACGGAAGACATGAGGCCAGCCAACTCCGGGCCTGCCCCGACTGGCGGGAGCTTCTATTTTTACATCCACACTTCCCGCTTCTTTTCCTGTTCTAGGAAAAAGCTGACAGAGCTTCACAGAGCCTGGGATTTCTCCCTGGAGCTGGAGGCAGCCAGGCAGCACCTCTGCCCTGATCTTGCTATCTGGAAAAAGCTGTCCCCAAAGGGGCTCTCCTCCTGCAGTGTAGCCTCAGGGACACCGCTCCTTGCCAGAGCCTTGCAGGGTCAGGGGATCCAGGGACACTGTAGGAACTGGCCTTGTGCCAGAGGCGGTGGCCCCTGAGAGGGGTCTGAAGCCACTGCCCGCTTGTCTGGTCTGTCCTGCCCACGCCCTCCTCTCACCCCCAGACTCCCTCTCCCAGCCTAAGAGCAAACATAGGAAGAACCGGGGAAGAAGGAAGGCGTGGGCAGAAGAAACTGGGGAGGAATCTGCTTACCTTTCTTTAAAAAGGACACCCCGCAGCGGGAAGGGCAGAGCTCAGGGGCATAACACATGCTCAGCATGCACGAGGCTCTGGGTTCAATTCCCAGTCCCTCCATTAAAAAAAAAAAAGAGCCTGCAAACTAGCTCACTGTGACTTAAACAATGAAAAGATATGAACACCTGAGAAACTGGAGAGATGGCAGTGGGACGTTGTGACTTCTGTCACTCACAGCTTTGTCCTGCCCTAGGTGCTGTTGCCAGCAGCCTGCTTGTTTGCTCAGAAGTCCAGCACCTTGTTTGGAGCCTGAGAATGATTTAAGGAGAAAGGTGTAAGCCATATTTCTGCTCAGCTCCAGTCTGAAGAAAGAACAAAGCACACATAATGGAATCTAACTCTCAGAGGACATCAAAAATGGAATTTTCAAAACAGCAAGGTCCTGCTGCACAGGGAGCTGTGTTCAGCGCCTGGTGATGGCCTGAACTGAAAAATAATATGAAAAGGAATTTATGTATGTATAACTGAATCACTATGCTGTACACCAGAAATTATCACAACATTATAAACTGACTCTACTTCAACAAAAAGGTTAAAAATAAAAAATTTAATATAATTTAAAAAATGGAATTTTCAAGTAATTTCTTATACAACTTGGCTGTTCAAATTAGCATGCAATCATTTCAGCCTTTCTAAAGAAAAGTTGTACTTTTTTAAACCTTCAAAAAAAATAAGTAAAAAGAACAGCCTGAACATGAATTCTCAGAAGTGACTCAGGGCCCGAAGGGAAGGCAGCCAACCTTACCCCTCTCAGTGTCCTCACCTGAGAAGTGGGATCGGGGCTGCGGCTGTGGGGAGTGACACTCAGCTTTGCTTGGGGCACGGCCATGGCAGGAAGGCCATTATTCCTTCTATGAGAACTAAGAAACCAGTTCTGGGAAGTCAGGCCACAAGGAGACGGACAGGAAGGAGATGAGGTTAACGTAGGAGCTAGACCAGCGGGCCTGCTGTGCTGAGCTCAGGGGCCTCTTCTGGGCTGGCCACGTCTCCACCAGGCAAAGCCGGCTCAGTGCCCCCGGAAATGTTTCCATTTCTTCTCAAATCAGGAGAAAAAAAATGACCTTTTCTGTTGAAGAAAATGTTTCCAAATATAATATGTATATACTCATCTTTCTGCCAGCACAGTTGGAAAATGCCATTTTTAACATTCTTCTCTGGAGGAGGAAGGGGTGGTGCCACCAGGTGGAGCCGCCAGGTCTCCTCGTGGGCCAATCCAGAGTCAGATTTCCAGGTGGGGGATTCTGATTGGTCTGCTCAAGTTAGAGGTCCAGACCGGGACTAACAACTGAGGCCAGTGGGCGGGGTGATCAGGCCCAGCCTTGGCCACTGGGCACCCTGTATAAGGGCCTCCCTGAGAATGGGCGGTGGCTGGGAGCCCCCACCATGGGGGTCTAACCTGATCATTACGGTCCCCTGTAGGGGTGAAGTCCTACCCTAGCAGAGACCACTGTGGACATGACTATGTTCAGGGTGAGTGTTGCCAGTCATGACCTTGGCCACGGGACACCTCAGGGACATGCCTGAGCACCTGAATGAGGAATCATCAGAATGAGGAATCCACCACAATGAGGCCTCCACCAGGTTCCCCTGATGGCTGGGGTGAGGAGGGACTCTGGGCTACAGAATCTGGGGTACAGTATAGGGTGGGCCATCCTTACTGACCATGGTGGCCTTTTTCCATCCCCTCCACGTCTCATTGAAAAAACAGATTTAGATTTAAAGCCGACTTGGCCTTGAACCAACAGTGGAACTCTGTGAGCTCTCTCCTCTCTGAGCCTTGTTTTCCTTTTCTGTAAAGAAACCCAATGCAAGGAGAGGACCTCACAGCGTTGCAGGGGCCACAGGAACAGGAGAAGGGTCAGGAGAAACTCCAGAGACAGGGCCGATTCTCAGCTAACACTTCAAACCTTTACTATATGCACTTGCTTGGTCCTTCCAGGCACCTTGGGGACTTAAAATGAAAATGTTAGCCCAGCCCCCCAGCTGGCCAGCCTGCACTGCACTGTCCAGAGGCTCTGCCAGAAAGCACAGGGCAGGGGGCGCCCAGGAGGAAAGTTCCAGTAGGCCGCCCCCCTTGGCCTTCAGCCAGCCCCCAGCTGGGCTGGCCCCTCCCTGCCAGCCTTTGCTCAGCCCCTCCTCCGTGTGCCTGGGCGAGCACCCAGGCGTCGTCCTGAGCACTGGCCACGTGCCAGGTGCCTGGACTATGCCCTCTGACCAACTCGGGGAAGTGCTGGTTCTTATTCCCATTTTACAGATGAGGAGATCGAGGCTCGAGGAACTGAGGTGCTTGTAGGTCTGTCTGCATCATCTCTGCAAATGCACCAACCTTATCACAGTATTTCATAAAAAGCAGCTTCCCTACTGGTCTCTTAAAGGGTCTGGAGCTGGGGCGGGTCTGGTTCATGTCGGCCACGTCTAAGAAGTGTCAGGTATGCAGGGAAGGGCTGACCGGGGGCCCCTGCCAGGCCCCCTGCTCACCCAGGCTGCCAGGCTGCCTCCCCACCCAGCCTGTCCCACTTGGCACTGAACCAGTGTAGGCTGCAGCTGTCCACCGTCCCCCAGCTCAGTGGGGAGCACCCAACACCAGGTCAGGCCCCCAGTGCTGGTCCTCACAGGCTCACAGTGGCTGTTACTGGGGCAAGGGACCCCACCCAGGCCTGCAGCCTCCTGTGTTCCCTGCTGCCCCAGGGCCCAAGCGTTGGCATGCACACAAAGCATCCAGCCGAGCTGGCCTGGGCAGGGCCCAGAATAGGAGGTGGTTCCCCCAAACATCTGGAAAACATCGGCTCCCTCTCCCAGGCGGCGCTGGAGATAACAGCCTGTTCGGGGGAGTGCACATCCCTGGCCCTGCCTGAGGCCGGCGAGGGGGTGGGGTGGCACCACTACCTTCTTACCGGAGCCTGGCGGGGGTGGAGGGCGGGGAGTGCGGGGGGGTAGCTGGCGGAAGCGCCCCTCTCCTGGGCAGAACACCCCTCCTCGGGCGGCCTCAGGCCTACAATTTCCCTGTAAAGAATCCAGAGCAGCCACTGCTGACGTTCAGCACTTTCATCCCCCCAGAACGTATCTGTCCGGGCAGCTACTGAACAAGCAGCCAGCTTCCCGCACACCCTGCTGACAGAGCTGTGCAGCCACCTCTCTGTGGGTCAAGTTCTTTAAGATTTTAAGTTTGTTCCGAAAAGCAACAGAGACTAGTAAACAAGTCTAAGCCAGGGAGTCAGGCCACAGCAAGCACGAAGCGGGGCGGGCGGCCAGGCGGCCCCCGCTCTGGCCCAGGGAGCTCGGTGGCAGCAGGATGCAAAGGAGAGGTCGGGCTCAGAAGGGGCTTGGAGAGTCTGCCCCAGCGAGGCTCCAGCTGGCCTCGCCTGTGAGCACCCCAGCTCTCGGGCACAGGGCTCTGGCTCTCCTGGCAGGGCCAAGAACAGGGTCGCAGGTTCTGCTGCAAGACAGAGGTGGGGCTGCTGGGGCCCAGGAGACTCCTGCTTGAGTCCTTCTTAATTTCCTGGATTCCAGGAAGGCTCCCCGGGAGCGGTGGGCAAGCCCCAAGCAGGGTGTGCCCATCCGGCAGCTCCCAACAGCCCTTCCGGTGCCTCGGCTGGCTGGAGCCTCGGGGAGTGTCTGATCATCTGGAGCTGGGGGCTGGTGGGCAGCAAGGCCCCAAAGCCTCACAGAACAGCAGGGAGTGAAGCCCAGAGACCAGGGTCACAGAGCAGAGCCACAGGGGGAGGCCCGGGGCTATTTGTGAAAAACAGGCAGTGGCGGTGGCTGCACCCAGGCTCTGGCCCCCACCACCGGGGCACCCTGGCCCCCAAGGCCCTTCCCAGTCTGAGAGATATTGACTGACTGGCCCCCTAAGCCCCCTCCAGCTAACAAGTTGGGAGCATCCAGGGTTGTGCCCAGCTGGGTGCTGACTGTGTGGTCACCCCTGAGCAAGACCATGTGACCTGTCCCTTGGGACACCAGCACTGTAGTGGGGACACAGACACAGCACACTGTTTGCAGGGACAGGTTATGGGCCAGTTGGAAGGGAACGGCAGGGAAGGTGAAAGCGGGCAGATGTGAGGTTTCAGTCTCACGTTCCTGGGCTGAGTTGGGGCAGGACTCAGGGGGCAGAAGTGCAGGAAAGTGGCGGTGGGGCATCCAGACAGTTCTGGGTGGGGTGGGTTCCCAGGAGGGGAGGCCAGTGGGGTCCCTCTGCGGTGCTGACCACTGGGTAGTCGGCATTTCAGGCTGGACAATAGGCTACATCTGAACAGACAGGTCATGTTGGGAGTGAGCTAAGGCGGGGCAGGGGGTCCTGTGAAGGTCACGACGAGAGCCACCACCGCCATCCCAAGCAGGCCTCTCTCAATCTGCCACCCCTTCCAGCCAGCTGCTCCCAAAATGCCACAGCAGCAGAAACACAGTGAGGCCCCGAGCCTCCCTGGGCTGTTCTCGGGAGAGGGTCAGAGAATGGGGTCTGGGTGGGAGTCAGGCCAGCAGGAGTCAGGGAAAGTAGGAGGGTGGGGAGGCCGGGCTCGGGCACCTCTCGGTGACCTCCAGCAAGCTGGCTCAGGTCGCGGAGAGCCCTGACCGGACACCGCGAGTTGGAGTGCACATGTGGTGGGGAGCTCACTCCCGCACCCTGCCATAGCTGCTCCTCCCGGGAGTGGTTGAGAGGTGGGCATCGCTGCCCAGGCCACCGCCTGGGCTGGGAGGACAGGGCACCCACTTCTCCCATCGGCTTCTCACTCCAGGAGCCTAGAACCAACAGGCCAATTGGATAGACACCAACTATTCCCCAGCAGCCTCCAGTGGTTCTGCCCAGAGCAGGCGCATCTCGGGGCACTCTGCCGACCTCAGAGCCACGCCTGGGCGGATGCCACCTCACAGGCCACATTTTAAAGCCAATTTTCTAGAGACTATTTCACAGTCGCGCACAGGCGAGTCCCTTGGTTCCGTCCCACGGAGGCGCAGATGCCGAGAGGCCAGCACTGGTTAATGGCCCTTTCTTTATTCTAGCTCTGTCAGCTAATGGCAGCTAAAAGTGATTTTACACAAAATAATGTGTCAGAGATAATTGCTGCTGGGCACAGCTCCCAAATTCCAACCTGAAACCAAAGGCCAAACGTGCCGGTTAATGATTAAACCCCTGCAGTCGGTGCTGAGGGGCAGTGCGGCAGGGAGGGGTTGCTGGCCGGGGCCCAGCGCTGGCCCTGCCCAGCAGGAACCGGTTCCTGCTCTGTGGAGGAGGGGAGCGGCTTCACCACCAAGGGAAAGCTAAATACTGTCTAATCCCTGCACCCGGGACAGCAAACAGGCCTCCCATTGTCTGTCAGGAAGCAGGTCGCAGTCATGGTCACGGCCCAGCCTGCACCCACCAGAGGTCAGGATGAAGGCCCGGGGAGACTGGAGCATCCTGGCCTGGGCAGGTAAGATGGGGTGGGTCGGGAGTAGGGCGGGGCCTGCCTCTACCGCCTCTCTCTGCACCAAGGGACAGTCTGAAAGAGGCCTTGCGTTGCACAGAGAGCTTCAGCCACGCGAAATGGACAGGTATAAATGAGCACAGAAAGCAAACGTGGGCTGTTCTGGGCGGTCAAGAGTTCTGGATGGCTACTCTGAGAGGCCTGGGCTCCAATCCCAGCTCTGCCACCTTTCAGCTGCCGTGTGAAGTGAAGCCTCAGTTGCCTCCTCTGTAAAATGGGAACATAGAACCCAACCTCAGGTCAGCCTGAGGCTTCGTGAGGTAACGCCTGTAGAACACGGAGCGCCGTCGCCTTGGGCACGTGGTAAGCGTTCAATCGGCAGCAGTTATGTTTCTCATCACAACAGGATTTGGTTCCCTTGCAAGACTGTCTCCCAACCTCAGCGCCCTACTATCTGTTGGTGGGCATCTGCAGCTTGATGTCGGACAGTATTTAGGTTCTGGGGCTGACTGTGGTGGCATGGGGGAGGGGAAGGGAGGACCCCAGTAATCTTGCCTCCCCAAGACGGGGTCAGAAGTTAGTGTGAATAAATATATATTTTTTCATATAACAGCTTTATTGATATATAGTTCACCTAGCATAAAACATGCCCTTTCAGCATGTACGAGTCCGTGGGTTTTAGTATATTCGCAAGGCTGAACAGCCATCACTACTACCCAATGCCATCATTTTCATCACCCCAAACAGAAACCCTGAAAGGGGGGGAGGGTGCAGCTCAGCAGTAGGGTGTGTGCCTTGCGTGCACAAGGTCCTAGGATCAATCTCCAGTACCTCCATTAAAAAAACAAACTTAATTACCCCCACCGTAAAAAGAAACCCTGTGCAGCAGTCCAATTCTCCCATGTCTCCCTCCCCACCACCGCCGGCATCCACAACCCTACTGTCTCTCCCAGTGGATTTGCCTATTCCGGACATTTCATGCAAACAGAGCCAGACAATGTATGTTGTGTGTGTGTGTGTCTGCTGCTTTCATTTAGCGCAACATGCTCAGTGGCACAGCATGACTTGATACCTCATTCCTGTTTGCACCTGAGTAATATTCCACTGTACAGACAAATCACATCTTGTTTCTCCATTCATCAGCTGATGGACATTTGAGTTGTTCGCACCTTTGGGCTATTGTGAGTGATGCTGCTGTCAGTATCTGTGTACGGGTTTTTGTGTGGACATTATGTTTCACGTCTCCTGGGTATATACCTAGCGTTGGAATTCCTAGGTTATACGCTAGAAAGAATGTTCTTTAAAATCACCAAAAAAAGCAGTATAAGAATAGAAGTAATTATGTAAGTATGAAAGGTAGGAGGGTACTGTACAATTGACCCTTGAATAAGATGGGTTTGAACTGCATGAGTTCACGTCTACGCAGATTTTTTTCACTCAATACGTACTATTGTACCACACGATCTGCTGTTGGTTGAATCTTCGGATGTGGAATTTCAGATAGGAGAACCAACTGTAAAGTTACACTCAGATTTTCAACTGTGTAGGGAGTCAGTTGGTGCCCCTAATTCTTGAGTTGTTCAAAGGTCAACTGTAATGTACTTAAACTTCCATCTTTTGTATTGAGGAGTCCATAGTGTCTGAAATTTGGCAAATCAGGGACGAGAGACAGAGATACGGAGTGGAGCTGCAGGACCACTGTGAGTGGCACCAAGCACTCTGAGACAGAAGACCGGCCCTGGGGAGGGTGTCGGGGGGGGCACCATGTGACTTTGCGTCATGCTCACCTCTGTGTTGCTGTAATGCTTACGATAAAAAAGACACTTTGTTAAGTATAATGTTGGGAGTCACAGACCATTCTGGAATTGAAAACGTAACAGCAGGAAGACGGTGTTCCCTGCACCAGTTGTCAGGAGCACAGCAGAGAGGAGGCGAGCTCCGGCAGTTGGCTTTGCCTCAAGAGACCATCTGCCTCCCTCCCACTTCCACCGCTAGTCCTCGGTCCACAGGGTCAGGGCGAGGCGTCCTTGCCTCCTCCCAGGGGGAGCCCTCCAAAGCCTCAAAGCCCTTGTCCTCTGCAGACTAAACATCACCCACCTGCTCAGCTGTTTTACAGCCTGCATGACTCCTTCCTGGCCAGGAGCCCTGGGGCACTTGGGTGTACAGGGAGGCGGCGGGGCCTGCTGGTCTCTGTTGGGAACATGCCATCTGCCCGCTCATCCAGCCATTCACCCATCCATCCATCCACCCACCCACTAAACCATCCACCCACCTACCTGTCCATCCATCCTTCCATGCATCCACCCACTCACCACCCATCCACCCGCCCCCTCACCCGTCCATCTACCCACCCATTACCCATCTACCCACCTACCTGTCTGTCCATCCATCCTTCCACCCCCTCACTCATCCAACCACCCATCCATCCACTCACATATTGATCCATCTCTCCATCCACTCATCCTTCCAACCATCACTTGCTGATGTCTCCTCAGAGCCAGCCCCTTGGGACCTATCCTCAGGGAGTTACCCAGTGAGAAGACCAGACTGACCTGTAAGCCAGCAGTGACCATGCTGGCTGAGAAGTGCAGGGGCAGAGATCAGCCCTTGAAGCATCAAAGCAGACTTTCTCCTTGGGGGAAACAGTGAGGAAGATGCTTAAATAAACAGCCTCGGAGTCAAGGCAGCAGCGAGCTGGAGAAAGGGGGGGTGGTCTGATCAATCCAGGGGTCAGGTCAGAACGGGCACACTGGAGTCACTAGTCGTAATGATCTTACAGCTGTCCCCAGCTTCCTTCAGTGGACATTATTTTCAGGGACTCTGGAGGACTCCCCGGCTCCAGCATAGCACATGCACTGGTCAGCTGGGGCTTTGGACCCCCTCCCAGCTGGCGGAGGCCAGCTTCTCCAGTGGGGCATCCGGCGTAGGGCCATGACCTGAACTTCCCGGGCCTCTCTTATCCACCTGCATAACAGGAAACAATTACACCATGGAACGTTCTTGGGGGTTCACTTGACAAGAGCTCATGGAGCACCTGGTCCGTGTAAGACACAGGGGTAGGCTCTGGGGACACAGCTGTGAGCTGAAGTACTGCCTCCGGGCACTAGAAGCAGAGAGAGTGCCTGGACGGCTAGCAGGACATGGCCGTGCCTTCCCGCACATCACTACAGAGCCAGAAGAAGTGCCCACGACACACAGGGCATCCCTCTGAGGGGCGCTGGGTCCCCTCCATCCTTCTGGTGTGGGCAGACCCAAAGCCATCTGCGAGGAGAATGTGCTGGCGGACTCTGCCTGGTGGAGACATTCTGCTGACCCTCTGTGTCCATTTGCCCTTAAGAAAACTCAGGTCTTGCTGGGTGGAGGGGTGGAATAGGAGCCAGAGGCCCTTCCTCCCACAGGTCCCACGTTGCTCAGCTTCCTGGCCCCTCAGCACCAGAAGTCACAAGCCGTAGGAAGACTCCATCCTGGGTCTTGTGGGAAAAGATCCTTGTAGCTGTGTTGGGCCATGTTGCTGGTGGCCATTGTGGAAGTGATCTACCGATGGCCTGCCTTGGGGATTGCGATGACACTGCTGGGAGGTCACAGGTTGTCAGGGAGGGGTGATGAGTGTGACTCTCGGAGGTGAGAGTCCCTCCTGGGAGAGGGTACTTCGGGGAGGGACGGGGGGGGGGGGTGAGCAGGCTTAGAGGGCTGAGCCAGGGCGGTCAGAGTGGGAGGGTCTGGGTAGAGGCGGAAGCCTTGAGGTTCTGGCCTGGGGCGGGATGTCTGCTGACTGAGGACCCTCCCCAGGCTGGGGCCTGGGAAAGGCGGAGGGTGTCGCCAAAGCTCTCTTAATGGTCCTCATTGTCATTGTCACCAGGCCTAAGACACAGGATGGAAGGAGAGAGGGTGGCTGTGGGTGGGGTGGGCCTGGCGCCGGGGGAAAGAATAGCAGGACCCCGCGCGGCGAGACACAAGCCCCCATCCGGAAGGAAGTGTGGCGGGCCAGTTGGTGGGGGACCCCCCTCCCCGCAAGTCTCTGAAAACAGGCTCCGCCCCAGCCCGTTTAGGCCTCGCCCCCAGCCGGAGTTGGCACACCCGCGTGCCTCTGCAGACCCCAGGGCGCACCCTCCTCCCCTGCGTGCCCGCAGTACCCTTCGTGGCATTCCGCCCCCATCCTCTGCTGCCCATCCACACACAGGATCTGCACAGGGTGGTGCGGGAATGCTGCTGCCCCACGTCACAGTTCTCCCTGCCTGGGAGAGTCACAGGCACCTGAGGGCTGGATCTTGTCTGAGCTTGGGGTCAGGGTGTGACCTCCATGACAAGAGAAGGTCCAGAGATGAAGAGGGTGGTGGACCTGCCTCCTGCCAGCCCCAGTGAAGCACTTTCTTCCTGGGAGGAGGCCCTGCCGGATAGGGTGCCCCATCAGGGCAGCAGGACACAACCTGGGCAGGTGGGCTTCTCAGGGCCCTTTGTCCAGACCCCCTCTTTGGAACAGGCAGCACTGACCCCAGACATGGGGCAAGAGCACCAGCCATAGATATTTCAGTGGCCACCTCAGGCAGCCTGCACACACCTGTGGATTACTGCTCAGCTTGCTGGTGATTCCACCTGTCCAGAGCCCGTGCCCGGGGAGGATGGTCCCAGGGCGCACCTAGCAGGCCATCAGAGCCAGCGACAGGCATGGGATGCTGTGCTTGGTCCAGCTGGCAGCAAGACAGCGGGGGGGGGGGGGTGTGCATAGCCCGAGGAGGGCACCCAGAACAAGGCTGTAGTCCTGAGGGGCCCACGCAAGGCCTGGTGGGGTGGGTGGTAAGAAGGCTCTGCCCTCGAGGTACAACGCAGGGACTTAGCTATTTAAGTCCCCCCTGCCTCCGTCTGGCTTGGCCCCTGGGGCTGGACTGGAGCTGGGGGACTGGGGGATGGGCAGGCGGCAGGCAAAGAAGAAAAAGCATGTGTCTCCAGCAGTCTTGAGGCAGGAAGTTCGGCCAGACCTGAGACTCCACCTTCAGGGCTCAGAGGCCTGGCTCTGTGCCCTATGGGCTGTTCTGACCAAGGCCACACTGTTTCTGCTGACATCCCCTGAGGCCCAGGCCTGGGGTGGGCAGGGGTGAGGGTGAGCTGGGAGGTGGAGCCTCAGGAACTCTGGTTGCTAAGAGACTGCCGGAGAGAAGCAGGTCACAGGATGTGGCCCCAGCAGCTTCTGGGAATATCCCCCAGTGGCCTAACATTATCACTGGACACACCATCTCACACTCACCCACATTCACACATGCCCTCACGCACGCCCACCCAGGGTTGGAAAAGCTGTGCTCGGCCCAGCCGCTTAGTGCAGGGCGGTGGTTCACCTACATCTGGACAAGGCTCAGCGCCACCACCTCCTGCCTGGGGACCCCCTTACTTCTCCTGTCTTAAGGGCAGTCCAGGCACAGGAGGCAGAGATGCAGGGCCTTGAACTCTGGGTACAGGAGCAGGCAATTGGGAGCCAGAAGTCAGGGTGGCCTGTCAGATCTGGGTTTCAGCCGACAGCTGTGTGAACACTTGGGAAGAGTGAGGTTGGGGACAGGAAGCCCGGTGAGTGGTACTGTCTGTGAAGAGGCAGTGGGGGCCTGGCTGGGTGGAAACTGACAGGTTGCAGTGGTGGGCCTGGGGGCTGGAGAAATTCAAGGCCCCTGGCATTTGCCCCAGGATGCCTAGGGATGGCTCCCACCCCCATGCGTCTTTGGGTCCCTTGTCCCCTTCCCTGGAGACCCAGCAGAGCTGGTGCTGCTCCGCTCCCATCCCAGCTGCCCAGGCTGCTGTGGACATGCAGACAACTGAGCTCCGGTCAGGACAGGTGCGGGACAACACCCAGCAGTGTCCCCAGGATGCTCGCTGGCCTGAGACTGACCTGTAACTGCAGATCTTGGAGCCTTCCGGAACCCAGATCCCAACCTGAGATCAAGCTGAAGACCTGGTTTAAGGTCCCTTGTTTGGCTTGCAGCCTCCCAGCACTGACCCACTTCACAGTGTGTCCTTGGGCCAGCCTCTCCCGGCCCCCACAACCTCCCTTGGCCTTGGCTTTCCCAACTGCAAAACGAGAGGGGGCCGGAGATATCTGAGGTCCTTCCTCACTCACCCACACTCCTACCCTGTGCACTTCTGGGTGCCAGGCCCTTGCAGAGTGGTGGGGTCACGAAGGGTTGCAGACAGAGTGGAGGAACAGACATGTACCAGGAAGGTGACTCTCATGACAGTGGAACTGTAGAAGGTGGGGGAGGAGTTCAGGTGGGGACATCATAGTGCCCTAGAAGGTTGGATTGAGGCAGAGCCCCACCCCTCCCTCCCCACCGCAGCTCCCAGCACCCAGCACCCAGCACCCAACACCAGCTCTTGCGCATAGGCCTGGTTGATGAGCTGATAAGTTATCATTAGTAGCAGCTACCAGTTAACTACTAATAAGTGTGAAGCCTATTGAGTTACAAAGGCCTGACTCACTACAGCTTGGTTTGCCTTCCAGCAGTGCACGCCTGGGCCTTAAGGGAAGTCTAAGCTCTAATTCAAAACTAAGGAGACTGCGGGTCAGAGTGGTGCACATCACTGACTGTCAGCGAGTGGCCCTGTGGGGCAGCCCTGAGCCTCGCTGGGGTAGGGGTGCATCCCTGGGGACTAGAGTGGGCCGGGTGCTTAGGACCCCTTCCTGCAGCCCTGGGAAGCCCATCTGGAGAGCCTTCGGAGTGAAGCCCAGGGCAACCACCCCAAGGATTTGGGAGCCTGGGGCCCAGCCCACACCCTTCCTTCCGGCCTGCCCTGAGTGTGGGAGCAGGAAGTGGGGGCAAGGCTGAGCCTCCCGGAGGCTGTGTCTGGTTGCTGTAGGGATTAGTTGAGATAAAGCCTGCTGAGTGCTTAGCCCAATGTCAGGAGATAGATGAGAAGAGAAGGTGGGTGGACCAGGGACAGCTCCGAGGAGGAGGGAGTATCTGGGCTGAAGCTTGAAGAACAGGTAGGATTCTCACCAGAGAAGATGGAACCAAGGACATCCTGGGGTGCAATGACAGCAGGAGTAAAGGCAGGGGTGAGAGGGGAGGCAGATGAGGGAGTGACAAGGGGGAGGCTGGGGGGCAGCCCCCAGGGGAGGTGGAATGGAGAACCCAAGAGCCAGGCCTCCTTCAGCAACTGGGACCCATAGGTCACCGGCAGATCACTGCTGTGTTGAGCGCTGAAGGGGCCACCAGGGTGAGCATTACCCCCTCCCAGAACACTCACTATTGTTGTTTGCCTTCGAGGCCAGCAGCCCAGAGCAGCACACTGTTGCCAGGCTAGGATGAAACTTGGTCAGTGGCCCCCAGCCTGGAAGGCATGGGAGCAAGGAAGGCAAGGGTTGAGGGACCAGAGAGCCCAACTGGCTGGTGGAGGAGATGAGAAATTTGGGTCTGACAGGTAACCAGATGGACTGTTTTCCGGGCTAACTGGCCCTGAGCTGGTGCCTGCAGGCCCGGGCATGACTGCCATCCTCCAGAACCCCTACCACCTGGCAGGGGTGTTTGATGGCAGAACTGGAGGGACGGTTACTGCCACCCAAAGGCCTGGGAGCTCCTGGAACAGAGCCTGAGGGTCCAGGCCCATAGGCAGGTGTGACTGTGGGTGGCAAGTTAGCCAGCCTCAGTTTCCTCATCCATCAAATGGGGATGTGGTGGCAGGACTCACTTCCCAGGGACCGTGGTGAGGATAGAAGACTGTGTGAAAGCGCACTCGGGGAGCCAGCATAAGGCAGACTCACTACAAAACCATGTCGGAGTTACCTGACAAGTCCGCTCAACCTCAGAGGAGGTCAGAGGCAGCAGGAGGTGCTGGGAAGGCTTCTAACCGGCAGGGTTCTGGAACCCAGGCCAGTGCTTGAGCCCCTCTTAGTGTCCTTCCAGCACCACAGCTCCTTATCTCCTCCCCAGGGACAGCTCCCAGTCCCTCGTGGTGGGAGTCCCGGCCCCTCCTCCAAACCCAGCAGTGATAATCTGGGCCTTTGGGACCTGAATGGCTGGAGCTGCCCGCTGCAGGTGTGGCCTGTCACCCGCAGGGGAGAAGGCCACCTGTACTGTCCCCATCCCGGAGCCTGGGCTGCTTGTTGAGGTGCCCAGTGAGTCCCCCTGCCGCCCCTCCCCAGCTGGGAAGCACTGGGACACGCCTCTGTCCTTTCTTCGGTGCTGCCCCGCCCCCCGGCTGCTCCCTGCCGAGCTGAGGGAGGTGGGTATTGATTGCCCTGCCAAGGCTCTGGAAGCCTTGGGAAAGAGCAGCAAGGTCTGGCTCCAGACCCCCAGGCACCTGGCCCGGAGCGCAGCCCCGCCCCAGAGCCTAACCGTGAGTAACGCAGGCTCCCGCGGAGGGCTCGCGCGGCGGCGCTCCCCGCCCGCCGTCTGGGATCCGGACAGCGAGGCAGCTGGAGGCCTGTGACCTGGTAGAGCCCGGAGGCTCTGCCGTAGCTGGAGGCCCAGGTTCAAGTCCCCGCCCAGACACTTAGCAGCTGCGCGCCTCCGGCAAGTTGCTCCACCTTCCTACCGAGTAGCCCCCAGGAAGCCCCGCCCTTAGGACTAGAACTCTGAATTCCAGGGAAGCAGGACTGAGAAGGAGGAAGGGGCTGGCGAGGAAGGCCTGCCGGGCGTGGGTGCGCTCCAGGACTCCACACCTCTGAGGGGCTGACGACAAGTCCACGAGGGCAGCAACAGGACACAGACGCGGAGCCCGAGTCCAGTGCTGGTTTTGAAGGTGGAAAGCAGCGGGAGGTGAGTTGACAAGGCTGAGAAGGCTGCAGAAGGATGAGAGTCACTCATTCATTCATTCCTTTATCTGTTTTTTCAGTTTGTTAGCTGAGCATCTCTGATGTGCTGGGCGCTTTTCTAGGTGCTGGTAGATTTCTCCCCCATGGGGCATGTTTCAGGGGTCCGGGACAGACTTTATTTTTTAATTTATTATTAATTCTTTTAGAGGCAGATTTTAAAAAATACTCCTACTGCTATCTAGAGTGCCAGGAAAGGGTGTGCCAGGTGTGGTGGGAGGGGCAGGGGTGGCCTCCCTGATGAGACAGGGAGAAAAGCCGGCACAAGGTCTGCTTCTTGGACCAGCACAGTCACCCAGGGTCCCGCCCTGTTGGTCCCACCCTCAGGGCTTGTGCTCTGTGCCCTCTTCTGGAAAGTCTTGATAATTTTACCCTTGAATGTGTGCTGTGTAAGTGGAGTCCAGCGGGATAACGGAGCATGCCTAATGGGTTATCTTCCTTTCCGCTGTTCCCCTGCCTTGTGGCTGCCCGCTCCTCTGCTGGCTGGTGCCCTGGACCCCATCAGAGCCACACACACCAGTCCACCAACTGCTGTTACCTTCCACCCTCAATGGGAAACTGAGATGGGCACAGGGATGGTCAGGACCGTCACATGTGCCCCAGGGCATCTCAGGACATGGAGGTGGCTGTCCCTGCCCCAGGCTGGCAGCCATCCAGCATATTCTGTAAGTGATTTGGTAGGGGCAAGGTACTGAGTACTTCCTGCACAGAGGTTATAACCCCTTGGGTGTCACCCATGGGAAGGGGAGATTATTTTCTCTTCCCTGCTAATAAGGATTACTCAGCAGCCAGTGATTTGTGTGTGTACCAAGTGTGGGACCCTGGGTACCAGTCAGGGTCTGCAAGCTCTTGGCAAACATCCTTTTGCCCCAGGGAGTGCAACAATAAGTAACAAATTAAAAAGATTGGGACAGATCAAGAGAGAGAGACTTTGTCTTGGAAGAAAGGAAAACATTTTCTAGTTTGGTACATTTAATATGATACATTTTTCCCCTGCTCTTTGAATGAGGAATCCCCCATTTTCACTCTGCCCTGGGCCCCACAAATGATGTAGCCAGCCCTAGTCATATAGAATCTGGGAAGACTCCCCAGGTGGAGGGAAGAGAAAGTACAAAGACCCTGAGGCATGAGTGGGGTTGGTATAATTGAGCCAGGCAGCCAGGAGGCTGGATTAGAGCAAACAAGGGGGAAGTTGCTGGGGATGGTGTGAGAGTGGGGACAGGAGGTGGCACTTGTGTTGACTTTGTGGGCTGTGGAGGGACTTTGGCATGTGCTGGGTGACATGGAGAGCCAGAGAGAGTTGTTGTTGTTTTTCTTTTTGGGGGGTGGGGGGGTAATTAGATTTTTATTTATTTACTGGAGGTGCTGGGGATTGAACCCATGACCTTGTGGATGCTAGGCGTGCACTCTACCACTGAACTATACCCTCCTCCCTAGGGAGAGTTTTGAGAGAGGAGTAAAATGATCTTATTTATGTTAAAAGGATCATGCTGGGTGCTAGGTTGAGCATGGACTCAAGGGTGGGTGGTAGGTGGTGAGTGGGCAGCAAAGGCAGAAGCAGGGGCCGTTTTGGACGCTTTGCTAGTGATCCAAGTAAGCCATGGTGCTGCCTTGTCCTGGATGGATGCAGTGGAGGTGGCGAGTTCTGGTGAGGTTCTGAAGATGTTTTGAAGGTAGAACTGAAAGCATTTCCTGGTAGACTGGATTGGGTATGAGACCAAGAGGACTTCAAGGACCACTCTGCTTCAACAAAGGAGACAGGAAGATACAGTGGAGAAGACAGTCTCTTCAGCAAGTGATGCTGGGAAAGCTGGACAGCTACCTGTAAATCAATGAAATCAGAACACTCCCCAACACCATATACAGAAATAAGCTCAAATTGGTTTAAAGATCTTAAATATAAGACATGACACCATAAAACTAGAAGAGAACAGAGGCAAAACATCCTCAGACAGAAATCGTAACAATATTTTCTTAGATCAGTTTTCCACGGTAAAGAAATAAAAGCAAAAATAAACAAGTGGGACCTAATCAAACTAATAATCTTTTGCACAACAAAGGAAACCATCAACAAAATGAAAAGACAGCTTAGGGACTGGGGGAAAATACTTGCAAACAATGTGACCGATAAGGGCTTAATGTCCAAAATATACAAACAGCTCATACAACTCAGTAACAAAAAAAACCCCAAACAACCCAATCAAAAAATGGGCAGAAGACCTAAATAGGTATTTCTCCAAGAAAGCATACAGATGACCAATGGGCACATGAAAAGATGCTCAACGTTGCTAATTATTAGAGAAATGCAAATCAAAACTACAGTGAGGTATTACCTCACACTGCTCAGAATGGCTATCATCAGAAGGTCTACAAATAAAAAATGCTGGAGAGGGTGTGGAGAAAAGGGAACCTTCCCACACTGTTGGTGGGAATGTAAATTGGTGCAGCCACTGTGGAAAACAATATGGAGTTTCCTTAAACTAAAAATAGAGCTACTGTATGATCCAGCAACCCCACTCCTGGGCGTATATCTGGAGAAGACTCTAATTCAAAAAGATATAGCACCCCAGTGTTCATAGCAGCACTATTTGCAATAGCCAAGACATGGAAACAATCCAAGTGCCCATCAACAGATGACTGGTTTAACAAAATATACCTGGAATATTATTACTCAGCCTTAAAAAAAAGAATGAAATATTTCCATTTGCAGCAACATGGATGGAACTAGAGAATATCATACTAAGTCACTAAGTGAAGTAAGTCTGATAAAGACAAATATTATCTGATATCACTTATATGTGGACCTTAAAAAATAATACAAATTAATCTATATACAAAACAGAAACAGATTCACAGATATAGAAAACAAACTTATGGTTACCAAAGGGGAAAGGCGGGGAAGGGATAAATTAGGAGTATGGGATTAAAAGATACAAAGTACTATACAAAAAAACCCAGATAAACAATAAGGGTTTGCTTACCACAATAAAGGTGTTAATAAAAAAAAAAATCAGGATTTACTATATAGCACAGTAACTATATTCAATGTCTTGTAATAACCTACAATGTAAAATACTCTGAAATATAAATATGTATATATATATATCTGAATCACTTTGCTGTACACCTGAAACTAGCACAATATTGTAACTCAATTCTACTTCATTTTCTTTTACTTCAATTTAAAAAAAAAAGAAAATGTTAAACTGTTTTCCAAAGAGGCTGAACCATTTTGCATTCCTAGCAGCCATGCATGAGAGTTCCAGGTGCTCTACCTCCTTGTCAGCACTTGATATCATCTGAGTCATTTAGCCTTCATAGCAAGTGTGTGATGGTATCTCATTGATGATGACCTTTTCATGTGCTTATGTGTCATCTATATCTCGGTTGAAGTGTCTCTTCAAAATCTTTGGCTCATTTTTTTTTTTATTGGGTTGTTTGTCTTATGATTGAGTTATAAGAGTTCTTTATATCTTCTCTACACATCCTTTTTTACACCTTGGAACTTTGTAACCAGAGCCCTGATAAATAGTACTAATAAAGATCCTAACACAGTGATTTCTCCTCGGGTATTAGCACTTTAAATCACAGCTGGTCCCTTCTTTGTGGTCTTAGACTTCAGGCTATTGGTTCCTCTCTGGAGATGTTGACTCCTGGAGACGTTCACCTCTAAAAGAGACGAGTTTCATCAGCAATACTATCTAGAGGTAGCTTTCTTTAACCATCAAAAACAAAATGTTTTAATACAGGGCATGTCTTTGCAGCCTCTTCATCTGCACGCTCAGCTTCCCCAGACAGACTGAACACGGAAGGGAGGGATGGGGTCTTACATGACACCATTCTTGCACTCAGGGAAGGCTTTCCTGTGGGATTTTTCAGCTTACCTAAGTTTTTCAGGTCTTCATAGATGGCTAAGGCCCCCTTTTAATTGTTGGAATACTTGTCCCTGTTGACTTCAGAACATTAATACACTGGGGAAAATTGCATATGAAGTACCCAACACCTGGGTTCTACTGACGTCGTCCCTCTGCCTACCAATCACCTGTGAGCTAATGTGCATGAATGAAACACGTGTCATAGCAAAAGTTTGTACGCAACTTGGCTTAGCAGTGAACAGTATTTACAAGGGTACAGTAAGGGAGTCCTGAACATTGTTTAAACCAGAAATAGGATATAGCCGTGTTGTGAAAAGGGAAAAGATGTTTTGAGAGAGAGCAAATAAGATTGCTAAATTCTCATCTGCCATTGTAGGGAGCCAGGTGATAATATCTAGAATGGAAAACAAGAAACAGTGTAGACGTGCGGTATTTATAACTATGAAGATCACAAGCATGTACAATAAAAGAATTGAAGTGAGGCAGAGATGGGCCTGCTGTGTTCATCAGAAGCATTTTCATGCTATTTGCCTGGTTCCAAATCAAGTCCGTGGATTACCTGGATAAGAATATGAATTAATTTTAAACATAACATTAGGCATTTTGTCCAGACGGAACTGTCTTTGCATGTTTGGGCTTTTGAATTGGAATTTGAATCAGATGTTCCGACTCTAATCACTGTTACAAGTAGAGGGTTAGAAGTGGACTGCGGAGGTGACAAGCGGGTGATGGGCTGTGACCTATACCTGTGTACGTGTGTGTGTTGTGTTGTGTAAATACCCCTTCAGGCCCAGTGGACACATCTGTGTCAAGACCATGTTCTCCAGCAAGGCTCCCACACAGCCTTGATGTGCTTGTCACTCTTCATTCAGCTGAGCCGCCCTCCTTGCTCAGCCAGGCAGCCTAAGGGGTCCCTAGAAGGCACATCCAGTGTCCTGCTCATTCACTTGGAGGAGTTTCTGGAACGTGTCGAGCATCATCTCAGGCCCCTCAGTACAAATGGTAGCAGTCAGTCATGTCATCTCCACATCCCAAGAGGGCCAACCCTGCCACCAGCTGCCTTCTGAGTTGGCAGAAAGGACAGATCACCCTGTTCTGGCTTGTGTTCACATCTGTGTGGAGGAGGCTGAGGTGGGTGACTGAGTGAAGACACTGCCATTCAGCTGGTGGAGGCGTTTCAAGTTTAGGCTGCACCCCTGGGCACCCAGATCAGCAGACAAGTGCAGTGGCTCTGAGACCAGGGACCCTAGTCTGGCAACAAGTGTCTCACCCAGTACAGGGTAACAGCAAATGCCTGTTTGGCATTCATGGTGTGCCACCCTCATCATTTTATGCAATCCAGACAAAATCGTTGAGGAAGGCACTATCACCCCCATTTTACAGAGGAGCAAACTGAGGCACAGGAATGTTGCATGACTTGCCCAAAATTATACAACCAGACCTGAAGAGCGAGTGGTCTAGCTCCGCAGTCCAAGCTCACAGGTACCATGTGAAAGCTCATTTTTTTGACTTCCTGCTACAAAATATCCAGTTATTGCAAAGTGGATTCTAAGCTTATAAAACAATGCAAAGTGTGTATGAAGTGCAGGATTTAGAGTCATAAGAACTGTGTTTGAATCTTGTGCCCACCTCCATGGTTTGCATCCACAGGTTCCTGACCCAGCGAACCCAGTGGGTTGGCCCAGTGAAGTGCCCTAGTGGGAGGTCAGGGAATCCAGCCCGCTCTTCCGGTGGAGACCTTGGACAGGCAGTGTCACTTGATGGAATGTCATTGCTCTCAAGGTCAGTCATCCCCTCGGTGACTCTTTTATTGTTTGCTGGTGACCTCCCCTCCTGCTTCCCTCCAGCTCTAGGGGTGGTAACTGTCCCCCCACCCCGTGCTGGCCCTGGAGGCTTGGACTCTCTCTCTGGTTCCCTTAACCCCCTCTCCCCTTCTGTAAGCAGTACCCCCTCCTTTGTAAATAACCGTCCTGGATTTTCCTTACTTTGCGGAAGCCATCTGTTTTCCCACGGGATCCTGACTGATGTGACAGCATTATGAATAACGGGGGAAACTGGAAACACCTGAAGTGTGGGAGGCATGGAGGGGGTGCTGATGAGGGGACCTTGCGCGGCGGCTGGACGAGAGGAAAGGATGTTCAGCAGAAGCCGTTACGACCGAGCAGGGGTAGGAAAGCCTAGGGTGGGATGGTTGGGCAGGAACAAAAGACCCGAGACTAAAATGCCTAAATTGTGTCTGTCACGACCTCCAGCAAGCTTCCTGTCGGCAGGTACTCTAACCTACCAGCCTCAAGTCTAGCACGGAGGACACAGTCAAGGTCAGAAACGAATGAATCAGGAAGGGAGGAATGTGTGTCTGGGTCCGACACTGGCCTCGCTCCCTCCCACAGGGGCCCGGGGAGGATCCTAGGAGGAGAGAATGCGGTTTAGGCGTGTTTGTGTATGTGTGGTGTGTGTGTCAGGACGAGTGTGTGTGCGTGTGTGTTTCCGTCCGTCCAGCTTAGACAAGGGGCCCCTGCGGACCCTCCTCAGGCGGGAGCCCCCGCCCACTCGGGAGGCCCCGCCCTCCCGGGGCGGAGTCGGCGGCGCACCGACCCTCTAGGCTCCGCCCGGCTGGAAGGGCGCGCCTGGCGCCGCGGCCCCGGGGCGGCCACCTGCTCCGCCCAGGTTCGATCCCCAGCCACTGCAGTCCCCGCTCCGTAGCCCTGCGCAAGTGGCGAAACCAGGCTTCAGAGAACACCTGCCTCACAGGGTCCCCGCAGGGATGAGCTGAGGCTTCGGGGTGTGTCGCGCACCGGCCGTGTCCTGGGTATGTGGACCCCTTCCCCCCTTCCAGGGCGGTGACCGCGCACCGCCGCACCCGCGGCTGCACCCGAGGCCTGTGTGGGAAGGAAAGCAGCTGCCCAGCCCCCGAGCCCCCGCCCTGAGGTCCCCGACTCCTAGCGTGTGGGAAGCCTTGCGGGAGCGCGGCGTCCGCGGCCTGGGGCGGCAGCTGCGGGGTCTGCGGTGAGTGCCCTTGGGGAGACGGCCGCGGAGACCGCGTCCACCACGCTGTTGGGCGCCGACCCCGTGCTGGGCGCTGGGGACCCGGTGGCGGACACACCCCCGCAGGGCCGCGCCCAGCAGAACAAAACACGGAAATCGCACGCAGAGCGCTGGCTGCGTGCATACCAAGTTCTTTGCTAACATTGATGACACCAAATATTACTATTTGAATGCCCCAGAGGAGCGAATGAAACCGTGACTGGTTCGCAGCCAACATTTGTGGAAACAGGTTTCCCCGGGAACTGTGGGGGCGGACCACGAGCCTCGGCTCCCACTGTCCACACCCCTACACGAGGGGCGGGGAGATGGAGGCACACTGGGATCGTGGAGGTGGGAGGCGGCCTTTGGGCGGAGTGGGAGGGGAAGGAGTTGTCCTGGGGCGGTGGAGGTGAGGGGGCTGTCTAGCAGGGGGAGACGACGCTGGGGAGGGACGGCCCAGGTCCTCAGGGGTTTAACTACCCTCTTCCCCTGGAAGGGAGCCACTGAAGGGTCCCACTGGGGCAGTGGCCAGATATGATTTTCACATTAGAAACACCCCTTTGGCGATAAGGAAGCAAATGGCATACAAGAGGTGAGGGTGGCTCCAGTGGGGGTGGGGCAGGGGGAGAAAACGGACAGGGTGGGCAGCAGTTAGAGGCAGTGGGCAGAGAAGGGGAAAGGCCTAGGCCATGCCTGATGTCTGTCTGGAGTGCCAGATGAAGCGCTGGGTGGGGTGCAGGCCCAGCCTGGCCAGAGGAAGGTAGTTCTGAAACATGGCCCTTGCCAGGGACCACAGAGCGTCAGCACTGGACCTGTGGGCTCCTGCTTGCTAAGGATGCTCTGAACCCCAGCACCCAGCACTGGGTAGAAGCCTGGTCCTTCCCATGCACCACCCTTAAAAGCACATTCCAAATGGGACCCTGTTCCTGTGTCTGCCATCTCCATCTCAGTCCTCTACTGTTGCCATGTGTCAGCCAGCCTCCCCATGGTGGCCACTGGGCACTGGAAAACATAAATCTGGTCTCTCTACTCCCCAGACTGAAATCCAGACTCAGGGCCCACAAGCCCAAACCTGACCTCACCTCCCTCCATTCTCCCCTGCTCTGCCTTCCCAGCCCCCCGGGCTGCCCCGAGCTGCCCTTTCTTCTTTCATTCCTGTCTCACCTGCTCTTCCTTCTCCTTCACACACCCCTGCCCAGGAGCCCCAGAAGGCTGCCTCCTTAGTATTCAGGTCTCAACTCAAATGTCACCTTCTTTGGCAAAAGCAGTTGTCTCTGTCACATTCATCTGACTTTATTATTATTTTTGATTATGCTTTCCAGCATTTGAAGTTATTTTATTTGCTCGTGTTCCTGTTTATCATCTTCTCCCTGACCAGACGTAAGCTCCATGAGGAAAGGGTCCTTGTGTGCCTTACTCAAGTTTGTGCTGCCAGGGCCTGGACCACTGCTGGACACATAGGAGAAACATCAACACTTACTAACTGAATGAGTCTGCTGACTCCTGGGGGAGACAGGTGTGTTTCCAGCCCTGAAGTAGCAGGTTTTGACCAGTGACCCAGGACTAAGCAGTCTGGGAGAAGGTGGTGGAGATGAGTTCTCCTGGGGGAAGCTGGAAAAACCTAGAAGAAGAGAAATAATTTGAATTGTGACGAGAACCGGTAGCACTTCTTGGGGAAATTGGCAGAAGGGCTTCTGCACGCATAGGGAGGTGGATGAACAAGGATCTGGGGGAGGGGAAGGCCAGGCCTCTGGATGGCGAGGGTATCAGAGCTAGGTGTGTGGTGCTGGGGGCATTGGAGGGCAACCTGAAAATGTAGGTTGGGTAGATCCTACGAAGGGTCTTGTTAGGGATGAATTGAATCCCTCCAAGTTTCACATGTTGAAGTTCTAGTCCCTAGGACACTTTGGAATGTGATGATATTTGGAGATAAGTCCTTTTAAAAAGATTAATTTATGTTTTGTGTTTTTTAAGGGGGGTAATTAGGCTTATTTATTTTTAGAGAAGGTACTGGGGATTGAACCCAGGGCCTCCTGCATGCTGTGCATGCTAATCATACACTCTACCACTGAGGTAACCAAGGGGGGAGGGTGTAGGTCAAGTGGTAGCGTGCATTCTTAGCATGCATGAGGTCCTGGGTTCAATCTCCAATACCTCCTCTAAAAATAAATTAAATAAATAAACCTAATTACCACCCCCCACACACAAAGAGTTAATCAAGATTAGATGGAGGTGGGAGGAGGGTATAGCTCAGTGGTAGTGTGTGCTCAGCGTGCACAAGTCCCCAGTACTTCTATTAAAAAAAATTACATGGAGGTCACAAAGGTGGGCCCTAATCCAATACGGCTGACGTCCTTATAGAAAGAGGGAAAGACCCCACAGATACATGCACAGAGAGGAAGGACTGTATGACAAGCTGACAAGAGGGCAGCTGTCTGCAGGCCGAGAAGAGGCCTCGAAAGAACCCAGCCTTGCCGACACTTTAATCTGGGACTTCCAGCCTCCAGAGCTGTGAGAAAGTAAATTTCTGTTGTTTAAGCCCTCCATGCTGTGAGCTTGTATTATGGAAGCCCCTGCAAACTAGCACAGGTCTTACGATTTAAGCCTTTTAATTTTACATAGTCCTCTATTCCCCTGGTTTAAAAATCAAACATGAAAAGTAATAGTGACCAGGTGGTCAAGTCCCCATCAGCAGCGCAGTATCGTGTTGCTAGCATTGCCTTTGACGTGATAGCGTGAAAATGCGGCTTTACCTCTGCCATACTTCTTCTGAGAAAAGCCAGAACCTCAGTCTAATCACGAGGAAAACGTCAGCTAAATCTCAAGTGAGAAATACTCTACAAAACACCTAACTGGTATTCCTCAAAACTGTCAGAGTCTCGAAAAACAAGGTAGGTCTGGGAAACAGTCACAGCCAAGAGGAGCCGGAAGTGACGTGATGACTAAATGTGACGTGGTGTCCTGGGTGGGGTCCTGGAACAAAGGACACTGGGTACACTGAGGGAATCTTAATAAAAATGTGTCGATATTGGTGCATTAAAGACTGGACCGTAGTAATGTGAGATGTTAATAATAGGGGAAACTGGGTGAGGAATACAGGAACTCTGTTATCTTTGCAATTTTTCTGTAACTCGAAAACTGCTCTAAATAAAATTTATTTTTAAAAAGTAATAGTGAACATTCTCACTCCGATTTCTTTCCCTGATCCACCCAGTTCCCGTTCCCACCTACAGTCATCTTTTTATTAGTGTTCTTGATCCTTCAAGAATTCCTTTTTGGGGGGAGTGGGGAGGTAATTAGGTTTAATTTTTCACTTATTTATTTAATGGAGGTACTGGGATTGAACCCAAGACCTCATGCATTCTGAGCACGTGCTTTACCCCTGAGCTATATACCCTCCCCCCTCAAGAATTCCTTTATGCAAATATGAACGTATACTGATTTTTCTCCCACAGTGGACTTTTTATTTGCTCTGAAGATTTACTCACTTTTAACATAAAACAGTTGAAATATACAAAATAGGAAGAAAAACAATGCACCCCATATGCCCATCACTCATTCAACAATTAGCAAGAACTGGCTGAGTAGCTTCAGTTCTCTCCCTGCCTTGCCCTCTCTATCTTTTGCTGAACTGTTTTGCTAGTGTGTGTCTGAGCAACCTGGACATCTTACACCACCCAAAAAACCATATTCCACCACCATCAGTGATCAATGAAGGCCTCTTGTGAACTTTATAATCTGAGCGATGGGAGACACAGAGGGCTTTGCAGGGTGGGGGTGTGTAGGTACTAGCTAATTATGTCCATGTGTGGGATGGTTTGGGCGTGGAGGAGGCTAGAGCAGGGAGGCCAATTATGAAACGCCTTTGGTCTAGATACCAAGGGTGATGGGTGATGGGGCCCGACACTTAGAGGTTGCAGCAGGATGAAGAGGGAGAGGAGGACCAGCTCTTCTGTGGTGGGCTACTGACCAGCCTGGCTGCATTTGGATGCCTGCTGGGAGGACAGAGGGGACCTGGCTGTGAGGGCAGGGCTGCTGCCACTGTCTGTGTCCACAGGTCCTGCAGGCAGGAGTGGGCCCATTAGCCAAGGCTCCCCTTCTCACGAGAGTGAGCTCATTTTGAACATCTCATCCGAGGTGGCACTTTTCCATTGTGCCCTAGTAAAGCCTGTCCCTTGCCTGGCTTAGTGGGCCAGTATCTACTCCTTCACGACTCATGAACATGGCATGTTGGAACTGAAAGGGCCTCAGAGATGGCAGAATCTAACCCTTCTCTGGTTAGAGATGGGGAAACCGAGGCCCAGAGTAGAGAAGTAAGATGTTTAGGGCCACGCAGGGAGTCAGGAGTGCTGGCATTGTCACCTTGGTCTCTTTCTTCCACCCTAGGATCTTCCCTTACCTAGGGCTTCATCTTCTCTCCAAACCCTGCTCCCAAAAGAGATACGTCATTAGCCATTGGTGCCCAGCATGTATAAATTTTTAAATCCCTGGGTAATCCCTCTCCCAGAGGATTACCTGGGATACATTTGTATCCTAAGCCTTCTTGCTAATGATAGTGTAACAGAAAACCACTATTCATTGAGCAGCTTCCGTTGGCCATGAACTGTGCTAGGAGATTTTCACAGACCATGTCTGAGTCTTCCCAAATCCCATGAGGCAGGTGTTATTATTTCTGTAATCTCCCATCATAGAGATGGGCAAATTGAGATACAGAGAGATGTAGCTTGTCTAACACCATCCAGGGAGGGTGTGACAGAGGCAGTGTCTGTCTAACTGGAAAGTCTACACTCTCAACCACTAACCCCTTGGCCTCTGAAGAACAGGGTGGATCCCCACCAAAAGGACGATGGTTGCTCCCTGGTCTCCTCCCTCTTGGTCCTCAACCCCATCCAGCAGCCTCAAGCCCTTCAGAGGAGCACACAGGCTGGAGACAGAGTCTGGCCACCACCTGCTGCCATCTCTAAGGAGCTGGGCCATTCCCAAGGTGGTTGATGGCTTTTGGTGTTTGGGGCTGTAAACAGACTTCTATGTTCCAGATGCTCAAGGAAATTTCAGTGCTGCCTGTTACTGTCTCATCTCTGTCAGGATTCAAGTGAACAGCACAGTGTGAAGGACACAGAAAGGTTGCCTGCCCATTGCGAGGCCTTTACTGAGGGTCTGCTTAGCCGAGGCACCCTGCTCTGGACACATGTATGTCCCTGCCCTGGCCTCTGTTACTCAGGTGCTCGGACCAGGCGGGGAGGTGTCACAGGAGACAGGGCTGTACGGAGAGACTCGGACTCTGGAGATAAGGACAGGGTGCTGTCTTGGGACGTTTGAGCATGGAAGGATGCTGGCACAGGTGCGCACAGGTGTTCTAGGCGGAGGGTGCCGCCTGTGTGAAGGGCAAGGCTGAAGAGTGGATACGTGCCCCGAAGGTCGGCTGGCCGCGGAGAAAGGGCACCGGGAGTGGTAGAAGATGCGCGGAGGCGGTGGTGGTGGGGAACAGGTGTCCAGAGGCCGAGAGCCAGGCCGGTTCGTGGGTTCACTCTGAGCAATGCGGAGCCGGGTCACATGGATGGTGTGGGGCGCACCCATAGCTTTCCGATCTGGCCCCTGGCCGGCAGCCCTGTGGGGCTCAGGGAGCCGGGGTTCAGGACGCGGTCAGAGGCGGGCGCGCGCGCCGTCGCCGCGGGATGCGCCCCGCCCCCGCCGGCCTCCCGGAGCCTGGGGTTCGAGTCTTGGCTCTGCCGTGACTCGCTGCGGTGCCCGCGCCAGGTCCTTGTCTCCTTGGGCCTCCGTTTTCTCATGCCCGAGGTCTCCGAGAGTCCGGAATGTCGGTCCCGCGCGGCCCCGATTCCGCAGGCCGTCACGGGGGGCGGGGCAGCGGCCCGGCTTCCGCAGCGCGCCCGCCCCTCCCCCGCCCGCTCGCGGGAGCGCGGACGCGCTCGGGCGCGCTCGTACCTGGCCGCCGCCGGGAGCGAGGTTGGGCGGGCGGGGCCGGAGTGCCCCGCCCCCGGCCCTGCCCCCACTCCAGCCGGGCCAATCGGAGGGGGCGGATGGCCCCGTGTGGGCTACGCGCTGGGGGCGGGGCCTGCGGGGGATGAGGAGGGAGTCCGCGGGCTGGTGGCGGGAGGCGGTCGGGCGGAGGCGGTGGCGGCGACGGCCGGTCCCGGGACAGCGACGCAGCGCACCGGCGGCCGCGACAGGGCCGATCAGGCTCCGCAGCCCGCCGCAGCCGCCGCCTCGCCGCTGAGGGCCCGAGAACACGGCGGCGGGCGCGCGGCCTGTGAGGGCGGCCGGAGCGGCGGGCGCGGCGCGGCGCCGAGCGTCCTGTCAGGCTGCCGAGGGCGCCGCGGACCCGCGCCGCGATGATGCCGGTGAGTGCGGGCGGCGGCGGTTTCCTACGCGGGCGGCGGGCCAAGCCTCCTTCCTCCCGCGGCTCCCGGCCCCCAGGTCTCGAGCCGGGCGGGCGGGGAAGGAAGTGGCCTGGAGGGTGCGCCCGGCCCCGGCTCCCCCCCGGGCGGGCAGGTGGGGGCGGCGCCGCTGTCAGCTCGGGGCCCTGCCGGGCCGGGGTCCGGGGGTCGGATCGGGGGTCCGGGGTCGAGGTCGGGATCCACGCGGGGATCCCTCGGCCGCCGCGCGGCCCTTCCTGCCGAGCCTCCTGGCTGGGGGCTGTCGGGGAGGGGAAGCCGGAGGTGAAATTGGAGCCGGTTTCCCCTCCGCCCTGGCGTGTGGTCGGACAGGGAGACGGGGGTGTCGTTTGGCGCTCGCCCCATTTCAGGGTCTCTCGGCGCCTCTGACCCCCGCCTGAAATTTGCTGGTGTCGTATTTGGAGTCGGCAGTGTGGGCACCCCCGTGTGGTGTTCCCACGCCGAAACCCACATTTCTCCGTGGTCCTTTCCTGATTCTGAAATCCTGCTGCATTCAGGAATTTACTTAGGGAATGGATTTTGAGAGCCATCTTGGGAATTCCCTTTTACCGTGCCTCGGGATTTGTGCATTTGGCTTTAGCGGGCCTGTTGTCGGTGTGTTCTGAAGGTTGCGCTAGGTTCATTGGTGGTGGTGCCGCCTTTGTCTTGCCCTCAAGGATACGTTCTACTGGAAAGAAGACAGCGGTCATTAAATTTGCCATTCTCCTACCCGACCTCTTCCTTACCTATAATCTGAATAGCAATGGGGGCTGAATTACAATTTTTCTAATCTGGTTTTTGTGAGGTGAATGTCATGACTTGTGGAAAAAATGTAGGACTGGTGGTACCCAGTTGGATGTATTGGTTTTCTGAGTGCCTATATGTTAAGTAAAATTCTCAAACACATTTATAGTAAAGTAACAACAAAATTGTTCTTTTAAACCCACTATTTCTACATTGAAAATCACATCCAGAAGGGAAGTTTCCTCTGCATTTGCTTCTTGAGTACTATTATTCTGCTGTGCTTCATCCAAGGACATATAGATTAGAAATTTTTTTCCCTTGATCTTTCAATTCGTTTCCTGTCTCTTGATAATCTCTTCTCCCCTTTTGAACTGATTCCAACACATCATGTTCACAGAGTCTTAAGGTTTGACCTAGTTGATCCGTAGATCCTTCTTTGGCATCAGGGCTTCTTGGGTTTCTAAATGTTTGAGTTTAAGTGAATGATTATCTTGTAATGGAAGGAGAATTGGATGAGCATCAGAAGATCCAAAGTCAAGTACTGGTTCTGCTACTTTTTAGCAGTGTGACCTTGAACAAGTCAAGGTCTCCAAGCCTGGAATTACCTCTAAAGTAGGGATAAAAACATACCAATATCTGAGGACTGTCTTGGGGATCAAAAAGGTTGATGTATCCAAAACTGCTTGTCAAGTAGAATGCTTTGCACATATTTATTATGGTTATATATAGCTCTGAATTGTTAATTTCTAATTTTAACCTCTGCAAGATAAGGCATTTGGAAACAGTTCCTTCCCTAATTCTCACTGGCTAGATTTAGAAAAGGCATTATGATCTTTTGGAATTTGAAAGCAGTTTTAGTTAAATCCTGTAATAGTTGATTGCTGTATTATACTATAGTAATACTGAAGGATATCTATAGAATTTTGACTGGTTTCATCATTGTGTAATGTTTAATTATAAATACACTGTTAAGAAATTTGGCTTACATTTTCCATGTGGTACAGACATTTTACCTCTATACTCCACATGGTTAGAATTTCTAGTCTCTACCTTACCAGGTTTCCTTTTTAAGAAGTTCATTTAACTGGCAATTGGGACATTTCTTCATGATACTCAAAATAATCAAATACTGTTTTTTAAAAACAGGCCTATTAACCATTTAAAACACACTGCTTTTGTTTCAGAATGCTTTCTAGAAAAAGATGGTGTTTCTCTTAGTTCTCTTCTTGTGTCCTTTACGTTTGTATTTCCTTCTTGTTCCCTAAAAATGCTACTTGTAGGATTGAGTCCTCCCTCTGTAAACATAGTTGGGGTTGGTTGTAAATTTAATAGAAGTTTTAAGAACATGCCATTCTTACTTGATACTATCTTAAACTACGCATCCAAGATATAAATAAGATTTTTCTTACTTCATTATATATTTGGTGTTCATCATTATCATGAATCATCAAAGGGAGATGATCATATTTTGCATAGTGTGTATAGAGTAGCACTATCCCGGAAGAATGGTAATGAGCCACACAAATGCCATTTAAAATTTTCTAGTACCTTCATACAAAAGATGGTGTTACTGGGGGGGGGATGGGGAGGTGATTAAGTAAGACGGTGTTATTTTTAATGTATCTTTTATTAACTCATTATACCAAAAAGGTTATCATTTTAACATGTAATCAATATGATAAATTAACTAAGATGGTATTTTACTTTTTTTTTTGGTACTAAGTCATTGAAATCCATTGTGAATTCAGTGTAAATCCTGTGAAGTTTTACATATAGAGCACACCTCAGTTCAGACTAGGACATTTCAAGTGCTCAGTAGCCACGTGTAGTTAGTGGCTACTATATTGAACAACACAGGTTTGGAAGATATTTTACTTGTTTGAAAATTGGCAATTAGTTTGTAGTACCTGTAATAGCTTTTAAGTGATCAGATGGCTTGCTGCAGCACCCAGTCTCTCAGCTGTTGGAAATAAATGGAAGAGTATCTGGCTATGTTCTCATCTGACACAATAAAATCTTTGTAGACATCTTCAATTTGCCTGTTCCACAAAATTTCATGACTGTCTACTTTTAAACAGAGTCATATTTTGGAATTTTCCCATGTTAGAATATCATTACATTCTAGTATCTATAGTCATTCATCTTTTTGTCTTTTTAAAAATGTTTTCCCAGGTTAAAAAAGGGCTGTTCTTTAAAGATTACTCGTTGACTGCTCTCTAAGATCTAGATTTGAAATCATTTAGGCCATGCCTAAACAACTTTGATAGAAATAAGTATTTTTTTAAAAATAGCCTGGTCAGAGCATGAAAACTGTCTTGATCATAAGCATCATTCTTTTTGAAAGAGAGTGAGCACTGCTGCTGTAAAACTTCTTGTGCACAGGTGAAATGCATCTGGGGAGTGGTGCTAAGGATACTTTTTTCTCTTCCGAAGGAGTGTTGATTTGAGTAAAAGAAGTTTTATGGCTCTGAAGTATGTTTTATTCATAAAAAAGGCACTCTGGTTGTAGTGTTTTGGTGTTAGTGGTGGGACTCCAGTAGACACCCCACAGTCAACTCCACTCATTTCTGTCCTAGGAGCCCTTTCAGCATATTAACTATGGGCTGTGGGTTACATTAGTTTGTGCTTAATATTTAGCTCTCATTAAACAAACACTTATTTCAGGTGTTCACTTTCTCTCCAATGTGGTAGAAAACACTTTGAGGTACAGGAATAGGTCTTTCTCTTTTTTAAACCATCAGCCGTCATGTAATTGATAACACAACAAACTGGAAGTAGGGAGGCTTAGGTTCTGTCCCCAGTTGTTAGTAACTGTGTGGCCTTTGGACTTAATCTCTTTGGGCCTCAGTTTCTCATGTGTAAAAGGAGTTGGTCCTGGATTTCTGAATGTTTGTGGTTGGTCTAGTACTTGATACATAGCAGATACTTTCAAGAAGGTCAGTAGTAGTCCCATTGGCTACATCAAAGGGTGAGGCAACCTGACGCTTGTTTTGGCCGACTTCAGTAAACTCATTCCCGGCCCAGGTATCTTTGTCAGATAGAGCAGATAGGAGGGGCTCAGTAGATGTTCACTATTACTGTTAATTAATAATTAAGTCATTTGGTAGGCTTGAATTTGCAGCCTAATTCAGTAAACAAAACACTGAGGACTGCAGATTTTTGTAAAGCTCTAGTTTCTTTAAGACAAAACTTACAAACAATATTACCATTTAAAATAATAAAACTCTTTTTAGCCTTTGGACTGCTGAAAAGTTCACAAAAGGAAAAGCAAAGCTCCGATCATACTAAGATATGTGTATAAAACAGTTTATTTTTAATACAGTTTTATTGAATTGAAAAATAGTTTATATGGATGACTCTTCTAAAGTCTGCAGTTTTAAGTACAGCAGTAAAAGTTGTGCAGCTGTTTTAACTTCCTACAATTCAGTTTAGTAATAGTGAGTCCTCAATGAATGGTATTTGTCATTATGTGCTAAAGCACTGTGTCGTACGTTTTGTGGTGGGGTCTCCGTTTTTATGGAGAACTGAGGCTGAAGAGGTAAAGAAGCTTGGCTAAGGTCCCCCAGCTAGAATGTGGTAAGACAAAGTTTGAAAATAAACTTTCTGACTCACTGGATAAAGAAGTTGTGGTATATTTATACAATGATATACTACTCAGCCATAAAAAATAAAATAATGCCATTTGCAGCAACATGGATGGACCTAGAGATCGTCATTCTAAGTAAGCTAAAAAGAGAAAGAAAAATACCATATGCTATCACTCACATGTGGAATCTGAAAAAAAGAAAACACTAATGAACTCAACTACAAAACAGAAAAAGACTCACAGTAGTAGTAAACAGTCGTGCTTGTGGGGGCGGAAATGAGGTGGGAATGGATAAATTTGGGAGTTTGAGATTTGTAAATGTTAGCCACTATATATAAAAGTAGATTTAAAAAATTTCTTCAGTATAGCACAGAGAAGTATATTCAATACTTGTAATAACCTTTAATTAAAAAGAATATGAAAATGAATGTATGTATGTATTTATATGTGTGACTGGGACTTTGTGCTGTACCCCAGAAATTGACATACTGTAACTGACTGTTCTTCAATTAGAAAAAAACCTTTCCGATTCAAAAGCCTTTGTTCCTAGCCTCTGTGCCAGTCACTTAGGGAAGTTTGGTATAGTCAAGGTATTTTGCTAGAGGTGCTAGTACATTGAATTGAGCTAAATATTTTCCCTTGATGCTTAGCTCAAATGGAACTTAATATTTAAAAGGATCTCAAGGTGAATTTTTTTGATAAAAGTAATAGTTTTTGCCATCTTGAGTTTGGGGACAACTGTGTTTTAATGTAAATGTGTTGAATGTATCTTTCCTTTCTTAGCATTCTACTTTGAAGAGTATGTGCTAGTATATATGCCTAAGAGTCACTTAGAAGTTTTAGCATGATAGGAACTTAAAATATCACCAGGTTATTGTATTGCGGTTATATAACTGGTTGTCAGCACTTTTTTTATGTGTGTTTGCACAGATGGGCAGTAATTTCTCTGGAAAACTTCGGTAGGACTTTGATGCCTTGAAGTGCTGTTGCCATAGTTATTTCACAAACTGATTCTAGGGCTGAACAGAGGAATGGTGGTAATCAGGTTCTGTTGTGACAGTTTCTTGGCTTGATTGCTCTGTTTTATTTCGCTACAAAGATAGCTGTATGACTGTTGTTTGTACTAATTGGTAAGCAAAAGCTGCTGTTACTGGATTTTGTACAATGAAAATCTTGCATGATGACATCATACAGAACAATAAAACACTAAAGAATTAGGTAATTTTGATTAAAATTAATAAATGACATTTGAAATATTAGTGTACAATTCAGAATAGGATCTTGTTAGCTTTATTTTTAGCATATCTAGAGAAAATGTTAACTGAAGTTTTGATAGAATCGTTATTGATAACGTATGTTGTGATTGTAATCATCATTGCTCAAGCAAATGCAAAGGCCCTGTGGTAGGAGCATGCCCAGCATTGTGGAGAAACAAGGAGGCCTGTGTGGCTGGAGCAGAGTATGTGAGGGGAGAGTGGAGGAGATGAAGTCAGAAAGGTGATGGTGGTGAGTGGATGGGTTAGGATCTTGCAGGGTCTTAGAGGTTATTGTAGAGACAGAATGTGGAGAGAAATTTCTACCAGAAGAAATGAAACACAGTGGTTTACTTCCTGTATCGTAGGTAGGTCTGAATAGCAGACACAGCAGGTAAACACTCTGTAGCAAGTGACAGTAAGGGGCTCGTGTCGTCTGGTTTAAGTGTGGATTCTGGCGTCACCATTTATTGGGTCTCTGAACTTGGGTGAAGTTACTTGATCCCTCAGTTCTTTGTCTTTAAACTGAGGATGATAATAATAATAAAAGTAACAATATAGGGTTGTTAGGAGGATCAGATAGACTATTACAGTGAAAGATGCCTGTTGTGTAGTAAACACTCAGTAAATGTTAGTTGTGTATAGTAAGTTTCATTTCCTCTGGAAAGCTTTCCTGTCTTTGCCTTGGCCAAATACAGCGATAGAGGCGTTCAATCTGTTGTGTCTTTTTTTTTTAAGGTATAATTGAATACCATTAGATTCACCTTTTAATGTGTACAATTTAGCAATTTAAAGTGTATTTATGGGATTGTGCAACCATCACCATTGTCTAATTTCAGAACATTTTGCCTGGTCTGCCTTTACGGTACTTGTCCTAGTTGCAGTCTTAAACATTTGTTTGTGTGACTGATTACTATTTCTTGTCCTAGACTAATTTTCATGACGTCAGGAGCTATCTCTCTTTATTTGCTGTTTACCACCAGTGCCTGTCCCAGTGACCAGCCACATAGTTGGTGTTCAGGACAGTTTGTTGAATGAAAGAAGGCACGATGTGAAGAGTAGTGTTGGTCCCCATTGTGAAGAGGTGTGTATGTGTTGTAATGGGGTTCGCACTTGATTCTGTGGGTGATCAGAAACCACCAAACATTTTAAAAAGTGGAGTGATGCAGTCAGATTTGTATGGCAGATGGAGAATTCTGGAGCCAGGGAAGATGGACCTTGGAGTAAGGGAAATTCAAAAGAACAGAAAGGAGAGTTGGGAGACCAGTTGCTGCAGGCCAGACTTGACCTGAAGGTGAAGGGACAGATCCGGTCAATACGAGGTAAAATAGATTGGATGCTGTGAGAGAGAGTGTGTGTGCGTACACGTGTGTGTGTGTGCACTGACGTGTAAGTTTGTGTGATTAAGAGAAAGGAAGGAAGTGCAGTGGCTGGAGTTGAGGATAACGGGTTTATTGCTCAACAGCCGGGCTTGTCTTTCCTGTAACTAAGATAGAAAACACGTGAGAAGGAATGGGTTTAAAGGGCTGTAAGGGGATGAATGAGGTTTACTTTGACTGTGTTGAGCTTGAGATGCCTGCTATATCCAGAGAGATGTCACTCTTAACTCTTAATGAAATGAATATATTTAATCATTTACCCTGTATTAAGTGGTTTTTAATGTTGTGTTTTGGTGTTCTAGATTACTGCCTGGGCATGTGTGGCATGCTGCACATGTATGTCATCCTTTTCACTTGTCTTTTTGCCTGATTAGTCCCCTGAGCCCCACTAGACCAAGCTTCGTGGGGCCGTGGCTGGCCTAGGCCTCCTCCATCTTTGTGCTCTCAGCACCTGGCAGAGCTTATGTGCACATTTTTTATAGCAGTGTAGTCTGTGTCTCTGCACTGATAGTTTGTGTTCTTCTTTTTGCTCTATTGCATGTTTATATTTCTATCTAATGGCAGTCTTGAAAATAATATCAGTAAATAATAATTAAACTCACAGATGCTCAAAATATAGACAGATCTTTGTGTTAGAACTAGAAGTGAGCAGTAAGATTTTTGTCAAAATGTGATGAGAGATGAAGTAAAATTTGACAATTTTAGGATTAACAAAAAAAACCCCAACAACAATAGGAACCAAGTGTTTTTTGGTAGGAAACACAAATGTCAGCCAGCAGGGAGTCGGCTCAGGCTCTGGAGCTGAGACTGTCCAGTTTCAAATTCTAGCTTTGCCGCTTAATAGTTCTGTGACCTGGGACAAATTATTTAGCTTCTCTGTGCCTTATTTTCCCCTTTAAGATGGGTTTAATAACAGTATATTTCAAAAGGGGGCTGTGAGGATTGTTGAGGTCTTGGCGCATTTGTTCACGTGGGGCGCAGGCACTCAGTCGTCTCTGCCCCTCTGAGGTTTTCTCCCGCAGCTGTAAGGCCTCACAGCAGAGGCTTCAATAGCAAAAGATTGGTCCACGCACTTGGCCCCACCGGGCGGATGCTTACGTTCTTTCCACTGAGAGACTGGGGCGGTAGGTGCAAATCTGTCAGGTTGATAGCCCAGAGAGGGAGTGGAGGCTCCGTGAACACAGGGCTTCGTTTCCTTTTCCCAGGGCAGCGTCCCAGTGCTTAGGACCCGGGCTGCCTCTGGTTGGGGTTCAGCAAGTGCTTGTTTACTGACTGGCCTCAGCAGGCATTTGGGGCACATCCCTTATGTGCTGGGGCTGTGCCAGGGCTGGGCGCACCCCCTGCTGTCAGTGAGTTCACGGTGGGGAGCAACCATGTAAACAAAAAGTCCATCCTGAAACCTAAAGATTGTAAGAGTGGCAGTGTGCAAGCTCCAGTGGGCACAGCGGTGAGTGGAGTCTCCTCAGCCTTGGGTGTCAGGGGAATTTTCACGAGCAGGTGACGTCTGAGTGGAGTTGAGAAGGCTGGGAAGCAGGGGAGATGGTGATGGCGGAGGTGTTGTGGGCAGAGGCTTTAACGCTTGCAGGCACTGGGATCTGGACTGGTGTGGTGTGTTGAGGGAGATAAATTGCTTGGAGCTCAAGGCCAAGTGAAGCAAGAAGGAGGCTAGAAAGGGAGGGAGAGGTCAGTTACTGAGAGCCGTGGATGACCTGCTCTTAGTTTGAACTGGATTCCAAGAAAGATATGAAACTGTTGAACGGTGGTGTTTTTTTTTTAATTGTGGTAAAATATACATAACAAAATAAACCATTTTAACCATTTTTAAATGTGCAGTTCTGTGGCATTAAGTGCATTCCTGTTGTTCAGCAGCCGTCCCTACTATCCATCTCAGGAATTTCTTCATCTTCTCAAACTGAAACTACTGTCGCAGGATTTTAAGCAGAGTTGTAAGGTGTTCCAATTTCAGTGAAAGTTGGCATGAAGTGTCTGGAGTCAATGAGAAGTGTCTGTTGGGGTGGTCAAGGCAGAAGAGGGTCTCTGAGCAGCCAAAATAGTTGTTAGAGAATCATGTATTGAAGCCAGCGTGCAGGAGGCCCTCTCACTTAACCTTTGTTCTTACATGTTGTGCAATTCTAATTTACCTGGCTTCTACATCTTTAGGCACTGTCTCTGAGGTTGCTGGAGGGGTATAGCTGTGAGCAGACAGATGGCTGGAAACCATAGAAAGACACAGCTTTACGTACAACCTGAGGTTGTGGTCTGAGGATGTGCATCCTGACCTCAGTCAACACCAAAGATATCACGATGACAGATTACAGACTACACACAGGGTGGTGGTTAAAGTTCCTCATGATGACTGAGTCATCAGGAAAAGAGTAAATAATATCAGTGACATAGACAGCAGCCGGACACATTTTACATGAGCTCTGTCCAGCAGAAACATGTGAGCCACTAATGCCATTTTAAAATTTCTAGTAGCCACATAAAAAAATGAAAAGAAACAAGTGAAATTAATTTTAATATATTTTATATAACTTACTATCTCCAAATATTGTTAAACATGTAGTTAATATTAAAACATTATGAGTGAGGTATTTTACATTCTTTTTTTTTCATACTATGCTTCTCAAATTACAGAACATTTTTTAATATGTACAGCACATTTGAATTTGGACTAGCCACATTTCAGGTTCTCAATAGCCATGTGTGGCTAGTGGCCCTATTGAGTGGACAGCACAGTTTCAGATTTTGGCTCAGCTATTCAGAGGACTCTCATTTATAAGAATTAATTCCTCAAGGATTGTAGATGGCTGGTGTTTTATTATAGTAGTTTTCGTTTACTAATTTTTCCTTTTACATTTGAAAAACTATTGAGAGTCCATACAATGCAATAATTAAAGAGCACAGGTTTGAGGGCAGAGTGGGTTTGAATCTCACCTCTTTAATTGCCCGCTTATGTGAGTTACTTAATCTTGCTGTGTCTCAGTGTCCTCATTTGTAAAATGGGGGTCATAGTAGTGCCTACCTCCTTGGGTTTTGTGAGGATTAAATGAGTTGTTATATGTAAAGAATTTATAACAGTGTTTGGTATATAGTAAGCACTATACATGTGTGCTTTTATCTAAATATTTATTATCCCCAATATGTTAAATGATTTTGATTCAGTACATTTTAAAGATGTTCTTGCTTTGGAGACTGCTTAATTTTAGATAGGTAGTTAACAAGTTTTCACAGGTGAAAAAATGTTAAATTGTTATTTTGTGAGGATACTTTCTAATTGATATCTTTGGGTAACTAATTTTCTTGTTTGCTGCAACATTGAGGGTGCTTAACAACCACAGAAATAGTGTAATTACTAATTAAAAGATTTAGGATTATAATTAAAATTAGGAAAAATTTGAAAGGATGATTTTGTCAACATTTAATTACTAGTACTGTTATAATTAAACTATTCAATCTCAGAAATACTTTATCAGCCCTACTATGTCTGGGGAGACTACCTAGTTCTATTTTTTTTCCATTGGTATATTCTAACACTGAATTATTTTGAGATTTCACCTTCTATTATTATCTGTTGTTAGTGTAGGAAAGAATAGTGAAAGTAAAACCAAATATAAAAAGATCCCTGTTTGGCATGTGGAAGACATTTAAGAGAAGTTCCCTTATCACCTTCTAGAGTGAAGCATGGCTGGAAACGTAACCACATTAGGGTATGGTTATTTAAATGTCAAATTTTGGGCACAGAAGAAAGCAGTGCTTAATGAGGGGTTATTTAATCACGGCTGTGTTCATCTGTCGTTGATTGGCGGGCAGTGGAACAGGTAAGCAGACTCTATTTAGAATGTAATCAGCCCACTGCCGGCTCCCACACGCCCTCTCTCCTCCCCTTCCTGGCTAACTCCTGTAGTCTCAGCCCACAGGTTGCTTCCTCTGGGACTTTTTTCATGACACTGGCACCTGGATCAGGCTGTCCTTCTGTGGATCTCATAGCACTCTGCTGTCCCCACTGTAGTTACCTGGTACCTTCTCTGTCTCAGCTCCAAATTCAGTGAAGGGCGATGGTGACCGTGTGTGCCCCGAGCCTGTTCTAAGGCCACGTGGGGTGCAGTAAAATTACCCTAAATGAATGAATGAGCAAGTCTGTAAATGTGTCTGGTTTGATACATACAGTGTAACACTGCTTCACACTATGGGTTTTGGCTCTCCTGCCTGTTCTGCTGCAATGTCTTGTCAGAAAATAAACCCGAGAGCCTAATTTTAATCTCCTTTCTGTGGTTATTTGCCTCTAGACTTGAACAGATCTTCAAATGCCATTGTTAACAGAGAATATCTCATGGTCTAGTTGGTTTCTGGTAGGAGTCCTTTTGGAGAGTTGCTGATAATTAGACAGTAAGGCTTACGTGGGATAACTAGGAGGAAAATGGGTGTTTTTATAATAGTGGTAGTAGCTGCTTACACTTTTGGTAATCAGGTCAAGGTAGCTAAGTTCCATGACTAAATTTAATGGAAAAATGATCTTTTGTGTTTGTTTTGCCGGCTTTTTTTGCTATGCAAAACTGTTACTGAAGTCTCTTGACCTGAAGCTTTGTGGTTAGCGATACAGTAGAAGACCCCACTTGCCGCAGTTGATGAGAGATTGGCTGACAGTCACAGAAGTCTGGTGCTGAAGATCACTAAGATCAAAATTCTGCGCTGCCGTTGAGTCAGGCAGGACAAGACTATAAACATAGGGTTGGTGGGTTTTTTTGGAGGCTCAAATAGACATTTAGATTTTTGCAAAATTTCACTGCCTTCGTATCTTGCCACCCCCAGAACAATCTGCATTTAAGTGATCTATACTTTTGTTTTGAAATTTTCCATTTCTTGTGGGTGGAAGCCTTATTAGTTTGTTGTAAAACCATGGTTTATGATCTCTGTTACTACAAAGTGAGGAAAGGTCCATGTAAATAACTGCTGAAATCCTTTCTAGTGCTAACTGCTAATGATGTTGTGTTAGCAGAAGAGAGTAGTCTCCGTGGGAAAGTCCTCTGTTAAGGAGGCTCTTGGAGGAGCAGCATCTGAGTTTGCGTTGCATGTGAATTCTGAGATGGAGAGAGGCCAAGTGACCCAGGCCAAGAACGGAAGGCGGTTTTATTCTGGGTGTTAGATCCATACTTTTAACAGATATGTCTGTGCCTCCGTTATATGCCAGGCGTTGGGAAAGATACGAATGGCATAGGAGGGAGATAGATGTAGTACAAAAAAAGTGATATTCAGCGGATGTTTACACAACAAATATTTACTACCTTTTATTATATGCCAACATGGTGCTAGGCATTGGAGACCTAAAGACACTAATTTGCTGTCTTCAGGGGGTTTGTAGTCTAGTTGACAAAAACATACAAAACAGGTACCTTGTTGGGCCGAGAACACAGATTTTGGAATCAGGTAGGGCTGGATCAAGCCCTGGTCCTGCTGCTTACTAAATGTGTGACCCTAAGCAAGTTACATGACATGTTGGAACTTATCTCCTCATCCTAAAGTAACAGTGCCTCTCTCTCTAAATTATAGGGCGGCCATAGGGAGAAATAATATATAGCCTAAAAGAAAAGTGGTAGAATGGTGTGTATTCTCGTGGGAAAATGCCCCAAATGTAATGTTGGCCAAAAAGCTCATATTCTATTTATTGTAGTCTCACTGTAATAAAGAAGGAAAGGGCTTTGTGGTGGAGAAAAAGGTCTGAAAAGATATATACCAGCTGTTTAAAGTGTGGGTCATTAGGGGGGCGCTCTATTTTTTATTACATGTATTATTAGATTCTAAAAAAAATTGTACATATGTTACTTTGCTACCTAAAAGGTAATAAAGAAAAACAAAAAACCTCTTCGCAGGATTTCTGGCAGGATTGAATGATATTATGCATGGAGAATGCCCTGCATGAGGTCTAGCACATCGTGAGTGTCAGTCAGTAAATGGGTGCCCGAACTGTTACTGTTGGACTTGGCAGCTGAGGAGGAAGGCTGCTGGACTGCAGAACTCTTGAAGACTGAAGTTGGGTTCTGTGGTTTGAATTTCCAAGGTCAGTTATTTCTTCGGGCATAGGATAAAAACACATCTGCCTCATCTTGAAGGGAGGGTGAGGGGTAGCCTGCCAAGCTGTGATGCCTGTCCTAAAAGAGACTTGGGACCCTCATGCACCATGTGGCTTTTGGAGTCACTCCTGGGTTTAGATTCGGACCTTGAGCAAGGTATTAAGCCTCTCTTGACCCTGCTTCTTCATCTGTAAAATGGGGTGATGCTCCTGTCTCTTTGATTTGCATATCGTAAATGGTTCTGTTCCTTGTTTCTGTTGGATGAAGGGTAGAAAAGAGTCTTTTTTGTAGGTAGGATGAAGGGCTGTCTTTTAAGTGCAGTAAGTGCGAGTGAAGTAGGTAGTTGAAATGACTCTTAATGAAAACAAGATCTATTCTATGGTTTTTGTTTTCTCTGTGGTCTTGATTTTTAAAATATTTGTTGCTTTGTGGTACTCTTCTCTGGAGAGTGTTTTGTTGCAAATGAAACAGTGTAGTTTTTCATAGGCATGATTTATACTGGGTGCCTATCCATCCAGGTGTGCAAGAGAAGGTCTTGGTTTTTACCTGTTGTCCTGGTAGTCTATCTTTTCTTAGCTTTCTTTTCTTTTCTTTTCTTTTCTTTTCTTTTCTTTTCTTTTCTTTTCTTTTCTTTTCCTTTCCTTTTCCTTTCCTTTTCCTTTCCTTTCCTTTCCTTTCCTTTCCTTTCCTTTCCTTTTCCTTTTCCTTTTCCTTTTCCTTTTCCTTTTCCTTTCCTTTCCTTTCCTTTCCTTTCCTTTCCTTTCCTTTCCTTTCCTTTCCTTTCCTTTCCTTTCCTTTTCCTTTCCTTTCCTTTCCTTTCCTTTCCTTTCCTTTCCTTTCCTTTCCTTTCCTTTCCTTTTCTTTTCTTTTCCTCTTCTCTTCTCTTCTCTTCTCTTCTCTTCTCTTCTCTTCTCTTCTCTTCTCTTCTCTTCTTTTCACAAAAGAGACCATGTTGGGTTCTTAGTTATATGGTCACCTCAGTTATATCCCAGATGAATGCCTTGGACTTATTTTTAACAAATGCTGTCACTTAGCTTACCTTTTTCAGGGTCACACTGATAGGGAGCCCTCTTATAATATTTTAAAATATGGATGTGTCTTATGATCAGCTACCCTTTATAATTTGTACTTGATAAAGTGTTTCTGTGTCAATTTTGTTTCCTGGTTCTCTTTTGTGATTTAATCTCAGTTCGTTTCTATAATTTTTAAAGTTCTGGGGTCTTTCTAACTTTTGCCAGTGTCCAAAATTGTTGCCAGGTTTTTAAATAAATAAGAAAGGGAGGAAATTAGATTTGAGTGAATACTGTATGTCAGGCTTCTTGCTAGACATTTTACAGACCTTCTCATTTAGTATTGAGTAAACAGTGTAACTAAATAAACTGCTGAGAGGGAGGCATCCTGCTGGGCTGAGAATCAAGAAACCTGATTTCAGTCTTGGTTTTGTTACTAAGATTTATTAACCTTGACAAATTATTTCCTTCTCTGGGCTTCTGCTTCCTCATCTGTAAAATGGGGAAGGACTGGTGGTGAGATAAGGTTCCTTTCTGGCTCTAAGATTTGATGGCTGATCTTTATGATAGCTTAAATTTGAAACTCTCAGTTTATCCCTTTTAATTGCACTGAATGCTTTTTTGAAAGGATTAAGAAGCAAGTGGTCACTTATTCTAAAATAACTCAAATTACCAAAACAATTTTTTTAATCTTTTCTTTTTCCCCAAACAGCTTTAGTGACTGTTGAAAAAAAATTGAGGCACCTATGTACTGTCCTTGCAAATTTGCAGCTTAAAATGTTTGCTTTTAATAGGAACGGTATGAATGTTACCTTAGGGAGCACACTATTTTATTTGTGTGTTAAAATATGGATCCTTGTGAGAATATCCTGAGTGCTGAGCCAACGATAATAACACGTTGACTACTTTTGAGACCAGAGAGGAAAGAAAACTATTTTGTGGCAGTGTAGGGACGTGATAAGACTAAAGGAAAGATGATCTGCCAACCTGTGCCCCATTTCCTCCCCTCTTCTGGATGGAAACAGCTAGAGCTTTCAACTTGGTCCAGAGCTGGTACTTCCCTGTGTTTGCTGAATGGAGTTACTGAGGCTCTGGACCCTGTGGGGCGGCCTGGAAGGAGGGAGGTCCACATAGCAGGATAATCCCTGCTTCTCACACCTGGAAGGGCTCGCAGGAAGGAGCCTTTCTTGCTGACCTTTTCTCCCTGCTTCCCTCCCACTTTGTCTTTGCTTTGATTTTACGCTCTCTCTACCGGTTTGCAGGGAGAGGACCAGTCAGGGCCTGGGAGGCAGTGTGATGTGATGGAACAGGCACAGGCCGTGGAGCCAGGCAGACTTGTGCTCACATCTGCGCTCAGCTACCCAGGCGCTGCGGTGCCCTGGATGCGGGCTGAACCTTTTTATACTTCAGATCTCTCCTTTGTCAAATGGTAACAACTCAAGTTGGTTTTGGTGCGAGTGGCAGAAACTATCTCTTGCTTTCTAACACCTTAGAAAAGAGGGGGTTTATTGACTGGAAGGATTCTGGAGGGAGGGCAGAACAGCTGAATCTTCAGGTGGAGCAGGAACTGGGACAACGCTGGGACCCGGGCAGCGGTGGGGCGGCCTCCTCTCTGTGGCACGTGTTAGAGTCCGTGCCCTCTGCATCGGCAGATCTCGCTGGCGCTACCTTCGGTCTAGCCAGCTTCTGTTTGGCACTAGTGCCAGGATTCTCACTACCTCCTGGACTCCTGTGTTCGCCTCCTAAGGGCTCTTCCCGTTTCTGTGTTCCTTCTCCCTCAGTCTGTTCTCAGTAGAGCAGCCAGAGTGAGCCTGTAAAACACGCTGCTTCTGAGCCGAAAACCACCCCAGGGCTAACGATCTCCGTCTAAGCAAAAGCCTAATCAATGGTTTATTTCTTGTGTCCTACACTTGTCCCCTTAATTTCTCTGCTTCAGCCAGGCTGACTCCTCATTGATTCTGAATCGTACCAGATCCTTCTGCCTCAGGACCTTTGCACTTGGTGCTTCTTCCTGATGCTTCCTGGATGCTCTTCTGTCAAGTTGTCTGCAGGTTTACTCTCTCACCCTGTCCGGGAGGGCTTTTCTAACCACCTTACTTAAAATTACAATTGCCTGTTCCCAGTCTCCTTTGCTTGCTTTGCCTTTCTCCATAGTGTACGTCACCCCCCACCATACTGCATATGTCCTACCTACTTATTTTGTCTCTTTCCTCAAACTATAATTAAAACTCTCCAAAGACAGGAACTCTGTCTGCTTTGTCAGTGCTGAATCTCCAGTCAGCACCTGGCACACAGTAGGTAGTCAGTAAATACTTGTGGAATGAAGACATTTTTTTGTCAAGTGTCTTCCTTGGTTGAGTCATCAGTGGCAAGAGGGATGGGTGTGTAAAGTGAGCATGACCCTGAAAACCTGCCAAGTGTGAGTCCCAGAGAGGAGGGCAGAGAATTGTCATCTGAAAGCCATCCCAGTTGGGGTCACTGAGGTTGCCCTGGAACTAAATCAATCGGTGTATGATTCTCTAGCAGGGGCTGAGGAAATGTTCATTCTTTTCCCTTTCTGAAAGTGCCTAACTCACTGAAAATATTAATATTCAAAATTCAGTCAAATCCCCGTAATAGAGGTTGCTGTTTGGAAAGGTGAAATATGGGATGTGTAATAAGAAAACTTATATGTAGCCTAATGTTTTAATGAGTAATAGAATATATAATTCTCTTTTTAAAAGAAATGGTGTTAAAATTTTGCAAATTGTACACAGGTTTTTATAAAGGTCCTTCTGGTATCTGAGCAGATCCAAATCTCAGAACCCAGCTCAAGCCAAGAAAGAGGTGACTTCATAAGAGTGAGAAGGCATCGCTTTTCATTTCAGTCTGTCTGAATAGGAACTTTTTGCCTGGAGGCAGTCTCTGTTGAGTACATTCATCTTTGGATTTCATAATGAGTCTCTACTAATTTACTCTTTTGTATTCACACTTAACAATGTTTTGCTTTTCCAAGGAACATGTATGTTTCCAAGGAACACGTTCAAAGTGAGTTCTTCCTTTATATAAAAAAAATAGTTTACTTTATGTATCTATCTGATAACTTTTAGACAGAGATTGTTTCTTACAGTTTCATAGGGATGAAGGACTTGAATAGTTGTGTTGTTTTTTTAGGTGTTCACTGTTTTGTTCCTGAGCTATTCAAGTAGAAACTTAAGCTTTGGAGTCAGACACTCTTGGGTCAGACACTCTGGCACTTCTTATTCACGTGACCTCGGGCAGTCCTTCAGTCTGTCTGTGGTGACAGGATCATCCTAGCAACCCAGCTCCATAGGCCTGTTGGGAGAGTTCAAGGGTAGAATAGGGGTAAATGAAGGGCCTGTTGGTGAATATGGTAAGCCCTGAAATAATAGCTGTTTTTTTTTATTAATAAGTTGTGAAAGTCCTTTGAAGTAAAGTAACTTGTTATGAACTTCATTTTTATTTTAAGCACCTAAGATATGTCAGTACTAGCAGACTTTGAAAAAAAGGAAAAAATTGTAGCTCTGTGTGCATCCTACCTCCAACAAGCAATTTTCCTAAGCATGAAGTATGGACAAGGCATTGATTATGAACCCTGTCTAAAAACTTGGAGGTTTTGCTTTTTAAAGTTGATGACAAAGCTTAGGCAAGTCTCTTTTTTTAAATAATAGGTTTTATATGGAGATGAGTAAATTAATGTTTAGTGTTCCTTTTCACAGTGATTTCTATATCCTGGTTACAGTTGTTATTGAACAGTACTAACACCCAACTTTTTCTTCCATGGAACTAACCTAATTAGGTGAAACTTAATCCACCACATCACTCTGCTGTCACAACAGTGGTCTGTCTTGTTTCGTTAGGACGTCTTATCATGGTTCATGTCATTAGTGCCTGAATTTAGATTCCACAAGGCCTAAGGGACATCTGTGGAACTATTTTCCCTTTGTAAATGGCATAGATAATGTCCAGACACCAGGACTTTTGTTTTCCATGCTTTAGTTTTGCTTTGTTTTCTAAAACTGAGAAATTTTGAGAATGGTAACTCAGAGCATTATAAGCAAATTAAAAATAGCATCATGGTTTTAAAGAGCTAACTCAAATCTGAAAGACAGACTGGACAGTCATTTGTAAAAAGACAGGAGTGCTATTGTATTCTGATTTGGTACAGATGAATAGTCTTTGCTGTGGTGTATCTATACACATGATTATATTAAGTGTTCTTCAGACACATTACTAATTATTCTTGTTTGAAGCTTTGTTTCCTGCTGGCACAAGGATTAGTAGTCCACTTTCAGTGTTAGCAGACATGAAAAAATAGGATTCGTATAATTATAAATCTTTATTGCTAGAGAAAAAAATATATACCAGGAAATTACATAGATATTCTTTAAGGTTGTTTCTATTGGGAAAAATACTTTACTGATTGTATAGGTTGAATAACTGGTACAGCTATTTTTAAATAACAGCTTCATTGATATTTAGTTCATATACCATAAAATTCACTCTTTTGAAGTAGACAATTCAGTGATTTTAATACATTCACAGATTCGTGTGATGGTCACCACTATCTAATTTTAGAACTTTTTCATCACCCCAAGAAGAAACCTGGTACCCATTAGCAGTCACTTCATATCCCTCCTTACCCTGGTCCCCCAGCAACCACTAATCTATTTTCTGACTCTGAATTTCCTATTCTGGACATCTTATGTAAATGGAATCATACAGTGTGTGACCTTTTGTGTCTGCCTGTTTTCGCTTGGCATGTTTCTCAGGTTAACCCATGTTGTAGCATTCACTTCATTCATTTTTATGACCAAGTAATATTCCGCTGTATAGATAGATACATAACATTTGTTTATCCATTCATCAGCTTGGGCTTTTTGGCTATTATGAATAATGCTACCATAAACATTTTGTTCAAGTTTTTGTGTAAACATGTTTTTAATTCTCTTGGGTATATACCTAGGAGTAGATCAATATGTTTTAAAAAATACATATAGGAATATATTTTCTTGAATTTTACAAAGAAATATGTGGAAAGAAGTCTTTTTTTAACTGAAGTATAGTCAGTTATAATGTGTCGATTTCTGTGTACAGCATAATGGTTCAGTCATACATACACATGCATATATTTGTTTTTATACTCTTTTTCATTGTAGGTTACTACAAGATATTGAATATAGTTCCTGTGCTGTACAGAAGAAATTTGTTTTTTTATCTATTTTATATATAGTAGTTAGTATTTACACATCTTGAACTCCCAATTTATCTCTTCCCACCCCCTGAAAGAAGAAGTCTTATTCTGAGAATTGTTAATACACCTAATTTAAATTTTTGAAAGGTCAGGAAAATTTAATTAGAACGTCTATTAGTGAGATCATCTTTCTAATTGAATAATTAGAATAAATGCATGCTTCTTTGTTCTGATTCCCTTCTATGATTAACTTTGCATTTTAGATAGTTTGAACTATCAACACTAGATAAAATTGGTTAATTGAGATGTTGTTTCATAATGGGGGAGTATATTGTGAGTGGGAAGGTATTTATTAAAACTTTGCTGTCTTCATTTTTTATTTGGAAGCAGTTTAGAGTGGTGGTTCAGACCATAGCTTTGGAGTCAGACACATAGGGCTAAATCCTGACCTGGGACTTATTAGCTCAGTGACCTTGGACAAGTTGTTTAACCTCTCCAAGCCTCCTTTCCCTAATCTGTAAAATGACGGGTGGTATTTGTCTCACAGAGCTGGTGTGAGAATTCAGAACGTGTTAAGTGCAGCACGGTGCCTAGTAATCAGCGCTGATTAAAGGGGGTGGGAGTGCTCTTTCCCCAGTGCGGTGAGTTTTCATTTAATCCTGGTGGGTTACACGAGGCCCTAAGAGCAGTATCTTTCAAGTTTCTTGGACCAGAACCCACGTTAAGAAACAGCTTTTACCAGGTGATCTACTTTTACACACACACACACACACTCACACTCATGTATCTCTATATATGGATATATGTAGTCAGAATTTCAGGAGACAGCACTTAACCTTCACCTGAATAGCATACTGTTTTATTTTTAATTTAAAATTAACAGACTCTTTTTTAGAGCAGTTTTAGGTTTACAGAAAAGTTGACCCCCAACAGTTTACCCTATTATTAATCTCTTGCTTTAGTGGGGTACTTTTGTTACAAATAATGAACTACTGTTCAGACATTATTACTAATTAAAGCCCTTAGTTTACGTGAGGGTTCACTCTTTGTGTTGTACAGGTCTGTGGGTTTTGACAAGTATAGAGTGTCATTATCTATGAGGACAGTGTCACACAGAGAGTGGTACTGTAAAATCCTTGTGTTTCACTTACATATCCTTCCTTCTACCCTCAGACCCCGGCACAGGCTGATCTTTTGACCATCTCCATAGTTTTTGCTTTTTCAGAATATAGTTGGAATCATACAGTATGTAGCCTTTTCAGACTGGTTTCTTTCACTTAGCCATATGCATTTATGTTTCTTCATGTCTTTTTGTGACTTGATAACTCATTTCTTTTTGTCACTGCATGATATTCCATTGTTTGGATGTACCACAGTATATTTATCCATTCACCTACTGAAGGATATCTTGACTTCCAAGTTTTGGCAATTATAAACAAAGCTGCTTTAAACAATCATGTGTAGATTTTTGTGTAGATATAAGTTTTCAACTCATTTGGGTAAATACCAAGGATCTTGATTGCTGGGTCATGTGGTAAGAGTATGTTTAGTTTTATAACAGACTGCCAGACTGTCCTCCGAAGTGGCTGTACCATTTCACATTTCTACCAGCAGGTTCCTGTTGCTCCACATCTTTGTCAGCAAATGGTACCGGCCATTCTGCTAGGTGTATAGCAGTATCTCATTGTTTTAATTTGCAGTTCCCTAAGGATCTGTGATGAGCATCTTTTCATATGCTTATTTGCCACCTGTATATCTTCTTTGATGAAGTGTTTGGAGCTTTTGTCCACTTCTTCCCTTTTTTGGGGTCCATTTTTTGGATAGGTTCTTTGTTTTCTTACTGAGTTTTTAGAGTTCTGTGTGTATTTAAGATACAAGTCTGTTATCAGATATGTGTTTTATAAATACTTTCTCCCAGACTCGAGCTTGTCTTTTCATTCTCTTAATACTGTTTTATGGGAGACAGAGAAGATGGCGGAGTAGAAGGACGCTCGCAGGTCACCCTCTCCCACAAATACACCAAGACCCACATCTACAGACCCACTCAGCCAACCAGAGCACCTGCGGAACTCTGACAGAACATCGCCCTCTTCAAAAGATAAAGACGCCAAAAATCTGGTAGGAGAAAAGGAAAAAAGAAAGAACAAAAGGCAAAGCAGCGCAGGACGGGTCCCGCGGGGAGGGAGCGGCAAAGGAGGACTGGCGCTCGCTCGCTGGGTCTCCCCTCTCCAACTGAGAGGCCAGCGGGACGGAGGGGGAGCCTCCGAGGCTCGGATCTGTACAGAGCAGCCATTGACTAACAGAGCTAAGTTAAACGGGCACAGAGCGTCCCCACGACACCCAGCCTGAGACGCGGGCCGGCAGCAGCGGGCAGGGCCAGGCTGCACAAGCCAGGCGGAGGACGGGGGCGGCTGCACCGAGGCAGCCCCGGGGGAACGCAAGGGGCTGCGCGCCGTGGCTGTGGGTGCACAGGGCAGAACAACCTGGGCCCTCCATAAAACAGCAAGGTTGATGTGCTCTCAGGGGAAGGCGCACACCCCCATCTCTGAAAACCCGCGGAAAGTTTTCAGGGGGAAGAGAGGCGGGGCTCAGGCACAGCCGCCATATCCTCTGCGCTGAGCACTCAGGCGGGGGCGGGGGCGAAACCTGCATCCGCACCGAAGGGCTCAGCAGCCTCAAAGGCCAGACTGAGACTGGCCTGCAGCCCGGGGCAGATAGGATCCTTCCATCCTGGTCCCTCAGAGAACTTGCTCCACAAAGACAAACAAGGAGCTGGGTTTTGGCTTGGAGCAGGGACAGGGCTGCCCCTGGGTCTTCCCCGAGCCCACCCGCGGAGCACCGCAGGGCGGGGCGCCGACCGGGGCGGAGCGCCGACCAGGGCGGAGCGCGCAGCCGCACAGAGCAGCGGAGCTACCAGCGGCGGCGCAGGTAGAGCGAGAGCGGCCCCCCACCTTTCGGGCAGGAACACAGCCCCTGACCCAGGTGCTGGGAGGGGGCACGACCCGCCCTCCTACCCGGCCAGTCTGCAACATCTGACTGCGGCATCCGGAGGGGCAGCGACCCGCCCGCCCACAGCAGAGAGCTGCACCTGACCCACTGTTAGGAGGAGGCGCGATCCGCTTGCGGACAGGTGCTGGGAGCAGCACAGAAGAGGGCGCCAACGGAGGGCCTCTGAAAACAGCAAACTGAGCTTCCAAAACAGGACGAAGACAGAAAGACTTCACATTAAAAACACACAGACTCCAGGAGAACACCGACAACCCCCCCCTTTTTTTTTAATCTGTTTTTACTTGTTCTATTTTCTATTACTCTCTTAATTTTTACTTCTTAATTCATTTCTATTTCTCTTGGGTTTTGATGTCCTGCTATTGATTAGACACAGGTTTCAAATACATCTATTCATCTCCCCCCCCCCTTTTTTTGTAAAGGTTTTAAAAGGACGTCTCAACCCGATTAATACTCTGCTTCAACTCACTCTTCTATTATTCATTATACACTGTTTTCAAACCCTCTTTCTCCCTTCTTTTAAAATTCTTTCTCTCTCTCTCATTTTTTTTTCCTTTTTTTCCTAAGTTCTATTCCTAAATAGGCATTAGATAGATAAAATCCTTAAGGACCAAAATAAACAACTGGTACTCCATAAACCACAGTGCCAAAGAGGTATGAGCAAGATGAAGAAGCAGAAAAACCTTTCCCAATTAAAAGAACAAGAGAAATCCCCTGAAAGAAAGATCAACGAAATAGACATCGATAGCCTACTAGATCAAGATTTCAAAAAAGGAGTGATCGAATTGCTGAAGGAATTAAAAGAGATAGTGTTTAGAGGTATAAAATATGTCAAAAATGAAATTGAAGCTATAAAGAAGAGCCAAGTAGAATGGTTAAACTCATTGACAGAGATGAGGAATGATCTAATAGCTGTGCAAAGCCGACTAGATAATGCAGAGGAACGAATTAGTGATCTAGAAGACAGGGCAATAGAAAGCACCCATTCAGAAGAACTACAAGATAAGCAAATAAAAAATAATGAAAATAGCATAAGGGACCTATGGGATAACATAAAGCGTCCCAATCTTCTCATAACAGGGGTCCCAGAAGGAGAAGAAAGATCAAAGGGGATTGAAAAGGTTTTTGAAGAAATCATGACTGAAAACTTCCCAAACTTAAAGAAGGAATCAGATATCCAAGTACAGGACTCTCAGAGGGTCCCAAACAGGAAGAACCCAAATAGACCCACACCAAGACATATCATAATCAAGATGGCCAGAGTCAGGGATAAAGAAATGATTCTAAAGGCAGCAAGAGAAAAGCAAAGAGTAAGTTACAAGGGAACCCCCATAAGGCTCTCAGCTGATTTCTCTACACAAACACTACAGGCCAGAAGGGAGTGGCAAGATATATTCAAAGCCCTGAATGAAAAAAAGATGCAGCCTAGGATCCTTTATCCAGCAAGGCTATCCTTGAGGATAGAAGGAGAAATAAAGAGTTTCACAGACAAAAAAAAAAGCTGCAGGAGTTTAGCAACACTAAACCCATGCTAAAAGAAATATTGAAAGGGCTATTCTAAATAGAAAAGCAGCAGGATGCTACAGAAATGAGAAACACACAACTGGAAAGGTGATAACTCATGAATTACAAATAAAGTAAACATGAAATTATAAAAGAAGACATACAAATTACTGAGAGTGGGAGAGGGAGGCAGGGAAATATAGAATATTTTTTTCTTTCTTTTTTAAATTTTTTTTAACAGTAGGATGGGTTTGAGATTATGTTACTATCAGTTTAATAAAAACAGTTATAGTAACGGGTTGATAGATTTACAAAAAAGGGTAATAACCACAAGCCAAAAATTTACAAAGGAGTCACAAAAATTAAATAAAATCCATGATAATACAAAGGAAAATTACCAAACCACAAAAGGAAGAAGAAAGGAACAAAGAGGATATACCAATTCAACTGCAAAGATAAGTTCAAAATGGCAATAAACACACATCTATCATTAATTACTGTAAATGTTAATGGACTAAATGCTCCAGTCAAAAGACACAGAGTGGCAGACTGGATAATAAAGCAAGAACCTTCAATATGCTGCATACAAGAGACCCACTTTAGGGAGAAGGACACATGTAGATTGAGAGTGAAAGGATGGAAAAGGATATTCCATGCAAATGGAAAAGCCAAAAAAGCAGGTGTTGCAGTACTGATTTCAGACAAAATAGACTTTAAAACAAAGGCCATAAAGAAAGATAAAGAAGGACATTTTATAATGATTAAAGGAGTTATACAAGATGAGGATATTACACTCGTTAATATATATGCACCCAATATAGGAGCACCTAAGTACATACAAGAATTACTAACAGAGATAAAGGGGGATATTGATGGGAATACAATCATAGTTGGAGATTTTAACACTGCATTAACATCACTAGACAGATCTTCCAGACAGAAAATAAACAAGGCAACAGAGAAATTAAATACTACAATAGAAAAACTAGATTTGGTGGATATTTTCAGAACATTACACCCCCCAAAAATAGGATATGCATTCTTTTCAAATGCACATGGAACATTTTCCAGGATCGATCATGTACTTGGGCACAAAAGAAACCTCAACAATTTTAAGAAGATAGAAATTATCTCAAGCATCTTTACTGACCACAATGCCATGAAACTGGAAATCAACAACAGAGAAACAAAGGAGAAAAAAAGGAAAGCATGGAGATTAAACAATATGTTATTGAAAAAACAATGGATCAATGAGGAAATCAAAGCTGAAATTAAAAAATACCTTGAGACAAATGATAATGAAAGCACAACCACTCAAAACCTATGGGACACAGCAAAGGCAGTGCTAAGAGGGAAGTTTATAGCGATACAGGCCTTCCTCAAAAAAGAACAATCTCAAATAAACAATTTAACCCACCACCTGAATGAATTAGAAAAAGAAGAACAAAAAGCCCCAAAAAGCAGCAGAAGGAAGGAAATAATAAAGATCAGAGAGGAATTAAATACAATAGAGATTAACAAGACCATAGAAAAAATCAACCAAACCAAAAGCTGGTTTTTTGAAAAAGTAAATAAAATCGACAACCCCCTGGCCAAACTCACAAAGAAGAAAAAAGAGAGAGCACAAATTAGCAAAATAAGAAAGGAAAATGGAGAAATTACAACAAACAAAATAGAAATACAGAATATCATACGAGAATATTATGAAAAACTATATGGAACCAAACTGGATAACCTAGAGGAGATGGACAAGTTTCTGGAAACATACTGTCCACCAAAACTGAATCAAGAAGAATCTGAACACTTGAACAATCCAATCACTAGAAAGGAAGTAGAAATAGCAATTAAAAACCTCCCTACAAATAAAAGTCCAGGACCGGACAGCTTCACCGGGGAATTCTACCAAACATACAAAGAAGAACTCATACCAGTCCTTCTCAAACTCTTCCAGATGATTGAAAAGGAGGGAATACTCCCAAACTCATTCTATGAAGCCACCATCACCCTGATACCAAAACCAGGCAAAGACACTACAAAAAAAGAGAATTATAGGCCAGTATCACTGATGAACATAGACGCCAAAATCCTCACCAAAATTTTAGCAAATAGAATCCAACAACACATAAAAAAGATTATACATCATGACCAAGTGGGGTTCATCCCAGGGACACAAGGCTGGTTCAACATATGCAAATCAATCAGTGTAATACATCACATCAACAAGAGAAAGGACAAAAACCACATGATCATCTCAATCAATGCAGAAAAAGCATTTGATAAAATTCAACACCCATTTATGATAAAAACTCTCACCAAAGTGGGTATAGAGGGAACGTATCTCAACATAATAAAAGCTATATATGACAAACCTACAGCCAGCATAGTACTCAACGGTGAAAAACTCAAAAGCTTCCCACTAAAATCTGGGACAAGACAAGGATGCCCACTATCACCACTCCTATTCAACATAGTCCTGGAAGTCCTAGTCACAGCAGTCAGGCAAGAGAAAGAAATAAAAGTGGTCCAAATTGGAAAAGAAAAGGTAAAAGTGTCATTATATGCTGATGACATGTACTATATATAGAAAACCCTAAAAGGTCCACACAAAAGCTACTAGAGCTGATTGAAGAATTCAGCAAGGTAGCAGGTTACAAAATTAACGTTCAAAAATCAGTTGCATTTCTTTACACTAACGATAAATCAATAGAAGAAGAAAGTAAAGAAACAATCCCCTTTAAAATAGCACCCAAAGTAATAAAATATCTGGGAATAAATCTAACCAAGGAGGTGAAAGAATTATACACAGAAAACTATAAACCATTGATGAAGGAAATTAAAGAAGACTTTAAAAAATGGAAAGATATTCCATGCTCTTGGATTGGAAGAATCAATATTGTTAAAATGGTCACACTGCCCAAGGCAATCTACAGATTTAATGCAATCCCTATCCAATTACCCAGGACATATTTCACAGAACTAGAAAAAATCATAATAAAATTCATATGGAACCATCAAAGACCTAGAATTGCCAAAGCATTACTGAAGAGAAAGAAAGAGGCTGGAGGAATAACTCTCCCAGACTTCAGACAATACTATAGAGCTACAGTCATCAAGACAGCATGGTATTGGTACCAAAACAGACATATAGACCAATGGAACAGAATAGAGAGCCCAGAAATGAACCCACAAACTTTTGGTCAACTCATCTTCGACAAAGGAGGCAAGAATATACATTGGAATAAAGACAGTCTCTTCAGCAAATGGTGTTGGGAAAACTGGACAGCAGCATGTAAAACAATGAAGCTAGAACACTCCCTTACACCATATACAAAAATCAACTCAAAATGGATTAAAGACTTAAACATAAGACAAGATACAATAAACCTCCTAGAGGAAAACATAGGCAAAACATTATCTGACATACATTTCAAAAATTTTCTCCTAGAAGAAATAAAAGCAAGAATAAACAAATGGGACCTAATGAAACTTACAAGCTTCTGCACAGCAAAGGAAACCAGAAATAAAACAAGAAGAAAACCTACGGAATGGGAGAAAATTTTTGCAAGTGAAACCGACAAAGGCTTGATCTCCAGAATATATAAGCAGCTCATACGACTCAATAAGAAAAAAATAAACAACCCAATCCAAAAATGGGCAGAAGACCTAAACAAGCAATTCTCCAAGGAAGACATACAAATGATCAAAAAGCACATGAAAAAATGCTCAATATCACTAATTATCAGAAAAATGCAAATCAAAACTACAATGAGGTATCACCTCACACCAGTCAGAATGGCCGTCATTCAAAAATCCACAAATGACAAATGCTGGAGAGGCTGTGGAGAAAGGGGAACCCTCCTACACTGCTGGCGGGAATGCAGTTTGGTGCAGCCACTATGGAAAACAGTGTGGAGGTTCCTCAAAAGACTAGGAATAGACTTACCATATGACCCAGGAATCCCACTCCTGGGCTTGTATCCAGAAGGAAATCTACTTCAGGATGACACCTGCACCCCAATGTTCATAGCAGCACTATTTACAATAGCCAAAACATGGAAACAGCCTAAATGTCCATCAACAGGTGATTGGATAAAGAAGATGTGGTATATTTATACAATGGAATACTACTCAGCCATAAAAACCGACAACATAATGCCATTTGCAGCAACATGGATGCTCCTGGAGAATGTCATTCTAAGTGAAGTAAGCCAGAAAGAGAAAGAAAAATACCATATGAGATCACTCATATGTGGAATCTAAAAAAACAAAAACAAAAACAAACAAACAAAAACAAAGCGTAAATAAAGGACAGAAATAGACTCACAGACAGAGAATACAGACTTGTGGTTACCAGGGGGGTGGAGGGTGGGAAGGGATAGACTGGGATTTCAAAATTGTAGAATAGACTACACTGTATAGCACTGGGAAATATACACAAAATGTTATGATAACTCACAGAGAAAAAAATGTGACAATGAGTGTGTATGTCCATGAATAACTGAAAACTTGTGCTGAACACTGGAATTTGACACAACATTGTAAAATGATTATAAATCAATAAAAAATGTTAAAAAAATACTGTTTTATATTCTGTTCCATTAAAAAATGAAACTAGTCCTGAGGCACTGGTTTTATAGCACATTAGTAGGTCACAACATGTGGTTAAAAATCAGTGTTTGTTCTACTTCCATAATGTTCACATGGACAGTGTCAGTAAAGTGACCATCATTCTGGGCAGTGATTCCCAACACAGGTGAAGAGAGGTGTCCAAGTTGGTACTGCCCTGTTCCTGTTCTAGAGGATGCTGTACATTTTCGTGAGTAGACTGACTGTGGTCAGCTGCATCACCTCCACACGGTATGTAGTAAGGACACGTTTAGGCATTATGGGACGCTTCAAGCATTTTGCATTTCTGTACGGTTTTAGACAGGTTCCCTCAAAATGCATTTGCTTTTAAATACTGGAATGATCAAGTATGCAAGGGGAAGGAAAGTGAAGATGTGTTGTATTTGCAGGAGTAATGTACAACTGGATTTCACCAATGCAGGCTGATGAGATGAAGTTTTTGTATGATAGAATATATATATTTTTAAACGTAGATGCTACTCAGATATTTAAATGTATCTGTCCTCTCAAGAAGGTTAAATATGTACCCCTGCAGTATTACACATCTCATTTATTTAGAAAAAAATGTTCATTGCTCTTCAAAGGTCAGTTATATTTCTTTGCCAAAGGTATACAAATTCCAATTATGGAAATTGAACTTCATGTGATCTTACTAAACTACTCCTTAATTTTGTTTGGAGTTCATTCTTTTCCCCAAAATTTGCAGGAGTGGGGTTAGGGTTGGGGGTAAGACTCACCCCCTGATGCCCTGCAGTGCCACCTTGTGGAAAAAGGGAAAGCTTTAACAAGGGACGTCCATGGGTCTCTAGGTTTGAGTGAAACCTGCCAGATATCACAATGTGTACATATCACAATGTATTACACTAACATTTAAAAAATATTTTTTTTCCGTTTTCTCTCTAATGTGGACTATCTCAGTGATTAGGGGGGTAAAATATTGACCATCTTTTTCTATAGAGACCTTGAATATGAGAAGGTAGACACCTACCCTTTGTGACTCAACCCATTGTAAAAATTTTTTTATATAATTGAGAGAGTTTACTGAGTGCCTACTATGGGCCAGACACTACTCGAGGCACTGGTGATACAGTGGTGGACTAACTAAAATCCCTGCTCTCAGGGGGCTTATGTTCTAGTGGTAGGAGGCAGAGGATAAACAAATAAATAAATATACAACATAGATCAGGTGGTGGTGAATGCAAAGAGGAAGAAAATAAAGCAGGGTGAGAGGACAGAGCATGGTGGAGCAGTGATGTTTGGATAGGATGGTTAGGGAGAGCTTCCCTGATGAGGTGACATTTGAGAAGCAGTCTGAAAGAGTGAGTGATACAACCCTGGTAACAGCTGGGGGAAGTTTGGTCTAGGTCGAGAAGGGCAAGTGCAAAGGCCCTGAGGCGGGAGCTGGCTTGTTCTGTTTGAAGAACAGTGAAAATGCCAGTGCAGCCGGAGCAGGGGAGTGAAGGGAGGTCTGGTAAGAGGTAAGATCGCCTGGGGTGTGTGTGATGCAGGTCATGTGGGACCTTGTAGACAGTACCTAGGATTTTGGAATTTATCCTGAGAGAGGAAGAAGACTGCTAGAGGGCTTTGTGTGAAGTGATATATCTGAAGGGCAAGAGTGAAAATAGACCGATTAGGTTGCTCTTGAAAACGTCCAGTCCAGAGGTGGTGGCAGCGTGGGCCAGGGTAGTGGCAGTGGAAACAAGTGGTCAGATTCTGGTTGTACTTTGCACTTAGGGGCAGCGGGATTGCTGCTATGCTGTTTGTGGGCTGTGAGGGTGAAGGCAGTCAAGGGTGCCTCACAGGCCTGTCTTATTTTACGCTCCTTGCCTGTGCAAGTGGGCAAGAGCTCCCCAGAGTTTATTTTTCAGTCTTTAAGAGGCTGATACAGGGGACTGGGACGAGGCATTCAAGGTGATGATGTCTTAGGCTTATTTTTCCTTACAGCCCTAACGTTTCTGAGAGTCTAAATTTGTGAGCAGTGTCACAACATGTTAGGGCCAGAAGGGAGCTTAGGGTTAATTCTCATATTGGGACATGTGGCCCACTGGAGGGCCGAAAAGGTCCTCTTCTGGCCCCCTACCCCTGCCCCAGCTGATCCTTTCTGTGGCTTTTGTGAGCTGTTTACTCATAAGCTACTTGGTGAGTCATTACAAGTTACTAAAATTTAGTATAGCTTTTATTATCTTATTACTCCTCAATTATTTTTTGTCATCCCTGAGTTTCTTTTCCACTAAGAAGTAGAAGTAGGTTGGGTTGGTGAGCTGAGGGATCTGCTGCTTTACCTGAGTGGCCAGGGCCAGAAAATTCTGAGACCTTGTCCTAAAGGGTATCTCACCCATGTTACCCACTGGGCTCCTGATGAAAAGCCAAGACCCAGAGGTGAGCGAGGGATCAGCTTCTCCAGACAGTCCCAGCAGAGCCTGGGAGACAGCTTGAGCTCATATTCTAGGCTTCTTCGGCCTGCATAAGTCAAGTTCCTTTTTTCCTTTTCTGGAATTTTATAGTTTTTGCTTTTTAAAACAGCTTTCCTGAGGTGTAATTTATGTACCATGAAACTCGCCCACTTTAAGTGAACAATTCAATACTCTTTAGTAAATTTAGAGTTGTGCAACCATCACACCAATCTAATTTTAGAACTCTTACCCCCAAAAGAAATTTTGTTCCTATTTGTAGTTATTCCTCCTTTTATCTAGTTTCTGTGTCTATGGACTTGACTATTATGATCATTTCATATAAATGGAATCATGTAATTTATAGTCTTCTGTGTCTGGTCCCTTCGACCTAGTGTAGTGTTTTCAAGATCTAGTGTAGCCTTTATTAGCACTTTGTTCCTTTTTATGGCTTAATAATTTTCCATGTACAATATATTGCATTTTATTTATCCATTCATCAATTGATGGACATTTAGGTTGTTTCCACTTTTGGGCTATATTGTGATGGTGTTATGAACATTTGCATATGAAACTTTGTATTGGCATGTATTTTTATTCTCTTGGGTAGGTACCTAGGAATAGAGTTACTGGGTCATATAGTAAACATATTAAGAAACTGCTGAACAGTTTTTCAAAATGGCTATACCATTTTATATTTGCACCACCAATGTATGAGAGTTTCAGTTTCTCTATATCCTCATCAACCCTTGCTTTCGTCTGTTCCTTTTTTTTTTTTTTAAATGGGTGACTTTTTCCCTCCAGCTTCATTGAGATACAATGGACATATAGCATTGTATCATTGTATAATTGACATATAATTTTGCATAACACTGTGTACAGTGTGATGATTTGATGTATATGTATATTGCAGATAGTTCTCATTTTTTAAGGGCTCATACATCCCTAATTTGTGCTTTGCTTTGATTTCCTTGGACCAGGAACCTCCTTAAAATACTGAATTTGTAAATGTTTTAAACACTCTATGTAGTTTACTTAGGGATTGATTCCAATCGATTTTCTTTACGTAGCTCAGATGTTCTTGGGCATGAAGATGAGGTGACTTGATATGGTTATGCAGCTGTCTGCCTGCCAGCCTGCCCCATCTTTCATTTGCTGAGCACCACTTACATTTTACTCAGGCACCGAGTTAGAGAACACAGGTCCTGCCCTCAGGGGCCTTATGGCTATTCTGTTTTTTTAAATAACTTTAAAAATATATATATGCAGCTTGAGACACACTTAGATGATTTCAATACCAGGTAATGGGTCATAACTCACTCTTGTGAGTCACAAACACTGTTCCAGTAGAGGATGTAATCATGAAAACCATTGATTATTTAGTGTAAGAATGCTGTGCTAGAAAGAGCCAGTCAGTTATAGGAGAGCAGAAGAAGAGGCTCTGACTCACATTGGGTCAGGATGGGTAGACAGTGGTGTCAGGAAGTACCTCCAAGAGGAGGTGGATGTTGGCACTTGGTGGAGAAGGAAGGACGGAGTGGCAGGGCCTGTTAGCATGGCCTGTCCGGGCAGAGGGGACCGTCTGCGGTAGGGCACGTACAGGGCATCTCATCGTCTCATGCTGTACTTGATACAGCACACAGTATAAATCTTTGTGTGTTTTTCTAACTGTAGTTAACCAAATCTTTTCTTTTAAACATACTTTAGGAAGGATAAACATTTGCTTCTTTTTTTCTTTGTTTTCTTTAGTCCCCGTTAAGTTTTAACCCTAGAATTGGGTAGCATCTCTATTTTATACATACTAGTAAAAAAGAAAAGTATAATAATACCCATTTGATTGTGACCTGCTGCCAATTGTAAGGTGCACTATGATTTCCAATATGTTAAAATATTTTTTTAAAAGTTCATCTAGAATTAATACATACGATATTTGTGTTGGAGATTCTTCAGTTTCTTTTAGTCTGAGGAAACCTTGCTAGAATCATGGCAGCAGTCATGTGCCTCTTCAGCTCTCATTTTAAGGGATGCTTTAGGGAAATATGTACCATCCAGGTCAATGCCAGCTTAATTTATCTTGAAAGCTTAATTAATTAAATTTTAAACATTTTTTATTGAGTTATAGTCATTTTACAATGTTGTGTCAAATTCCAGTGTAGAGCACAATTTTTCAGTTATACCTGAACATACATATATTCATTGTCACATTTTTTTTCACTGTGAGCTACCACAAGATCTTGCATATATTTCCCTGTGCTATACAGTATAATCTTGTTTATCTTTTCTACATTTTGAAATCCCAGTCTGTTCATTCCCACCCCCCCACCCCCTTGAAAGCTTTTAAATCTGTCATGATTGTAATGAAATTAGGTTCGATTGAGTAGTAGAGATTAGGGGAAATGAATTTTGCTAAGATTAAGAAAGATAGGGCTTAAAGACTATAAAATGGAATTTAAAAAGTGAAGTAGTGTTTAGTGACTTTTGGATAAGTTATCTGAGAGTTTTTAGCTTTTCAGAATAAATGTTCAGACTCACAACTTCGCCGTTCTGCCTCTCCTCCATCATGTTGAACTTATTCGTGAGCTGAAAAGTCTTGGTAATTCAGTAAGTGCCCCCAAATAGTGTCATGCCATTGTTCATTCTGACAGCAGGTTCCTAAAGAACTCTGCTTTCTGAGCAGATAAGCACAAGTTGTGCCTTCTTGGGTGCTCTGGGGGCTGCTGTGCCCATGGTGGGTGTGAGCATGTGAGACGCTGGTTCTGGCCAGAGGCCTGACTTCCAGAAGCAAGTGGTTATGCAAACCTTCACTACCTCGTAGTGTGCAGAGCAGATCCTGGGATGTTGTGATAGGACAAGGCGTAAGAGAGGAGAGAGAGACTGGAGAACTGAGGGGAGGAGGTGCACTACTGATTATTAGTGAGTTGCAGTCATAGCACTTAAAGATGATTTTTTAAAAATATTTTTACTGTTTGAAATTTTGATTTATAAAAAGTGTGGTTTGGGGAAATATATTATTAGATCTTGAAAAGCACAGGCTATGAAATCACGTGGGAAAATATTTACCATTAGAAGTGTGTATGTGTAAACAGGAATAAAAGTATATTCCAGTTGTTTGGGTGAAGCTGTTACAGCATTAAGGCTGCTCAGTTCTGGACTTGTTTGCACTGGATCCAAGAATTACCTATTTCATTCCAAATTCTGTAGATTCCAGACACTTATGGAAAGTATTTAAAAGCCCCCATTAAAAAAAAATAAATTCCTCTGTGGGTTAGTAAGCAGAAATAATTTCTTGTAAAATAGAAATTTGTTTATAATATCCTAGAAGAATTGAAGGGAAAATGCTTGTTTATTGAACAGACTGGCTGTACCTTCCTTCGATCATGTGCAGTGTTTCCTTAGTTCTGCGGTACGGTGCAGGTTTTCTATTTCGTGTGTCATTCAGGGAGTCGACCAGATTTCAGTGTGCCTGCCATACTGCAGATACTGACTAGGCAACGGGAATGGAAGATTCAAAAATGAGTTACTGGGAGGAGCGCAGAGCCCAGCGAGGGTGGGAGGCATATTAATACTGTGATGTAATAAAGATCTGTGTGAAGAGTTACTGGATCACAAAGGAAGGAGCATGTAGCCTTCCTGGTGAGAGGAGGTGGTGAAGGGAGGTTTTGCAAAGGTGATAGCGTTATGAACTGAGCTTTGAAGGGTGAATAGGAGTTGACAGGCAGACAGGAAGGGCACTGTGGCAGAGGGACAGCTACCTGAGAGGACTTGACTGGAGTTGAGGGAGCAGGACTTGGTGTGGGAAAGCCCTAGGGCTGGAAGGCTTGGGAGGTGGTGAGGAATCAGGTTTGCCGTGCTAGGAGCCTGCAGTTTCTCCTGTAGTCCGGGCTTTCTCGGGGGTGTTCTGTGGGAATCCAAACCCCGTGAGACTCTCTGGGGGAAAAAAAATCAGGGATCACGCAGACATTACAGCGTTAGACTCTGCTCAATAAAAAAACCTGTTTCCTGTCTGTAAACCAGAAAAAGTGTTTTGGGAAGGACTGCTGTTAGGCAATGCAGAGCTCCTGAATGTTTCAAACAAGGGAGGGACTTCCCTTGGTTGACATTTAGGAGATGAAGTGGCCACAGTGAAGGGTAGGTTGAAGGGAGGGGAAGTGGTAGCGAGGAAACAGTGTATAGCAATTAGCAATTTTGGTAACAAGGTCTGGCCGTCAATATAAAGATGTTCAATCTCAAAATGTAAGAATTTAGGGCACTTCTAAGAAAAACATATTCTAACAATGAACTAAAATACTTGACAGCTGAGATTTTGAGAGGAAAATTTGGGGACAAGTGCAGGTTTTGTTTCTGATTTTGATTAAAGATGAAATACTTTATAACACTGTCTGATAAAGAAAATCTTTGGTTTAGATTGTACTTTAGGAGTAATGTTTTTTAAAAATTCCTTCCAATAAGATCTCTTTAGGTCTTAGATCAAAGTGGTAGGGGTTTTTTAAAGATTTAAAAAAAAATAATGCTGGACAATTTTTATTTTTTAATTTTTCAAATACATTATAATGATTTTCACTTAAGGGCCACTTTTTTCTATTACTATGATATGTTATTTCTTCAGTCAGTTTTAAAAAATAAATTGAACTTTAGATCTTTCTGTTATCAACTTTTAGGTGCCCTTTATATATTAAGGAGATTAGCTTTTTATTTGTAATATGAATTGCCAGTATTTTCCCCCAGTTTGTCTTTTTTTGCTTTGTAAAAGATTCTTGATAGGTAAACAAGTTCTTACCATACAGCACAAGGAACTATATTCAGTATCTTGTAGTAATCTATAATGGAAAATAATCTGAAAAGGAATATATGTGTGTATATGTATAACTGAAACATTATGCTGTACACCAGAAATTGACATAACATTGTAAACTGACTATACTTCAATTTAAAAAAGGAGAAAAAAAAGAAACAAAAGAAAATGATGAAGGGAGGGAAAAAGATTCTTGAATTTAATTACTTGTATGTATCTTTTTTTATAGTGTCTGGTTTTTGAGTCATAGTTAGAAAAGGCTCTGTATGCCAAGGAAAGGAATTTACTCAGTTTTATCCTAGAATTTTTATAGTTTTGTGATTTATATTTAAGTATTTGATCTTTTAGGAGGGAGCTTATGCTTGTGTATGATGTGCAGTATGAATCCATTTTTTTCCCAGATGGGTATTTTAATTGCTCAGACATCATTCATGTTTTCCCTTCAGTTTTGGGATACCTCCAGCATTTACCATTTCTGTTTCTGGGCTTAATGATCTGTCCCATTGTTCTATTTTTGTGCTGGTGCCGTACTGTTTTGAGGCTTTATAATAGCTGGTAGTGCTAGTTCCCTTCTAATATTCTTCTCTTTTGGCGTTTTCCTGATTTTTCTTACATTTTAACTTTCCTACGTGAACTTTAGGATCAAATCACCTAATCCTGTATGCAGTTTGGTGGGTGGGTGTGAGTGGAGTCGGGGTGGGGGAGTGGGGAGGTGCAAGAATCACTTTCAGTTTACAGATGAATCTCTTTAATGTTAAGGACCCTAAGTTGAAGCTTTAATTTCATCTTTCTCTTACAGATGATATTAACCGTGTTCTTGAGCAACAATGAACAGATTTTAACAGAAGTTCCTATAACACCAGAGACAACATGTCGAGATGTCGTAGAATTTTGCAAAGAACCTGGAGAAGGCAGTTGCCATTTGGCGGAAGTGTGGAGGGGAAATGGTATGTATTAGGCTCTAAAAAGATGACTGAGTGCATAAAATCTAATGTTTATCGAGTGCAGAATAGTTTCTGATTCTTTGTTATCTGAGGTAATAAAGAATTGAGTAATTAAAATAAAAGCTGTTCTATTACACGGGGATAGGATGTTACAAATGCTGTTTGTAAAATAGTATGTTATGTGACTTGACCCTTTCCATAGCCGTCTGAAATAAGCTGGGAGGTGGATCCAGCTCCCATGTGAAGTCTCTCTCGGTATCACTACTCACCAAGCAAGTCCTCTGTCCATGGAGGCCTTGCAGTGTTTGTTCCATGTCAGGTTGTTCATCTGGTTTTCTTTTCCCTGTGATAACTTCATGAAGACCAAAGATTATTGTGTTCCCCTTTATACAAAACCTTTGAAATAGTAGGACCTTCATACAGATTTGTTTATTAAATTGAGAAGAGTTAATACTGGCTCTTCCACCTCAGAATTTGTCAGCTAGCTGGGTGGAGAAGATCAGCATAGGTAATATGATTACTGAATACAGAAAACACTGCAGAATAATTTGGACTCTAAAGGAGGCGTTGGATTTAGATAGGGCAGGACATGCTAAGCAAGGGAAGTGGTGTGGAGGAAGGACAAGAGAAGAATCTGGACGTGCTGTGTTGTGCTCCCCAGGCAGTGTTCCTCCCAAGAAAAGGGGAACAGGGGTGGAGACCAGACAGCAAGGCCCCCTGCTCGGCAGAGGAGGGGCTCTAGTCAGCATTCAGCAGAGGTCCTGTGTGGACAGGGCTGTGTCAGCAAGAGCACAGTCAGCTGGAACACTGGGTGAGTTCGAGGTAATGATGAGATGGGCATCCAGTGAGTGTTTAAAGGGCACTGAGGGATAGTCAGTGAATTCATACACTTTTTTTTTTGATTCTTTAATTGAGGTATAATTGACATATGACATTAAATTAGTTTCAGGTCTACCACGTAATGATTTGATATTTGTATTTACTGTGAAACGATCACCACGATAAGTCTGGTTAACATCCATTGCCATACACAGTTACAAAATGTTTTTTTCTTGCGATGAGAACTTTTAAGATTTGCTCTCTTAACAATATGCAATACAGTATTATTAACTATAGTCACCATGCTGTACATTACACCCCCCAACAAAAGTTCTTGATATGTTCTAGACACAAGCCCTTTACCTGGTATGTGATTTGCAAATATTTTCTTCCAAAGTCTTATGCTTTTAATATTATCCTTAGAAGTCAGAGTAACGACTTTAAGGACATGTTGAGAGAAACTTGATTTTGATAAATGTTAGACTGTTACTAAACTAGAATTAAGAGGGCAGGTCCTCAGTTATCAGTCTGAGAAGAAATGGGAGGGGGTCAGGTAAGTAATGGTAGTTTTTCAGGGGCTTAATGTTCGAGCCTGATCCTTGCATCATGGTCTGTCCTTGCCAGCCTCTTAGCGCTCTTGCCCTTTGTTCCTTGTTGTCACTTCTGATTCCTTCTCTGCCTCTTATATTAGTCAGGGGAGGGGGAATGATATTTTTGCATGAGTTTCGTAGCCCTAGATTGTCCCGGGCCACTTGAAATGTGAGTCACTCAGTACTGTCCTTGTATCCAAGCCCATTGGACATCATAACCTATGGCTTTATCTCATCAGGAATGAGAACAGCCTCCTCAGAGCACAGAGAGTCACAGTGTACTGTGTTTGTTATGGTTTCTGTGCATTGTCTGGAGCCATCCTAGCACCCACCTACCTTTCTTGGTTAGCTTCTGTTCACTCTTTGCCTATCATTCCTTCTTTGAATCTCAAAGGGTGTCCCTTTGAGATTTGCTCCAATACTATCATTGTTTTTCTCAAAATGTATAGTAGCTTTCTGGGGGAGAAGGGATAGACTAGGAGTTTTGGATTAGCAGATACACATTACTGTATGTAAAATAGATAAATAATAAGGACCTACTGCACAGGGAACTCTATTCAGTGTCTTGTAATAATCTGTAATGGAAAAGAATCTGAAAAAGAATGTGTGTGTGTGTGTGTGTGTGTGTGTGTGTAACTGAATCACTTTGCTATACACCTGAAACTAACACAGCATTGTAAATCAGCTATATTTGAATGAAAAAAATAAGCAAAGAAAACAATAGAGTAGCTTTCATGTCTGTCTGATTGGACTGAAATTCCTGAAGGCAGAGACTTGTTTGTTCACCATCATATTCCCAGCGCCCAGCCTTGTGCTCATACTGAGTCCTGAGTAAACTCTTTAATCAGTGAGCAAAATGGAGCAGCAAAGCGGGGATGGTGGATGGACTGAAAGGAAGGGGGAAAAGTACAGCCTTTCTCAATCTTTTTATCCTAGAAGAACTGTTAGTAATTTTCAGGTTTCAGAGAACTCTTTGCATAAAAATGATTGCATCTGTAACTCATGGTACATTCCTCTGATCAATATGTCATAAACACAGTACTGCAGTATAATTGTCAGTGCCTTTGAGAAGTGTATTTCTTTGTGGATCTGTGTATTAGTTCACTCAGGCTGCCGTAACAAAGTATCCCAGACTGAGCAGCTTAAACAAGAGAAATGCATCTTTTCACAGTTCTGGAGGCTGGAGCTCCAGAGATCAGGGTGTCAGCAAGGTTGGTTTCTCCTGAAGCCTCTCTCCTTGGCTTACAGATGGCTGTCCCCTCCCTGTGTCCTCACGTGTCATCCCTCTTCTTATAAGGACATTAGCCACACTGGATTAGGGCCCTCCATGAGGACCTTGTTTTAACTCACTACCTCTTTAAAGATTGTATCTCCAAATAAGGACCCATTCTGAGGTACTAGGGGTTAGGACTTCAACATATGAATTTATATGGGGGGGGGGCAGTTGAGGGGGCGGATCACACACAGCCCAGTTCATAACAGTCTGTTAATTTGGCTAGTTTATTTCCCCACTCCTTTTGTTTCCATTTCTCACACAGGGTGTCAGCTCTAATGCAAATCAGGAGTGTAGGTAGGACCTTCAGTTTTTCCTTTTGTGAATTTCTGCTTGATTTTCTTTCCACCTTATCCAAGAACGCCTGAAAGTCTTACCGTAGATGTCTCCCTTATATAAGGAGTTATATGTATAGTACATGATGTGTGTAGGATAGTTTTGTTTCCACTTTAAAACAAATAACGTTTTTGTTAACCTTTCTTATTTAAAAACAGTAGTGAAGCTTACCTTGCTTTTTTTTAAAAATTGAAGCATAGTTGTTTTATAGTGTTGTGTTAATTTCAGGTGTACAGCAAAGTGGTTCAGATATATAGATATATAGATGCACATGCATACATACACATGTATGTATTCTTTTTTAGATTCTTTTCCATTATAGGTTATTACAAGATATTGAATACAGTTCCCTGTGCTGTACAGTAGGTCCTTGTTGTTTATCTGTTGTATATTTGGTAGTGTTTACATGTTAATCCCAAACCCCTAATTTAGCTCTCCATTCCCCCCTACCCTTTCTCATTTGGTAACCATAAGTTTGTTTTCTACGTCTGTGAGTCTGTTTCTTTTTTGTAAGTTCATTTGTACCTTTTTTTTTTTTTAGATTCCATATATAAGTGATATCATATGATACTTGTCTTTCTTTGTCTGACTTCATTTAATATGATAATCTCTATGTCCATCCATGTTGCTGCAAATGGCATTATTTCACTTTTTTATGGCTGGCTAGTATTCCATTGTATATATACATACCACATCTTCTTTATCCAGTCGTCTGTCGATGGACATTTAGGTTGCTTACATGTCTTGGCTGTTGTAAATAGTGCTGCTGTGAATATTGGAGTGCATGTATCTTTTTGAATTAGAGTCTTCATCTTTTCAGAGTGTATGCCCAGGAGTGGGATTGCTGGATCATATGGTAACTCTGTTTTTAGTTTTTTAAGGACTTGCTTAGCTTGATTTTCTTGAAGTTAATCTTTTCTTAAAAGATTTTTTAGTTGTATAAATTTCTTCTAAATAACTGGCTTAAGGCAAAATGGGATTTAATTTTTATAAAGTTATGGTCAGATTTGGTAGATTTAAATAATGGTTGTAAATTGATTTTATTTAATGTAAAAATTTGTAAATTTTTTTTTTTTTTTGCTTTATGAGGGGGAGGTAATTAGGTTTATTTATTTATTTCTGTTTGGAGGAGGTACTGGGCATTGAACACGGACCTTGTGCATGCTAAACATGCGCTCTACCACTTGAGCTGTACCCTCCCCCTGTAAATTTTAGTTAATGTAAAAAAAAAGAAAATTTATTGACAGTGTTGATTAGTAAAGTGACTTAACACTAAAGCTACTAACACCATAAACTAAGGCAATATAGATAAAAATATGGCCTAAGAGATAACTTTTTGCAAAACTGAGGGACATGATTAGGCTTAAACAGGGGCCTCACAGCTATAAAATTACAATACACATTTTAAAAGAATTTTTTATAGGAATGTATCCATAAAAAGTGCTACTTTCAAAACTAAAAATATGGAATGACTTTTACTTCTTTAGTGTTGAATTTGTGCTTGTTTTTAGCTGTAAAATAGTCAGTTCTAAGTTAAACTAAGCACACACAGATTTCATTTTCGACTGAGATGAGATGCTTTATGTCCTTGCCTTGATGTGCGTTGGGTGAGACAGAGCTTGCCTGCACATGTGGGAAGATGAAATGGCAGCAGTACTGTGTGTGTTGCATTTCTGTGAATGGTGGGATTTTCTTTGTTGAAGCCTGGAACTTATCTAGGGCAGAGCAATAAATCACACCTTGAATGTATGATTGGGCTGCAGCTCGAAAAGTTCTTTCTCTTGACTCAATGTCAAGTTCTCAAACTGAGCAGGAAAAGTCTCTCACACCCCCTCATACACTTGTGTTTACACATTTTTTAAAAAATTGAAGTATAGTCAGTTTACAATGCTGTGTCAATTTCTGGTGTACAGCATGGAGTTTCAGTCATGCATATGTACACATACATTCATTTTCATATTTTTTTTATTTACACATTTTTAAAAACAATTGTGTTAAAAGGAAAAATACTGTTCAGTTTTGTCCGGCGATTTTCCCAGTCAGGTTGTTTTCTATAAGCTTTGGGACTTGCTGATATCCTTTCTCACTTTCAAACATAAGTGGCCTTGGGAACATTTCAAGATTTCCTTTTTTTTTTCTTTTTTCTTTCCCCTTTGATTGAGAGAAAATTCCGTGGTTTTAGGACATTCTCAGTGTTGTGCAACCATCTCCAAACTCTGTAGCTCCCCATTTCTTCCTTCCCAGCCCATGGCAACCACTGGACTACTTTCTGGCTCCGCGTATTTGACTGGTCTGGGTCCCTCGTAAAAATGGAGTCATACAACGTGACTGTTTGTACCTGGCTTCTTTCACTTAGTGTGTTTTTAAGATTCATCCATAATACAGCATGCATCAGTACTTAATTCTATTTTTTTTAGCTGAATAATATTCATTGTATGATATACCACACTTATCCATTCATCAGTTAATAGATATTTGTGTTGTTTCCACTTTGGGGCTACTGTGAATAATGCTGCTATGAATATTCATGTACAGGTGTCTGTGTCAGCTCGCTGAACTGGCCAGAAGTGCATTGTCAGTCCTTTGTATATCTGATTGCCATGTGTAACATTCTAGTGAATGACAAGGTTCGGCCAGTTTGTTAGTGTGTTTCTTTGAAAGAGTGGGAGGAACACTGCTTCATGATAAATACAATAAAGGGCATTTTTTTCAAAATGTTGCAAAATTGCTTTTATGTTTACTTCTTTGTGTTAGGTAAATTATTTCCCATTCATACTCCTGTTTTTACTTCAGTAAAGTTAAAATTTAGTGCTTGTAATATCCTTGAATTCTAATGTATATGTGTGCATTTATTTAAAATTATTTGTATTTTTTTTTTACTTTTGCTAGGAGTCATTTAGTTTGTTTCTGGGGAAAGTAAGATTTTTTAATTTGTTTTGTCCTAGAGCGTCCAATACCCTTTGATTATATGATGTATGAACATCTTCAGAAGTGGGGGCCACGAAGGGAAGAAGTGAAATTTTTTCTTCGACATGAAGATTCCCCAATGGAGAGCAGTGAGCAAGGTAGACAAGTGCTTTTCCCTCCATTTGCCAATTTTTACTATAAAAGTTAATTTAACAAAAGTAGGAATAAATATAGAATTATTTCCTCCCCCTTCACTCACACCGTGGTGAGAGGGAGAGCTGGTGTCTCGCCGTTTTGACCTCTGTTACTGCAGCTTATGATTATTTCACACTCTGAGCACCCAGCCCTTGCCTGCTCCTCGGGACCCTAAGTCAGATAATCCTTGCTGTTGGGAGGGATTGTTTTTGATAAATACCTCATGAATGAAGTATGTAGATTTTAAGAATATATAAAGCCACGAAAGGATTATGAAAATTCTGGGACATGTACGTGTGGAGAGAGAGAGAACAAGACCTTTCTAAGTGTAGCTCTAAACCATGGTAAGAAAGAAAACTGAATAGTTAAACAAATAAGAGACAGGAAAACTCTCTGCAAGGCGTTAACCACCCTAAAGCAAAGTCAAAAGACAAATTATAAACTGGGAAACAGCATTTAGAGCTCATATAGCAAAGGGCTAATTTTCTTTACATACTCTATGAGTTCCTAAAACTGATAAGAAAAAAACCCAGTAAAGAAAATGGGCAAAATATACAGACATGTAGTTCACAGAAGAGGGAATATACGCGGCCCAGAGATACATGAAAAGATGTTCAGCCTCACTCCTAATAAGAAATGCAGGGCGAACACTGAGTCTCTGTCTTTCACCTGTCACACTGGCAAAGATTAGAGCGCTTAATAACACAGCACTGGCAGGGACGGCGAGAAACAGGCGTCCCCCCACGTCGCCGTGGGAGTGTCAGCCGGCAGCTTCTGTGGAGGGCAGTTTGGCAATACCCACGAAGCCTGAAAAAGCACACAGCCTCACCCGGCAGTCTCACTTCCGAGACCTTATCCCAAAGCTGTGCCTGCACACGCACAATAGACGCAGTGCTACTCCTGGAGCCCTGCTGGTAGGAGCAACCCTGAATGCCTCCAGGGGCGTTGGGCCGAAGAGACCGGCATACATCCATGCAGTGTCCTGCTGCGTGCCCTGTCCCAGGCCATCTCCTGGACTTGCTACCTGAACACGCACAGCGCAGAACAGTGTAGACGCATGCTGCCTTCTGTGTAACAGGTGAACGAGTCATCACGTGTGTGTGTATTGGCTTGTGTGTGTATTGTGTGTAAAGTATCTTTGGAAGGATAAGTAAGAAACTGGTAACACTGCTAGCCTGGGGGAAGGCTGCTGGGTAGCAGGAGGAGGGAAGAAAATATTTTAATTTATACCTTTTTGTCCTTTTGAATTTTAAACCATGGGAATCTGTTGCCTGTTTTTGAATTAGAACTTAAACGCAGTAAGGGGTAAGGGGATCTTTTTCCTGAACGGTTAAGAAAGAGACTCTAACTTTTTATTGAATGGCGATTGTGAATTGCTTCTGGTATTTAAAAGATAAACAATAAAAGGATGTCTTTTTGTAAAAAGAAGATTCCTTTATTGCAGGTTACCCCTCTTTATTTGTATTGTTAGAGGACATTGTGTCTCTCGGATGAGCTACTGTCTATTTTAAAATCATCTCCCCAGAGCTGTGCATACTGTTACGGCCCACCACCACTCCAGGGTTTTCATTCCACTGGCTGCTGGTCATCTGGAGTCAAGAGACTAAGGCTCCGGGTCTAGCTCTTCGTCCACTTCTACCTTAGACGAGGGTCCTCCCTCTTTGGACAAACTCCTCCCGAGAAGGAGGGTTAGACTAGCTGGCAGCTAAAGTGCTGTTCTAGTGCTGGGAATTTACTTTAAATCTCTGCTTGAGCTCTCCAAATATTTATACCTTCCCTTACCTGGCTATACTTCAATTTAAAGCTTTATATTTTACTTTTATCAACATAATATGTGTACAGAACCCTTAATGTCCCAGGGTGGTCCAGGGGAGGGGGGAGGTCTTATTTGATTCTCACTTTACGAAGTTTTGAGGTGTTAGGGATACTTGAGGGAACTGTCTAGAGCCCTCAGGGAGGGGACCACACTGCCCTTCCATTCCAGTTGACCTCCATCGTCTTGCGCCGCTGCTCAGCCTGGTTGTGCTGATGCAGCAGGTACGCACGAGGTGAGCGGAAGGGCAGCACGGTGAGCTGGTGGTGGGAGGGAGACAGCCTCCCAGGGAGATGGGGCTTGAGGCGGGCCTTGAAGAGCCAGTAGGACTTGAAGGGGATACAGAGCCGCCGCCTTCTAGACAGGGGATCAGGATGAGGGAGGCGGGTGGTGGCAGGATACTCTTTTCTGACCTGGGCTGGTACCGAGGGTTGGTTGGGCTTGGAAGAACCCGATTCATCACACTGACTTTTATCACTTCTCAGCGAAGTCCCTGTTTCCCTATTTAACGCTCCTCCCTCACTCAGCTTTGGAGGTGCTTGTAACAGGACCCTACCCATCTCTTCAACATCGCTGGCTTGTCTTTCTCTCTTCCACCACACTCTTTCTTGCACGTCTGCTCCCTCTCACGCCCTGTCTTCCTCCAGCTGTGGTGCTCTCCCCTCTGCCTGTGCTGGGCACGTTCTCCCACTCAGAGCTCGAGGGAAGAGGGGCAGATAGGCTGGCTCCCATGGGTGCTTTGTTCCCTGACCTCCTCCCATGGCTATTCTGAGCAGCCGGAGTTAAAGATCCAAAATTTGTGTTTCCTCTCTGCTCCCCACAGAGCTGAGGTCAAGGCAGTTGTCACCGATACATATTATTTAAAAGGGATGACACTTGAGTGTTTCTGTCTATAGAGCTTCGGATATAACCTGCCCCACCTCAGAGTCAGAATTCTCCCTTTGGAAGCTAGAGGAGCTCACAGAGGACACTTACTTCAGTGCCTGTAAGGTGTAAACCTGGGGAAACGGAAGCTCAGAGTGCAGTAACTCGATAAAAGTCACGTGCAGAGAAGAGACCAGAATCCCGGACCTGGTGTGATGGAGCTTGGGGCGAGGCCGCTTGGGTTGGGCACTGGCCATGCTGCTTCCTCAGTGAGGACCTCGGGCAAGTGACTTCACGTCCCTATGCACCCATTTCCTTGTCTGCAGGGTGTGAGGTGTCCTCGCGAAGTGCTCAGAGGGCCTTGGTCACCACAGGTGCTCAATGAATGTCAGCTCTTGCGACTGTTTAACTCCAGAATGCAAAATTACCAAGTTTCTTTCGCCTCAAAGATTAAATGGCACTTGGTATAATTCCAGTGTGGCGTGTTTGGTAGTAGTCTAATTTCTTGATAGTTTGTTGTTTGGAAGAAGCAGCAATTATAGAATATTAAATTAACTCGAGTACCTTATCTCTTAAAAATACAGTAACTAAGAATTGAATTTACCCTGTAAACTGATGGGGGTGTGTGTGCGTGATTTCTGCTCAGAAGGTAGCTTTCATGGAACGGCTGTTGTATGTTACACGACTGTGTTCAGTTGCATGCTGTGTCACTCTCTTTTGTTTAACCTCTTTTTTTCATTATCGCCGCCCCCTCCTCTAGGACCCTTTTTTGAGTATTCTCTTCTTACTTGCCCCTGTCTGCCCCCCATCAGATGGACTCGATATCTGTTTATATAGTCAGTAGCTTTGCTTTATACATAAAAAGAATAAGATTTTTAAATTCTCCCAACAGTCAGTCTTTGCCCCCTTGAGGGTAATCTCACTCTCTTTGAGAATGCATGGTTTAAGGTGAAGCAGTACTTCTATAATGTAATTGTTCTTCAAATTTTTCAAAGTAATAGGGAAGAAATGGAAGAAAAAAAATTTTTAAACATTGGCTTCATGATCCTTTGAGATTATGTATTCTGGGTGGTAAAGCAGGCTCAGGGTGTGATAATTCTCATAACAGCATCGAGTAAAAGCTGGAGAGAGGTGTGAGACAGGAGCAGGCATTCGGCACATCACAGACAGTAACTTGAATGACTTCAGATTCACCTGGCACAGAATTGTGCAGCACACTTTTGTTTAGAAAATATGACAGGACATAAGGGGAATTTTTCCACTTTAAATTTGAAGCCCTTAAAATTTAAAAGAAAAAATTGTGTAGAACAAAGGAGAATTCAGAAGACTGCCCAACTTGAGATGGTGTCCCATCTCAGTTTTAACCCTATTACTGAAGATCAGTTTTGTGCCTCAGTTTTCTTCATTACTCGATATTATAAGTTCTATTTTAGTCTCTTCCAAAATATAAAAACTTTAACTTTCAATAAAAATTAAATGTGGTTAAATACACATAACATAATATTTACCATTGTGACCATTTTTAGTATTAGAAACTTCTTTGATATAAATCAATTTCAAGATTCTGAAGTAGAATATTAGAAGAAAAAAATTGCATTTAAACAACTTTATATATACAGATTGATTGTAAAACATTTTTTCAGCTATACTAATTTTTGAGTTGTTCAGCCTAATATTTTATACTTGTATTCAATAAATATTTAAATAAGTTAAGAAATGATAGGATATTGTTTTTCTAGTATGTCTTTTAGTAAGTTTGGCCCCCTCTTTTCTCTAGGTGGCCGTCAGACCCAAGAGCAAAGAACTCAGAGAAATGTAATAAATGTACCTGGAGAAAAACGCACTGAAAATGGGGTAAGTAATAGTGAATTAAATTGAAATTAAAAAATTTTTTTATGGGTACTAATGAGTTTGGGTTATAATTTACTTCTAAAGAAATATTTTTTGGATGGTGTTAATCTGAAAAAAACAACCAATTATTTTACCAGTAAAACAGGTTTATTTGGGAACAGCAAAGAATTGCAATTCAGGATATGTAGCTATGGCCAGCCACATGCAACTCCACAAACACAAGAAGAAACTCTTTTTATAGAGGAGAAGAAAGTTAAGAGGGGCTGTTGTAAATGAAAAGTCCATTGGAGGAAATTGGGAGTCTGATGTGTGGTGGCTTTTCATTGGCTGAGTTGCTGCCCAGCAAGGAGGAAATGGTTCTTCCTCTGGCAGTAAGGCAGCGTTACTTCCTGCTGGAGATGCAAAGTATGTCTCTTTCTCTTGGGATCTGCACCAGTGTCTGGTGGTGTGTGTGTGTGAGAGCTCCCCACTGTGGCCTCCATTTTAGTGAGGTTTTCTTTTATTTTCACCAGAGAAGTTGTCATTTCTGTTGAATATTTCAAACCTTTTTATGAAATTATAAAGGGGCAGTCACTGAGCGGTAGCGGTTTTACCAGTACGCACTGTGGCTGATGCACTGGGTGGTCTCACGCAGAGCAGGGCCTTCCATGCCCTTTATGTGTTGCCGCCCATGGCGTGTCCTGCAGCAGCACCTGCCTACTCTGTGCTGGTGACAGTGACCTGTCCCCAGGAAGCAGAGATGAGCAGGCAGACTTGCTTCGGATCTTCAGTGTTGATGTCTTGGTCCTTCTGTCAGGTTTTGAAAGACATGGTGGCTGGTGGGTTGAAGTCTTCATAGCTGTCTCCAGGGGAGAGAACTTCCTTTATCACGTGGTGTAGAGTCAGAGAGGAGGCCTAACACTGATAATAGGTGAGGAAGTTTGAGTGCAGGGTCCGTTTTAAGAAATGTTGGTGCATGTGAAAAGAATGAACACAAATGAATGAGAATGAGTGAATGAGAGAAGAGTGAAGAAGGAGAGAAATTTTCATTGTGGTCTATTTTGGAAATTTTAGTAATAACTTTTCAGAATAATTTTAAAGCTAGAGAATTAGTTTCTTTTTCTGGCTCTGCCACTAACTAGGCATGTAGCCTTGGCCAAGTTACTTCTGAGGACAGTGCTTGGCACAGCCATATACCAGTTTGGGGGAAAAAAAACAAAAGGATCTGGAGCATAGAGGCCCATATTCAGACACTGGCTTCAGAATTTTGTAACTAGCTAAATTTGAGCAGGTTGCTTTGCCACTGTACTTTCCAACTTAATATCACTGATCTGTGATTTTATTTCTTTTATTGGCTACCATTTTGACTTTAAATGATATACTTAAATCTCTATTTCTTTGTACAGTCAACTTTAAACCATATCCCTAGCCCTCCCTCCTCCTAAGATGAGGCTGTCAGCACCCCTCCCTTTTTCTCCATCTGCCCTTCCCTCCTGACTTCCAGCTCGTTCAGCTGTGCTTCCACGTCCCGGTGCTGATAGGGCTTGTGTGCTTTCCTCTGAGTGTGCTTAAGCTTTTCATGCTTTGTTTACAGATTGGTCATCAAGCTGAAAATCATCTCGTAGTGTTTGTTATTTCAGACTTTGCAGGTATTATCCGCTGCAGAGCTAAGGGTATACTAGACTACATTTTCTTCTGTTTGGTTCCAGTGTCCTCATCCTTGTGCCACTCAGGGAGAACTGTTCCTAATGTCACAATTGTGGATTCTTCTTCCTTACCCTCCAGTTTCTAAAGATCATTCCATAGATTCTCTTCTTCTTCCTGCCTGCTGATGCACTTGTCCACTCCACATCCAGAGCCTCTGTGGGCTTCTGCCGGTCCCGTGTGCTTCAGAAAGTCTTAAGAAATAAAGGCCCAGGCCCCACTGGCAGAACTTCTGATTCAGCAAGTCTAGGGTGGGCCTGGAAGACTGCCCATGACTCTGTTGCCCTGCCAGGTTTGGGAACCTGCGGGTTATATGCAAACTCTGTCAGGAGCAGTCAGAACTTACTTGTCCAACAGAATTTTGAAGATCTTTTTGAGTTCTCAGAGTTCCTGTGACCTGAACTTCAGGGAAGATGAAACAAATATATTGAGTAGGCTTTGTGTGTTGAGGGTGGAGATGGGTGTATATGATGAAGGAAAGGATTCCAATGATGTAATAAAGTGAGTTTTGATGTGATGGGTCTGTGGTCTTTTCCAGGATGAAGTTGTTTCTTGTTAACATGGAGATAATGTTTACATTTCAAGATCAACAAAACTGAAACCCAAAACCAAAATTAAAAATGTGTTTGGAGCCTTTATGTGAGCTTGTAGTTAGAGGAAGGTAGAGCTAGTCTAGAGGTATAACTGTGCTGGAAGCATCACATCGAAGGTGTTCCTATATTTTATGGCATGCACACCTGCCTTTTAAGCCTAATAATACATTACCTTTGTAAAGCACTTTATTGTCTACAAAGCACTTTTACATGCATTTTTAAAGTTAATAAGATGTTAAAAATATCTTTCTCCAAAAATGTTTTTGTGTGAACCCTGGATGTGGAATGATGACACACTGAACCCTCTGCCTGTGGGGACAGCTGGCAGGAGCAGCTCAAGCGGCGTGTGGGTTGGACGAAAGGACAGGAAGCAGAGTGGATGTGATTCACGCCCATCAGCGGCTGCCGAGGCAGGAGGCTGGGGGAGTTCTGTCCTCCCCAAATAGCAGGTCATGAGGTCAGGTTGTCTAAGAAATAAAGGCCCAGGCCCTACTGACAGAATTTATGATTCAGTATGTCTGGGTTGGCCTGGAAAATTCCCCATGTGGCTCTGTTGCCCTGCCAGCTTCAGGAACCGCCGGGTTACATGCACACTGTCAGGAGGATTCGGAACTTTCTTGTCCAACAGAGTTTTGAAGATCTGGTTTAACTTTACAGCATAAAGGCAGAACAAAAACATATTCTTGTTGCGTATGGTCGTGTCGGGGTTCTGGGACCACGCCTGGTGTCAGTGGTTTGCTAGGAGGACGCACAGGATGCAGCGTGTGGCTGTACTCACTGCAGCGAGGGCGAGAGGCACACGGGGTGGAGTCCCGGGAGACCGGCGCAGCTGGCACAAGCCTCCCAGGGCCTCTCCCAGCAGGTCGCACAGGATGCACTTGATCCTTCCAGCCACCAACTGTGACAGCGCGTGTGAAGCGCTGTCTGCCAGGGAAGCTCATGAGAGCCCTGGTGCCCGGGCTTTTATTTCGAGCCGCTCAAGTAGGCGGCTTCCATCCAGCAAGCACCACACCTCCAGACTCCCAGAAGGAAAGCAGGTACTTTACTTAGGTGTCCTGTTTTCTCAGCCCGTTGGGCTGAAATCCAAGTCAGTTTCTGCTTCAATGCTGAACACCCAGTAAGTTGCCAAGGCCAGTTGATCCTGCCCCCGCCGCCTGTGTTTTCCTCTGAGAGCTTTATAGTTTTAGCTCTTATATTTAGGTCTGTTGTCCATTTTGAGTTAATTTTTGTGTACGGTGTGAAGTAGGGGATTTACTCCTTTGCAAGTAAATATCCAGGTATCCCAGCACCATTTGGTGCAAAGACTGTTCTTTCCCAATTGAATTGTCCTGGCACCTTTGTGAAGTCAATTGACTGTGTATGTGAGTGTTTATGTCTGGAAGCATTTATTAGTAATGTGGTCACGTAGTCTCCTTGTTTTCCATGTGGTGCCCAGGACTCAGCTGGGACTGTCATCTCCCAGGCCAGGTAACATTTCAGTTGTCTAGAGAATAAACTTCCAGGTTCCAGCCGGGTAGGGGAGAGGCAGGTGCCCGGGTCCAGAGCTGGGAGGGGGTCGAGGGGCTTTACTGCTTTTTCTTTTTTCTTTCTTTTTTTTAAACTGCTTTTTAAATATCTTTCACTAAGTCCGCTTTATTTTAGGTGCCTTACATTTCGTCCACCTTTCCAGAATTACATGGTTTTGCCAATTCCTGAGCCTTTTGAAGGTTCTTTGATGTAACTGGGTTGTTTATCCAGTTTCAGCTCTTCTATCTTGAAGTTTGTCTCAGACCTACTAGGTCAGTTACTTCTCATCCATTCTCTCCAGCTTCCAAACTTTTTTTTTTGTCTCCATTCCTGTTAGCCTGCTTTGTGGTTTTATGTTATTTGATGTCAAAAATCCCTTCGCTCTCATTTAGTTGTTTTGAGAGTTAATGAAGTTAGGATTAAATAGTTCTGCATTCTGAGCGGAACTAGGTGTGCGCTCCTTCTGACTTCTGTTGGGGCTTGTTGTCCTTACTGACTGAGGGCTCTTGACTGTTCTCTCTACAGGTGCTTCTCCTTCCATGTTCTTGCCTTTTTTTCTTCTGGGAACTCTGATTAGACTTGTATCTTTCATTTTATTTTCAATTTCTCTGTCATATTTTCACTTTCTTTGTCTCTTTGTACTGTGTTCTGGATAATTTCTTATCTTTCAGTTAATGAGTTCTGTCTTCGGCTGTGTTTGATTGGGTGTTAGTACATATAATGTGCTTTTTTAACATTAGTCATTATGAAAATACAAGGCGCAGTCTGGGAGGGAATACTTGCAAACCGTATACCCAATAGAGGTCTGTATCCAGAACATAAGAAAGAACTCTCAAATCTCAGTAAGAAAATAAGTTACCCACTTTTAGAAGAAACAGGCAAAAGTTCTGAATAGGTGCTTCACTAAAGAAAATAGATGAGTGTCAAGGAAGCACATGTGAACGTGTACAGCATCATCAGTTTTTAGGAAAATGCAAATTAAAACCACATGCACCTGCTAGACTGTCTAAAACTAAAGACCGTGGAGCGCCTGGGACTCTCATATGTGGCTGCTGAGAATGTAAAACGGTGTAATCGGAAACTGTCGGACACTGCCTTCAAAACTTGAACATAAATCTGTTATATGATCTGACAATTCTACTGCTGAGTATTTTTCCAAGAGAAAGGAAAGCAAATGTCCATATTAACTTGCACATGAATGTTCATGGCAGTTTGATTTGTGGTAGCCAAAATCTAGAAAAACCCTAATGTCTGTTAACAGGTGAATGGACCAAAAAAGTGACACATTCATACAATGAAATATTCCTGAGCAATAAGAAAAGGAGTGAATCGCTGATGCATGCTACAGCTCGGATGAACCGCAGAATCATTATGCTGAAAGAAGGCAGCCAGAAAAAAAGGGCACACACTGTATGATTTCATTTATGTAAAATTTTAGAAAATGTAAACTAATCTCAGTAACAAAAGGTAGATGAGCAGTTGCCTGTGGACCTGGGAGCTGGGGCTGGGTGTGAGGAGGAGGGAGGGGCTACAAAGGAACACCCAGGCATTTTGAGGTTTGGCCGTTTTCTGGATTGTGATGGTGGTTTCATGGTGTGCACGTGTGTCAAAAGGTGTCGGATTGTACACTTTAGAGTGCAGTTCATTATGTCAGCTGTGCTTCAGTAAAGTGGTTTTCAAAATTCATTAAAAAAATTTCAGTTCTAGAGGTTTTGGTTCTTTTTCACCTCTTGGTTACTCTTTGCTCATATTTTAGGCATCTCTTATTTCTTTAAATACACTAAACAGTTATTTTCTATTCTGCAGCTAATCATTTCAATATCTGCATATGTCGCTTCCACTGGCTTTAAGTCGTGGTGCTAGGATCTTTGTGTGCTTTAACTTTTGACAAGTAGCTGCTCATTTTCCCTGGAGCTTCATCTGTGAGTATTTTTGAGGCCTGGATGCAGGCGGGCTTTCCCGGGAGGTTTGCATCTGCCTTGGCGGGTAGCTGGGCATGCAGATGGGCTCAGTCTGTGACCTTCTTTGTGGGTCACGAAGCCTGTGTGAGGGCTGTCTAGTGTTTGTAGGTTCTTACCGTGATGGAGAAAGGCTGGTCTCCATGCTTCCCCCATCTGGGAGTTTGGGGGTGTGTTTCTCACTCGCTCTCACTCTGGGTGGGAGTCTTAGATGGGTGGATGTGGCATCTCCTGTTAGACTCCCCTCCCTGGGTTGGTCCTCACCTTTCCCTCTTAATGCCGGGCTTCAGCAGCTCCAGGGGGCAAACCTCCAGGTGGGCACGAGCCGTCAGGGTGCAAGCCAGTTTTGGTATTTCCTCAGTGCCCAGAGATGCTGCTGTCCCTTTATTTTTGGCCCCATAGCTTCCTTCCTGTTGTGTCAGCACAGTGATGCTTTTAAAAATAAGTTTTTATGTTTTATCTTGACTTTTAGGTGTTGCTGTCAGGAGTGTAGCTCAGTGTGTTTTGTGGGCCGCACGGTTAGAGGCAGAGCAGTTACCACGGGTGCAGCTGGTTGCGCTCCGGTGGTGCGCAGGTGGTTCCTCCTGGTGTTTGTGCTCTTTGTAGCCCTGTTCTCCTGCCAATCTTTCTAGCTCCAGCTCCTCCTAGCTACTTGCCTGGGTATAAGTGTGTGTTAAACCAAACTGAATTGGTATAGGTGAATTTTAATCATAAGAGTAAATCAAATTTATAGGATATAAAATTGGATATTGTAGCATTACTGCAGGGAGAGGGGAGCCAGTGTATGTTCTAGATGTCTAATTGACGCGTATTAATTTGTGAGACTTAGTAATTAATTGTTGGAAAATGAAATATGCCAGTTACAGAAATACAATGAGATGCTAGAGAGGTTTAATTTTATAGAATGTGTTGTGTGATAAAAATAAGCCTACACATTTGATACCATTCTCATCTACTTTTTTGCTTGCTAAACAGGCAAGTAAAAATACTCTTCAAACCTGAAACTCAACCTTGGAGAGGTAGGAAGAAAGAGGGATGATTTAGTGTTCTAGAATATTATGTGAGCATAAATAGATTTTATCCTAATTACTTTGTCAGTTTTGTTTTAAGGATGTTTGTCATCTTTGAAGTGACATTGTACTTGAGAATCTAATCATACTCTAAAAACATAGTTGTGATTTTTAAACCTGTATCTTGTGATGATTAAATTACAAGATAAGATACTGGCTGCTTGGTTGAATTCTTTATTTCCTACTTTTTTTTATTGAGAAATACACATACAGAAGAACGTGTAAAACATGTCCAGTGTAAAGAATTGCTAAGCAGACCCTCCTGACAGCAAGCTGGATGCTCTCTCCATGGCACAGGAGGTGTGGCTTGCTGTCAGGAGGTCTGGATTAAGATCCTGACATGGATACCCATCCAGCCGCAGGAACCTGGGACAGTTGGCCACCAGCTGCTCAGAGCCTCAGCCTTCTCATCTGTAAAATAAGCTTATTTTTCCTTATAGGGTTTCTGTAAACATCAAGATAACTATAAACTCAAGTGTACGTAAACGCCTGACACATCTGCTCATTGCATGTTGTTGAATCTCTAGAATTCAGAATTCACTGAGAAATAACTGAGTTCACTCCCATCTCTGGAAGTGACGTCAGATCCTGAGTTTCAGGACAGTTGTGTGAGAAGTTCCTTAGACAATCAGGAGAAACTTCAGGAAGCAGATGGCATTGCCACTCCATCTTCAAAGACAGGAAGAGTTTGGGGCGTAGAGGGACAGGCACTGTGGACAGAGGAGGAATGTGAGCAAAAATATGGAGGTGAGAGGGTGTAGGTTCTAGAATGGAGAAGCAAGCACAGCTGTGAGAGAGAAAGAGCTGAGTAACACACAGCTCCCGCTGGGGCAGGGTGGGCTCAAGTCAGAGATGATGCCAGAGGCATTAGTGAGAGAAGGGAGTTGAGGGAGGAGGCCTGGGTTGGAAGAGAAAGGGGAGGAGTGTGGTTTCAGACGGGGCAGCTGAGGGGCTGGCGGAGCTGGCAGGTGGAAGTGTGAATCTGGCCGGGGGACTCTGGCTCTGAGCTCCTTGGGAGGGAGGCCAGGGTGGACAGCCAGCCTCACCAGCGGGTAGGGTGTTCTCCATATAAACTACGGACAAGAAGAAATGAGTACGATCTGAAAGTGCAGGGAATTTACTGTTTTCCCGAATAACATTACAGTGGCATTCTTGTCTGTTATAACCACAGATGAACTTACTTGGTTGAGTATTAAAATCGTATCAGGATTAGAGCTGACAGCGGAAGTGACCCATTAGCTGGTAGGCGTTTAATTGCTGACCGAATCCACTAGTATTGCTGTTAACTGATTACCAAGAAACGTATGCTGGGCCTTGAGGAGGAAAGCAGCACTTACAGCTGGACCTCTGCTCATTGCCCCGCTGTCTGACTCTCTTAAACAGAGGCTCTCAAACATTGTGACCGTGCTGTCGAGAGCGGCAACCTGACTTCTCTAAGGAGTGAATGATAAGACGTATGCAGAGTCTTCCTGAGCTTTTACAGTAAATGGTTGTGGTGGCTTTCAATTCTGTCTGCAAATTCTTTAATGTGCCTCCCATCAAAGGTGGAGCCTGATTCCCCTCCTCTCCAAGACTTCGTGCCTGGCTCCTAACATACAGAATGTGGGGAGTGAGATGGTGTGACTTCTGAGGCTAGTTCCTAGAAAGATAGCTCCCCCAACTCTCTCTCTTGGATTGCTGGCTCTTGGGAACCCAGCCCCCAGGTCCTGAGGACCCTGGTGCACGCAGCTCTGAGAAGGGCCTACCTGGGGGGGACCTGAGGCCTCCCACCGGCAGCCAGCACGAACTTGGTAGCCGTGTGTAAGCCACCTTGGAACCCTGTCCTGCAACCTTAAAACCACCACAGCCTGGCTGACTTTTGACTCCATCTCCAGCCAGAACCGCCCAGCCACGCTGCTCATGAACCCTTCACCCCCAGAAACCACGCTGTAAGGAACGTGTGGTGGTGTTCTAAGCATGTACCAAGGTCGGGTGTGACTGTCACTCAGCCATAGAGAACTGTACGCGGCCTGTGAAATAAATAAAGGTGGACTGCTGATTCCCAGACTGTTTTCACAGTTGTAAAATATGTGAACGGAACGATGAAGTCATGCTTTTGTAAGTAATAAACAACACATGAACACAGTTGGGACCCGAAATGTCGCGCAGTGAAAGTCTGCTGTATTCGCGAGGAGCGGAGAGGGGGCTTCGCCGGGCGTGGCTGACGGGGAGGGGCTGTTCTCGGGGCGGCTTCGCAGTGTCAGTACTTCCTTTTATATAACTTTCTCCACCAATTTTTCAACTTTTAGGGAGAATACACTCAAAGTGAGCTTAAATAAAGTTATAGGACAGGAAAGCTAAACAAGAGAACACTTGACAACAGATAGAGGGGAGGGTGCATCTCTGTGGTAGAGTGCATGCTTAGCAGGCCGGAGGTCGTGGGTTCAGCCCCAGCACCTCCACTAAAATAAATAAATAACCCTAATAACCCCCCTAAAAAAGGCAAAAATACTACAGGTAGAGGTGGCCTTGTGCACAGGAGACAGCCGCCCCCACCTTCTTCCCATGCTGTGGATGCACTCAGGGCACCACGCGGCTCACCCGGTCCTGCACACAGTTCCTGGTCCGGCCACCAGGTGAGGAGCAGCTGAGAGAGTAAATGGGTCACTGCTTGCTTGCTTGAGACTAATGTCCAAATATCACTTCTTACAGATCATTTATTTAATGTGTTTTTGGATGAGTCATTATACCAAAAGAAAAGTTGTCTGGAAAATGGCATAATTTTTTAGGAAGTGCGATAGTGAACTGGCGCTGTGCACCGAGAGGACCCTTTTGTTGAAGCTGCAGTCTTTGATATTTTGGGGCACGTATTGGAAAAATACATTTGGCACATGTTGGCAGAATGTTTTCAGTAGTGCCTTAGATGGGAGGTAAAACTAAGCCTTCTTACCACTATTGGAAAGACTAAAAGTCTACAAAAACATGTAATTAGTGGCTTAGGATGGGAGATGAGTGTGCGCATGATTGCCTACAGTGGTTTGTTTTGAGAACCTTTACTGCATGTTTTTAATACCTAAAATATGTTACCTCAGGAGATGAAAATACGTTTGATCAAAGCCATGTCATCAGCTGACTGGTGATCTGAAGCTTTTAACCATGATCAAGTGAGTTGTAGTTGTTTAATATCTCAAAAAATCCACTTCTGATAGCCTGTTTGTCAAACATATTTTATTTTGATAGCTTTATGAGCCATGATTCATACACATAATTAGTGCAAATGAGGCATTAGCCTGGGAAATCAGCCCCCCTTTTACATCTAACTTTTGGCAAGTCTAGCCAGCTTATTTATTGAAACTCTGGTCATTGTGTGTTTAGGGGTGATAGCTTAATTATGGTCATTTTAATGCTTGCTTTTTTCCATTATTTATCAAAATCCATTTATATGGAATTCTTTCTTCACCGATGGGTTAACATTTTATTTAAAAGGAGGACAATTAAAATTTAAACACTAGTCAAAAATGTTGGCTAGGATGTGGAGAAGCTAGAACTCTCATATATTGCTGGTGAAAGTGTAAAACGATGCTTCACTTTGGAAAACAATTGGGCAGTTTGTATAAGTTACACATACACTCACCATCCAGCCCACCATTTCCACTTCTTGACATCGATTACCCAAGGGAAGCCAGAATATTTGTCCACGTGAATACTGGTACACGAATGTTCAAGGTGGCTTTATTCCCCATGGCCAGAAAGGAAACAGCCCAAATGCTCATCAGCAGATGAATGGGAAAGCAAAATGGGTGATAGCACATGACTGAATGCTACGTGGGTGGAGGCCACACCCTTGCGGCGAGTGGAGAACCAAACACAAGGAAGTGCACACCATGTGGCCCGTCTGTGTGAGAGCCTCAAGGATACAGACCTGGGCTCCCGTGGACGACAACCACCCCTCAACAGATTGCTGGTTTGGCGAGGAGGAGTGGGGAGTGGAATTGACTGGGAAGCTCAGCAGGGAACTTTCTGGGATGATGGAAATGTTTTGTGTCCTGGCTGAGGTGGTGGTTACACTGTGATACGCAGTTGTCAAAACTCATTTAGCAGTACGCTTTAAATGGGCACGTGTTACTGTCTGTAAATTGTGCCTCAATAAAGTAAATTTGAAAAGGAAACATTGATTTCACTGTGTATTTCTTAAACTAGCCTGTTGTATTATTTAATTTTGTTAACTTATTACCAATATGGATATTTTTGAAGTTTTGTATCTGAACTAGACTAGAATATATCTTATCAATTTTTTAAAAGGTGCTAATCTTAAATTTAGGAACATAAAAATTAGAAAATCATGTTGTTTTTGTTTATTGTGAGTGTTGTGATTTATTTATACTCTTACACTGTCTCTAGGGGTCAGGAAGTCAAGGCTCGGCTGCGTGCTGTGGCGCGGGGTCTGTAGCGGCGGCGTGGTGGTCAGGATGTCAGCCAGGACAGCCATCGTCGGGAGACTCACTGGGCTGGAGGCTCTGCTTCCAAACCCATGAAATAGTATTTTTATTTGGAATTTCTGTAAAGTCAGGAATAATAATGTAAAGAGGGTTTAGCTTCCAATTTGGATTCACCGTTTTGGGGTAAGAGGTTTAAGAGGCACCTTTTATTTTCAGACCCGCAGTGCCCATGATGCCTGGACTCAGGGTGGCTGAAATGTCCTGAGTTTCTGAGCTGCTCGCGGGCTTCCCAGGAGGAGCGCCAGGCTGAACAGCGCACTTTTACAGCAGCGCATGTGACAGTCCATGTCCTTGCTGCTACTCTGGGAAAATGCTCTTATTTATAAATATAAGAACAAAGAAAAACTGAGCTCAGGTTCTGTTCCTCATAGTTGAATTTGCTGGGCAAACCTGATTGCTTCCCATGTGAGGTTTTTATCTCATCAGAAGAGCCCTCCGGTCTTTTATCTCATCAAAAGAAACTGCATTTTACTTTTCTGTTTCCTACAGTGTCTAGAATTGTACGTGGCATATCGAGGGTAAAGAATTATTACGGAATCAAACTTGTATAGTACTCCAAACCAACCAACCAGCCAGCCAGCACCTGACCACTTCACAGCCACCCTGGCCTGGAAGTCGGGACACCTGCTCACGCTGGGACCTCAAGCACATGGCTCGGTCTCTTCACTGAGGAAGCCCCACTGCTGCTGCTTATAGCCTTTCTGGGCAGATGGGAATGAGGGGACATGGTCAGAAGGGAGGGGAGAGGGGCCCGAGGAAACGTGGATTTCTGAGGTGTCAGGAATGATCTGCTGAGGCAAGTGAAGTGGTGAGGAGGGTATAGACTCTCCATGGGAAGACAGAATTTAAAAAGTCTGAGCTTTCAAGTTTGGAAAGATGCTGTCTGTGTAGGTGTGCGATCAGGGTATGGTGGAAGGATTGAGGAAGTACTGATTTCACGTATAAATCCATTCACCAAACGTTGATCATTGGTGGGGGGCTGTGGCCAGGCCTGGCCGGGGGCCGGGTGTCAGTGGTCTAGGCCCTGTGGAGTCTCTCCCAGGCTGGCGTGAGCTGGAGGGTCCCTGGTACAAGTTCTCTGTCTGGTGAGTATTTCATATATAAAAGTATTATAAGTTAGAGGAATGAAGTCTCCTAATTCACTGTCCCTGCAAGTAGATTTGTGGGCATCTGGAGAAAGAAGGGAAGGGGATGGTGTGCTCAGAGAAGTGTGGGGGGGGGGGTTCTGTTTTCCTCTGCGCTTGTCAGGGGGTGGGGTGGGTGGGGGGTCGTTAGACCGAGGGACTGTGGGCCATGTTGTGGAAGATGGGTTAGAGGGCAAACTGCATTCGCTGGGCACATGAATACAGGAGAGTCTGGGTAGAATGCTGGTGGGAGAGGGGGCCCTGAGCCCCAGGGCCCGCGGCGGCCCCTGCTGGGAGGAAGGCCGTGGCGGCAGGCCGCAGGCTGGGGTGGGGGGTGCACTTGCTTTCCCTGGGCCTGCATTTATGGAAGCCTGCCGGGCTGTTCCTGAGAGAACTTCCGCGCCCATCTTACTGGTCCTGGAAGTGGCTGGCCCTATCTGTGACCTGGACTTGAACTCACTGGATAACTACCGTAATGAGGGACCTTGACGGGCCCAAGGGAACAGGATTTGATTTCTTCTTATTAGATGCAATGAAAAGAAATAAGCGAGGAATTAGGTCATAGGTTTGTCTGAGTAAATTGAGTTCGTATGGAGAATTTTAAATTGCTCCTATGGGGTTTGGTTTATGTGGAGAGAATGCATTCTGAAAGGCCTGTCATAACAGGGTGGAATTTGCATCAGAGGGTTTTTGCTTTCTTAAAAAACTCTGAAGAGGTGCTTTTTGCTAAATTTTCACGTTGAACAAATTAGAGAATAAATACTAAAGTGTAAAATGTTGCATATCTGTTGACTTACAGGTTTATGGTGGCTCATGTTTTTGTAACCCATTTAAAAAGCAATCAAATTACACATGTTCACTTTGAAATAATTCACTGAGCTGTGCACTATGATTTATACAGTTTTCTGTTTGTGATATCTACTTCAGTAAAATTTTATAAAATTACAATGTGTTAGTACACACATAAGGTGTACTGCCTGACTTACTTACGACAGCAGAGTATATCCTAGTTTTACAGCTAGAAACACACGTAGGACACAGCACGCACAGAAAGCCCCGTCTTGCTCACAGGTGTGAACATCAGAATACCAAACGGTTGCATTTCTTTTCATTGTTACTCTAAGCCATTGGAGGGGAGAGGAGACCAAAGAGATAGGTTTTTATTTGTCTTTTCTTCAAGTTGTAAAGTTACAAAATTAATGTAAATTGAAAGTTTTGTTGAATGGGCATCATTTTTCTCTAGTGAAAAACATGTTTAAGGAGTAAAGTTCTGTAAGTTTTAAGAATACCTTTTTTGTGGCGACTAGGAAATCTCAGTAGGTGGAAATTAGAATCCTTTATTAGTGTTAAAACATATTTTGGGCATTATGACAGTTCTACCAGGCATTTTTGTAGAATGGACAAATTTCTTTTCAAATGGAAGTGTCTAGAACTTGGCAGTTCACATCTGGTATTGAGAGGGGCTTGCTCCATGTTGCTATCTAGGGATCTCAGATAAATAGAACAGGCTTCCAGTTAAGACTATGAACACATCCCAATTCCATTTTCCAAGAGTCCAGAATGTGCTTGGCACCGTAAGATTTGGGGAAGACTGGAGTTGGAAGAACAGGGGTTGGACCCCCTGTTAAGAATTACAAGAGGGTGTGAGGCTGGCAGAAGGTAAAGGGGCCCTGAGAGTACAGCTGAACCTAGAAGGAGGAGATGGAGGTCTGAGGAGGGCTCCGCGCCTCCCTGGTGGGCACAGAAGGGCTTGGAGGAAGCAGACTGGGCTGGCACTGGCGCTCAGCCCCTTAGGTCAGTTCTCGGCCCTTAGGTGTGTCCCTTCTCCTTTCTCCTGTGATTCCTCGCCCAGGGTGGGGCTCGTCCACCTGCCACCCAGATTTGTTATGAGGATTGTGTGTACAGTGCGTGTAACGTGCCTAGCGTAGCAGCCCACACCGAGGTGTGTGCCTGGTAGAGGGTGCCGTGTGAGGCGGCCAGGACCTCCACGTCCTGCTCTGTCCTTGTGGGGCGCCCGACCTGCAGCACAGGACATGAGCTGCCCCGCTTGTTTTGCCGTCTGCAGAAGCGGGGGTGGAGCAATGCCTGCCCGCCTGGGTCGTCGTGAGGCTTAGAGGAGTTCATAAATGGGAGGTGGTCGCTTCAGGGACAGGCTCACGGCAAACACAGCAGCAGTGCTTGATGTTATTATTTCTCAGTAACAAGAGGATGGGGACGTGCTTCCGTCAGCTGCCACTCCTCAAGCTGCCACCTTTCTATGCTCATCTCACGTAGATAATTTCCTGCCGCTGGTGGGTCAGCCTTTGCTGTGCGCCACGCCTGTGGTGTTTTCCATGGGGTGTTTGTACTTTAGAATCTTTCATATATTTTAGCTTCTTGAGACCAAGTGGTGGTGAGATGACATTTGTCCTGAGGTGCCACCTGCATACTTATTTTTTAGGTTGTGTACCCTTAAACATTTGACATCCCTATTTGCTCAAATAAATTTAATAAAAACAGCCAGCAATTGGGAAACAGCCAACAAGGGGGAAAGCTCCTATGAGAAGATAAACTCGTTTGTGCTCTCCTAACTACTGGGGAGCCTGTTTAAAGTCTTGATGTGTGCGCGTTCTGACACTACAGCAGAATGACTGTGCAGAATGAACGTGCATTCCAGCCTGAGTGTGTCCTGTCTCTGTAGGTTGGGAACCCACGTGTCGAACTCACCCTCTCAGAACTCCAGGACATGGCAGCTAGGCAACAACAGCAAATTGAGAACCAGCAGCAAATGCTGGTCGCCAAGGTAAGTGGTAAAAGCAGAGGTGGGCAAGTGTCCAATGAGTGTGTTCTTCTGCCGTTATTTTAGCTGGGGGGTCAGTGCATTCATGGGTAACCCTTGTAAGCAGGACCATACCGCCAAGTGTTAAACAGTGTCTTTCTCAATTATCTCTCCTGTAACAGTAAATGCGTATGTAGCTTCTTGGAGGTGGGAAAGTACCCAGGCAAGTGCATCTGACCTTTGACATGCTCACGTGTTAGGACAGGAAACGATCGGCCTTACCCAGTTTACCCACTTATAGGTGAAATTTGGAAAGAAAGGAAGCTCCTTTTCCCTCTGGGTATGTTGTCCACTGGTGTAGTTGGCATTAGTGTTCCAGAGGAGGCGAGTGGCCTGTGACAATACACTGGTCGTGGACTCCAAAGATGGCTTGCCTTTGTCCTACCTGCAGGGAACTTGTTTGGTTTATTGAGGTGCAGGCGTCCTCAGCACTCATTACACACACTGGGTGCTAGATTTGTTGTTGAAACTCTGTAATGGTAGGATTTGAAACTGTTGCCAAATGCAAGTTTGTGTGCCTGACCCACAGTGAGGCCAAACACACCCAAATGTAAATGCCCAAGTTTGGAGCAGAGAAAGGTTTATTGCCAGGCCAAGCAAGGAGAATAGGTAGCTTGTGCTCAAAAAATCCAAACTCCCCAATGGGAAGGCATTTTTATAGGCAAAATTTGGGATGAGGGCTGCAGGGTGTGTGACTTTTTTCTGATTGGTCAGTGGTGAGGTAACGGGTGGTGTCCAGGAATCTTGGGTTTAACCAGTCCTTCCCATCCACCACTTAAGTAGGGGCCTTAGTTCCTGCAGAAGAACTCGAGGACACATTGTTATGTGTCTCCCTTGCGGCTGGAACCAGGACCCTGTTTTATTGCACTGTTGTTTCTTGACTCCTTTATTTCTGCATTCCCTCACTTCCCTGGTTAGGAACTGTTTGGACCTACCTTTTGGGACTCAGGGAAGGTCTAGGAGTCTGAAGCTTTTTTCCTGCAAGACACAGGGACAGAGGAAGGCTTTTGTATCCGGGAGGGCCCCATGGGGTCCTGCTTGGTTTTAAAACTTTTCTAAATAATGGTTTAGTCTTGGACTAAAAGATTAGACCTATCACCCATGCCTGTTGGAAACAATTCATGTTGTAATTATGGTAAATGTTCTGAAACTCAGAGAGAGAGAGAGAGAGAGAGAGAGGGGGGGGGGGAGGGAGGGAGGGAGAGAGAGAGAGAGAGAGAGAGAGAGAGAGAGAGAATATGTAAACAGCACCGCCTAGGGTCTTACTGCTTTCTCTGTAAAGAGAGTTTCTTAATACCTAGATGTCCAATTCAACTTTTTTCATTTATTGAATAACCGTATAATTCTCTTCGCTTTTATGTAAATAATAGTTTAAGTTGGACTTGTTTTTAAAAGTTGTCTTTCAAAGTTTATTGGATTTACAAGAATAAAAAACAAAAGTTAGGTAAATTGGAAAGTATTTTCATCCCGTTAATAGCATTTCTAAGATAAAATGTCCATGGTATTATGTAATTACAAACTTTTCTAATTCTACTTTTTATTTTGTTCCAACTATTGAGCCAAGAGTATTGCTATTAAAAAAATCTTTAATATTTTCTTTAATATTTTCAGCAGTGTAAATCACAAGTTAATGCTAATTTTTACATATTTCCGCACATATTCCCTTCCCTTAGAGCGCGTTGTGTAACGCCAGCATGGTCACACTTAAATCTCTCCTTAAGTATGTTTAATGCATACAAATAGGGCCATGAATATTTCAACATTGACAGTTACCCTTAAGGCCTGTTTTCACGTTAGGGAAAAAACTGTTGAGTATTGCATGTATTTTTACTTTAGGATTGTCCAGTTCTTGTTCGACTCTGAAATGTCTGATTGCTTGTGAAGACAAGCATCCTAAAGAAAACAAACATTTCCTATTTCATGGCACTTGGCAGATTAGCGGTTCATCCCCTTACGTGTCTCCTTCCAGTAGAAAATCCCCTGCTGGTCTGTGCTCACGTCCTTTAGGAGGCTAAATAAGGGCCTTGGGAAGCCGCTTTGTAGCCCTGGCCACAGGAGAGCTGGGCCGCTGGGGGGGAGGTGGGCTTGTGCTTGTTGTGATGGGTGAGCCTGTGGAATCTGCTTACCCTTTTTTCGGTGTATGAAAGTCAGCATCCATTTCAGTTTTCAAAGTTAGCCGTTTCCCTCTTTTGTTAGGAACAGCGTTTACATTTTCTGAAGCAACAGGAGCGCCGTCAGCAGCAATCTATTTCTGAAAATGAAAAGCTTCAGAAGTTGAAAGAACGAGTCGAAGCCCAGGAAAACAAGTTGAAGAAGATCCGAGCCATGAGAGGACAAGTGGACTACAGCAAAATGATGAACGGGAACCTGTGTACGTGCCCCACCCGCCCGCTGCGGGCCCACCCCGGACTCCGCTGCGTCTGCGCCTGCGCCTGCGCCTTCGCGGCTAGGTTCAGTGATCTGAGGACACTGCAGTGGAGGGGGGCCTCCTGCTGGGTAGCGGCCGCTCTTCAGATCTGGGCAGGGCCACTCCTAAGACTCCACTCATGATGAGGGTCTGTTTCAAGTGAACAGCTTAAATTTTATCTGTGTGTGAAGACACGGCATACACGTGCTCACTTTTTATATTTGTGCGCGTGAATTGTCACTTTATTCACCAGTTCCGTCAGTGCCTACTTTATGGCGCAGCAATAAGCAAGATAGATTTGGATGGGCCTGCCCTCAGGGAGGACTTGGTCTGTTTGGTGCACTGAGATTCTTAAGTGGCTTGACCATGGTAGCTTTTGGACTGGTTGCCCTAATTTAAAATTATTCAATAATTCATGCAAATATAACTTAGCCATATGAGCAGTCGCATCATGTGTTGAAATGTGCTTTGGATTACGTGCAGATTACAGTTTCCTCCCCAAGGTCTGGTGCTAGATGATGCGAGAGTTAAATGTGTAGAAATGAAACAGAACTTAATACACAACAAAACCAGGAAAATACCATGAAAAAATTAACTTCAGTGGTGTTTTTTTCTTTATTGGTGGGAAATTATAGCTGCAGAAATAGAACGGTTCAGTGCCATGTTCCAGGAAAAGAAGCAGGAAGTGCAGACTGCGATTTTAAGAGTTGATCAGCTCAGTCAACAACTGGAAGATTTAAAGAAAGGAAAACTGAACGGGTTCCAGTCTTACAATGGCAAGCTGACTGGGCCGGCTGCGGTGGAGTTGAAACGCCTGTACCAAGAACTACAGGTACCTCACCCGGGGCTGAGGGATGAGTCTATTAAGTCTATTTGCAGCATAGGCTGGAAATCCCAGGAACTGGAAACAAATGACTGGACTCTAATTGAATAACAGACACAAAATGCATTTGGTACAAAATAATTTGTTTTAATGGCAGCACTGGGGAGTGAACCCAGGGCCTCATGCATGCGAAGCACGCGCTCTACCCGAGCTACACCCTCCCCCGACAAGAATTTTTAAAACAGCTTTGAGATGTAATTCACATAGCGTACAATTCACCTTTTAAGTTATACAATTAAGTGGTTTTTTGTATCTTCACGGAGTTCTATAGCTAGCACCACACTCGATTTTAGAACCTCACCTTCGAAAGAAGCCCCACACCTCTTAGCCATCAGCCCACAACCCCCGTCCCTCTGGAGCCAAGCAGCCACGACTCTAATTTTTGTCTCTAGGGATTTGCCTATTCTGGGAATTTCGTATGAATAGAGTCATATAGTTCTTTGTGACTGGCTTCTTTTATTGAGCATGGATGAATTTAATTGGCAGTATAATGAACTGGTAAAGAACTTGGCTTTAGCTGATACTTAAGGCCTCTGTGTTAACTGTGTTTTGACAAGATAGATGCCTACTGTTAAATCTTCATCGTAGCTTGGGTCGCTGTAACAGGATACCCCATACTGGGGGCTTACACAACAGACATTTGTGTCTCAGTCCTGGAGGCTGTGGTCCAAGATCCAGGTGATGGAAAACTTGGTTCGTGGGAGGGTCCACTTCTGGCTGGCACACGGCTGCCGCCTTGCTGTGTCCTCACACACTCTGGTCTCCCTCCTCTGAGAAGGCTACTTAACCCCATCGTGAAGGCCCCACCCTCATGACCTCATCATGGCGCAATTACCTCCTGCAGGCCCATCTCCAAATACTGACACTGTGGATTAGGGCTTTGACATACAAAATTTGGGGAGGCCACAGTCCTAAAACCTTCAAGATTTTCATTTCTCAGAAGCTGTCATTTAGCAGGTGATTTTTCAAGCCAGAAACAAGCTTTGCAATTCTATTACACTTGTTAGAGAAAGTATTATATCATTTTACGAAATGGGAATTCTAATTACAGAGAGTTAACTCACTTGTTGCTGTTAAATTCTGTGACACAAAATGCGTGGAAATTGTTAGAAGACTTTATTCCTTTTTACATTTTAAGCAATTGTTAAAAATGCGGGGTTCCTAAGGATTTTTTTTGGTGAAGTGTGATGAATGTAATATATTTATTTATGTGTATATCCAACTTTTTGACTGCAATCTAGGTTAAAAAGTACATGTTCCCTCCTGTTTGGTACACATGTGCAGGTGTGTCAGTGCTAGTGTAAGCGTGCACATCTGAGATTTTCACGAGACCAGACTTAACCTTCATGCGCAGTGCCCTCTGACACTGTCTCTGTTTCATTTTGTCCAAGTGCTGGTTATGACTCATTAAAATGATACAGGAGCGTTCTATTTGGTGAGTCGGCCAACCTTTGGATTTCCTGCTCCCTCGTTCGGTGGCCTGTGGGGCAGAACAGACACCTCTCCCACACTCATCGTTGGTGCTAGTCATTCCATACATTTTGAAGAAGACACATTTGCCGACATTTGCTCTTTTTTGTTCCATATGAAATATGTTCTGGCTTCATCTGTGCTGTACCTGTCAAATATTAGCACACAGGTGACAGTGAATGTATATAAATACACATGAGAACCAGATGTTGCTTTTTCTTCTTTTTTTAATCTCCCTCACGATGAGAAGTTGACCATTTAATTAATACAAATCGTAAACATATTTTCTATCTTGCAGATTCGTAACCAGCTGAACCAGGAACAGAATTCAAAACTCCAGCAGCAGAAGGAGCTCTTAAATAAGCGCAACATGGAGGTGGCCATGATGGACACGCGGATCAACGAGCTGCGTGAACGTCTTTACGGGAAAAAAATTCAGGCACGTGGAAAAGAAAATATTTCTGTGAGATAAACTGCTAAAAATGGTTCATCCCCAAATTGTCCATCTTCACTGTGATACCATCCTGCTCCCCAGCAGCCAGAGCTGATGAAATATAAATTGGCCACAAACCGTAAAAAACAACAGTAGGGGATGGTTCTTTTTCCCCAAGACACAGCTGGTTCCTGATGTGTGGCATCATCCCTCCCCGGCCGCGGGGCTTCTGCTTCCTCACCCTCCTCCCTGGGGCAGCTCTGTCTTCTCTCTGCTGGGCAGGCTTTGGCCCCCATCTGCAGCGCCCATTTTAAGCTGTGCCATTGGCACAGCTTCCTTGACCTTGTGTCGTCCTGTATTCTTGCCGTGAACTGATTTGCCTTTCCCGGCCCAGGAGTCATCATAAGATTCTTAGAAATAACCCACGTGGAAGGGCTTTGTAAACTCGAGCAGAGTGCTGTATAAGGGGTCTGTGCTTTTTAAAAATCTTGATTTGGTATTTTGAATTTCAAAGGTAATAAATACTCAAAAAAAGACACTTAAAACAAACATTTAAAGGAAAATGTGGAAGTCCCTCCCATTCTTCTCATTCTCCAGGGATGATAGTTGTTAATGGTTCCAGTCTTTTGCTTAAGACAGACAGGAAGGTATTCAGGTTTTAATCGAAATGTAATTGTAGGAATTACATCATCACACTGTTCTGCACCACACTGTTGTTTTTTGGGGGTTTTTTTTCCTTCTTTTTTTAAACCACAACATGAGTATCTTTCCAGGTCATGACCTCATTACTTTTGTAACTTCCGTATACTACTCCGTGTCCCAGGGCCTGTGGTCACTGTACCCAGCCACGTGGTCAGGCAGGGTGTCTCGGGACCTGCTGTTGTTCTTGGTGCTTCGGTGAACACGTGTATCGCTGAGGGCTCACGGGAGGAAAAGGGACCAGCGCTGCGTTGGTATATTTGGCTGGGTCTAGCACCTGACCTTCCTTCCACTCGGGGTGCTCAGGGTCTGATGGAAGTGGTGGCGGAGTGCAGAGCCGATTGGCCTGCCGTCCTCGGGCAGCTGGGACTCGCGCACCGTCCCCTCACCCACACTCCAACATGGGTGTTTTCACTATTGACGCATTCTCTTGTTGGCTTCTGTTGCTCTGAAGGTGGCTCTCAGGTGAGGGGCAGGCTCTAGGGGCTTGGCCTGGTGGGTGGGTGAGGAGGGCGCTGGAGGAGGAAGGCACTGCCTCTTCTGTGGGCATCGTGACTGGCAGTCTCAGGGAAAGCACCTCTGACTTACAGATATACACTTTTTTAAACCAGAGTGCTTCAGGGTCAGTGGTTAATCTGTACAACACTGTGACTGCAGACCGTGGTTTCCATTTTCTCTCAGTAACAGCGCAGAGACTGTGGGAGAGGGTGCGTGCGCACCTCCATGCTTGCTGACACTGCAGTCTTCAGTGACGGTGTATCAGTCAGGGTTCTCAGGGAAACAGAACCGGTTCTGGGTGTGCATGTGTGTAAAGACAGACCAGCTGACTGATTCTGAGGACTCGCTCCCACGCTTGTGGAGGCTGACATGTCCAAAACCTGCAGGGCTGGCCTGCAGGCCCAGGGAGCTGTAGGCGCTGCCGCGCGAGGCTGCAGCACCTGCCCACAGGATTCTCTCTTCCTGGGAGACCTTAATCTTTTCCTCGAAGGCCTTCAGCCTATTGGATGCAGCCCGTCCACGTTATGAAGGGCAGTCTGCCTTCCTCAGAGTCTGTTGATTCAAATGTTAGTCTCATCTTAAAAAATACTGTCCCAGCAACATCTGGACATGTCTGACCAAATATCCAAGTGTCACATCCTTGCCAGGTTGACACAGAAAATTAACCATCACAGATGCTAGATAAATGGTACTTCTTACATTCCACCTGCTACTTCACGGGGTCCCCCTGAAGAATTTGGTACTTCTGCAGATGTGTGTCTCCACCCAAAGGTTTTAGGTACTTTGAGCAGTTGTCAGAATCATGGACCCTCTCTCCAGAATGACACGTGCTTGTGCTCATGCATGCAGAATTTGGCATTCAGTTGTAGGAGGGGTAGGGACGTCTCACTCAGCCTATCCGGGGACCCCTAAGGAGCCAGCGTTTCTCTAGTTAGACCCTGTTCTGGGCCCTGCTATTGTTGGCATTGTCACGTGACCAGCGTCCCTGCTGAGAACAGCAGAGCTGCCTTCAGGGAACTGGCCAGTCCTCACCTGCTTCCAGGCCCTGTCACCTTGCCCTGCATGGCTTATTACCCTTTATCGTGACTTTTGAATGTGGGCACAGAGATTCAGAGATGTTAAATCACCTGCGCAAGGCAGCACAGCAAGTCAGTGGCAGAGCAGGATTTGAAGCCAGGCTGAGAGCCCAGGCTTTGATGATGCCTCTGTGCCCACCCAGGGGAGGGATCGCATCCCCCCCGATGAGACGGTTATGTGCTTGGAGGGGTCCTAGGAGGCTGTCCAGTTACACCGTCAGCTCCTGGTTTTTCCAGCTCACATTCAGGTAGGTGTTATCGGAGCATTGGTCCTGTGGGACTGTGGGTTGAAGCCCTTTTTTGAAGTCTCACCCTTTCTAGATACTGGTCTTTCAGGGTGACCCCTTCCTAAGCAAAGGTTATTGGGCAAGGGGTTCAGCTCTGAGCAGTCTGTCATGCTCAGCTTACGGTTTCTTTTCACCGAGGAGACTCTTGACTCTCATTTCTCCCCCATTTTATAGCTGAGCCGTGTGAATGGCACATCGTCGCCGCAGTCACCCCTGAGCACGCCAGGCAGGGTGGCTGCAGTGGGGCCTTACATCCAGGTTCCCAGCACCGGCAACTACCCTGTGCCCGGGGACCCCGTAAAGCCCCAGTCTCTCACCATCGCCTCAAGTGCTGCCCATGGAAGATCCAAACCTGGTGAGTGGCCGGGCCCTCTTCCTGGTGGGGAGCGTGAGCAGCAAGGGGGGCTGTGGGGGCACAGCGGCCTCAGAGGAGCCCCTGCCCACCCCCAGTGTCCCCCGAGGCACTCGGTCGTCCAGGGCAGCCGTGGGGAGCTGCGTGCCACCACGCTGACACAGGGACAGGTTCTCTGTATTGAACTCACCACCTTTACTGAGTGGCTTTTCAAAACACAGATTAATGAAGGCTGCACCCTCTCACGGCCCTGGGTTTGTGTACCTGTCAGGCACACGGCGGCCAGTGGTGGCCACTGCACTGCACGCCAGGCCTGCTGCTCGTCCTGGCACGGCCGGCACTGTGGCTGGCCTGCCTTTCCCCACCCAGCACAGTCTTCATCTCTTAGAAAGTCCGCAGACCCGTCCCTCTGAATTCCGTGTGGCCGGCCGCGGGGCTCCCCGCGCTGCACAGGTACACAGCCGAGTCCCTCAGCGCCCAGGCTGCCAGCCGAGCGCAGCCCTGATTCTCCGTGGCGAGTCCACTCTCCTGCCTCGGAGGAAGATGGCTGTTTTAAACTGATGCATAAGATGCCGGCACTGCTTTGCAGTGAGACTGTGTGACTGGGGCTGACCCACCGCCCCGTCAAAGTCGCAGGGCGCAGGTGCACAGTGCAGCGATCCGTCACTGGTGACAGCAGGGCTGCGGGCCGGGGCGGGCCTGCACTGCGAGGACGTTCTCAGGGCTGGTGGTAGATGGGTGCTGCCCTTCTGTGTGTGTGCTCCGTGCTCTCGCTGGAGGGCCTGGTGCTTGCCGTGACCCAGGCAGGAGGGTGCGTCGCCAGCCTCAGATTTCTCTGTGGCTGTCTCGTAAGCCATGCGGAGTGTGTGGTGGGCAGGAAAGTCAAATTGCAGCTTTCTTCGATAAGCTGTTGTTTATAGTTCTAAGCACCAGATAGTGGGAGTGGCTGTTTCCAGTGGCAGATAATTAGCACAGCCAGTGGCCTGTCTCCCGACTTAATCATAAACGCTTCCCACGCTGAGAATGGCTCCTGTTTCCCCTCCCCCCCAGGGGTCTGTGCGGGGCCACCTCACAGGTTGCGGGGAAAGGCCGCACTCTCGGGGCTGGGGGAGGGGCCTTCAGAAGGAGCCTTGGTCTTTCTGCTGTGGTGGGAGGTGAGCAGACGCAGGACGCCTGTGCACCCCCGCCCTGGGGGCGGAATCTCAGCCCAGATGTGGGACTGGAGTGGGAAACCTCCCGGGGAGACTAACCCGCGGGGTCGGCCATCCTTCTGGTTCCGTGTCACACAGATGGCCATGGTCATCCCCGAGCAGCCAGCCCGTGGACAGTGTCAGACCTTGACGTGGGGCCTGACTGCGGTTCGTCTCGGCCCTCTGCGCACCGGTTTGTAAACCGTACGTTGGCTGGCGGGCCTGGTGGGAGGCTCTGGTCCTCAGCACTGCCAAGTCCACAGCGCTTCTCCTTCCAAACTGACAAAGGCTGCTCCTCGCAGTCAGCCGGGGAAGAGATGCCACACAGGCACGCCTGCCCTGCCCGCCACAGTCGGGCGGCGCCTGGGGCCGGCCACAGCAGCCAGCCCTCTTCAGGGAGGTGCTGGCCCAGGAAGCGTTTTGTGGTTTTGTTTGTACAAACTTAGGATGATTGTCTGAGTTCACTGTGAGGCTTTTAGTTTTATCTTCAGTACAGGAATCTCCCATCAAATTTAAAGACGATTGTCCCTTTATAATAAGAATATATTTCTTCTACACCTCCTCTCTCATCCTGAAGAAGGAAAATCCCTAGGCCCTTCCTTTCTAGTGCCTTTATGGCTGATTTCCATGAAAGTTCCTGCTGCTGTGAGATTTAGGAGCAGCTGGACGGCCACGTTTCCTGTGACACTGAGAGGGGGCCAGGAAACCCAGCTCCCACGGCCAGCCCCGCCCGCCCTCCTGAGTCAGCAGTGGGCTGGGTTTGTTTCCCATCGGCCAGAGTTTGTACCTCGGGGCACTCTTGGTGAACCTGCGCATTTCTGGCCCGCACCCGCCCCCAATCTGATACAATAGAGGGGGTGTGAAAGCACAGCAGCCAGAGCAAAGTGATGGTTTGGACTGAGGCCTTGGAAATGCCCCACCAGGGCCCTCGCTGCCCGGAGGAGGAGGGGTTAGCAGTGCAGCAGCGACTCAGCTGAGCTGCTGCACCGCGTAGACGTGGTCCAGGGGCGGCTGCTGACTGGCCTCCAGGGGCTCCGAGCTGGGGGGAGTCTCCTCTTCCTGTCTTAGCAGCCGCAGGTTTGGGCTGGAGCACTGCTGGTGGACGGAGGGACGGGGCTATGTCCCCTCGGATTTCTCTCCCCCTTGTGTGGCTGGTGGCTGGGCGTTCACCACTTCAGTCTGGCCCGCACCGGGCTGTGAGCTAATCCTACAGAGGCCGTGATGTATCATGTCACTGCGAGTGAGCCTGTCTTACCAGGGAATGCTCCTGCACCCTTTTTCAGTTTGGAAAATGCTGTTAAAAAACATACCTTTTCAATGGCTTTCCTGAAAACGCTGGGCTGATGGCTTTCTAATCACTGCAGCAGAGCAATAACCTGCTACTCCAATCAGTGGGAGCTTGTCCTGTCCTCCTGTGATCATGAGTTACTTTAAGAGGATAGGAATTTCTAAAAGGTTAAGTCAAATTTTTCTTTTAATACTAGAAGCAGTACAGGTCAAACCCGTTAAGAAGTCATAAGAGAAATCTTTTTGTATTGCTGTATGTAACTGTACTTGTAAATACTGTTTGAAAACTGAGTGCCAGCACTTATTTTATTCCCTAGTGTTGATGTAACGGGTTTGACCTGTATCTAAATGGGGGCCAAGAATGTGGCTTTGATCCCTTGGCCCCTGGCCCGGGTTGGCGCAGCCCCGTGCTTGGTCGTCGAGTCTCTGCCCGTGTGACAGCGCTGCCTGCCATGCCGGTGGAGGCCGCCCTCGGTCTTGCCTCGCGCGAGCACGTGTTCAGGGAGGGGGCTTGGCCGCTGGATGATGGAGCTCCAGCAAAGTGTGTGTCCCAATGGGGTTTTGTTCCTGGCAGGGAGTTAGTCTTATGTTGGTTCAACTAATTTCAAGCAAAGTTTTACTGATACTCTGTTCTTTTCCAGCCAACGATGGAAATTGGCCAACACTGAAACAGAATCCTAGCTCTTCAGTGAAAGCAATGCAGGTTGCCAGTGTGGACTGGAAGGACCCTGGTGTGGAGGGGCCTCTCAAGCAGGGGGCCGTCTCCAGCCAGCCTGTGCCCTTGTCAGCACTAGGAGCTGCGGAGAAGCTGGTAGGCCGTTTGTCTCTGTCACAGAACACAAACAAGCTCCTCACCACCTGCACCCATGTCTGGCTCTCATCTTCATCTTGAGGGTTGGGAGGTGTCCTGAGGCAGGTTCACGCTGCTTGTGCCCAGGCCACACCCATGTCTGAAGGGGCCGGGTGCACGGGTGCATGCCTTTGCTCAGGGTCCTTCGTCCCACTGTTCGGTCCCCGCAGTGTGCCGTGTGCCTGGTCACAAGCTGATTTGAAGGATTACAAGTCCTGCTTTGTATTCTCTTGTGACTGTGGAGGGAAATGTGCTTATTAACTTTTCAAAGGGTGACTTTGTCTTTCTTTTTGACCTCTAAATTTAGGGCATTGAGATTGGTAAAGCGCCACCCCCCATGCCTGGTGTCAGCAAGCAGCTGCCCCCAAGCTACGGGACGTACCCAAGTCCTGCACCTGTGGGCCCAGGGTCCACAAACTCCCTGGAGAGGAGGAAGGAGGGCAGCTTGCCCAGGCCCAGCGCAGGCTTGCCCAGTCGGCAGAAACCCACCCCGCTGCCTCCTGCGGGCAGCCCTCACCAGCCAGGTTCCTCACAGCAGATTCAGCAGAGGATTTCCGTGCCGCCAAGTCCTACGTACCCGCCAACGGGGCTGCCTGCATTTCCAGCTGGAGACGGCAAACCTGAACTCCCACTGACAGTGGCCATTAGGCCCTTTCTGGCTGATAAAGGATCAAGGCCACAGTCCCCCAGGAAGGGACCCCAGACAGTGAATTCAAGTTCCATATACTCCGTGTACCTCCAGCAAGCCACACCGCCCAAGAATTACCAGCCAGCGGCGCACAGCGCCTTCAATAAGTCGGTTAAAGCAGGTACGGTGGGCTTGCTGCTCCTCTTGGGCTAGATCCTTTTACTGAAGAAAGTGCCAGTCCGTGTCCTTACTTTGGGACGACATGCTCTTTAGGATTCAACTTGATTTCTGTGTAAAGTGTGGCCTTAGGTACCTGTGTGAGGCAGGGGTAAAGGGTGAACTGCAGGCACAGTTGTGCAGGGCATCGCAGCTGACTTCCTGTCTGCAGCCAGGCCCTAGGGACAGTGATGTAAGGGGGTGTCTGCTGATCTGGGACCCTTTCCCAGAGCCCGCAGGGAGAGAAGCCTTGGTTTGGGTGAGGGGACACCAGCCCTGGGCCAAGGGAAGGCAAGTGAGAGAAGGGAGCCTAGGTCCGCACAGACAGAGACTAACGGAGAGCCTCATCTGTGCGGCCGGCCGGGCTGGGCCTCCCCACGTTCTCGGGCTTCCATACTCCCGTCCAGGACTCTTTAGGCGTGCGTGGCCCCCCGTGCCCAGGGACCCCCTGGCCCGCAGCAGGCTCCGCCCTGTGCTGGGAGAGGCCTGCCCCTTCCCTAGTGCCCCCAGGCCACCAGGTGAGACCTTCCTTCCTGAGGTGGCCTGTTCTATACCATTCAGCTTCGTCCGAGGGTCAGGTAAGTTCTCCTTGGCCAGGAAAGAGCAAGGGTCTGCTTGGGACAGGGCAGGAAGGCAGGTTTGTAACTTCTTTTTTCATTTTTTTCATTTGAAAAATCCCCAATTCTGGAAACCCAAATGTAAAAACTGATAAATTAGAGACACTTCACCTTCAGAAGGAGTTGGTGCTGTTCCGTGAACGGTAGGGTCCCTTTGGGATTTAAAACTAGGCATAGCATCTTCAGCAGCAGATGCCCATCTCTGTAGGAGCCCATCTCTGTGTCACTGATGGTGCTCAGGAGCCAGGCCCCAGAACCCACAGGCTGCTGAAGTCGCCCTGTCCTCTGTCTCCTCCAGTGTACGGGAAACCTGTCTTACCGTCCGGCTCCACATCCCCGTCCCCGTTACCATTTCTTCACGGGTCACTGGCCACAAGCGCCTCGCAGCCACAGCCTCCAGAAAGCACCGAGAAGGAGGCCGAGCAGGACGGCCCCGCCCCGCCTGGGGACGGCACGGGCGCCGTGGAGAGCCTGCCGCGGCCACTCAGCCCCACCAAGCTCACGCCCATCGTGCACTCGCCGCTGCGCTACCAGAGCGACGCCGACCTAGAGGCCCTGCGCAGGAAGCTGGCCAACGCGCCGCGGCCCCTGAAGAAGCGCAGCTCCATCACGGAGCCCGAGGGCCCCAGCGGGCCCAACATCCAGAAGCTGCTGTACCAGCGCTTCAACACCCTGGCCGGCGGCATGGAGGGCGCCCCTTTCTACCAGCCCAGCCCCTCGCAGGACTTCATGGGCACCTTAGCCGACGTGGACAATGGGAACACCAACGCCAACGGGAACCTGGGGGAGGCTGGCCCCGCCCCGCCCACGGCCCCGCTGCCCGCTGAGCCCACCCCCGCCTCCGATGCCAACGACAACAAGCTGCCTTCCCCCGAGCCAGGGGGGCTCCTTTGTCCCGTGAACACCCACCAGGCCCCCGAGCCCGCCGAGGACGACAACAACAATGTGGCCACGACCCCGTCCACAGACCAGCTCCCCAGCCCCGGGGCCGAGGCCCCCTCTCCAGGGCAGGAGCAGGTGGCCCTGCCACTGGCCCCCACCGTGCCCCCAACGGCGGCCTTGACGGTAGGTGTTGCCCTGGGCCAGGGCCACAGCTCCCTCGTCACCCTGCCAGCGCTTGCTGAAGATGCACCTGTGTTGGCGGTGGCACTGGGGTTGGTGGGCCCTGCAGGGCACAGCCCAAGGTGTCCCTGAGGAGGGGAGCCATGGCTGCACCCCAAAGGGCAGGCAATGAGGGGAAGGAGAGCCTTCTAGACAAGGTTCCAGGTGGGAGGGCGACACCGAGGGGGCCAGGCAGGTGGGCTCCCCTGCAGTGGGCGGAACTGAGCAGCTCACTCCCTAAGGAAGCAGCTGAGCTTGGCCATCACCCTCCTCACTGTCACTCACCTTGCTGTGGAGCCGTCCCTCCGGGCAGTGCCAGGCACTGCTCTGCTCAGGCTCTAGACCCTCGCCTTTGCCGCCCGGGCCTGGCTGGTTGGCAAACAGCTTTGAGTCAAAAGCCTGCTTCCTTCCCAATAGAACAAACGGACCAACCTGAAGAAGCCAAACTCGGAGCGGACAGGGCACGGGCTGAGGGTCCGGTTCAGCCCCCTGGCGCTGCTCCTGGATGCCTCTCTGGAAGGAGAGTTCGACCTGGTGCAGAGGGTCATCTACGAGGTGAGTGAGCGCGGCCACCGCGTCGGCTGCCCCGGGCCTGACCGGGGCTCACACAGGCGCCCTGTGTCCTAGGTGGAGGACCCCAGCCAGCCCAATGACGAGGGCATCACCCCACTGCACAACGCCGTCTGCGCCGGCCACCACCACATTGTCAAGTTCCTGCTGGACTTCGGGGTTAATGTGAATGCTGCTGACAGTGACGGCTGGTGAGGGCCCCTGGGGCGTGGGGTCCAGAATGGGGGTTGGGGGGGCAGGAAGGAAGGAGGATGCCAGCACTTGGTCCTGGGGTGTGCATCCTCCGGCCTTTGTTCACTGGGTTTTGTTAAAGGTTTGGCTGGGACGTATTCGCCATTGTAGGCTGAGCGGGAGTCAGTCTGTTTTTCAATGGCCAGAAAGTGCACAGGGAAGGGAGTCTCACAGGCCGGCCTCGTGAGTTGAGGCAGTGGTCTTGCTGCTGTGGGCAGGCCCCTGTGGCCCTGAAGTCATCGTCACAGGCAGCTGTCTGTCCTGCCTCATTTGGTCATCTGTCAATTGTGGTAAAATACACAGAACAGTTACCACAGCAGCCATTTCTGGGGACATGCCAGTGGTGCGAGGGACACCCGGGTCGCCATTGTATAGGCATCTGTCTCCCAGCCCGCTGCCCACCCGCACTTTTCAGGAACGTGTGTGGTCCTAAACTGTCAGTAGAAATCAGGCCACTGGAAAGACAGCGGCCTGGAGGTGAGCGGGGCCCTGGGTGCACAGCCGCCAGGCCTGCTCAAATGGCCACGCTGTCGGTTCCAGGACCCCGCTGCACTGCGCCGCCTCCTGCAACAGCGTGCACCTCTGCAAGCAGCTGGTGGAGAGTGGCGCCGCCATTTTTGCCTCAACCATCAGTGACGTTGAGACAGCCGCGGACAAGTGCGAAGAGATGGAGGAAGGCTACATCCAGTGTTCCCAGTTTCTGTATGGTACGCGGGGTGGGCGGGCTGGTGCCTCCAGCCCTTCTCCTGGCCGCGTGGGGAGAAGCCCCGGGTTAACCTTGGGGGCAGCCCAGGAAGTCATCACGATGGAGGTCACACTGTCCGTCGGGCTCGTTCCTGAAGACGTGTTGGAAAATCCACATTGTTGCGAGCCCGTGCCAGGTTGCTAGAAACAAAACCACTTCTAGGTTTTGGCTAGATGGTGCCCTCTGGGCAGAGAAGTAGGGGTGGGTGGCTGGGCTGTCTGTGCACTTGGGCTGGGATGCACTGGGACCTGCCTCCGCCCAGAGAGAGGCCTGTGACGGCCGACGGTGTCCCAGTGTGGTGACCGTGGTGGGTGAGCACTGGTCTTCCGTCCCGCTTTTTAGGCAGAGGGGTTGGCAGGGCTGCAGCATCTCTGAGGCTGAAGTCAACAGGTCATCCGCCCCACATCTGTGGGTCCAGCCCACCTCAGACCCTGGGCCCTGGGGACAAAGTGATAAACAGGCAGGCTGAGCTCCCAGAACTGGGGGGGCCGCAGTCCCAGGACACCTGTGCCTTGGGGCCTGGCGGCCGGTCCTGGGCATGCACTCACTCCACTGGGGAGAGCTTCCTGCTATCGGAGCAGCAACGCAGCTGCTTTTGACATTGACTTTTGTATGTTCTCGGTGCGGGTTGAGCTTTACTGGAGAAATGTCTTTCAGAACCACAGCCTTTGCTCTGGACTAAAATCCCCAGCAGCACTCCTCCCACCAGGATGTGAGAAGGACTGTGGGTGTTAAGCGGGGGTGGCAGCTGGCCGAGTTGGCAGCGTGGCCCTTCTGGCCCTGGAGCGAACAGGGCTCTTTGCCGCCCACCCGCCACAGGGACCTGACGGTTTGCTCTCCCATCCCAGGGGTGCAGGAGAAGTTGGGTGTGATGAACAAAGGTGTGGTGTACGCCCTGTGGGCTTACGAGGCCCAGAACAGTGACGAGCTGTCCTTCCACGAAGGCGACGCGCTCACCATCCTGAGGCGCAAGGATGAGAGCGAGACCGAGTGGTGGTGGGCCCGCCTGGGGGACCGGGAGGGCTACGTGCCCAAAAACCTGCTGGGGGTGAGTGCTCGGAGCTGCTGGCTCACCCCTTTCTGCCTGCCTGGGGAGCACGGGGCGCTGGGCGAGGTGCGGCTTGCATCCCGTGGGTGACTCAGTGCAGGAGCTCCCCCCAAGCCCTGGTACCCCCACGGGTGGGTGAGTTTGTGGAGCTGGCGGGAGGGTTGGCAGGCCCTGGGGAGCTGTGGAGGTGTTTGCTCTTGGGGAGGCCCCGGGGCAGGCCAGCACCCTGGTGGCGGCTGCTCGCTGTGCTCTGCTCTTAAGGCGCCACCCAGCAGTGTCTTCAGTGGGGGTGGGTGGGGAGATGGGGCACCCGCGGGCTGCTCCCAAGTACTGCATTCACAACCGCATCAGACCTCTCGGCCTGCATGCCCGGCAGGTGCCACGTTCACCCCACCTTCACTGGAAGTCAGTGGCCTACCAGGCACCTTTGGGGGCCTTACAGCCAGTGACAGGGACTTTAGATGGTTTGAGCCCACGGGGATTGAGGGTGGACTCAGTAGGAGGTGACAGCCCAGGAGCTGAGGAGCTGGTGTGCAGCCTCGTGGGGAGCCCGGCTCCACGGCCGTCCCACCCTGACCCCTCTCCCTCGGCTCCCAGTTGTACCCACGGATCAAACCCCGACAGCGAACACTGGCCTGAATGTCCCTCCAGAGCACCGCCCAGACTTGCCGGCGAACAGGAGCCACCCAGGAGATTTCTCCACTTCCCTGGGAAAGCTGAAGCTAGGAGCGGTTTTACTGGTGCTCACTTTAGCAGACGGCGTCCACAATGTGAAACCCCGGCAGTTTCTAGGTGAGGCCCTTTCTCCAGCTCACCCACACCGGGAGGGGTACTTTCACCTCCGAAGAAGACTGAATTTTGCCAATTACTGTAAATCCAAATAAATACCCAGCTTTCTCAACCACCGCCCTTGTTGCCAGAAAGCAGCCCTACAGTTAAGCGCTGGCTGGTGGCCAGTGAAGACCGATGCTCTGCTCGACTTGGGCGCACGGCTGCCCCTCAGTCCCATGTCACTCAGCCCACAGTGAACACTCCCAGCCACTGTGAGGTGTGTCCCCCTGCTGGAGCCCTGCCCACCTGTGGCCTGGAAACCACAGGAACCCAGTGTCCTTTTCTTCCTCACCTCGTGCGTTTCTTCCTAGCATCACCAGAGGGGCCCGTGTGTGGAAACTCTCGTCCCATGGTGGTGTCTGGTGTGCCGGCTCTGGGCCTCAATCTGGGTCACCCAGGCCGCTGGTGCCGGGCTGGACTTCATGCCATGGGCACGAGGACCCTGAGGACGAGGTGACACACAGTCAGGGGTCTCAACGCAGCACTGCCTTCTCTGCAACCTCTTGCTGCCCAGGTGTGGTTCTGACGCCCTCCCAGGGTGGACGGGCCCTGCTGAGTGCAGTCTTGCCCTCGAGCCGGGGGGGTGGGTGGGCGTCGGGAGGGTGGCCCTGGGACAGGAGGGCAGGGCCCAGCCTCCCTGTCCGGGTGGCCATGATGCAATAACATTTGCCCCAGTTCTAGACTTAAAGCAAGTAAGGCACTTCCCTGAGATCTGAACTGTACGTACAGGCTTTTATATACCAAGAGTATTTTTTGACTAGACCACTCGAAGCTATCAGAACCATGTTGGAAATGTTTTCTTCTCTCATTAAAATCCAGGCCCTTAGGCTTTATTTTCCATGTACGAGTCTTGTGTGTACTTTACGTACAAACGTGTAGAGCCTTGCTGTAGTCAACCAGTTTGAAGCACTGATTGTACCCAGCGGGGTGGTGAGGAACGGACACCCCACGGGCAGCCTCTGAGGAGCCGTGTCCACATGCACACAATAAACCGCTGTCTCCCACCGGCGGCTGCGAGTCTTGTGTTCCGGGGCCCGAGCGGAGCTGTGCAGGCAGCTCAGGTGGTCGGGACACAGCGAGGCGAGGCCTGACCCGTATTTTCAAAATAGGTTTTAATCATAAGCTTTATATACAAATTGTTGTACAGTTATTTTAATAAAGTGAAATAGTAAGTGAAAAGTACAAAACACAAAGCTTGCTCCTTCCCCCCGTGAAGTATCAGAGGCGTGTGCACAGCCCCAAATTAGTGACGCAGTGAACGGACAGCCTGTAAAATGGGTTCGGGCCAACTGTAAGCCGCGTACAGGAGACCAGGCAGGCAGCAGGGCCCACCAGGCCAGGTCTCCGCTGCCGGCCCACTTCTGAAGAACAACTAACAAAACGAGCAGCAAGGGGCCAGGACCCGCTCGCACGCTCGGGCCTGACAGCTTACGCTGCACAGTTAGCAGCTGTGCAGCTCAGCGGCTCCCACCCCCGGGTAAGTATCAACAGGGTAACAAATTCTGAAGCACAAGCTGTTGAGAGCGTTAATCAGCGGTGTACGTATTGCACTAGGTAAGCGGACACTTGGTTCTCCGAATACTTGAGTTGCGTTTCCAGTACGTGTCGGGCTGGTTGTGCCTGTGTCCGCAGGGAGCGGGCGCCACGGTCCCACGTTGGCTGACTGGCCTGCGTGGAGTTACTGGTCCCGGGATTCGTAGAGGAGCTTGGCGGCCTGCAAGGTGACCCAAAATAAGCACGGAGCCTGGCAGGGGCGCCCCCGGTGGAGCGGGAGGCAGGTCTTCATCTGGGAAAGGTGGGCAGTGCCCTGGTGGCAGGGCCAGGGCCACGGTACCTTGTGCATGGCCGCCAACCATGCTGTCGCCTGCCTCCTGCTGCCATTTGCGTCCTCACCGGCAGTCAGCTTCAGCTGCATCACGCCCTCTGCCCCTGGGGTTCTGTAGTGCAGGGACATGCCTGTGGCCCGTCCGTTGCCTCCTGGGGGCAGGAGACAAGGTAAGGCTGCCCCGAGGGGACTCTGAGCACCCAGGATGCTGCCAGCCCTGACGTGGTGGCCAGGTGGTGAAGCCTGTGCGAGGGAGGCGCCTTCTGGTGTATGACCCCAAGTAACAAGACTGGAGGTCCAGGACAAACACGGCCACATCACTGAGAGCCCAGGGAGAGAAGCAAGTGCCGCATCTCCCAGCCCCGGCGGGGCACCTGCGGGGGGCGGGGCCTGCACCACCCTGGCCAGCCTCCCACCCGCCCCACCACCGAGAACAGGGTCGAGCAGAGGGAGCCAGAGAAGTGCCACCACCTTGGTCACCAGCACCCCACCCTAGCACATGAGCTCCGGAAAAGATGCCCCGTGTAGGTCAGCCTGCTGGGACGTGGCCTGCCTGCCCCTGGGCTGGGACCAGCTGCTCCATGGACAATGACCCGATTCCTACACCTGTTCTGAGAACCCTTCTGTCCCAACCATGTCAGCAGTTACATGGAGACCAGCTCCTGGTGACGTTCACCTACAGCTCTTCTGCTGACTGTGGGAGGAAGACTCCAGCTCTCAGAAGAGTCCTTCAATCAGACACAGGTCTCCAAGTCAACATGCAGGCCAGTGGGGTCAGGACGCGAGCTGGTAGAGAGGGCGAACCACCACCAGAGAGCTGCCTCCGTGACCTCGCATGAGCCACGGTCCTACCCTGCAAGTCAGTCCAGCTTGGCCCGGCGGGGCTCCCTGTGGGTGCCCCCAGCCGGCTCTGCCCGCCACCTGCTCCGTAAGTGGTTTTACCGGCGCCCCGGCCACACTTCCATGTCTCCTATGCTGCCTCCAGCTCAGGGAGCTGCCCCAGTGCCCCCACTCCCATGAGAAGACAAGGTTCTGGGGATTCAAAGGTTCCAGGAAACTTTTGGCAGAGCAGGGTTCACTGTACTCCCAATGGGCATCATGAGCCCCAGCTGCTGGGACTTCGGAAAGGCTGGCAACTTCACTGGGCCAGCTGGATGGTGACCGCTCCCTGGCCTCTGGTGGGCCACGGCAAGGCCGTTCCTGCGCGCACCCTCCAAGGCTGAGCCCAGCTCCTCCAGACCTGGACTTCCCACCAGGGCACCTGCAACTCAGCCTGCTTGCGCTCAGGGGACAGAGGGGGCCAAACACTGGCCAGGCCCTCCCGCCCCAGCATTCCAGAAGTCGGACGTGCAGGAGGCGCCTCGAAGAACACAGTGAGCCCGGCTGTGAAGGACAGGACCATGTTGGGAGAAGGGCCGCCACCCGCCGGCGGACTGGGCCTGCTGAGGGCCAGCAGATGCTGACGTGAAAGCGTCACTGAGCCCTGCTTTCCCCCGGGACAGAATGAGCAAACTAGACAGAGCTCTTCCGCCAGGATACTGTCTTAGACCCGACCCTCTTCCAAATCAACCAAAAGTGAATGGGTGTTTCGCAGAGAACCCTGACGTGGACCCCTCGAGACAGCAGGATGCGAAGGAGGCGCAGGGCCCGGGCAGTCAGGGGAAAGGCGAGGAGCATGTGTCTGACCTTCAGAGGCGGGCTGGCTCCCCGGGAGGCTGGTGTGAGTGTGAGTGTCTTTTTCTACGTCAAGGAGGTAGGCAGGCAGGAGAGAAGACAAGCAAGAGCCAATCAGAACACAGAAAGCACGGTGGACACAGCCACACGGACTCCTCAGCACACTGTGTGCAGAGCGGAACACAGACTCCCCTTCGGGGGAAGGGCGGCCGCTGCGCACGGAGGTTTGGGTGGGAAGACCCAGACTGGGCTCCTCCCCGCGAGCCCACGAGGAGCCACAGAGCCTTGTCTCCACAGAAGCCGACGGCAGGGAGTGCCAGGAGGGCCCTGCCCCAGACACTCGGGAATCTGGTGGTGCCAACTGCATCTGGGCTTGATCCTGGGTCCGAGTCCAAAAATAAATGAAATGGCACAGGAGAGCGTTCAGACAACGTGTTTAGGCAAATTTTCCTTCGTTGTTTTTTTTACATGTTAAGCCCCTGTTCACTGGCGAGTTCCCGAGCCAGTTACTGGATACAGGCCCACAGGGGAGGACAGGCAGGAGCCTTGGAGACCCTGCCACAGGCTGAGTGGGATGGCCCAACAGACCCTGTCCGCGAGGCTGTGCTTGGCCCCAAAGGTCATCCCGGCTGGCCGCACGCGGCCTTTACCTCCAGGAGGGAAGCCTTCCGTGAGCATCTGCACGGTGGAAACGTGCGCGATCTCCACCTCGCGGCGGCTGTCCCCGTCCAGAAGCAAGTACCTACAGCAAACGAAATGTGTCCATGCCATGCCACTTCCCGGCTCGGTATGACAGCTGTCAGCGCCGGGCCACACCCTGCTCTTACCTCTGGTTGCTGGAAAGACGACAAACCATTGTTTCTGATTTCTCTGAGTTTCCAAAAGTCACGAGGAAGGTGGCTCCTTGGGATGCAAAGCCAAACGTGAGGACATGGCTGCTGCTTTGTTACGTGTGTTCCAGGCTGGCAGGCCAGCTCCCGTGGGACACGCACAGGGCCAGGGCGGGATGAAAGCAAGGCGAGCTCTACCCCGCGGCCCCTGCCGAGGCCCACAAGAGGCACCGCCTCAGGGGAGGCTGTGCTCCAGGTGACCTTACCTCCCAAAGGCCTAGGTCACAGGGCATCACCCCCACCCCCATGCTCAGGAGCAATGGCCCAGAGCAGCAGCGAGAAGGCACAGAGACCCCCCCACCCCACCCCCCTGCTACCAGGAGTGGTACCGCGGGCTGGGGTGAGGGCTGCTCAGTCCTTAGAAGCTCTGGGGGGGCAGACCTGTGTCCCTGAGCCCCGGGTGAGACTCAGCCTGCTGCCGCCCCAGGGAAGTGCCGCCCGAGCCCAGGGTGGACGTCCCCAACCCGGGTCCCAGGCCCAGCAGGTCAGCCAATGTGTCAGGTGTGTCCGTCTCCACAGAGAAGGGCCGGGGCTGCACCCACTTCTCAGGTGCCCACGAGTGCCGGGCCGGGCCGGCCCCAGGCACTTACCACTCAGGAGCACCTTGAGCTGCCTGTCATAAAACTCGGCCTCCTTGTGGGACACCAGGGCGCACTGGGCGCACTGCCGCACAGGGTCCACGAAGCACATGCGCCGCAGTGGCACCTTCTGGCTGCAGCACTTGTCACAGAAGCACTTCCCACAGCGGCGACAGTGGTGCTGGGGACACGGGGCACTCAGTGAGGACGCGCAGGGGCCCCACGGGCAGGCGGCCCCTCACCCATCTCTCCGCAATGGGACCACCGACCAGGCTGCGACTGAGCCAGGGCTCTGACACAGGCCCACCGCCCGCCCCACCCACCCCACGGCCTCAGCTCACCTTCCGGGTGAGAAAGTCAAACTTGGTGTCACACTGCATACACCTTGGGCACTAGGAGAGAAGGTGGCAGAGCGTCAGGACCCGGAGCCCACGCCGCGCAGCCCAGCCCTGACGGCGCAGTCAGCTCCCTCTGAAACCAGCCAGGGAAGCACCCATGAGCCCTGCCTGGTACCGGGGGTGGAGGAAAGCGTGGCCAGGGGCTAGGCGGGGGGCAGTGTCCCGTCGGCAAAGTCAGCACCAGGTAAGTGCTTGAAACACACCTCGGGTCAGGGAACCAGACAGAACAGACCGGACCTGCGACCTGGGGCTCAGGAGGCTGGACCTGCTGGACAGCAAGTCCCATGCCCGCTGCCCCGAGATGCACAGATGATCAGGAGGTTGGGGACAGAGCACCAGAGGGACAGGCGAGGCCCAGGACCTGAAATGGCCACAGCATTGCCAAAGCAACCGACCACACAAAAGAGCTCAGACCCGCCACCCCACGCAAAGTGACAGTCACTTCCACAGACGGGCTGTCCCTGGTGGACACACCTGCCACCCCAGCCCAATGATGCAGTGACAGTGAAACACCACCTCCAGGCAGGGAGCCAGGAATGTAATCAGACACCCTGCCCATGTGACCCAAGGGTGACCCGTCCAACAGGGCGTGTCCCCCAGGGTCCTGCCCTTCTTCCTCACTGACCAGCTGCTCTGGGCGGCCGGAACCCATGCCACCCGGGCTCTGTTCCCCACCCTCCCTGACCCCCCAAAACACAGGGGCTTGGCCCCCCTGCTCTGCACATACCACCTCCAGGCCCAGCTGTGGGACCCAGCACTGCCTGGCCAGTCAGGCCTGTCACTCTGAGGAGATTCACAAGAGGTGCCAATGCCCACCATCCTCAGCTGGTCTAAAACAGCCCCGTGGTGCCGGGGCCCTGCAGATGCTTCTGGAAGGAGCCTGGCCTCCATGGCACAGTGTGCCCTTCTCCATGGAAGGACAGGCATCAGGCGAGCCTGCAGCAGGAAGGCGCCCTCGCCCCACCCAGCCCCACATGGCCGGGGCCCCGCACCGAGCTTCCTGAGATCCCATGACTAACCTCGTTTTCTCTGCTTGTAAGCTGCTTTCTGGACTTGGACCCAGGGCCTGGTCCGCCCTGGCCTTCCAGAACCATCTACAGCTCCCCGCCAACTTCAGGCTCCGGCTGGCTGATCACTGAGCTGCTGCTTCTGCCAGCCCCTGCCTTCCACAGTCAGTTCTGGAATGTTCCCTGTGTTTGGTGCTTGGGCCTCTCCACATGGCAGGGCCTCTGTGTCACGCTCCCTGGTGACCTCACACAACCACCAGCCACAGAATCCACTGGGTGTGGGTGTAGCCAGGGAGGCTGAGCCACTGGGAAAGCCAGCATCAGACCAGGCTTCAGCACACAGAGCTGTGCTCCCGGGGTGGGACGCGGCTCCCAGGGCCGCTCCCTGTATGCTGGGACGTTCACATCTGGACCACTGAGAAACCAATTTCTAAACTAAGACCAAATCCAAATTGAAAATTTGCTCCCTTAAAAATATTAGTGAACTAGAAGCTTTTTATTAATCTAAGTAAGCCAATGAGGTTATTTTTAAATATAGTAACTTTCTTGTTATTTACATAAAAGAAACTTTTCAAATGATCAAGAGAACAACTTGATATGAGAACAAAATTAAATAAGGAACTAAAGCAACGGGTGAGGGTATGAGAGTGAAACCCCACCAACGCACTCCTACCCCCAGCCTGATGGAAAGCTGCACCAAAGGCAAGGCACAGCGCCACCCGGCCCCCAGCCCCGCACCCCTGCACTGGGCCAGAGGCTCTGGGCTTCCGGGCACCTGCTCTCTGGGGAGACAGAACGTACCGAAGTCCAGAAATCAGGTGTGATCAACCCATTTCCGCCACGTGCAGCCAGAGGGGCCTGAGATGCCAGCCCCTCAGGCTGCGTGGCACCCAGACCTCCATGTGTTGCCGGGGGTGGCGCTCACACAGGCACAATCGCAGGAGAACCAGGACCCTCCAAAGGGACCCTAGGAGCTCAGGGAGGGCCCTGCCATGAGATGCACGCGCGCACACACACACCCCCCACCCCTGCCAGGACGGGCAGCAGGCCGGCTGTGGAGCGTCTCACTCCACGTGAAGCAGCACGAACAGGCGCGCCTCCAGCCCAGCTCGGGAGCCTGCGCTCACCTCCACAGGGCCCCGGCCCCGCAGATGGGGGAGACCGGTGGGGAGGAGGGGCCTCATGAAACGTCAGCCCTAGTGAGACACCCCAACTCCAAGCCCGCTGCCGGCTGCGGGTCCCGGAGTCCGAGCCCGGCCGCCCACCGTCGGGCCCTCGCTGGTCCAGCAAACCAGCAGGTGACTCGGGCTCCCTGCCAGCTAAGCTTTCCGGTGGGTAAGTGAGGAGACCATGAGCAGTAACAGGAGAAACCAGAAAGGGCCAGAGGACACTGGCCCGGACCAAAGACGTGAGCACAGAAGGGGCTTCTGGGACTTGGGGGTTCACCCTGCACAGCTGACAGCACAGGCCAGGCACAGAGCTCGATGGAGACGGGTCCTGGCCAACCTGCTGCCCAGATTCAGGCACCAAGAGCCCCTGGTGCCCGGGGCAACCCGTCAGAACTAGTCCCCACCCAAAAGGGTCTGCCCAAGGGCAACTCCCCCTCAGCGTGAAAATAACAAAGTTTTAGGACAGATGCCCACCCTCCCTCTAAGGCTAAGGTGACAAAGGATAGTCATGCCCTCCACACTGTCCTCTCTGAGGCACTGCTGGCGCCTGGCTCTCACACTAGACCAGGTCTTAGGTTCCTCAAAAATAAGCCATAAAAGTTAAGTTTTAAAATACACGTATTAATGTGTCTTCATTAAAAAAGCAGCTTTCTTAAAGAGTAAAAGCTTAACTCCTACAAATAAAGAACGACCCTGAGTTGAAGACTCAACTCTCTGCTGCATTAACAAAGGACCAGGCTCACGCAGCCCCATCTGCTGTGCAGCACAGAGTGGCCTGGAGCTCCGGGGGAAGGGAAGGGGTCCCCCCCAGGCCCAGGGAAGGAGGCCAGACCGCCAGCCTTCCTCAGGGCGCAGGGAGGCCCTGGTGGTGTTTCACAGTCACGCTTTCTCCCAACACCAGAAGCAGCGCCCAGCCAGCCTGAGGGGCCGTGGGCAGCTCTCCTGAGGGAGACAGTGCCCCTGGAGGTCCACTGGCTCCGCAGCCCCAACCCTGCACCATGATGGACTCGCCCAGGATCCTGGGGGCCAGAGATCAGGGAACCCCACTGGTAGTGTTCTAGGAACGCATCTCGCAAAGAACCCCCTCCCCATGTGACTTAGAGAAAACTCACAGACACCCCTGCTCACCCACGACAAGCCAGACACAGACCCCAAATGTGACTGCTGACCAGTCTGTCCCCACTCATCCGTCAGAATAAAATGCCCACTGACCTGACAAAACTTTCATCAATCTTCTCTCCTTCCTTTAGGCCCCCAAACTCCGCTTAGCCTGGGGTGATGCCTCCCCTGATGTGCTGTCAGATCAGCACCTGCCCCTCCACCTCCACCGCTCACCCCCTCCCCTTCTAGCCTGGGTCACTCCTCCCACGAAGGAAACCCGTTGCTGCCTGGTCTTGGACAGTTTGCAGACCCCTTGGTTGGAGCTTCCCCTCCTACAATGACCATAAATCTCTCCCCACCTAAGTCTGACCTTGTTTTTTATCTGACACACCATGCTCTCCCCTCCCTGGTTCTGCATCTGCAGGGTATCTGAGCATCAAAATGACAGCACAGAGCCGTCATCATTGGTTACACCCAGTGCCGAGGATGGGAAAAAAAGGGGGTGAGCATGCAAAACTGCACGGATTTCAAGGAGAAAACTCAGTATTTGGGGCTACATGCCAAACAGCGCACCCCAAGCCCACTCCCCACACTCCCCCACTGCCTCCTGGCCTCACCAGCTCCCAGGGAGGCACGCACTGTGGAATCCTTGACGTTGACACTAGAAAAGAAATCCCCAGTTATTTCTGAGGCAGGAAACCCCCTGAGAAGCCGAGAGCCGCAGACGTTTCCCGCACTTGTAGGGGTGTCCCCCAGGGCCCAAGCTAACAACCTGGTTCAGGGTCACGCACCCAGTAACAGATGCAGAATGGGCTGGCCTCGGACCAGCGGGAGACAGCTGGAATGACAAGAGGGGAGGGTGTCTACAGACATGACAGCAACACTAACCCACACAAGGGCGAGAATGGGGGATGTCGGAGGAAGCCAAAGATGACATGTCACCTCCGGCCCTGCTCTACCTAATTCTTCCGCCTACTCCAGACCACCACAGGTAAACCTGCCCCTCCCAAAACACAGTGATTGTGATCATGACATTCTGGAAGCACCGACCAGGCAAGGAGCAGACTGACCCATCCCAGGCTCCATCCCAAACTTCCCAGCCCAAGCTGCCCCAGTCCAAGGTCCTTTTCCTCCAGAATGCTCCCTTTGGTAATTTCTCGACTCTGGGGCATGTCCCAGTAAATTTCAAGACAAACTTCCTCAGACTCAGAAAGTAGTCCACAGTCACTCAGAGGCCTCCTCCCGTCCTCCAAGCTCCCTCGGCCTCTCAGGCCTCCTCTGGCTGCTCAGACCACAAACAGGGGTTTGTGAGCTCAGATCAGTGTTTCTGAAGGGCACCCGCCACCCCGCCAGCACGGAGCGAAACGTCTGTTAAAGGATGGGGTGCCACGCTGATTCGAGTCTTTCAGCCCGACCCTGTCAGTCTCCTGAGTTCTCCAGTCGGCTGGGCAGAGCTCCAGGCGCACCTCACCGCGTGGCCCTGCAATACGAGGCCCACACAGAAAGGCAACTTACGTGGGAAAACCTATGCAACGAGGATTTCAGGAAAAAGCGAGGGGCCCTGGACAGGAATGGCAGTGGGGATCCCAAGGTCGCACAGCAGTGGTGCCCCGGCTAGACCGTGTTTCCACGCACGTCCGCATGCTCCGAGCAGCGGGGCTCACATCCCTGTGCCAGCCATTCCCCAGGGGATCAACCGGACGGAAAACGTCTAAAGAGGGTCCTCAAGGGGCAGCAGTGGGCAAAGGCTGAGACACATCAGCCTGGCCTCGGGGACACCCTCGGGCGACCGCTCAGGGAGCTGCAGACACTGCAGACACCCGGCCCACCGGGCGCTCGGGCGCCTGGGCTCCCCTCCCCCACAGGGAAGAGAACTTCTCCCTCACGTGCTCGTGCCTGCTCCTTGTCAGTTCGTGCTGCTTTGACTGGTCTTTGAACCATGATAATGTCCACCTGCTTCTCTCACGGATCCAGTTAGATGAAGTCTGACATGCGCTTATGTATGGGAACCAGACCCACGATAACACCTCCTTTTTCCTTTAATCATCTCTCACTGCACTAACCGAGGAGACCAAGTGAGGAAAGGTACGTTCTGTTAGTTCAAAGTGTACAAGGACCAAGAGAAAAATGCAGAAGAGAGCACAAACAGGTCAACAAAGAACAAGAGGGGAGGGGCGACGTGGCCCAGCTCAGTGACCCCGCCACCCACTCCCCAGCACGGCGCCCTCTCTGTGCCCTGACTGCAGGCACCTGGTGACTGCCAGCTCCCCTCAGGGCGCCAGGGCGGTGCCGCTTAAGTGGAAAGAGCAGCCCCGGCAGGACCAGGACGGAGGACTGAGCCCTTCCCCGGGGCTGGCCCCACGGCCCCTCCCCAGCTTCTGGGCAACTCACCACCAGAGTCTTAAAAAACACCTGATTGCATTCCAGTCTCTTAGAAACACCTGACTGCATTCCTCAGCAGAAAACCTGCCGCCTGATAGGTGATTCTCAGGGAAGGGAGGAAAAGTAGTCGATCACAATGCGTGAGGGAGCAGTAACTTATAGCCTTTTCAAAAATCGTGGAGCGCTGGTGTCTCAGACATTTGTGATTTACAGGAATGCACGAAGTTTTTCGCACGGCTTCACGTAGCTGAGAATTACTGGCTTACGGGATCCTGTCCAAACTCCTGGGCCGGCACAGAAGGGCCTTCAGAAGGTGCCGCACCCACTCTGCCGACGGGACAGCTCATGCCTGTCCGCCCCGCACCTCTCGGGAGCAGGTGCAGCTCGCCAGCCCGGACGCCCTCCAGACTCGGTCCGGAGACGCCTACTCACACCCGAGACCTCCCTCAAACACCACCCGCCGCGCAGTGCAGACCCCGAGGGTCCTCCAGGGAGGATGCTGTTTGGTAAACAAACGCCGGACTCCTCGGCTGTCCCGCGGGGTTCCAGCTCAGCAGCTCAACCAATGGGCGCTGTGGGATTCGCAGACGCCCCGGGGGTGGCAAAGCCCGGGTCACATTGTGGGGAGGTCTGTGAGGGGCACAGAAACTTAGGGAGAGCCTGCGCGCCCCGAGGACGGGAGCCAGGCCGGGACAGAGCGCACGGGCAGCAGGGGCGCGGGGGCGCCACCAGAGCGCGGAGCGGGTGCCGCGGGCGGCCGAGGGGGACCCGGAGCGCGGGGGGCGGGCCGGCTGGGGAGGGGCGTCGGGGAGGCAGGGCGGGCCCGGATCGGGGTCCCGGGCCGGAGGGCGGGCGGGAGCAACCTACCTCCTTGTCCGGGACCCATTGCGGCTCCTCCAGGCCGAATGGGCTGCCGAAGGCGCGGTGCTCGGGCACCATGCGCAGGCCGCTGGGTGAGCGCACCAGCTTCTTCGAGTCGCGGCGCGCGGCCACCTCGGAAGACATGACGCCGCCTCAGCGCTCGCCCGCCGCGCGCGACCGGGTCCTCGCCCCGTCGGGAGCCCCGCCCCGCCCCGCCAGCGCGGCTGACGGCGCCCGCGCCCAATAGTCTCGCCCGGCCCGGAGCGCGGGCCAATCGGCGCCCAGGATCCGCCCTGTCGCTGCGCTGTCCAATCGGAACGAGGGCACCTCCCCTGGCACCCTGCGGTCTGTCACCAATAGGCAGTGAGGGCCGGCCCGAGCACGCCCCGCCCCTCTCGGGGCAATTGAGACTTTGGATTGGCCAATTAGTCTGCTGCGTGGGCGCTGCTTCGTCTCTTATTGGCACATCGGTCGCAGGGCGCCCGGCGTTCATTGGAGGAGGAGGTTGCGAGGGGCGGGAAGGCGCTAGGAAGCGTGTGGAGCGCGCGAGGTGAGATCGCAGAGTGGTCGTTTGGACGGGGCGGGGGTGGGCTTTGAGGCGGCCTTGGGCTTCGTGAGCCCCTGGGAGCGGACGGGGTCAAATTCGGCGCCTGTGTGGCCCTCTTGCGGGGCTCTCCAGGGGGCGGAGTCCTGCGTCATCGACGCCCCTGAGCCGCGGTTAGGACCCGCGGGCGCGCGGGAGGGAGGGCGGGAGAGAGGGCCCTCGCGGGGCCCTGGTGGTGGAAGGGAGCTCGGGGCCGGTGCAGCGCGGGATGGAGAGCCAGGGTGAGAAGGGAGCGGCCGGCCCTTAGGGCCGCCGGCTCGCAGGGTTTGGAGGAGGCCGCCCAGCTGCGGGGCCAGTTTGGGCCGTGGCAGCAGGCCAGGGGCCCTGGGGTGAACGGTGAACCGGGTTTTAGAGGAGGGAGAGGGTAGGGTCAAGGGTGGCAGGTGGACGACCACGGGGATGCAGCGCTGAGTGGGACGAGCAGGTGTGCGTGGGTGGCAGGTTGCATCTGCGGGACGCCCTGGTCCATGGGGACGGCCAAGTCAGGGGTCTGCTGGACACCCGGGTGTGGGGTAGGCACTGCGGAGTCGGGAGAGCTCAAAGCTACAGGGGCTGAAAAGAGAAGAGGTTCCCAGACGAATAAGAGGGTCCTGAGAAGGGAGGGGACCCAGTAGTCTAGGCTGGGCAGCTCTGGAGAAACCACAGTGGTTGCCCAGGTGTGAGAGGACCTGTGTGGCCACCCAAGGTCCGGGTGAAATCTTCCCCCAGCAGCCTAGGGTGAAGGAGTGCTCATTGCTGCCCTCTTCTTGGGGGGGAGCCAGAAAACATGCCCAGTCGTGAGAGTGGGCTGCTCCCAATGCAGCTGGACACCCCCAGGCAGGTTAGCCTGTGGATAACTGAGTTCTCCAGAGGGTGGAGACCAAATGGTTTTGCTGGCTGGGCAAACCCACGGGCTGCAGGGCCCGGGAGCCTTGTGCTTGGGCAGGAGACCAGCCCCCAGGCGCCCAGCTCCTTCCACCCAGCAGCTGCCTCCAGGGTCCCACAAGCACATGGCAGTGGTCCCCTGCCCTGCTGCAGCTGATGCTGCAATTCGGCCTTTTCTGGGCATCTTGCCCATCGCCCCTGCCAGCCCTGTCTCCCTGACCAGACTGTGTGAAACAGAGAGTGCTGGTGGCCTGGCTCTGGAAGCCTCAAAAACAACCTGATAGTGTCTACGTCAGTACCGTATCCCAGGCACTGAAAGGCAAAGCCCACAGTGTGCCACCTCCTCTTGGCCTTGCGAGCCCCCGGGGCGCCAGGCCTTGCTGCTGGACACTGACCCCAGATCCGGCCTGAGTGACTGCCGGCCTGGGCATCCCCGCCCTGCTTCACTTCTTGGTGGGCCACGCTGGAACACTGGGTGACTTGCCGAGGTAGCCAGCAGCGTTGGGCTCCCACAGAATTGCGTGCTCAGGCCGTGGGAGGGGCCTTTCCACCAGGGGGCCGCCACAGGCTTGCCTGGTGAGGGTTGAGGGCTGCGGGCCACAGCCTCCATTGTTCTCTGCCTAAGCAGCCTAGTGGTCACAGACATTCCGGCTTCCTGTCCTTCAATATTCTCCACTCCCTTTTTCCACTCTTTCCAGATCCCCGTGGAGACACATTTCAGGGACTTTAAACTGAAGGATGTAAAACCCACTTCATTTGAGTGAGCCCAGTGCACACAGGTCCCCAGCGTCGCCCCAGAGCAGTGGGTCAGGGCAGGGTACTCACCTGGACCCCGGGCCTGGCAAGGGTGAGGCTGGGACAGGTGCTCCTTTCTTTTCTTTTGCAGAGGATGAAATGGGCTGACCGTCAGAATGCAGGGGGTTGGGGGATTTCTTCAAATGCATGTGTGTGTGGGCATTGAGTCCAAGGTTTCTGAGTTAATTGGCCTGCAGAAGGTTTGCCCTAGATTTATCAGCGGTGTTCCTGGTACAGTGAAGTCTCTCCAACCTCTGGGCCGATGGTGAACCCCAGTCACAGAAGGGACCGCACACCCAGGCCACGGACACTCCTTTGCACTCGGCTCCTGGGCGGCTCGGAGTGACAGCAAGTGTGTTGGAATCACTGTCCCTGGGAGGTGATATCTGTCTTTCTGGTCACCCTGCTGAAGATAATGGATTTAGATCAATTGGACCTGAATCCCAGAATTATTGCTGCAGTGAAGAAAGGTGTGTTTACTGATATTTATATAAAATGATGATGGAAAAGTATGAACGTGCCATGCTCCATACAGGACGTGTGTACAAGCTCGTGTATCCAGGCCTCGAGGACCCTCCCTTTGCTTACTCCTTCCCAAGACGATTGATCCCAGTCAGAGCATTGAGACTGGAACGTGCTGCAGGCTTTTCAGTGTGTGTGTGTGTGTGTGTGTGTGTGTGTGTGTTTAACTGAAAGAACTTTTTTAAAGTTAATGTTAACGTGAACTTCCAACATCCTGATGCTGGTTGAGCGCATGGTGGGAGCACTGAGTGCGCGTGGGGGCGAGTGCAGCAGTGGGGTGACGTCCTGCCCCTCCAGGCTTAGCTGTTGTTTCTTTAAGGGCATATCAGTAGTTTGGTTTAGTTCTTCCTTCTATCCAGTCTGACCATCCGTGTCTTTTAGCCAGAGTGTTCAGTGTGTATGGATTTAAGGTAGCTGCTGACAAATTGGGCTTAGCTCTCCCTTGTTATGCTGAGCTGTTTGTCCTATTTCTTTTTCGTGGTTGTGGTTCTCTTTTTTTGGCTGCTTCTGGATTGGTTGGATATATTTTTAGCATATTTTTTTTCTTTTTACTAGTTTGAAAGTAATAGTCTTATCTAAGCTCAAAATTAGTTTATTCACTCTCCTCCCAAAACACCAGCCCCTCGGGCGCATTACCCAGTCACCCTCCCTCCCAGATGCTTTAGCCCCTCTCTCCTCTTGTTGCCCCCCCGTCCCGCGTTCCCAGCCCCTTGGTTCAGTAGGCGTCGGATGGGTCCCTTCGCAGACCCTTCCCCCGGTGTGGCTCCCCTACACTCACCCGCGCCCCGGCCTCCGTCTCTGGCTTGTGTACACGCAGGCCTTTCTTGAGGGGTGTGTTCAGGGACAGACCCGGGCAGAGGCCCCTATGTGCTTGTCTTCTGCTGTAGCTGAGAGGGGGCTTCCCCCAGGCCCCTTCCCTTCTGTCCAGATGTCATCACATCCTGCCTGGGGTTCCTGCAACTTCAGGGAGCAGGCTGATCCGGCCCTCCGCCCACGGTGTCCCCAGAGCTGGGAGGCCCCTGTCGTCACTGCTGTGCTGCCGTGTGCTACTGTGCTTGTCCTATTACTTATTTGTATAATTTCAGCCAAACTGAAATCAGTAAAGGAGGTTCTGCGTTTTTCTGGGCCAGACCTGCAGAGAGTGACCAGCCTCTCGGGCCCTGATGTGCAGTACTTGCTGAGAACAGCCTCCTCACACCTACGGGGGAGCAGCGTGTCCACAGGTGCGGGTCCTGGGGTTTAGGGAGACCCCACGGCCGCTCTGCTGCTCCAGGCTGTGGGGCCGAGGTCACAGCGTCCAGAACAGGGGAGAGTGCAGGGCCGTGGGGGCCTCGCTCAAGGGGTGGTTCCTGAGCCAGGGGAGAGGGCTGAGGGGCGCGGGAGGCCGGGATGAGCCCAGAGCCCGTGGGCCTGCAGCACTGGAGCTCCGCAACTGGAGGGACCTGTCCCGGGCTCCCTGCAGGACTGGGGCCCCCGTCCTCCTGCCAACTCACACCCCCTCCCCACCCCCAGCGCTCCACCTTTACCAGCAGAAGGAGCGGTTCCCCGAGCAGCACCAGCGCCTGAGCCTGGGCTGCCCCGTGCTGGACGGGCTCCTCCGCGGCGGGCTGCCCCTGGACGGCATCACCGAGCTGGCCGGCTGCAGCTCTGCCGGGAAGACCCAGCTGGCGCTGCAGCTCTGCCTGGCCGTGCAGTTCCCGCAGCGCCACGGAGGCCTGGAGGCCGGTGAGTGGCCGCTGGCTTGGGAGGGCAGGTGGGGGCTGGGGGCCCCTGCCTGGCGCTGCTCCATCCAGGTGCTCGGAGGCTCCCCGGCGGGGGCGGTCCGCTACAATTCCCGTCTCTCTGCGTCTGCTTTGTGGTTCCTGCCTCAGAAGGGTCGGGGGGAGGGGTGCCCCCGAGGAGCCCCCGCCGGCTGAGCGCAGGGTCCTGGGGCCATGGACCTGGCCGCACCCCAACCCGCAGGCTCCCCCACACACCCGCGGGGCCGGCACGCACCAGATGTCGCGTTTCTCTTCCCAGGAAGGAGCCGAGGGCGGGGGGGCTGGCCGAGCCAGGGTCTCAGGGGTCCCAGCATTTCCAAGGCGTCCTTAGATGTTAAAAACCATTTCATCGTGAGAACCAGAGTGGACATGAGGCTCCTCGGGCCCTGTGAAACTTACACACGTCCTCACTGTTCCCTGCCCGCCAGGCCATCTGTCCCCAGACCTGGTGCGCAGGGTTCAGTGTGGGTCTCCTGGCCGGAAGTGGAGGCGCTCACACCAGAGGCAGGCGTTGTGGAGGCCTGAGGGCAGGTACCCGGCACCTGGGTGGACCGATGTGACCTTGAAAGTGGGCATGCTGGGTTCACTCCCCAAAAGACCTGCTGTGAAATGAGTCTTGCGCCTGCTCACAACTGGGATGGGGTCCCCCTGGATCGGTGTGTCCGGGGCTCCCGCCTCTGCCTTCTCAGGGGAGGCAGGTATGGTGGGACAGGCGGAGCCTCCATCCTGAAGCTCCTGGGCCTGGTCCTCTTACCCCACAGTGATCTGGGTGTGTCAGCCCAGTGGGGTCCCTGGGAACCCCAGTTTTCTCCTTGGACCGTGACTGGTGTAGTCACCCATTGGCGTCCGTGTTCTGTACACAGTGCGCCAGGCACACAGCAGGTGCTGACTCACCGGGAGAAAGGAAGGGGCACCGCAGGGCAGGTCCTCAGAGCTGCTTGGGGCCTGGGCCCCCCACCCGCCGATGCCAATGCCCTGATAACATCCCTTGGTAAAGCCTGGTCCCTCATGCCCCAGCTCGGGGCCCTGCCTGTGTGCTCTCCCGATTCCAGCGCATGTGGCTGCCTCGTCCACAGCTGGTCTGGAGGGCCTCCCCCAACCCCCATTACCACCATGCAACCCGGGGTCTCCCCTCTTGGTAACAGTCACCTCACATGGATTCCTGGCAACCCCTGCTGGTGACCTGGACTCCACCGGGAGACCGAGGCCATGCTCCCAGCTGTGCCTGCCTCCTCTGTGGACCTTCCCACGCCTGTCAGACATGGACAAGGACCCTGGGAACCCAGAGCCGGTGGACATGAGGCTGGGAGCCCCAGGTTCCCAAGTGACCAGTGAGGTCCTGGGCAGAAGAGCCAGCAGGGCGGGCAAGGACCAGTATCTGTTTGCAGAGATGCAGCTCTCGGCACGGGAGCGGGGCGTGAGGGAAGAGGAGAGCCAGGCCTGGGTGACGCCTTGCAGTGGCCTGGCGGGAGGGAGGCCCCACGGCCACCGTGACCACGTTAAACGTTGGGTCCAGTGCATGTTTTCTTGAGAAAGTGGCTTCCCTAAATCAGGTCTGAAAGCCCTAATTTTGACAATAATGGTCGAGTGGCTTCAGAGTTACTTTGAATCCTGCACTTAAGAAAATGTGGAGCTGGGCCAGGGCCACCTTCCTGCCAGCTTCTCAAAGCCATCTCAGCAACAGCGCAGGCCCTCTGCCGGGTGGGGGCAGCGTGGCGAGTGCCCCGCACACCTCCCCTAACGAGATGTGGGGGTGAGGATCGTCGAGCAGGCGGAGGGGCTTGGAGGACCACGCATGTGGAGGCAGGCTCAGTTCTGAACCTTCCGTCCAGCCCCCTCCCCCGGGATGTGGAGAACAGGGTGACTCAGGGCTGCCCTGGCGGCGTGACAAGGGGTGTTCCCCAGGCAGCACTGCCCCCAGGAAAGACCTGGAACACGCCAAGAAGGTTTAGGAAGGGCTGGGGGTCACAAGCTCACCACCGACAGGGTCAGGCGCGGTGGGGGGTGGTCTCGTCTCCTCATCTTCACCAAGGTTGAAATTGTGTTGAAACAGAATTAGATCAAAGTGAAAGGCCCACTCACAGCAGGACACGCAGATGCGGCGTGGGCGCTGCTGTCTCTTCGTGTCCCCCCCCTCCCAGGGCCGGGCAGTGACCGGAACAGGAGTTCAGCGTGGCCCTGCGAGTCCGGGGCTCAGCCAGATCACTGGCCTTTCTTCTTCTTTTAAAATTGAGACATAATTCACATACCATAAAATTCATTCTTCAAGTCTACGGTTCATCAGTTTTCAGTACATTCACAAAGCTTGCAGCCATCACTACGATCTAATTCTGGAACATTTTTTTCACCCAGAAAGGAAACTGTCCCCATTGAGCAGTCACTCCCCATTCTCCCTCCCCAGCCCCGGGCAGCCCCCATCTGCTCTGGTCTCTGCACATTCGCCTGTTGGGCTTTTCAAATAGACGGGATCACATGACTTTCTGTGTCTCAGTGTAACGTTTTCAGGGTTCGTCCACATTGGAACACATGTCACTACTTCATTCCTTTTTATGACTGAGCAACATTCCACTGTGTGTCTCGACCACAACTGAGTTACCCATTCCTCTGTTGACAGGCATCTGGGTCCTTCACACCTTTCGTTTACTAGTGGCTTTCGGTGACGGGACACCGAGTAGGATTGCTGGATCATATGGTAGCTGCGTGTTTAGCTCTTTGAGGAACTGCCGGGCTGTCTTCGGCAGCGGCGGCGCCATCTTACTTCCCGTCAACAAGTGTAGGAGGGCCTAGTCCCTCCCCATCCCCACGGGCACTTGGCTTTTTGATGCTGGCTGTCCTGGTGGGTGTGAGGCTGTGTTCCCCTCATGACTGATGTGTCAAGCATCTCTGTGTGCTGCTGGCCATTTGGAGAAATGTCTGTTCAGATCTTTTGCCCATTGAAAAGCTTGGGTCATCTTTTTGTGGTTGAGTTATAGGAGAGCTTTACACAATCTGGATGCTAGACTCTCATCAGATACATGATGTGCGGTGTTGCTTCCTTCTGAATGTTGTTTTTCGTCGTCTTGACGATGTTGTCCTCTGAAGCAGGAAGTTTTCGCTTTGCTGACGTCCTGTTCCCATCTCTCCTCACTTGTGCCTTTGCGCCCATGTCTGCAACTCTGCTGCCTCATCCAAGGTCATGAGATGTACCCCTGCGTTTCCTTCTGAGAGTTTTATGGTTGGGCTCCTGCATCCGATCCGTTGTGACTTCATTTTCATACAAGGTGTGAGGTTAGGGTCTAAGTCATTCTCTCGCGTGTGGATGTCCAGTTGTCCCAGCACCATTTGCTGAAAAGACTACTCTCCCCACTGAATGGTCCTGGGACCTTTGTTGACAATCAGCTGCTACGAACACTGCTTATTGCAGATGCCCCTGGTCCTTTTAAGCTGCAGGACTCCGGGTCCATCCCTGGTGGGGGTTCCAGGTTCCTGGTGACACGTCACCTGCTTTTTGTTTACTAGCTTTTCCAGGGGCAGCAGTTACCCTCGTAGCCCAGAATCACAGGAGGAGCTTTGACGGTGGAATCGAGGAAACATCTGCCCAACAGAGCCTTGGAGGGGCAGCTCCCTACGTCTGCGGGAGGGGCATTTCCAAAAGTCGGGAGAAGTTGGGAGGCCCTGATACTCCACTTCTTCCACCTGGGACAGCCCGGGGGCAGACCCACAGGGTGACACCCTGTTGGCAAGGGGGCTGTGGTGGGAGGCCCGCACCAGCCGGCCTCCATCCTTGTCGGAGGGCAGGCCCCGCGAGGGGCGGCGTTAGAAAGGAAGGAGGCCTCACAGCTTGCTCACCGCACTCTGGCTTCGCAGGGGCCGTGTACGTCTGCACGGAGGACGCCTTCCCCAGCCGGCGTCTTCAGCAGCTCATCGCTCAGCAGCAGTGCCTGCGGGCAGATGTCCCCGGGAACGTGGTCGAGAAGATCAAGTTTGGCAACCAGATCTTCATTGAGCACGCAGCCGACGTGGTGAGTATCTGCGGAAAGTCGGCCCGGTGGGACACACGCACGCGCTCGCGCACATGCAGCTGGTCTGCGGGAATCACGTCCTGGTGGACATGAGCCCCCGTTCCGTCAGCAGTACTCCAACCTGAACCTCAGGTTGAACTGGGCAACCTGTATTTCTGTCAGCCTCCCCCAGAAGGAAACAGGAACGTGACACGCCACCTCCTGCCCCAACAAGCTCCTCCGTCCCCTAGAAAAGGCGGCAACAGGCAAGGGCTCACCCCGTCACAGAGGTGACCACTGCCCAGAGGAGGACAGGACCTGCTGTCCAGGTCACTGCCCAGAAGGAGGGGTCCTGTGGGTGTGACCTCTGCCTCTGGTGGGGGTGAAGTCTGTTGTCGAGGTGCCGGGGCCCCCACCTGGCCAGGCCCAGTGGGCACCCAGCCCAGACCAGCCCATCAGACAACAGCGCGACTGGCCTGGCTGAGCCTCTGGCGCGACACACCTGGAAGCTGCCCCCAAGTCGCATGCCCTCCCCGTGGACAGGTAGTGGGGGCAGCAGAGGGGGCAGTGGCCCTTGGGGAGGGGGAAGGAGGCAGGCAGGCACAGGGGAAGCGGTCAGCTGAGGTCGCTGTTGGGTGGGGGGCCAAGTAGGGAAGGCAGGGCCCTCAGAGGGGAGATGGGACACAGAGGACAGGCCAGTGCACCAAAAGTAAGTCTGTGAAGCTCCCCTCCCCGGGACCTGCCCCAGCTTAAGAACTGTTACAAAAAGAATTTCAAGTAAAGAATAAGATGTATAAACTTTTAATTTTAAAAAATTTTACAATAAAATACATGATCACACATAGCGCGCAGAATAACACGACGAGCAGTGGCCCGGGCAGCAGCCCCTCCCGGGAGGCAGGCACAGGCGGCCTGGGAGGCAGCAGCGCCGGCCCAGCCCGCCGCTAGGGGCCAGCGTGGCCGTGGCTTTGCGAGCGAGTGCGTCCTGACAGCAGTGTGGCTCCTGGTATGACAGTGCGCAGGGTGCGGGGACACAGGAGGAGATGCTTCGTTAGGGGTGTGGGCTCCCCGCCCCAGGCCCTCCAGCCTCGGCGACCATTCCTGGCCGTCACAGGGCCGCTCTGGACGCAGTGAGCAGCTCTGCCCTGGGTCTTCCAGGGCAGGGCGCAGCTTCACTGCAAAGGAAGGCGGTGGGTCAGGGCCAGGCCTGCCAAGTCCCGGTAGTGCCATTTCCAAGTTTTGTTCTGGAAACGGCTTGTGGGGAGGTGGCCCCCACCCTCCCGCTGGTGTGGGCTGCTCGGGGAGGAGGGAGGTGCAGACCTCAGCCTGCTGCTTCTGCACAAACGGGCCCCCCAGGGCCTCGGTCCCCCTTCCACCTCCTGGGGCCCAGGGTCTCCGCACTGGGCCCCTCTCGGAGTCCCAGCCCTGCAAGTGGGCGTGGCTACCACTGGCCTGGCCCCTGCTGTCCCTGGCTGCACGCCTGCGTGGCTGGGGGCACTCACGTTAAGGCTGGCGTCCTCCAGGCCGCTGCTGCCGCTGTCGTTCTCCACAGAGAGAGGCTCCGCTGGAGACGCCCTGCAGATTTAAGCACAGAACTGAACTTTATTCCAGGTCAAGGAAGCAGACACTTGACAGCCCCTAAGAGTGCTGGGTGGGATGGCCAGTGTCTGGCCGCTGGGCACCTGAGGGCCCTCTGCCCTGCCCCCTGGGGAGCCCAGCCATTCTGCCCCCCAGCCAGGCCAGGGCTCCCCGAGCACAGGGCTTAGGGCGTTGGTAGATGGGCAGGGCTGGCCCAGGGATGCCTGCAGCCCCCACCCCGGACCCTGCTTGGTGTCCTAGGATACAGCCCAGGTCGTCTCAGTGGGCATGAACCTGGATGCAGGATGGACTCAGATCTCCCTGTGTCCCTCCGCTGGGTGGGGGTGACAGGCCAGCCCTGGCAATGCGGCTGAGTCCAGCTGGCCAGACGCAGTCACTGATGGTCCCAAGGGGGGCGGGGTCAGACTGCCAGGGACTTGGGACATGAGGATGGGAGGGGCCCTCTGGCGCTGGCAGTGACAGCCACCTCCCCTGGCCTCCAGGACACCCTGCTGGGCTGCATGAGGAAGAGGGTGCCGGTGCTGCTGTCGCGGGGCATGGCCCGCCTGGTGGTCGTCGACTCTGTGGCAGCCCCGTTTCGCTGTGAGTTTGACGGTGCGGCTTCGGCCCACAGGGCCCAGTGTCTGCAGGTGCTGGGGGCAGAGCTGCGCCGGCTGAGCTGCGCCTTCCGGAGCCCCGTGCTGTGCATTAACCAGGTGGGCCGGCCAACACCCCCTCCACCCCGCCCCGTGCTCAGGATGGGGGTTTGGGGCAGAGCCAGCAGAGCTGACCCTGATCCGGCCCTTCCAGGTGACGGAGGCCACAGAGGAGCAGGGAGCGGCAGCCGGGCTGCCTGGGTGAGTGGGGCTGCCCACGGGCAGGAAGGAGGGCAGCATCGGGGCCTCCGTGGTCTCGAAGGTAACAGTGGGGCCTGTTTTCTGTCTCAGTGCCAGGGGAGAGCGGGTGTGTCCAGCCCTTGGGATAACCTGGTCCAACCAGCTCCTGATGCGGCTGATGGTCGACCGTCAGCGCCCCGAAGAGGCTGTCCTGGCCCCACCCAGCCGCACCTTGAGGGTGGTCTTCGCCCCCCACCTGCCGCCCTCGTCCTGTTCCTACACAGTCACCTCCATGGGTGTGCAAGGGACGCCTGGGACCAAGTCCTGCTGACGTGGGGACTACAGATGACCAGCCACATCCCAAGAAAACCTTCCAGCCCCGTAGTGCAGGGGACCAGCCCGCTCAGCATGCCCATCACCGCGTTAGGGTCTCCTCGTCCCATGCCACCCCACCTGGGGGCTGCTCCTCCCTCTGGTTTCGAGATGTGCCTGGCTCTTAGGCCACGAACCCATGCCCCCCCACTGCTGCGCTGGCTGCTCTGGTGTCTCCACAATGAGTTCCTGGAACATCCAGCCTCTCAATGAGCAGTTTTCTCCATCCTGTGCCTGGGATCGGGGCCCACAGCCTTCTCGGGCCCACATCCCTGCCCAACAAGCTCTCCACCTCGCCCCCACAGGCTCCTCCCTTCTTCCCGGCTGGTGCCTCTGTCCGAAAGCTCCCAACACCCACACCTTGGGCCACAGTGGGCCAAGGTCAGATGAGCCCCTACTGACATCCTCACCCCCTTGACGGGGTATAACTCCTGGCCCCCAGCACACATCCCATGGCCAAACCTTTGGTTTGGCACAGGGTGGAGAGAACACACCTGCAGGCTGCAGGGTCCAGGGGAGGAGATGGGGATGGGGTAAAGCTGTTACTTCTGCGTTGCCTCTGCCACCAGCCACAGCTGGAGGAAGGAGGAAGGTGGCTTGGCCCACCTGCTAGGAAACCCGTTCTGGGCGAACGAGAACTTTATTCTAAAAAGAGAGCACATCCCGGTGTCTCCTCAGTGCCTCCTCCAAGCCTGGCCTTAGTGGCTAAGATAGCCATCAGCCCTGGCCTGGGGGGGGGCGTCCACGCCAACAAGGCCACCTGCAGAGACCAGCACCCCTACCTGGCCAGGGGCTTACTGCATAGGAAGCCGGATCTCCTGTCGGCACAGGGTCCAGCCACATCTGGCTACAAACTCCAGAATCTGAAATGCTCTTGGAAACGTGAGGCTTAGAGATCACAGAGGGACATGACTGCCCAGGGCAGGCAGGGCTGCGTCCGTTTTCACCCCGACCATCGCCACGTCTGCGCATCTCCACCTGTCGCCCGGCCCAGAGCAGGCCCTGGACAGATAAACATGTGAAGTGAAGGTGCTTGCTCTCTGCAGGCGCTGCCCCAAATACATCATCCAGGTGGACACCTGTCCTCGTCAACAGCCCTTGGAGACGGCACTGTTACTACAGCTCTCAGCAGTGACCTGGCCGTCCTCCCACAGCCCATGAGCCGGTGATGACCCCAGATCACCCGAGGCCAGCGCTGGAGGTGGGGCTGTAAATCCCTGTCACCGGGCAGACTCTGCACATTTTTCTAGGGCACGATGATCCATTTACAACTTCCATCGTGTTTTCAGAGTAGTCTGTGGCCCTAAAAAGATTGAGTGGCTAGTTCTTAAATAGGAAAAAGTTCTTTGAGGGTTGGAGTTTTACAAAGAGCCTTTCTGCAAAAGTACAGGGACATTACAACAAGAAATAAAACACTTTATTTTTGTAATTAAATACAAACAGTCCCGAATGATTTCCTAGGCAAGTCACACCAACGAGAAGAGAAAACTATGGCTCCCAGACAGAAGGTCCATTCAGCGGCCGACCCGCGCCCCAGCCCAGCAGGAGCCCGCCCGCACTCAGCCCGCGTCCCGCTGCTGGCGTTCCCGGGAGCCCACCCACCACAGGCCGCGGGACCCGGGCTGTGCGGCTTTCTGTGTCTCAGGAACACCAGCAACCCCCTCCACCAGGGCACCCCGGGGACAGTCCAGTGGGCCTCACAGACCTGTGACCAGCCCCCCAACACCCCGCAGCGCTGGGGAACCAACTCAAGATGGAGTTCGTATCTTTATGTAACGACCCAGTTACACGGAGGCCGCGTCCGCAGGAGTACACTCACCCAGCTGGTCTGAACGTCACCTCTATTGGCGCTATCAAGTGTCACCTTAACAGTTTCCAGAAGCCCCATGAGTGTGTGGTACACTGCCCAAAAAAGTGCAAATATAAACAGAAGTCGCCTCATATCTATGTGACATGCCTTCTCCAAGAACATTCTAGAAAGCCGTGACAGCGAGAGGGCCAGTCCACTGCAGACCAACCCGCGCGTCCTTGGCAGCACCTGCACTTTATAACGTGACTTCTAATTCCATGACATTCTTAGCAGCAAGTTAACAGTTTTTTAAGTTCCAGAAAATAACTCTGTACCTGTCCAACGTCGTAAACACAAAGCCCGAGTGCTCTGCCCCCCGGGCCCTCTTGCTTGCGCTCGGGAAGGCGGGGCCTGCAGCTCTCCACCTCTGTCATCTTCCCAGGGGAGTCTGTCTAACCTGAGAGAAACAATGCAGACTCGGGCACTGGCTCCCTCACCACGAAAGGAAAACACAGAAGGGACGGCTGGACCCCCACCTCTCCCCAAAAATGTGAAAATCCTGACCACCAGACTTGAAGCAGGTTACAGCCTGGCTTTTCTCTATTTTGAGTTCAAAAATCAAACTGCAGCTTCCCATGTAACACCCTCTCTGAACCGTGAAGGTTCTGCCGACCCGACTTCACTGGGTTTCTTCCCCCAAGCACCGTCTGCACACAGCCATGCAAAGGCGACCGCCGCCCTCAGCAGGAACCGGGGCCAGCGGGGCTCAAGGCTGGGTCAGGTTCAACCAAGGCTCCTGCAGAGATGGTCTCTTTCCACCAACTGGGAGCTTAAAATGAAATTCTATTCTCACCCCTACATTTACTCTCTCTAAATGCCCTTTGTTTTTCCAGCAAGAACTGTCACCAAGGGAAACTGAGTGGGTTCCAAATGGACTGGGCCAGCTCTGGCTGGGGAGAAAACCTCAAATGGAGCGCGAGGAGGCGGGACAGCTCCCTGGCCCCCTCTCCTGGCTACAACGTGACACACAGACCTGGCGCCCTGCCCTGCACCCGGGCCACGCCACATGGCCCTGCTGCACCTCAGAGCAGACCTGAACGAACGAGCCAGTGCCCAGTCCACATGAGGACAGCTCCGCTTCCTTCCTTTCCCCAGTGGTTATCACAACCCATCAAATGTTTTTAAACACCTCCAGAGAGCATTTAGAAAGTAAGGCCCTGATCCGCCAGAGGCTGCCAAGCCTAAGTGGAGTCAGAGCGGAGGAAAAGGAGCACGGCCAGAGGAGACAGGCTGTGGGAGCCCCACACGCACCGGAGCCACCTGTGGGGGGCCCTGCACACGTCACAAACAAGCACATGTGACCTCTGCCACGAGGTGACCCAGCATTAAACAAGTCTCAGCCTCACTGTTAACAACAGCCTCAGCCCCAAGGACACAGGCAGTCCAAGGGCGCCCCCAGAGCGAGTCCCAGGGAGCACGCTCCCCAGCCCAGTGCGTTCGTGAGGGAAAGGTGGCCTTTGCGGTGACAGCACCTCTGCGCAAACATTAAAATAAGATCACCCTGGCAGCGTTTCACAAGGGTACTCATAGCTTTCCAGACCCTTTTCAAACCCAGAGAGAGTGAATGTGGCTTTTTCACGGTCAGCGTGGCTCTGCCCCGTGCACACACGTGACATCGGGAATTACACCTCGGCATCTGTCAGGTAATTTCCCAACCTGCCAGCGAATCTTACACATTCCCTTAAGGAATAATGCCTAAGGGTTGATGAGAACAGTCCTGTCAGAACCCACCCTGTGTTACTTAACCCTACAAAGAAAAGCTTTTTAAGAAGCAAGCATGCATCTCCGTGTGCTCCCCCCAACCCTGCAGTGTGCAGGGGCCAGGTGGGCGCCCAGAGTGTGTGGGGCGGGGGTGGCGGGAGCCCCACAAGCCCCGCACCGCAGCGCTGGGCTGAGCAGCAGACCCGGGAGGGATGAAGGCCTTCCCGCCAGCCTCTCGTGTCTCCCATGTTCCTCTAAATCCCAGGCATCACTGCCAAGGGCTGTTAGATTCTTATTCTCAAAGGATGCAGTTTAAAGCTCCAATCTTAATGTACAGCCTTAATACAGTATCACAATTTAAAGCAGATTTTGGTGCTGTGGCAAGTGTCCGTGAGCAGCGGCCGAATTCCTAACGTGCTGCAGCCGGCTGCCGCGCCTGGCCAGGGTCACCGTCATGTTTCGGCAGCTCTCCGTCACTACAACTGCAGGCCACTGAACACAGTTCGGGGCAGACATCCTGAGGCTGGTGGAGGTCAGTCACCACCCAGGAAAAGAAGCGCCCCTGGGGCCTTCCGTGCAGAGAGGGGAGGGGACTGGCAAGCTGGGAGGGTCTGTCTGCTCCGTGAGCCCCAGGGGTTCAATCTAGCTCTGCCTCAGCCCTCAGTGGGCCAGGTCAGTGCGGCTGGCACTCAGAGCTCGCCAGTCTGCCACACAATGATTTCGTTCCTGTGTGAAAAAACAAATGGAAAAATTATTGTCAACCAGTACTAAACATGCCAGCTTCCAGTGGTCTCAGCGCTAAGAACCATGGCTGCAGACTCAAGTCAGCACGAGAGTCCTGATGCTCAGATGTGCATGTGCAAGGACCGAGAGATGGGGTCAGAGGACCATGGCAACGCCAGACCTTTCAAAAACAAACCAGCTTCTTTCACCCGCATTAGCAAATAAACTTAAAGCTAACTACCCAGCACCTCGTAACCTCTAACTGGAGGCCCCGGGGACACTCACATCCCAAGGGGGCCAAGGGGGGAGGGGAGGTCAGCACAAGTGCCAGGCCCGCTCCAGTCCGCGAACCCCAACACCGCACCAGTGGGACTGGGGCACCGGGGAAAGCTGCAGGCTCGAGGGTGAGTGAGCAGGAAGCCCAGGCACACGGACCAGCAGACATGTCAGGTCACAGGAGGCTCCTTCTCATCAGCTCGGGCAGCCTGGTCTGCCCAGCCTAGTTGAGAAGCGGGGCCAGGTTCTTGAGTCTGGAAGCCTGGCTAAACCCCAAGTCACACGTACAAAATAAAAAGGCCATTTTTGATGGGGAAGTGAATGCCACCAGTTTTAAATGCGAAGATGCGAGACTTGGGACAGGTGACAAAGTGCTAAAGATTGCCGTCACACTGACAGCATGTCTGGCCTTTTGTCAGTAAAGTTCCGAATGGCTTTAAAGCACTTGAACAACAGCCCAGCTAGCCATTGTATTAGTTATAAACTTATTGGAAGCTAAAATCATATAAACTAATAACACAAATTAATAACTGGTCAGGTTCTGATATTATCAGAACACTTCATTTTTAATAAAGTATTTTTAAAGACCATTATTAGTATACTAAGAATGTTCATAGTGCGAACATTCGCATAATTCAGACAGTTAATGGAGAATACAGAAGTGTCATCATGACGTGGCTCTAGTGAAGTGGCCGTGGTGCCAAGGAAGGGCCCAGCTGACCTGCTCCCGGCAGCGAGGGTGTGGGCAGGGCCGGCTCCTTACTTGGAAATGGTCTTCGGCTGCCTTGCCACCCACGTTAAGGACACTCAGAGAGCTGGCGCGCTTCATGCTGCAACCAGACGGTGGACATGCAAGGACAAGCCGTCAGCATACAGTCAACCAGGAGTGGGAAGCAGAGCAAAGCCGTCCCTCAAAGGCCTGTCACCACAGGGGGCCTGAGTGTCCCTGGCGGAGCGCGGGCCTTATCTCCCTCGGGCTAGGCTGTCCACCCAGTTCTCAACACGGACACCCAGGTCCAACTGTATTTAGCACCCAGTAGAAAAAGGTGCAGTTTCTCTGCGTCTTCCTCAGCAAAATGTTTGTCTTAAAGAACCACATGTAAACCCCAAGTGTTATTACAGCTTCACTTTGTACAGCCTGGCTGCTCTAGGAGCCGAGAGGCTCTGCGGACGCAGCCCACTGACTCAGCCTCGCGAGGGGCTCCAGGAAGGAACTGGACCAGCCAGGTGTCTCATCACCTCCGTGACTGCACTGCACGGTGACCCTAGGCTCACAATTAAGGGCAAATCATAGATATAGTCTATATTTTATGTTTTTGTATATTAAAACTAGGGAGACATTTTTTATTTGTAAAATAAACTGAGGCTAATATTTCTCTGCTTAGAAACCAAAATTTAAAACAAATTTCATGGTTTTAAAGAAATATTGTGATCCATACACATATTTATTTTTTTCTCCCATTTGACACCTTTAAAATAATGAAATAAGCTACAGATTACCTATAACCTAAACTTGAATTATGCATATCCTAAAATTACCTTACTGCCACCACAGATGCCCTCCAACACAAGTCACCTTAGCTTTTAAGGCTAAAAATAACCGATGTGAAGGATTATTTTTAAATGTTTACAGCAGAATCTGTGATTCTGAACTTGAACTACTAGGGCACAAGCAGGGACCACTGTTACTCATTCTACCAGCTGGGCCCGGCTGCAAGGCCGGGGCCCTGGTCAGAGACACACACAAGGCACTCTGGCCGCAGGGATGGAAGGCCTGGCTCAAGCCCGCACGTCGGCCAGCACCATGGGCACAGCACCAGGCAAGGGGTGGACACCTACTGAGCTCCCCCTGAGCGACCGGCCCCCAAAACAAAGATCTTGATCTACTTACTCCCTTCCCCAACCAGGGCGAAACGAGAGCGCCCCGTGCACCCCATACAGCGCACTGGGCCCCAGCAGGCTCCTCCCGATCCGGAACCCCTCAGGAACAGAGGACAAAATTGAACCAAATCACAGGTGAAGTACAGTCTGGCATATTTAATTATTCAATTAATTGGCCAGGTAACTTCTTCTAAGGAAGCTACACAACCCTTGTCCTCAAACTCCCTTTTCCCTACAAGATGAAAGAACAATCTGCCCTGTCAACACTGCTTCCAAATCATATCCACACTTTTCTACTTACACCTGTGGTGGAGCCCACTGACTCCACGGAGTCTGGGAGCTGCTGGCAGCTCTGATCTTACAACGTGGTCCCTGCCAGCCGCACTGCTGGCCTTGCTAGAACTTGCTAGAAAGGCAAACTCACCCCCGCAGACCCCAGCACCAGAGACTCTGGGTGGGGCCACACAGTCTGTCACAAACCCTCTGGCAGGTGCTGAAGAATGCCCAAGTTTGAGAGCGATTTTTAATTTTAAAAATGTTACTCTTACCTGGAAAGATGACTCTGTTTATGCGTTGTATGAGATACAATTTCTAAATTATTTAGTTTTCCAAAAAGTTCAGTAGGGTATCATCCAAATACCGTCCATGAAGAACGTTAGTATATGCAAGCGCGGGTCTGTTTTACACCAGGTCTGGCCAGCAAAGTCTTAGTGCTGTGAACGTGCCACACTGGGGAGTGTTCACACAGTTACATCACGTACAGACAGGAAGACATGGAAGAAACAGAAACTGCGAGCTCTGTCACATGGGAAGGCAGGTCCCGCGTCATGGGGCTCAGTGCCAGAATCGGAGTTTGCATTCGAAAAGCAAAGCTTTCCAACACCCGGAACCTCGAATGAGCAGCGCACGTCTGCCTCAGAGGGGTGAGTGATGGCCAGTACAGACTGACCACACGCCCTGTTCAGATGCCCAGAATGCTGAGAGAAGGTTTGCTCTTTCCAAACTCAGAGCGCCAGACAGTACACGATCATTTTAGTCCTGGGAACTTGTAAACACTTTAAAGCCGGAGTCACCTGAGAGCCTCCTTCCCTCAGGACGGGTTCACCTGTCTCTCAGGCAGGACAGCACCCTGTGCTGGGCCTCATGTGCTGCAAATGCAGCGTCTTCCAGGGCCTCACGGCCAATAGCTACAGAGCTTACAAAGCACCTTCTGCACAAACGGGGCTGGAGACACCCCTGAGAAGGAGGGCAGTGGCCACCCATAAAAATTAAGTCGTTCCTCTTGCCTGAGAAGCCATCAATCAGGAAACATGTTCATCCAACACAGAGAGCCACCCAGGGCACAGAGTTGGGAGCAGGCCTGGCCTCTGCCCCTGCAAGGAGCTGGCCCAGGGGCGCCGGCTAACACCGCAGGGCTCAGGGGCCAGACCCTACCCGACATCAAGAGGGCTAGGACTGGACATGCCTTGAGAACAGCAGAGGAAACAACTGAAAAGGCACACAGCTTTAATGCTACCGAAGTGCCACCCAGAGCTCAGTCTCACAGTCCTCAGACGTTAGACATTAGAATTCTTCCAGAACTTAGAGTGAGATAGCTTTTAAAGTAGAGTTATACCAGGAATCAATCTTTACAAAGGAGGTGCTGTTTTAGGGAGGTAGAGCTTCACAGAACAGCTGACAAAGCAGTGCTTCTGTGAGAAGTGCATCCAAAAACAGGAAGCCATTTTCACCAGAAACAACTCAGAAACCAGAGCAGTTTGTTAGCACCCTAACAGAAAAGCAGTGAGCCCTTCCTCTGATGCAGCTTAGAAAAAACAGAGTATCTCAGAACCAAATTCCTTTAACAGCCTAAATGTTACTGTTCAAAAGACCCTAAAAGACTCATGACTGAAACCTGTTTAACACATGCTAAAGCTAAGGTCTTTTAGAATCTCCTGAAGAAACCTGTTATAATAGAAGTCTCGACGTTGTAATCCTTCTATTTAGAATCATTTTTCTTCCTGTAGTTAATACCTACGTGATAAGATTTAGTATAATCATAGCTAGCACTTGATTTTAAAAGAACAAGGATTTAAACGAACGCTAACTTAGAAAATAAATAATGCCTGTTTAGAGTAAACACGTTAATATGCCCAGTGTTTTAATATTAAGCTTCGACTTTTCGCTGCTAAGGCTTTCTCTGCAACGTAATGGAATCAAAGAGCTCCGCAAGCTTCTTTCAAAGGCATTGGCCCTTCTTGCCTCTAAGAGGAAGTTTCACAATTGTTTCTCAACCTGTCCTGGGAAAAGACTGGACTGAAACTACTAAACCTTTCCATTGCTAAAATACGGGCAGCGGGCTGGCGTGTTTTTTCTGAAGCTCTGGAGCAGAGGTGGCCATCAGGCGGGGCGGCGGGGCGGCGGGGCAGCGGCGGGGCGGGGCTGGAGATAGTTACCCGGGGTTCTTTGGCTCACTCTCTCGGGAACTTCCTCCCTTCAGCTTCCTAACCAGCTTCTCGCTGCTGCGTTTAATTGAAGCCCGGAGTTTGCTAAAGGAACCACTGCGTTTTAAAGATCCAGTGCCGTCCTGAAAAAAACGTGAACAAATGTGAAGCTACAGATGCTCCCCCCCCAGCCCCCAAGGGGCAAAGCTGAGCGCAAACAAGGTTCCACACTGCGGCTTATCTGCTAGTCTGTGACTTGCTGGTAATGTGCAGTCCCTGTCAAATTAGCCGTGACATTTTTGACATAACTAGAACAAATAATCCTAAAATTTGCTGGTAATATGATTTCTATGGAAATTACCAATTTGCCGTTATATAAATACACTTCAAAAAGAAATCTATCCATTTTAAATTTCATTCAAGACAATCCAATGATCATGAAAACTTTTGAACATGAAGCTCATTCAAACAAAAGTAATAAGATCCCCAAAGGAAAATTAACTATATTATTATTGTTTTGAAAGAAAAGATACCCAAAAAGTCTCAAGAAAACTAAAGCAGTTTCTAGGAATATCACCAAAATCAAATTCCATGTTTAATAAATGCAGGAGCATCTGATGGTCCATATAGCTGTACAGGACCCAAAACATTTACATCTGACACAGGCAACTTCCTCTTAATAACTTCCTCTAAATGCAACAGATGTACAGTTTCTTCAGTAAGTTTTAGAGGACAGTTTTATTAAATGTGGATTATAAATGTGGTTGGAAGTTTAAATAAAATGCTCATTCTATACCAATAACCAAAACCCCTCAGACATCTTGTAGGAAGCACAAGGAGTGCCCAGCTTTCATTACAGCTGATTCAGACATAAGTGAGACACTCAGCAGTATCTGGATGTGAAAATCAAAACACAGAGTGAAAAAATGTGTACACAGCAACTTTTATTCTCAGAATGAATCTTAGTAAGATTAACAGGAGCCCCATTCCTTCTAGAAGCCAGAGCAATGCTGCATTCCATGGAAAGAGTGAGGAGTTCTACCAAGCAGACAGACACCGAGACACAGGTCAGTTGGAGTGAGTTTATTAGAAGTTAGAAAGACACAAATACACAAATCACTGAACACTTAAAAGATTAGTAGAGAAAAGCAGAGTTGCCAAAATTCCACACAGACTACACAGCCAGTTCTACTTGAGCATGATCCGAAGGGGCCAGGCCTGGAGCCGGGCCAGGTCCCCAGGACGGGAGCAGCACATGCCCTGGGCTCACAGCCGAGCGGGCGTCACGTCACCATCATGCCACTGCAGTAACACCGGGGGAGACCTCTAACTACCTTCTATCAAAGTGAACAGCTATCCTCTTAAGTTTTAAACTCATGTAGTACACAGTAAATGGATTTTATTAATACAGTTTATATTACTAAGTACATATCTGGCAAAGCTACATGTATACAGAGATAAGGAACCCCCCAAAAAGAACAGCAGCACCGAAAGGAGCAGCCAGTCACAGAGGTGCAGCTCTGACAAGAATCCTAGGGGACTGCTAGACACAGCGGTCAGCACTGGAGAGAGGAGAGAAGCTGGAGGAGGTGCCGCCCTCATGCAGGAGACAGTGAGTGTCACACAAGGCAGCTAGGCCTGTTAGACAGAAACGGAGAGAGAGAGCCCAGGTGAGACTTGGGAGGCAAGAGTCAGTTTCCCACTTAGCACAGCTCGGCTTACAGTATTTCTAGGTCACAAAACCTCAGCAGCATTGTGAATTCTTTAGTATTTGGAACTACCTTCTGCTTGCTTCTGTCAGCCCAGGATAAAACAGGGACTGGGCCTCGTGTTACCTTTTACACTGTCTAGACTAACCACTCCTCACCACCCTCAAGATAAAATGCAGCGTGTTTGGAGCACGGACTAGCACTGTGCCGGAAGCCTCCTCAATGCGAGGACAAAAGGGCTTCAAGTGACTGTATGTAAAGGAGATTCTGCAACGAGAACCAGCCCTAGTGACCAACAGACAGACTGCCGTGCACGGGAGGCGTGCGCTCACTCAAGCTGTCACTGAATCAGAGGCCCTTCTAGACCCCTGAACTATCAGCTTCTCTCTGAAAAGCGCTGACGTGGTAGACGTTTCAGAAATTGTAGAAACCGCTGACTGTAAAAGTCTACAGCACATTTTTAACATGCAGTTGATAATCCAAAGCAAAATTAACTAGAAAAGGCATCCACAGCAGCAGCGCATCTGGGTCCTGGCAGACGGGAAAGCCGACGGCCTCGCCCAGAAGCCCCGCGCGGCGGGGACCTTAGCCGCCCGCGCTGACTCACCATGCGACGCTGAGCAAGTCATTTAACCAGCCCGAGCTTCATCTTTCTCATCTTTAAAATGGAAAAATAAAACTTGTTACCAACTCCCCACGAGTGCCGGGAGGACAAGAAAACACAAGTTCTTGCTGCTCTTCAGAAAAGAATGTCAAAATGTTTAACATAATTCTACAAATAGTACTACTCCTGCTGTTCAGTTCAAAATCCAGTGCTGCACTACCACAGCGCTCCTTGTGATATTCCTGCACTAGACGCTCAGCAGAATACAGAAGAGCAGTTTCACTCAGATTCTAAACGTTATTTCTTGTTTTTTGCACACACGCACGCGCACACGCACACACGCACACTCTCTCTCTCTCTCCCCCCCACCCCTCTCCCCACCCCCCACCCCCAACAATGGGCTTGGGAGCAGCACGTGGTCCCGGGGACACTGGATCAGGTCTGCCCACCCTCCCTGCTCTCGCCAGCTGGGACCCTCGCCTGTGAGAACCAGCAGGAAGGACAGGACAAACCCACCAAACCAGGGGGATTTCTACTCAATACAGGCTTTAGAGGCGGGGAGTTTCACTCCATTTCAACACATCTTCATACTGTCATGAATTATTTACATCAAAACAGTGGGCTTCTGAACAGAAGCTAAGAGTATGATGTATTAGTTAAGAGCTACACAGCGGTAATTAGCATCTACGGATTGCAGGTGATTTGGTGGTTTTTAATTTTTTTCTTTGGTATATTCTAGTTGGCTTCCTAATACAATTTTTTAAAAATAAAAATTAAGCTATTTATAATTAACAGTATTATTTTATTCCCCAGTAATCCAGGAAGAGTTCAGTGTATTAAAAGCTTTTAGGGAAAAAACTAGCACAGGAAACAAAAGGAAAAGAATGGGGACATGGGGGTGGGCCTACTTCCAAAGGACCCCAGTAGATACTGGCACCCCGAAACAAAAAGTCTAGTGTAGATGAAGGCTGACTTTGGGACCTTGGGTTCTACTCAGAATGTGAGGGGAGTCTTGTGTCCTGGTGTCCTGGTGGGACCACTGCAAATACAACTCCCTCAAAACAGGGCAGCCCCGAGGCCCCACAGGCCCCAGTGAGGACCCGGCTGCCAGGGACCGACACGGTGGACCGCACAGTTAACACGAAGCCTCGTGGACACAGGGTAAACGGAACCCGGTTTTTCCAGAAAGGATTCCTATGCACAGAGCATCTGTGTTTTTAGAGGCAGGATCATAAAAGAGAACCAATTCAGACTTTTTTTTTAAATTCAGACTTAACTTGACAGTGACCTGTACACCTGCACAATTTATACAAAAACAAGTTCGATGAAGTTATATTTTCAAGTACTTTAATCACAATCTTTATGGTCATAAAGGGAAGGAACAGAATTGTACTTCCCTAAACAAATTACCTACCATGTCAAGAATCTGATCCAAGAACTTCATATGAATTATTAGAATATGTGCAGTAACCTTATTTTTATTTTAACAGCATACAACTCAGTTCTGTGCTGACCCAGACTTACGGCAATCTGCAGGGAGCAGTCATTATAACCCAGCTTGCCTTACCTTAGACCACACCGCCCTCTGTTGAAAATGCCACTTCCGGATGTTGAGAGGGCCTAGGCCTAGTCCGTGTGGATGGCTGCAAGAACCCCAGGGAGAGGGCCTGCCCCCCAGTTCCAGTCCTCCCCACAGAGCAGCTCAGCGCTCTCCCTACGGCAGAAGTTCCCAAACTTCTTAAAGAGTGCTGAAATATTTTAAATCTTTTAAAAAAGTTAAAATCCAATGCAGAACCCCAATAAGAAAATAAAATCTAAACGGCATTTTCTCAACACACAGGTGTAAAAAGTTCTTAGGACAATGAAGTTAAACAGAACAACGAAGCTGCCCTGCAGAACCCACAATCCAAAGCATTAAGTTACAGGCGACAGGTCTGGCCTCAACTCCCAATTTATTTCTGTCTTTTCTCTTGACTGCATAACACTGAGAAAATCCTGACACAGAGATAAGCAGCTGCAAACAGCAACAACTCTTAAACTGTCTGCCTTGTACTGCCAGGGCAACTTGCACTCACACGGGAACAGCACAGACACTCTATTCTCACACCTGGGCAGAGACTGACGTGGGGCTGCAGTGTGTTAACATCTAAACCGAAGATGCTGGAAATGGGCCCCTTTGGTTGCATACAATTATAGCTCAATAAAGTTGATTTTAAAAACATCTAAATGTGCATACTGCCTTTATGGCCTCTTAAAACATAAATGTCTTTACAATTTAAAAAAATCCTTGAAATTAAAAAATGCAGGTACACTGAGCTCTAAAATTGTACCTAAGGGAATCTTTTCTATAGATATACAGGGACACGAAATAAGATAGGGTACAAATTTTATTCTTTGAAACTACTGCAATGGAAAAATATTAAATAATCTTGAGTATCAATTTTTAAAAAAACAAAAAACCACAAATGCTTTGAAAATAAAATTCAAATCAAAGGTGGGAGTGAGCAGCACTACTGCCTCTGAGCCTTCAAGCTTCCAAAGGAAACCAGCCTGAGCGCCACGGCCTCCGGAAGGAGGGCCCAGCTCGCGGCTGTCCCGCTCTGGTAACCTGACCAGCGCTCTACCCGCTGCGTCAGGTGAGACTCCATTTAAAGAAAGGGTTCCTCTCGCTGCTCAAAGTGCTGGATGACCCAAGATCTCGATTCTTCCAGTCAATCGAACCCGGGGCCAAGTAAAGCGCCCTGGGATGGATTCTGTCAGGCTGTGAACTGCTAGTATCCAGAAGTCAAGGAGAAAGATACCCCACGCCAAGCGGGTGAGCATCCCGAATGGCAGCACGTCCCCAGAGAGAGGGATGTGGAATCACAGGGGAGCAAGCAGGCTCTTGAGGGGACAGCTTCTACCTGCTGCACTAGTGATTCTAGCCGCAGTCCCGGCAGGAAGCCACCCGCCAACCCCTCCCCAAGAGGGGAGGGCAGCACTCCCTCAGCCCGAGCCTCCGCCTTGAAGACGGTAACAGGATGCTGAGGTGTCAATAACGTGGTCATCACATGATTTGAAAGGTTGACCTAGAAATACTGTCTCAAGAGAAAGCTCCTCTAGACCCTCACGAGAGAATCAGCGCCTGCTCCCTGGCTCCTGAGGGCCAGAGGCCGGCCGGGCCTCTGCACAAAGCATGCGGACGACGCGGCGGGGTGGGGGGGGAGCACAGTCCACGGCATGGCTGGACGTGGGCAGGGCAGGCCAGCCGTCCTCGCGTGCGCCTGGCTGCTGCCCCACGGGGCCAAGGGGTCAAAGCGGATGCTGATTGGTTGTCTTGGCACAGGAGAAACCAAAGCAAGGAAGCTGCCAGATAAAGACAGTCAAAAAAGATGTTCCCCCCTGAGGTTCTGGCCAACAACCTCCTGTACGAGATGTCTGTCTAGAATGCTGACCCCTACCAAACTGCTACAGCTACAGAAAACCCCAAGAGTACGTAGATTCAAAAAGACAGATTATAAGAAAGCCCCAAATTCCTATTTGGTAAAACATCTGTACAATTACAACTAGTCAAACTGCATTACGTGACTTCAGAAAAAATCAACAGTGCACCTGAATGCATTAGAGCTAATCCTGCATTCAACCCTCCCTGATAACAGCAAACTCCAAAGACATCAGTTCCACGTGCAAAAAAAACTATCCACGTGTTACAAAAATTCACTAGAAAGAAAATGTCCAGAAGGCCACATGCTCTTTGGCAACCACTGGAGAAACAGTGGTGCAAGAATCTCCGCAGAGGCAGAGGCTGGCCATGGAGGGGACGCTTCCAACACGGCACACGCTCGGGAGACACCTGCAGCAGGCACGTCACTGTGAAGTGTGGTGAACCACCAGGCCCCTCAGGGGACGGAGCTGGGGCGCAAAGAGCAGCTGCCCTAACATCTTTGCTCCTGAACTGCTCTTTTCTATAGTCAAGTTCTGTCTGAAACGTCATTTTCCTTTAAAGTATTTAAACTAATTCTAACAGAATCTATAGCAGCCTCGTCAGTGAAATTAGGAGCACTGAAGTTAGCGATGAAAATGGGTAAGTTAAAAAAGCGAGTTAGTTATCTGCCACACTAATCCTAACATTAAAATAAAACCAGATTATGGATTATGCTTTAAATAACCAGGACACTCAATCAGCATTTAAGTGCTCAAAGTTAAGCCAAACAGCTTTCATGGACTCCTAAAAGGAAGAATATTACCGCTTCCAACAAGTGACAGCCTTGGGCACTGGCAGAAGGCGACCTACAAGGGCCTAGCTGGGACTGACTGAGGAAGGAGGCCGGTGAGGCTCCTGCCGTGCGCTGTACTTACCCCACTCCACTCTACGCTCATACTCACTTCCTCCCCTCCGTCAGGGCCGCTCTCGTACTTGACCGCGTCCGAGCTGAGGCTCTCCCGGCTTCTCCGCTTCTCCGTGTTCTCAGGGTCATTCAGCACCTCAGCGACTCTCTGTTTGTGAACATTGTCAAGACCCTGGGAGCCAGATAGGGAAAAGGGTTTGATCCATTAGCACTCGAGTTTCCGGAGGGTTTCTAAGATCACTAAACGCGTACTAGGAGAAAACACTGGGGGGGCGGGGGGGAGATCAGAACAGTTGACTCTCAGGAAGGCACACTCAAGACATGTGCATTTCACTGTATGTAAATCTCACCTCAAATCTTAAAAAACTACGAACATATGTTAAGCTCCACTTAATGACCTGTACATTCAAGTATTTAGAAGGCAGTGCAGTGAGGTACACAATTTTGAAATGCATAAAAAAAAAAAAAAAAAAAAAGATTGAAGGACAGATGAAGGGAGAGGTATAAATCAAGTATCATAAACTGCTCTTGACGGAGCCCAGGTGGCAGGTGCTGTTTTGTAAGCGTCTGTAAAGTCTGATGATGAGAGGCCCAGCTTTTAGGACCACGTGCCTGCTGTTTCCCGCCTCCAAACCCAGTCCATGGTTGGACAGCCCTGGACGGTTGTGATGTCTCTGACAGTCAGCGACGGCTGCCTGCAGAAGGTGCTCCAAAAGCAGACTCTTACTCCGGGGAAGGGGTGACCAGCAGCAAGCAGTCGCCGACTTTCTCAGTCTCGCTCCAGCACGTCCCAGTTCAAACGCAACTGGATTAACGCCCAGCAGCAAACACTCTCCATGTTGTTTCAGTGCCGACTGACATCCACGCTCTAAATGGGATTCCAACCCCACAGCTCAGGCAAAACACCCACACCTTCGCTGAACCGCACGGTCTCCCTCTCAGGAGGCACGGTGCTGCTATGACTTTCACAGGGAAACGACTGTGGCAGGAGGGGTGTGGTCAGTGAGGCCCAGGCAGCCTCTTCTCTTAAACTTCTGCAGCTCCTGACTCTGACTCCGACTCTGCGGGTTGGGTGAACACTACGTGCACTGGTTTACAACAAGGCCTGAGGCGCCCCCAGACCACCTGAGCCAGAACCCCACGCAGCACGCACCCAGGCCCAGAGGACCCGGGAAGGATGACGGGGACAAGGAAGGGCTCCTGCAGGGACAGCGACTGGGGGAGTCCCTGACGGTATCCCTGCCGGGCCTTCTCTGGTCACACAATTTCTTCAAAGAAAAAAATTATCAGGTATATATGGGTGACTTTAATCCCAGCTGAAAAGTGGCCACAAACTAACAACTATACAACAGTCTACATACACATCATTCGGAGGAGGAACCCAGACCTGCACCTCCAGCTCTAAAAACAGGAAACAAAACCTGCTGTCTTTACATGCACGCACACACTCAGCAATACACTAACTGCTCACTGCACACCAGTAATCACAGGGCAGGAGCTCAGCCCTTCTCCTGTATTTTCTTTGCAAGCTAACTCCAGCAGAACTGAAACCTCTCAGGTGATGAAGGAAGTGCTTCAGCAGCTCACTAGCTGTTCTTCGCTGACTGACACTGCACTGCATGGCTGGAGCACGCTGTGCAGCTGGTCACCCGTCGATGGGTACATGGTGCTTCCATGCTTAGCCTCCTGGGAGTATCGCTGCCGTGAACGCATGGGGGAGACAGATTCAATCCTCACTATTTACAGAGGCCACAGTCGAGAACTCAGCCACGTGCCAACACGTATTTCTAATCCCCAGTCAACGCTCGAAGTGCTTTCGTGGTCCTTCACAGACACATACAGAGTGGAGGAAAGCTCAGGTCATACAGCACATGTCCCCAGCTAAGACCCAGCAAGGTAGCATTCTGCTTTCTTTTTCCTCCTAAAGCTTTATTTATTTTTTTAAATTGTGTTTGTTTGTTTCTTTGGGGGGGGGTAATAGGTTTGTTTATTTAGTGGAGGCACTGGGGACCGAAGCCAAGACCCTGAGCATGGTGGGCCCGTGCTCCACCACTGAGCTGCACCTCCCTCCCCCTGCTTTCCTGTTTCGTCTTGTACTGTCAACAACTGTCCCCTCCCAGTCTGAATTACTCGGTGCCCAGGCTCTCTGCATTTGTCAGGGACCTCACTGTTTAAAATGGCCCCTAAGAGTGTGCTAAAGTGTCATCTAGTGTCCTAAGCACAAGAAGGCTGGGGTGTGCCCTGCAGAGAGAGGCATGAGTTTCAGAGCTGCTGGCCATGAATTCCTTGTTTCACTGATTCATTAACCAACACCACACACTACACAAGGTGTCTTTAAACAGAAACACACGTTAACACAAGGTTAGGCCTTGAGTTGGCGTGAATGTGACCAGAGGCTCACACGACCCCACCCTTCACTTCCCTCCCCTGGGAGTAGAGGCCTGGCAGTGTCGACTGCGTGTTCAGAGCAACTGCAGACACAATGACTGCGCAGCGGGACTCCGCTGTGCCCGTGTGTGCACCGCTGCTCGGTCTGGGCGCGGACGCCAGGAGTGGACCTGAAGGCCACCTGGCAATTCTCTGCCTGACTCTCTGATGCACCTCCAACCTGTCTTCTATGGCAACCGCGCCACCAGCCCGAGGGGCCAGTTCCCACACCTCCCCAACACCGCTGTTTTGTTTGGTTTTGCTCTAGCCATCCTCACGGGTGCAAAGCAGAGTCTCACCGCAGTTTGGCTCCACCCTCCCTGCTGACTGATGATATGCAGCACCTTTCCACGTGCTTGCTGGCCTCTGTGTCTCACCTCCAGAGCAATGTCTATTCAGGTCATGCGCCGCTTTCTAATGCAGTGGTCCCTCTGCCTTCACACACTCTGGATAGCAGACCTCGCCAGGCGTGTGGGTTACCGGTGCTTCCACCGTGCTGTGCAAGTGCCCACTCCCCTGACAGCGCCCTGGGGCGCAGGTGTCCCCGGTGCTGGCGGCTCTGACTGACTTGTGCTTTTGCTGCTTGTGCTTTTGGTGCCATATTTACCGTCGCTTAAACAATGTAAGTTCTTTATACAAACTAAGATAGTAAACATTTCCTATTCCTAAATCAAGGTTTCAATAAGCCTAGTAAAAGAGAATCATTAAACTCAAAAGTTCTGAAACCTAAGTTAAAAACAGAAGGTTTCTGACTGACCTGTTTACGTGACCTCATGGCCGCTTCTTCCAATGTTTCTGCAGCTTCAAATTTGCCTTGACGTCTGTAAAGTGCCCCAAGGTTTTTTAAAGTAGTTGTAACAGTTGGACTGTAAGAAAGCATACGGCATACAGAACTATTAAATGTAAGTTTTAGAGTGACCACTAGCAACAGCACATGATCTAAAACTCACAGACATGTCAGGCTAACATTCTTCAAACGTCTGTGGTACTTTCTTAACTGAAATTCTAAAGGGCTCTTCTGTCTCAAGCATCCCTGCCAACTGCACCAAGCCCGGTGGCTGACCGACCGCACCCCTGCTCTCCCCATGCTGTGACTGTTCCCACAGACCCCTGGACAGTCTCCACATCTGTGCAGTGACCCCCAGGCCTCCCCTGGGGGCAGAGCACACTCAGTGTCAGGCAGCAAGGAGGACACACGTTTCAGTGTTGCTCTCCACCTCCCCCTTCTCCCTCCAGGCAAAGGGGAAGCAGCCTAAACCCCGAACTCCTCACCAGTGGAAGGAGTCAGGGAATGACAGCTGCGTGTGCGGGAAGAACAGTGTGGACACAGAGGGGGCGTCTCTGTGCTCCTGACAGATAGTCTCACGAAAAAATGAGAAATAAATCTAGTTCATTTCAGCATAGACATATATAACCTCCAAGAGGCTTTGTTCCTTAGGGATGATAGGTGCTTTAGGCACAGAAATAGAGAAGCTATACTCCATGTCTTTGAGAGCACATAAAATTCAGAAATTATGGTTAAGTGCTAGCCCAGAAGAGGTATCTACTCCAAACTAGGGGTTCAGAGAGTTTTCCTGAAACAGACGACTGGTAAACTGAGTCTTAAGGAAGACTGAAAGTTAAAGGAGGAAAAAGACTGTGGAAGGCATTCAAGTCAGAAGAGGCCCCCAGGGCTGTGCTGGAGAAGCTCACACTACCCTCTGTGGACCGCCCCTGCCCTCCCAGGGTGGCGTGGGGAGGCGGGCGTGCGGCCCAGGCACGTCTGCGAAGTGCTGGCTTCCGTGGGTCTGCTGGGCTGTTTCCCAGGAGGTTGCTCCATGGCCACCTTCAACGCTGGGTCCCCATTTAGCCATCTCCTGCAATGCGGCCGCAAGCCTTGGACAGAGTGCTACTGGACAGGACCCATACTGCAAGGGGCTTTGTGTGTGTAAGTTACCTCATTCATAAAGTTACGGGGCTTCCTACTGGAATCTGGGGGAACCACCGTACTGTGCAGCCACGGCGCCCTCAGGGGCGTTCATACTGGCTATTCACGAACTTTGAGGCACTAGCTCTTGCACAGCCGTTTCTCTGTTTCTCTCAGTGAAGCAGACATACCTATCAACTTTGCAGGCTTTGTACCAGCCTCCATACTCTCCAAAAGCTGCCCCATCCTTCTGCTTTCCCTAAATTGTAACAAATAATTTCAGATGAGTAATTATCTTAAGCAATATATCCAACTTAGAAAACTCAAAATAGTTATGTTCTTACTTTGCATTCTTCTCTTTCCTCAGCATGCATCCAAATGGGTTTATTTTCATCTAGGGAAGAAAAAATAACATCCTATAAATTACAGCATAAAAGAGCCCTTAGACTAAGTAGAATTTGTTGAGTTTCACTGACTGCAACGTCTGTTTCGTTTTTCACGCGACCCTTCTCAGGTATTACTTCTCACAACCTGGACAGGTGTCACAATGGAGAAGACAAGACCATAAAGACAGAACCGGACCACAAGAAACAAGCAGGGAATGGCCATTCATGTGCAGCTCTGTGAACAGTCCTCTCCTCTCAGCGCTACCTGGAAAATCATTTCTAAAATTCAAATTAAATTCTATCTTGAAAATACTGCGATGGCTTGGGTACCACCAAGGTCAGGCTGGAAATCACTATTTTTAACGCACCTACGCTGCACCTGCATAGAGAGGAGTGCACCTCTTACCATCAACAGAGCCAAACTCCCTTTCATGCGCACGGGTGAGGATCTCTTTGTACAGGGTTTCTGCCTGCTTGAATTTTCCTTGCTTCAGGTAGCAGGATGCCTTAAAATGAAACAAGTACTTATTACTCTTCACATGCAAATGAAGCACAGTTCCTATCGACAAGTGAAACTACAACAGAGCTCAGACAGATGCCAAAAGGGCCGTCTGGCTCTGTCTGCAGCCACGCCTCTGTCCACACACCAGGTTATTTTTCGTCTTGGCCACGTTGGGGTCGTCAGGCCCCAGCTTCGTCTGGTAGATCTCCAGGGCTCTCTGATAGTAGTACTCCACCTCCTCGTACTTGCCCTGGTTCTGGCACAGTAAGGCCAAGTTATTTAACTGCTTGGCAACATCAGGGTGATCCTTTCCCAAAACCTGGGGATAAAAAAGAGCACATCAGAAACACTCATCACTTGTTTCCCTACCATCCAATCCACTCTCCACCCATTCTGGGGGAGTCTCTCTACACAGAAATACGACTGTGCCTCACTTCCAGGCTTACAGCCTTTGAACGGCTCCCATGCCATGCGATGAGGAAAATAATAGTTTACTGCACTCTCATTCTTGGGGGAAGAAGGGGCTGTGCTGAGCTCCTTCAGATGCTCTAGCGTCTCTCATTCTTCTAACAATCCTACAATGGAGGTGATACGCATGTTCTGAAGATGAGGAAACTGGATTTTATAAAGGCTATGTAACATAACGGCCAAGTTCTGAAGAGCCCAAACTTAAACCCAGCCCCTTCCGACTCTCAAGTCACTGAGTTACACTCATTCCTATGCGTAATAGTCCTCAAAGGAGACTGCCAACTGTTCAACTCGTGTCCTACACACCCTTTCACATTCAGACCCAGAGGCCCTCTGCTATCACCCCAAACTACTTTCCTCAGATTTCAAGCTCCACCTTCAGGGGTCGTCGAACGTGCTGTCCCAGATGCCGTGCTCATCTTCCAGCACCACTCTAGCCCCACCCCTCTCCACCGGCTAATCTTCCAGGCCTCCCCAGAGGGGACTTCCCTATATCCAATTTAAGGGAGCCCTCAGCCCATCCCCACCCACTTAACTCACAAGCACATCACCTGCTTCTCTCTCTCTTTGCAAGTATCACTACCCAAAACTATCTTGTAGGCGGAAGGAAAGAGCAAATACACATGAATGAATTTGGCAGATCATTATATACAGCTCATAATCTGTAATTTGATACACCTGTGGTTCTCCTCGATTTTTAACCCAGTCCACTCAAAATCTGAGTGGATAAATAAATAAAATAAAAACCACTGTATTTTGTAAATATCAGACAGATGGCAGCCTGACAAAACTTCATCTGCGTAATTTGATAATGAGCCTTTTTCATTTTCGCTTTTCCAATTCCTTGCCATAGGTCTCAAAATTAAATGATTAATCTCTCAGTATCAGTGGTAAATACTCACACAAAATCAAATTAAAATATCACGGCAAAGACCTGACATCCAATTCTCTATAACATTTGAATACACAGCCATACAGAGTACTGCTGAAATTACCAAGTCACATTTTTTTAATGCCTAATTACCATAAACTGTAGTAGCAGGTATTAAATACCCATGACACTGACTTAATCTATAGCTCTAAGTTATTCTTCTGTTCTCAAAAATAGTTACTCCATTTTTAAGCTTTATAAGCATATTTGGGTGACCTTATATTTAATATTATTGTTTTTCTTATTGACAGACACATGCCCCATGGTCAAATGAACTGCCCCCACGCCATCCACCTACAAGCCCTCAGAAATTCCTTCTTCAACAGTCGCTTCTTGGCCTCCTCAGGCTGGGGCAGCATGCAGACTCAAGGCTCCACCCTCGGAACACCCACTCCTCCTAAACTCTGATGTAAATGGGTCAGTCTGGCTGCGTTCTGAGCTGCCCATCTGACTGAAAGACTTATTTTCAGTAAATGGCAGTGACGACAGATCACAGCAGTCATTTCTCAAAACTTAAACCCAGAATGTTTAAACAGCACAGGACACTGCTTCTTCAGCAGAGACCCCCGCCCCCGGCCGCACCTTCTCCCGGATCTCCAGGGCTCTCTTGCACAGCGGCTCGGCTTCTTTGTACTTTCCTCTCTTGCCATAAAGCACTGCGAGGTTATTCAGAGTTGCTGCCACCTGCCGACAGAGGGAAGCACGAAGGACAGTAAGGGACCACAGCGGAGAGGACTCAGACGGCGCACATCATTTCTACCCGGTGTGCACAGTGAAGTGCTCTTAGTGGGATGAGGGAATATGACCTCCCTTAAACCCAGAAGAGCAAGTTCATCATATATAAGTACAGCTGTGCAAAGTAACACTGCAGAACATTAAAGTTAAACCAATCAACATCCACATGATTGTGATTTTTTTCCTTTAATTTCACTGGAAGCCACAAAGCCAACCAAAATAGATCTATACGCAAATCTGATCAGATTTTAATAAAAAGACAATACAAAATCTTCAGAAAAAAATTTACAGGAGTACATGCAATTTGATTTAGGATCAAAAAACTTAGTCCGTGATCCATCTGAGGTGGTGGTGATGATAAGCAAGCTAAGTGCACACTGACAGCTGCCGAACATCAGCGACCCCAGCACGGACGCCCCCACTGCTGCGGAGCGCGTGAGGTCCCACCTGCACCGTCCAGGGAAAGGCCGCTCTTAAATCTTCCCTGTTGAGTTTAATGTTAAAATGAGTTGGGTAAAAAAAAATTAGGAAAAATAAAATATAAAAAGGATGAAAGAACCAGATATACAAACCGCAGGATGATCTTTGCCCAAAGTTTTTTCACGGATGGCCAAGGCATCATTCAGTAGATTAGCTGCGTCTTTGTATTTATTCTGGTCTCTAAAGTTAAAAACATACATTAAGTGTTTTAGATAAAGCTTACTGAATCTTTTTAAAATGTAATTTTGGAACTAAAGAAATAAAAGTCAAGCTTCAACTATTAAAAAATGAAAGTTACCTACTAGAACTATTAAAACACCCCTAATGTAGGAGAAAAAGACCCTGTCCACAAATGCACTGGCAAGGTGAGCTTGGAGCCAGGCCTGACCAGCCTTTGAACCTGGCCCTCCACCTAGACTGTCCCCTGGGACAGCACTGCCCCACACTGCTGTGCTCGCCTGCACGTGCCAGATGCCCTGCGGAGGGAGGAAGCCCAGGACCGTGGACGGAGCTTCACTTAGTATCAAACTGAACTCATTCCAGGGTCGGAGTCCAGCTCTGCCAGTTAACGGCTGCGTGGCTTTGGTACATTACGTGGCCTCTGCAGGGGTGGTCGGCCCATCTATAAGGTAGGGATGTGACTCTCAGAGCTGCTCTAAGAAGCTAATGACATGCCACTGCACTAGAAAAGCCTGGGAAACACAAGCATAGGCTGCACACTGCAGTGTCATGATGCAGTCCACAGTTGCCACCGTCTGCGGGAGCAAGGAGGGAGGAAGGGTCTTTCTGACTGTGGTGAGACAGAAACACATCCAGCCCCTATGGTTTAAGAGCTAAATGATGCTGCGGCTGCAAACGAGTTAGTTACTTTGTGAGACTTACTACACATACCTCTCAACTGAGTCAGAACAACTGCTCAGCAAGGCTTTGCCATGCAGAAACCAGTCCGCCCTCCAGAACACTGGAAGGGTTGACAAGGCTTCCAGATCCTCCAAAGTACACCAATTCCAGCCAAGAATATAGATTTATTTTTCTTCAATCATTCTATTACACTTAAAAACTAGCTCGAACTTTTTGTGAAAGTCAGCCAATATGAAATAAAGTTTCAAAAACTAGCAGACACAGTTAACAACAAAAAAACCTAGTAGACACAGCTCTCTGAGAGTGCCGAGAGCTGGGCAGGACGCGGCATCTGAGCACTTCTGTCAACAGTGACGTGACATGAAGGTCAGAGACAGTAACAAGCCAACAGGAAGGCCATACCAGGAGCGAAAGCACTGGTTCTCAGAGGCGGCTCCAAACCACACCTGCAGCCTGTTAGAAACCTGGTCCTCTGCCAGACCTGCTGAATCAGATGCTCTGGGGGCGGGGCCCAGCACTTACTCAAGAAGCCCACCCAGAAATTCACATTTGAAAAGAAAACAAAAGTATACCCTGCAAGCATTAAAATCCTAATAGGAAAGAGGGCCAGATAACAGAACATTCACGAAAGGACACAAATGACTAAAAATATATAATCCGAGAATGCAAATTAAAACACAATGCTACACTTCTCCACTGACAAAGAGTTGGTGACAGTGCACAGGAGCGTAGACCGGCACCATCTTCCTGAAAAGCAGCTGGGCAAAGTACTCTGACAGGTGTAAAAGCTCTATATGCGAGCCTGTTTTAGGAACTGGTATTTTTTTAAAAATCCAGAATCTTGAACAAAACCTAAAAATGTTCATCAGTATAATATTAATGGCCCCCCAAAAGGCTTAAAATTAAATGTTCCTTAATACAAGAACACTGAAATCATGAGTTACGGGGTACAGCTCTAGGATGCAATTTTGAATATGAATGTGGATAAATTTATGTAGCTACTAATTTTTTTCCAAACTTCTTGCTGACATGAGTAAAACCTTCATGCGTTAAGGAAAAACACAAGACTGAGAGAGGCCATCAAATTCCCAGTACTACCACGATGACAACTGTGAAACCAGGCTGCCTACAGACAACAAATCCCAGTTACGTTCTATGTGCATTATTTACAGTAACAATATCCAGTGTTGGCCAGAAACTCTCATGTTCTTAACAGGCATGTAAATTTTAAAAAAAACTCCTCTGGAATGAAATTTAGCATTATCTACCAAGATTTTAAATGCAAATACCCATGACTATAACATACTGTATAACAGTAAAAATTTGCAGACTTAAAAGTCCATCAACAGGAAGTCTGTCAAAAAATTCCAGGACTATTTGTAAAACAGAGCACCACACAGCCATGAAAAAGACTGTGCTGCTATCCAAGTACAGAGTTGCCATGGTGCTACTACAGTGCTAACTTTCCCTCCCATGTTTTTTTGGGTTTTTAGGGTTTTTTTGGTTTTTTTATTTTATTTTTTAACTTTTTTTTTATTGAGTTATAGTCACTTTACAATGTTGTATCAAATTCCAGTGTAGAGCACAATTTTTCAGTTATACATGAACATACATACATTCATTGTCACTTTTCGCTGTGAGCTACCGTAAGTCCCACCTGTGTTTTTTAAAGCAACCACCTTTTTGATGGTTACACTCCTCTCTGTGGAGCCCTCCCTCCCTCCTCACCCTCTACACTGTCCCCATGCCTGCTCAGGTCCCCAGCTCCATCCCCAGAAGACCCCACCTCCAGGCAACCTACTTAATCCCATTCAATTCCTTTACCAAGAGCTTTTGAGTCAGGAAACATGCCCAAGTAACATGAGGTGGAGGGACAAAGGCAACCTGGTTCTCAACTTCAAGGAATCACGATTCCGGGAGAAGAGATGACAAAATTCAAACAACCCGATGCCAAGTATCACAAGCAAGTGCTGTGAGAGGGGTCGGGCAAGGGTTATGGGGCACAATGGGGCCAAGAGGCACATGGAACCCTAGATTCATGAAGGACAGAGAGCTGGACAGGGCCTCAGAAAGATGGGGAGGGGACTGGGAGGCAGAGTGGGAAGGCTATTCTGGACAAAAGAACACTCTGGTACATGGAGTCCTATGGGGAAAAAAATCTTAAAGATTCAGTTTGGCCAAAACAAAGGGTGCGTGTGAGCTATTCTAGGAAGGCTGGACTGGGTGTAGCCAAGCAGTGTCTGTGCCACAGGGTGACATCCTGCTAGAGAGCTTGCCAAATATTCTGAATTTAACTCTCGGCTGTTTGAAGAGAAATGGATAGTAAGGCTGGAAAAGGAGCTTATACCAGTTTATAAAAATATATTTCAGGGCATTTTCATTAAAAATACTGTTTCTATGTAAAATTAAGATAAAAGGAAAACTACTAGCCTGTAGACCAAGGCCAGGATATTCAGCATGGTGGCCACGTCTGGGTGGTCGTGGCCGGAGGTCTTCTCCAGGTCCTCCAGGGCCTGCTTGCAGAGGGGCACGGCAACCTCGTAGCGCCCCTGCGAGGCGTACTGGATGACCAGGTTGTGGAGGGTGCGCAGCCGCGCTGGGATCTCGTAGCCACCCTGCTGGGCAGCTGCCGCCGCACTGCTGTGCTGCTGCTGGACTACACAGAGAGAGTTCACTTCTGGTGAGTTCGAAGAAAACCAGGCAGATCACACCCATTCATTCAGACTCTCTTCTCTAGCTTTGGTCTTGGTCAGCACGTGGCCCCCAGGCTATGGAAGCCCCTCACCAGGACTGGGTAAGAACAGTAACTTGTCAGCGGTGGTGCGTGCCCGACCACAGTGCAGTGAGGCTGCTGCTCTTGACACCAGGAAAACTCATTCTGCCTTTTTCACTCCGTAAGAACCCACAGATCACGTCTGAACTGGTTGCACACGCCCTTGTTAGCTAGGGGCCAGTTTAACATGTTACTATATCCCAACAAGAAAATGGCTTGAAATTGTTCTGGAAAACACAAGCATTCCGAGTGCGCACGTGCTCCTGGGAGGCAGGCTGCGGGCACACCGATTATGGCAACTACGCTCAACAGGACAAGCCACCTTCTGGCTGATGCCGCCATTTAAGCATCCCTTCCACTTACTTCCTTGACCGGGGTCATCATCATCATTTGGGAAAAGGTCGTCCAGAGGTTCTTTGGTGGAATCGGTGTCTTTGTCCTCCTGCAGAACCAACCCAGGACAATCTTAGTCTTACAGCTGCTATAAATCCTGCACTGGAAATCTGGCATGAATTTCAGTTTAATTAAGAATAGAAAATATGGTTCATTTTCAGATCACATATAGGATTATCCACAATTGGGCTTATCCAGCGGGTTAGTGAAGAGTAGTAAAAAGCTTGCTAGACTAAACTCAGGTGCTCAGTGCGAGCAGCGGCAGACCATGATGGCATCTGTGCCTTAGGGTCCTCCCATGTCCTAAGGACGTTCAACGGAGCAAGAAAACCCTTACTTGGAATAAATTTTATCTGGAAATCACATGATTAAGATGGAAAATCTCTGAACACAGAACTGTTGGGCTAGACCCTCCCTCTCCCCGCCCTCTGCCCTCCACCTCCACCACAGGACCCCTACGGGCAATCTGACAGCCTGTGACTGGTGTCTCCCACTGACTGCTGGTGAGGACAGGTTAAAATACACATGGAGACAACTGACCACAGCCTGACCGGGTGAGAAGTGAGCATCGTCCTGGGGCAGACGAACACCAACCACCCCTCCCCTGGAAGGGGTAGTCTGAGAGGGACTTGCAGGCACTTTTGTAACAGTCCCATTTGTGATGCGTAATACAAATGAACTCATGAAGATCATTAGACCAACCCAAGCTGAGGGACCATCTACGATGCAACTGGCCTGTATTCTTCAAAAGCGTCAATGTCATAAAAGACAAAGACTTCTTCCTTTCTTTGGGAGGACCAGCTCCGGACGACAGCTGACTAAAAAGACGCGACAACTCCGCGCAGCGTGCGGGCCTGAGCCAGATCCTGGAATGGGGTGGGAAGACCAGCAAGGCCTCCGCTGAGATGATCAACAAGCGAAGACTCCACGCTGCGGAGGAGATGAAGCGCTGTGCCTGGGTTCAGCCTCCTCAACCTGACCGGCCCCCCAGGGTCCACGGAGAACGCCCTTGAGCTAGGGAAGCGCATCAGCAGAGGGAGGAGGAAGTGGCAGAAACAATCGCTCGGCCCTGCCCCTGACGGGGGAGCTCACTGCACCCAGCTCTTCTCCACGCTAGACATTTCTTCAAAATAAAATGTTCTGAACGTCCCGGACTCTATGACACCATCTTTCCCAGCTTGATATTGCCCAGTTTTCCAGGTGACTCCCTGGCGGACACCAACATCGCCACATATTCTTATTCCCACAGCAGCCTACAGGAGTACATCTTTTAAAGTAAAACATTAGTTGCTCCTGACCTCAAGGTGCAAGGGAGAAATACAGCCTAATAAACAAGCCTAATATAGAAGGAGGCTATGGACTGTGTCCCCCTCAAAATCATATGTTGAAGCCCTACCCTCCCCACAACATGATGGTATTTGGAGACAGGGTCTTTGAGAGGGAACAGGTTAGATGAAATGACGGGGTGAGGCCCTCACGATGGGATTAGTGCCCTAATAAGAAGAGACACTGGGGAGCTGGCGCTCTCTCCCTGCACTGCCAACCCACCATGTGAGGACACAGTAAGAAGGCAGCTGTCTGTAAGCCAGGAAGAGGGTCCTCACCAGAATTCAGCCATGCTGGCACCCAGCCTCCAGAACTTGTCTATGGTATTTTGCGATGGTAGCCCGAGCTAAGGCACAGGCTAAGTGTAGGTTTGCTGGTGTAATGCACAAACCATTCCAACAGTCTTAGGATGAGGGTTCGGACTGGAAACACAAGTATGGAACTCAACGGTAGACAGACTATGTAGTGAACAAGCCTAGCACCATGTAGGCATTAAAAAAAAAATGTTAGCTAAAATGCAATGTGAAGTCCTGGACTGGCTCCTGGAACAGAAAAGGGACACATTTTAATGGAAGGACTGGTGAAGTCCAAATAAAAGCTGCAGTTCCGTTACCAGTAACGTAACAACATTAATTTCTTACTTTTAACAAAGGTACTCCTATGGACTCAATGTTCATGTCCTCCTACCAAAAATTCCTATGTGGAAGTTCCAGTGCTCAGCATGGTGACATCTGGAGGCTGGGCATTTAGGAGGTAATGTGGACTAGAGGTCACAAGGGTGGGGCTATCATGACGACATCAGTGTCCTCATACAACTCAGAGGAAGACACACTCACTCTCTCTGCACGCAAGCACCAAGGAAGGCCAGGTGGGACACGCCGGGAAGAGATCCTGACCAAGAGCTCGACCAAGCTGATCTCAGACCACAGGCTCCAGAACCGGGCAGAAGGAACGTCCCTGTTTTAAGCCATGCAGCCCTCAGTACTCTGGAGACCACAGTGTCCCAAGTTAACTAAGACATGTACTCAGGTGATGTAAGACGTGACTTCAGAAGAAACTGGGTGAAGGGTACATGGGAATTCTCTTAACAAAATCATCTCAACTTTTCTATGAATCTAAAATTCTTCCAAAATAAAAAAGGTTACTTACAAAAAAGAAAAGTTAACTGAATCAGAGATAAATAGTAGACAAAAAACAGTAACTGAGACTGGGATGAACATTCAGATGGCCAACGGAAAAACGAAAAAAGCAAGACCCTTGGGGAGCCCTAACGTTCCAGGAACTATAAGATGAGCTGGCAAGGGAGACGGAGGAGGCATGAGCAAGGGAGCAGGAGTGCCAGGTGGTGTCCTTGGCAGGGTGGAAGGGACGTTCAAAGAAAAAGTCAAGATCCACAGCGCCATAAAGCAGAGGGAGCCCTGGGTCTGGATCGCAGCTGGCTGGGCCGGGTCACGGCTGAAGGGAAAGTGCTCTGGCAGCGTGATGGGTGTGGGAGCCAGACTGCAGGGGGCTGGGATGCTCAGGACACCTCAAGCTGAGACAGACCTCATGGAAGGTCATGGCGCCTCTCTGCACTGTACCTTGTACTTACACAGTATTTTCACATTTTCTGACCACTGTTCAAAAAAACACATATGAAAAAAAATACTCCAAGGAGAACTCACGTGACTTGCCAGGGACTCAGTCCCGAGACCCATAATCCTCGGTCTTGCTCAGTGGAACCACTCGAGGGGAGCGGAAACCTGCGGCCTTGCTGAGACCCCCACCGCGGCAGCGGGGACACCACGCTGCCTCCCTCCCTCAGGGCCACTTACGGACGGGGAGACGTCATCGTCGTACTTCTTCAGCTGGTTCATGAATTCCAGGTGCTTCTTTTCTTCCTCCAGCTGAGCCACAGACTGCTCACTCTTCTGCAGTTTCTGCTGCGTGTTGGCCAATTCATCCCGCAGCCACTGATTCTCCTGGCATAGACGGCGGACCTGCGCACGCAGTTTCTGCTTCTCTGACTCAACGGCATTCAGGTGATTGGACAGAGCCATCATAACCTGGGCAGAAAGAGAAGGTGACGGCACCGCACCACTCAGTCCAACAAACCCCACCTGCCATCTCCAGCAGCACCCGGGCTGCAGCTCTAGCTTACACCGCAGATGTGTGCTCCAAGTACACGCAGGGAGTGAGTCATTTACCTCTACCCTCACCCTGCAGTCACAGGCTACATTCAGGACATGATCAAGAATACTGCATGTTCAGAACATCTACAAAAATACTTATTTTTTTCTGTCTGAGAGCATCGCAAATGGACCAGCAATGGACAGGCAGCTACTCTTCTGATGAAGCTGTATTTTTTTTACTTTCTATCTAGACAGCTCCAACAGAATTTCTCAGAGACCTTTTCCACCAGTGAGAGCACGTGCACATGCCTGCATATGTGTGCAGAGTATGCAGGTCTCTGTGAGGGCTGGTGGTGGAGCTGAGGTGGGGCAGGCTGACAAGCCTTCCATGTTCCACGGTTAAAGGAGGAAAGCTTGGTGGCTAGCACAGAGAGTCAGAATGCCCCAACGCATTCACAAGCTGAGATCACATCAGGCTCTACCTGTGGTGCACTGACGAGGCTCAGGGACACCTGCCTGAGGCCGTGCCCAGTTCCTGGGAGGACAAGAGCTGAAAGGGTTGGGGAGAAAAGCTGGCTTCAGTCTGTTCCCTCTGCAGACCACGCACATGTGCTTCCCTCTTTACTATCCTCCTAGGTTTAAAAACTGAAACTCCAGAGGGTGGGGCTGCTTCTTCCTTCTTTTAACCCCAGTATCTGCCAAACTGAAAAAGGAAGTTCACATTCCTATCGCTTTTCAACACAGAACTTGCAAAATAATAGATCACAAGAACTAAACAAAGTTCTACAGTTAGCATCTGTAACATGGTTAGGATGAAGAACTCTAAAATTAGGGTATGGAGAGTCACTTCGGTCTAGGAAAGCAGAAACTGGTAACCTAGCACCCCATTTCTGCTTCATTCATTCACTATATGAGAAGAAAACTAAAAAAGAAAGAAGCCAATTTTTAGTATATTTAATTTTACCTAAAATACGCTGGCAGAGCCACATGTTGGGGGTGGAGGCTCACACCCAGGTGTCTCTAATTTTTTGATCTCTCTGTCTAGTTTGACAGAAACAAAGGTTCAGTCAAATATATAAAGCAACCCTGTCTTGGGGTATCAGAGGCTATTAACTGTTGGCCAATATTCACTCTCCCTTCTTCCTCAGGCTTAAGAGCCTGGAACTTTAAGTGAGCAAGACAACATTCCCCAGGGTCTCTCACAACTAGGTGTGGCCATGGAACCAAATTCTGGCCAATGAAATGCAGGCAGAGTGCTGTGCACAGTTCAAGGAAGTGAAACAAGGAGGCACGCCCTTCTGGTCCCTTCCCCGTCTCAGCACAGGGTCACGTGGCTGCAGCTTGAACTCTCAGCCCGCGAGACAGGCTGTCTGCAGTGCAGTGACTGCAGCAGGTGGCAAGGGCCTGGGTACCCCTGACAACCACGCAGCTATACAACCTGTCTGGGACAGCTTACCTGGGTGCCTGTTTTACACACAACTATGACGCTTAAGCCACCATTTTTGTTTTTTGATATGTGCAGCCAAATCAAATCCTAATTGACACACAGGGTTCTCTGTTTTGACTCTACTTTTTAAAATTTAGACATGCCCAAATCAACCATCATTCGTATAACAAACATAACCCACATACAAGTTGACCTATCTATTACTCTATAAGCATCTTCCCTTCAGTTTAGTTACACTGTGTATTTCAGATGAAGTCTCCACTTTTCCAGACTGCTAAGGTCATGTCCATGCCTGAGACTTGTACCTGTGCCTCACTCAGGCCAAGCTCCAACATCTCCAGTGACTTCCGGATCATGTTTGATTTCTCCTCCACCAGATTACTTTCGTCATCTTTCTTCAAACACTTCAGTGTCTCCAGCAAACTTTGTAAAATGGAATTGTGCTCATTCTTCAGAGCTTCTAGCCCCTGAATTACTTGCTTTGTCTTAGAAATAATTTCGTCCTGCGTGAGCTTCTCCAACTTATCTTCCTTTATGTACACCATTGTGGACATGCTGTCGTACATTCTAGGATGGAAAAAGAGAAAACACACATCTCGTTACAGGCTTAATTTCTGTTACCCCTTTAATAAAATACTTTTGAAGACTTTTTTTTTATAGGTGAATAATAAATATGTGTATATTTGTACCTTGAAATACTGTATTATGTACTCTTTCTGTTTTTCCTTTGCAAACCAATTTAACTACTTTTCTGGCTTATGTCTGAATTCTTTTTTATGGAAGAAATGACAACAACTGAAATTAATGCCCAAGATTAAAAGCAGCAAAATATCCAAATGGTATTTCCAAAACACACAGCCTCAGTGAACAAAATTCTCCCTGAATGTTTGCAACCTTTTCTTTCCGTATGAAATGCAGAAGGGACAGTAAATTCTTGGTAACACATTTACCAGACAAGGCCTTGAGAAGTGGTCATACCTGGAAAAAGAAAAGGCAGCAAAGGAACCTGGGGACGACAGAGAGGTGAGCGGAGGGCCGCACGGGTGCAAGGCAGGGTGGGTAAGAGAGGGACACAGGCAGGACGGCCAGTGCTGCAGAGGCTCCGGGAGGAGGAGGGCCCAGCGTGCCCCCAGACCAGACTAGCCAAGAGGTCACGGGGTGAACCATGTGGTGTCTGGGATTGGCTTTAAAATATTCCAGTGAGAAGGAAAAGGAAAGGGGGAAAGGGGCACATAAAACAATGTCACCAAGTGGTGGTGACAGCTAAAATTAAGCAAGAGTTCTTCTTACTATCCTATGTCCTCTCTAGTTGTGTGTATGTTTTAAAATCCCCTAATTTAGCTTTTTTTAAAAAGGCCACAGTGATCATTAGGAAAGCCTGTTCAGGAGTGACAGAGATGGAAGTCAGATTGTATGTCAGAGCGATTTCCTTCAGAGCACTTACCACTGTCTTCACAAAGCATTCAGCCCCCTGAACATGAGCTCTATCTAAAAGGCAGTGACTTTATCGTGTACCCCACTGACTGCATGGTACCTCGGACAGCTCCTGACCCCTACAGTCCGTCTGGTGAGCGGATGAGCTGGTAGATGCTGGCTGAAGGGAAGCAGTGTTGCAGCAGCAGATACAGGCTACACACGCCAGGATTTGGGCATGAAGGCTACACGCAGCTGATGACAGGGTCACATCTGTCCCTGCACCCCCAGTTTCATATTGGAAAACTGATTTTTTTTGCATAATATTAATTAAGACTTTTAAATCCTCTGGAAATTCAGAAGTTGCCTATAGGACTATTCAGAAACTCACCTCCATACCACGAAGAGCCCAGAAAACAACAAAAGAACACAGGCAACTCCTCCATCTGACAGCCTATAGTATCATTAGATTTGTTATATATTTATTCAGCTTGTGGCTCTCCAACTCCAGGAGAGCAGGGACCTCATTTGTCTTATTCAGAAGTATACTCTGAGCCTGTCACACAGTAAATGCTAAATACGTATTTGCTGAATGATGAATGAAACATTCTAGGACTAGCTTCCAATAAACGGGATTCATACCCCTAGGTTAAAGTGGTGATCTGAGCACTGCCTAAGGTTTGCTTTCCAGAACTCGTGTCCCTACAGAAAGGAAAAAAATAAAAATGAAAGCCTCCTTCACCTTTGGCAGTCATGTATTCATGTACTATTTCCTAATAATGCAACATTTATTCTTTTCTTTCCCAAACTAGATGATACAAGCATTTACTAAAATGTACTCTGCGCTAGGCCCTGGCATACACAGGACGAGGGCCTCACCCTCTGGGACATGCAGATGAGGAGAAGACAGGTGACAGGAACTTACAGTGGGAGCATGGTGGGGACAAGGGGGCAGCGGCACTTCCACTGGAGAGGGGAGGCCAGCCATATGGAAGAAGTGACCCCCAACCCCAAGGTGAGCCGCTCTTATCAAATGAGCACATCCTCTCCAGACGAAGTTGAAGTGTGGAGGGCACTGCCAGCTGCAGAGCATCAGGGCCACAGCAGAGGTATGAAAGTGCCTGCAGGTGGCTGCGAGCAAGGCACACAGTGACAAGACTAGAAAGGCAGAGGGGAGCGAGGTCACAGGACACCTGCATTCTACAGGCAGGAGCTGGGGGCAAGGGGGAAGGAAGGGGGCTGCAGCAGGGACAGGAGCGAGAGGAAGGTTCTGGTGACGACACCACAGAACAACCCGTCAGACACACTGTACTCATTTCCCCAGCCCTCTGCCAGCTTAAGGTTCGCTGCCTCTCTTCAGAGAGCCAAGGGCCTAGCCAGCAACTTCCCAGTCTTTTCCAACAACATTAAACGCAAGGGACGCAAAGGAGAGTCCCTAGAACTAATAAGAAACGACAGCAACTTCATTACTCAGACCAGCTCTGGAAAGTAAGCGCTCTCAGGGTGTGAGTGGGCAGCAGTCACACCTACACAAGAGCAAAATCCTGTCCAATCATAAAACAGTCTATGTCAGCACCGCCACAGGTTATAGTGGTGGCAGAAGAGGGAAGAGGGGGCAGTTATTGTTTACGTAAAAGAGAAAAGGGGAAAAGAGTGTTTATACAAAAGTAAAAAACCATAAAAGGTTAAGACTTACTACAGGAAAAAAGTCAAAACAAAGTAAGGAAGACATCACCTTAATTGAGGGGATGCATCTAAAGAAACCCAATTTTAATTCCTTAAGCAATAGGTAGCAAAACTGGTGGCAGGGCACTGCACGCTCACACACCCTTGTACAGGCTTTAACCACACACACGAGCAACCGAATACAAATGTTATCTGCCTGCACACGCGCGCACGCGCACGCACGCACACACACACACACACACACACACACAAACACGAGTTGCTTAAGCCAGTTTTTTTTAATTACCCTTAAAAGAAAATTAATGAGAATCTAATTGCCCTTGGAGGGTACTTAGCTCTCCTGGGCAATGAGATGACAGGTGCTGTGGACAGCCTGGGGCCTGGCAGAGGTCCCCAGACCTCCTCGGGTCTCAGTGGGCAGCAGAGCTCCCTCACCAGGCTTTCAGGAACATGGAAAGGTACAGGTGAGGCACTAAGCACAGCAGCCGACAGTCACACAGGAACCACTCAGTGATCAGTGCACCCTCTGAGCCCAGAGCCAAGGAACAGGGAACAGCCCTGATAAAGGACCGCTCAAGGTCTGCGGACACACTCCCTGTAACACAGGCCTCACTACTTCACAAGATAGTTGGTTCTTGTTAGACTGCTCTAATATTTAGTTAGAAAGTTATTCCTTTTACTGAGTTGATATCTCCCTCCTTGTAACTTCTACCCATTGAGCCAAATTCTTCCCCCTAAAACAAACACAAAATATATTTACTATCTCATCCACAAGATAACATTTCAAATATACTGTGTTACAGGCATACAGTTCTCCGAATCGTCCATCGTCCAAACTCACGCCTCATGCCACTTCCCAGGCATGCCTCAGTCACAGCAGTTTCCTCGTCTCCCACCTGAGTCAGCAGTGCATGGACAGAACAAGGGAAGCACACCATGGCATGCATACCTTTACTGCTTGATACCTTCCTTATTTCTAAGCTAAGCCACTATAACCAAAGGTGGGTTATATAACAACAGTGCTAAGACAACTGGCTATTTGGTGGGGGTGGGAGGGAGACGCATTCCTACCCTTACTATACACTAAAGTAAGTTCCATATTGATTAAAGAACTAGAGGTTAGCTCACGGTGAAAAAGAATATGAAAATGAATGTATGTATGTTCATGTATGACTGAGGGACTGTGCTGTACACCAGAAACTGACACAACACTGTAAACTGACTATAGCTCAAAAACAAAATTTTAGAGGTTAAAAAACCTCTAGAAGCTAGAATAAAATTTAGCCACAGGTCTCTATGCATATGGGTGAAGGTAAAGAACATTCTATGAATAAAACGTACGAGAATTAAGACTGATAAAGAGTTTGCTTAAAATAAAGCTCCTGAAGTGTGGTCTAGAGACTGCACGCCTTTCTGAGGGGGCACTGCTTTGCAGCCCACGCCGAAGAGCTCAAGAGGTCAAGAGAGAGGTTACCCTGGTTTCTTTTTTTTTCTCTTCTTCAACATGCAGAGTTGTATTTTTTTAATTGAAGTACAGTTACAATGTGCCAATTTCTGGCGTACAGCACAATGTCCCAGTCATGCATATACATACATATATTCATTCATTTCCATATTTTTTCATTAAAGTTTATTGTAAGATATTGAATAAAGTTCCCTGTTTGTTTTTTATCTATTTCTATGTACAGTGGCTAACATTTTCAAATCCCAAAACTCCCCAGTTTATCCCTTCCCACCTCCTTTCCCCTAGCAGTAAGGCTGTTTGCGAGTCTGCTTCTGTTTTGCAGGTGAGTTCAGATTTTTTTTTTTCCAGATTCCACACATGAGCGATTATCATATGTCATTTCTCTTTCGAGGTTACACTGATTTCCAAAAGGTAAAAATACTGAGTGTCTAGGTTGACTGAGACATCATATTTTGTCAGCCTATAAATCACACTCCCTAAGACGTCTTCCAACTCTAATGCTGTGAATGCCTTGAGGTGACTCAGTGGAACAATGAATCAGCCGGCACAGAGCCTGGCGCTCGCAGGCACCAATAAGTATGTGCGCAATAATGAACTAAGCAGCTTTAGAGGCAGTGCATCTGAGTCCAATACCCTTTCCTCCTCTCACCTGCTGTGTGAACACCTGGAGCCTCAATCTCACCACGCACCAAGTGGCATGGACACACACCTGCCCTGCAACGTGGTAAAGGTTCAGAAACATTCCCTTCCCTCTGCCCCTCTGACACACTGGCCTCAGGTTGTCTTAATTACCCATGGGAAATTACTTATTGTGCTTTTTTTTCCTCAAGAAAGAGAGAATTCTTTAAAGTCCCATTATTTGCTCTGTGAAAGCAAAAGAACTAAATTCTTAATGCATAATTTCCAAGGTAGAACCTGACAAATCTAACATCCGAGATGAGTTCCTAAAAGGAGAGAAGCCTTCCTAGGATCACACCTCTTCAATCCACGGTTCAACAGGCAAACCTGTCATGGCCTCCGAAGTTCCAAGTCTCAGGAACTCAAGCCCCCAACAAATCCTGTACTGCGTCTTCTGATGGTAAGTGTCACTAACTAAAATAGTGAAGACAAAAATAATCCTAAAGCTTAAGTCTTATTTTTATTTAGTTTTAGAACTATTTTTGTCTCAGTTATTTTAGACAGTGACTCAATCTTTATGATTTTTATTGGGTAATATAACAGTTTTGATAGGTATTTTTAATATGGTCATAAAGACACAAACAATCATGACTGACCTAACCAAAATTAAACTGAGTCTATTGGGAGGCTGTGAAGGTGCGAAGAGTGCACCTGTGTGGTAAGGAGAGGCAAGGAAAGGGGAATCCTACACACCTAGAGCAGGAAGTCAAATACTGAAAAGTCATCAGGTAGCAATACAGACACGTTATTTAGAAATGGTGGTGGTTATGGAAAATCTTAATTTCACTTAAAAGAAGTGAAAAGTTATTTCTGTGGATAGGGAAGAAGAGAGCAAGCGAGTGGCAAAAACCCAATCTTACAAAATGACATGCCTCTAAAACTGCACGTGCACTGCTCTGGTAAGATACAGCAGGAGGCTGCTCGCCCCTAACCAGACCTTTATCTGGCGGGCCGGTCCTGGTCCTCTGGCTGAGGGGGTGAGTGCCGGTCTCCCTGCACTCCCACCCACACGCCACCCTGAGGAAGCAAGTCACTAAGTGCAGCCACACTCGGAGGGTGGGGAGAGGTAAGCGCCCCAGGAGGGAGCGAGTCCATGGACTCCCCCTCAGCGCCCGTCTCTGCCTCTCCCCTCACTTATCGCTGACCTCAGCGCTGGCTGTGGAGCTCTGTGTTAATACTCTGAGCTACACCTAAGAACACTAACCATTAAAAGCAGCAATTATGTTGCTCAAACTGTTCCAGCCCTGACCATGAGAGCTCTTTCGATTACTTCTGTGTCCCCTGCCATGCCCCACCCTTTTGTTTTTCAGGCCCATTTTGTACTCGCCCCCGCCCCAGCCGTAGAATCAGTCATTAATCCAAGGAGCCTGGTTGGTTTGGGTGAATGGTTTAGAAACCAAAACTGGGCCCAGTGGGTCTTCCTCCCCAAAATTTGTAAACCCAATCTAACCACGAGAAAAACATCAAATACAAATTGAGAATTCTACAAAACTCTGACCAGTACTTCTCAAAACTGTCAAGGTCATCAAAAATAAGGAAAATCTAAGAAACTGTCACAGATCAGGAAAAATGGCAGCTAAAAGCCATGTGACGTGGTGTCCTGGATGGGGTCCTGGACTGAACAAGGACATTAGGGGAAAACTAGTAAAATCCAAATAAAATGTGGAGTCTGGTTAATAATTATGTGCCAGTGCTTGTTTCTACTTGTCACAAATGTCGCACAGCAGCACAGGATATTAATGTTAGGGGCAGCTGAGTGCAGGTGTGCAGGAGCTCTATGCTATCTCTGCAACCTCCATGTAAACCTGTAACTATTCTAAAATAAAAAATTTATTTTTCAAAATCAACAAAGAAATCAAAAAGATACATGTATAACTTTGATAAAAACAAAACCAAAAATATATTAAGAATTGACATCAGCCAAGCATTTTACTTTCTGAGCATTTTCATATGTGTATTGTTTTATAAGAACAAAAAAAGTCTATAAGTAGTTTGGTCAGCTATCACTGTAATTCCTTTTCACAGTGGAGGAGACAGACAGCTGAAGGGATTTAAGCTCACGTTTCCCAGAGAAGGAACAGAATCCAGCTCTCTCCACTCTGCTCAGATGCACCTCTGACTCAGTGACCATGCTGCTGCGCACACGCACACGCACACGCACACACACCCTGTGCTTCTGATAGTTCACTAACAAGAAAGCAGAATAATGCCTAAATGGACGGTCTAGGGTTGCAGGCAATGGAACTTCTACAACACTCAAATATAGAAAGAATTTGGCATTTCTGCCACAATAAAAATAGGCCAACCTAACACTGAGGCAAGAATAGAAACACTGAATACAATGAATATTTTATAAGACCAAAAAATTAAAGCAGAACTAGTTAGATTCTAAAGACAAAGATTCAAAAATTACTCTAGATCATACAGACTGAGCTTTTGTCAAGATTATTAATTTTCATGTAATGATCTTGTTTCTCTCTCCACCACCTGATCATTTCATATGTTTATACTCCCTTTGGACCACAGACAATGAGATTACACACACACACAAAATCAAACATCCTACTAATTAGCAAGGAATACAATTTTCAATAACTTGACAAATTTTACCACAAACTTCCCCTTCTCTCAAAAATTTTTAACAAAAGCCAGAGAAGGAAAGAGCATCGTCATCTTGGTCACTTTGCCTCCCCTGGTTTTATTATGTGAGATTCTGCCATGAGGGAGTAAAAAACTCACAGTAAAGAAAGTTTAAAAACAAACAAATAAACAAGCCACGCACTCAAAAGGGAATGTGTGGAATCTGATTAGTGGTGGTGGTGGTTGCCCAACATAGAGAATATACTAAGAAAAAAAAAATCACTCAATTGTACCCTTTAAAATGGCAAATTTTATGTTACATGAACTTCTGTTAGAGCAGGCAGACAGCTAGATATGAGCAGAGAAAGGGGTACACAGACCAAACGGCAGGAACTGGGCAGAAAGGAGGGGCACGGGCCAAATGCAGGGAACCACACATCACGTGAGCAGCAGGGGTCCCTGGGCAGAGAAGGAAAAGCAGGAGCCTTTGGGCTGATAAGGGATCATGCTTTTTGGGGTGACAAGTGGCCTGGAGAAGAACAAAGAAAGATGAGAAAAGGCAGGAATCTCCAGTGTCGGAATGTGACCTTTTGCTCATTATGCCCTCATTTCAATAAAATTAGCCTTGGGGATCAGAAGTAGCCATCAAGCACAGACGCTGTGACACTTCTGATCCAGGCTAAATAAGGACAAAAATCCCTCCTCCCTTTGGGAAGGTGGAGTTGGGATGATAATCAGGGAATACGACCCCAAACCCTTCCCTCCTCAATGAATATTCCGCCCATTCATTATTACACCCTATGTAGCTAAGTTGCCAAAGAAACTCAGGGCAGCTGCTCCCCTGAGCCTGCCCGCTCTCCCCTTGAGAGTATACAATCCACCCTTTAATCAATCCTCACTTTACTTTTTTTAACCACTCTGTCTTGTCTCTGAATTCTTTCTGGGATGGGACAAGAACCTTGAACACTGGTTGTATCTATCGGCAACACATATATCAATTTTTTAAAACAGAAATGTTGGTAGGGGGAAGCATCAGGCCTCCGTGCACAGAGTGAGTAATGACCAAGAAAGAAATGTGAGTTATTCTGACATTTCTGGATGTGGAATGAAGTTCCTACAAACAGCGAAGAGTAGCACAGGAAAACGGTAAGATGGAGGGAGAGCACAGAGGTCTTTACCTCGCAAAGAATGGTAGCAGAAAATCACATTTGAGATGTTCTTCCAAGAGCTACCTGAGCTGATCCAGTGGGAAACCCTGGCAGCTGCCCAGGCCACACAGCCCATCCATCTCTGCTCAGACATAAGCTCTGATGAGCACTAGGCATGGGGGTGGAGGGGGTCCTGAAGTGGAGGGAGGGGCAAGGAGAAGCAGACAGGGAGCCTCACTTAGTCTAGAAAACCCAAGCTGTATTCAGAGAAATAAATATTTGGTCTGAAAGTTGGTACCCCTGACCCTGAATTCACATGTTGAAACCTAGCCCCTAAGGTGATGGTACCTGGAGGTGGGGCTTTTGGGAGGTGCTTGAGGGTGGAACCTTGTGAATGGGATTAGTGCTCTTATAAAAGAAACCCCAGGGAGCTCCATAGCCCCTTCCACCAGTGAGGACACAGCAGGGAGACACCACCTATGAAACCACAGCAGGCCCTCGCCAGACACTGAATCTGCCGGCACCATGACCCTGGACTTCCCAGTCTCCAGAACTGTGAGAAATACATTCCTGCTGTTTATAAGTCACCTAGTTTATGGCATTTTGTTACAGCAGTCTGAACGAACTAAGACATCCAGTATCTTGGAACTCAAGATTAGTGTGTTGTGGGTTAAATGATACAGGTGTTAAACTTTAAAAATTAAATTCCACTCCTGGGTATGTATGTATGTACATATGTATATATGTACATGTATGTGTATGTATGTGTGTGTGTATATATATATGTATATATATATATACACACACCCCAAAAAACTGAAAACATGTTTATGTAAAAACTTATATACGAATGGTCCAAAAAAGTAAAATGCTAGACAAAGGTAAACCTTGTACACAAATATTTTGGCACTATTCGTAAGAGTCAAAATGCAGAAATAACCCAAATGTCCACTGACTAAACAATGGGTAAACAAAATGTAGTATATCCATATAGCGGAATATTATTTGGTGATAAAAAGGAACAAAATGTCACCACATGCTACAACACAGACAACACTACTAACTGAACGAAGTCAGACACGAAAGGCCACATGTTGCATAATTCTATTTATACAAAAAGTCCATGGAGACAGAATACTTTCTGTTAGTGTTAGTAGTTGCCAAAGGCTGGAGGGAAGGATGGGGAATGACTGCTAATGGATACAGGGTTTCTTTTGGGGGTGATGAAAATGTTCTGAATCAGATAGTTGCACAACCCTGTAAATTTTCTCATACATGAATCATATTGCAATAAAATATAACCAGAAATTTTAAAATTAAATGATACAGATCAAAGAAAAACAAAACACAAAACCCCTTTAGCTTTGTTAAGGAGTCAAAGAAAGCTTCATTTCTCAATCTTTTTATCCTATGCTCCCCTTTTGATAAACAACAAAAAAACTCAAACCCTTTTCAATATATTTAGAAATTTCCAAATATACATTATCTACTGCAAAGTAATACAAAGCAAAGTAACCAATAGTAATATTAGAAATAAAATGTACATACTCTTTGGTTCTGAAATTTCAGAACAAAAATTATACACTGTAGAATCAAAGGGGAGATTACAACTTACTTAAAAAGAGGTGACACAAAACAAAAATTCTTGAATTTCCAGGGATGGTTGGTTTTTGTTTTGGTGGGGACAAGAGAAGGCAAGCAGAGAGGAGGCATGTCACTCCCCAGCTCATATAACAAAGTTAAGGTTCATATTTGAGCAAAATCCAAAAAGCTCTCCTGAAGGGTCTCAATATTTTTCAAACCATGATCTCTTTGGATAAAAGCACAAATGTCACACCCCTACATCGTCTGTATTACAACAGTGAGCGAGTTTGTTTTCTATATGTAACACCATACATTCCAACACATCTGTTCTGTCCAGCTGTCCGTGGCCTACCTTCTCCCCCTTAAGAAGCACTCTATTCTCCTCGGGGAGACATGCTGTGTTAGGAACCTCCCGACCAGAAACACCATCTCAGGGCCATGAGCTGACATAGGCGGCTGGGAGACCCGATGCCAGAGCCTGTCACAGCTACAGAGTGGAAATTTTATTGACTCATCACTTACTACTAGATCCAGGGTATCTCCTCTGATCTAATCTTCATCTAATCTGATCTAACCTTGTCTAATCCTTTTATCTCCTCTTCTAAACTTCGATCACTAGAATAAACTGAATGAATCGATTCTGCTGGCCTAAAAATCAGAAAAATCTATAAAGTGAAATATTTTAAAAATAAAGACTCCATAGTTACAGTATCTATTCTGAATTTGTTTCCATCCCAAAACTGTATAAATCACTGGATAAAACAAAAGCCTGAACCTGCCTCTTGAGTGAGTCTATGGTAGACACCTTGCAGAATTAGAGAAATGAAGGCAATCGCTTGGGTACTTTTCCCCACAGCCCTGCTCAGGAAGTTGACTGAGTGTGGATCTGTTTTAAAATCGGTCACCTCTACGTACAGAGATCCTCTGACTCTGCAATAACCTACCCACTCTACCTGTGGGAAGAATTTTGTAAGAGGGCCCTGATCCCCACCAGCTGGTGAAGTGCCTACCCTGCCCCTGGGCAGGGCTCCAGGCCAGGGCCAGGGAGTGGACTGAGGTCATTTAATTGGCAGTGGGACTGCAGGTCCATCCCTTTGGATGCAAGCTGCAAGCATGAGAAACTACAGGGAAGGGTACTACATGAAAATATAGGTGAATATGCTTTTTCCTAAAACAAGGATGAGCAAGCCCAAATGAGCAGATGTCTCCATTACTAGTCCTCAGCTGAGCAAGAAGAAAGGAAAAACAGCTTCGTGGGACAGTGTGACTAAGAGTACGTAACAGGTGCTGTGGGCGACTGGGGCAAAAGAGTACATACATGGAGAGTATTTCTGTGGTTTAAAAAAACGCATTTTACTTCAAAATGAAAAATGTCAGCAGACTAACATAATACCATAAGACTAAATATATCTGTTTAAGTGCTAATCAGTAATATGTATATGGAATAATTTTCTTTCCTAACTAAGGAAAAGCAAATAAAACATTTTAAAAAATCAATTCTCTTTGGAGAGAAGAAATGGGGAAAGAGACAACTCACTTACACTTTTACATCTTTCTGTATCATGAGTTTTCTGAACAGAGTATACATTTTTAATGATTTAAAAACAGAGAAGACAACAGATAGCAGGAATCATTCAAAAAAACTGATAAAGTGGACTTCAAAATTTTAAACTACTGATTATTAAAAGGCACAGCCAAAAAAAAAAAATTTAAGCCCCAGATTGGGAAACAATATTCCCAACATATGACAGAAGACATGAACTCAAATACATAAAGAACTCCTACAATCAATAATAAAGAGACAATCCAATTTTTCAAGTGGGCAGAAGACTTAACAGACACTTCAGAAGAGGCCAATAAGCACATAAGCTCTCCTCACCATTAGCCATCAGGGAAATGCTCACTGAACCCACAACAAGAGGCCCCTACACAGCAGCAGCGACGATGCAGACAGACAACACCGGAAGCTGGAGAGGGTATGAGCAACTGAACACTGGTAGCAGTGTAGAACGCACAGCCACTTTGGAAAACTGGCAGTGTCTTTAACAGTCAATCCTACAACTACCCTACGAGCGATTCCACTCCTAGGTGTTTACACAGAAGAAATGAAAATGTACATCCACACAGCCTCGTACAAGAATGAGTGCCCCCCGCCCCAGATGTGCATCAGGAGAATGGCTAGATGGTGGTGGAGTCACACAAGAACACTACTCAAGAATAGAAAGGAACAAACCACTGATACACACTGTTTGCATGTGCTGAATTTTAAATGGTTATGCCGAGTTAAAGAAGCTGGATGCAAAAAAAAAATTATTTTATATTTAAAATAATCTCATTTGTATGAAATTCTACAACAGACAGAAAGAAGTAACCCATAGTTATAGAAATCAGTATTGCTGGTGGGGAGAGTACATGCCACCTCTGGGAGCTAAGAGAGCCCCCAGCTGACAGCCAGCCAGCAAAAAAAACAGGACATCAGTCCTAAAACCAAAAGAACTGAATTCTGCCACAACCACACAAGCTTGCAAGAGCACCCAGAGCTCTGGAAGAGAACTACAGCCCAACACACAACTGCAGCCTCCAGCCCTGAGCAGAGGACCCAGCCAGGCCATGCCTGCATCCCTCACCCACGGAAACTGTGAAGTAACAACTGGTATTGTTTTAAGCCACTAGATTTGCAGTAATTTATTATACGGTAAATAGAAAACTAACATAAATGTCACACAAAAAAAGCTTTGGAACGTAATGATACTTTAGTAAAAAAAATAGAAATTATGGATGAATCCTGAGGACATTATGCCAAGTGAAATAAGCCAGCCACAAAAAGACAAATGCTGTATGATTCCAGTTACACGAGGTATCTACAGAAGTTAAATTCATAGAAACAGTGACAGAGGGTACAGCTCAAGTGGTAGAGCGCATGTTTAGCATGCACAAGGTCCTGGGTTCATTTCCCAGTACCTCCTCCAAACATAAATAAATAAACCCAACCCCCCCCCAATAAATAAATAAATTCACAGAAAACAGGAAACAGAATGGGGCTTGCCAGGGGCCAAGGGGAGGGTGGGAACTGAAGAGTTATTTAATAGGTACAGTGTTTTAGTTTTGGAAGATGAAAAACTTCTAGAGATCTATTGCACAACAATGTAAATATATTTGAAACTATTGAATTGTACATTTAAAAATGGTTAAGATGGTAAATTTGGGGCTTTTTTAACCACAATTTAAAAAGAATAGAAATTAACATATTTCCCCTCTGTTTGGTCGATAATACAAATCATTTTTTTTTAAATTTATGTGGGGAGAGGGAGGTAATCACATCATTTATTCATTCATTAAATGGAGGCACTGGGGATTGAACACAGGACCTCATGCATGCTAAGCATGTGCTCTACCCCTGAGCTATACCCTCCCCCAATAATACAAATCGTGTTTAAATGGACAGAATAAGTGAATTTAAAACACACCACCTACTCACCATAAGAACAAAGAATCAACTTTCCCCATGTAGCCTATGCCAGCCTCTGTGAAGAACACAAATGCCACAAACCAATATGGTGACTGAGACACTACACACTAGAACAACCCCAAGGAGTGACCATGACCGTCCTGCAGCACGTGGGCTTTTGAGATAGAAGAGTCTGGCAAGGGTTTCCCAGGTGAAGGCAGCTGGAGAACTGAGCTTGGCATTAACGTGATTCATGACAGCAAGGTGGTTCAAAGCTAGAAACATGCAAGCAAAAAGACGAGTTAGAAGCCTGACTCCACAGCCATATTCTTCTGGTACAGAGCTTGCCCTCCTAATTCTCAATTTCCTCAGCAGTAGAATGGCGGTGATTACCGCACCAATTTTATCTGGTACAGTGCTAAATTCACCATTATAACTCATTTTTGATGTAAGAGTATATTAACCAGGAGGCTACAGGGCCGAATGACACAAGGATGACGTGGGAGAAAAAATGCAGGTCATCTCTGAATTAGCCCTCCTGCCTTAGAAGGTAATATTTTCAAGAAAAGCTTAAAAGGTCACTAATGACCTGCCAGAAGCCAAATTCAACAGATTTTTCTGTCCCAATCTTCCTTCAGCTCTCAGCCAACTTGATACTGCCCTCCTCCTATTCCTTGTGTCCCAGGGCACTCCTCCCACCCTGAGGGCCACTCCCCAAGCCTCCACCAAAGTGTCAGAAGCTCTCTTGGAGAGGTCATTATGAACAAGGCCACTGGCTTTCCACACAGGCTGAGGTCTCTCAAATCTTTATCTCCAGCCCAAGTCTTTGTCTTGAGCTCCAGGCCTGAATCTCCAACTGCCCACTAATCCACTTGACCACCACACAAGCATTTTGGACTTAATCTAACCAAACCCAAGCTCACCATCTTCTCCCATTTCCCCATCTTGGTGGGTGTCACCTGCCAGTGAGTCACCCAAGTTAGAGACAAGGAAGCAATTCCAGATGCATTCCTTCAGTAAACATTGAAGTGCTTATTATGTGCCAAGCACTGACACTGAACACAACAGACAGAAAATCTCCGCCCTGCCCTTGCGGAGACCCTGAATGCAACTACATAAGAAAGTAATTAAGTAATGCAGTATTGCAGGTAGTGAGAAGTGTTAAGGAGCGCCAGGGGCAGCAAGGACACACTGATACCCAGGAAAGCAGGCTCAGGATCTACTTGGGTGTACCTGAATGAGGGCGCGAGTAGGAAGAGGGGAAAGATGGGGTAGGGGTGCTCACAGGACATGGGCAAAAACTTTAGCAGAGGAGTGACAGGATCCAACTTAACACTGCAGTAGTTGGCGCAGATTTTGAACGCTGCCTACAGCCTCCGCCTGCAGCCCCACCTTCCCCCAGTCTATTCAGTCCCAAGTCAGGGCCATACTAACCCTTCCATCCCTCTCCAATTCACCTGTTCCTCTGGCAACTGCCCTGACTCAGCTCTCAGTCCTCACTTGGGGTTAATGGCTTCCTAACCAGTCTCTCTCAGCTCAAAGCACCTGCCACACTAGGCATCTATGCTCTTCCTAAGATGCCACCTCACTTCTTAGAATCCTCCTGTCCCCCTTCCTACCTTTAGGGTGAAAGCAAACCCCTGGACGCGCTGTACAAAGCCTTTCCACGTCTCCCCTTCCCAACTCCACAGCACCACCTCAGGGCTTCTGTCCTCTAGAACCACCACTCCCAGTCCCACCCCAAGTCTTCAAGTCTCACAGCCAGAATAATCTCCTCAGAGCACTCAGCACAGTATTTAACCTGACCAGCGGTCCTTGAGGAAAGTGACTACCCGGCATCCACAGCACCTGCCATTCAGCTGGTTCTCAGCAGACATTTAAGACCTTGCTTTCCTGTTCTAAACAGGCTAATCATTTTTATTCCATGCCCTGAAATTAACACTTCAAGCTTTCCTGTACTTCTGCTTAGGATGTTACTGATCACTTCTTTGTTATACAAAGTTCTAGTTTCTTATCATATTCCATTATGTTTCCAGGTTATACAAATCCTATGTTTTATTCAACTTTTGACTTTTCTGTTTCTAGTTTTCTTTTCATACAATTATGTTTTAAGACAGTTTATAACCCCATACGGAAAGCTACACACTGACATCTGTTTTTCAACATTATGAAACATATTTAAGAAGGTCTAACTTTTTTAAAAGAATATGTGATTTAAGGTAACAGCAGATGAGTTTTTACTTACCATAAAGTATTTAGAATACTGTGTGCCCCTCCCCAGCAGCACATCCTTGCTCCTTGCTGGCAATAATCACTGTACTGATTCCCATCCACGTCTTTCTTCCTTTATTACACTGTTTACAGTATTTTTAGAAGACACTGCCAAGCGAGGTGAAGGAGCCAGGCTGCAGTGAGGTTACCACCCTAGGCTGTCCACACCCCTCAGTAACACCACAGGGCTGCCAGGCTCCACTGCAACATGAGGTTGCATTCTTTGATGACTTGGAGAAACTGGCTCTTAAGAGACCTTACCCTCCCACATATAATCCCACACAATCTGAGATTTTTAATATTTAGTATCATTGTACCCTTAGATATACTTAGGAAACAGAACAATGAATCAAATTTCCCACCTTAGCTAAGGCTTGCTGCCATTCCCTAAAATAAATACATCCAGAACTGTAATAAGATTATGAGATTTAAGGAGGTTGCTCCAATTTCTAACAGGTTTTTCACTGAGTTATTATAATATATTCTGAGCTAAGGATTCTGATCAATGGCTTAGTCATGCTGTACAAAAAAAAAAAAAAAGCCTTGAAATTTAATGCAAAGAATCAGAGAAACCAACTGCTCTTCCACATAACAGTTTAAGTGGTGTGTCAGAAATTTTGCTATTCTCACACTTTTTTAAAAAACATTTTTTTCAAGTCCTCCTTATTAAACGCTCGTGTTAAACTCTAAATATGCTGTTTAAATAACGAAACAGTACAAGGCAGCAACAATACAAAAACTGTAACACAAAATTATCTAGATCTACAAACCTTAAATTATAAAACCATCCAATCCACCAGGCATTAATTTAACTTCTTTAATGCTGTATTTTAATTCTGGGGGGAAAGAGATGCACCAAATTTGACAACCGAGTGAGTATTCCAGAACGGGGATGCTGCAAGTTCAGCGAGAGCACCTCCGGCCTCGGTGAACACTGTCGAGGAGACAGGGTTCCGCGTCTGGCTATGAAAAGAAAGGGGCCGCGAAGCAGGCGAGTAGAGCCGGCCTGTGGCAGGGACCCCGCACGCCTCCCACCCGCCTAGCCGCCGGTCGCCCGCGAGCATGACAGGCGCGTCCGCCCAGGGCGGTGCCGCCGGAGAGGGCGGGGGCCGGAAGGAAGAGGGAGGATTCGGACAAAGCGAGCCGGGCCGGCCGCCCCCTCCCCGCGCGACGCGCTCCCGGGGGCGGACACGTCCCCCGGCTGGCGGCTCCGGGGCCACAGCTGTTCCCGGGAGCGGCCGCCCCCGCCCGCAGCAGGGCCGGGCCGGGGGTGCGGGGCGGCGGTGAGATGGAGACGCGAAGGGGGCCCGAGCCTGGAGCGGACGTGATGGGGAGGGCGCCAGGGACGGAAGGAACAGACCCGGCTAAAGCCCGAGGACCGCGTCCCTGGAAGGGGCCCTGCGGGGCTCGGGAGGGACCCGGGGGCGGGAAGGGGACGCGGGTGAGGCCGGAGGACCCGGGCCCGCCGCGGACTCACCGTGCTGCTCCCGTGGGGCCGCGCGCTCGCGCTGTCAGCACCGGAGGCCGCGGGCGCGTGCGCGGAGCAGGACCACCGGGGCCGCCGCTTCGGCCGCCTCAGGCGCGGCGCCGCAGTCACGAGCGAGGAGCGCCGGCGCGGCCGCCCTGCAGCATCCTCGGTCGCCCGCGCGCGCTGTCCCCCGCGGCTCCTCCTAGCAGCCGCCGCCCCGCGCCCTGCCGGCTCCGGCTCTGCCGCTCCCGCCGCCGAAAATGGCGTCTCCGCGTCCCTCCCCCGACTCGGCGCTCCCGCCCCACAATGCCGCGCGCTGCCGTGACGTCACCCGGCCCCACCGCCGGGGGCGGGGCGGCCCGGGACAGCCAGGAGCCTGGGAACGCCGCCCCAAGGAGCCTTCGCGCGCTGGGCGAGCTGCGGACGGCCGAGCCGGCCTCCCAGACGGGGACGTGGCCCCGTGCCGGCCGCCGCGGGCCATGCTGGGGGCGGGGTGAGGCCCCTCTGAGGGCGGCCGCGGCGACCACCGAGCGCCTGGCGGCTGCCCTTCCCCACAGGCAGGGCCAGAAAGTGGCCTGAGGGTCAGCACCGCGTCCCCGGCCCGGGTCGCGGCCGTCTCCTGCTCTCGCATCAGGAATAATGTCTACAGTGTGCAAACCCTGTCTTCATGTGTTTTATGTGCTCGTTTAAATCTTTCCAGAAACCGCGAGGGGGCTTTCACCAGCCCTTCCAAAGGAAAGGGTCCGGAGGGGCTAGGCTAAGCCGGGAGGCCTCTCCTTTCTCCAGGAAGAATCTGCAGGCTTTGGTCCAGGCCTTGGTCCGCGAACGTCCGCGCTCCTGGACATTGGCTCGCCAAGAATCAGAGCTAAGGGGACCTTCCGAGCCCTCCCCTCAGCCACAAAGACCTCACAGGAGCTGCGCCCCAGACTCATGGGAGGGATGGGGATGCATAACCCCTTCTGCCTGCCAAGAGCAGAGGTGCCACCCACGCTGTCGCACCCCACCACCGGCAGCCATCACCAGTGCAGGCCCCTGGCTGTAGTGCCACGACCTCCAGCCCCAGCCTGAAGGGCAGTCCTTCCAGGTCAGAGAGCGCTGCTGGGCCTCACCCTGCCGCATCGCCAGCTCTGCAGGCCTGACTCAGCAGCCAGCCCGAAGGATGCATGCTGATTCAGTGGGCCAGGCTCAGCTTTCTTTGCCTGCCACCAGCTTGCAAGAACAAGCCCCTCATCCCACCTTCCCCCCAGATGCCTGCAGATGTTCCAAGTGGCGTTATGAACCGGGAGGGGTTCCGGTGCCAGCCCCCCACCCCCACTTGCCTTCTAACTGCTGTGCTTTTCAGATGTTATCACCCCAGCACCAGCAGCCCTTTTAACCCTTCAATTACTGTCAACAGGAAGTAAATGCTCCTAGATTTTCACAGAGGTCCAGTTACTTTGCGTTCATTTATAAATCCAAACGAGCTAAAAGTGAGGGAGCTCCTGCGGTGACACAGCAGTCACTGGGCCCAGAGGGAGACTATTTATCAGATTCAAACAACCCTCTACACTCCCTTAGTGATTCAGCCCCAGTGCAGCTTGGACATCAACCACCTTGGGGCTGGGCACCTGGGCGCAGCAGGGCAGCTGTAACCAAAATGTGCTGGAGAGCGGAGTGGGGTGAGTGAGGCTCCCTTCTCTGTCCTTGACTCGGCTCAGTGACTGTTCCTTCCACTCACCCATCACACAAGCAAGTGTAAAACCTCAGATGCTTATGCTCCCCCGACGGGCGGTCAAGATTCTACTACTTTAATAGTGCTGTCGTCCATCCCCTCTGCACCCCCACTCTGCCACTCTGCTCAGACCCTATTATTTCGTTCTTTTATTCTCTCAACAAATAGTTGTGGAGCTGCCGCGGTCACCACGATAGGAGCGGGGATTTGTAGGCAAAAAGGATAGACAGGACCCCAGATCTCGCTCTCGTGCAGCTAGCCAGAGAATCAGAGTAAGATGACGCGACCAGCAGAGGCAGGCAAGCGAGCTGAGCCGGAAACAATAGGAGGGAGCCAACAGCCCAAAGCCCAGGGAGGAGGGGGTCTGTGGGGGCGGTGTCTGGGGAGGGGCGGCTGGCGAGGGGCGGGGGCACTCCAGGCAAAAGACCAAAGTCCTCAGGCAGGAATGAATCTGAAGTGTTGAGGAGAGGAGAGAAAAGGCCATCAGTCACCCGCTGCATCCGCGGACCCTCCAGAATTTGACCCGGCCCTTCCCTCCTGGACACACTGTCGCTCTCAGGGCGGTGCCCGTCCTCGACAGGGTCTCCCACTGAGGCCAACAAGCGTCTGTTCTCTCTGAGAAGCCCTGAGCTCCCTTGGTCTCTTCAGTCCTCTGATTCCCACAGTAACTCCCGAGAGAAGCATGGCCATTCCCGTTTGACAGATGTTGCTGCTGAGGCTCCACAAGGTCTCAGGTTTGCTGTCTGCTTCCCGGAAAGAGATTAACAGCTTTAGGAAAACCTCAGTCTCCCAGTGCAGGCACTAGCAGAGCCAGGAGTTGATGCCTTTGTGTGCAGAAGCCTCAGCACGGCTACTTAGGGGCAGCAAACCCATTATCTGTCCTTCCCCACAAACCTAGAGGACAGGGCCCCAGGTGGCAAACGTGTGTTCGCACAGGACCCGGTGCCCTTGAGGGTCCCTTTGGCCAATGGCCTGCTGGGCCAGCCAGGGGCCTGGAGGGGCCTGAGGGGCAGCACCTTGGGTCCTTTGGCTAGGGCTGGTCCTGCACCCCACCCCATAGGGCAGGACTAGAGGTTCCTCCAGCAGACATGAGAAAAGCGAGCCTCCTTCTTTGCTCCCTTCTCAGTGCTCCTCTGTTCTGGAAAGGCAGCCTGTGCAGCGTGACCCACATCCTCCTTCTCTCTGCCTGCCTCTGTCTCTCCATCTGCCTGCTTTTCCCAAATGTAGGTGCTGTGTACTCTCCTCTGCCCTCATCCATGTCTGTCACCTTCCCACCTCCAACCCTTTCTCTCCCCTGCCCCAAAGCCTAAGAGATCACCAGGCAGCCTCTAGATGGAAACAGGCTGGGGCCAGGGTGCAGATTTGAAGGCAGCCCTCAAGGCCCGCGTGCAGCTGTGGCTGAGGTCCCTGGTCAAGGAGGAATGGAAACACCACAGGCCATGCCGACCTCCTGCAGTTTCCAGGCACCTGGGCATCGGAGATAAGCCAGGAGCTTGGTCCATGTTCATTCCACTCCCAGTGTTTGTTAAGAACCCCTAGTGTCGGGTGGAGGCTGGGCTGGAGGACAAGGAGCCTCAGCTCTGGTGAGCCGACAACATGCGGAGCTGAGACAGGAGGCTGGGTCAGGTGCTGAGGAGGATCCTCAGGGAACAGGGGACTCCATGGAAGAGAGACTTTGATGTGGCAGATGGGTAGGATCCAGCGGATGATGGTCCAAGAGGAGGAAATGCAGGAAGAAAAAGCTCAGTGCCCAACAAGACACACAGTCATCTGTCTCAGATGGAGGATGGGGCTGGGGCCGGACTTTATCACAGTTTTAAAGCAGTCACCTTTTTATTACAAATGTCTGTGGATGTCTGTGTCCAGGGGCAGCCCTTTGCAGGGGACTGAGATACTGGGATTTCCCTTTGATCCTGAGGGGTCTGCTGTCCAGCGAGTGGGCAGCCCTGGTCCATGAGTGCCTTAAGACGGAGGGAGGGAGGGAGGGCCAGAGGAGGAATGGGAGGAGGCCTCCCCCTGGTAGCAGGGAGGGGCCGGAAAGAGATGCTTTGGTGGGCGTCCTCGGCTCGGAAGGGGCGACCTGTTCCGGTCCGCCGGGCCAGACAGGGGCCCGCGCACCCGCAGAGGGACAGGGACAGGGGAGGGTAAACACAAGCCCTGTGGCCAGGACCCCCAACTCCCCGCCGGCCCCCTCTGCGCGCCGCCCACCTCGTCCCGTGACCGACCGCAGCCCAGGCTCGCACCCCTCCGCAGCCCATCTCCACCCCATCTCCACCCCACCCAATCCCCTAGCCTGGGCGTCTAGCCCAGGCTGCGCACCGCCCCGGAGTCTGGGACCGAGGAGCCTGGGCACCGCCCCCCCGACCCCCGCCCGCCCAGCTAGTGCACCACCCTCCAGCCGCCCCTACGCCAGTCTAGGCCCCGCCCCCACTCTGGGCCCCGCCCCCCAGTTTGGGTACCGCCCCCTAGTCTGGGATGGAGGAGCCAGGGCACCATCAGGTCCGCGACAGGCTTGGGAACGAGTGGCCAGGGCACCCACCAGGAGGGGTAGCTCAGCATCCAGACCGGAGCGGGAACGACTCGGCCTCCTGCCTTGCTCTCCGCGGCAGGTCACACCCTCTTTGGTGTCTAGCTTCAATTTTGAAAATGGTATTTATCAGATTTCCAGGTGCTTTTCCTTTAACGAGCTCGAGGTCCTGGCATTAAGCTCCAGGAACTGCTTTCTCTGACAAAAGGGGAAAAAGCGCAGCACTTGGTGGTGGGAGGAGTGGGCAAGAAGGGAGCGCGGGTGGCTGGACGGAGATGCCCAGCCCGCCTCCCTAAGCCTCTCTCTCCCATCTTTCTCTGATGAAGAGGAATTGAAGCCCGGGTCCTGCGGGGGGAAGTCTGACTCCCGCAAGAGTGCCAGGGCCCCCAGCATTCCTGAATGCTGAGTGCAGTGCATTGTTTTTAGGGCAAACTCACACAACATAAAATACACACATCTTAAGGAGACCATTTGATGCGTTCTGATAAATGCTCAAATCTGCATAACTGAAAAGCCCCATCAGCACACAGAATGTTCCCATCACCCCACGAAATTCCATGTGTCCCTTTGTCAGAGCAGACGGACAGACATGAGAAGGAAGGCATCGGCCACGTGGCAAGAAACTGCACATCTTGAGATGACAAGGGGGCCTAGGGGCCAACAAAACCAGGAAAAACAAGCCCAAACCTCTCCCTCCTCAATGAATATTCCGCCCAGTCATTTTCACACCCCATATAACCAGCTTGCCAAAGGAGCTCTGGGCAGCTGCTCACCTGAGCCTGCCTGCCCTCCCTCCTGATCTCAAGCAACCCTAAAGCCACTGCTGTTTCCTTTTGTTTTTTTCTTTTTTTAATTGAAGTATAGTCAATTTACAATGTGTCCATTTCTGGTGTACAGCATAATGTTTCACTCACACAAATACATACACATATTCCTTTTCATATTCTTTTTCATTATAGGTTACTACAAGATACTGAATTTAGCCCCCTGTGTTACACAGTAGGACCTTATTGTTTATCTGTTTTACACATACTAGTTAATATTTGCAAATCTCAAACGTCCAGTTTATCCCTTCCCACCCCTTTCCCTGGGTTGCCGTCAGGCTACCCCATTTCCCTCGTCCCCAAGGCCACATGTGGATTCAAGGCCTGCACTGATCACTCGTGTTCTCTCGCCTCCCTGCCCCATCCACCTGTCTCCACGTTTTATGGCCTAGCACACACTGGCCTCCCCCAGGCAGTCCTCCCTGTCCTTCCCTCTCCCAGGGCCTCTGCTACTTCAGCTCTGCACTCAGAGGTAGGTCGCCAGGCCCTTCCAGAGAGAGATTCTCTTGAATCTTCCCATAAGGCTCTGCTTGTGCAGAATTCGAAAGGCCCAGACACCCACACATTTTGGCTGCCCCCACTCTTTTCACCTGTGATCCCAGGGTAGGTGGACTTGCTCAAGGACACAAATATGGGGGCTCCTCAGATGGGCAGATGGGTAGCTTATTCCACTTTGCAGACAAAAGTAGCCACATAGGTGCCAGGTCTGTCCCAGACAAGGTACAGTGTCTCCCACTCCTCCGCCCATGAACAGACAGTTTGGGGCCTTTAACCTCTGGAGGCCTGACAGCGGCTGACTTGAAGCTCCCAGATGCTCCTCCAGACTCAGCCTCCTCCCTACTCTCTCCACGGTGACCAGCCTCATCCAGTAAGACCAGACCATCTCCCCACTGTTAAGAGTGTTCTGGGAGCACAGACCCCACCTTAATCGCTCTGGTCTCTCCTGCCCTACTCCTTCTCACACACCCCAGGCCTAACTCAGATTCTTCAACATAGTGGTTCTCAGTCAATGGGCATGAACGAATGAATGAACAAATGGACATATGAACAAGGGAGCAATCAACACCCCAGGTACTAGATTTCTCGTGTCGCAGATGGGACTCCTAGTCTGCCTCACCCCTCCCCAGCTCTGCTGGGCCCCACCATCAGGCAGGGGGCTGTGTCCTGTGGCTTTCCTGCCTCTGCCTCCTTCCAGGGTGTGATCCAGCTTCAGCCTGGCTCCCTTCGTAGAAGCAGAAATGGCTGCAACAGTTCTAGATATCACGTCTTTGCACCTCACTGTCCAGAAGGAAAGAGCCTCTCACCTCCCACCCATCAATAATGCCCTGGGCTTCGCTGGGATTCCACCTCCCAGGTCATAATACACCCAGTCCCTACCGGGACCCCACCCCTGGCCACTGCTGGGCTTAGCCAATGGGGGCCTATCCTGGGAACAAGTTGCTGCAGGATAGGGGCTGGGGTGGAGGCTGGGGGCAGCCAGACCTCTCTACAGGAGGCCCTCTGAGCTCACAAAGTCCTGTTTCCCCTTGGGGCGGAGGGGTGGGTACCTCCAAGCAGACCATTTGCACACACCTGCTCTGTGTCACCCAATTGGGCTTGTTAAACCGTTGGGGCCCCATGTCCCACCCTCTGAACTGGCTTTCCTCTTTCCTCCCCCAGAACCGGTTACCAGACCTGCCTGTCTATGTATGGAGTGCCATGTAGGCACTAGTCAGGCTGGATTTTTCTCTCTGAGTGGATTTCTTGGTCCCCGCGTGATCTCGTGGCTTCACAATCATGTTTGGGAGAAAAAGGTCAATTATCTCCGGCCACCAGAATCACCTGCATTTTGGCCCAGCTGAGACCACATGACTTGAGAAACACCCAGGAGAAAGAGGGGTGGGGAGTGAGGCCGGCTGAAGGTGGGCTTAGAGGGTCACTGCAGGCGTGGCACACTCCCACGCCCCAGGACACCCGCTGCGCTGGCCGCCTGTGCAGAGGGAAAGGCCAGGCCTGAGGAACACTGCGGGCAGGGCAGATCCAGGCTGCCCTTGTGCAGGGAGGGTCTCAGCCCTGCCAGTGTTCAGTGCCCTGGGACGGGCTTCTGATTGTATCAGGCCCTGCTCAGCTCTGCAGGATGGGGTGGGGAGGGGGCAATGGGCTATAAAGGAAAACAGCCAGCCTTCAGAAGATCTTGGCTGGGCTGAGCTGGACCATCATGCTGCCCCCTTGGCCTCTACCCTGGTCCAGCACCGGTGATCACTGTCTGCACCAAAACTCAGTAACCACAGACGACCCTCTGGACACTTACTACCCACGAGCACCAGCCAAGGCAGGGAGCACGATTCCACTTTACAGATGGAGAAGTGGAGGCTGGGGAGGGGACACGGGCTGCAAGCTGTAGTCCTTGGACCACATCGAGTGCCCACTTCGCTGCTGCAGTAAGGAAGACAGGCCTTTACCCATGTGCCGCCTCTGGAGATGAGATTCAGGAAGAGGCTTTGAGCAGGGCCTCTGGAAACGTTCATCTGTGGATTCATTCCAGGAGCTGCTGAGCCATCAGACATACATCCTGTTCCCCTTTTCCAGGGCTGCACATTGACCCAACCTCATCCAAAACACCATGAGTCTCTCCCGCCGTTCTCCGCACTAAGCCTCAAGACTGTCAGAGTAGTGTTCCTGTGGCCGCTGGAACAAGTGACCACAACCTGGGGGGCTTACAACAATATAAATATATTCTCTGGAGGCCAGAAGTTAGTTCCCTCCGGAAGCTGAGGGAGAAACTATCACAGGCCTCTCTCCGGCTTCTGGTGTCTCCTGAGGTCCCTAGCTTGAAGACACAGCCCACCAACCCCTACCTTCGTCTGCATGTGGCCTTTCCTCTTGAGTGTCTGTGTCTCAAATCTCCCTCTCCTTTCTAAGGACACTTGTCGTGGGATTTAAGGCCCACCCCACACCCAGGATGATCACATCCTAGCATCCTTATCTTATCTTCCTCTGCCAAGTCCCTGTTTCCAAATGTGGTCAGGATCCCAGATATGAAGGGTTAGGGCAGGGACATCTTTGGGGGCCACCAAGACCATTGGTCTCTTCACAGAACCAGGAAACTAACATAAGCCACAGTCTTATTTAAGATTGTCCCCAGAAGCCACAGTAAAAAAGATGAAAAGAAGCAGATGAAATTAACTTTGATTTTATATATATGTATACACACACATAAATTGTTTTTCCAGCAAATTTTATCAGAAATTATTTTTTAATTGTGGCAAAATATACATAACATAAAATTTACCATTTTAACCACGTTAAATGTACAGTTCAGGGACATTAACACATTCACACTGTTGTACAACCATCACAGAAAGTTTTCATCCCAAACTGAAATTCTATACCCATCAGGCAACCTCTCCTCCTCCAGCCCATGGCAACCACCATTCTACCTCCTGCCTCTATGGGTTTGACTACTCCGGGTACCTCCTGGAACTGGAATCATACAGAATGCGTCCTCTTGTATCTGGCTTATTTCATTTTATGCAATGTCCTCGAAGGTTGTCCATTTACAGCATGTCAGAATTTCCTTTCTTTTTAAGACTCTTAATATATCTCACTGAACCCAACACATCTAAGTACTACTTCAGCATGTAATCTACATAACATTTATGAGGTGGTTGCATTCCTTTCCTTGTACTAAGTCTTCGGAATCTGGGGTGCAGAGCTCTGTAAGCACAGATCAGTTCAGACCGGCCACAGCTCAGGTGCTTGCCAGCATGTGGCCATGGCTGCAGTACGGACAGTGGAGTGCTTTCTCATCAGATGTCCTGGGAAAAGCCCAGTGGCCGTGCCTGGCTCAGGAACATCTTCTGGATCCTCTCCGCACTCAGTCAGGTACTGACTCAGCTGGATGGCCCACCTGTCCACCTGGGGACACAGCCTCTTGCATCCCCTCCTCAATTCTCAGCTCTGTCCCGCCCCACCTGCTACCCAGGTCACACTCACACATTCTGAGTTAGCCATGTGTGGCCTCTGGGACCCAAGAAGGAAGAACATGCCCATGGCAACTCCTAGCCCAGAGCCAACTGAACTTTCTGTGATGATGGAAATGTTCCACACCTGTGATGTCCAATACGCAGCCACAAGCCACGTGTGGCTGCTGAGTATTTGACAGGGGTTAGTGCAACCGATGGACTGAGGGTTTTTTAAATTGAAATCTAGTTGATTTACAATGTAGTGTTATTTTCTGATGTACAGCATAGTGATTCAATTATACATATATATTCTTTTTCATTTTAGGTTATTATTGAATTATTGAATATAGTTCCCAAGGGACTGAGTTTTTAATGTCACTTTACTGAAATGTAAATAGCCACACATGGCTAGTGGCTCCGGAACTGGACAGGCCACTTCTCACCCCGGCCACGCCCTGGTTGGAGCCACCTGAGTCCTGCCAGTGGTCTAGATGGGGCTGCCCCCCTGCCCTGGCCCCCTGGCAGAGTGATCAGGCGGTGGCCTCCCTGGCTCAGCGCCCTCAGGGGCTCCCAGCACACCCAGGGGAAAAGCCAGGTCTGTGTGGTGGCCTGCGGGGCCCTGGCCCGTCTCCTTCCAGCCTCCTCCTCCCTGGCTCCCTCTGCCCCAGCACCCTGGCGGTCCTGCTGCTCTCGCCCGGCAGGCACACCGCAGCCCCGGGGCCTTAGTCACTTGCCCAGATCGGGATCAGGCGCCCGCGCCATCTGCTCCTTCCCAAACTCCCTAGCCCGCTTGCTATTTTCCCACAGCACTGAGCATCTAGTAACCTTCTGCATACTCACTTCTTTATTGCATACGTTGTCTTCCCCCTCTAGGATTTCTGCCTGTTTTGGTCACTGACGCCCCCAGCACCGCAGCAGCGGCCGAGAGCCGCCCACCTCCGTGCATTTGCTTGACTGAACATGACACCTGCAAACGGGCTGCACGGCAGCGGTCCTCCCTGCCGGCGTCTGATAGGCCAGGGGGCGGGCCCACGAGCCGGCGGGACCAATCAGGGCAGAGCCTGATTCCAACCCGCCCCTGGATGGACGGGCCTGCGCTGGCCCGGCCCTGCGCTCCGAAAAGCCCCAGATTTGGGGCTGTTTGAGGATGCCAGGCATCTGCCCAAATAAAGCTCTTAGGCCAGTGCCTGGCAGGTAATAACACTTGCTGCTCCTCCTCCTCCTTCTTCTTCGGTGAAGCAGACCACGGCCTTCAGCTGCACTAATTTAGCACATCGCTGCGCTAGGAAGCTTGGGGAGCATTGCGTGGGGTTGGGGGCGGGGGCGCGACGTCAAGGACAAAGGCTGTGTCCGCTGGCCTGGGCTGGGATGTCCCTTGGTGATCTCTGGGCCTTGTGTCTCCAGGACCAGATGTTCAGATTCTGGAGTTTGTAGCCAGATGCAGCAAAACCCTGGCTGATGGGAGGTCCCGCTTTCTATGCAGAAGGCCCCCGGCCACCGTGGGGGAGCTGGGTCTGTGCAGGTGGCCCTGCCAGGTGTCCTGTCACGTCCCTGCCAGAGTGGACGCCCACAGGGCCAGGGCTGTTCTTGACACCTGACCACTGTGCCCAGGCTTGGGGAGGCACCAAGGACACACTAGGATGCTCCTTTCATTTTAAAATAAAAATCTTGTTTGCGCGCTGGTTTTACCAGCAGATGGGCCGAACTTTCACAAGCCGGACCCCACAGCTGTTTGCTCCTTCGTCCAGCAGTGGCTGACGGACCCCGTATGTGTGTGTGTGTGTGCCAATGCAGAGATAAACAAGCAGCTCTTCTCGAGGGGCTCTCTGCCACCCTGCACCACGCTGGGGATGTCTGGATGGCAAACAAAAGTCTTAGGGTGTGAGTGTGCTGAGGTAGAGGGAAGAGAGGTGGGCCTAGGTGAATCTAGAACCCCAAGATACCTGGATGGAAACCACCTTGTGACACCTACCAGCCTCGCCCATCCATCTCAGCCCCTCCTCCAGCACAGCTCTTCCTGTACTTTTCCACCAGGTCCTGAGGACTGACTCAGGACAAAGCAAAGACAATCATCACTGAGAATCAATAGTCAAGTAGCTCCAAATGCAGCCTGAGCATTTTTGGAAGATTGATCAATTGATTCTCGATGGCATGAGAAGAAAGAAATGACTTTCCTGGAAGATCAGTGAGGTGAGCAGAATGTCTGAGCAGGGGCACTGCCCAGCAGGAAGGGTGGCCACCCCCACCACGTGGACACACAGCATAGGGGCACAAGATGGGCAGGGCGGCCCATGAGGGCTGTCCATGTGCTGCTCCACTCCCAGTGTCCAGAGCAGGGCCTGGCATGCAGTAGGTGCTCCAGGGCATTTGTTGAATGAATGAACGAATAAGCAACGACCCCAGAAGGAACGCCATCTCGCCCTTTGCCGTGAGGGCTTATCGTTCTCGGTCTGAAGTGCGTGTGAGGCACAGAGGGCTTAGTTGCCACAGCTGAGAGGGGACCCAGTTTCTCTGCAAACAAACCCGTCTTCGCTACAACATGAATGAGCCTTGAGGACATCACACCAAGGGAAATAAGCCAATCACAAAAGATACTGTATGAAGTCCAAGAGCAGTCAGATTCACAGACAGGAGACTGGTGGGTGCCAGGGGCTGGGGAGGGGGAACGGGGAGTTAGTGTTTAATGGAGACAGAGTTTCAGATGATAAAGTTCTACAGACGGAATGATTGTGGTGATGTGATGTACTTTATGCCACTGAACTGTTCACTTAAAAATGGTAAATTTAATGTTATGTGTATTTTACCACGCACACACTTAGTCTTCATCCTAGTTGGCCTCTGGGCCTCATGGCATCTCTGAGGTGAGGCTCATGCACTCCGAGAGGAGGGTGCCCTGCACAGGCTTCAGGCTTCCTAAGCAGGATGTCACAGAGATGGGCCTTCCGGCAAGAGGTGGCCAGCCGTCCAGCTGTCCACCAGCACCCCTGGCTGACCCAGCTCGCCTAGGCTCAGGTTCAAGGGTGCTTCCAGGGAAGGTGAGCGAGTGACAGGCCAGCTCCAGGACTGGCCTGTAAACCCTCTGCTGCTCCTGCAGGCTGAGGGCAATGTCCTGAACAAAGGCGAGGGCCGGGTCCCCCTGGAGTGCTCCAAGTTCCTTAGGTCACGAGTTGTGGGCCTCTTTTTGGAGGATGGTGCTCCAGAAGGCCAGAGACCCTGGGACGTTTCCCTGGGGAGCCAAGCCTTCTAGCATGAGCAAGTCTGCCAGCTGACCGGGGGTAAGGGCGCTGCAGGCTGCACCTGAGGCCTGGAGAGGTCAGGATGGGGACGGGGCACGGGAGGCGCCTTCTGTAGCGAGCAGAAGGAAGATGCGTGGGGCAGTGCCCTGAGAAGGACCCGCGTGTTGTCTGCACACCCCAACCTGAAGCTCCTGCTGTGAAACATGGCTCTCAGTTTTATGGTGCTGCTTCCTTTCTTTGTGATACTAGCAAGAAAATACTTTAATTAACCAGCACTTAGATGTAATTGCTGTACATTTGAAGGAGACGCTTCTGCAGTTGAAAGAATATAATTAAAATCTACGACTAACCTGGAATATAAACATGAAAATCAGATCAGTTGACTCCATAAAATAGTCTGGTGGGTTCTTCATCATGTGACTCATTTTTTCTCTTACCTTGAATCCTGCTCATCTGTAAGCCCTGCAGGGGCAGCAACAGTAAATCCTCAGTCTCCTAGCCCGGTGCCTGGCACAGACAGGCACTCAGTATTTGTCGGATGAATGAATGTGGATGACGATCTGTTCCCACTCACCCGCCCGCCGGTTCAGGTGCGTGCGGGCAGCGTACAGCTGAAACAGCAGGTGGCCCGGGGCCGGGGCCCACAAGACGCATTGGGCTTCTCCAGCTGTACGGGATGAGACGGTGCACTCAGTACCACGAGGCTAACACCTGGGGAAGAGAGGGAGGAGCTTGAGCACAGATTCAGACAGCGTGGAAGGTGCTAAGAGCAATTACTTTGAAATAAAATAATACAGGCCTGATGGAGTCGGAGAGGGAATCTAACAGAACTGAAGTTGAAGTCTCCCGGATGGGTTTGGCCAAGCGGCTCAGAGGAGGAAAACGTGCTGACGATGCCAAAATCCCAGCTCCCGCTGGCTTCCCAGTCAGGTGGGCTTTCCGGGCAAGAAGGCCCAGCCTCTCCTTTGGGAAAACTGATTCCCCATAAAGGAAGGCTGCTCCTTCGCTGTCTACTCCTTCCTGTTTCACTTTTCTGACCAGAGGCATTGTTAAATTTTCAACTTAAAAAATGATAATAGAATTTGGATATTTGTTTTATTTTTGTTTTTAGAAGCAGAAAAAGAAAACAATGCTAGTCGGGAAAAAACACACACACACACACTTTATCAGTTTCCCAGGAGTTCCGTGACCTCCCCATTAATCAGAAGCGTAAAGCAGTCTTTGCAAACGTGCAGAACCAGAGGGCTGCTGTGCGGGGGCCTCTGTGGCTGCCCGCCCTCCTCCGGTGCAGAAGCATGGCCAGCCACCACCCAGAGCGGAGGAAGGGGCCCAGAGGGCTGGCCAGGAGAAGGGCCGGTGGGACCTGTGCCCTCGGAGGGACGAAGGGCCAGGACACATGAAGCTGGGCGGCACCCAGAGCACGAGGCTTCTCTGTAGCGCCTGCTGCCATGTTTTGTCTAAGGAGCTGCTGTGAGGTTGCCAGGCTAGTGAGGGTGGGCGTGGGCTCACTCGGGAGGGGTAACCCCTGAAGACGCCGGCCTCCCCGCCTGCAGGAACACTCACCTGGCAGAGGCCCTGGGTGCACGCCAACTGCTTGACAGCTTCGGGCCTTCGAAGAGCCCACAGGCATTTCCTGCTCAGACTCCGGCTGGCACGCCAGGGCACTGCTCCCACTCTCCCAGGGACTGGCCTCAGTCCACTCTCCCCAGGGAGACCTTTAGGTGACCGGGAGCCGGCCCCTCCGGATGTTACACATCACTGTAATCCCAGCATCCATGGGGGCCTGTTGAAAGCCGGACACCATTCCCAACACGCCACATGGAGCGCACCCAGGGCCTCTGCCAGGTGAGTGTTACTACCAACAGGGAGGCTGGGGCCTGGAGATGGGCTCAGGCAGACCACCCTGCTCGGAAATTCCCAGGCAATGGTGTTCTGAGGCCGCTTCACTGGACCTCCCAGAGGCAGACCTTCATATTATTATGAAAGATGTTTCGGTCAGGTGCACTGTCAGTGACCTGAGCTGGATGAGCCAAGTCCTCGCACTTCTCCTGGCCATACTGGTTCCTTTTTTGGGGGGGGTGAATATGAGCAATTAAAAAACCAACACCTACAAACAGCACCCAACACACAGAAGGGGGAAGAGACTCAACTTTATTTTACTTTTTAATTCAGAAACAGAAGCATTAAATTTCATCAGAGATGTTTTTTAGGAAAAGCAGTATACAATACATCACTGACATCATCTTTATTCTGTAATTTTTTTAAAGTCTACAAAAATACTTTATTTGAATGACTGTGACAGAATCATCTTAAAACAACCTAATTTTTTGACTAAGCATACAAATTTAGGATCAAAATAACCTTAGCTTAAATTTATTTGGATTTGTTATGATCTGAAGTAACATTTACCATAGTCATTTAATGGTAAATGTTTAAGAATTCAAGAAAGAGGAAAACAGCATTGTTATATCTTCCTTAATTTACTCAGCATTTAAGAACCTAGAAACTCACTAACACCATGAGCTGAGTAACCATTTTGACATTGAATTGTTAAAAAAGATGACACACGGTTACCGTGTTTCAACTACACTAAGTCTTGAGTTGCTAAAACTCTCCCGCCAGGCCTCAGTGTCTGACTACCATGGAACCGACGCCGAGCAGAGAGTCTGAGGAGAAGCACTCTGACTCCGGACACGGGCCTTGGGGGTGCCCTCCACTGTGGCCTCTGCCGCCCGCCCGCCCCAGGGCGGCGAGATACCTGCCACTCCCACCGCACCTCCCAGCCCAGGACGCTGCCACTGCCGGGCGCTGCTCCTTCTGACCATTTTCAAGGGAAACTTTCCTTTCACAGTTTTTACTTTACAAAGTCTAAGGAGCACTTGTGCTTCCTTTGTCTGAACACAGAATACGTTTGCCTTCCATCTTGGAGTCGCTCTTCCCTAGAACTGTGACAGCAGCACCTCTGGGCCTCAGACGTGAGGGGCCTTGGGGTGGGTAAGAGCCTCGAGTCTCTGTTCGGCGCTGCGTTACCTCAGTCACACTGTGGACCCCATGCCCACCCACTGAACAGGGACCTGCCCCAGGCCCAGCCTGTGGTCCGAAGGCCGTCCCTGCCGGACACCGGGGACATACTGTTCCCCAGCTGTAGACCTTTCCCAAATGCAGAGGCCCAGGTGGTCTGTGTCCGGAGCTCTCTGGCTTCCACCAGTTACCTGCCCCCAACCCTTGATCAGCACTCGCTTAATTAAGTTTCTGTTCCTTGAAACCTCAAGAGGCTTGGTTCTAGGAGCCCTGAGGATCTTGAGGTAAATTATGAAACGTGCAGGGAAGAGCTACAGCGGGTAACAGCTCTGTACGTGGTCATACCGGTAGTGGGTCACTGAGCCACCAGCTAAAGGGCAGAATCCACTTGCTCAGTGATTCCGTAAATAAGCTATCTGGAGCAGCTGGCTAACAGCTCGGGGACAACAAGACCTTAACATCTCAGAGGGCGACTCAGGACACCTGTGTCTGCGTGGTTGTTCAGCAGTCCCACCGGTTACAAACACACACCCCCTTTCCATAGTCTCCCTCTGCTTCCACAGAGTTGGGAACATGTAACTCAGTGTATCTTTAACAGTTTGCAATTGGTTACTATGGAAAGTCACCCTCGAAATCTCCAAGAATAGAGGTGCAAAAATAATTAGAAACGACACTGCTGGAAGTTGTCAGAAGAACTTTAAATGACATGGAAGCCACTCAATGAAACTGGTGGGACAGGAGAAGGAATCAAAAGCTAGAAAGCACTTCACGCCTCCGGGCTGGCTCACAAGGACCCCAGCGCCCCTCCCGGTCCCAACCCTGCTGGTTATCACTTTCCCCTGGTTTCTTGGCAGATGCACACAGTGTCACATGGGCTGGTGACAGGCTGTGTTCAGCAGAGGCAGCGGCATTATTTCTGTGAAGCCTCGTGTTCCACGCTGCGTGCTGCACGTGCCCCGCTCTCTGGGGCCCTCTGCCCCAACCTGGGTCAGCAGGCCGCGGGGCTGACTGCCCCAGCGCAGCGCTCCCCGGGAACTATGGCGTTCGGCGATGTTCGGCACACGGGCTTTCCTCTCCGGACTCTCCCTCGCTCCTCCTCGTGGACCTTAACAGCCCGGGGTCGGGGTGGGGAACAACGCGCTCCCTGTCTCTGGAACTCTGTCTTGGAAACCATCCTCAGTGGCAGCAATTTATAAGCCACAGAAGAAACAGTCTTAATGACTGTGCTGTCACACCTCATTTTGGAATAAAACCTGTTTGCCAGTGTCTTCTGGTAAATTCCAGATGCCTCATCTGTGCTCAGAGGACAGGCTCTGAAGGCCACTGCCACTGAAGCAGGTGTCCCTCCTGCAAGCTGCATCCCCCCCCCCCCACGGCTCCAGGATGCAGTACAAACAAAGCCTCATCTTTTTTTTTTCATTTTTTCTTCAGGTTTTATTAGGATGTAATTGACACACAGCCTGTGTAAGTTTAAGATGTGCAGCATAATGATCTGACTTACCGACATCGTCAAATTACTAGCACAGTAAGTTTAGTGAACATGCGTCATCTCATACAGATGCAAGATCTCTTCATCATGAGCCTCACCATTCTATAACCACATAATTCTATTTTAAACAATGCTGACCTCACAAAAAGTTAAACAGAGGGGCATGGTCCACAGCAAGCTGTCCAGGAAAACTTTGGAAACAGGCTCGGCCTCACTGGAGTGAGTGGGAAAAGTTCTCTGAGGCACCTCCACATCCTGAGGTCTGACACATGCTGCACTTGCCTCCGGGCCTGCACGTGTAAGCCTCCCAGGACGGCTGCGCTTCCACAGGGCCTGGACCCGAGACCTCCGATAACCAGGGCCCATCGGTCGCGTGAGGGCGTGATAACACTGCAGGAGGCTTACAGGCCACTCGGCAGCCAGTGTCCAAATCAGTCCCATCAGTGGAGTCAAATTTTTCGGTGAAATTTTATTAATATTTTTATATTGTTCTCTTTCAAACTGGTATAATTCAAAAACACAGAAAACAGTACACTGTGCTTGGGTTTTATTTACCATCACTTCTGCGACTGACAGCCAGCCTGGCATCCATGGTCAGGACGGAGCCACGTGGGCCATGCACGGCACAGCAGGACCCGCACCCTCCCAGCCTGCCCTGCGCGGGAACCTGTGTGAAATGAGTTCTTCTACGCGGCTGCTTCTCGTGGAAACTCGGATGCCAGGTGGGCTCCTAACTGCTGGTCTTCTTTTGTTTCAGTCTAAGCTTGTTCCAAATCCTCTCCAGGGCCACTTTTCCCATGAAGAAGGTGATGGCAATATTACGTTTGTACCAGTCCCTGCAGAGGAACAGGACAAGCACGTGTGACCCACTCCAGGACCTAAGGACCAGCACCCGGGCACTGGGGGTGGGTGCCCAGCCTGACTCCTCATCCCCCTTCCTCAACTCTTCCTTTCCCACCCTCATTAAAGCTAAACTGTCCACAAAAGCCTCCTTCCTTCCTTCCTTCCTCCTGGACATTCACCAGGCTGAGAACAAGGCTCAGGAGGGATGTGCCCAGTGCACCCCAACCCTGCTTTCCCCATTCCTGGAGGCCACTACAGCCTTCCTCTGGTTTTGTTAGAAGTCTCCAAAAGAGCCCTTAGAAGCAGCATCCTTGGAGAGACACAGCTGTTGAGTGATGGGGGGTGACCACTGAGTCAAAGGACTGGAGGCTCTGCAGGGACCCGGGGGGACCTTCCCGGCTCCGGCACTTTATTCGCATGAGCAGCACATGACAAAAGTCCTCCATCTGGAGAAGCTGACTTATCACAAGTGCCAACATCACAAAGTTCCACATCCTCTTTTCTAGATGATCTGAACTCTTGGGTAATTTGCGTCTCTAACGAGATCATTCTGACGCTTCCCATACAAACACTGGGGTGGGGTCACACACAGTCACAGGCTCCCTCGCCCGCTCGACAGGACATGTCGAAACTTGCAAATTCACCACATTGTCAACCGTTGAATGGGCAAAACTTGGCAAGCTTCCACAACCGAATGCACGCATTCCAGGCTCAGTGCTAAGCCCTTGAAAGCTGAAACGCCAACAAGTGCCAGTGCTTTTTGGGCAGAGGAGCTAACGAGGGGACGCGGAACTGATCTTCCAGACTGGACTCACGGGACGTGCTGGGTCTCAGTGTGGAGGAAAGGGGACTATCCGAGGGCTTCGGGAGCAACAGCGAGAGGTGAAAATGCTGGTCTTCCGGGCCTTTGCGCGGCCAGACAGAAAGCCCTCCTCCACATGAGAACAAGCTTTCATTTCTGTCCACTTAGGTGAGGCTATGGACGAGGAGCAAAGCCCCAAACAAGAAAGGCTTCCAAGCAAAGAAACCAGAATCCCGTCAGGACTGCAGTCCTTACGTTATTAAGGAAAAGCCAGATTCCACTGCACAGACAGCTTGATTTGATAAAATGTAGTGGGAAAGACAAACTAAGCTTTTCCTGTTCCCACAGAGGGGCGTTCAGGACCCACCGCTGCCGGGATGTGTCTCTGCTCTGAGCGCCCCGCAGAGCGCACCCAGCTCTGCAGGGTGCAAACGTGCTGCGTCCACACCAGAAATCAAAGGTCCAGAGAAATGCACTGAACACTGGCTGACCGAATAACTTACCTAGTTCAGAGTTCATCAGCAACAGACTGCGGGTGTTGGGGAACCAGCCTTTATACCCGAGTGCGCGCTCACGAGCCCCTCCAGCCTCAAACTCTGCCCCGCTCTCTTGACCCTGCCCCTCCTGCCCCACCCGACACTGTCACGCTCTGTGTTAAAGCAGACCTCAAACACCATGCCGCTCACTTCACCTGGACGTATGCACCATGAAGCAGCGTCCAAACCTTTTTTAGAAACACACAACCACAGCACCGTCACTGCATGTGAGAAAATGAATGATAACTTATCAACAGTCACTGTTTAGTCTCCTCCGATTGTCAAAAATAAATGTCTTTTTACAGGTGGTTTGTCTGAATCAGGATCCAAACAAGGTCTACATACTGCATCAAGTCTCTTTTACTCTCTACCAGTTCCCCCTCCTTTTTTTTAAATCCTAGTTACTCATTGAAACTGGATCATTTGTCTTGTAGAATTTCCAACATTTGGGACCGTAACTCAGGTTATTATTTACACGTGGTCTGTGAACCCCCTCTCAACCCCACAGACACGCTTTGACCTCTTTCCTGTACACTGGCTTTAGGCTTGGAGGCCTCACTAGACCCCAGTCCACTTGTTTGGGTGGGAGCTCCTCGCAGCAGCGCTTCCTCCCAGTCTCAGAGGCGCGCAGGCAGCACCCCACGAGTCAGGAGCGGTCGGCCTGGTCCATCCGTTACGAAGTCCCCTTCAGCCTCCCCACCCACTGGTTCCAGTGGCTGTGGGTGACCATGCCCGGGTCGATTATTTCACTAGGAAAGTGGTAATGTTCTAGCTCCATCACTCCTGCTGCCTCAGCTGTCAGTCTGCTACAGGAAAAATGCCCCTCCACTTAGCTACCCTGAAATACCGTCGCCACAGGGAAGGCAGGAGAGGTGAGCATTCTTTGGAATGTCTCCTTCACTTATCGATTTTCAGGGTAGTGAGCTGGCTGCCCAGCCACATCCCGAGGTGACTCCAAGCCTGTCAGTATCATCATGATCCCAAAGATGTTTGTACACGTGATACATTTTTAACCCACAGCAGTCATTTTGTGTGGCTGAAATGGCTTCGTCTGTGACCCACGGGAGCCCCTCGAGTTGCCTCCTGCACTGCTCTCACGTGACACCACCCCACCCGGTCTCTGAGCCTCTTTGCTTTTGTACCCCTTGTGCTGTTCCTACCCCAGACCGTGCTTCTCAGAGGAGCCCATGTTCCATTAGTGGGAAGTGCTGTTTAGAATCTCCGGTCCATGCAATAGGGAAGCAAACTGCTACGGGGCTGCCATGCAAACAGACTGAAACGCAGTTTCGTTTAAAAGTGCAAAACCAGTGGGGAGGGCATAGCTCAAGTGGTAGAGCACATGCTTAGCATGCATAAAGTCCTGGGTTCAATTCCCAGCATCTCCACCAAAAAGTAAATAAACCCAACTGCCACCTGCCGCTAAAATAAAATAAGTAATACAGTAATAAAAAATAAGATATTAAAAAAAGAATTGGAGCTAAAAGTGCAAAAACTAAGTTGATAGCAACTTCTACTTTTAACATAAGCATGAATGTTGTTAAATTCAGGCAGGGAAATAATCCTACCCAGTATGGATGTGATATTCAAATTTTCAGGAAGAAAGTAAACACCTACCTGTTATAATACATGTGCTTCCGAAAATTTTTACTTAAAAATTCCTTGTAAAAGTCAGCCATTTCTTCTGCATTCAGTGTTGCTTTTTGACCTGAAAATTAATTTCAATTAATCAAACTTGTTTAATTGGTTCTAAAGAAATTATTAAAGGTAATAAAGGAGTTCAGCACGGTTGCAGGACACAAGATCAATATTCAAGTATCAACCGTATTTCTATACATTTGCAAGAAACAATCTGAAAATGAAATTAAGAAAACAATTCCATTTACAATAACATCAAAAAGAATAAAAGACTTAGGGATAAATTTAAGAAGGGAAGCGTAAGGCTTACACATGGAAACACCACGAAACATAGTCGAAAGAAGTGAAAGACCTGAGCAAATGGAAAGACCTCCCACATCTATGGTTTCAAAGACATAACGCTGTTAGGGTGACACACCCCCGAAAACGGCCCACAAGTTCAGCACAAACCCTATCAAACCTCGGCTGCCTGGCTGGCTGGCTGGCTGGCTTTCTTTCTTTCTTTCCTTTTCTGCAGAAATTGGTAAGTGGATCCTAAAATTCATATGAAAATGTAAGGAAACCCAGTGGCCAAAACAATCTTGAAAAGGAAGAACATTGGTGGAGGACTTACACTTGTCATATTCAAAACGTACTACAAAGCGACAGTTATCAAGACAGTGTGGTACTGGCAGAAGGACGGACATACAGATCAGCACAACAGCACTTAGATTCCAGAAGTAAACCCCGACATTTGTGGGAAGTGATTTTCCACAAGGGTGCCAAGACAATGCAACGGGGATGGACAGTCTTCTCGACAAACGATGCCTAGGACAACCAGATATCTACATGCAAAAAAAAAAAAAAAAAAAGGGCGGGGGAGAAGGTACAGGTCAGTGGCAGAGCACATGCTTAACATGCACAAGGTCCTGGGCTCCATCCCCAGAGCCTGCATTAAAAAAATAATAAATTTTTTTTAAAAAGGATCAATCCCTATCTCACCACGATCAAAATGGCTCAAAGGTCTAAATTTAAGAGCTAAAACTATAAAATTCTCAGAGGAAAACGTGCAAATCTTTATCACCTTGAATTAAGCAATGCATTTTAGTTAAACATGACACCTAAAGCACAGGCAAACAGAGAAAATAGATAAACTGGACCTCATCAAAATGTAGAACTTTTCTGCTTCAAAGAGCACTACTGAGAAAGTGAAAAGATAGCTTATGGAATGTGATAAAATATTTGCAAATCATCCTTCTAATACAGGTTCTAAAACCCAGAGCATGTAAAGTACTCTTACAGTTAGTCAACAATAAAGAGAGAAATAACCCAATCTTAAAATGGGCAAAGGATCTGAATAGACATCTCTCTAAAGGAGACATAGAAATGGCCAAGAAGAACATGAAAAGATATTCAACATCATTAGTCCTTAAGGAAATTCAACTCGAAAAGAGTGAGATACCACTTCACACCCACAAGGATGACTACAATCAAAACCCCGACAATCACAAGTGCTGATGAGGATGTGGAGATTCTGGGACCCTCATACACTACTGGTGGGAATGAAAAACGACTTTGGAAAAACAGCTCAGCAGTTCCTCAAAAAGTTAAACACAGAGTTATCAGTTGACCCCACAATTCCATATACATGATTGTTCATAGCAGCATTATTCATAATAGTCAAAAAATAAAAACAAGCCAAATGTTTGTCCGTCAACTGACAGATAAACAAAATGAGGTATATCCATATAATGGAATATTATTCAGCCATAAAAAAGGAATCTTCGAAGTACTGACACATGCTTCTGAACTGGATGGACCTTGAACACACTCTTTAGTGAAAGAAGGTACACACTGAAGACTGCACTAACGTTACAGGCAGACCTTGGAGATGTTGTGGGTTCCGCTCCAGATCACCACAATGAAGGAAATACTGCAGTAAAGCGAGTCACACAGATTTTCTGGTTTCTCAGTACATATAAAAGTTATGTTTACATTCTACTGTAGTCTATTAAGTTTGCAACAGCATGTCTAAAAAAATACATTCCTTAATTACAAAATACTACTGTTGGAAAAATTGCACCAATGGATACACTCTATGCAGGCTTACCACAAACATTCAATTTATAAAAAACAGTCTCTTCAAAGCACAACAAAGCAGAGCTCAATGAAACGAGGTATGCCTGTATACGATGCCATTTATCTGGGAATGTCCAGAACAAGCAAATCCACAGAAACAAAGTAGATACGTGGCTGTCAGGGGCATGTGGGAGGAGGGACTGTGACTGCCTGCCAGTGGATATGGAGTTTCTTTTTGGGGTGATGAAAATGTTCTGGAATTAGTGGTGATGGTTGTACAATCTTGTGAACACCAAAACCACAGAACTGTACACTTTAAAAGTGTGAACTTTACGGTGTGTGAATTGTATCTCAGTAAAGGAAAAAAGACTTGAGGGGGGAAACACCTTCTTTACCACTAGACCCTAATGGTTATAGGGTAACTAATTTTCCTCACAACTGACACATCCATAGGCGTGGACCTATCCGTGTGTGGTGGGTTTCCTCACTTAGAGACCAATGCTTTCTGAGCTCCTAAGGACCGTGAACTACCGGTGTAGCGATGTCAGATGTTGCCGAACTTGGTTGCATCCTGGGGTGGACAGCAGCCTAACCGTTCCACCTCCAAGTCAGTGAGCACACGCTGAACCAGGTGACACACTAGGTGCTGGAGGGGACTGATGACACAGGGACAGACCCAGTCACCTCTGTGGCAGGAGATGCCAACTGCAGTGCCCACTCTCAGGGCTCCCCCCGCCCCACATTCACACGACTTGAAAGGCCACACAGGACAGGAACCACAGCCTGCCAGTGTCGGGGGCGGGCAGGACCGCACAGCAGCCCAGGGGCCAGTCTCTAGACACCCAGCAATGGCTCAGGGGAAAAGGAATGAGACCACATGGGAGGGGGCACTCTGGCTTGGAAGCCCTAAGCCCCGAACAGGCACCACACCCAGGCTCCTGTACTTCAGAGCAGCCCCACATAGAGATGCCCCCCTCGGGTTCCTCCCAGGGTTTAACCCACTCGCCCCCAACAGGTGTTGTCTCCAAGCAGACGCCATGCTTCCTGGCCGCACAGCCGATGCCAATGCTTCAGCCCCATCTGGGATTCGTGGAGACAGAGGGAGAGCTGGGAGGGGTACCCCAGGGCATGTTTTCACAGAAATGGGAGGGAAAGCAGCCAGCCCAGGACTCACACAGCAGGGAGGCAGATGCTCAGACTGCAGGGCACAAGCAGGTATCCCTCATACAAAGACTGGCGCCACCCCACCAGCCTGGCCATGGGCCTATATGTCGCCTGGACTCCCAATGCCTGAGCAAATGGCCGTTTATTCCAAGTGTCCTGGCTCCTCTGACCCAGCCTCCTGCCACTCCTCAAAACCTCCATCTAGAAGATTCTCTCCCGGACCTCCCTCCAGCTGCCTCCCCTTCAGAGAGGCCTTCTCTGAGGCCTCCGTTTAAACTCCCGCTCCTCCTCACTTCCCTGCTTTTCTCTGCCAGTGGTCAACACACCCAGGAGTGCAGAGTGTATTTACTGAGCTGTTTGTCTGCTGGTCACGCGGGGAGGTCAGCTCTGCAAAGGCAAGACCATGGTTCTGTCTCATCCACACTAGTCCTAGGGACTAGCCCGGAGATGGCAAGTATTCGGAAGTACCTTAATCAATGAACAGATGGCTGCGAAGTGGGGTGAGGGGGGAACAACCAGCTGCCTGAGGGCTTCCAGGGGAGGTGACAGTCAAGCTGGGTCTTGAAGGATGAATACGATCCCACAGGGCAGAGACAGGGGAGGTGCACAGACAGAGGAGAGGCACAGATGTGGCTAAACGCTGAGTGGTGGGGGGCAGGCAGGGCTGGCGCGCCATGAGGGGCCGCAGGTCGGAGACCCCGGCTTCGGGCAGTGAGCGAGCACGCTGGCCCCCGAGCACCAGTGTTTTCTGAGCCAGGAGCGGGTTTCCGCCAGTCTGTTCCCTCCAGCCAGCCTCCCGGCCCATCTCTCCCTGGCCTTCCGCACACAGGAGGAGCTGAAGAGGAGGGACAGGTCCGCCCGGCAGTGGCGGTTAGGGCGGCTCCATGGGGAAGGCGTTCTGTCCCTCCCCGGCTGTACGGTTGAACAGTGGCTCTCAGCCAGAGGCCGCGGTCACCACGGCACCCCTCACAGGCTGCTCTGAGGTGAACTGAGTTGCAGCCTGTGCGGCAGGGGTGGGGGGTGAACGGGGCCCCAAAAGCACACTTGATACCCCGCTGGCAGAACGGCAGGGGTGCCAGGGTCCCGAGGACAGGCCGGGGCCACGGTCAGCGGGTGGTCTACGCTGGTGTGTCACTCAAACGGTCCCAGGCTGACGCCCAGCAAAAAGCAGAAGCGCCGTAAACGTCTGCTGAGGAATTCAGGTTGCACACCTGTCAGCCCTGCAGCGATGAATCTGAGCAAAACTAAGTAAAGAAAGAGCTAAAACGACCCAGCTCACTGCACTCTCGCTGAAAACCCACCACCAGCCGCGTCGACCCACCCGTGGCGCCCGCCCCACCCCGCCCGCATGAACACCTCAGCAGTGAGGGAGCCAGGCGCAGGAGTCCTCCCACGGCACCGCGAGACCTCATCCGGGACGGGCAGGGTTGAAGCCATGGGCCCTTCCCTCTGCACTTGAAGTCGGCAGCTGTCCTGCACTGCTGCAGAAGCTTCCAGGGAACCTCCAGTGAGCAGGCGGGCCATGCAGCCTTGTCCAATGTGAAGTGACTGAATATTCAGATTCTTCCCATTTTGAGGCAAAGAAGGGTGATGCTGCATGGGACACAGAGTGAGGTCTTCTCCCGTTTTCCTCTAGGACGCTCCGTGGTCATATTTCTCTGCTTCTTGGCATATGTGTACTTCATGCAACTAAGCCCTTCTGGGAAGGGAGCTGGGCATTTTCTACGCCACCAGCAATCGATGAGCAGTGCCCTGTCAACGTGACTCCCGCAGTGCCGAGTCCAGTCACTGAAAACATCCTCACCTTGAGCTCAGTAAGCATAAAATGATGCCTAGGTGCTGTTTTAAAGTGCACTACTAAATTTAGAGTTTGAGCAAAATTCTTTTCTTGTAGTCACATTATGCATCTGTATGTGTCTTATTATTTCTACAAACTTGTTAAGGCTTTTCATAAAGTCCACACTGCCTCTTCCACTGTGCCACAAATGCCCCCTAGTCTGCTGTTCATGTCTGACTGGTTTCCTGGACGCTGACTCCTTTGTCTGCCTGGCCCTCCAGTTTGCTGGGCAGTCTGAGCGTTTCCTGCATCTCGTCTCCATGGGGAAGCCTCGCTCCTTCAACACAACCCCCGCCCCTCAGCCTCTGCCAGTCCTGGGGCACTCAACTCCCTGCTGGCTGGCCCCGGCCTGGGAAAAGCCTCAGGCTGGCTACTTCCATGAACTAGGGAGGTATAAACTGGGAGGTGGAGGAAGCCTGTCTACAGTAAGACAAGGCTGAAGCAGTGGGGTAGAGAGGGGATTAAATGGGAGGAGGGAGGACGTCCCAGGTCCCTCTGGTGCCAGCGTCCAAGCGCAGGCCGTGCGTGAGCCCAGCTCTGCCCTGGTCCTGGTCCTGGCCCTGAGCCACATCCGTGTCCCCTCAGCAAACGCTCCTTTCCAGAAGGATACATCACGGGGAGTCTTAACCCATCCCGATGCGGCCAGTTTTCATACTCTTAAATCTTCCCACCTTTACTTTCAAGCAGGGAATCATCACCCCTCCAGATAATGGAGGGTCACTATTATTTTGTTAGACTGTCTATAACCAGGAACGATGTATTTAACTTTTTAATCCACAAAAAATTGATTTTTAATAATTAACTTTTTGATCCATTGGAATACGTGAGTCTAAGTTTATCCTTTCAAGCCGAAAGTAATTAGTTTCTTCAACATCATTCAGTAAACAAAACTCTTCTTCCCTGGGCTCCGTGGGCCCCTGTACTCAGCTGTCAAACTGCACACTCGGGCCCCCGGAGGTGGTGCGCCATCTACCCCCCACTCCTCCCACTGCGGCAGTGAGCGTTTGAACAGCTGGCAGAGCAGGCACCTCCCTTCACGTGTCCTTTCCTCAATCCATTCTTTCCATTTTCTGAAATCTAATAAAGGCCTGTCTTTCAAAAGGAATCTCAATGTTATTAAAATAATAAGACCCAAAACAACCTGATGACACGCTGACCGACATGTCTGTGGCCCACACAGCCCAAAGCCTCGCCGGCCAGGGTGGCCAGGACAGCGCGGGGCGAGCGAGCTGAGGGCCACTGTGCGAGGGGAGGTCGGGCAGGCCCCTGGAACCCGACTCCCCAGGTCAGGACCCAGGCCGCTCCACGCACTCGCTGTGCAATTTTGGTCAAATACCCTGCCCTCAGGCTCCTCATCTGTAAAATGGTAAAAGTAACAGCACTTACTTCACTAGGTCATTGCAGGGAATAAAACAGAATGTTTAGGCAAGGACTTGGCACAGCACCAGCACAGCCCAGCCCAGAGCTGTGTGTAGACACAAGAGCCCGGCCTCGTGACAGTGCTGCCTGAGAAAGCCTTCCCGCCACCCAGCACCTGCCTGGCCAGGGCTCAGTGAGCTGGAGGAGGGTCTGATGCGAGTGTGTAAATGTGAGATAGAATGCCTTGGTTGCACCTGTTTGCGGCTTAGCTTTGTATTTGAAAAAAAAAAAAAGGAAATAAACTTTAAAATTATTTGTCACCATAAAAATGAAACAAAAATGTAAAAATGTATTGCCCAGCAAAAACCCAAACAACCTGCTAGGACACAGCACCCTTTCCTGCTCGCTCCTGCCCTCCCAGACTCTGGATGCGGCCCGCGCCGCGGACAGCAAGGGGCTACTGCGTCTTCCCCAGCTTTGCACTCCAAACGCACCCAGGCCAGACCAAGTCGGCAGGGAGACAGGTGACACCTTAGCCCAACAAAGATCTGGCTTTTGGAGTCAGTGGCCTCCGATTGTTCATCAGAATGTTTCATCAGCAGACACCTGTTTAGCAAACAGTATGATGTGTCACCAAGGTCTAACACCAACCCCAAGAAAAAATTATTCAAGTGCACTAGACTTTCCATCCAGAAAGGAAGGACGGCATGGTAGGCAGGGGGAACAGAGTGAAGGCACATCAAGCACAAAGCACGGGAACCAGACGTGACAGGTGAGATGGGCAGGGGCCGGCAGCCCTCGGTCTAGATGGAGGAGCATGGCTGCCACTCTGCAGTCAAAGGAAATCTAAAAACCTAAGCCAGTGGCCAATGTCACATCTGCATTTTGGGTAGAACATCTGCCCACAGCACAAAGAATGGATTTAAGGCAGGAGCTGATAAACTACAGCCTGTAGGCCAAAACTGGCCTACCACCTGTTTTTGTAAATAAAGTTTTATCGAGACACATTCATGCCCATTAATTCATATATTTTCTATGGCTACTTTCACAGGACAACAGCAGAGTTGAGTCACCGAAGCAGAGACCTAACATGGTTCAGAAAGACCAAATTATTTACTACCTAGCCCTTCACAGAAAGTTTGTTGACCCCTGATTTAGAGACTGGGGGCAAGGGAACCAATTAGGAAGTTACTGTAGTAGGCAGAGAATTAACAAGGGCCTGAATTAAAGCAACATTTAAAGGACAAGGAGTAGAGGGAGTGCTGAGAAATGTCTAAGAGATGAAGGGGGAGTCGGGGGAGGCTCCCAGGATGACTCCCAGTTTCCAGCTCTTGGGTGGTGGGACCATGAACTGCCATCAGGAATCCAGGAGCAGGAGCCAGGGTGGGAGAGACAGAGGCTGCAAAAGCCATAGGACCTCAGGATGTAAGTCCAAAGGTCGGAAAGAGTCATCCATGAAGACCAAAAATAATGAGGAGGCTGACCTCACCCAGAGAGAGAGGAGGGAGCAGGAGGGGGACAGACGTCCACCTCGCTGAAGACACCCTCAGGGCACCTGCCCCAGGGGGCCGGGACTTGCCCCTGAACTTGGTCTACTTCACTCAACATCTTTTCTTTTTATCTTCTCATGTAGCTACTCAAACAATAACAGTGCTGGCAGACAAAGAGCAAATGAACTGACCTGATTCAGCTCTCAGTCCCAGGCCTTTAGCTTTTAGTCTTGAGTGAATAAATTCTTCTTTTTCCTGAAAGAAAACAGCTATCAGAATCCCTTTCTAGGTGGGGAGGGTGTGGCTCAAAGAGGTAGAGCACATGCTTAGCATGCACGAGGTCCCAGGTTCGATCCTCAGTATCTCCTCTAAAAAAAAGCAAATAAATGAGTAAACTTAACTACCTCCCTCTCCACCTCTTTGTCTGTCCCTCCATCTCTTCTGGAGGGGCTGGATGTGGGTTTCCCAAGAAGTGGCCCATCTCACAGCCTGTTTGAAACCATCTGAACTTGGTTAGAAGTTTCACGCTTGAAACAGGATTTGAAAATGAGATGTTTAATGAACTTTCGGAGGTACTGCATGTTTGTAAATCCACAGAATAAGATAAACACACTCCATTTGACTTGGCCCGCAGAAATGGATAAACACCTATTGCCTCGAAGTCTTTCTTCTGGAATTAGAATATTTATGCTTCTTTCTCATGTACTTTATCGACGAGTAGGCTCTTAAGGATTCTGAATTCTCAGAAGAATAACAGCACATCCCAGAAGCACACAAGACACGCACATGTGAAAGACAGAGTTGTAGTTCTGGCTCTGCTACGTCCTGCATTTCCCTGAAGGTCTCAAGATCTGTGATTCTACTAATGACCAATATTTCTTCTGTACAGTTACATGTTGATTCTAAAATTACATACATATGAACATATACCCGTACATGTACACAGGGGAGAGAGACAGACGCTATCAAACTTAAGGCAAAGCATATACTAAGGATGTAGCGCCCCCAAGTGGCCAACTGTATCATTTTCCCATTCTAACATGAAACCTAGACTTACCTTATGAAAAGTCAAATTCTGGTTTGCCCAGAACTGTTGGTTCCATTCTTGTGTTTCTTGTCTTAATTCTCTCAGCTTTTGTTCTAATGGTGATTCATTTTCAGGGATGTAAAAGTGAACAGGTCGAAGGTTTGAATATTTATCTGGGGGTCCTATCCAATCATGGCAAGATTTTCTCGGAGGGCAGAATCTTGAGATCTTTAACAAAATACATGGGATTAATATACAACTAAGAAAAACCCCAGTATTATAAGATGAACACTCGGGGTTTATTAAAGACCCACGTTAGCTTCCTCTTTTGAAGACTATGTGCCAGGGAATATCAAAATTAAAAGAACTGTAATGAATATCATTAACACTATATCAAACTCGTTCAACAGCGGTGCTGGACTAAGTTAACATCCTACGGCAGAAAAACAATGTCAACCTGTACTTTGCACCACAGACAAAACTTAACTCAAAAAGAATCAAAGGCCTAAAATGTAAAACTATAAAACCTCTAAAACACAATAAAAATTTTACAACCTCACATTAGGCAAAGATTTCTCAGATACAACACCAAAAGCACAATCCACAACACAAGAAACAGATGAACTGGACTTCACCAAAGTTAAAATTTTCTGCTCTCCTAAAGACACTACAAAGAAAATGAAAACACCAACCACGGACTGGGAGAAAATATATGTAAAGCTGTAAAAAGGACTTGTTTCCAGAACATATGAAGATTTCTCTAAACTCCATAATAAGAAAACAAACACCCCAATTATAAAACGGGCAAAATATCTAAATAAAAGTTTCTCTGAAGAAGTTATACAGACGGCAAATAAGCACATAAAAAATGCCCAACCTCATTAGTCATTAGGGAAATGCAAATTAAAACCATGATGAGATACCACCACATGCTTATTAATACGGCTAAAAAAAGCCACAAAAAAATCTGCCAAAATGAGTGCTGTCAAGGATGTAAAACAATCGAGCTCTTAAACGTTGCTTGTGGGAATGCAAAACGGCACAACCACTTTGGAAAAAAGGTTGGCAGTCCACCATGAAAAATTAAACACACACTCAACATAAACCCAGCCACCCCTCCCTCCCCAGGTTATTAATCCAAGACACATGGATATGTATGTTCACACAAAACCCTGGATGTGACTGTTTAAAGTGGCTTTTTTTATAGCTGCCCAAATCTGGAAACAGCCCAAGAGCCCTCCCCCTGCTGCATGGTGAGGCCATGTGGTGGGCACTCCTCCACCAGAGGGACCAAAGGCAACGCGGTGAACCTCCCATCACCGTGAGGCCACACCCTGGATGGTTCTGGTCACAAAGCATCCGGGGAAGCCAGGTGCGTGTGGAGGAAGGGGCTGACCATAAAGGGATTCTCCGGGGCAGTAAACGTGTTCTGTGTCCTGAATTGTGGTGTACATGTTTGTCAGGAGTGAATTTTCCTGGCTGCGGACTGGACTTCCATAAACCTGACACTAAACTAAAAAGATGAGCTGAGTAATCAAAGATTAGCTCTCCATTTGCTTGCCAGGAGACCAATGTAACCACAGTTCACGAGGGGAAATAACAGTCAATCTGGAAGTTTCTTGTATCTTACTTGTGAAAAAGCAAGCTCTACTGAACCCGCCTCCCACATCCAGAGCAAGGGTACCCCCACCCGCCCTGCCTCTGTGAACAACCAGAAAACTACTCAGCAACAGGAGTGGGCCACCGACAGGTGCAACGCAGAGGACCTCAAAATAATACACGGAGTGGAAGAGCCCGGCACCAAAGACGACGTGATTGCACATGTGTGACATTCTAGAAAAAGTAATCAGGTCAAGGCGGAGCGCATGGCTCAAGTGGTGGAGCACGAGCTGAACAGGCATGAGGTCCTGGATTCAATTCCCGGTACCTCCTGTAAAAAAGTAAATAAACCTAATTACCTCCCTCCTCCCACCAAAATAAAATAATTAAATTAATACAATAATGAATAAATAAAATATTTTTTAAAAGTAATCAGATCAGTGGTTGCCCGGAGTGAGGGGTGGAGTGATGTTACACATCTTACTGGAGTGGTGACTGCAAGGATTTACACGTTTGTCAAAACTCATCAAATGTACACTCAAAATGGGTGCACTAATTTTAGTATATATAAATTACAACTCAATAAAGTCAATTAAAATTATAAAGACAAAAAATTACCACATCGAACAGTTCTTTTGCATTTAGAGGGCACTTCATTCAGGGTATTTCAGTACTTCACTACCACCATTATAAGCTGCCACTTCCAAGGAACTAAAAACAGAGATGCAGGTTTGCAAAATTTAAGATAAGACAGTTCTTATCTTAGACTTGGCTGCTTACTGACAACTTGAAAAATGTAGAAATAATAGCTAATAATTTCACAAATTAATGCAGCTAACCTGGTACAGCTGTGCATTTTGCAATGTCTCACGTGGTGGGAGCATCACAGAGCGAAGGAGGGACCAAGGAGAAGCTCTACTCTGCCTGTAGCCTGAGCCTTCCTGTCCCCAGTGTGGGTCTGACCCTCTCTTAGGTCCCTGGACTAAACCCTTAACAACTAGGGTAAAGAACCAAGTGTAGACTGATAGGGGAAACCAAGTCACTCTTGAGGAAACACAGCTTGTGCGTTTTCACTTTGACAGCCACCACTAATCACCACCAACGCACACCGAGCAGCCTAAGAACTTGGCGTTAACTGAAGGAGAGTGCTAATTGCAGACCTGCCCGGCGGCACTCCTTGTCTCGGATGCTAGGAGCCTCCTAAGTCTTCTAAATTCCCAAGCAGCCTAAAAACAGAAAGAATGTAAACAGGACAAGGGTAGCAGTGGGTCTGGTTGGGGGCGGGTTACAGGGCTCAGAGCCCACAGAGAACACTTCGGGATGCTGCGTCAGCTCTGGTCACTCCTGAGTTCAGCAGGTCGTTAGGTTACAAAATATGCAGGGGCACCCACTCACGCAAAAAGCTTGAACACACACCTGAGAACACAGCTTCCTTTTTTTACTTTTTTTTTTTTTTTGCAGAAATCAGTACACTTTCCCTAAACTCAATATTGTTTATTTTTTTTTTTAAGGTAAAATTTGCACACAATGAAACAGACAAATCTTTAGATAGCTTCTGAGTTGTAACACATTACAGCTCTCCCTTCAGGACAACACTGGCACGTATTTTATTACAAATCTGTCATGTTTAGCTCAGCATCAGAATGCTTACTATTTAGAAAATTATTTTGAGTCTAGAATAAGCGAATGGGCAGGAAATGTTGAAAAGTATATATGATTCCCACAGACTTTCGAGATATTTTTAGAAAACTATCTTTTAAAATAAATTCAAAAATTTAAGGATCCTTGACAGATTAAGTAAAATACAGCGTTTGAATGGGGGAAAAATGGATAGAAAACGTTCAATCACTGAAAAGAAGCTGTATAGTAATAAGTTAAAATTCTGGTGACAATTGTCACTAAGTGGAGTGCTCCCTAAAATTCACCCAAATTTACAGAGCACTGATGGAGCTTAGGCTGGAGGAGGCCCCGGGGACATGAGGAAGGGTCCTGCAGGCCTTCTCGGGAGCAGACGTGGGGAACCTACACTCGGAGAGGGCGGAGAGGACAGAAGTCGTCCTCAGCGGCTGGTGGGGGTGGCATGGGGGGAGAGTAGGGGCTGCAGGGACAGAAGAATGAGGAGAAGGCAGGGGACGGTGGTGAGGAGCCAGACAGAGCTGCCCTCTGGGCAGTAGCCGCTAGAAAACGTTTAATATGGCTGATGAGCAGCACACACTTTACAAGTAATGATAAAATACATGACACTCCTTCTTGTGAATCCCACGCAGCTAAGCAAGTCTCACAAAGCTTTCGTTAACTTTTAACAATAGCTTTAGTGAGAGATAATTCACATACTATAAAATTAACCCTTTTAAAGTAGAGCTGTGCAACCATCACCATTAATTCCAGAACGTTCCATCCCTCCAAAAAGAAACCCGGTGCCCAAGGGCCTGGCGGCCATGACTCTGCCTGGGGCTCTGTGGGTCTGCTTGTTCTGTACATTTCACGTAAACGGGATCACACAAGTATGTGCTTTCTGGGACTGACGTCTTTCACTTAACGTGATTTCAAGGTTCAACCGGTTGCAGCATGCGTCAGCCCATTTCTTTTTATGGCTGGATGACAGTCCATAGGATGGATATAAACACTTTTTATTTACCTGTTTATCAGCTGAGAACATTCGGGTTGTTTCCACTTTGGGGCTATTTTAAACAATGCTGTCATGAACATTCGCGTATTGATTTTTGTGTAGACATCTGTCTTCATCTCTCTTGGGTGTAAATATAGGCGTTTCCAAAGTGTCTGCACTATTTTACATTGCCCCCAGCAACGTAACCAGCTTCTCCACATCCTCGCCAACACTTGCTGCTGTCCGTTGTCTAACTCATGGCCACCCTAGTGGGGATCAAGCGGCATCTTGCTGTGGCTCTTTTGCTGATTTTTGCTAAGTTTGGTGCAAATAGCCAAAACCTGGCTGCAGGTGACTAACTAATAGGCGTACTTGGGACACAAAGGTGATTTCATACTAAGTAGGGTGAACAAGACCCACGTCAGACTCACCCATTGCCAACACACAGCGATTTCTTTGATAAACATGGATAGCAGTTTTGGAGACTAGAAGATTATTCCCTCAGTTCTGGTCTGTTCACAACGTGATGTCAACAGACAAGGTATCCCTCTTAATTTACTCCATGTGACAGCTGACCCTTGAACAATGTGGTGATCAGGGGTGAGGACCCTCCATGTACTTGAAAACCCATGTACAACTCTACAGCCAGCCCTCCAGATCCCAGGTCCCACACCTGCAGATTCAACCAACCTGGGGGTATGTGGTTCTATAGAAAAACTCTGAGCATAAGCAGACCTGTGCAGTTCAAACTCATGTTGTTCCAGGGTCACCTGCAACAACATTTCTCCTTCACTTTCCTAAGTCTAGACAATTAACAAACCAATAAATCAAACCCTGACTGGGAGCATTTGCCCATTTGCATGGTGCAATTACTTACACCACGGATAATTTCAAGCCCGCAAAATGATGTTACTGAACAAGGAGTTGGAAAGAGATGCACAGAAATACCATTGTATGCTCTCTCTACCATACAGGGTAACAGATGCAAATAACCTCAAAAGCAGAGATAATTATAATTTAATTTTTAGTAAAGGAGGCAAAACTTCCCCTCTACCCTCTTAGAATCCCCAAATGGGCCTAAGAGTTAAATTAACACAAGACAGATTAACAAAAGAAAAACATAGATTTTTCACATGCATATGGGAATCCCCATAGGAAAATGAGGACCCCCAAAAAGCAGATAGGCCCAAGTGCCCATATACTAGGCTGAACAAGAAGTCGCCATTGTGGAAAAGTGACTAAAATGTACGGTGAGACTAACCGTAAGTGTTACTTTAAACAATCTGTTTTCACAGACTTCTTTCAGTCTCTGGTGGTGAGAATGCTTCTTTCCTCCTGATTTAGGGAAGGCAGCTTTCACACAGGAGTTTTACCTTCTGCTTTAGGAAGAAAAGAGCAGGCCGGAGCACCCTCTTTGCACCTGCTGCTCTTCCAGTGCCTTTAGCTCAAAACAATCTTTTTGCCAAAGAGGACTATTTTAGGGTGGCTGGTTCTGTCCTTCAGCACTCTAGAAAGCTAAACCTTATCCCATTATTTAAAGTGCCTGAAAGTGTTTTAATTTTCCTAAAGATATTTATGAGGACATAGTTGAAACTTAACAGAATATCCAAAATCATCAACATAATTTTAAAAAGTTTAATTATGTTTCCTATAGTTAATGTCTTGTAGGAGCAAACAAATATAAGTGTGTGTATATTAGAAAAACAGTAAGGAAATCTTTTCTTAAAGAAAACATTTCTAAAATTCTCTGCAGTTTTTACCATAAGAATTCTGTCCAATTAGCCTCATTTCCATGCAATAAACATTAGCAAGCTCTGCTGCTTCTGATACTTTTTTTAATATCATCTTCAGACTTCTGGAGGATGAAGCTGCTAGAATTAAGATCTTCTACCCATTTTACGTTAGTTTATTTCATGACTGATGCAAATATTTTTACTCAGGTGATTTTCTCGCAGCTGCAGAAGTTGCTAGAGCCTACAGCTGATGACCAAGGGAGTCAAACACTGTCTTTTGAGAAGCCTTCTTCTCTGGCCGAGGGAATAAGTCCACGGAATTCCAGGCCCAAGCAACACTGAAGCCTGGCACCCCCACCCCTGGCCCTTTACAGGTAGCTGTTCCCAGGTCTGGAGCGGGAGCTGAGGGCTCCAGCTCTGTAATCAGCTGGTGTAAGCAGCTCCAGCTGCCTCCAGGATGCCCCCACTCCCACTCCTCCAGCCTGCAGCCAAAGTAATCTCCCCAAAACAGTCACTCTCACGGCGATACTCCTCCCCTTAAAAACCACCAGTGACTACTCATTACCCTCAGGATAGTCTAAAATCCTCACTGTGGTCTCGCAGACCAGCCGCCCCACCTCTCCTTCCTTCTCCACCCACACAACTTCCTCTAATGACTGGGGACAGCTGGCCTCTGCCCAGCCTCCGCCCTTCCTCGGGAGGAAACACGGCTTCCTCCACTTCCTTGGCTTCCTTGCTCTGAATCCCGCTCCTCAGTGGTGTCTCCAGGGTGTCCTGAGCCCCCAGCAGACTGCAGGCCCATGGGAGCAGGTGGTGACAAGCACTTGTTAGAGGAATATTCTTCGTAGTTCTTAAAAATCTTTCCGGTTCACCTCCTCTATGTCTATGCAAAGAAATCCACTTCATCTTCAGAAACTCTGACTTATAGGAATGACTTGGGGGAGAGACACCTGACAAAGTTTAACTGGGATACTGCAATTACTGATAGTAACATAAGAATGTCGAGAAGTTCTGAGCGAGACAGAAGCCATTGCTGCCAAGTGTTCTTTACATAACTGCTTGCTGTTGAGTTTCTAGGTCTTCCAGGAGACTTTCAAAGGCGCTGCGTGTTCTGGAGTGTGACGTGCACATGGTGGAAGAACAGGGAGGCACTGGTGCAGGTGGACGGGTCAGAGCTGCAGGGGACTTGGGGAGCCAGGCTGACCGGTTGCCAGAGGGGCACCAAAGCGGGGGAGAAGTTGAGACACAGCTGTCACCTCTTCGTGGCCACTGCTGCTGCAGGTCATAGAGGACACAGTTCACACCCCACACCAGCCTACTGCACCTGACCAACCAGTTCAGCATGGCTAATTCTTCTGCATTCATTTCTTCTTGCAGATCTTTGATCATTTTTACTTTTGACTCGTACTTCCAAAGAGTGTCCCTCGCGGGGTCACTGGGAAGCAGGGTTGAGCCTTAAGAGGCTCAGCCAAAGTGGAAACATCCCAGATGAAAGGCCAGCAAGTCCCCCGGAAAGGACTGAGTTCATCCCTCGTGTGTGAAAGTGGCAGGGCCCTGCTGGTTGGGAGACATCCTGGCCTGCTACCTAAGCCCTGAGACCATGCTTCTCAGCATCAGGACTGAAACATATTGACCTGATACAGGCTGACTTAAGAATCCTTTTTAGAAAGCACAGGCAGGACTGTCACACAAAGATCTTTAACGTTTTACCCACCATTCTAAGAACAATACACTATAACCATGTTTCCCTTTAAAAAAAAAAAACAAACCTTACTTTTCTGCAAGTATTTTTGGACTTCTCCCCCAAAGCCTGTGCATCTGCGATGTTTAGATATTCTTAGAAACTGAAGGAGATTCACACAAAGGGACCCAGTGAGTGGAGACAGAAACAGAGCCAGCCTGGGCCCACTGCTGTGAACATTCGCTGCAAGACAGGGCTCCTTCCCCTGCTCTAAGCAGGCTGAGGGGGCTGCAGAGCTGCCGGGGGTCAGCCCTGCCAGCAGCAAGGGGACAGGGCGGCAGACTTCACCCTAGCTGCACATGTTTACCTGTTTTACCACCTTCCAGAACAGCACCCCACCTCTTCTTACAGGAAATTCTGAGGAAGTCATAACACACATAACAAAGCAAGCTCAAAGAGGAGCCAGGGCTGTCCACTTACTTTTCCATATTTATCTCTGAGTTATTACTTATAAACTGCTTTATAGTTGACACGTGAACTTTGCGACCCAACTCTCGGAGTCCCCTCCATTTCCCACTATAATTCGAGAGACTTTATCTTCAATGATGGCAGAGGTAGTTTCTCTGCTCTCCCCTATAAGCATATATTCTGTCTTTGTTCCCGCAACAACTGCTATTTAAAAGGGAGGAGAAGGGGCCTGGGGGAGGAAGTCCTTCTGTAAAAGGACAAATCCCTCTGAGGTTTGAATAAGCACCATAATTTATTCTTACAGCAAAAGCACGGAGCGCACAGTCTCCTGGGCTCGCCGTGGCCGGGATGCGGTGGGGAAAGCACACAGACCTAACAGTTCCGCTGAGGACTGTGTCTGTTCCTACTTGTCAGACGGAGTTACCATTACTGGGGGGGGGGGAGGTGAACCTTCCAGCTCTTTCTCTTTAACTGTGAACTGCCAGGCTGGGCAGCCCGAGCCCGGGCCTGTCCCCTGCAGGCCCAGCCCGGCTCTCCCTCCCTCCCCCTCCCTTTAGGGCAGGCTCCTGAGCTCCCCTGACATGCGCCCACCCTGGGGCCTCTCCTAGGAGGAGAAGCGGGGATTGGGAGTGGGAGATCTTGCTCCCTGGCCCCTCTCCCAGAAGTGCGGGTATGTAGCACAAAGGTCCTCTCTGAGGGCAGGCTTCACTGCCCGCCGCTGGGAAACCACCGGCAACAAGGACAGGAACGACAATGCTGCCAGGAGCTGCTGTTCTCGGCGCTTCCTGGTCTAGAGCCCTGACTCTTCTGGAGTGGGAACTGAGAGCCTTTCCCTGCTGGAGGGCTGGAGGCCCCAGCCTCCCATCCTAGACGGATGCAGACAAATCAATCGGCACACCAAATCCAGCAGAACGTAAGAGGACCAGTGTGTCAGGACCAAGCTGGGTTTATACTAGGAGGGTAAGGTGGGTTTAACATCAGAAAAGCAATCACCAATGAAGAAGCCTTCTCAAAAACAAAAAAGGCAAATCTGAATGTAGTCAAGGCTCTAGAAGGAACATGTTAAACTGCACCACGGGAATGGAATCAGTAGAATCAGGCTGAGGGAAACTAAAGCATACACACCCTCAGCGCCCACAGATAAACTGCTGTAAGTAAAGGAAGGGACAGAGGTAAAACCTAAGAAACCTGGAAGCCCATCAGCCAACCACCACGTGCAGACCTTACGTGGGTCCTGACAGACGCAGACTGTGAAAGAAAGCACCTCTGACATTTGTACGACAGTGGAAGACATTTACATTGGAAATTTGCTGGAATTAAGAATTGTTATAATTCTTTATAGATGTGACAATGGCATTATGTCTATACATTATATATATCTCTGTATATCCGTATCTTTTAAAGATACACACTGAAATACTTAAGAGATGCCACCACATTATCTGGGAAGGGGGACTGGATGGGGGTAAGGATGAAACAGACAGCCATGAGTGGGTAACTGTGGAAGCAGGGTACTGGATACATCATAATTCTTTACATTCTTCTATCTTTGTACGTTTTAAATTCCCCATAAATAATAACAACAAAAAAACAATAAATCAGTGTAATTCTCCATATTAACAGAACATACAACAAAAAAAACAATAAATCAGTGTAATTCGCCATATTAACAGAACAGAGGGAAATCATGTAATCATTTAAGTAGATGAAGAAAAAGCACTCAGTAATGTTGGAACACTGGACTGAGAGAGTGAAAACCCTGATTTTAGTCCTGACCCTGTTCTGTGATACCAGGCAGGTCACTTTTCCTCTCTGGGCCTCAATTTCCTCATCTTTATAATACAGTTAAATGACATGGTTTTTAAAATCCTCCCACCTCTGCTTTAATTTGTTTTCCTACTAATTATTGAAAACCTTTTAAATACTAGATATATCCACATTAACCTTAAAATCCTATGACTAGATCTCTCACCAGTTTCTCATTTATCTTGAGTTTCAACTTCTTCCTATGAGATTTATTCCAAACCTAAACTTGGGGATTTTGGAGGTCATGCTCCTTAATGAAAATGTAAGCAAAATACGACACCAGTAGTTCCATTATGTGTTATTTGTAAATATTACCTCTCCATGCTGAGGGCCTGTTTCTTTTTTTTTTTTAATACAAAAATTACTAGAAGAAAATTTTCAGTTCATCATCCTTTGGATAAAGGAACTATATCATGTATATTCCTCATGTGTAAGCCTTAGGATCTTGAAGAAATTATTCAATCTTACTGTGTTTAAGTTTCCTCATCTGTAAAAATGGGATGAAAAAAGTGCCTAATTGACAGAATTTTGAGGCTTAAATAAATTGAAATGTATAAAGCTCTCAGAACAGTGTATGCAAGTGCTTGATAAATGTTAACTATGACTGTAAATGTCAATGAAAGTCACGGCTACAAATATTCATGCATGTACTGTAACTGTGTCCCTAACTTGTGAGCTTATTAGACCTGCCCTTAAGGGTCCTGATGTTATATCTCAAGAAAGCTGGGGGGAGAAAAAACAACTAGACAAACCAAGAAAATAAGTAAATGTCCTGATGTCCAGACTGCATCTGGACCAATTCCATCAGAATCTCTGGGGGTGGGCCCCAGTATTTTTTAGTCTTCCAGATGATTCCAAATGTGCAGATGGTATAAACCAATGATATAAAGACACAGGTAGAATAAGCAGGTATGAAGTAGCTAGAGAACACCTGCTTTGACAGCTGAGTTTAAGTTGCATTTGGAAGGAAAAGTGATGCTTAACTCTAACGTCTACACTGTTTCTCTATTAAAAACTGGTATCCATGAGAGAGGGTAGAGCTCAGTGGTAGAGCACGTGCTTAGCATGAACGAGGTCCTGGATTCAGTCCCCAGGACCACCATCAAAAAAAATAAATAAACCTAATTACCCCCCACCGAAAAGTTTTAAAACTGGTACCCAGGGATTAGAGGGGGAAATAAACAGCAGGCCCTAAAGCCGGCCTCCTTAACGCAAGTGGAAAACAAGGAAGTAATGGAAAATATGAGGGTGAACTAGAAATACAGGAATAAAATAGCTCTCTTTAGATAAAGAAAACCAAAGGTTTACAACCTGTTACTTTTAAGACCTAATACTTAAAATCAAAGTCTGAAAGACAACAATCTCTCTGTGCTGCAGGAACTTAATTACCTGGAGAACTGGCTGTGTGCTTAAGAAGCACACACAGATGGGGCCAAACACATAGGAAACACAAACTGCCTTGAGGTGAGAACGATTCTTTAATGTTCCATCCAATATCTAGCCTAATGGGAAACACATCCTAAAAAGAAAACAAAAACAAAAAGAGCACAAGTCATAAGGCTAGGATTGGGCAGGGTCTGACTCATGAGTCAGCTGCTCCACTTTCAGCGTCATCACAATCATCGCCCGCATGGACCTCAGGCGGTCCAAAGGCGAGCAGCACCGGCTTCCTTGACACTTGGACTGCAAAAGGCTGAGAAGTCTCATCCTGAGGATCAGACCCAAGGTAAGACTTCCTTTAATAAAAGGCTGTATGTCAATAGAAAAGGCCTCGTCTAGGTGCTGTTCACAAAATAAGTTGGGGTAAGTCCTCCCCCTGGGGCAGTTGTTGGTTGATGTTAAGTTTGCCCTCCCAGAACATTTTCAGATACTTGTTGAGTATCCTTCTACCCAAAGTCTGAGATGCTGAGTGGGTTTATATGTTCTAGGAACAGAAGTCAGGACTGTGGCCACTGTATCAGGGAACTAAGTCAGAGGCTTGGGGTATAGGTGACAGGTTACTCCCTATTTAAACTGTAAACGAGACAGAATTTCAAAGCTGCGTTTATAAAAGCATGCTAATAGCAACAGACCAAAATAAACAAAAATTTACAGGCAGGCTCATTTTGGAATTTTTTTTTTTAAATACTAAGTGTTGTCTTTTTTTCCCCCAATACTTTTCTTTCTTTCTTTCTTTCTTTCTTCCTTTCTTCCTTTCTTCCTTTCTTTCTTTCTTTCTTCCTTTCTTCCTTTCTTTCTTCCTTTCTTTCTTCCTTTCTTCCTTTCTTTCTTTCTTTCTTTCTTTCTTTTTTTTTTTTTTAATGTAGGTACTGGGGATTGAACTCAGGACCTCCTGCATGATAAGCATGTGTTCTACCCCTGAGCTATTTCCCACCCTCTTGGAATTCTTAATAGACACTTCTTTACCCTTCTTTAATTATCGTTTAAAGTATGCTTGCTAGCCTGCCTCTTTAGCCTGTTGGCAAACGAAGTGTTAGTACTTGTACCTTTATTTCATCTGCAGCCCATTCCACACCGTTAGTCAACATTTTCATGTGACAGCTGGAATCAAGGTCCAGGACTCCCTAAAACAAATCATCGTCCTTCTCCAAAGCAGTGCAGTTTTTAAAAACTGCTTGCCACTTGTTGCTGCTGCAGACAGTAATCTCTGCGTATCTTTGGTCAGTGACATATATACAGGCACGCTTTTTCCAAACCAGAAAAACTATTCAACGTGAAGACCTACAAAACACGATGATAAAATTTGCCACCACTTGAAGAAAAGCACTAATAATTTTAACGAAGCCAAAACACACACGTGAGCTGTGCACACCAGGAGCTCTTAAAAAATAAAAACTAACCATACTAGACGAGAAACAGGTACGTATAAACTTGCTAGCTGACTCTGCTATACTTCACAGAAGTTCTGCCAACAGACCCGGGAGTGGCGGCGGCACCGTCAGTTCCACCGACCAAGGAAACTTGGGGGCTCCGGGGCCAGGAGGTCTGCCCGCCCCTCGAGCCAGGGCCTCCCCACTCTCCATCCGCCGGGACCCCCAGGCCGCGTACGCTGCTCCGTGCCAGGCCCGGGCCGGCTCGGGGACGCTGCTCCACGGGGGGCTTAGCCGACGCCGCCAGCGGGCGACACAGGGGAGCGGGACCCACAGGTGTCCCTGAGGGACGCGGCCCGGGTCTGCCGCCCCTTGCGGCCACCCCTCCCGGCCCAACCTCTCCGGGAACCCCGCTTACCCGGCTGGGCGCCGCATCCCTGCGCTCGGTGCCGCGCTCGGGGGCGAGCTGACAGCCGCGGCCTGTGAAGGCGCGGCAGAGAACAGGGAGAAGGGTCTTCCTCCCAGGCCGTAAAGCCGCCATGGCTGTCACCCGCCCGCTCCCGCGGCGCACGGCAGAGTCGCGACGGCGCGAGGGGCTGCCTTACGGCAAGGTCGCGAAGCCAGTGGGAGGGGACGATACGGCCGACCGTGCGCTTTCCCCGCGTGTGACAGGCTGCGGAGGCGGGCGGACGGCGTGGGGGCGTCTGGCGGCGGCTCCTCGGCTCCTGCCATTCTAGGCAGCTGCGCGAGGCAGCTCGCGGCAGGCTCGGCGAGGGTTAAGGTACGGCGCGGTTTACGAAGGACGTTTTTCCCAGGGCAGGGGCTGTTTGGCCCGGAGGCGGGGCTGCTGGGCCCTGGCGACGGCGGGAGCGGAGTGGCGAACGTCGGCGGCGGAGCGCGCGATGGCGCGGGCGGCACAGGTGAGCGAGGCGCGGCGGCGGCGCAGGCCTTCTCCCTCCGCGGGAGCGCGCGGCCTCCCCTGGATGCGGCTCGCGGGCGGACGATCCCTGTGCCGGCGCTCTCACCCGGCTGCGGCCCGGCCCGAGTGGGTGCAGCCCAGCCCTGGGTCCCACGCGGGCCAGGCCTGGTTTCGTCGCTGGGCTCCCCGCAGCCGGCCCGGCCCCGGCCCCTGCGCCGTCCCCTGCTCCGTTCCCTCCCTCCTCGCCGGCGCCCCCAGCCCGGCCGAGCGCGGCCGTCCCCTCCCCTCACGGGCCATTGTGAGGTCAGGGCCCGCGGGCGCGTCGTGGGGTCCGGGCGAGACTCTCGGAGCGGCCGCTGCGGCCAGTAGCTGCCGCCGCCACCGCCGGCCCCTTCACCGGCTGCCCCGTTCAGACCTAGCCGGGAGGGGTGAGAGGGATGCAGCTTGGGGCCCACCTGCCGCGCCGCACCCCGTAAAGGGCTGATCTTCCACCTCGCCACTTCACCCACGGGAAGCCAAGACCAAACCAGCTTAGACCTCTTCTGGGTAAAGTGCTGGGAGGCAAGGGCGAGAAGGGGAGGGAAGAATCGAGGCAGCCTGCCCTTCCTGGGCCTCCAGCGGCGTGTTCTGGGCTCGGACACCCACAAGGGATTGGTTTCAGTGGATTATCCATCCTCCTCCCGTGAGCTGTTTGTGGAAACCCAAGCCCTTGGGGAAAAAAATCCTTTTATTCTGTTTAACAGACAGCCCCAGGGGGAGGGTGGAGGAGGGGAAATGAGGCCTCAGCCCCACCAACCTTCCCAACCCACCCATCTCTACCTTACGTATTTGTAATCTATATACACACCCCAGTGGGTCGGGAGAAGGGGGTACACCCTCAGCGGGGTAAGTCATTCTGGACTTTTAATGGGAGGCTAGTGAATGAATTATTCATAATTGTCACATTCTTGCGGGATGTATTCTGGAGGGGAGGGGAGCATGGTAGGGCACAGGAAGGTATTAGGCCTCCAAAGCCCAAGATGGTGCCTTTAGCACAATCCCATTCGCTTTTCTTGTGGAAGTGTTTATGTGTGCAGAGAAGACTTGTTAGGTACTAAAAGAGTGGAGCAAGAAACAGGGCAGCTTTATAGAAGTGCTTGAAGGGTGGAGAAGCGTGTAGGAGCTGGGGCTTTGGTGGCTGTTTGTGAACCACTGGTGTGTTGGTGGCTCTGTTCCTTTTGCTTAGTTACTTTTTCTGGAAACTAGGCATAGCTCTTTGGCCTGGTGGGGGAGCTTAGATGTACTGATAACGTCTGGAGGGTTAGAAGAGCTACTGTTCACATTGCACAGAGGTGCCCTGCTCCTGCCAGTGTCAAGACCTAAGATACTTGTGCTTTTTCCAAGCTGATAGTTCAACGTAATGCCATGCTTTGAAGGCATATGCTGCTTTCTGTTACAACTGAAGAAACTTGAGATTCACAGGCCCAGAGCCCCACCTCATATTCCACTCCGCAGTAACCCCAGTCTTAATCACGGCGGTGTTTAGGTTATTTTCAGAAGGAGTTGATTAGTCACTCTAATTTCTACTTGAGTATGACTGTCCTTCGGAATGCAATAATGACAAGCCCTTTTTCTTAAGCATATCTCTTTAAAATGAGAATTTTAGAAAGAATATATGATTACCATTCTGCAGGCTTTGTGGTGTAATAAGTTACGATTTTTGTCATCTTTTAGTGCTTGTGAAACTGAACACAACAAAAGCATGGAGATGGGAAACCAACACCCTTCTATTAGTAGGCTTCAGGAAATCCAAAAGGAAGTAAAAAGTATAGAACAGCAAGTAATTGGTTTCAGTGGTCTGTCAGACGACAAGAATTACAAGAAACTGGAGAGGATTCTAACAAAACAACTTTTTGAAATAGACTCTGTAGACACTGAAGGAAAAGGAGACATTCAGCAAGCTAGGAAGAGGGCAGCACGAGAGACAGAGCGGCTGCTCAAAGAGCTGGAGCAGAACGCGAACCACCCGCACCGGCTCGAGATACAGAGCATATTTAAAGAAGCCCAGTCCCTGGTGAAGGAGAAGATCGTGCCATTTTATAGTGGAGGCAACTGTGTAACTGATGAATTTGAAGAAGGCATCCAGGATATCATTTTGCGGTTGACACATGTTAAAACTGGAGGCAAGATCTCCTTGCGGAAAGCTCGGTATCACACTTTAACCAAAATCTGTGCGGTGCAAGAGATTATCGAGGACTGCATGAAGAAGCAGCCTTCCCTGCCACTGTCCGAGGACGCACACCCTTCCGTTGCCAAGATTAACTCTGTGATGTGTGAGGTGAACAAGGCCAGAGGCACTCTGATCGCTCTCCTCATGGGAGTGAACAGTAACGAAACCTGCAGGCACTTGTCCTGTGTGCTCTCGGGGCTGATCGCGGCCCTGGATGCCCTGGATGTGTGCGGGCGCACTGAGATCAGAAACTACCGGAAGGAGGTCGTGGAAGATATCAACAAGTTATTGAAATATTTGGATTTAGAAGAGGAAGCAGATACCACTTACGCGTTTGACCTGGGACAGAATCATTCCATTTTAAAAATAGAGAAAGTCCTCAAGAGAATGCGAGAGATAAAAAACGAACTGCTTCAAGCCCAGAATCCTCCTGAGTTGTACCTAAGTTCCAAAACAGAATTGCAGGGCTTGATTGGACAGCTGGATGAGGTCAGTCTCGAAAAGAACCCCTGTATCCGGGAGGCCAGGAGGAGAGCAGTGATCGAAGTGCAGACCCTCATCACGTACATCGACTTGAAGGAAGCCCTGGAGAAGAGAAAGGCGTTTGTGTGTGAGGAGCACCCCTCACACAAGGCCATCTGGGACGTCCTTGGAAACCTGTCGGAGATCCAGGGAGAAGTCCTCTCATTTGACGGCAACCGGACTGATAAGAACTACATGCGGCTGGAAGAGCTGCTCACCAAGCAGCTGCTGGCCCTGGATGCGGTCGACCCGCAGGGAGAGGAGAAGTGTAAGGCTGCCCGGAAGCAGGCGGTGAAGCTCGCCCAGAACATCCTCAGCTATCTCGACCTGAAATCTGATGAGTGGGAGTACTGAAGCACCCAGCCCGGGCCTGAGCCCTCTTGTTTTGCACTTTATACATACGTCTTTGTATTTATAGAGAGCTTGCAGTTCCTTGAGCCTAAATGTGATTTTTACATGCATATTTCAATCTCCGTATTTATGGTTTTAGCAAATTATATTCAGTATCTCTGCTGCTTTTGATGTTGCAAAACAAATATTACAGCTTATTAACTTTTCCATTTGGATCGTTATCTGTATGTTGTGTGATTTTTTGGTTTTTTTTTTTTTAATCAGAAAATGGAATAGGGGCAGCTTTTTCATTTTTTTTAATAGGTTGTCCAAGCATTCAAATGCAGGTATTTCAGAATCTAGGAATAGTCATAACCTTACATAGTAATTTCTAGGACAATTATGAGAAAGGGGGAAGTTTTTGGTTAAACAGAAGTAAGGTCCAATACTAAAGCAGTACAATTACATATTTCATTATACTAAGTAAAGCAGAAGGATTTTTTTCATTTATAAAACCCGATTAGTCCCACCCAGTTTAACAGGGTGGGAGTTTTTTGTTTTTACAAACAGTCTGTTCTTTCATAAACATTTTTTGTTTGAAGAACGGTGTCTGTGTTTCCCCCCATACTCTGCATTTAGAGGGGGATTCTTATTTTTGTGTGTGACATAGGAAAATTGTGAAAATTAATAGCAAAAAAGTATTTGAGACTACCTTGAAGAAAGAACACCAGCTAATATTTTCAAGTTGCTCTTGTTTATAAAATGTGAACTTCCAGTTTCCCTTAGAAATTAGTAATGGACATTAAAAAAAAAAAAAAAAGGAAACACCCGTATCCAGAGTAGGATAATGAAAACGAGATTAGTTACCTATTATCAGGTTGTATCAGAGTAAGCAAAAATGAATCTATCATGTCCTGGGCTTCTCCTGTTGTTCAAGGCTGCATGATGAACACACCTGTTAAGCATTCCCCATGCTGCTGTGTGGTGTGTGAGAGCAGAAACTGTCCGCAGCCCTGCGGGACCAGATCCTTGTCGCTTGTTCAGATGAAGTTAGCTGTCAACGCCTGGCACCCGGAAACATCGCACTCTGGGCCCCTGCTGCGCCTCTGAGTTCCTGTCACTGGCACGTGGATGTTTGTCTAGTGCCTAAGAGGACCAGTAAATATCAGTGCATGAAATGTTTTTTCTTCTTCTAAAGGTTATACGTATTTCTGTACCTACGAATTCATGATCCAGTTTTACGGTTGCCTGTTAACGTGAACAAGAGACTTCCCCAGAGTTCTGAAGCACCTAGGCAAGACGCTGCCCCAGCATCGCAGCTAACAGACCGCTCCCTGTAGTCACTCTCAGAGTAACCCTATTAGAGCGCACCCTTTGAGCTCTGTAGTAATTTGTGATATTCTTTCAGAGATATTTGATAACTTTGTAAACAGCTAAAAATAAGATAAAGGAGTAGCCCTGGATACCTGAAAGATTATAAAAAGTGCAGCCCTAGGAGATTTTCACGCTATGTCAGTACTGCCTGCTAATTAAAAGCCCTTGATATGGCCTGCCTACTAGGAATGTTCTAGATTCATTGGATAGTGGGGTCAAAGGGCAGTCAGAGGTCTTGGGGCAAGAGCCCCTCCCGTCTGCACATCCATCAGGCTCTCGAGTGCAGCTTCATTGGTAGTTCATTTTGACCAAAGCTGTTTTAGGATTGCTACTCAGTATAATTTTAGGGTACTCTTAAAATCCTGAAGAGCACTGTTTGAGTTAGCCCACTGGGAAATCGAGGCCGTCCTGACTCACTTCGGACATAACCCGCATACTGCGCCAGGGCCTACTACTTCATGTTAATTTTGGATTTGAAAGTTCAGTGTCCGCCTTTCCTTTCAGAGCAGCCACTGTCACATGAGAGCAGGTCCTCCCCCATCATTCATTTGCAGCGATGTTTCCTGCAACTTCCATGGAGCCAGCTCAGACTGCTCTCCTCAGCCTGTGTGTGTGTGTGTGCGTGTGCGTCGTGCGTGTCAGCCTGCTCTACTTCCTTGGACCTGATTATTCTGTCCCCGTAGGGAGCCCTGGTGACACCAGATGTAGCTGCCCTCGTCCCCCGCTGGGAGCCTCTGCTCAGGGGCGCTGCTGCGTGTATGTTTTCGCTTCACTGTGCTTTTATACTCCTCCGCGGAGAGAATCTGCACTGGAAGTAGAACCTGCCCCAACATGTCTGGCCTTGGGTCTGCATTGAACTGTGTGATCCACGTGCGTGCAAAAAATGGCTGCGAACGTTTGCTTTCCTCACGTCGGTCAGCACTGCGGTCAGATCGTTCTTTATGCAGGTAGATTGAAGTCAATCCTCCTACAGTGAAGCGGTCGTGAAAGTAAGTGCAGCGAGCATCTGCTAGGTACAGGTCACTGCTGTATTTTGCTAAAATGCCTCGATATATTTAACATAATTTTCAGTACGTTTGAAAAGTTTAACCAGTTTTTCTTACTTGTTTTACTTTGCTAGTTTTTAATCTGGTTTTTGAGGGTCTAAGCTTATCCTGTACACACGAGTTTTTTTAAGCAAAGCTTTTTAGCCTTTAACTCACCCAGTGTTTTTCTCAAAAATGATTGGAGAAATATTCGCCATTGATTTGATGTGTTGTAAGGCGTGTTAGTCCAGCGTGAGTTCTTGTCCTCTCCCCGTTAACTAACTGTATGACTGTTGTAATACTGTGTCTTAAATAGTTCAGTGTGATTTTGAGATACACAAACTAGTATACCCTTAATTATTGATGAAATAAAAAAATCTCTTAGCTTATCTCTGCAGTGGAGAAGGGCTGTGAGTCTGAGGTGTGAGTTCTGTTATGTTTTCACCCTCGTGTACTGTCTGCCGTGGGTGTTTCCAGAGCGGGCCAGGCGCTGGGCAGGTGGGCTCCTTGGGTCCTGCTGGTGGCAGAGATGCAAGGAGGCTGTAGCGCTGAACACAGACCAGGATCCAGTCAAGGGTGAGGGGGTAACTTCCCGTAGAAACCACCCAGGAAGTGCGGGGCTGGATGGCGGGGCCTCCCACTCTGCCGGTAGGGGGCGGGGTGCTAACCTTACGTGGAGGAGAAGGGGAAACTGGCAACACCCTCTCCCCAAGGAAAGGTCTGAGTTAAGGTGTGCTGCTGAAACTCCTCCTCTCATTAACAGAGGTGTATTGCTGACCATTCAGTCCTTCCAGTGCTTCCGAAATGCTCTGACTGCAGGCTCCCTCCCCAGCCAGTCCTGCCTCCCGGGGAGGTCACCCTCACTCCTCACTCCGGGGCTGCCGGCCTCGCCCCAGCCTCTTCCTGCGGGCGCCTCTCTGCTGTCCCCCCCTCTGCCTGTGCACACCTCCTGGGTGATCCGGATGGAGACCCCGCGGCAGCCCCCTCAGCAGACACGTGTGATGTGTGATAGGCCAGGAGCGAAAAGAAACAGGTTGTACAGCTTTAAAGACTGACTTGGGGGAAGTTTGACATTTTTAATAAACCCTCTGCCATGCGCCAAGATGCGACCTACTGCATTAGGCCTCGGCTGCTCACACCCGCCCGACAGGAACTCCTCAAGCCTCAGCACTGCCTCGGCGGGACAGGGACCGACGCTGAGGTGGCAAAGGGGAGGGCGAGGCGAATCATGCTCAGAATGGCCGTCTGAGGGGCAGGGCGGGCGCTCAGGCCTGGGAGGCCGAGGGAGGAGGCCCAGGGGCCCCCAAGGCTGATGGGAACCAGATGGGAGAAACCCTGGAGCAGGCTGGGCATCTCAGCTCTGGCTCCCGGGGCGCTAAAGCGCTACCTGGAGGGCCAGCTAGGCCCAAACCGGAGGCAGGGGGCAGGCCTGAGGGTGCCTGGCTGACGGGGGGTCTGATGGGGCGTCTTACTTACACTTTATTTTTCAAGCTATCATCATTGATTGAACCTTTTCTATGTGCCAGGCCACAGGCAAAACATCTTAGGTGCATCCGTTCCGAGCAGGTTTTGGTGTTACATCTGTTTCACAGATTCGGACACTGCAGTGATCACGTGCCCAAGGAACTGCCCGAGGCCACGCGGTAACGAGGAGGGCAGGACAGTCCCGCCTGGGGCAGTGCCAGCTCAGCGCAAGCTCACCTGTGGCAGGTTTACCTGGAGGGTCCCCCCCGCAGGAGCTCTGATTTCTTCGCTGTGGGTGCAGTCAGGATTTATAAAAGCTCCCGTGTTGGCGACGCTGGCCAAGAGCGTGGAGAGCTCAGGTGGCCTCTGACACTGGTCCAGAGCACTGGGGGTGAAGGGCTCAGCGAGGTTGCTATTTCCCTTCTTAGGATTCTTCGACCTTCCGAGCAGCCAGGAGCCCGTGACACCCAGCTTACAAGATGCTGACTGCCCCCTGCTGCCTCCACCTTGCCCTGCCCTCACTCCATGAGCACTGCAAACAGCTGATTTCATTTGTATGATCATCCTTTCAACTCTTAAACCATTTCCCTGTAGCCTCCTGTCCCCCAGACCAACACTGCCAGTCCTCCCACTCACTGTCCCAGCTTGTCCTCCAGGGAACTCTGGGCGAGCGTGTCTTGGTGGCCTCACCCCTATCCCTCTGAGACTGCAGACGTGGCCTGCGTACCTGCTCCTCTGCCCCTGGCCGCTGGGGGCCTGCTGGTCACCCCCCGCCAGGCTGCAGGCTGCAGGCCAAGGTGCCTCCTATGGTGGGCATCTCCTCGTCCCTGCGGCCACACCCCGGCAGTGGCAGGCCCTCGGAGTGCCCTCGGATGAGCTCTTCTCTGGGAGTGGTGTCCTTGGGTCCTGGCACACAATCCTATTCCAAAAACAACTTGCTGAATAAATAAATGGAAAACCTTAGCTCTTTAGATAGCATCACAGAATTTAAAATCAGCTGCCTTTGTGCTCACTGGGATTCAAAAAACCTTGGTCTACTGTCCCTGCAGCCAGGATCCTGGTGTCACCACCAGGACCTCCCCCTGTGCCCAGCTTGTCTGTTTGGTGGGGTCAGCAGTGCTGGGTCCCAGGTCCGTGTGGTGGGAAGGCTGGCCGGGCTGGAGGGTTGCCACCCTCACCTCTGACCAACTGCCCTTGGCTAAGCACCCAGCTGGGTGAGAAGCCAAAGGGACAGAGCAGCCTCCACGCAAGGGGTGCCCCAGGGGTGCACACCTCGGTCACCTCACCTTCCTGGCCAGGCCCAGGGCTGGCAGATGACAGTCATGAACCACACCGTCCAGGCGCGAGTGCTGTGCCAGGGGACAGGGCATGCACAGACCCGGATGTGTGCCCCTGGGAGGGGGCACCTGTGCTGGGGAGTCCAAACGCTCCGGGGGCACGCCCTTTACCCTGAGACCCCCAGGTGGGAGGGTCTCCCAGTGTGAGGGAGAACCTTGGCAGGAAGCAGGGGATGGAGCAGGGGTACCAGGGGCTGGATGGTGGGGCCCTGGTGAGCCACGGGAGGATTTGGGTCTTTGAGGATGGGGTGCTTTGTTGAATGCTCACCCAGCAGAGATGAGGTGGCAGAGATGGGGGCCGAACTGGGAGCAATGGGGTCAGGGCAGGGGGCCAGGAGGGAGGCTGGGGCAAGAGAAGTAGGCAGAGTGAGTGACCCTGGGAGATGATTTTTGGGGGTGCTGAGGGTGGCACCAGGGGATGGGGGCTCCCAGCAGGAAGGGCTAGTCATGTGGACAGGGTCACAGAAGCAGTGCAAGGATGTAACGACACAGAAGCCAGGTGTACCCCATGGGCCTGGGGCAGCCAGGTGCCCGGCTTCTAGTTCTTGAACCTGAGGTCTTGTCTCAGCACCTTTTCTCCCCTCAGGCGGGTTAGGGAAGCCCAGGGCACTCTCAGGGGCGCTCAGCTCCTGGGTCCATATGCCTTACTTTCTCTGGGAGGCCCAGGTTCCATCTTCCCAGAAAAAGGCATCTTCTGGCCTTCACCCTAGACCCAGCAACTCAAAAGAAAGGCACGTGTCCTAGGATCAATGCGGCTGCTGGCATGGCCTGGTGGTAGGAACTATGCAAGGGTCTGGGGAAGAGTGTGAGGGCTGACCAACAGCTAGTGCAAAGGCCCTGTGGTACAGCAGCTCCTGTGGTTGGAGCCAGGGGAGAGCTCAGGTAAGAGTCTGCAACGCTGGATCCCCTGGGGCCTTGCTGGCTGTGGGGGAACCATGGTCACATAGCAGGGCAGGATTACATCCTGGACCAGAGGCTCCCCAGAACAGCCAGGTACAGATGGCCCTCTGGGACTGGGCACTTCATGGGGAGGGCCTCCCAGGCACAGCCCACAGCAGTGCCACCAAGCTTGGCCCGGTGACATTTGCCATGGATGACTGTCCAGGTGCTGGGCCTGGGCCTGGGCCAGCCTGGGAGTGCGCCCTCAGGGGTCGCCAGATGCGACCCCTAGAGGCTTGTATGAGCCCCCTGCATGCGGGGCCTGCCACTCCGGGTGGGCAGGGATGACCCAGACAGACCCGCCCCACTGCCCAGCCCTCCGCACAGCTGGGCCGGCACCGTCGCTCACCTGCTCACCCGCTCGCAGGCGGGGCCCTTGACCTTAGAGGTCGGTCTCCTGAGCCCCGCGCACCTCCTCTCCGAGCCTCGCCCTCACGGTTTGTTTTCAATGCGGCCGCCAGGGGGCGCTCGCGGCCGGGTTTCGCGGAGCCCAGGACCCTCCCGCAAGGAGGGAGCAGCCGGAAACGGGCAGGAGCAGACAGCCGCGCAGCTGTCGCGCCTGGGCCACCACCGGGCCCACCTGCCCTCGTGATCCTGGACAGGTGGCCGTGGCGCCGCTTGGCTGCGGCTAATACCCGCGAGCTGTGCGGGTTGCGTGACCCGTCTCCGCGACCACACACCCAGAGCGAGGGTCCGCCTGGAGGCCTGTGGATCTCATAGCTTCTGAGTCGCCCCTCGGAGCTGGGGAACCAGGAGGACCGTCTGAGGCCCGGATCGGCGCGCGCACAGCAGCTCACGCGTCATTACACCAGCAGGGTGGAGCCTCGGTGGCCTGGCAGGCAAGGCAGCCTGCTGTGGGCCCACATCTCCGAGCAGTCTGGTCCCTCCCTCCTGGTTTAACTCAGCTCAGCCTTCATGCCCAAGCAAAGTGCTACTTCCTGCAAATGCCGCCTTCCTGCCCCCACCCCACGTGCTGGTCCCATCAGGGCTCCAAGACTCTCTGGCCTTGGACTGACAGCCCCCGGAGCTGGGGGATCCTGGACCCATTCTCTGTTCTCTAGCCCCACTGGGGCTCCTGTGTTTCAGGGTCAAGGGCAGGAAGGCCAAGGAAATTGGTGGGAGCCAAGGAGAAGGAACAGGACGGTCAGCAGCACATGAGTGAGCCTGGGCCGGGGTCTGCGCCCTGCTGTGGGCTGTGGGGAGGAAGGGCTGGTCCTACAAAGCCTAGGCCTCCCGTGGTGCTCCCGGGGCTCCAGGGGCCGAATCAGGCCCTGTCCTTCTCCAGACCGCAGTTACCCCCAGCAGGCCTCCCAGGGCCTGTATCGGCAGCAACCGGGACAGCTCAGGTGACGGTGCCCTGGGCAAAGGTCTCCTGTCACTGTGTAAGGCAGGCCTCTGTCTCCAGGCTACCCACAGCAGCCTGGTGGGGCAGGTATGGGGACCGTGGCACTAGCCCCAGCAGCCTAGCCTACCCCCCCCAGGGCCTGGCGGGTGGCCCAGGGTGTGGCGGGGGTCCTTACCTCCTTGCCCTCCCAGCCTGGCCCCATTAGTGGCACTGTGCCTGTGCCCAAGGCAAGCCTCAGGGCCACTGTCACTTCACCGCCAGGAGCAAGGCCCTCTCCCCGGCCCACACCCCTGATGTTGGGTTGCCTCCTGCCTCGCCCTTCCTCCCCGATGACCCCAGACAGGCCCCCAGCTCCAGCCCACACCACCCCTCCTTGAAGGCCCTCTCCCTCTGCTGCCCCCTACCGTGCCCCTGCCCAGAAAGCTTTCTGAGGCCTCCCAGGACCCACCTCCCCAGATCTGAGCCCAGCCCAGCCCAGCCTTCTCAGAGCCCCCTGAGCACACCTCACACAGCTCTGTGGCTCTGAGAGAGGCCGCGCACCGCCCCGGCGCTGGGCTGGGGGGCTGTGGGGGATCAGCGGTAAGTTGCACACAGTAGGACCCCCACCAGTAAGCCCTGGCCTCTCTGGCCCTCAGGCCTTTGTGCTGAGAGCTCAGGGCCTCTCTCAGGGGCCTTGGGAGCTGACAGCCAGTAGCCCTTTCCCCGAAGGACAGAAGTGCTCCCTGGGGTCACTGCCCCTGCGGCTGGCAGGTCAGAATCACGCAGGCCCAGCTGTTGGTAAGGAGGCCATCTCTCCCACTCCCCTCCTGCCCCTCAGGAGCCAGCATCCGCACAGGCAGGTGGGCGTGGGGACCCCTGTGTTGTCAGACCTGGAGGCTGAGGCAGGGGCCCACGGGGCCCAGCTGTGACCCTCAAAGGGGGGCTGAGAGCTCTCCCCCAGGAAGCGGCCCAGACCCACCTTGTCCCTCCCCAGGGCATCTCCCCCGGAGACTCATCTCCTGTGCCCCACTCCACACCACCCCAGGCTGGGGTCCTTGCCAATGGGGCCACAGGGACCCTGGGGTCAGCTCCACACCGATGCCCAGACTCCACCCTTTGACGTCAGCTGGCAACCCAAGGGAGTTGTGCTGGACCCCTGGGTGCCCAAGGCCCCTCTGCGCCAGAGGCCCAGAGACTGCAGGCGGCCTTGGCCAAGGCAGCTGCCCACCAGGGCCTCCTTGGGCCTCTGTGTGTGAAATGGGCAGTGAAGCCCACTTTGTTGTGGGATCGAGAGTACAGCGAGGCCCAGCGGGGCCCAGGGAGGCCCGTGTGGACTGCTGCTCTGGTCTTGTCTTTAGGCAGCAGAGCCCCCTCCCCTCCCGGTCTCCTTCAGCAAGTCTGCAGGACCATGAGGTGAGGCAGCCCCTGGCCGAGGCCTCTGAGGCCCGGCTCTGGGCTTAGCAGCCCTTCGGAGCCCGGGACGGGTCTTGGAGCTGAAGCTCTGCACTGCAGCCCACCTCCCGCTCCTCCTGGGGGTGAGGCAGAGGCTCCTGCAGCTTCAGGGAGGGCCTGGTGTGGCTGTGCACGTGTGCTGTGTGCACACACACGTGTGCTGTGTGATGAGGTGGCACACTCTGCCACGGCCCCCCAGCAGCCTGTAGGTGGGCAAGGGGCCTGGGGGCAGGGGAGGGCCGGGAGACTGCGAGCAGCCCCAGACTATGGATGGGGCCTGGGCAGGGCTGGGGAGGGATGCCTGGCAGCCAGCTCGAGGTGTCCTGGGAACAGGGCCCAGAAGGAAGCCTGCGCAGTGGCAACGGCGGCGCCATGGCAACACGGCACAAAGCACTGGCCTACTTACACCCCGCCCCCGCCCCACCAGCTCTCCGCTCCAAGGAGGGGGTGCAGGGCTCCTGCGGTCTGCATGTGCCCCAGCCTTTGCGCTCAGTGCCCTGGAAGCCTCGGGCCTCCTCCTGGTCTCCTCCCTAGCCATGATGCTGGGCCAGGGCGGAGGAGACTCAGGTTCCCCATCCATAAATGGGAGTGAAAGAAGGCGGCACAGAAATGCCCCACAGCTAGCGGGTGCTCAGTTGTGTAAGGTCTCTCCCTGTCTCCTGCTGGCAAAAAGGCTTCAGAATTTCCCAGCACAGAAATCTCAGAGCTCTCTGTGCTGCTGTGGTGACTGCAAGCCCAAAGGTCTCCGACCCCAATCAAAGGCCTCAGGCCCAGGCCCCCAAGTCTGGACAGTGTCTGGGTGGGAAGGGCAGCACTGGGGACAGGGCCCTGAGCTGGTGCCCTCCACATGTTCAGACATCCTCTCTGCCTCTGTCCTCAGCGTGGAGAGGACATGGGTCTCCCATGCCTGCCTCCAGGGCCCAGCATGACATTCAGGGCCAGCTCCGCACCTACTGCCTCTGCCTGCAGGAAGCTGGCCTGGCCTGGGGCCTTGGTGCACTCAGAGCCTCAGGGATGGGGGCAAGGGTCTCCAGTGTTGCAGAGGAGACCCGGGGCCTTCACGAGGCAGCCCAAGGGACTCTCTGGGTGCCCCGTGCCAGCTGCACTCTGTGATGTCCACGTGGCCCTGCTGCCACCGGCCACCCTGGGCTCCCTGGCCCAGCAAGGTCTCACACAGTCGTCTCTGGTGCAGGAGCAGGGCCCTGAAGAGGGAGGGCCATGGGCCAGTAAGGCAGTGAGGACGCTTTGTGTAGCACCCAGGTCCTGGGGACGGGAAGCCCTTGGTCCTACAGCGAGTAGATCACCCGACACCACTTATCTCATTGAAAATCAAGTTTCCTTGGCCTCACCTGGGAGCTGGCCGGGCCGGGCGCCTGCTGCGTGGCCTCAGGCCCCCACAGGGACAGATGTGCAGCCATAGGCGTCCAGGTGTCTGCTTGGATGGAGTAGCTCCCTGCCCAGCACTGCAGCTCGGGGGCCACTGTGACTATCTGTCTTGATTCCCTCTCCAGACTGGGAGCCCTGCCCATCACCCGTCCATTCACTCCTTCATCCACCAGATGCTCTTCTGCGTCCCAAGGGCCAGTGCCCAGTGACCATCTGTGGAATGAATGAAGGAGTAGGGGTGAATGAATGAATGAGGCTTGGAGGGGAGCAGCCCCATCCCCCGTGTGTGAATGGGGGTCGGATGTGTCTGCCTGCCTCCAGGCACCAGCTGCAGCTGCCCTCCCCTCCCCTACCCAGCCCCCACTAATTTATGCCGCAAAGGGGGCCGGCCACTCACTGGTCCCCCACCTGGCAGCAGCTTTGTCCCCAGGCAGATTCCCAACGGCCGCCTTGGGGAAGAAAGGGCCCTTCTCTGGCCGGCGGTGAGGTCACCAGGAGGGCCCGTGCTCACAAAGGCCGCGGCCCCCCAGCCCGCTCTGCCAGCAGCTGCCTCTTTGTCTCCAGCTCAAGGCATAGGAGAGACCCTGAGGGGCCCCTGCGTGGCTGTGGAGAGGCCCAGGCTGCCTCCCTGGGAAGTGGACAGAAGAGGGGAGGGGACATGAGCAGCCTCCTCCCCTGGCTTTGCTCCTGCTAAGTGACAGCACCTGTTGAGACGCAGACCCTTCCCCAGATGCCTTGCTGGGCCCGGGCAGCAGTGGGGCCTCGGCCTGGACAGGATCGGTATCCAGCTGTCTGTCTGGGTCCCCGTGGCGCACAGGCAAGCTTCAGGGATGAGGGCTGCTTGCTATGTGTCAGGTCGGGGCCAGGGAGCTTGGACATGTTCGTGGCCTGCAAGGACTATGCGTTTAGCTGGGACCCCAGCACCACCATTAGACAGAAGACAGGCCTGGGTGGGGACCTGGGACATCGTCTCTCAGGGCTGTGGGGGGACATCGGGGTTTGGCCACCCTGGCGGAGGTGGCCCTGGGCCTCTGTACGTGGGGACTGGGAGGGCAAAGGCCTGGCGGCCAGACCAGGAGCTCGGTAACCAGCTACTGTGCCCCCTCCCCTGCCCTCCAGCTGACGGCACTGGGCCCAGAGCTCTTTAGCAGTCTCTCCACGGAGGCAGGACGTGGAGCCTGAAGGGAGCAAAACAAAACCCCTTGTCTGGTTCCAGACAAACAGAGGCTGCGCTGGACTCCAGGGCCGGCTGACAGGGGCCCAGGGCCCGGCCAGGCGTGGCTGCAAACAGAGCCAGCCCCGGGCTAGGCTGGGCCCCAAGTGGGGCCGCCAAGCCTAAGGGCTGGGGACGGTGTGGAACAGAGGACTGGGGTCCCAGGGCGCTGGGAGAACCCCGCACTTGAGGCCTGGGGGCCTGGCCAGGGAGCATGATCAGAGGAGGCAATGGGCAGGGAAGGCTGGGTCAGCCTGGGTGCCCAGCTAGCGGGCCTGGGCGTCAGAGGCCCTGAGGGGCTGGGCAGCCATGTGCCTTCATGTCCTGGGGGCACAGCAGAGCAGGGGGTGGGGGGGTGCCTGGTCCTACTGAGAGAAAGTTCTCCTTCCCCGTTGCCTGGCGCCTGGAATGTCCATTGTGTGGGTGGCTTAGCAACAGGCCTCTGTCGCCCCCGCCCCCAAGCCAGCCACCCGCATTCCTCCGCAGGGCCCTCGCCTCCACGGCCTGGCCTTGCTCACCCGAGTGTGTTCAGAGGCTCAGAGGCTCAGATCCTTCGCGTCCGGCCTGTCCAGCGGCCTGGATGACTGAGCCGTGGGCCCGCTGCCAGCCCTGCTGGAAAGAAGCCCGTGTTCAGACCTCACCTCATCCCCAGGTTCACGCCGCAGTTTAGACTCACTTTCTCGGCAAACGTGTCGGTAGTGACAGAAGCAGCCGAGTGGCTGGCTGGGGCGGGCAGGTGGACAGACCAGGAAGGGGCTGGAGGGTCCGGGGCTCCTGGAGCCGGACCCTTAAATAGGCCGATCCACCGTCTGTCAATTACACTGCCTTAGGATGGATTCCTGAGCCACTCTCTGGGGGCGTGGGATAAGCTCAGGCTTGAGGAGGGTACAGGACAGTGGGGACGGTGTGGAAAGGGGAGGTAGGGTGGTCATTGGGAGCTGGAGAGGCCAGAAGGGGGCTGCCACCTAGACCTGGGGCCACAGCCCCTTGGTGGCGAGAGTGAAGGGACTGGCAGCCCTGGCCCTGACTCCTCTCCAGCCCTCCAGTGCTGTGGGCTGCTCCTGAGGCCCATCCTCCGCCATAGCGAAGTGGCTCCTGGGTCTGTGGTCCCCAGGTCCACGCTGCGAGGAGTGAAGAATGGATGGCTAACTGCTGCCCCTGCTGGGGACCAGCCACCTGTGTCTCTCACCTGCCCTACAGCACCCCCAATGCTGGAGACTGGGAGAGACACATGGCGGGGGTCAATGTTGCGGAGACTGGTGGTCCTGGGAGGGGGAACTGGGACAAGTGACCCTGGGGTATGTATCTGCTGGCTTCTCCCCACTGCTAAGGAGCCTGGGGCAATAAATGGTTAAGTGGTCTGGACATTGCTTGTTTAAAAAGTTTTTTTTTTTTTTAATGGAAAATGTCAAAGAAATGCAAAAACAGAGACAATCACAAGGGATTCCAAGTCCCAGGTTTCACCCCTGCTCCCCCACCCCAGGTTATTTTGAGGCAGGTCACAGCCACCCTACCATTTCACAGTGTCATTAGCGTGTCCAAAAATTTCATTCTTTTTTTCTTCCCCATCATTCTTAAACCCATGAAACATCCACTCTGGCTTCAAATGTTCCAATTTTCTCGTCTTGTAAAATAAAACATTTGGTTTGTTCCAGTCAGAACCAAAAGAGGTCCCCACATGGCGTTCCCTACTGCTCTCACTCTGGGAGCCCCGGCCTTTGCCAGATGAAGCCCCTGGGAGACACAGAAACCCCAGGTGGGTCTGAGGACACGGCAGAAACACTCCAAACAAACGGAGGCAAAACTGAACTCTGACTGACAGCAGCACAGCCTCAAAAGAGCAAGGTTGATGGTGCTGGAAGCTTCCATAGCAGGACATGCCACTTAAGTTAATCAAGGTGTTCTGTCTGTTTTAAGAAATAAAAGAAAGGAGAGGACAGTTTGAGAGAGTCCAATTCCTCTGGCAGTGATTGCTAAGCCCTCCACCCCCAGAGCTCCAGATGTAGTAGGTCTGGAGTGGGGCTGGGAATTTGCACTTCCACCCAGGTCCCAGGTGATGCCGAGAAAACTGGTCCAGGGACCGCATCAGGAGAGCCTCAGCTCCACAGATGTTTCATGAACGTTTCCGTGGCCAAAGTTTGGGAATGGTTCTGCCACCCGAAACGTGAGAGCTGCCCTGTGGGTTTGTAAAGATTAAAAAACCAAAAACAGTGTCTGGCATGCCCATCGTAGAAAGATCTATCTATCTGGGTAAGAGGTACTTACTAAATCATTACAAAGATGAGTTTGGCATCCTAGTGTACCATGTAGTGATAGAATGCCCAGGTGACAACATGAACATGGGCTCTGAGGACCTGTGACATCACCCCCCCTCAGTTCTCTTAAGGCCACTCTAAGGGGAGGAGAGTGAGACATCAGGGAAGTAAATTTGGCTCTGAGTTTCCTGGTGGCTGAGGCAAAAAGGGAACAAAGATTAGCCAAACTACTGCTTCTCAAACTTTCAGACTGATTGAATCACCCGGGGAATTGGTCTAACACACCTGATTAGGAGTTCTGAGTGGGGCCTGAAAGTCTTAACAAGGGCCACCTGGAGATGTAGGTGCTGCTGCCCCTGGACCACATTTTGAGTACTGTTCAGGGCCCCTGGGATGAAGAGCATGCAGGAGAGCAGCTCTGTCACTCCAGGCACTGAGGGTGGCCCAGGAGAGAAGGGCCTGAGGCCACCCAGGTGCAGCAGCCCCAGGACCTCTGCCTCACAGCCAGGGTCACATCTGGGCACTTCAGTGGTCAGCCGAGAGGGTGGCCAGCAGAGATAGGACCAAAGCCCAGGCAGTGGGAGGAGGACACTGGGCCTCCCAGGGGAGGACACGTCAGGATAGAGCTACCGAGACAGGAAGTCGGGGGCGAGGCTGAGCTTTTGGATCAAGCCAAAGAAAAGATCACTCAAGCAACTCCTGCCCCCCAGAATGCACACTGTGTTCAGACAGTGAGGGTCCTGGCCCCGTAACCTGTCCCCAGACACAGTGGTTCTGTCTGTCCACCTTAGGGCTCCTGGACCCAAGGACCCACTTGGCTGTGCAGGAAGGGGCCAGAGCCCAAGGAGGGACCCCAGGGCCGAGACTAAGAGAGTCTGCCTGTGCCAAGTGCTTGTGGCTGGCACACACAGAGGCTTTGTAGGAGTGCGGGGAGGACCGGGAGGCTTGGGGCCCAAGTGGGGAGGCGAGGGGCTGTTCAGGAGCAGGGCGTCAGGGCCTGAGGTCCTGGAGAGACCTGAGCCTCCTGAATCCTCGGAGAGGTGGGGCAGCCCACCCCCACCATCGCCTTTATCCAGGACAGGAGGAAGGGGCGCCCAGGAAGTGGGGGGGCAGGGAGAGGGCTCCACCCTTCCTGGCTGAGCCGGACCTGGGTCCCTCATGGTGCCACGAGTGCCTGGAGCTGTCTCACACCACCTGGCCCTGTGCGGGACTGACGGTGGGGGGGGGGCGCGGCAGGGGGGGCAGGAAGGATGGAAGTGGCTTGCCAGGGGGGGGAAAGGAACAGAGCAGGGACGGCAGAGGGAGCAGGTATGGATGAAGGGGCCAGCCACGAACAGCCTCCTCGCCCCATCCCCATCCTCTTCGCTTCTAAAAATGTGCCCGCAGCCGGTCTGCCCCCCTCTTTGAAGGGACAGATGTCAGGGAAAAAGCTGATTATCGTCAAAGGCTGGAGGCTGTGACCGGAGCTCTTGGGGAGCGTGACCCAATTCGGAGCTATTCTGAGCCTGGTGGGAGCTGAGTTATTCCCTCCCGCCAACGCGGCTGCCTCGGAGGCAGCCTGACTTTGAAATGCCCTCATCCTGAGGCCAGGCACAGAGCCGTGCATGGGAGGGCGGGCCAGGCAGGAGGGGCCCCGCTGTCCCAACCCTGGAGGCTGAGACCTCGCTGTGCCCCCTTGCCTGCGGTCCTGCAGCTCCTCCCCTAAAATCGCAGGGTCTCTCTCTCCACGCGGACCTGAGATTAGGCCACGTGACCTAAGGCTTGAAAAGCGCTCGCCCCAACTGCGCCTGAGCGCAGGACAGGATGCAAGAAGAGCACGGGTCCCAGGAGGAAGCGAGGAGCGGGGGCAGGGCTGAGCTTACATCAGCTCAGCCCCTACACAGGGACAGGCTTGGCTGAGGTCCACAGATCCCAAAGGCTGCTTTAAGCCCCAGAGTTTACTTTTTTGCTGGGGGGGGGGGGTATTTGTTATGCAGCATAACTGTGATGACAGTTAACTAATACATTTACTTCAAAAATTGTGGATGTCAGTTGAGTCCCATCTGCCTGTACATGGGCCAGTGTTGTCACAGTTCATTATACAACCAATAAGCACACTGAATGGATGACCTGGATTTTCCAGAAAAGTCTCAATGTCAAATCTTCAGATAAACTATTCAAAGTGCCACAAAGTGCAGAGGACAGTTCTCAAGACAGACCCAGAAGTGGCCCCTCAATCCTGGCCTTGAAATCTGAAACAAAGACCAGAGGTCTTCGTGGTGGCAGCTCCCATCTCCCACTAGTGACAATAATCATTGGGACATTCCGTGGATACCAACTGTCTAAACAATGACGTGATACTTAATCTCACTGCAGCTCCCCCCGCCCCCCAAGGCAGGCACTGTGTTCATCCCTGCACGAGGGATTGACTTGTCACCATGGAGCCAGAGGGAAGATGTGACCCGGGCAGGCTCAGCGCCTGGGCCCTTAAGTGAATCCTCCCTGAAGGCAGAGCGGGGTCTGGCCACCTCTCTGAGGATAGGCTGCCCTGCAGGACCGAGTCCAAATTCCTTGTCCCTCTGTGACTGCAGGGGCCTCCCAGTCTTGAACCCCACAGCACAGGGTCCAACCCGCTTTCCCTGCTTTGCTCTGGCCACGCACACCTCATCTTCCCTGTCTGCACCTGGCTCCCTCTGGGCCCTCAGTGCCAGGAGGCTGCTGGTGGGTGCTTGTCCCACATTTGCTGGGTGAGGGCACCCCCAGAGGCTGGTGACGAGGCCATCCTGAGACCTGGACCCCACCTGCACGCTCCCTCCTGGGGCGTCAGGAGCCAAGATCTCCAGGAGGGCTACCTTCTGGGAACCCTCTCACCTGAGGCCCTGATAGGAGGCAGGGACACCCCAGGCTGACCTGTCAGCCCAACCACCCCTGGGCAGAACAGCGCACTGGGTCCAGTGACCGGCCGGTACTTAGAGCAGCCTTGCAAACAGGCCAGGCAGTTACCAGCTCAGGAGGAGGTGGAGATGGCGCCCTCTGCATCCAATCACACTCCAGAGCAGCTGCTCCTCACCTCATTCTCCCGGGCCTGCGGGAAGCTGTCCCGCCTGGGCAGGCCTCCTGCTCACTTCCTCCCACTTCCAGCAGCCTTTCCAGGCCCTGCAGGACTATCACCTCTTCCAAGGAGTCTTCCATGACTACAGCAGAAATCTCGCCCCTGTGCAGTGGGCTGGGGTAGGGTAGGAGCTGCATTGCCCCCACTGGGCCAGGCTGGAGAGCAGGCATCCCCAGGGCACAGACAGAGAGAAGGGGGGGCGGGCAGCAGACAACAGGGGTGAGGGGCAGGCATGGGGAAGCCCTGTCCTCATGGGGCAGACCACCCTCCTTGTCACACTCTGCTAGACAGGGTACAGCCTCTGGGGGCCTGGCATCCCTCACACCACCCACTACCCATCCCCAAACCGGCCCTGGGCCCGCAGCCCACACCACCCCGGGCTGGGGACAGGGTGGAGTCCCTCTGAGGCAGGTGAGCGTGAGGCCAGGAGCAGCAAACACCAGGGCTGAGGAGGCCAGGCCAGGCCCCGGGGGCTTCCAGGAGGAGGTGTTGAGAGGCAGGACTCTAATTCCAGCCCCAGGGTGGGATCCTGGCCTAGGGCCCTCAGAGCAGATGCGGAGAGGCCACCTGTCTCTAAGGCTTGGACTTGGGAGTAGGGGCCTTGGCGGAGGCAGTCAGATGTGCCAGGTACTCAGGCCAGGCCTGGTGTAGGAATTTCCAAGGAAAAACGGAAGGCCAGGGGTGCATGTCTGGGGCTGGACAGGGAGTTTCCGGGTGAGTCTCTGTCCTGTGACCAGCCCCAAGCTACTGACTCGAGGAGGTGACTGTCACTGACCAGCTGATGGGCCACTCACTCACCATGGGCCCTGCCTTTCTGGGTATCAAGCTCTCCACCTGCAGAACTGGGGGACTGCTTGGCTTCTGCTCCTCTGCCTGCAGGGGCTCACAGGTGGGGGGCAGTCCTACGGGGGTGATCACCAGCATGGGATGTGTGGGAGCAGATGGTGGAGCAAGGTGCTCCTGACTGGGGGCAGGTGGTGGGAGAAGCTAAAACATTTGAGTGGGGCTTTGAAGGATGCACAGGAGTTCACTGCTGGCTCAGAGCCTGGTGGGACCCCAGGCTAAGGCTGAGCTGGGCCTGGCCAGCTATCTGGGGTGGGACAGATGCCCAGAGGCCTAGTGGAACCACAGGCTCACGTGCAGGGTTGGCAGCACAGCTGAGGGTGAGGGGGATGTCCATCCTTAAGAGTAGTTGGGTCTGTGCCAAGTGCAACTACAAGCAGGGACAGGGATCCAGGTCTCCTGACTCCTCACCTGGTAGCCCCCATTCCAGTCACCCATCCTCCAGTGGGCTGGGCTTTCCCACTGCCCTTCCAGCTCACACAGACCCAAGTGCAGGCCCCAGTGACTCACCCAGGGCCACAGCCTAGGAGGCCAGCCTAAGCCCCACCTGGAAAATGGACACAGTGGGACCTGCGGGGCGGGCCTGCACCCTATGCCAGACACCCCATGGGCCCTTCCTGAAGGCCAAGGAGAGTCCAGGCCCCTCCTCTGTCCCCCAGGCTAGACATTTTGTCAGAGGTCAGAACAGGTCCCTGAAGGTGACCCCTGGGGCAGGGCTGGTGGTTCCAGGGACCCTAGGGTCTTGCCCTGAGGCAGGAGGCGCCCCGGTCCTGTGATGCTGCCACCAGTCTGGTCTTGCAGGTCCACGTTCCATGGTGCCCCTCCAAGAACCCCCAACCAAGAACCCCCAAAGCTTGAGTGGTGGCCTTGGGCCAGGACAGCAGGGCTGGGCGGTCCTTCTTGAGTTCTGGGCCCTCTAGGGAGCACAAGAGGAAACCCAGGTGTCCGACGGGGCTGTGGAGGGAGGGCCCCGGGCTCGGGGCGGTCACAGACACACACACAGGCGGGGATTCTTTCTCCTTCCCCCGCCCCACCCTTCCCAGGGACAAGTGGCCCTTTCTGCAGCTGGGTGGGGGTGGCCACACACTCACCCCTTTGTCCGCCATGTCCCAGGCCATTGTCCTGGAGTCCACAGCCCCTGTGGCGTCTGCCTTGGGAAAGGAAGGAGCAGGGGCCAGGAGGGTCACGTGCAGGGAGGGCCAGCCTGGACGTTGGTGTGGGGATTGGAGGTCCAGCCTCATGGGGCACCAGGGGGACCAGTCAGCACAGTGGGGCAGCAGTGTTTATTTCTCTGCCAAGCATGGTCAGGGGCCAGCCTCATGCCAGCAGAGTGCCCTGGGGCTCCCGCCTGCCATGGGAACACCCAGGCCTTTTGTACAATGCCAGCCACACACCAGAGCTGGAGACCAGGCCAAGCCAGGCCAGGCCAGGCCAGGCCAGGTCACCTGTGTGCTGGATACACCCCCTCACCCCTGTGACCCCAGGGCCCCTGAGGGAGGAGCATGGAGTAACTCCAACAGGCACTGGCTGACGGCCCGTAGCACATCCCCATCCGGCTCAGCTCTTCTGAGTGATGCTGTGTGTTCTCACTTCCCCACACAGCGGGGGCCCTGGCTGGGCCAGGGTCCAAGAAGACACCTCCAAGGGGCAGGAGAAGCAAGGCGGGAGGGGCTGCTCCCTGCCCCTTTGACAGGAGGGAACTGGAGACACTCCCACGTGGCCTGTGCAGTGCCCAATGGGGTGGGGTCAGGCCTGAGGCCACACAGCAGGGTCACCTCTCGCTAGGTGCCGAGTCTGCCCAGGGAGGCACTGAGCCAGGCCGCAGCCCTTGCCAGAGGGTGTCCCTGCCCACACCCCCGAGTCTTTGCTCCCCCACCCCCTTCCCCACAAAGGGCCACCAGGAAAGGGTCAGGCTGGCTGCCACCTGCAGCCTCGGGCCTCAATGTCTGGAGGAGCCTAAGGCAGTGGAAACTGCCTGTGGCTACAAATAGCAGCAGGACACTGAGGCCAGCAGGAGGCTGCCCTCCCCAGGGACCAGGGACTGGATGCGCCTCCACCAGGCAGTCCCCCTTCAGCCACCCAGGGGGCCCCCAAGCCCTGCCCCACCATCCGTCTGTTTCTAAACACAGGCCCTGGCAGGCGCCCGCTGCCCATATAAGGCAGCCTCTGGCCGAGCCTTGCTTCCCATCTGGCCTGCGGCGCTCCCAGCTTCCCGGAGCTCCTGGTGGCGGCTCACTAGCCCGGGGTCTTTGTGGCGAAGGTCAGGTAGCCCGTGTGGCCCACGGCCTCCTTCATGGGCGTGCCGCTGCGGAAGGGGCCGGCGTCCGCACCCGGGCTGGCCCCCAGGTCGGGCGCAGGCAGGCTGATGGTGCGCACGTTGTAGACCTGGGGCAGCACCTCCAGGGTGCTCAGCTCCGAGAAGCCACAGGCCGCCAGCGCCTGGCACGTGCGCTGCACCTGCTCGATGCACGGCGAGAAGGAGCAGAAGCGCCCACCTGAGAGGAGCAGGATGCGGAGGTCAGAGGGCTGGTGGCCGAAGGACCCCCATGACCTGGCCTGCCCGGTGGCCCAGTGTCTGTGGGCTGGATGGCAGAGCAGAGGCAATGCACCCCTGGCCTTTCAGGAATAGGTGCGGGTAGAGAAACCCCATGTGAGAGCCCTGGGGTCTGAGGCTGGCCAAGCCCTTGGGCCGTGAAGAGCTGAGGCCTCAGAGAAGGGCCAGGCAGGGCCCTGGGGCAGGAGCTCTCCTGGAGCCCCGTGGAAGGGGCCGCCTGAACCAGGCCCTCTCACGTCCCAGCACTGGGCAAGCCCGACTAACCTGATCCCACTAGGCCTCTGGTGGGCGCCGCCACCCCCTATTTCCCCAAGGCAGCCAAGGGTTGGGGCCAGGGCGGAGCCTGGGCTTGGCAGCTGCCACAGCACTGGACCCAGAACAGCCCCAGTCAGACAGAGCAGCACTGGGCGGGGGCTGCTGCTGTCACAGGAAATTAGAGGCTGTCGCCTGCTCCTGGGAACAGGAGGCGCCTACTCCAAGCTGAGCCCCACAGCCCAAGGATGACGGGGTGGAGGCGGCAGCCGGCAGCCTCTTCCTGCGGCCGCCCACCAGGGCCCGCCCACAGCATCCCTCAGCCTGGCTCAGGTCCCCTCCTGGCAGGGAGGGTGTGGGGAAGCCAGGGTGGGGGAAAGGATGTGGCCCAGGCAAGGACTGGAAGGCCCCTGAGGCCTGGTCAGCTCAGCCACGCCGGGACAGACCCCCAGCTGCTCTGCTGGGAGGCCTGGGCCTGGAGGTGGATCCTACAGCTGATGTCAACCCAGAGGACACAGTATCACCCCTAAGAAGGGACCCAACCCCTGTGCACACTGCTGAGGATACAGGCCCCGCTGGGCAGGATCCGAGCCTACTGGCTGGCTAGAGGTCTAGAGAGCCCAGGGACTGCACTTGCTGGGGTCAGGCTCACACAGCAGGCAGGGGAGCCCTGTAGCCCACAAGCAGATTCAGGGAAAAGACCCAGAGAACGGGGCTTAGTGGGATGGAGGAGTCAGGACACCAGAAGGCATGGCTGCCCCAGGCCAGCCTCCAGGAAGGAGTCTCAGCAGGAGGGAGGCCCAGGGCAGTGACTAACTGGGCTCAGCCAAGGCTGGGCCACCAGTTCTGGCCACCTGGGCCTGGGCCTAGGCCTGCTGGTGTTCCTGCAGCGGGGAGGACCTGCAGGTATCCAGGGGCAAAGCTGGAGGGCTGCCCCTCTCCCCAGCCCCAGGTCCCCTCAGCAGAAATCAGGTACCCAGGAGTCCAGGGCAGGGGACCCACGGGCCACTGCCTTGCTGGGCCTCAGCATCTGCCCTTAAGAGGGGCAGTCCTTCCCAGGGCAGCCCTGCGCCTGCCTCCCTGACCTCCCGTGCTGCGCCGCTCCACTGGGAGGAGGGAAGGGGCCTGGTTGCCCGAACAGGCTCCTTCTCCAGAAAAGGGAAAAACCCAGCGCCTCCCTGGCTCTGAGCCGACCTTCCCGCCTCCGCACCCAGCATCTTCCCTAAAAGGGGCACGTTCGCCTGGCCTGCAGCTGGTGGGGAAGGGAGACTCTGCAGGGATCAGCCAGAGTCAGGGGCTGACCTCTGATCTCCAGCATGCCCTGTGGTGCAGGCCCCGCCTCTCACTCAGGCTGGGCTGCCACATTCCCCAGGGACCTCAGACATCTCCCACCTCAGGGTGAGAGCAGGGCCAGGCCAGGAACAGGGGCCCAGTTGGAGCCCCATTCTCCCCAGTTCTGATTTCTTCTCTAACCTTCACCCTTCACTGGGTGACCTCCCCACGACTCCCCCGGCTGCCCTGACCCACCCCTACCTCAGGCCAAACGGCGCCAGGGCCTGGCCACAGCCACAGCCACAGCCACCGCCACCGTGGGGCTGGGTGGTTTCTGACTTCTGGGCTTTAAACAACCTAGAACTGGAGGAGTGGGGAGGGGAGAGAAGGGGTAGCCCAGGACTCGGCCCCCACCAGGGCCATACCCCTCCCAGAACCCCTGGCGCACCTTCGACCTTGAGGGCGTCCCAGGCATGGCCCACGGCCTCCCAAGGTGAGGGGATGTCTAGGAAGACGGCGTCTGCCACATGGCTCACGCCGAAGCCACTGCGGCACACATCCTGGTTGCGCACGGTCACCCATCGGCCCACGCGGTGCTCCTGGAACTCCTCCCGCGCCTTCTCCGCCCGCTGCTGGTGGAACTCCACCGTGTGCAGGTGGCCCGTGGGCGCAATGGTGCGAATGATGGCGTGGGACACGGAGCCGCTGCCGGTACCTGGCAGGACAGGATGGGTGTCAGGCAGGACTGCTGGGGCCATCAAGGAAACTACCCTATCCTCACCCCAGAGAGACCCTCAAAGGGCCCTCGAGGTCAGCCGGCCCCAGGTTACCAGTGGGACAAAGAAGCTTGGAACTGTCCCTATCACCCTCCAAGTGGTGGCCAGGCCCCAGCTCCCCGATGGACTCAGGTCAGTCCGTCTCCCAGTCCCGCAGTCTGCTCTCACCACACGAGTGCAGCTCTGCCCTCATCTTGCACTGTGACAGATGACACGGTGACCAAGGTGGCCCCCACATCGTCTCCCAGTTTGCCTCCAGCTTCACGGGCCACCCCTCTGCCTGCCTCCTTCTCCTGCCATGCCAGGCAGGCCTGTGTCCCCCCGTTCAGCCCCCGTGACCCCTCTTTGCTTCATGGCTCCAGGTGCCAGGCTCGAGGAAGACTCCCCAGCGACCACTGCATGCCTGCCACCACCCCCAAACACCCAAACAGCGCCCAGCATCTACAAGCGCAGAGCTGGAGCTGATCCGACCCTAACCCCCTCCTGCCAAGCCTCCCTGACCCAGTCAGTGACACCACTGCTCAGCCAGACACCCTGGGGGCCCCTCGCCTCCCCCTGCCCACCTCCCACACATCTGACCCACCAGCAAGTGCTGCACCTCTTCCCACGTCTCTCCAGGAGCCACTCCTTCTCCTCACCCGCCCCCACACCCACATGGGCGCCCCCTCCCGGCCCTCTGCCACAGCCCCTGACTGGCTGCCTACAGTCCTGTCTCGGCACAGCTGTGGAATTCTCTCCACCCGTAGCCAGACCACGCCTCTTCCCTTTCCACGCAGGGCAGAGTCAGACTCCTCATGACCTTCCAGCTGCGCCCATTTCCCCCTGACCTCATTCCTGCTCCAGCCACCCTGGCCTCCTCGCTGTTCCCTCAAGCAGGGTTTCTGCAAGGCTCTCCTTTGGGGGGACCCTCCCCCTTGGCTCTTGGTAGGGACCTCCTTCCCATCATTTTCAACTCCATGCCCTCTCTTCAAAGAGGCCTTCCCTGACCCCCTTGCTGGAGGGGCCCCTCTCTGAGTCACCCTCAAAGACACAGCCCTGTTTTTCAAGCCCCCAGCAATCAACAACACTGGAACGGTCCCACTGGGCTTCCTGTCTGTCCCCTTTTAGGAGCAGCAGCCTGGCCTGTCTTGTCCTGGTTCTGCCCAAGGTGCCTAGCAGGGGAGCCCAGAAGCATGCTCACTGCCAAAGCTTTTTGGCCGAATGGAACGAGGCCCTGGCTACGGATGCACAGTGGCCACAGGAGATGAGCTGGCCCTGAATCCTGCTGTCCACCCCCAGGTCCCCTGGTGCTGAGCAGTCAGCCTCTGCCGAGCCCCCACCCACTCTCTTGACCACAGCCCAGGTTCTGCATCTGACTCTTCCCATCTTGAAGTGCTTGGCGGGGTAACATGAACCATCCAACTGTCCACCCAGAGAAACTGAGGCCCAGAGAGGGATGAGATGCCCTGAAGCCCTCTGAAAGTTGGCAGCAGTGCGGTTGGGAACTCTTGGAGCCCAGATGCCCAGCTCAGGAGGAACACGCTGGAAATCTGTGCACATTTGGGCTTAAACTGTTGTTAGGTAGGCTGCATGCTTCAACCCCCAACACCTGTGTGTATCTGTGTGTGCATGTGAGCGTGCATGTGTGTGAAAGGGCTGGGAATGGCTGACCTTCAGGCACTTCCATCTGCACCACAGGCCCTGGGCTCAGTGACAATGGTGCTGGCCTGGGTTGAGCACAGGGCAGGCTCCTCACCTACAATGAAGCACCTGGGAGCGGCCCTGGCCTCCATCCAGGAAGGGGCAACTCTTAGCCCTGTGCCTGGGGCTCCCATTCTCAGCAGTCAGGGACTGCTAGGCGACTCACCCTCCACCAGAAGTCAGTACCGGGTTCGGGACTGGCAGTCAGCACCTTGGTTAGCGCCGAGCAGCACTTGCCCCCACCCCACCGAGACAGGTAGGACCTCCGTGGGCACCAGCTCCTCCAGAGGGCTATCCTTGGTCCAGTCCCAACTCTCACTCAGAGTACAGTACCAGCCTCCTTGCTTCTGCCCCTCCTTCCCCGCAATCAGTCCCCCAGAAAGATCCTGTTAAAATAGAAGCTGAATAGTCATGCCTGTGCTCAGGAAGGGCAGGCTGGGGGCTGTCTGGACACTGGGTCTGACTTCCACCTTCATGTCAATTTCTCAGAGTTAGAGGTGAGGCAGTCTGAAGAACTCACCGGACTCACAGACCACAGAGCCAGGCCGAAGCTCCAGCATCATGGTGAGCAGGGCAATGTCAGTGGAGTAGAGGATCTGGGTGCGGTGTGGCAGGTTCAGCGTCCAGAGCTCAGGGGTGGGGTGCAGCACATACACCCAGCCACCTCGGCCACAAGTCACCTTGGAGCCGAAGGGGCGGCCAATGAGGTCTACAGAGTGCCGCAGGACGCCGTGCCGGGTCTGTGTCTGTGCGCCACGCTGCACACGCACCGCCATCATTGCACCATGGCCCAGTGACAGGATGGCTGTGTCACCCTCTTTGATCAGCTCCTCGTATGCCACGAAGCTCATGGTGTTGCTGTCTGGCAGGTGCCAGGGACCTGGGAGGTGTGTGGACACGAATATATAAGGCGTCAGGAGGCAGGATGTGCACCTGGGGTCCAGGAAGAAGGCTGTGAGGCCCAGATCCTGAGCAGTGGGGGTTGAGCCCAACAGGTCTGCACCCTGGCCAGACATCTGAAGCCCTTCTTGGTCTGGTCTGGTCATGAGACAAAGGCCATCATCCCAAATCACAGATGGAGTCTGAGGCTGGGCAACGGCAGAGGAGGGGCTCAAGGACTCCCACAAAGTAAGAGCCTGACCCTCTCGTCACCCTTCTCCAGGAACCTGGCTCCCATTCTCCAGCTGTGAGAAGGGAGAGCGACCACATAGTGGGGAGCAGCAAACGGTTCGTGAGGTCACCCCCAAGCCAGGCTCAATTCCACAGAATCCTGTCTCCCCCATCTCCCCCACCGCGGGCTCCTGGGCAGACAAGTGGAAGGGGGATTCAAGAGATGTAACCGCTCCCAAGCAGAGGTTGGGGACGTGCAGCGAGCAGTAAACAGAAACACTGGCCTGGCATGTGCAGAGTCAGGGGGCAGGTCAGGCCAGGCTGGCACAGGGCTGAGGGCGACCACCGGAGGCTGCAGGAAGTGCAAGGCCCGCTAGAGGAGGCCTGAGCGCAGCGCCCGCCGGGGCGACCTCCCCCCTCGCACTGCCACGTGACGCCGCGGAGTCTCACCGGGTCTCACCGGTGACGCTCGCCGGGCTCCCACTCCGGGTGGCTCCGCACGTGGCTCCGCGCACCAGCTACAGCACTTCCGGCTCCGGCGCGGCGCGCGGCGCCCGCCGATGACGTCACAACGCCGCCGTTCCCACACCGCGCGCGGACTCCTGGGACTCGCCCGCTGCCCATCCCGCCCTCGGAGCGGGCCTCCGGGTCGCGCCTCCAGGTCGGCTTTCCCCGGAAGCGAGTTCTTCAGTTTAAACAGTTCGTGCAAAAGACAAACTGAGAGTCCCGCTGTCCCGCCGCCCAGCTGCTGCGGTCCTTTCAGACGTTACCTACGGGCACGATTAATGAGTGCTGGGACCAGGGCAGGCCGCGTCCCTCAGCCTTTTGACCGTCCTGGGGTCCCCGGAACGGCCGCCCGCGGCTAGCTGCCCACTCCCCTACGAGGACACTGCCGTGGACATTCTGTCACTGCAAACCGCTCAAGGAACACCTCCGACTGGGCCCTCGGATGAATTCCAGAAAATGGAATCAGAGCGGAGGACCGTCCCAAAAGGCTTTGTCTGGGGTCAACCAGAGGAGCAGGAGGTGGTGGTCTGCAAGGGTCTGTAGAAGTGGCCTTACGCCCAGGCCGTGCTTCTTCTTGGCCTACCTCCCCTTAAGGGGCACGTTCCCCGTTGAGACAGCTGCTTCAAGGAAGGAGGTGTCCTGTGTCCCCTCCTGGAACCCAGGGTGCAGGGAGAGCTGGATGAATGAGGCCTACAGGGCCAGCGGCCTGAGCAGGGGACGGGGGTGGGGGCATCTGGAGGACTGGGCAGAAAAGGGAAGCAGCAGCCCTGCACCGTCCCGGCAGGGCTGATTCAGAGTTGGTTCCTCTGTGGAGGTGGGGGATGGTAAAGGGTGAGTGGGGAGAGGGGACCATAGGGACTGTCCTCCTCCAGCACTCAGGCCCCTGCGGACCAGGGCTTATCCTGTTAGCCCTGGGGACTGGAGAGCTGGATCAAGACTCCAGCCCACCCAGCTACCCTGGGGCCTGAGCTCTAACCCAGGCTCAGTGGGTGATGACCCTCGTCCACACTGCCTAGGCCCAGATGGCCCGTCCCAGACAAATGGGAGTGGCCAGGCCTTGGCAGAACCAGCCCCTTCTCAGAGCCCTGCCAGCCTGGGGGGCTTTCTGAACTCTCCCTCCTCTGGGGCCAGAACTGGTGACGGTGACTGTGGACCTCAGAGTCAATGTTGGAAACCCAGGTGCCCAACCTCAGTCCCTCCATACCCCTGCCCCTACTGGGCCTGGGTTTTGGAGCCATAGGGGAAGAAGGAGGGGGGCCTTTGGTAACGTCCCATTCTCTGTGGGTTCATATCCCTTTGGGGCCAGTGCTCTGGCCACCAGCTGCCTGAGTGGCTGCATCATGGACCCCTTGCCTCCTGCTCTCAATACTGCTCGCCACAGCTCGCCATCCTCTGTTCCAGGTGACTTTACACCCGTCTGAATCACCCCCTAATTGCTCCCTGGGGAGATCTCAACTTTCCACTTCTCACAGGGGTTCCTCTTCCACAGCTTGTGGTGTGGAGCCAGGGCTGACAGCCTACTCAGAGCCTAAATTAGGACTCGGTGACTTGGTGGTGGTTTCCTGTGGTCCCAACTTCCCACTTGCCTCTGTCTGTGACTGGCTGTCCAGCTCCTCCAGTGCGTCCCTCCTCTAGGCAGCCTATCCAGAGCTGTCCATCCGCCCCATCTGAGCCTGCCCCAGCCCTCAGCCTGAGTACTCAAGCACCAACTGATTACCCAGGTCAGGTGGGCACCTTGCCCAGGGCAGAGTTTGTATATTGGAGCCTCTCTAACAAGAACTGATGCTATATAAGCCCAGTTAAGTGTCATCACATTGAATCCTCCCCATAGTCCTATGAAAGAGGGACCACTTTATAGATGGGGAAACTGAGACTCAGGGAGGCCAAGTGACTTGTGTAAAATCACACAGCCAATGTGGCCAAAGTGGGATGGGGATTTGATGCAGTAAACTTGGCTTCAGAGAACCAATGGCAGATTTGAAGAAAGGTGGGAACAGGCAGGCAGAAGGCCCTGGAGGAAAGGAAGAGATGGGATGCCCACTGGGGGAGGCTGCTCTGCCCTCCTCCCAGGCAGGATCAGGTGACCCAAGGTTCCCTCCTCTCTGACCAGCTCAGCCTCCTGCCCTACATGCTCTGTGACCACAAGGCAGCCCCTGCCCCTTTTCTGACCCCAACCAACTTCCCCATTGAGTTCTGCAGAGCTCAGGGACAGAGCAGCAGGAGGTGGCAATGCCCACCCTGGCATAGACTCTGAGGATGGCCTTGGGTCCCCTGCTTGGACCCTGGCCCTGCCCTCCCACCTGGCACACCTCCAGCTGCCCAGCTCTATGCCTGCCCTGCTGAGCTGGGCCACATTCTGTGGATGAAAGGCCAGGGACTCCTTTGAGGCTCCCCACCCCCTCCAGGGCCAGGTGGTTAATGTGTAACCAGGTGTGATTTCTGAGGAATCCGGACCATAAACTGGCTGGGTGATGTCACCCAGCTTCTTGCCCGGACGCTGCCAAACCGGCTCGTGTGGGCCCTGGGGAGAGTGAAGGGTCCACAGATGCGGGCTTGGTTAGCTGGGGGCAGTGTTATGGCTGAGGTGGAGACTGGTACCCTCCATGCCCCACTCCTTTCTCCCCTGCTCTGGGACCACCCTAGCTCCCAAGCAGCCCCTGCCTGGTGGCAGGTAGCTCACTCTGCATTTGGGGTGAAAGGGCCCCCCCATCCCAGCTGCTGACCATCCACGCTCTCAGTCTGAGTTTGGCCCAGGCTTGGCTTGTGGGGGTCCCCACGGTGGGCCCCAGGTTAGGTTAGCCCAAGGCCAGGCACTCCAGGGTTGCTGAGGGATGCCAGACCTCCAACCTGGCCCCTCTGTCACCCACATTCTGATCTTCCTTTGAGCATCTGCAAAACTAGAATAAAACACCCATCTCAGAAGGCTGAGGATTGTTGGAACTGAAGGTAGGAGAATCCCCAGGGCCTGACCCTAGGCAAGACCCCAAGCATCTGGACCTCACATCTCCAGTGTGGACCTTGCTTATGCAGGGAGAGGGGAACGGGGGTCCTTCCCTGCCTCCATCCCACAATGTTGGTCAGGCTCTTGGTGGCCTGAGGGTTGGGGGAAGAGGGAGGGTGGCTTTCCCAGAAGCTGCAGAGGCTACAGACAAAGAAGCCCTGAGCTGCCCCCCTCCAGCTCCCTCCCGCCTGGGGTCTGAAAGCCAAGTAGGCCTCCAAGGCCAGCAGTTCTGTTTCTAGAAACAGAAACTTGAGCCCATCAGGCCTTTGGGGGTGGGGAGTTGGGGAGGGCAGCTGCAGATATTTCTAAAATTAGGGGAAGGGGCTGCAAAGGGCACAGAATGCAGGCATTCCAGGCTTAAGGGACAGCTGCTGTCTTCTGGGGCCATTTGCCTTTTTACCTCGGTTTGTTTTATGGGTCTAAAATAATGCTGACTGGGATCAGGTCAAAGCACGCCAAGGTGAGTGAGGGAAGGGCAGGAGTCCCTCCGTGGTAACCACGGGGACAGCGCACAGAGGCAAACAGACTTGCTCATCCTTGGGGGCTTTGCTCCCATTCCTCAGAGGCACCAAATACACTGGAATTCCTGCTTTCCCCCTGACCCCATGGCATCTCTCTCCTCCCATCTCCTGATAACATTTGTTCTCTTGGCTGCTGGCTCTCAGCCAGTCTTCCTCCAGCAGCAGCAATGTTCACCTTGATGCCTACGAAGCTTACTGTGCAGTCCTGGAGGGACTTTGTTAAATGTACACATACATAAGGGCCTCCTCCCTTTCTTGATTCATTCACAAAGCAACATAAGATGGACATTAACCACACACGCGCCAATTCATGCTTTTTAATAGCTACATAATATTCCACACTGGGGAGATGCCTTCCCTACCGCCCGACCAGTCTCCAAGCTATAGCATCAAGTTATATCCAGGTTTTGTTTGTGTTTGTTTCTCCCAGTACACATCTCTTGGTCTGTCTGCAAAGAGAAATGAGTCTGTTCTTTCTATAGGCTGGATTCCTAGAACTGGGATGGCTGGGTCATGGAGGATGAATGTTACCGAACAAAAGTTCGTATGCCCAACGCACAGTGAGGCCAAATAAACTGAAATGTTGGAGTTTGGAGCAGAGAAAGGTTTATTGCAGGGCCAGGCAAGGAGAATGGATGGCAATGGTTTTCTGCTAGAAGTTTTTAAACGCAAAATTCAGGTGAGGGCTGCTGGGTGTGTGACTTTCTTCTGTTTGTCTGGTGGGGAGGTAACTGGGCTGTGCGCCAGGAATCTTGGGTTCGGTCTGAAGTTACCATCCTCCACCTGGGTGGGGGGCCTTAGTTTCCAAAGAACTCAAAGATATTGTATACGCCTGGAGGAGGAACCAAGACCCTGCCCCAAGACTGCACTATTGCTTCTTGACTGCCCTCGTTTGTTTCTGTATCCCCTCCCTTCCCTGAAAAGCAACTCTTTAAATCTGCCCTTTGGAACTCAGAGAAGGTCAGGGAGGCTGAATGAAGCCTACAAACAAGAAACAGGGACATGGAAAAGATTTTGCACCAGGGAGGACCCCACAAGGTCCTGCTCTGTTTCATGAACATTTGCAATTTTTACATGCTGCCAAATTACTTTCCAAAAAGGATGTAGCAATTCACAGTTGCAGGCAGCGAGTGAATGCCTGTCTCTCCACATTCCAACCCATGGCCAACACTGGCTGGTATCAGTCTTACATTGTTGCCAGTCTGGGTGTGTTGGGGGTAGTGGAGGGTATAGCCGTTGTTGTTTCAACTAGTGTGATTCTGATTTTTAGTGTTTTTGTTTGTTTCGTTGGTTGGCTTTTTAAAGTCTCACATGGACTTATTGTTAGCATTTCCTCTCGTCTCTGCCGAGTGTCTCTGAGGTGCCTTTGGGGGAGGGGTGGAGAGGTGAACCTGCCCCCTGCAGAGAGGGCCCAGATCTAGGGTCTGGTCACTGAGTCTGTGCACTGTCCAGAGGCCTCTCAGGGCCTCTCATAGTAGTCCCGCATCAACTAGGAGGGCTCTCTGGCTCGGGTCCCCCAAAGGCCCGGGACTTGCCCAAGGTCAAGGCACCTCGGGGGCCGCCGCGGGCGCCGCCGTGGGGGCAGCAGCCAGACTGCGCCTCTCGCGTGCCTCCTTTTCTCTGCACCAAGATCGCCTGGGAGATGCCTGAGGGCACCTTGAGGAAGGTCGACAGCTCTGGGCCAGCTCGGGCTGGGCAGGAGAAGTGGGGGTGGAGGGGTGGCGGTTGGCACTACCGGCTGTGGAAGCCCGGGACGCTCTCGCCTGGCCCCTCGCCGCGACTACCGCGGGGAACTGGCCGGACGACGGAAGGCAGGAACTGGGGTGCAGACAAACCCGAGCGTCCTGAAGTGCCCAGTGGCTCTCGCGCCTCAGTTTCCCGCTCGGAGGCAGGCCGCGGTAGGCGAATCCAGAATGTCCAAGGGCCTGAGGTTGCAGCTCCGGGGCCCTGCGTGGGCACCGATGGAGTAGGCGGGCTGCGCGGGGTCCCGGCGAGGAGACAATCGGGGTGGGCAGCCTATGGGGGTTGCGGGGGGCGGCGGGCGGCGGACAAAGCGGCTGCACCACCCCGCAGCGCGGCCCAATGGAATGAATGGGCTATAAATAGCGGCCAATGGGCGGGCCGCGTCGCGCCCCTTAAGAGCCGCGGGAGCGCGGAGCCGCCGCTGTTCGCTTGCGCCGCGCCCGGAGCTGCGGAAGGACCCAGAGCCCCCGCCCCTGCCTGGCCACTCGGTGAGTGGGCCCGAGGGCTGGGGGTGGCCGCGCGAGGCGCCAGGGCTGGGGCGCGGCGTCGCGCGCTCTGGGCACGCGAGGGCCCGCCGCCTGGGGAGGGCGTGCCAGCTGGGCCGGGGGTCCTGGGCGGTGCAGGAGCTCCCAGCGCGGTGTCGACCCCGCCGACCTTGACCGCGTCCTCGGTGACCCGGGCCCGGGGCAGGCTGGTGGTTTCCAGGAGGCCTGGTACCTCGGGTCCCCGCTGACTCCCGCGTCTCCCCGCAGCCCGCCGCCGCCATGCCCTTCTCCAATAGCCACAACACGCTGAAGCTGCGCTTCCCGGCCGAGGACGAGTTCCCCGACCTCAGCAGCCACAACAACCACATGGCCAAGGTGCTGACCCCCGAGCTTTACGCCGAGCTGCGCGCCAAGAGCACGCCAAGCGGCTTCACGCTGGACGATGTCATCCAAACCGGCGTGGACAACCCAGGTACGCGCATCCCAGTCCCGGGGGTCAGGGTGCCGGCGCCTTATCCGTGAGCCACGGGCCCAGCGTCACCCTCAGATCCCCCTCGGGCCAAGGTCCGGGCGCCCCCTTTCTGTGCGCAGCCGCAGGGTCTTCAGCGGCTCCCTCAGGTCTGGCAGTGACGTCACTGTCCCCATTCCGCGCCTCCCCCTCCCAGGCCACCCCTATATCATGACTGTGGGCTGCGTGGCTGGCGACGAAGAGTCGTACGACGTGTTCAAGGAGCTCTTTGACCCCATCATTGAAGACCGGCACGGCGGCTACAAACCCAGCGACGAGCACAAGACCGACCTCAACCCCGACAATCTGCAGGTGCCCAGCGGCCCGGGGCGGCGGGGCAGGCTGGGGAGGGGTCTCCGGGCACTCACCCCACCTCGGCCCCCAGGGCGGCGACGACCTGGACCCCAACTACGTGCTGAGCTCGCGGGTGCGCACGGGCCGCAGCATCCGTGGCTTCTGCCTCCCCCCGCACTGCAGCCGCGGGGAGCGCCGCGCCATCGAGAAGCTCGCCGTCGAAGGTAGGGGTGAGGCTCGACGGGCGCCCCCCCCCCCCCGATCCCGGTCCAAGCCTGGGTCCCCGCTGGCTTGTTTACCAGTCACCCGAGCTGCCGCCGCCGCGCCGGCTCCTGTTTCCCGGAGGGACAGAGGCCCGGCCCTTCGCCTACAGCGCCCTGGGGCCCGGCGAGGGTCCGCCCGAGTCCGGGTAACCCGTTCGGACTGCCAGGACTGGACTCCTACCAAGCTTGGCGGGCATGGGGAGGTGGGGCGGATCCGTGTCGCCTGGGGGTGGTGGGGATGGTGGGGGTGGAGGTAGGAGCCCACCAGCTTGTCGTCCTGAGCGCGCCCCTCCGCAGCCCTGTCGAGCCTGGACGGTGACCTGGCGGGGAGATACTATGCGCTCAAAAGCATGACTGAGGCGGAACAGCAGCAGCTCATCGACGACCACTTCCTTTTTGACAAGCCCGTATCGCCCCTGCTGCTGGCCTCGGGCATGGCCCGCGACTGGCCGGATGCCCGCGGCATCTGGTGCGTACTCCCCAAACCCCCTCCCGCGGGTCCCTCTTCCCTCCCTGCCGAAGCCGAGGAGGAAGAGGGAGGGGCCGCGCTGCCGGGATAGGTTCGGTGCCGCCCAGGCCTCTTCGCAGGTGACCTCGACCGCGCAGGTAGGTGAAGGGGCCCGGGCTGGTAGAAGCCTCGGCCTCAGGATCTTAGAGGTGGGTGGGGAACGGGTCGTGTTGGTTTTTTACCCTCCACCCCCGACTCTTGGGATCTTGTTTTCTCTCCTCACTTGCTTCCCCACGGGGACTCTGCCAGGTGCTAAGTGACGCAGACGCTTTAAGGGGGGGGGGAGGGCCCACACACTCTTGTCTGTGCAGGGCAGGCTCCCTGCCAGATATGCAAGCGCATCCCTCTGGGGTGCTGTCCTGACTGCCTGTGCCCCTTAACTCCTGCCCCTACTCTCCACCTACCTGGGCCACACAGTACCTGCTGGCCAAGCTGGAAAGCAGCTCAGGCCTCTTTTGGTCCCCTCTCTGAGGTGTCCTGGCCTCCTTGCCTGCCCCCAGGGTGTTAATGGGGCTGGGGTCCTGGCAGCAGCCCCTGTTCTTGGGTACAGCTGGATTGAGCACCTAGGGGTCTAGAGGAGTGCGTCAGGACCTGCTAAGAGTTTCCCGGATGTAGCCCGAGACCATGGTCCAGGGAGGAGGCTTGACTGCGCCCCTCCCCCAGGCACAATGACAACAAGACCTTCCTGGTGTGGATCAACGAGGAGGACCACCTACGGGTCATCTCCATGCAGAAGGGGGGCAACATGAAGGAGGTGTTCACCCGCTTCTGCAGTGGCCTCGCCCAGGTCAGGCCCCAGGGTTCAGGCAGCCTCCTTGGGGAACCCAGGTCTCAATCACATCAGGAGTCCTGCAAGGGGGCTCTGGGGTCCAGCCCGACGACCCCTGGGGAGGGGGCAGTCTCAGCCAGGCCTCCCCTCACACCTTCTCCACCTCCAGATTGAAACGCTCTTCAAGTCTAAGAACTACGAGTTCATGTGGAACCCTCACCTGGGCTACATCCTCACCTGCCCGTCCAACCTGGGCACAGGGCTGCGGGCAGGTGTGCACATCAAGTTGCCCCACCTGGGCAAGCACGAGAAGTTCGCGGAGGTGCTCAAGCGGCTGCGGCTTCAGAAGCGAGGCACCGGTGAGTGGCGTGGGGCCTGCAGGGAGCGCTCTCCCGCAGGCAGCCCCCAACCCAGCCCTGCTGACCTAGCTGTCTCCCTAGGCGGTGTGGACACGGCCGCCGTGGGTGGTGTCTTTGACGTCTCCAACGCAGACCGCCTGGGCTTCTCAGAGGTAGAGCTGGTGCAGATGGTGGTGGACGGTGTGAAGTTGCTCATTGAGATGGAGCGGCGGCTGGAGCAGGGACAGGCCATCGATGACCTTGTGCCTGCCCAGAAGTGAAGCCTGCCTGCACCTGCGCCACTGCCAGCCCCACTGCTTCCTAACTTATTGCCCAGGCAGTGCCCACCACGCACCCCTGAGGCTCGCTGATTGGCAGCTGAGCCCTTAGCCTCGCTGTAGAGACCTCCTGCCCTTGGTAGAGTTTATTTTTGTGACGGCTAAGATACTGCTGATGCTGAAATAAACTAGGGTTTTCGGCCTGCCCCAGGTCTGTGAGTGGTGCCTCCCCTTTTGGGGGCAGCCTGGGGCCCAGGAACTGGGCTTTGGGACCTGATCCTTGGGTCTGCCCTTTCTGCTTCACTGTAAGATGGGACAGTAGTTGGGAGGCAGTCACCCTGCTGTACCCCCCAATCCTATTCCATTAACCTCTCTGCCATCCTGTCTACTTGGCTTCCCTACAGGCCTGTAACGGGCTGGTTGGGGAGGGGCAAGGAGAGGGAGGAGCCCCAGGCTGGTGGAGCCCCAGCCTGAGCATCTAAGGGACATTTGGAGTGGGGCTGGGGCCAAGGCCTTGGTTCAGCCCCACCCTGTGGCGTGGGGGAGATGTTGCTGGGGGGTGGGGGGCTGGAGCCCAGAAACTTGATACCTTTCCAGTCTTCCACCCCAGAACCCTGTTCCTCCTCTTCCTGGCAGCTTCTCCCTGCCGCCTCCCCAACCCCAACAACCCACTCTGTCTCCTAAATAATCTCTCTCTTCCACTTCCCTCCCAGCCTCCACTCAGGCTGAACTGACCCCTTGCTGGCCCCCAGGCCTTGCCCTCCAGCCCCTTCCATGGAGCCCCGGTGCCCCTTTACTGCCCCCTCCTCACAGCCTCCTCTCCAGGACCCTCAGGTGCCTAGTCCCTGGGCCTTCCAGGGCGGGTCCCCACCACAGGGTCCCCGAGCAGGAAGGAGGTTGGGGCTGTTCAGGGCATGGTCTCTAGGTCTGCTTCCTAGCCACTTCCCAGGTGCTGTGGTCCCCAACTGATCTCTCATTCAAGGGTCCCACTTCCAGCCAGGGCCTGGGGAGCCCAGGTGGGACACAGCCAGGGGCCCTGGGTGTGTCCTCCAGCTCCTCAGCTCTGCGGACGGCCCGTGCTGCCACCTGCTGGCCAGGGCTGCCTCTGTCCTGTGCTGGCAGTGCCCGAGAGAGCAGGAGCAGTGGGAAGGCTCCTGGCTAGTCCTGGAGCTGCCCAGGAACAGGTGACTGTCCCACCACCTTAAGGTGGGCACAGGCGCCTGAGGGGCCTGGTCAGACAAGCAAATCATGTCCTGAGGAAGTGTTTCAATACCCCCCTTTCACCATCTGGACTGTCAGAATGGGGCGCTCCCTGAACCACCTATGAGCTGAAACCCCAACTGCCCCTTGCAGGCCTCTCTCACCCAGGAAGGCCAAGTGGGCAGGGTTTGACAAGGCAGTAAAGTCAACTCCCTTGGAGCCTGAGCCTCACCCTCTTGCCCTCTGCCTGCAGCGGGGGTGGAGCACACACAGCACCTGGGTCCTCAGGAAGCTGGTCAAGAGGGCAGGGCGGGCACTGCTCCCTGGGCCCTGGGGGAGAGGACTCTCCTCAGCCACCACTGCTCTCCTTCGCCACCTGCTTCCTACCCATCGTTTCCCCCTTGCCTCGGTTTTACTTCTCTTTCTTTCTTGCTTATTTACTGGCTCTACTGACTGCACAATGTAAGTCACATTCATTCCTTCTGGACAAGACAGCTTACTCCACACGCCGGGGGCACCCCTTCGGTGTAACTCCCTCCAAGCTCCCTCCCGTTCGATTCCAGAGACCTTTCAACAGTGATTTCCATCTTCCTGAAAATCACGGTCAAACATGGGAGGTCTAAGAAACACCCTCCTACATGACAACGTGCCTTTGTTCCTCATTCACTGTCTTGGGCAGAGGGCACCAGTCACCAGTGGTGACAGCATCTGATGCAGCAGCCGTGGCCCGCAGCACCCCCGACGCCCGCACATGATGGGGGGTCCCCAGGTACTGTGGGGCACTCAGCAGGATTCCTAGCCTCCAACCTCTAGATGCCAGAGGTACCACACGTCCTGCTTGGGACAGTGGGAAAACAATGTCTCCAGACAGTACTAACTGTCCCCTGGGGGCCCAAATCGTCCCCAGCCTGAGAATGGCTGCCCCACAGAAATAATGAAGAGTTGCTTCATTATTTACTCAGAACTGGGGAGGACTGGTCAGGGTGGCTAACAATAAAGGGCTGGTTAAAACCAGGACCGCTCCCCGAAGGGGCGCCCTGCAGGCACCCACAGCAGTATGAACTCAGTGAGATGGCGACCTGCTGAGAAAAAACCCAAGCGCGAGAGCAGCTGATGAAACTGCCTGTACCCTGCAGGCCCCGCACCGCACGCGTGTGGGGAAGGCCCGCAGAACAGGAGTTGGCGGTGGGTGGTGGGGTAACAAGTGATTTCCTTCTTTATCCTTTATTTCCCACGTTTTCTACAGTGAACATTTATTACTTATATAAGCCAAAACAAATTCCTTTTTTTTTTTTTTTTTTTGACTGTTTAAAAAAATGCCTCTGTGTGTCCTGGTTGGTGGGAGACTGCCGGGGCTGCGGGACGGGACTGCCACAGCCCCTCCTTCTCTGCGGGTGAATCTCTCCCCGTTCTGGGGGTGGAAACCGAGGGGAGAGGGGACTGGCTGAGGGTCACCAGTGAGACCAACCAGTTCCAAGTCCTGAGGTCTCTTCACTGCTCTTTGACTTTTCAGAACATTCTAGACGTCGTCCAGTGTGCAGGACCTGGCGCTCTTGGCAGTGGCTGAACAGGCAGCAGTGCCTGAACGGTCCTTACTCTGCACTTCTCTTGGGAGCTGCTTGCTGCCCACACCAAAGCCTCCTGAAGCCCCCCGGGGGTGGGGGGTCACATACGTGCTCACGGATTCTAGGATAATTTCCTTTTCCCCAGGTAAACCACCTTTTTATTAACAAGAAGTCGTCTTGTTGGCTGTGAGGTTTCCAGTGCACAGGGGACGGCACGGCAGCTTGGAGAAGCGGGGTCTTTCTGGTCCTACAGAGGGTGGGGGCTTTTCACATGTGAACTGGGTGACAAATCCTGCTTCCTGAGTCTAGAGGCTTTCTGCCGGGACCCATGCACAGCACCCGGACTCCCTCCACCTTGCTCCGTACACCTGTCTTTGTATACTGGCTCTGCTTTGCCAAAGACACAGTGAAGTGAGGATGTTCTGTTTGGTTTCAGAAGTCCTAACCTTTACACCTTTCTCAGAGTTGGGGCCTTGTCAAAATTTAAGGCTCGACTTAAATAATCAAGCTTGAGACTCAGAAAAGCAAACAGCACTCCTTCCGGCTCCTCACGTTTCTGATCGGTCTCTGCGCAGAGGCGGCTGCAAGTCTTCTGGCAGCCTTCTCCCCTTCTGTGTTCCTAACAAGAGCCTAGCCTGCAGCTGCCCAGCTCGAGGGCCGATTCCAAGACGCCCCTGCAGCAGCCGTGGGGCAAGATGCTCAGAAGCCGCCTGAGACAAGGGCACTAAGCACGGCGAGTGGAGCACCTGCGTGTTTAACCTGGCGCACTCGTGTGTCGTGGCCAGCACCCCTCCTGACTTGGTGATGGGACGGGCTGGACTGTGCCTGGCCACAAACTAATCCAGCTGCCAGGTCAGGCCTGGGTCGGCACCTGCTGGCTCGCGGAGGGTCCCGAAGGGCTTGGAGGTGAAATCTATCCAGGAACTTAGTTCGGAGAGAGACCAGTAGCTCCAGAAACAGCCTGGCTCTGGGCATCTCCCCCAGCGTGCACTCAAAAGGGCACATGTGAGACAGAGACTGACAGCAGTGGCACCAGTGCCTCCAGACTTCTCATTTGCCATTCTGGTCCAACCCCGCCGGGCTCCCTTCTGCATGCCTGCGTTCTTCTTGCCACACTCTGCCCTGCCTACCCAAAGCTCAGGGCCCACCCATGCCCATCTCCCGGGAAGGCTTCCCCACCTGCTCAGCCCTCCTCCGGGAAGGACCACCCATCCTCCTCTTGTGGCTTTATCCTCTGTCACCCTCCCCATGACACAGTTTCACCGTAAATCTTCTGAGAATGGTGGCTATGGGGTCAGGCTTTGGGTCTTCCTTGCTTCAGCCCATCTGAACTGGGCTGTTGACCTGAACTGGGCTGTTCTCATTACGCGTACAGGTGGTCTGTGTTAACACATGCCCAGGTTACTAGAGATACACAACTGGCAAATAAAAAGAATAAACAAACAAAATAGAACAAAAGTTACATGAAATTTTCACTGAAGTAAAAAGTCTAGTTTTGTCAATACTTTTGACTCATCAACTGTCCAACTTTAGTAGTACTTAAAATTCATTACAATTTCAAAAAAAGAAGTTAATAAAGGTGGGTGGCCCATACTGATCCGTACTTGAAACCTGACTCTGTGCTTGACAGGGGCCTCCTGCTGCACCAACAGCCATGGCACCGGTGCCTCTCTAGGGAGGAAACGCTCTCAGCAGAGGGAGGCCAGTGGTCCTGGCTCCTTGTTCTTCCTCAAGACCAGAAAGGACCCAGGAGTGACTGCTTTCCTCTCTTCTCCAGCCTCCAGGACACAGGACAACACGACTTTTGCTTTTCCAGCCCAGTGCCAGTGTTGTGGTTCAATTAATTACTGCCATGATACTAGGAAATGCAGCCCAGCAAAACGTGCCTTACACAGTTAGCAACATCAGGACGAGAGGAGGGAAGGCATGGCCTTCAGGGTAACAGGAACTCCCACCCACTACCCACAGGCTGAGTCGGTATTTGACGAGCCATGAGATGAGTCCATCACCAGTCTCTAGAGCTTGGAGGAGAGGAGGGGACCCGGGGACACAGGGCATTGGGGCCACAGAGGAGAGAAGCCAGAGGGGCTGAGGCCGGGAGGGTGAGAACTCCCACCACTGGAGGCAATTCAGTGACGGCTGAGCTGGTACAGAAGGAGCAGAAGCGGGCCCGGGGACACGGCTCTCAGGGGCACCCTCCACCAGGATTCCGGCGCCAACTCATGAACGTGTCTGCACGTGCTCCTACTTCCTGGCTCATTTCCATGCAGAACTCGCCCGCTTTGAGGTATTCACACCGACCCACGCCTGCTGGCAGCTCCCAGCCCAGAGAGAGGCGAGTCAGTGCAGACCTCACTCTGGAAGGAGCCGGGGTGCCAGGTGTTCACACTGTGGTGCTTCCTCCCTGGTCCCCGGGACCTGGCTCACCAGGGCAGCAGGTCTGTTTTGGTCTGATGGCAGCAGAGCTCTACCCTGAAGCCAAGTGACTCCCCAAGGAAGTGTTGGGCCAAATCCCCCTGTGCAGAACAGAGGCGCCCTGAATGAGACATGCTTTCCTGGGATGGTGACAAGACAGACTGCCCAGCAGCACGCCCGCACACACCCGCCCCCCGGGGCGGGCTGGACCTGTAATCTCCACCTGCCTCCCCCACCCAGACTGGGCTTCCTGCTTGGCCCTGAGCCCCCGCGTCCCCCCTTGCAGCACTGGCCACACCAGGTTTCAAGGCCATATGTTCCTCTTCCTGTGAGAATGAGCTTTTAAAGGACATGGGTTTTACCTTATTTTTGGATCCCCAGAGCTCAGCACAGTGCCCTCCAGAGTGGCCACCATCTCATACCATCTCCCCCGAAAATACGAATGTAGATCAATGAACACATGAACAAACCGACAAGGATAAAAAGTCCTTACACCTTGTCCTGAAACGCCTGAGAAGAACTGGAGCAGCTTAAGTTGCAGAAGCAAAATTCAGGGAGGCACACAGCTTTTATCTTCAGATACTTGAGCCATGACTTGCTAAAGCTCCCCAGAGCAGGAGACACTACGGGGAAGTATCAGGAAAATGCAGCCCCAGCCAGCACGGCCCCAGGCCCTGGGGGGTGCCTGTGAGTGCACTGCACCCAGGTGGCCCCGCAGAAGCTGGAGGAGTTCCTCATGAGCCACTGCAGACTTCCCTCCTGCTTGAGGGATGAGTACTGGCTTAAAATAACCCTGCGAGGTGGGTTCAGTGGGTGGGATGCAGAGAGCAGGAAATTACAAGAGGCACAGGCTGGGGGAAGAGCCATGCATGGTGTGATCGGTTGTCTCTTTTCTCAGCGACACCCCCACGAAGGCCCCATAGTTAGAAAGCACGGAAATCTGCTTCCAGCGAGCTGGGAGAGGATGTGAGAACCTTGGGGTAACCTATCAGCCCCAGCACCCAGACAACAACACAAAGTACATCAAGAAGGCAATCAAACCTCAGCCGACGGCAGCAGAAATGCCTGACGTGGCCCCTGGCCTCCCCCTCAAGGTGACCCCTCTCTCCCGCTCAGCGGGTCTCAGCGGTAGCCTGGTACCGAGACAAAGCAGGCAGAGTGATGGCCACCGTTAGTGAATCTTGGAATCCGGAAGAACACGGCTCCCATGCGCTGCCAAGCCTCAGGTGGCCATCCTCTTTTAACAGACTGAATTCAAACACTGCTGACCGTGTGACTCCTCGTGCTCTGGGGCAGATTAAGGCACTAAGCCAAGCATTTCACATCTGACAGCAAATGTCATGTGACGCAGGACCTACGTCCACAGCAACCAGCAGGGTCTGAGCCCGTCCTCAGCTGGATACACAATGTGGGTGTCAGCCAGACAGGTGGCGTAGAGAGAAGCGCACTGGCCCAACCTGCCTGTGGACTCCATTCTCATCACCCGAGCCTTGTCTGTAAAACAGGAAAGGCTGGGAGAGCTGCTGGAGACCAAGCAGGATGGGTGCCAAACCAAAACGCGGCTCCCCGCTGCTGCCGCCTGCCTGCCTGGGCCGTCTGGGGGAGGGGCAGCCATGGGGGAACCCGGATGGGGGACAGCGGCCACGTTTTCCAGATCCCTCTGGCCTGTGCTTCGTCATCATCACCACCAGTACTAAATGAATACTGAGTGTAAACTCTGGACTAGGCACTATTCTAGGTACGTAGGTGACTGGGGAAAAAAAAAAGATGAGGATTCCTGTCCCCCCAGGGCTTCTCTTCTAGTAAGGGCAGGGAAGGGACACACAACGGACAAAACCAAGCTATCAGGGACATCTGCTAGGGTGACAGGAGCAGCAGATGGTGAGAGGGAAGAGCTGGGCAAGCAGGCCTGGGAGGGCTGGGTGCAATTTTAAACGTAACAACCACGGCAGGCCTGAGGACATGGGAGCAAAGTGTGCAGGGTGGGGGGCCATCAGTCTCCTCCTGTTCACCCTCTTATCTGGGCTCCCGGCTTTTCCTTGTCTTCTGGGGACACCGGCAAAGGCCTGGGGCCAAAAGGTGGGGCACAGGCCTGTCAACTCTCCCAATAGCCAGCTCAGAGCCCAGAACTTTAGAAACCAGGGAAATTTCCTTATCAAATCTCTGCTGGCAGGGCAGCGTCTTCTTCTCAAAGGCGGTGCCCACTGTTTAAGGACCTCTGTGCCTTGGGTGAGCCGGGAGGGAGGGAGGATTAGCTTGTACTCTTGTTTAAAGATCTGAACCTCGTGAGCCGCCCTGCTCGCTAACATCTGCCCCGCACCCTGCTCTGCACTTGCCATCCGTCTGGTGGGCTCTGCCAACAACCCAGGGTGAGAGATTACTACTAACCGTGCTGACTTTATACAGGAGGAAAGTGAAGTTAACCTGGAACCTGGAAACCAGGCTGCCTCGGTCAAGGGCCTCCACCCACAAAGCCTCACCACCCAATTCCCTTAACGGGCACTGATGTCTGCGTGGAGTGAACCCTAAGAGCCCCTGCTTTGGGCCCTGCCCCGCACCGGCCTCCCTGGCCACCTGAGTCCTGCTGCAGTGACCAGCTCAGGGCCTCTGCTGTGCCAGGGGCTCGCCTCCTGGCAGAGCTCTGGCTTCTGAGGATCGCAGCGCTGCTTGACACGCACCACCCCAAATTTCACTGGTGGCTCAGCTGCCACCTCACCACATGCCACGGCGAGCACTGTCTCTGAGGAAGCATTACCTCTGGCTGGGTTCTCTCTCTCCAAGTGGCAAACCAAAGACCAACTTACAAAGCTGCTGGACTTTGCCCTCCTTGCTGACTGGCAAGGACACCAAGTTCTACTCGGGGACAGTCACACCATGACTCACCTGTGTGCTGTCAACACCTGCAGGGCGTGTCATTCTCTTCATGTTGCTCCCTCTAAGAGCAACCACTTCCCCCCATTTAAAAGTAGCTGCTGAGCTGTCTAGAGGACCTCATGGTAAATTAGCAACTCAACACAACACAACAAAAACCAAGAAAGTAAACCGAGTCCAAGCCCTTCCTCATTCTTGACCACATTTCTGAGGCCCCTCCTGCCCGAGATGGACAGAAGGGGCAGCGACTCACAGACACGTGCCTCCACATCCCTGCGTCTCCCCTGCGCCTGCACTCACGGAAGACGCAAGCCCTCCGTGGACCCCAAGGCCACCAAGCGCCACTCACTGAAGAACTGAGTGGACGGGGCGCTCCAGGGCTGGTTTCCACAGCAACAGCAACCTGTTCATACTGCAGAGGGAGAGTCCTCTTTTAAACAGCACTGTTCTCTAGACCTCTGGAGAAGCACGCGCTGTGAGAGCATGTTCCCAAGCCCTCCGCACGGCCTTCACTTCAGAAACGGAGGGACAGCCCGGAACCCAGGTGCGTCTTGGTTCCTCTGATGTGCCTGGTCTGGGTGCGAGGAAAGCTGGCATAACGGGAATAGTAACCTTATCTTCAGGAGTAGGACAACACTCTGGTTGTCGGGTAAATAAATCCAGCGCTGTGGCCCCACCAGCTACCTCACCTCACCTGAGAGATTCCAAGCGAGTAAATGAGGAAAAAACAGGGCTTTATCTCAATGATGAAAATACTCTAGTCTAGAATATTCCTTTTCAAAATTCACTGTATGAAAAATAAAAATTATACATCCCAAGAATGTAGTATGTAAAGGAAGGGCACGGGCCCCTTAGCAACAGAGGAAACGAAGTTAACACTTTCCGTGCTGCCGCTGGACTCAAATCTATGTTGGTCAGTCATGGAGCCTTTTAAATACAACCAGTTCAGACGACTTCTGCGGGTGCACACTAGTATCACTGACACGTGCCGTTTCCAACTGGGTCAGTAATGCACTGAAATGCACAGAAGGCTTACGACAAGCCATCAAAATTAACAACATTTCTGTCTGCAAAAAGAGCGACCATTTTGTCAGGGCAGGTGGGAAGCTAATCTCTCTTAAAGGAGTTTGTTTAACTTCTAGTGTTCAATTTGTCCTTGAGAACATAAATAGAGAAAACAATTTAAAAGGTGTACTGGGCTAAAGGATAAGAAACTCGGCTGCAGCCACACCCCTGCTTGGCAGGGCACTGCCTCACCTCTGCAACTCCTGCAGGGCGGGCCTGCACCGGAAGCCGCCCACACTGAGCTCAGAAACGCGCTGAAAGGGGAAGGGTCTGGAGAGAGAGGAAAAAGGCTAAAGTGAAAAAAGGAGGGGACTTCTTTTCTAATCATGAAGGCTTGAACGTTCCAGGTGAAGTTAAGGTGAAAACGACCTGCTCCATTGTTAGGTCAAAGGGCATTCACCCCGCCCCCTCCCCCGCTGGGGCCCACAGGCAGGCGCGCCCCCTACCGCACGATGTCTCCTCCCTGGCCTCGGCAGGCACTATCTCTGGGGCTCAGCACTGGCCCTCTCCTCTCAGCTTTAAATAGGAACAGTCCACCTGCCCAGGGCTCCTGAGGTCTCTCCCGGGTCCCCACCTCGTTCTAAAGGCATCTCAAACGCCAGGTATCCGAACCTGCTCTTCCACCCCTAGACTTCTCCAGGCAACCTGCCCCATTTTAACAGATGGGAACCGCATCCTTTCTGCTGCTCAGGGCAAAAACCGAACAGTCACCCTTGGCTTGTTCTCACTCACCCATTTCCAATCCATGAGTAAATGCAGTTGACTATTTCAAAACACCCAGAATCCAAGCACCGTCTCGCCAAGTCAGCGTCAGTTCTTGCCTAATTACTTTCATCAGCCCTCAAACGCCTTTCCTGGCCTCTGCTTGCTCCCTGTGATAAAGTCACAACATAGCAGCTGGAGCAGCCTTTGAAGGCCCAAGGTCACTCTTCTGCCGAACCCTCCCTCTGCTCCCACCTCTGAGGAAAGGGCACATTCACAAGGGCCTGCACAGCCCGCCTGGTGTTCTGACCTGTTCTCCCACCATTGTGTGCTCCGGCCTCAGCCTGGCGCTCCCCGGAGATGCGCCCAGGCGCCTCCCTCGCAGCCACATCTCTGCTCAAGCACCACGTCCCCACCTGTCGCCCTATTTAACATGGCACGTTCCCGAGCCCCGAGCCCTCTGGAATGCCAGACCCAGCGCTGTGACTTCCCCCTGCCACTCACCACTCCGCCTCACACTAGGTACTGTACTGCTGTTTACTGGTTGCTGCCCCTTTAGGACACAAGCTGTAAGAGTCTAGGGATACACCCCGAACACCCACAGGGAGTGTTTACAACAGTGACTGTCTGCCCAGACTTCCACACGCGGACAAACCCAGAATCCACACAGCACACCCACAGTGCGACAATTTCAACACGAGATTAAAGCATCAGAGCTCATGACCCTCACTACGTAACCATGTAGGTGTTGGAAAAAAGTTGTGGGTCTGATTCGTGTACTGACTCACAAAAAATGAGAGGAAAATTACATACTTCTTGGAGAACCAGCCCAGAACTGACAAGAGCGGATGTTCCTCCACACGCAGTCTCGAGGCTTAGGCTCCAGCCACTCCCGGCCCCCATCCTTCTCAGATCACCAGGAGGCCCGTCTTCTCCTGGCGCTGCCTTTGGAGAAAAAGATGCTCATGATCACAAAATGTTGGGATCCGTACTAAGGACAACGTGGCCCCGGTCTTCATACACTTTCCGTTGGCTTCTGTTCAACTTGGTGGCGGAGGTAAAAATAAATACTTTTAGCCACTGCCTTCAGCTGAGTCTTAAATACAGTATTAGGAGACAATGCAAGATTTTACTGAGAAAAAGTGAATTTTTAATTATCTTGTGAAACTACTTAGAAAAACACACAATGTTCACAACTATAAATTTAAACCTTTTGCACTAAAAACCATGAGACAACAAACACAAAACCACAGGCATGAACTGTAAACCTGTATTAATTGTCATCTAGTCTTGAAGTTAATTCTTAGTAGTAGTTCAGTATTTTCCTCCTTGGCAATTCTAATGTTTTAGCACCAAAGGATCTCCCACAGAGGTACTCGTAACAACTCTGGTTGCCAGTGTAAGGAGATGCTTCCGTCTGCACTACTTCACACACGCGCCGTCCACTCTCACACCCACACAGGAGGCATGTGGAGATGCTGTCACACGCTGACAATGGAAATAAGACAGAGGGCACACGTGTCACACACGTCTTTAATGTAGTGCATTCGTAGAAAAAAGGCCAGCTTTCGCTCCCAGGCGTGCTCTCGTCCTCGTATTTTAATATCATGATTTAGAAGATGCAGACGTTATTGCCTAAATATTACTCTATACATTTCCATCAGTGTTCAGGAAAACACTTTTTAAACTGCTACTTAATTTACACCGTAATTACCAGGTTACAGCTTTAGCTCATTGGCAATTTTGGAAGCAATATTTTTGAAAGCTATGGACGTCCCTGATATCCGCTTGAACCGGACCCCGTTCAGAGACAGTCTGGGCAGCTTGCACACCTCCATCTCCCACTGCACGAGGCTCTCTGCGTGCCCATCGCCGTGAACACAGAAGAGCAGGAAGCGCTCTCTCTGCTCATAGTCGCAGTTATTGGCGTCCAGCACTTTGCGGATCTCCCGCATCATGTCATTGGGATCCATGGAACTAGTGGTTTTCATGCTCCAGGTAAAGCGCAGGGAACGAGGCTTTGCTTCTTTGTTTTCCTCCTTTTGTTCAGCAGATACGTTGCGACTGAAATGCACAGTGGCAGGTTTATTCTTAACTGCACAGCTAGTTCATGACCACATCTCCAATACAGCATAGTAAACGACTTCCACATTTTTCCTGCATAGACTCACATTTGGTAATTTGCTCCTTTACCACAAAGTATTCATCTCTTTTTCCTTCTCCCCTAAATCATAAGTCACACACACACAAAATCTACCTGGGTGAAAAATCTTCACCAGTCATCTGTACTTATTAAAATTAAGAAAATAGTTTGTTAAACAGAATTCTTGGCAATCAGGCAAAGCAGAGAGAGGGCGAGCGCATCTCCTAGAGCCCAGCCCTGCCCATCCAGGCTGGCTGCAGGGGGCAAGATGCCGGCAGGGCCCCTCAGAGGCCCAGCTCAGGAAGGAGGGGTCAGCAGTCCAGCCTCCAGCTCTGCTGGGCCTGGCCTTCTCCTCCACCGCAATTTCTAAAAATTTACCACAATCTCTACTGTAACTGTTCCTCAGGATAACCAGTGGCTCGGCAAGTTTGAAATTGCTTTCCCTGCAGACAGCTCCAGATGTTAAGCACAGCTGGATGGAGGGTAGGCCATTCTCTCAGTCCCTTCCACCCACCTCAGCACTTTTCCTTCACTTTTGTTAATTTCAACTTTCAATTTCACAGTTAAAAAGAATTCTTAGACGGCACTACCTTCTTACTAAAATAGGAAAATGAAATGAGGCTTTTTGCTGGCAAGCAGTAAACGACCAGTTTGGATGAAAACTGTACGAATTCACAGTGCAGGCTGTGGTCCCAGTCTCCGCGAGGTGGTGTCACAGCAGGGCCCCACGCGTGGCTCTCAGGAACTCCAACAAAAGGCACCCGCTGTCTCACTGCTCTGAGGCATTCAATCATTGCTGCCACAAAACACTGTTCACACTCTCCTTTGTGTCTGGGCACCTCAATTAAGAAAGTCAGTACCTGACACTCTTGTGCATTAAAAACTTTCTGGATATGTAGTTAGATACACTTAATCCTCTGGCAAATTCATCAGAGCTGAGGCTGGGCCAGAGGTTTTACTGTGCATACGGCTCTCCCTGTCGCCAAACTGCTAACAGAATACTGAGTTTGATTCACATCTACCAAAACTGTTTGAAAGCTTCCTACATAGAAAATGCTGTTAGATACGAAATAGGCTACAAACATGAGCAAAAGCTCTCTAAGCTGGGGCGGGGGAGGAAAGATGTAACACAAGAAGACTGCAGTAGCAGGTAACATATGAGCAGTTGGCTGGAGTCACAGGAGAAGTGGAGCCTGCCCAGCGGGGGCGTGCATGCAGAAAGGCAGGGCGGGATAAGGAGGCAAGGGCTCCAGCAGGGTTGGGTGGCACATGAGAAGAGCTGTGAAGAGGTCGTGGGATGGTGGTGGACGAGAGTTTGTGTGTCGAGCAGAAGAAATAACATAAGTGAAGGCCAGGAGGTATGGAAGGCACAGAACGTGTTGCAGGCACAATCAACTGTACAGACGGACAGGAGCTGAGGGCACAGCGTCAGGCCCCCCGCCCCCAATCCATGCAATGACAGCTACACAAAACGTAAAAGAAAACATAATTCTTTAAAAAAAAATCTAATTTGAAATATGAAAACTCTACTCAATACCCTGCTTTCACCCCTGGAGACCAGATCTACACCAGGAGTTGTCACCATGCTCCCATCGGCTCCCATCGGCTCCCATCGGCTCCGGGACCTCACTTCAGATACCGGACATGCTCAGGCAGGAGGGCTGTGCATTTTAACACGCAAACACCCTGTCAGCTGGGGCTGGGATCTGGAGGTTCCGCCCAGCGGGCGGCGAAAGCACTTGAGCGCCCTCACGTGGCCACTGGGCACCAAGCCACTCAGGGGCCCAGGTCCACGTGATGCTGGCCTCACTATGCAGTCCTGCCCAGAAGCGGGACTATGACGCAGAACAGCGTTGCCTCTGCCACGGAAAAGAGGTAAATACCTATAAAATATTTAAAGTAAAAATCATTTCCCTCACCTTGAGCCCTCATATCTCCCGTTCCTCTCATATTCAGTTGGAAGCCTCAACGAATAGAATTCAGAAGCACAGAGAAGTGGGAAAGAGAAAAGAGATCTTACACAGCAGTACACAACAACCTGTATGTAAACACAAACACTGTAAAGTGAACGCATCCAAAGCACTTTTGGGCTTTTAAAAACTCCTCCTTTCATAGGGGCGACTCAGCCAGAGACCACGATCCATGCATCTACAGGCCGTGTGGGGGGCGAGATGCACACCCGCTTCACATCCACTGCGGGCAACCCCGGCCAGCTCTGGGCCTGAGCGCACTCATGGTCTTGGACTGGAGTCACTCTGACTTTTCAATCACCCCTCGAAGTGCAATGGGTTTCCAGGGAACAATCATGGAGTGGTCTCCCACAGGAAGAAGGCACTCTTCCCACAGCTTCTGACAAAGCAGCCTTTCAGTGGCCCACAGGCAGGCCAGCACCAGGGAGGTGAGTGGCGCAGCACACACAGCCTCACAGGTGTGCGTTCTGAGACAGCGAGCAGCGCTTCTGGTCTCGACTGTCATAAAAAAATACCCACCTAGTAGGAGTGACATTTAGTACAGCGCAGTCAGTAAAAAGGAGGCATATTTCTTCAGTGGCTGGCTGGAAGTGGCTTTTAGAGACAACACTACTTACTCTTCAATTCTTGGAAAAGATTAAAACATTTCTGCTATACATCTGTCCATGTCTTAATTTCTGAAAAACCCAAACCAAATGAGGCTGTAGATCTGAATTTTATGCTTGTTTCTAGTATCAGGATATTAGCTAATTTCTCTAGCATTTTAAAGCATTTTGCTAATGCGATCATCCATGAAATAAAAAATGACAACACAGTTACCACTTACCTTGTGCATGCTTGAGGCTAACCATTAATTGCACACTGTTACTGAGCATCTCACTCTTCAAACAGAAGCATGCTAAGTGTTATTAGTATAAAGACAGAATTATTTGGATGCTAAATAATTCTACCAGAGACAGAAGACGCACAGAGCATGCGCAGGCCTCTTGTTACATGGGTGCACGGTCCCTTTAAAATGCCTAACAGAGTTAATCTTTTTCTTTCCAGTTTCCTTTCAAAGAAATAAGTATTTAGTTCTCGGCAGAAAGTTTAGTTTTTAAGGAAAAAAAACAGGGCTAGAAAGCCAAACTTGATGTTAATTGCAGGAGCCATTTTGAGGTGAGGATTGAAAAAAAATGTGTATATGTAAGTCCTACCTTTTGATAAACCTGAATGACATGTTTCTAAAAGAAATTAAGCCAAAGAAAAAAAATTAACAAAAATGACTTCCACAAGTTAAATAGTCAATTACAGAGAACAAAAAACAGCAAGTAAAATGGGGCTCCCCTCCTGTCCGACAGTGAAACTGTGACATTTGATGAAAAAGTCATCGCAGATAAGTGGCATGTGATCTTTTAACAGAAAAATAAAAACATCTGTGCTTGCAAGAAAAAATTTAGCAGTAAATATTGACATCAGCTGTAATTAAATTAAAGGTTCTTCAGATGGATATACCTCGAGCCAACAAAATTCAACATCTTGTGTTAAAGTCATTTGCAATGTATTAGTAATAACATTTCTCAATTTTCTTCAGAATACTTTATGAACAAAATCTCACCTTATATAGAAAAATTAAAAATTTCATTATAAAATATCTATGAAGGGAATTATTACTTATTTCAGGAAGATGATTTAAACATTAACAGAACCTCTGCCACGGTGGTATGATATAAATCACTTTTTAAGAAAAAAAAGTTTCTGGAGGTTTTTTTTTCCCCTTGCAGTTTTAATACACTTGACATACAGCACTCTAGTAAGTTATGGGGAGTTTAAAATGAAGTAGACTTTTCAGAGTTTTAGCTACCAAAATGAACGAAAATTAAATGACAAGAGTAGGGGTTTTATTTTTATGTAATAAACTGGAAAGTTGCATTTAAAAGAAGTGACTCTGCTCGTTAAAAACAATTTAAGAAGATGCTTAAAGGAGGCTGTACTGAACAGAGTATGACACAAAGAACTTCAAACTGTGGACCAGGCTTGTATGATCATGTGACCAGCACTCCTGGGCAAGTACAGGTTGGCCTATCAGACTATTTCTAGAACTCGGTCTATGAGCACAGGAGGCACACGTAAGTATTTGCTGAGTGACTGAATTAATACATTCCTTCCCCTAATTTTTCCCCCCTAATTCGGGATGACTTCAGCATTGCTTCAGATCCCAACCAATTCTAAAAGTATCTAACTGCTGTAGATAACCGTCAACCACTTCATAATCAGCTCAAAAGTAGTACACGGCAGGGCTACACACAGAAAAGATCATGCATGTGAAAATATTTTGTAAATAATTAAACACTACATAAATACAGGGCAGTATACTTCAAAAGATTATTTTAGTTGAAAATTGATTAAAAGGTCTTTAAAATGTATTCTCATTTCCAAATTTTCTACCTGAGAAAGTCAGGTATCATAGGGCTGCCTTTCTCAACTTTTCCTCCTACAAATCCCTTCAGGTACAAAGAAGAGGCGGCCGCAGGGCTGGAGCTCTCACCCTCCTCCACGGGGACGGATCCTTACGAGCCAGCAAGGCCAGGCTGTTCCGCTCGCAGGGTATGGGTGACTGAGTATGTGCCGAGCTGGTGGCCAGGTCCCCGGGGGTGGGGAGGAGCGGCCAGGCCCTGGGGGGTAGGCCTCGCCCCCTCTGCCCACAGAGGGCCTCAGAGGTTGCAGAGCCACAGCTCTCTGAAGCCACACAACACGCAGGGCCCTGCTAGGAGCAGAGTGTAGCCTTCTGATACCAGCCTTCTTCCCACCAAGTCCCGGCAGGTCTCCCTGACGGCATCTCAGTGCCAACACCGGACCTTTCAGGTGCTAGCCCCTTAATCCTGGCAACTGTCGTTAGGGGAGGGCAAGAAGCAGACGTGGCAGCAGCAAGGACCCCGAGTGTTTTTAGGAATGAACCGACTACAACTGAAGCACAGGACCAAGGGGACTACAGCCCTTGGACTGCAAACTAACAAACAGAAGATGATCTTTCTGCAAAATGTGGGGGTGGAAGCTGAATAATAAGATGATCCCCCCCACCAGAATATTTTTAACAAGAAACCTCAGTCTCTAATTTCAATTCAAACACTTGAAATAAATTTAATTAGAAAATGAAGGAGAAGGACTCGTGCCTGTAACAGTCCTTGGCGGTCGTCTACCAGGGAGCACTACATACCGGGCTCCTGTGGGGACACGGACTCTTTCGCTGCAGGATCTTGACCGTGTGCTTTAATCTCTCTGAACCTCATCTCCAGTCTCTTCTACACAATGGGATGTCCTCCTCACAGGGCAGATTGTGGGGATTAGACAGAATGTGTGTGTATACACACACTCATATTTACGCATGTAAAACGAGGATTTCTGTATCTATCAGTCTACAGACACCTGTTTATCTCAGTGCACAGTAAGCACGCAGTATATGGTGGTTGATACTACTTTTATCAATGATAGTATTAAGATGACCAGAAAAACAGCACAAAGGAGACAAATAAATTCAAGGGCTTTAATGACATGCAAGGTTTTGCTTGGAGAGCCCATCACAAACCAAAGTGTAAGGACACAGAGCTGACCGTCCTGCCTGTGACTAGAGCTGGGACAGACATGACTCTGCACATCCCCTCTGCGCACAGGGCCTGGGGGCGAAGCAGCAGTTGACACTAAGCAGCCCGGTCTCCAGGGAAGGAGCTAAGGCATGGGGAGGCCTGGGACAGCCTTGTGATGACCCTGGAAAGAAGCAACGAATTATCTGGGGGTCACCAGACTCTTCTTGGACTGAACTCACTGTCTCCCTTGCTGGTCACAGGTACCCCAAATCTGCCAAGGCTCTCTGGACCGTTCTGCTCCTCTGCCCAGTCTGGAACGGGGCGTCTCAGCAAAGGGGCTGAGAAGAGAGTACGAGGGTAGACTGGAGCCTTCTGACTCCTCTGACCTCTCGTCAGTGCTGATGGGTAGCACAGGTCCTCCCTAATCTGGCATTCAACGTCAGGAGGGCAAACAGATCATCTGGGGAATGACAGATTAATGTGACTTGTCTATGTTTTTGATGACTCATTTAAAATAAAATTACTGGAGGAATTCGGGAGAGTGAAAAGTGATATTTAGCTTAGCGGGTGAATGATAACAGTGTGGAACAGATCAGCAGGCTGAGGGGCCACAAGGAATGCAGAGAAACAGAGGAGGGTGTGGGCCCTCATAGACTGCTGTTCTGTAAGACACAGACGATGAGCAAGAGGGTCTGTAACAGGCAAACCTGCAGGACACCTAAGCTTAAGTTCAAAGAATTTCCTCTGGGCATCCTGGAACTGCAGGGTCTCTCAGGTTTCCTGGGTGTGGTCAAGGCTAAAGGTGCATTTGCCTATTTGCTTATGTTGCAAACTGGTATTTCTTCTTTTTCCTCTTGTAGCAGCCAATGCTTCTAGGCTTTGCAACCTCCATACTAGATTCTGGAAATAAAGTTAAAGTACCTCAAAGGACCTTTAGAGATTTCCCAAGGCCCCAAATGACAGCCTACTGGACATAAGAAAGGTTTCATACATGACCAGACACTAGCTTCTTTCTGAGAATAAAGCAAGAACTTTATCTTCAAAGCTATACAAGATGAGAAAGATCACTTGTTCTTACTGTAACTTACTGACTTACGGAGTGCCAGCCCCCCGACTACATGGGATCTGGGGTTTTGCTAAACTGCAGTGAACATGCCACATGGAGAGATGTGATGAAAAGGAACAGTAATTAAAGAACCACCACCACCTCCCAAGTGCTAGAGAACTTTGAGTGTTGTGAAAAAATTACGAGCTCTGTAATTTCTCTTCTAAGAGGCTTTAAAAGTATACACTTAGATATACAAGCCAGAAAAACCTGAGCTACAAGGAAAAGCCTCTGTGCAGTGGCTTCACACAATGGAGAAGACATTTCTCCTTTTGTTCTCGTGTTTGCTTGAACCAACCAGCACCACTTGGCACTTACCTCCTTGTGAGTTTGGAAGTTAATTTACTAAAAAGATTAGTGGAGCCTCGGCTTCGAGTCTGCGACAACGGTGTGGCTTCATGGGACAGACTGGGCGAGGCAGGTGGGCCGTTATACGTGGCAGTGCGCCGCTCCCGGGGCTGGCCGTGAAAAGTGCTACGACTGGCGGTGCCTCTTGGGAAGCGGGTTCGATCTGGGGTGGCTGCACTGCTAATACTGTGTGTGGACGCAACTGGAGCTCTCTGGTCAGGAGCAGTGCTGCGAGATCAGAAAATGACAGACTCTTACATCTTTGTTCACAAAAACCCTGGCTTTCTGGCAAACATGGCACACGAACATTTACAATCACAATATACCTTTCATATAGAGTGGAGAAAACTAGCCATATAAACCCAGATCCAAGGAGTATTTTACAGGACTTAGGAGCAAAACATAAGTTAAATGCGAAAGGGCACCAAAGGAACAGTATATAATGAAACAAAAACCTCACAGCATTTCAGAGAATCATACATACATATTTTCAAGGACAAGATAATGCAGGGAAATTCTAGAACAAAGAATGGTTAACTCAAGTTTTTCCCCTTTGTTTCCCTCTCAAATTGCTTACATGCAGGAACCTTGCCAATATAAAAGAAATAAAGGCTATGCAGGTGGAGCCGAAGAACAGGCAACTAAAGAGTTTGGAAGCACACAAATGACGAAGTACTGCAAACCTCCACATGCTGGAAGCAACCTGGAAAGAGGGGGATTTCTTACACCTTTCACAGCACGAAAGAGCATGAAGACACACAGATGACCAAGCACCATGAGACAGGATGGGCTGAACTAAAACCACACACAGGAAGGACACTCTGTGGACAACTGGAACAAAATCTTGGACTGTAAAATCCACAGCACAAAATTAAGAAGCAGTGGGTACACATTAGTTTTACAAGGAATGTGCATTTTTCTTACATAGCCTTGGAGTTATCTCCTTCACTGTCTATTGGAGGTAACATCATCTTGGGGTGCCCAGAGGCTGACATGGACATCGACTTCTGATGTCTCAGCCGACAGGTGGAGGATGTGGTACAAACAGAGGCAGGGCTAGCTGCGTAAGCGAACATTTCTGTCAGGCTGGGAGGGGGTTTGGGTTCAGGCAGAGGCAGAAACAACAGTATGATGGACCAGTGACAAAAAGAGCAACCTGCTGTGTAAAGCATATAACCTTCCTCCCCAAACCACCTCATTTTTGTCAAAGAACAAAAATCTCTTAAACTTGTTTTGGGGATTCTGGAACAGCTGCTAACTTGTATCTGCTTTTTTTTTTTTTAAACAGCTAATTTTTAAAGTTGACTAGCTTTCAAAATAAAACATCATATATGTTTGAATATTTCTGTGAGAGGGACAATGTCTTCCAAGCTACATGTAAAATAAGGCCTATTCTAAAAGAGAAGTCTCTATTCAAATGGAAGTGGTAAATGAATCTATAATACTATGAGCAAACGGTGCTCTCGAACTGTTCCCAAAGCACACTGACGTGCTGTAAATGAACTAGTAAAATTATGGGTAAAGCAGTAACTAGCTGTATTTGTCAAAGTATCCTATGTTGCTCAACTATAATTGAGAACCTTCTTACTCAAAGGCCATTCACTTTTTTATAAACAATTCACAGTACCCAGGGAGTCAAAAGAGACCCATTTTTCAAAGTGGGAAAACTAGTAAGAGCAAATTAAATGTCTACAGACAGAGAAAGAGTGACAGAGTGGTGAAAAAGCTTAAGGCTGCAGCTTCACCTGGCAGACAGCTACCGAACAAATCTGTCCCCTGTCCTCGATTCCAGCTCGGACATCATGTCCTTGGAATTCCCAAGGGGCAGTTTCTTTCCTTTAAGGAGAATCAGGGATTTAGAATTCTGACCACACCCTTTCAGTGTCTTTCTGCAGAAATCCTTTCAAAGCCTGAAACTTAGAAACCATCAGGTTCTTTCCTTCATGCCCCAAATGCAGAGCAACCGGGACACCATGTTGGTGTCAACTCCCTAACAAAGCTCTGGTGAGCCGGGTCCTCCCCACTTCTACTCTGAAGGTCTTAGTGCAAAGCTTCATCTCTCTCACAGGGCTGGTTCCCCAGTCACCTGTCTTCACTGGTCTCCTGGCCTCCAATCTCACAGCTTCCAGTCTATCCACCATACAGCTGTGAACTGTCTAAAATGCAAACCTGACCGAGGCACTCATCTGCTTATCAACTTGCAAACACACACTGTGTCTTCACGATAAAGTTCAAACTCCTCACCCTGGCAACCAAGTCGCATCCTCAGGCATCCACAGCTTGCCCTGCCCCCTCTCTTTACTGTCTATTGTTACCTCCTGGAACTCGGCTTTCTGGCCCTCCTGAGAGGGTGCATCAGGTCAGAGAGCTTTTGCAGGTGCTATTCTCAGTGTCTGGAGAGCTGGCATCTTTCTGCTTTCATCCAAATGCAACCCCCTCCACAAACGCTTCACTGGTTCCCGCTCCCATCAGGAGTCACCCTTCCCTTCCGTGTGCTCATTGCAGGCACTTGCCACTGCACACCACACTGGACTGCGGTGACTCCTGCCTGCTTGTGCGCCCTGAAAACACCACCTACAATCTCATCAACACATCCCCGGTGTCAGCGGTACGCCTCAGGGAGAGCAGGTCCTCAATAAATGTTCTCCTAACTGGTAAGGTAAGTTAATGGAATGAGCCACTGGAATCCTAACAGTCCCAAAATGATGGAGACAGGTCTTCACACTAAATTGCTCAAGAAGATCTGCTTGGCTCTGCATTTCTGTTTGACAGTTCTGCCCTCTGACTTGGGAGAATGTCTCTAATACAGTCACAGAACTGGAAACAAGTGCCTCATAGAGATTACACACAGATTCACGTTTGTGCTTCTGACACTCTTCCTGTGGTAAACAACACTCGAATCCTGCTTTGGCAGAAACAGGTTGCTGGTCTCTAGGTGTTGTGGAGTCCACGCCAGGCTTCTCCAGCCAGCCTGGCCGGTGACGGATTTAGAGGTGGGCACATGGTCAGGGCCAGACCCGCACAGACCGAGAAGACGACCCCAGGGCTTCTGTCTGAGGAGAGCTGAGTGTGGGAAGACGTTAGGGCCGACGTTGCGGAGCCCAACGTGTAAGTCCTGCAGAAGCAGGACTGTGAGACAGACCCTCACTCTACCCCTGGACTTTTAGTGACAGGAGTTCACAGATGCCCTTTTGAATTTACATTTATTTGGGTTCCTCACTGATGGAACAATCTGAAGAAACGCTTTGTTGTTTCCATTATGCATATGCAGACACACTTGCACACAGACACAATTTTACTGATCTTTAACAAGTTCCGAGTAAGCACAACTATCTTGTGCTCTGCTGTGTGTTCAGAGCAGGTCAAGGGTCAACACACTTCATTGCTCCCAACCAGCTGCTAACATTCTCTTACCCAAATTAGCAGCTAGGATCAATGGAAGCATTAAGAAAGCAGGGGAAGAAGAGGAGGCAGGGGATATGTGGCATCTTCCCTGGAGACTATCAATGTCCCAATCCGCGGAGGAGGGGGCTCGTAGCCAGCGCACCAAGCAAGCAGACGCTCCACCTGCCCCAGTGAGGCCTGCCGCCCCTTGGGCAGTGCCGCTCTGACCCACAGGGCACAGAAGCCCCGGGCGACTGTGTGGACAGACACCCTGCCACGAAAAACTAACTCCCCGAAAGTCAGAGCCAATCCTAAAAAGGAAGTGTAAACTCGTATTTTCAGCATAAATTATTTCATTTGGGACATAATCTTAAAGGCAACTTAGTGAACAACTTCTTTAGAAATTTAATCATGTCACATTAAGAGTTCTACAAAGCCAATAACAAAACAGATGTGTTTTTTTGACTTCTAAAAGCAGGCCTACTACCTTGATTTAAGAAACAATAAATTCAATAAATCTTTGCTGAATTTCAAGTTTGTACAAACTCACAAAAGTTCTACTTACAACAGACAACACAACATTACAATGGGCTGCATCAAGTTGGTTGTTGTGAAAGCCAGACAGAACTTCCCCCAGAAAAGTGGTAAAGATGACGGTTATACATTTCACAGACTACCTCACAACAATCTCCATAAACAAAAACAGTAGCTGCATTACATTTCTAGTAGTTCTGGGTCCGAGGAAGAATCATTTTTTATACCTTAACTTACAGAAACAGCAACCGTGTTTCTTAGAATTCAAGTTGTATGAAGTTCCTACTAATCTTCCTGCTTTGTATTTATGTCTGATAATCTTTTTTTTTTTCACTCTGATACCCTTATGGTTATTAAAGGAAAAGCGTTTTCAATTTGTTTGATATGACATGTATCCCATATCAGAACATGGTTACTGATTCAAAGCATACTCAGTGACTGGGGAAAAGCAGAATTAAAAATAGAATCCAAAAGATTCATGTGTTAACTGTGATAAAACCCACACAGCTTTTATTAGGCACGATCATTCTCATGTTGGAATTTTCCATTTTAGCCTTCAGAATGCTGGACTTTTTTTCTTATACACATGTATATAAGAATGTATATAAAGTACATGTGTATAAGAAAAAAAGTCCAACATACTGAAGGCTAAAATGGAAATTAATGTCCTTCTTTCAGAAGTTAACACAAATCCAGGCATCCTGTAGCTCACCAGTATTTTAGTCAAGGAATAACACATACATATGGGAGAGGAAAAAGTAACAATCTGCTGCCAAAAAAGTCATCTGTGTACAGAGAAGTTCAGTGCATCTAATTTATGACTCAAATATCTATTTTCAGCATGAGAAAGTTGTCATATTTAGTGCCTGCCTTAACTGAAAGTAAAAAATATGACCATTACTTTGGCATTCAAATCTCCGTATTTTCCCACAATTTTTCAACTCATTCTTAAGAAAGAGTAAGAAAATCCAGGTGTTATTAAAATTTTGGGCCCCATCTTGTGTGGCTGGAGGCTCTGTTTGATTAAAGATAAAGACCACACTATCACAAGCAAAGCATTTGAGTAACTGATGCCAACATAAGCAGTGAGGTCCAGGCCGAGGTGAGGAGGCAGCAGCCCCACTGAGGATGTCTGCAGATAGAACACAGGCAGGTAAGACTCCAAAGATATTAGACAATTCTTAAAATTGTTTCTGAAGAGTGAACTGAACAATGTAGGAGAGGGGAATTAGAGGAGCATGTGCACACACACAAACCAAAAACCAGGGGGCAGACAGACCTTGGTCTGACCAGCCTTTTAAGAAGTCTGACTCTGCACCTCAGAGAATTGCACATTCTAAAGTTTAAAAGGAATATGACAGAACAGTTCAACAATTTTGAAGAATTTGTAAACAGAAGGGTCATGAAACATCACCCCAGTTCTACAGACTAAAATCCATAACAGAAACTTCTGTCTAATTAAGTCTTCTGCTGGTATCTTCTATTCAATCACTTTGAACTAGAAGAAATTTTATTTGAGAATATAACTGTAATAAAAGAAAATTTACCAAAGAATAGACTACTTAAAAAAAAAAAAACAACCAATCATTAATTTCTAAGCTATCTAGCCCAACTGATATACTCAAGTTATTGGCAGTTTTTGATCATAATGAAAAAGACAATGTTAAAACAAGCACACACATAGTATTCAGAAGACAGAATACTGGAATGTAAATATTTTTAAAAAGTCACTGAAAAATAAACATAATCTCACATAACAAGCTTTTCACCTTCATATCAACTCAAATGTAAGTGGTCTGTGGAAGAAGGAAGAATGATAAAATAGTCTGGTTTTAAGGATGAAGGAGGGAAGAAGAATCTTTGTTTGGGCTGTTACAGAAGTTAATGATCAAACGTTTCATCTGACTAACGACAGCTAAAGGAAGCAAACCTTACAATGCAGTTTCAAAAAGTAAACTTCAGAAAAAAAAGGAAAGAAAGTTTTGATGCCAGACATGGGAGTGTGACATGACCAGACAATGTTCAAGTTCAGAGGCCAGGGGACAATGAAAGATGAATTTATTTTATGGATTTCTACTCTAGAACCTCATCTACTCACTTTGACTTTATCTCACCACTCTGAATTTAGTTTTATACTACTCTTCCAAAAAAAACAAAGGAAAATCCATCCTAGTTTGGGAAGTTTGTCTATATAGAATATATTTAACTACTTTACCAATCCAACATTTTTTTCTCTCTCTCCAAACTTAGTTCTACTCCATGCTTTCTGGACCTACTTAATCCTACTTTTCTGACTATTTCTTTCTTACTTTGTAACCCCAGGAAAGTTGTTTGCATAATCTGACTCGTTACTGACATATTACTTTGTTAGTATTTTAAATCACGCTTATCCAATATGATTGCTTCTCTACCAGATTAAAATCACTTGGAAGACTGCATTCTCCACTTCTCTGGGATTCTCAAGTGCATCTAGTAAAGTGAAGACTATGTTACCACTTGTCCCCCGGCCCCTTCAGCACACTGCTGGCCTGCAACTGAAAACTCACCCACCCACCTCATGCTCTGTGTCCTCCAGAGGCCGGCTCCCTGCCTCAGGTCCTTATCTTTTCCCCTTCGACACTGTTCAAGTTATTCATGGGCACAAAATAATCTCCATTTCCCTGTTCATAATTCTACAATTAAACTGTAAGGTTACTATCTATTTCCTCTGGAAAAGCTCCCTGGTTTAACTCAACTCATTCAGTCATCACACAGCTGGCCAGGAGGATAAACTCAAGACAATGAGAAGAACTTGGAATTGTAGGAGCTCACTAAAAATCTGCATTCAAATTTAACTTACCATTAGAGAACACTTACCACCGTTATGTGAATTTTGATCATAAAAACTGAGAAGTAAATAACATCCTTCCATTTCTCTTGGGAAAAACAAATTTTCTTAAAATCAGGTAGAATTTCATACCTGCTTTCTTTGCCGTTCTGAATTACTGAATGCCTGTCAGCTGTAGTTCTTTCACTGCAGACGTAAGTATTCCGCCGCGTCATTCCACCAGATGCTGAATTACTCTATTAAAAAAAAAAAAAGTGGGAGGGGTATTTTCATCTTAAAACTATTTAGTAAGTGTAGTACAATAGGACCCCTCTCATTTAAATAAACATGAATACTCAGTCTTTCAACAAACCTACACTAAAATATCAGCAGTACTGGCCAACAGAACAGAGGCGAAGGCAGCCACTTTTACCCTCTTTCCCACCCTCCATTACTTCTGCAATAATGAAAAACGGCTATGGTAGAGTGACTTTGAAAAGCTCGCTGTAATAATCCACAGAGCAACAACTCATGGATTATTTAAAGCAAAGCAGGAAGAGAGAGAGATCCACTATTTTTAAAAGCTAATACTTTCAAACTAAAAAAATTAAAAAGGAAGGATTATAAATATGAAGTAAATATACAAATAAAAATAATAAAAATTAAAAAGATGTAAATATTAGAGTTAAAGCTATAAAACTATTAGGGAAAACAGGGTAAATCTGCATGACCTTGGATTTGACAAGAGATTCATACACATGACACACAAAAAGCAGGAGTAACAAAAAGGAAAACAAGACAAATTGGACTTAATCAAAATTAGAAACTTTTGTGTATCAAAGAACACTATCAAGAATGTGAAAAGAGAACCCACAGAATAGAGAAGATGTCTGCAAACCCTGTATTTGGTTAAGGGTTAATATCCAGACTATGTAGAGAAGCTTACAACTCAACTACAAGATGACAACCCAATTTAAAAATGGGCAAAGGACTTGAATGAACACTTTTCCAAAGAAGGCATACGAATGGTCAATAAGCACATGAAAAGATGCTGACAGCTACTGGTCATTTAGGAAATGGAAATCAAAGCCACAAGGAGGTACCACTTCACACCCACTTGGACAGCTGAAACAAACAAAACCAGGAAATAACAAGTACTGGAAAAGACTGGGAGAAATGCGGGCTCAGATATAGTAGGGATGTAAAATGGTGCTGCTCTGGTAGAAAAGTTTGGTGGTGCCTCAAAAAGTTAAAACACAGAATTACCATACGACCCAGCAATTTCATTCCTAAGTATATATCCAAGAGAAATGAAAACATAAATCCACACAGAAACTTGTACACAAACATTTATAGCAACATTATTCATCGTAACCAAAAAGTAGGAACAATCTAAATGTCCATCAACGGATAAACAGGTAAACGAACTGGCACATAAAAAGCAACGACTTAGATGAACCTCGAAAATATGCTGAGTGAAAGAAGCCAGTCACAAAAGGCTTGCATGAGTCCATTTATATGAAATATCCAGAACAGGCAAATCCACTGGGAGAGGAAGCAGATGAGTGGTTGCCAGGGGCTGGGGAAGGGAGCATTGGGGTAATTAATTAATGAGTACAGGGTGTTCTTCTGAGGTGTTTGGGAACTAGGGAGAGGTGGAGATTGCACAACATTGTGAATGTATCAGATGCCACTGAATAGTATGCTTCAAATGGTTGATTATATGTTATGAATTTCACATCAACTTTTAAAAAGCTAGTACTTTAAAAATTAAAAAGCAAGGAACCAAAGTCATAAGTAAAAACTTACCAGATAACATCAATTTTTAAACAAAGACAAAAGTGGCCACCTTTAATACAGCATGAGCAGATCATGTACAGGGAAACTGAAGACTAATGGGAGAAAATTATAATAACATTACTTTTTTCCTTTATAAATAATCAAATACAAATGACCGATAATGCTCAGGACATATTTTCAAAGGGGGAGTGGGTAGATGAGTAGACAGAGATGGAAGTTGTGAAGGCAGGGAACAAGGTCCTTTCCTCCCTCTGGTAACTGTCAACAAAAGTTGGAGGCTGAATTTAAACTGCAGGGCTATGGAACGACGATTCAATTTTACAGCCTCGGGAGGCCAAAATAAAGAACCTTTCCACACAGGGTTTACTCTGGTAAAGCATAAGGTCAGAGAATGGGGCAGACAAAACCCTCTGGGCTCCTTTATAAGCCTCATCCCGAGAAACAGACAAAGAGAGCGGCACAACTTCCATACGGATGCCTCACTCTGGGGTTTCTTTGGGGAAGAGGAAAGGCTCTGTCACTGTTAACTTTTAGGGGAAAATATGACTACAAAATATGCTTAAAATTGTTCATTCTCTGCAAATTCTTTTTAAAATTACGTTTGGAGTGCTAAGTGTAATAATTACTATGGTAGGTCAGAGAGAATCCACAGAAAAGTTTCTGAAACTGAACAATTTCAATTTAACAAATACTACCTACTCACTGGGGAGATTTTTTTAAGAGCAGCAATTAAGAGATGGACTCAACTTTTCTTCAATTTCTTCACATTAACATTGAGTTAATACATGGAAAAGCACTCAGCATGGTCCCTGGCACATGGTGAGGACTCAAGCAACGTTCTGTATCTTTTCAAAGAGCCCTTTGAGATGCAGTGCAAACACCACGTCCCTGGCAGTCAGACTTCACAGTGCCCTGTGCAGACTCTGCTAGCCTTCTGTTTGGGGTCATTAGTCTGCACCATCACCATTTGGTTTTATTTCTTTCCTGTTATACCATGAGGTCTTTCCATCTTTCAGCACCAGAGAGAATCTAAACCTTAGCAGATGTTTACAGAATAACCAGAAACAGCCCTTGGCAAAAAGGACCTGGCCACTCATCTAATGGGAAGCGGCTCAACAAGAAATACCTTCAACGCAGCAGGTGATCTCCACCGGCTGAGACTGGGCACGGCGGCCCATCGGGTAGGCCATACTGGGCAGAACACAGGCGCCAAATGTCTAGACCATTTCAACCCTGTAACCCTACCCATGCTATACAGTTCAACAATACTTACACTAGGCACAGTGGAGCTTTTCTTACGTTCAGGAATATCTGCCTTATTGGGATTACTTGCATTCCCAAGCATGGGACTGGCTGGAGCAATTCCCTTTCCTCCAATAGCACTGCTGCTTGGTTTCCTGGAGGGAATTCCATCTTCTTTGAGGTCACTATCTGCAGTGCTGGTCTGACTCCTTTTTGGATATGCCACAACTGAAGGAATAGCTGGTCCAGCTAAAACAAAGAGTTGACTTTTAAAAGTCAGAATATTGTTTCACATTTTATTCTGCGAAAAGAAATATTCTATAAGGTGACCCAAGATTTCTATTCATCTAAGAAAATATAACACAGTAAAATTCTTTAAAATGTTTCCCATTCAGGTATAATGTTTTTGCTACACAATGAGTTCAACTTTAAAATTTCACTTATCAGTCCCTAACTTTCTACCTTTTTTGAGTCTTCTTTTTTTTTTAAGTTAATAAGTTTATACAGTTGTCCTTTCAAAACATCTTTGGGGCTGTTACCATACAGATAACTAATCAAACTAACCTGATGCACACATTATGCAGAATGAACTGCTTCACCTAGTACATCTGAGTGAATCACATCCTTCTTTGTACAAGAGATACCCTCACCTTTTGGAACAGAACAGTACAGATTTACAGGCCATTTCTGTTTGAAGTTTTATTTTGGCTTTTTTTTTTTTTTTAAGCACTCTATCTTCTAGATAAACAGGAATTTGAGTACACAGGGAAAGGCAGTACTAGTGGAGGAAAGCATGTTCCTCATATAAATGACAGTGAGGAAGTGGGTGGATGCTCCCGGTGACATTCCAGGTGGGCAACTGACTGATGTCCTGCGATAAATCATCTAGAGACTCTGATGACACAGGAGATAAGGAGTTCAAAAGAATTTTGGAGATGAATAAGATAACTAATATGTTCATTATATATGATGCCCAGTGGTAATCTCAAGGAATGGCACTGAAAGCTCATCATTTATTCTATGGTAGAAAAGACTTTGTATTTTAGGTCTATTAAAAAGTGAATGGGGTGGGGGTAGGGTATAGCTCAGCGGTAGAGTGCGTGCCTGGCATGCACAAGGTCCTGGGTTCAATCCCCAGTACGTCCATTAATAAACAGATAAACAAACAAATCTAATTACTGCCCCTCCCCTCAAAAAGAATTTAGAAAAGTGAATGGGGTGAGGTGCAGTAAAGCTACTTCTTGGACAAAAATCTAAATGGTAAATCTATTTGAAACAGAATTAAAAGTAAACAAGAGTTTGCTTTTATTTATAGGGGGAGAACAATTAAGTTCTCAATTTGTCAATTTTAACATAAACAAAGAATTAGCCAAGTACAGCATGATGCTACCCTTAATACTTATCTTTCCTCTCAGTATCATGAGTCATCTAATGACATTCTGAACCTTCAGTGTTACTATTGTTTTGTTTTAAAATATTAATTCTACTTAGAAAATTCAAAATTTTTTAAGACTCGAGATTGTGAATAGAAACAGATATTGATACAATCCACTGAGCTCCAGGTCTACTTGTATCATTTACACATGTGCATATTTTAATCACATGTGCAGACTCACAGGACCACCACCAGTAGACAGAACAGTTCTACCTCAAGGATCTCCCAGCCACCCTTTCACAGCCACCCTTTCACAGCCACAGCCACCTCTTCCACCTCAACCCCCTTCCCTAAACCTGGAAATCGTCAACCTCTTTTCCATTTCTGTAATTCTATCATTTCAAAAATGTTATATGAACTGAATCAAAATACTCTTGAGATTTTTTTCCCCCTTCTCAGCATAATTCCCTTGAGATCCATCCAAATTGCATTTATCCACAATTTGTTCCTTTTTATTGCTGAGCAGTGTTTCATGGTGTGGATGTATCACACAAAAATGTGACTTTTATGTAGTCAAATCTGCTAAGTCTTTTCTTTCATGGTTTTTAGTGTTTGGGGCTATAGTTAAAAAGATCTTCACTAGTCCAAATTACAAAGCAAATTATCTTTGCTTTTTGCATGTTTTCTTTTAGTATCTTTCTGGTTTCATTTTTTTAATATTTTCTTCATTCCAACTGGAATCCAACCTTGTATAAGATGTGAGAAATGAATGCAGTTCTTTTTCCTTGTCACCACCAAACCTCCCCAATACCATTTACTGACTGATAGACCAGTAATGCTTTCTTTTTTTTTAAGTAAAAAACCTCTTGAAAATCTGATGATCACTCTTCCTGGAAAAAAAAAAAAAAAAAAAGGCACACACATACGGGGGTTCACACATGGGACCCAAATTAAGAAGCAAAAAAATTAAGTTGTGATTTTACAGAAGCAGGTATGTGTGAATCATCGGCACCTAGGGGTAGGGAACAAGGGCAGAGATGGGGAGGGGAGGGCAAGCTTAAAACTGGTCTAGTTACAGGCTGGTCTCCTTCACGTGGTACCAAGTGAATGTGCTTCACTAGATGTCATTATTTGAAACCTATCCCATTTTCTGCACTTAAAAGAACAGTGCCAGAGGCATAATCAAATCTTCATGGTTTTCTTTCCCTGATCACTATCTTCATCCCCATAAAGAATAAAAAAGAATGCGGAACTGAGTGATTTTTCTATATACAGAATTTCTGGAAATATTCCTTTATGAACTTTAAAAAAATATATTTTTATTGAAGTATAGTCAGTTTACAATGTTGTGTCAATTTCTGGTGTACAGCACAATACTTCAGTCATATAGGAACATACATATATTCATTTTCATATTCTTTTTAACCATACGTTACTATAAGATATTGAACATAGTTCCCTGTGCTATATAGTATAAACTTGTTGATGAACTCCTTTTTAATATCAGAGGCTCCAAGAAGGCTGATTATTATTACAAAAGCACTACTACAGGAGGTAACGGGTGGTTAGTGGGCAGAGCCCAAGGCGTGGGTTCCACCTCAGGCATTCCCACTTCCACGTAACCTCGGGAGAACTGGTGAGCTCTCTTGACCTATTTCCCTACTGATAAAAATGAGTTTGGTGGGCTCTTTTTAGCTCTAAAATTTTCTGAGCTGGGGAAAAAAGGCATGACCAATCCAGATGGATTCTGTGCTTAAAGAAGAATTAACTTATTAAGGCAGTCACTAGAGATAAGAGAAAACTCCATTACCAGGTTTCTTTCCAGGATTCAGGAACAAGTCCCTTTAAACTGGTTGGTTTAGAACAACGCATAGGCATTTCACTGATTGCTCTGCAATACACAGGCACTGAGAACCCCTCCTTGTTAGCAACTACATATGAACACAAGAAACAGAGACCCAGACCAGCACTTGGTTTACAAATGCCGTCTCTACTAATCCTGGCATCAGAAAGGGTTCTGAACTCTCAGTTTTACTCTAGAATAGCAGACATGTGGGCAGTTCACTGACAATGTCAGTACAATGTGCTGCTTCAGCCCAAACCATACAGAGAGGCATCATCAGCAGGAAGAGAAATGGAAAGTGAGCAAAGTGCCTTCACTTTGGTATAAACTCAAAGCTGTAGACGTCTGGAATACTCTGTGCAGTTCTATATGCCAAGTCTCCAGGTGAAAGGGTGGAGCAGGACAAAGCCCAGAGAAGGGAAATGAACTGAACTAGAGATGAGTGGGTGTTCCAGGTGAGTCTGTAGTTTTAAAAGTTAGGACCAGGCCAACAGAGATTTAGTTCCTGCATGCTGAAATTAAAAATAATAATAATATGTGAATAGTGGGGAGGGTGTGGCTCAAGTGGTAGAGTGCATGCTTAGCATGCACAGGGTCCTGGCTTCAATCCCCAGTCCCTCCTCTAAAAATAAATAAGCAAACCAAATTACCTCCCCCTAAGAAATAATAATAAAAAAGTAAGCTTTAAAAAAAGTAATAAAGCTTAAAAAAGTATGTGAATAAACACATAGATGCTCGAGTCTCTGGATTCCAACACATGGGGCTGCCTTGGAAGTAGAATTACTGGTTGTTGGTAAGTATACCCTTTAGGGTCCTGAGTCTCCTTAAAGATTCACTGCTGTGGTGAAAATTTTTTATGAGTGAGGGTATTTAGATACATCAACAGCTGGAGTGTTGAGAGAATGACACAGGTCAAAAATTTAAACCAAGTAAGGCAAAACTGGGGTACTATACATTTTCCAGGGCCATGCTGTCCAATATGGCAGCCACTGGCCACATGTGGCTTTATAAATTAATCTTAAACAAAACTGAAAATCATTTCTCAGTTTAAGCACTCAACAGTCACATGTGGCTAAGGATTCCACCCAGCCACTGAATGTACCAAGGAGATCAGAGCCTTGAGATAATCATGTTAGCACCTACGGGACTGCTATAAAACAACCAAGAAGGGAAAGCGTGCAATCTCCAACCCCAGTAGGCCAAAAGCAAAAGGATGCGTCCCAAAGTTAGGAGGCCTCGGGTATACAGGAGATGCCAAAAGAACACACTGGAATGGTCTCAGACTTACTTACCATGGTCACTGTACCGCCTCTGCTTCTGACTTGAAGAAACACTTCTCTGCACTTTGTGGTGAGGAGACTGGCCGGTACTGTTGTTGAGGTCACTGCTTGGCCTAACCTTAGCAAGTGAGAGATTGCTGCTAGAACTGGAGTCACTAGCATCCAGCTAAGAGAAAATGAGAAAAACAGAGCAAACCACAACACGAGCCCAAATGGTTTATCAGGAAACTACATTTCTCGGAACACACAAACCCTTATAAATAGTTCACTCAGAGAAAAGAATCACAATGGACAAAAATGACAACCCTAAACTCAGGCAGAAGTTTCTTTCTGACTGCTGGAAACACACACACAGCTTACAGGTAGTTATGTCCTTCTCTCCAGGCTTTTGCAAAAAACTAAAAATGCTCTGTTTACTTCCCCTGATTTTACATAATTTTAAAGCTATTAATGATTATAGGTTAACTTGATGAAAGCCAAGTTTGTGATAATATCCCCTATGAAGGTTATTATCTTAAAGTTAAAATAGTTCAAAATGGTCATAGAAGTTAGATTTGTTATTTCCAGGTAAATTAATAAAAAAACTAAGAGTTTACATGAGCTGAAAATTTACATAAAGGTTATTTCAGGTTTTTCTGATTATTCTTACCTCTGAAGATTTTCTCCCCAACAACAAATACGTAGCTGTGATTTCATCATATTTCATCTTACTAAGAGATTCTTGAATTTCTTCTTGTGAATATCCCATTCCCACCATAATATCTAAAAGAAGGGCATCATACAGTTCATGTGTTTTGTTTGGTTAAGAAATCATTCTGTTACAGGGTAAAATAATTTCCTTTATTTGACACAAAAGATCACACATTTTCTAACATAAATGGCAGTTGGCTTGTTCCTGAGTTACTGAAAGCTATTACAGGAAACTGCAGGTAAACCCCTAAATATGACAGAACAGACAAGCTGATTCATGTATCTTAGGCCTGACTTTCCATTATTCCCGCTTTAGGCATATACATCAATCAAAACAGAAAGATGTTACTTGCACACACAAGCAGGCAGGCACAGAGTAATTACCTATTCTTTTCTGGTCTGAGATGTCCAGTTCTGGTTCAACAAATGGCTTAAGCTCATCTTCCTCGTGCCCTGCATTGATCCACCTGTCCTTCATGATTTGCTGAAAGGTGAACTGTTCATTAGCAGCACAAAATAAAACATTCTGATAATCACAATATTCAGGAAAATTTATTTTCAGTACTTCATCCATTATGGCTCAAGGGATAATTAAACAAACAAACAAACAAACAAACAAGTAAACAAAACCTCCATCTTGCGTAAAAAGCCCCAGGATAGTATTCAATATGCCACACAAACCACAGTTCTAAAAATACTTTAAAGACTCCCCACAGTTGTTCCGTATTTCCACTAATGTGATTACCTCTAGAGTGCCTCGTTTTATCGGATTTAGCACCAGGAAACGTTTGAGAAGGTTTTCACAGTCTGTAGACATGTAGAAAGGGATTCTGTACTTCCCTCTCAACACTCTCTCTCTCAGTTCCTTTGGGGAGGTAGAGAGCAAAGAAAACTAGTGAGTCAACTTTTAGGTTAAAAGAGAACTCAGAAAACCCCAGTGAAACCCCTTGATACTGAATTGCTGATACGCTGATAAAGCGTTAGAATATTAACTCTTATCATTTCATAAAATCCTTTTAGCTTTCTGAAGAACCTGGACACAACTGCTTCTTATACCTTCAGGTTCTGTCCGTCAAAGGGGAGTGACCCGCTGACCAGAGTGTAAAGGATGACACCCAGGCTCCACACGTCCACTTCCGGCCCATCATATTTCTTGCCCTGGAAGAGCTCTGGGGCTGCATATGGAGGACTGCCACAAAACGTATCCAGTTTACTGCCAACAGTAAATTCATTGCTAAAACCAAAGTCAGCTATTTTAATGTTCATATCAGCATCTAACAATAGATTTTCAGCCTAGAGGGAAAACATCAAGACAAAAATGAAATTTAACCAAAATATAATTAGAACTGTGATAGAATTAGGCATTTCATAAAAGCTTTTTATAATGGTATAAAGTTAATATATCCTAATGAATAAGAAAACATTTTTTCTAGAGGAAAAAATAGGAGGTAAGTCACAACTCTTAATTTTTTAGCATTAACAACCAAAGACAGATACAAGGTTCAGCTGTCCCTCAGTCTTCGCAGGGGACTGATTCCAAGACACCCTCACTGACATCAAAATCCATCACTATACACAATGGTGTGGCACCATCGGCTTGCCTCAGCCACAGAGGCAGAACCTGGGGACACAGAGGTCTGACTCTATAGATCAATTCTAGCACTAATTTAAATAGCAAATGTCTATACACACACACACACACAAACCTTTAAATAGCTTTTCCAGTTAATAATAAGGGGCTTTTAAAAAATGGATACTTGCTTTAAGCAGAGAGCCACATTTCATGAACAATGCTAAATAAGCTATACAATGGCTAGTACTGAGGAGGGGAGAATCCTAAACTTGACTGAAGACAAAGGTCGAAGCCATTTTTATTTGTTTAAACAACCATTTACCATGTGGCAATCACGTATCAGGTGTTCTGTGTTAGTGTCTTGATACACAGACAGATTGAGTCTTGCCCTCCAGGAGCTCACAATTTAGCAGGGGAGAGGCAGAAAAATAAGCAGCTATACTCTTTGGCCTAAGTGCTGTGACAGAGGAGGAGTAGGGAGCCATGGGCCAGGCACTGGAAGGTACGGTATGGTTTCCTAAAGAGGCTGAAACTGAAGTTGCTGCCTGGAGGTTTAGTTGGTCGTAGTGGGTGTATTGACAAGAAGGTATTTCAGGCAAAATAAACAGTCTAAAACCCAGACGGTGAGACAGTACATGCTTTGCTCAAGAAACTGAAAGACAGAGTGTGGGAGAGAGGTGCAGAGAGAGATGGCTGGGGACGTGGCCATGGCTGAATTACAAAGGGCCAGCCAAGTGGCTTATAGTCAGAAAGTTTGGGTTTTTCACCTAAGGGTGACGGGAAGCCACTGAAAAGTCATTCAGGCACGGAAAGGACAATCTTATTTGTGTTTTTAAAGGCCATTCTGGTTGCAGTGTAGGAAACAGACACGGAAGAAAGAGAGAAAATTGGAAGCAGGGAAGACCAGGCAAAAGGCTAGAGTAGTAATCAAGTATGAGATGCTGCGGTCTGCACTAGGATGGTGCAAATGGGGAGAGACAAGGGCGAGCTCTAGTGATGCTCAGGGAACAGCAGGAACAGGACATGGGGACTAAGTGAACAGAAGAGCAAAGGGGAGGCAGGGACCTGAGGGACATCAGTCATCACAATGAGAAATATAAGTTCAAGTTTAGGAAGGAGGAGTGTAGGCTGTAAACATCCTGAACCTGAGCTGCCTGAGGGATGCTCAGGTGAAGGTGTCCTTCTGTCAGCTGGATACTACATCCTAGAAGAGAGCTTTGGCTGCAGAAATAGATTCGGGGTCTTCCAGCCACTGCAGCTACTAGAGTGGATATGAACGCAGCAAGGGTTGGTGAGCAGAGAACAAGCAAATCGGTAACAATTACGTGAGGAGAAAGAGGAGTGAGTACCAAGTTAAGAGAGAATCTAGACAATGTTGGAGAAATAATGGCTGAGAAGGTGAGAAGAGGGTGTATATGGAAGGAGAGTTAGGGTGAGGAGGTTTTTTGATAAAAGATGGTACAGACTTGAGCATGTTTTTATAAGGGCTGCTAGTGAGAAGCCAACAGAGAGAGAAGGTGAAGAAACAAGACTTGGGAACTGCATTCACTATCTTGCAGTAACCTATAATGAACGAGGATATGAAATTGAATATATGTATATGAATGACTGAAACATTATGCTGCACACCAGAAGTTGACACAACATTGTAACCTGACTGTACTTCAACTAAAAAAATTTAAAAACAAACAAAAAACGCCAAAAAACCATGAGATAGGAAGAAACAGAGTGAAGCAGTCCCTAGAGGACGTAGGACACAGAACACAGAGGCAGGGTCAGCAGAGGCGCTCCGCTGTCTTGTAACACGAGGAAAATTCTGGAAGGTGAAGGGTGAATGCAGGTGCAGCTAAGTTTGAGGGCCTGCTTGGTGTTTCTATTTTCTCTGTGAAATAGGAAACCCTTTTGTGTGCTAGGAGAGAGAGAAGAGGTGGAGACCTGTGAAGTGGGTCTCAAATGGCCACTGTTGTAACAGGAGAAAAAGGATGCCAGGTAGCACTGAGGACGCTGTCTGAGAGAGTGTACATTTTTAAAGGACCCCAACTGTTTAGTGATATGATTTTTCTCCAGAGACCAACTATGGCTACCCTAACTGAAATGTAAAATATATTTTAGGGTTTTTTTTCCCATACTAACAACACAATCCAATCTGTACGTCATCTGTGTCATAACCGCCAGGAGAACGGAACACAAGCAAGCAAAGGAGACACTAGTAGGGGCACTGTGACTCACCTTGAGGTCTCTGTGAACGATCCGCTTCTGGTGGCAGTACTGGACTGCAGACACTATCTGGACAGGAGATGCAAGGTTGTGAGTCATCAATGGTGCAGATTCACAATTAAGATGAAAATACTTTGTCAACATTCACACATGCAAAGTACGCAGTGGGCACTTCAATGTCTGTGTGCGTCTCTAAATACAATTTTCTCATGCTCTGAACTTTCCAGTTTGGAGAAATGCCAGGTGGGGTGAGAGCAAGAAGAGAAAGGTGAAGGTGTTCTTCCTATTCTCTCCAGTTTTAACTGGAAAGTCTCTTCTCGGGCCCTGTCCCCTGGCATTCCAGTTATTTCTGAATGTGGTGCCAGGACTCAACGAGTCATTGGCATCCAGAGGACTTTGGCTGCCTGGGCCCAGGAGCAGAAGGCTCTGGTGCAGCCTCTCCCCACCCAGCTGGCAGCTGCAGACTGCCCATGCCCACTGTCTTCTAGGTTGGTCAGCTTGCTCCCTGCAATGCTCTCTTCCTTCTGGCTGATGTGGGGTCAAGGACAGCAATAGTGACTTCACTTCTCTGAGGACCAGTTTCCCCTCCTTAAGATGGGAGAATGAGTGCTGTAGTGGACACAAACAACACAGCGTGAAGACTGCTACTTGCTCCATGAGCGAGGACCCCTTGCTTGCAGCACACCGTATGCTTCCATTTACTCAACTTGGATTATGCCTGTGATTAGCACAGTTAAATAACCGCTCTGCTGAAATTTCACACTTACTAGGCATTTTTTAAAGTATCCTATTCTAATTATAAAAGTTTTATATGCTTATAGAAATTTTAGGAAAAACAGAAAAGCATATACAAGAATATGCTTGTATAACCACCAAATAGAGATAGTATCTCTTGTTATTTTGGTGTATTTGCTTCTAGTCTTTTCTTTGGCATGATGCATGTGTATTTAAATATATATATAATTACATATACACAAAACTGGGGTTATAACAAAAATACTGCTTGTTTTTCCAAGTCACCATCAACTTTTAGTTGTAAGCAACACTCACCTAATTACACTGGGCATAAAAACTTAGAAAGGACTGTTCTAATAGTTGATATTTTGGTTCAGAAAAAGCAGTAAGGAGCAGCTGGGCTGGGGGTAGGGTGGGGTGATGCCAAAATTAGGGTGTCACCGAGCAGTTTCATACTTTACAAAGTGAATATTCAAAAGATCAATCAGACCCATTCGTAATCGCCAACTAGAGGTACACAAATTCCAAAATCAAAATACAGGTTTCAGAGCATCTATCACTTTGGACACCAATTACACTGTTCTATTTTGTCCTCTTGAAAACTGGGAAAGTGAAATAGATTTGTTTCCCTAAGACACAGGAAAATTTTATTTTCTGCCTGATTCAATTTTCCCTGTTTTTTTCCCTGCATATTAAGATTTCTCTTGTAGGTTATTTTCAAATTCTGCTTTTGAATCAGATTTGATAATTTCCTACCCTTTCTCAAAGAGAATTTCTCTTCTTTTACTTCCAAACAGCTCAAAGCTAACCTAATGCTACAATTACCTGAACATACTCAACTTTCAATTGCTTTTTTGCATTTTGCTTTTAAGCTAAAAGAGGTTATTTCTAAATAAGGCTGAGAACCTCGATGTTTTCTAGGTTACAACATGAACGCAAGCCTAATTCATTTCCAGTCATACAAGAAAGAACGGAGGCAGCAACATTAGCAAGCCACCATGGAAGAAGTGAGGCAAGAAGATGGAGCCAGGAATCTATTCTCTTTCTTTGAAAAGAACAAGAGCTCAGCCAAAAAAAATTAAAACAGCATATGCAATAACCAGGATGAGAGTGGTGAAGGGAGTGGGAAGAGGAAAAATCATCTGCTGATCACTACGGAAAGAACGGCCTATTCTGGACAGAAAACAGCTCACGCGTAGTGTACCTGGTGTGTGGCACACCTTCCTCTCTGGTATAAACAGGAAAGCTTTTTATTGAGTCTAAGTAATGATGACTTATAAACTTTTGGAAAGCATGGCAATTAGAAACGGAGAAAAGCAGAAGCACCAATATCATACTTGACCCTTCCAGGTTTAAATGAGCTGTCTTAAGGAAATACTATAGCAAGGAGAAAAGACTGCATTAATTCTAAGTACTGTAAACCAAGTTATTAATTGTTAAAGTACATAAACTATCTTTCTTGGACCAACTAACAGGTTTATCAAATGCTCCAAAATTTCTGCAGGGAGTTTAAAATAAAAATCTGAGTGACAACTGTCCAAGTCCCTCTGACAAGTGGACTCCCACCTGGGGGATGGGTAGTGCTGCAAGAGGGTAGGGGTCACAGGTTTAAGCAATAAACTGCTTCCCTGGAGAAGGTCCAGGCTCAAACCTGCTGTTGCCAGCCAGCACTAGCCTTTTCCTCACAGTCAATAAATCCGATTTGCATAAACGTTTGCCAGTCAGATTCATCTGAGTGGTGAGGAATTTAAGTTTTATGAGGCAAAAAAATCTTGGCTTATTAGGTGGCCAATGTATAAAAATTAAGAGTACAGTTATGGAAAGGGCCAAACAGACTTGTTCTGTAATAGAGAGAAATTTGAGCTTCCTTCCATAGACCACAGAACAGTCTTATCAGAACTGGAAAGAATGTCAGAATTCATCAAGCATAACTTCCTCTTTTCATAGCTAGAAAAACAGGGTCAGGGAAGTTAAATGACAGTCAAAGGCAGCTTCAACTTTGGTATTTAACAGGTTTAATTCAAAGTACCACCAGTATTTCTTAAGCTTTAAATTAAATTTAAGCAACAGCAAATAGCAGAAGTCGAGAAGTGTATAAGTAAGTCCTTAACTGTAAACACTAGATTAAGCAAGTCAGAAGAGGCAACTGTAAAGAGAAATCTTGAAATAAACTTGCCTTTCCAGATACTGTGAAACCTTTAAAGACGTCTATCATACCTCTACCTACACAACCTTTCATGTGACTAAAAAAATTTAAGGGTTCTGAGAGAAATGAGCCTGTACTGATATTTAAGTACAGTGTTAATTTAAAAGTAATAAAGTACTTGTTCCTTCCCTTCCACATTATGGCCTGTATGTGCAGTCTGGCCCACACCTGCTTCTCTGCGTGAAGTATTGCTGGAACACAGTCACGCGAGCGTATTCATTCAGATATCATCTGCAGCCGCCTCTATGCTACAGCAGGAGCATTAAATAGTTGCAACAGGCTGCATGCCTACAAAGCCTAAAATATTTGCTATCTGGAACTTTACAGAAAGAGTTTGCAGATTCCTGCACATCACGATGATTAAGAATTTTAGTTTTGGAGTCAGGGAATCTGGGTCTGAATCAATGATAGATCTGCTATTTGCCTGGCATCAAATTTTGGGCAAATTATTTAATCTTCCTGTGAGTCAGTTTCCTTATCTTGAGCAAATGGGCATAATACTCCTTACAAACAAGGCTGCTGCAAGAAATACATTAATCCAGATAAAGCACTTATCTCCGTATTTAGTAGGTAATGATCAATTAATAAACAGTAATCATTATTAATAAAAGCAGAAGAGTTAAGTCACCTTTATGCTTAAAACTTGCTTATTAAAATGAGTGTCTCTTTAAGGAATGGGGGTAACGACAAAGAAGAAGGTAAGCCATTAATTTATAGGTTAAGTTCCGTTTGGTTTTACCTTATGTAAGACAAAATTAATAATGATTGTTTTGGATTGTGACATTCTTTTTGCTAAAAAATTGGAAATGGTTTTAATTAATGCAATCACAGGTGTTTGAAAGGTTCTCTCGTTTTTTAAGGCTCAACTGTCAAACACTAAGGTTAAGAATGAGACTAAAATCCCAATTACAAACCTAGAAATAGAACCCATGGCTGCCTCTAGCACAGTGCCTTAGGCATGAAAGCACTAAATAAATTAATAAATTTCTGTTGAACTAAATGGCCAACCCCTGCTCCAGACAACGTACCCTACAAACCGTTTAAAAAGGCAAGCACTTGTTTGCTTCAGGGTTTAAGTTAGATAATGTTATTAGATCAATAAACTAAAGGTGCATTAATCCATACCTGTCTAAATTTAGCTCTTGCTTCTTTTTCCTTCATTCTTCCATGTGCAACCAAATAGTCAAACACTTCACCTATAATTGAGAGAAATGAAAGTAAGCAGAAATTCTACTTTGGAGCATTAACTGTCCCATAAACTGGTTAACGTTTCACTTTTAGTAATGCTCTTGTTTTAATTTTTAAATGTAAGTATTAAGATAAACAGGAATACATAGAATTTGAACTAAGTTAGCCTTAACTATGGGCAAAGTTTATTCATAAAACCTTTTAAGCTGGAGAAAAGCCTTAAAATTAAATTCTCATACGTTTAAATTATATAACTTTTATTTTTTAAAGGTTATGTTTCCAGATGCTTTAATAAAAACTTAGCAATGAAAATTGGAAGTTAAAATGGATAAGTCACTTGTTTTAAAAGATGTCTTCACTATAGGATTATGACCAAAAGAGCATTTCCTGAATATATTCACTCATTCATTCAACCAATAATGAGTGCCTACTAACTGCTGAGAAATGTTCTAGGCCCCGGAGAAATACAGCAGTGAACAAAGCAAAGTCCTTTTCCTCATGGAGTTTACATTCTAGTAGGGGAGACAGACAATAAACAAACAAACGCAATATAGCGTACCAGATAAGAAACACTGGGAGAAGAGTCAGGGGAAGAAACAGGAAGTGTGTCTGTGTGGGTCAGGACTGTGCTGACTTCTGCGAGGGAACGAACAGTGTAGTTATCTGGGAGACAGATTCCAGACAGAGAAAAGAGCAAGGAGCCCACGAGGCCGAAGAAGCGTGAACAACGGAAAGGGGGGCGGGGAATGAGCAGAGAGATGGGTAGGAGACCTCCTGAGAGCATGAGAGTCTGCAGGCTTTGCTCTGAGAGAGGAGAGGCAGAGGACATGAAATGACCTCTTAAAAGGATCACTCTGGCTGCGAAGAGCCTTAGGGCTGGGGAAGGGACCGGGAACCAGCCTCGGTGGTGACAAGGAAGTTGGGGGGGATTCAGGACACAGTGTAAAATAAAGGTAAAGCCGAGTAACTTGCTGGTGGACATCTAGGTGGCAGTTTGTAAGGTATTAATCTGTCAGGGAAGAGAAGTGACACTTCAACGAATTTATTAGTATTGCCAACTGCTTATGAATTTGGAATAAGGATACACCTCTGAAGTCAACAGAAAAGAGTACTAATTTAGCAAATTAGATATAAAATGTGTTCGGGAAAGAATCACACCTGCTACATACAAATGAATACTTCCATCAGCTTAATGACAACATTCAATTAAAACATTTTGATACTTTAGAAAAGCTTAGTTTTAGACCTTAAATATTTTTGAGAAAAAGATATTCTGAACTGTACATTAATATCTGACTTAAACTTTTAGCCCTAACTCTGAATAAATTTTAAAATAATAAATGGGTATAAACATTTTCAGGTATCAATGATTGTATAATTATCTTTTAATAGGAATTACATATTGTTAATTTACATTACACAATTCATTTAACTATGATGAATTATAAAGTTAAACATCAGCTCAGTAAAATGTCAGCATTTTCTAAGACAATGACCTTTCTATTTGCAGAAAAGTATATTATGTCAAAACAAGTGGTTAAAAAGTGAAAACAAAGATGTGTGCATGTCATACTGAACAGTTTTGACTCAAAAAAAAAAAAATTAAGGATTCACCCAGTAGTTGTAGAGTAACACAGATAAAGTTCAAATCTGTCAATATAATTTTAAAATACTTTTATAAATTCTGATGCAATATAAACCTCTTAAGAGATTTTGGAACCATAAAGTCACACTCCCAATTACTAAGTTATAAATCAGGAATTCAGCTCAGATCTCCCCCCTTATTAAAAATGTATTAGTGCTCAGATTAGTGGCTGAATTAAACACCTCTAAAGGCTATTATTTATTAGGAGCAAAACCAGCAAACAGTGGCTCTCCCCACCCAGGTCAGGGCCCATGCGGCTGATCAAAGGACACCAGACAGGACAGTACAGACAGCCTTTGGTCCTAGTTCAGGTCCTGCCGTAACTAGTGAAGAAACCACTGGCACAGAACAACCTTTCAGAGCTTTATAGTTTATCTGTAAAAATTAGGCAGTTGGCCTAGATAATTTCTAAGATTGTTTCCAATTCTAAAATTCTATGATTCTCAGGATGGCTTCCCATGGTGCCGCCTCTGGTTCCTCTCTTGGTGGTGGATGTTCCCCGGGGAGGCCCGGCCCAGGCAAACTAGGGGAAGCAGCCCAAGGGCCGTGAGGTTCGTGGATGTGGCCATGCATTTCTCCCTGGAGGGGGGTGGTGTGTGTGTACCAGGATGTAACGCGGGAGACCTACGGCCTCCTGCTCAGTGAGGCCCAGCAGCCCAGTCAGGAGCCAGCAATCTGTGGGAAGGAGGGACTGATGTCCCCAGAAGTGAGTGGGCTGGAAGCATGGAGCACTGAGCATGAAGCCTCAGCTCTCCTCCAGGTTCTCAGCTAAGCCCAGTGTTTCCCTTTCACAGGATTTTCAAGCCTCAAATCTGCCTTTATCTCTTGGGTGGAGGCATGGAGCCCTGCAGCCATCAGCAGAGAAGGGTAGCAGGTACTTCACTTCAAACCCCAGGACATGACCTTTGAGAAGCCCCTCCCCTACTCGGATCCTTAGCACACACTGCTCCCTCTGGAGCCCCTCACCTCCAGAAAGGTTGGCCTCTCAATGCTAAACTGGGACTTGTAGCACCCCTTAATCACACTGGAAAACCCCAATTTAATGCAAAACAGAGTTTGAGCTTCCAAGGCAGCCAAGGGAAAGAAAAAAAATTCTATGATTCTACCATATTGAAACATACTAGGCTGGGGAGGAGTAGGTAAAGAATTTAATGAAATTTTTGTCATTCAAAATGGCAAATGTATTAATGATAAAACAGCTGTCCTGGAGATGGATAGCGCTTTGTTGAACTGATTAAAACAAATGGCCCAAGCCAATAAACCACCATCACCTACTGATTAGTGCTGTTCTGATGCTGAGCAGTGGCGCTGAGCCTTCAAAGGAGAGCTGTGTTACCATGTCCACTGAAGCTCAGAGACATGTAACTTACAAGGTCACACAATCAATGAATGAGGGGCACTGGCTAGGCTGACTCCATGGCTGCCTTTCCCAAAGCCCATCCTCTTTCTGGAGGGATACTTCTCAGATGTATTTGACATCCCCTGTAGAGAAATCTCTGTGACCCTGGTACCTAAAATAGATGGGAACAGAAAGCCACCACTGACTGACCATTCATGAGAGGCTACATGGTATCAGAAGACTGGGGCTCCATGCCTGGCAACATGACCACAGTGAGACTTCCCAAACTCCATATTCTCCAGGGTCTCAAGAGTAAAAGCCCATCACTCACTGCCTGGCCACATCAGAGTCACTGTGAAAGTCAAAGGAGATCAGGCAGGAGACAAAAGCACTTGTGCACTGCAGAGGCTACACAAATGAAAAGATTTTGAACCACACACTGTAACATGAGTAGAAAGTATTAGAACCCCACATAGATTTTTGGTTCTACAATTAACCTTCAGATTCCTATTACTCCTCAATTGTGAAAATCCCAACTGAATTCTCAAACCACACATTTAAAATACAAAACACACAAGTAATAGTGAATGAGGAGTATGAAAAAGTGGTGTTGGAGGTGTGCCTGCCATCCCCACAACAGGTTTACAATCTTTCATTTAATGGTTAAATCACTACAGTGAGGCTCCAGGTTTTGCATCCTGAATCAAAGCGCTACCAATAAAATAAAACTCTACTATAATCAAAACAATTTAAGCTATACCGTAGAGTTAAACAGAATATGTTCCCAGTAGTTTAGCTTATAATTTCATAAATTCAACTTTCATTTGTCAAGTATCTACCATGTGCCAGGCACTGTGCTAGAGGCAGGGAACTGGCAAAGACAAACAGGAAAGCTTCTGCCTTCCACGGACAGTGAAATTCACAAGTGGTCCCAGAGCATTATAAGCCTAGCCCAAAGATATTCCTAAAATGAGAATCTTTGTAAAAGACAATGGCTATATACATTTATTTCATGAAAATGTCTACATTTATACAAACTTACAGGCAAATAATTACCAGTCTCTAATCTTTAAGGAAGCTATAACCATATAACCACCATTTCTGGTCTTGGGAAAAGACGGACACCAATGACATAAAAATCTGATGAAGAAAACCATCCAACATGCAGTAGACATTTATTTCAAATAGGCTAATGCATTGATATTTTTGAAAATCCAAGTACTTGGAGTAAACAAAATGTAGTGTATCTATGTATGTGTGTGTGTATACATATATATACACACACACAAACACAGAATGGAATATTATTCGCCCTTAATAAGGAAGGGCATTCCCACACATGCTACAACATGGATGAACCTTAAGGACATTACACTGAGTGAAAGAGGGAATCACAAAAGGACATATACTACACGATTCCACTCCTATGTGGTACCCAGAGGAGTCAAATTCATACAGACAGAAAGCAGAACGGTGGCTGCCAGGAGCTGGGGAAGGGAAGACAGGGGTTATTGTTTAACAGGGACAGAATTTCATTTTGGGAAAATACAAAAGTTCTGGAGATGGATGGTGGTAATGGTTAACAATGTGAATGTACTTAATGTCACAGAACTGTATACTGGAAGTGGTTAAAATGGTAAATTTTATGTTATGCATATTTTATCATAAAAAAGTCCAGGTATTTGCGTATTATCAATTAAGAATGCTAAGAGTGGAACACTTAAAAGCAATCCACAGAATAGCTGCGAGTCAGCTTTTCTGATTCTCATCCTAGTGTATTATGACTCTGAACGTTAAATGAAACTTTAACATTTATCCATGTGGGCAGCGTGGTTGTGTAGTCTTCTAAAAGGGAAGAAAGAAAAAAAAATACATATAAATTTCTTACCTCCACTTGCATACTCCATGATTAGGTAGAGTGTTTTGTCAGTTTCAATGACTTCAAATAACTTCACTTGGGGACGGAAGAGGATACAGGAGAAAAAGAAACAAACATCTGTATGCACATACCATGTACATATAAACTGTTACTACAAAAAGTAAACTTTTCCCTGTTAAAGATTTTAATAGCTGGACCTCTAAAAAAAGCTTTTAGGAAATTTTATTATATATTACAACAGCAGAAAATATTTTTAAAAGCATGGAATTCCAAAAAAAAAAAAAAGATTTTTTTTCTAGGTGCTCAAATCACGTAACTTCAGGACACACTCAGAAGTCTAGTGAAGTGTATTTGATCTCATTTCATCGTCCTGTATTATGTCTACAATGGCTACTTGTGGTCCCTGCAGCTCAACATTTGCACCTCAGGAAAAGCATTCTTATTTTGCATTTCACCTCAGGAACTGCTCAGATCTATTCTACTCCTACAAGTGCAAGTCCATCCACTTGTTATCATGGCTTTAAGGATACATATCATTCCATTTGAGACTTTTGTTGCCTGGGAAACTTATCACAATTCTCAGAGAACAAGGTTCCTTTGTTTCTATTCTGAAGCCAGAGACAGCAAAGTAGAAGGAATTATACTAATTGATTGAAAAGAACTTTTTAAAAAGAATCATTTTCAGTAAGTCTGTGTGACTCTGCTATAGCAGTCTCTTGTTACAGACAGAAATAATATTTCTACTGCTATTTCATAAACCCATAACAAAATCAGAAATATATACATTTAAAAATGAAACTGAAGTTAATTTCTAAAGCTATCAAATCATTATCTTGTGTACTTTGGCAATACACATTACAAAATTGAAGTTAGCAAAAAAAAGGGGGAGAATGCTAATCTTACACTGCAGGTTATTTTCTGATGCTTTAATATAGAGTATTAGATCAAACAAAGTGGCTAACATAGTACTTAATATGTTTGTCGAAGTGCTGAATAGAACTATAATTTCTAAGATGATATAAGTTCAGGTTGTCAAGAAAAAATATTTAAAGAAATTTTAGGCACATATGCTGGTGAATCATCAACATATAAATAAAACCTTTCTAAAATTCCGATACAAATATTGGCTTTTCTGGGGAAACTGGAAATTTAAATCTATTTTCAAAAATATGTCATTTAGCAGTAAGTAGAGAACTCTAATCAGGTTATAACTTAAGTAATTAAAAAACAAAGTAAGTATGTTTAAGTTAGCTAGTCCTTGGCAGTAGTGATAAAATATTTTTCTGGTGAAAAGTTGGTATTTGCAATCCAGAGTTGGCTAGCTAACCCCAAAGGGCTGAAATAAAAAGTGAAGGTCTTCTTCCCACCTACTGTATTCCCTGTTATTTTTCCTTTGTTCAAACGTCATGTTTCATTGATTCTAAGATGTATATTTTTCCACATTTTAACTAACATCATTGACAAGAGGGTAAAGGCTTGGCAGCACTTTCTTAGAACATAACACGATAAAGCCTTTTAAATGGCGGTGGCTCAGATGAGGTGAAGTAAGGGTGTAAGTTTTTCCCTCCTGTGGTTCTGTTTTAGTACTCTACCTTTGCACCTCAAGAAATCTTGATAAGATATCCTTAACATCACATCACACTCCCACTTTCTAGAACTGACTTTGATAGTAAACTGATGCAACTGGTTGTCTTAAGAGCTATTTCATTCCAGAAATATTTTGAGATTGTAGAAGGTATCATTGTGTAAAAAAAGCTGTGCACACAGAGAATACATAAAACAAAATTCATATCAAAATTCCATTAGATAGCAAGTATCCTGTATCTTCTAAAATATGATTCAATGTACCAGTATTTTCTTAGCAACACAGCTAGAGCAAAAAACTCCACACCTCTGAGACATTAACTCTAACTTACCACAATTCCCTTCTCTCTGTCTATAAGTTAAGTATAATTATGGTATTTCCGAACTATTAAAAATTAGAAAATTATAATGATTACAGATGTTTCTATTGAATTAAAGCTTTACATTAAAATGTTTAATATCTAAGCTTTTAATTTATCTTTAATAATTTCAAAAAGTTAATATAAATGATCAACAATTTATACAAATATATTTTCTAAAAGTGTACCTGGATTGGGAGAAGGGAAGAAATCTCCTGTCACTCCTGGAATATATGTTTAGCTTTATGACATACTTTCAAGAAAGCATTTAGACCCAAAAGTATTTAAGAAAGCAGAAAGTACCTATGTTTGGATGATTTAAAATCTTCATTATTCTTACTTCTCTGAAGAGCTAAAAAACAAACACACACATAATCCCCCCAACACAGGTTATTAAACATTACATTCCATGGTTGCAATATAAATTAAAAATTTCCCTTAGATAACTGATTCACTGGTAATGTTTAGCAGTAGTTCACATCTAATACATGGAAGTCCAGGGTAATTATGAAGTAGCTTCATAATCTATTACTAAATGAATCAATTTTATCTTATGGAAAAGCAGAGATCCCAAAGGAGGAGGATATCATAATGTGAATTACACTGTGCTATCCTGAACACACAAGGTCAGATTTAAGCAGCAACAGTTTGTGATTAGACTTAGTCTGATTCAGTATCTACCCAGGGGTTCTAATTCTGCAAATCAAAACTTGTAAAGTCCCAATGAACTGCACCATGAGTGCATTAGACTGATAATTCCAAGTAATTCTGTGAGAAGGTTTTGAATAAAACCACTTCAAGAAATCCTCATTGGAGAAGGTAGGTAATTTAACATGAAGGCTGCGGTAGGTGGTTACATTAATGGCCCTAATGAGTCCTGCCTCACGTGGTCACGTTTTTGTACTGGCTTTGTGACTTACTTTGGCCAATGGGACATTATCAAATTTGAAGGAAGCAGAAGCTGGATAAAACTGGGGCTTACTCTCTTGGAATGATGTGGCCACGATATAAAGAAGACAATCTAGCCTTCGAGGATGAAGGACTATAGAGAGGGACCCACTGCTCCAGCTGAATGCAGCTCCTGCCAACTTGCCAGCTAAGTGCATACAACCCAGGAGAGACCATGAGAAAAGCTGTTCAGTCAAGACCAGCAGAGCTGTCCAGCCATCACACAGAACAAGGGGAAATATTAAACTGTTGTGTATAAACATGTGCTGTGAATTCAGAGAGGCCTGGACTAACATGAGATGATCTCAGAAAATAACAGAATTTTACAGAGCATCTTCTACAACCTTCTTGCAAACAAGTGGAAACTAGAAAATGAGAGAAAAAGATCTTCCAAGGCCCTAATATCTTTCCATAGGAGTCTGGCCAGAACTAGGTCTCCCAACACCCAGGATACTACAACCTACAGGAGGCAAGGCTGTGAAGAGCTTTGGGAAATGAGGAGCAGCTGGCTGTGTGAAAAGGAAATTGGTGAGAAATCACAGGGCTCTCACTGCACTGGTCTTTGTCCACTATGTCTAGTCTAGAACTGAATCAGCAGCTAACAACTGAAAGCATGGAGGCAAGGTATCAGACCTACAAACTGAGCTCTGCGCTTAAAAACATGGAATCAAGGTGAAGAACCTTCCTGTCTAGAATTCTGGCTCCTCCCTAAAGGCAGGAGCACTTTTATCTCTAACATAAATACCTCCTATTGCTGTTGTGGTCATTCCCACATTTCCCGTTCCAAGATGAGAAGCTACCCGCCCTGACAACCACTCAGGCATGAGTTCTTTCTCAACATCCCTCTATTAAGCTAACACAGGAATCTCGTTTTCCAATCCATTATAGTTAGGTTTGTAGCTATAATCTGAATCTCCCAGTTACTTCCACAACTGCTAAATTAGTAGAGTGCCAAGTTGGATGTCATACCAACACAGCTTAGGACACTGCATTCAGAATGGAATCCTGACCACGGCCATGGCCGCCCCTGCTTACCCCTCCAGCCGCAGCTCTGGGCATGCCACTCCAGCCACCTTGATTCCTCTCAGATACTAGAACAAACTAAGCTCTTTCCTTCCTTAGAGTCTCTTCTTTTCATCTTCAAGTCTCAGGTAGATTCTTCAAAAACCTTACCTAACTGGGTCTCCTGTTTTACATCAGAGCAGTGTGTTCACTTCTTTCCTAGAATGTCTTTCAAGTTGTGATGACACATTTTTGTGTGCCAGTTTATTGTCCCTATTATCCACAGGATGATCTCCTTTAACTATACTGTATACTTGAAACCAAGCCTAGCATACAATAGGAATTCATTTGTTTGATAAATGCCTGAATGAAAGTATTATCTACCAGTAAGAAGTGTGGTTTGAGCCACCCTTAGCATTCTAATGACCACACTGCTTTTAAATCCTGAGTAGCAGAATGGCTGTTACAGAGTTGTCACAGTTCTCCTGGCAAGAGGTTAAATGAAGGCAATTAAAAAAAAAGAAATCCCTATTAGCAGTGCAGCACTGAAACACAGAACCAAAGAGAAAGAAAAAGAGAATACTATAGGAATTCAAGGGAAGGAGAGCTCACTTCTGTCTAGGGTGGTGGGCATGGAGGTAATATGACGTACGAGTTGAAAATGAGCTGGCTATGCCGGCTTTGTATATGTGCACAAAGACAGGGAGGTGCAACTGATTAAGACTATTTAAGGAAGATCAGGTGATTGGTCTGGCAGAGCAGTGAGTTTCCCAGTGTGGGCTTTAGGCCACCAGCATCAGAATCATTAGGGTGCTTGTGCAAACTGCAGGTTCCTGGGCTCCACCTATCACTAGATCTGAAATAAGCCTTAGAATCTTACTTTTCAGTAAGCACCCCAGATGTGGTGGTTTTAAAACAGGTTCATAAATAGAACTTAAAATCCCTCCCTTTGAGTGTGGGCTGCACTTAGTGATTTGCTTCTAGCAACGAGAGTTCAGGCAGGCCTGACAGTGAGGGGACTTCAGAGACTGGCCAGGTTGTGAAAGGCGCTGGGGTCCCTCCTCCTTCTCACAGATCACTTGCTTGGGTGTCACAATTAAGTACCTCAATGGACAGGCCCAGATGGCAAGGTAATGAGGCCTCATACCCACAGCTGGTGAGGACCTGCAAGCTCTTGACAACAGCCAGGTGAGAGGGCCTTTTGGAAGCAGATACAACAGCCTCAACCAAATCTTTGGATGTCTGCAGCTGTGGCTCTTGCCCAAAACCCCTTGAGAGCATCCGAGCCAGAACCATCCAACTAAGTCACTCTCAAACACACAACTCATGCAAACTGTGAAGTAGCACATGGTTCTAGGTTGCTGTTTTGATGTACTTATTAGCAGCAGATAGGTTATACACTGCAGGTAATGCATTAAAGTTTGAAAACCCCTTAGTTAGAGCAGAGGTCACACCAAGCGATGTACTGTGAAAGCAGAGGAAAGGTGAAAGGGACCAGACACAGGGATGAACAGTACAAGCTTAATTCTATGGACAAAAAGAGCAGCCAAAGGTTTCCTAGTAGGACAGTGTCAGGGTCTTACCAAAATAACTACAGATTTACCTCTATCAGAATTATACATCAGGTAGAAATGAGTTAATAAACTCTATACCAAGTTAATCAGGAGGGGTAAGGAGGGAGAAAGAAGTGGGGAAGGGAAAAAAAAAAAAAAAGAGGGGTGGGGAGGAAGCAAAAAGTGAATAGTTACCAAGTGCTGCCGGGGCCCGAAGCACAGCACTAGATGCTCACACCTGTGGTCGTCCCTAACTTAATTTTCTTAAGTCTGTCAGATGACTATGACCATCTCCAATATTCAGTAAACGAAGACTGAGAAAGTTAAGAAACTTGTCCAAGTATTCCCAGCTAATATGTGCCAGAGCCAGGACTCTCAACCCTGAGTTGTCTGACTCCAAAGTCCACACACATCTCACGATTCCAAGCAGTCACCTCAAAATTTACAAGTAAAACAACTGATAGATTACAAGTTGGTACTACAGGAAACTCCAGAGCAACATGCAGGCACTGGCAAAGAACTTTTAAAAAAGCTGACCATTTGCGTATGTGACAAAAATGCCAGGATTTTATGTATTTGCATCAACTGTGAACCCGATGGCTGAAGATAAATTTGGATAGATATAATTTATTAGAAAGAAAATATGAACTTTAAGGAAAGTCCCTACTAGGACTGTACAACTTTTTTTAAAGTTTTGTTACTATAAAAGGACATCTAAACAAGTTCACCTATTTCTACTATCTTAATTCAACTTATTTCTCTACATTCCCTTTCAATCTTATGTAGATGCTAATTATAAAAAAAAAAGAATGAAATAACACAAAAATGTAGAAAGTGAAAGAATTCTCTCTCGCTGACTAATCTGCATCCCTTCTACATCTCTGCGTTTTTGAGTCCTTTAGAACCGGCACACAGGGGAGGACAGACAGCTCGAAGAAAGACTTGGATCTTGGCGATGAGAATACTAAGGATACTGAGCCTGCAGTACCACAGAGCAAAGGCATGTCCCAAAGCCAGGGCCGAGGATGTACAGGAACATCTCTGAGAAAAGACAATTTTACCAATCGATACAAAAATAAAATGAGCACATAAGAGACAGTACGGGGTGGGGGGCTGTCATAACCACTGAACTGTGATCTAAATCGTCATGACAAGGGTGTTCAGACTTCCTTCTCCAGATACACAAGACAGAAATGACAGCCCTAGATGTTAAGAGCTAGGCTACTCCAGGCAGCTGGTAGGCTGAATGACAACTTATGTGTTAGAAATAATGGAAGGGAATAAAATGGCCAACCCTTCTTTGTAGGAAAGAGCTGTACAGTAAATCCAAGATTACAAATAATCACTAGCAGTCTGGATGAAGAAAATGCGATACAGGAGAGCACTATGCAGGGAATAAGAGTGAGGAAGACAGAGCTGAGGCTGACACCCGTGTCTGTGGATCCGGGAGCCACTGTGAGACACAGATGACTTCAGCTGCAGCGAGGAAGGGCAGCAGGCTGAGTCTGGTTCTGCACGTACCACGTCAGGGGCAGTGAAATGAAAACAGTGAAAGCAGAGCTTGGTACTTGGTATCTGGGTCTGAAGCTCAGGAAAGAAATCTGGGCTAGAGATATATTCTGCAGCATTATTAGCACAGAGATTGTATCCTTGGAAGGAAATGACACTGCCTAGCTATGTAGAATGAAGACACAATCACTGTTTCACAGACGAAAGAGCTGGGGTCCACATGGAGACTCAGAAAAGGCAGCCAGAAAGACAGAAAGAAATCCAGACACTAGAGTCTCCCCGCCTACCACAGACCTACAAAAGGGGCCTCAAGTCTCTGTTCATAAAGAGCTTCCCAGTTCCTGGAACACCTCTCAGCGCTTCATGAAGGAAACAGGATGCTGTGCCTGCATCACACACCTTTGTCTCAGTGACCACAAAGATCACAGCACCTCTGCTTACAGAAGAACAAACCTCTCAGAGAGCCTGACAAAAGCCCACAGAGCTCATGGAAAAAGAACTGTCAAGAAAATGCACTGGTGCAAAAAAGAAAAAAACAAACAAACATACATCCCTTCGCTTCTCTATACACAGAATATCTCTGGAAGGGCAAATAGAAACTGATGCCACTGGCTGTTCCAGGGCAGGGCCCTGGGTGGATGAAAGTCAGCGGCAGATAAAGGCTTCTCCTTCTACACTTTTTTCTGCCCTTTGAACTCTGAATCACAACTGTATTACTAATTTCCTCTCCCCCAATGAATGTGAATTTTAAGAAAAAGGGTTGAGAATGAAAAAATAAAAACATTTGGGGGGGGGGGGCAAAAGGGGAACTCCTGAAAAAGAAAAGGGAACTGAAATTGCTGTATTTTGAGGACTATTAATAAGGGAGTCTACTATTCCTTTTCATAGTGTGGGCCGAAGCTGCGGGTGGGTCAACAGCAAGCAAGTCTTCCAGGAATATCTTCACAGTCCAGCAAACATGAGAGTCAGCACACTAAGGTAAAACTTAAGGAGGTTAAGGAGAGTCTAATTACTCTTAGAACCACCCTAACAGTAAAACATACATGACAGAATAGGGAAAGTTAACAGATGATAAAGAAGATAACTGAGAGCATTATGAAAGACCGTTTGTCTCCTGCCCGGGAAGAACTGTCTACAGAAGGATGTGTGGCTGTACTGCAGTGTATTTAACCAGAATCTGACTGCTAAATTTTGCTGCTGTAATATTACAGTGAGTATCCCTGTATACATACATCCTTGTACACTTACGCAAATGTACTGGCAGAGTGGATTCCTTGAAACTGAATTGGGGGGAGGGAGCAAAGGGCATACATGCTTTTAAAACTTTGTTAGTGCTATATTACTCTCTAAAAATATATTAACTTACACTACTGTCAACAATGTGAGATTTCCTGTTTCTCTACACTCTTGCCAACACTATATAAAGTACCATCAGGTTTTCTGCAGATCTGATTGGTGAAAAAATGTTACCTTTTAGCATGTGAACATTTTTGCTTGACTACTGACCATTTGTCCTACCAACTGCCCGAGTCTATTTTTTGACTATTTTCTATGAGGTTATGTGCTCCTGCTTCTCCTCCATTTTCAAGACCTTTCATACAGTAATGAAATGAAATCTTTGTTGGCCACAGCAGTCAATTTGGGTATTTACCCCAATTCACCCTGACCCCTTCTTCTCTGCTTACTTTTTAGGAGCAATCTTTTCAGCTTCTTTGGATGATTCATCGGCTGTTTACCTGCATATTTCTAAAATGTCAGATTATACTGCTTCCTTGATTTTCCATTTTAGACACTGTCCTGTGGTTCCGCTTTGGATTTAGCTTTCCTAAGCCCTTCCCAATGCTCATGCTTCCCCCCTCCATCCTCCTCATGAGGTTCTATCACACAGTTTTGGCTAAATACTGTGCTTAACTTTTATTTATAAAAGTAGTACATAGACACTGTCTTAGAAGTCGAACTGTGTGATATAATGTGTCTCTTCACCCTCAACTCTTGTTTATCATGCAAGCACTTTCAACTCTGCAATTTGCTGCCTTACTTCTGAACAGCATGCTCGTGCAGCTGTTCAATGATTTCTTAGCCTCTCTCCCTCAATATTAGCTACTGACTTCTTAATACAGGCAGTGAAGACTAAACTCTCTTACATCCTGTCCCCCACCCCACACCCCTTCCCTCCTTCCTCCTGATCAGTTATCATCATAGTATTTGGCTGAATTATTCAGTAAACACTATATAAATTTTACAGCCACACTAGGAATGTATTTCCATTCTTTTTATTTATTAAAAATGTTATGTTTCCTTTGAGCTACTAACTGTCTCGGTTATTTTGTTCACTTAGGTTTTCTATGAATCTCTCACTACTAATTTACCCTTAAACTTTGTAACAGAAGTGTATATCTCCTCTCATATACTTTCAAATAGCCAAGTAATTTTTTCCACTTGAAGATAATCCATATTATTTTTTTAAATTGTGTCAAGTTTTAAAATTTTTATTTATTTGGGGGCTTAGGTTTACTTATTTATTTATCAATGGCAGTACTGGGGATTGAACTCAGGACCTCCTGCATGCTAAGCACGCACTCTAGCACTAAGCTGTACTCGCCCCAGTGATATTCATATTCTGAAGGACTTGGTCCTGTTCTCAATCCTATGCTTTTCTCTTTTTTGGTATTCCCTCTTGTTGTCGTGAAATATCCCATCAATAGCTCCTGAGGAAGGGTAAGTAAATGATTAAATTTAAGGCCTTGAATGACCCAGAATATTTTGATTCTATCTTCACATTTGATCGACAGTTTGGCTAGGTAAAGAATTCTAGGTTAGAATCATTTTCTCTCAGAACCCCTCCCCCTAGCTTTAATTGGATACAATTGACATATAACATTGTGTTAAGTCTAAGGTGAATATAGTAATTTGGTACACATACATATTGTGAAATTGTTACTACAGTAAGCTAGTTAACATGTCCTTCACCTCGTATAATTACCATTTTGCCGTTATTATGGTGAGATAAGATCTACTCTCACAGCAACTTTCAAGTATATAATACTTATTAACCATTGTCACCATGCTGTACATGAGATCCCTGAATATTATCCACTTTAAAACTGCAAGTCTGTACCCTTTGACCAACATCCCCCACTTCCCCCACCACCCCTATCCCCTGGCAACCACCATCTACTCAGGTTTTGTAAGTTCAGTTTTTTCATTTTTCAGTTTTAGTACGTAAAATTGATATAATTTGACTATACAGATACAATATATTGCATGTAAATACATATATACAATATACTGCACATATTTGCTTTAATTTACATATATTTACTGTTCATTGTTTCTAAGAACAGTTTAGAGCTTTAGCTTTTTAAACTTACATAGTTATCAAAGGAATAAAGTCAACCACAAAATAATAATCAGCAGAATGCAGTAATCCAATCATAAAGGACAGTAAAATGTGTTTACACATATTCAAGAAATCAATCATCAATATTATAAATAGTTATAAATAATAAGTAGTTCATTTGTGTCCTTTTTTTTTTTATAAAGATTTCACATATAAGTGATATCATATCACTCCTCATTTTTCTTTCTCTTTCTGGCTTACTTCACTTAGAATGACAATCTCCAGGTCCAACCATGTTGCTGCATATGGCATTATTTTTTTCTTTTTTTATGGCTGAGTAGCATTCCATTTTATAAATATACCACATCTTCTCTATCCAGTCATCTGTTGATGGACATTTGGGTTGTTCCCATGTCTTGGCCATTGTAAACAGTGCTGCTATGAACACTGGGGTGCATGTGTCTTTTTGGATTATGTATTTTCTCTGGGTATATGCCCAGGAGAGGGACTGCTGGGTCATATGGTAAGTCTATTTTTACTTTCCTAAGGTACCTCCATACTGTCCTCCCTAGTGGCCACAATTCACATTCCCACCAACAGTGTGGGCAGGTTGCCTTTTCTCTACACCCTCTCCAGCACCAATCCTTTGTAGACTTTTTAATGATGCCCACTCTGGCTGGTGCAAGGTGATACCCTTGTAGTTCTGATTCGCATTTCTCTAACAAGTAGTGATGTTGAGCATCTTTCCATGTGCCTGCTGGCCATCTGTCTGTCCTCCCTAGAGAGATATCTATTCAGGTCTCCTGCCCATTTTCTGAGAGGTTTTTTTTTTTTTTAAGATTTCACACATAAGTGATATCATACAGTATTTGTCTAACTTAGTATAATGTCCTCCAGGTCTATCCATGTTGCCAAAGAGCAGGGCTTCCATTTTTACAGCTCAATACTCCTCCTATTACTATAGGATAAAATACAGAATAAGAATACACCTCACATTCTCCTTATCCATCCATCTGTCAATAGACAAGTCGGGTTGTTTCCCTAACTTGGCTACTAAGAATAACACTTTCAATGAACATGGGAAGTCAGATGTCTTTTGAGATAGTGGTTTCATTCTCTATAGAAATACACCCAGAAGTAGGATTGCTGGGTCATGTGATGGCTCTATTTTTAAGGTTTTGAGAAACCTCTATACTGTTTTCCATAGTAGTTGTACCAATTTACATTCCTACTAAAAGTACACAAGGTTTCCCATTTCTCTGTAACCCTGTCAGCATCCATCCTTGTCTTACTGCTAACAGCCCTTCTAACAGGTACAAAATGGTATCTCATTGTGGTTTTGATTTGCACTCCCCTGATCATTAGTGATGCTGAACACCTTTTCATGTACTTATTGGCTATCTGAACGTCTTCTTTGGAAAAGTGTCTATTAAGATCCTTTGTCCATATTTAAACTAGATTATTTGGGCTGGGGGGGTTGTTTGGTTTTTTTGTTTTTTGCCATTCAGTACAAGTTCCTTATATATTTTACATATTAATCCCTTATGAAATACATGGTTTGCAAATACTTATTCCCATTCTGAAGGCTGCCTTCTCATTCTGTTGACTGTTTCTTTGGCTGTACAGAAGTTTCCTGTAGTCCCACTTGTTGATTTTTGCTTTATTCCCTGTGCTTCTGGTGTCACATCCAAAAAAATCACTGCTAAGAACAATGTCAAGGAGCTTTTTCCCTGTTTTCTTCCATGAGCTTTACAGTTTCAGATCTGCTTACGTCCTTAATCCATTTTCAGTTAATCTGTGTGTAGAATAAGAGGGGGTCCAGTTTCATATTTTTACCTGTGACTATCCAGTTCTCTCAGAATTTTAAAGGCCTTGATCCATTTCCTTCCAGCTTACAGCAATGTGGAATGGTATGGTGACATTCTGTTACAATCCTTTGGTTGTGATCTATTTTTTCCTCTGCCTTCTCTTTAACTTTGATGTATTTAAATTATAATGTATCACCGATTCAGTATCTGTGTACATTAGCATTCAGTCTAGATACATAGTGGGTCTTTTGTCATTTACTACATTGGGCACTGAACCTTTCAATCTGGAAATTCTGGTCCCATAGTTCTGGGAAATTATCTTCTGTTAGTCTTTGATCATCTCCCTTCCTATCCTCTGTTCTTTTCACAATTTATTTTTATCAAAAACTAGACCTCCTAGATAGGTGATTCAATTTCATACTGTACCCTTCTTAATTTTCATCTCTTTGAACTTTTTATACTACTTTGAGAGATTTCCTTGACTTTATTTTCCAACCCCTTTACTGAATTTCTTTCCAATACCATAAGTTACTTTCCCCAATGGTGCTTTTCCAATGCATCATGTTCTTCTTTCATGATGAATATAATGGTCATTGTTGCATTCCGTCTTCCTCTTTTTTAAATCTTTGAAAACACAAATTAGTGTTGTTGTTGTTTTTAAGTATTCGAGTTTCCTCTTCCAGTTTTCCTTTCTCTTCTTCATTCCTGTCTGTTTTAGTCTCCAGTTATCCTCAAATATCTGGAGATTTTTGGCCTTTCCATATTTATGAGAGGCACCAAAACGCTAAACTGAATGTTATGCATATAAGGGCTGGACCACAGGATGACCGGAAAGATACTAAGTAGATTCACTGAAAGACACTGAATGTCTCAATCTATATTTTCATTTAACTCAGCTTCCCCAGAGAAGAATCCCTGAATCTCCTTTTTAGGCAACACTTGAGGGACTAACAGAGTTCTGGGAAGCAAGCAAAGAGAGGGGGTAGAGAAAGAGTGTCTCACCACTCAGTGGACCCCTATTATCAGCATGGAGTCTCCAAATCCAGATGCTCTTTGATTCAACCTCTCCTGAAAACAAACGTCCCAATTTCTACTGGGGCAAAGAAGGGCAAGTTGCTTGACTGGCAGGCTGCAGGTGATAAGAGGCACAAGTTCAGATTTTCAGCTAATCCTGTTTCCGCTTCTACTTGTGCCTCTGCCCATAAAAAGGAGCTAACAACTCATTTTTAAAACTTTCTGAATTCTGTGGCATGATTCAGCATGATTCTGGTTGCCACCACCCTGCGGTTTCAGCTCATTATGATTTGTTAAGTCTATTACAGAAAAAAAGTTATATATATACATATATATATGTATATATATATGTATATATATATATACACACACACACACACACACATATTTTTATATATAAAAATATATATATATATAAAATAGTGTACACACACACACACACAGCTATTCATCCATCTGTTTCCCATCTGGCAAAACTAGGTTCAATTATTTGCTAGTCTTCTCTCGTATTTTTAACACTACTTTTTAATTCCTTTACTACTATTTAGTGAATTGGGGGAAGGAGCAAAGATAAACATACTAATGTTTAACTAGAAGTCCTATATGCTAATACTTTTTATACCTCAATTTTTGAAAGGATGTTATAAGTGAGATTGAACTGTAATTTTCTTCCCTGTTTCCAATATACTTGATAGCCATGTATGTGGAATCTGAGAGTAGTATTTGGAAGCTTCCCATCACGATTAAGTTCTGAAAGAGCTGGACAGAAATATAACTATTCATTGACGGTCCAAAAGAAGTCAATCATGAAACTGCATTCAGCAATTTGAGGCGGGCAACTGGCCTTTTTACCATTCTCAATTTCTTCTAAAGTTACTGATGCATTTAGACTCTTATCTAGAGTTAATTTTGGTAAGTTATATTTTCCTAGAAAATCATCCATTTCTTTAGGCTGGTTCTAATTTACTTGCACAAAAGGTTCCCTCATAATAATTTTAATTCCTCTCTGGTCTTTTCCCTGCCCCTCATTTCACACTTTGTATTGTCTCTCCCTTTCCCCTGGATTAAAACTAGTGGTTTATCTATCTTATTGTCTCCTCATCCTCTGGCAAACAAACAGAACCCCAAAAAGCTCTAGATCCATTATTTCTACTGTTTTCCAAATTCACTAATTTCTGCCTTTATTAGTCCCTTACATTATTATTAGTTCCTGAGATTTATTTTGTTCCCTTTCCTAACTTATTTAATATTTAATTCATTGCCACTTTTTCTTGTTTACTAATGTGTTTAAGGTTTCAAATTTCCTTGAGCACAAAGAGCAGTATTCTATAGGTTCTGATACACAGTGTTCCTTTCTAGATACACTGCAACTTTGGTTTGCGTTTTCTCTTTGACTCATGAACTCTGTGAGTGTGTTTTAAGTTCCATATGATTGTACTTTTCGTTTGTTTCTATTTTTATTGGTTTCTATTTTTATTGCTCATTCAGAAAATGTAGCCTAGAAAGATCTCTTAGCCAGACTTATTAATCATATTAATAGGACCACTGCTTACAGCTGTGCAAGTTATGTACTGCCCAACCCTGAGGAAATCATTTACCCTGTAGTCACCACAGATCTTAATCGTTATCACAATAATTTCCTGGCACCCAGCTGTAATGTATCTTAAGAAAGGGATGCTTTTATTTAAAAAAAAAAAAAAAAAAAAAAAAAGCTCAAATGTGTAGTAAGGGCTAGTGGAGGGGCTCTATATTGAGATCTGTATCTTTTTTCCTCTAGTTAGTATGTTATGCATGGCCTGAGAGAACTAAGTCTCCTTTGTCACTCTTGTATTTCTACTTATTTAGCTTAGATTTTACCTGTCACGTATTTTGGGGTTCTATTTATCATTTGCCATCTACTATAAAAAATAAAAATTTAAAATATGAAAATAAATTTAAAATAACTGCCTTTAAAATGGCAATTGTGAAGTGAAGCAGAATAATCATTTCTGAAGAACAAAAGGTGTGTGTGTGTAGGTAGGTAGGTATAGAAACTCTGCAATGCAGACCAGTGAGGAGAGATTAGGCAGTAAGTTGTAACACATACAAAAAAACACGAAATTGGATTCCTGCTTCACAATATGCACAACTTCCAGTGGATTAAAGATTATAAAACTTTAATAAGACAATAGAGAAAAATTTCTTTGTAGCTTCAGGCAGGCAAGAATTTCTTAAAGACAACAGAAAAGGTACAGATCATATAAAACTGGCAAATTCAGTTTCACCAAAAGACATCAAGAGAATGAAAAAACATACCATCAAATGGAACAAGGTATCTGCCATATGTTAGTATCCAGAATATATAATCTCTAAAATGATTTTAAAAAATCCACTAGACACTGAACAAAAGACTTGAACAAGCACTTCACAGAAGAAACAAAAGCCAATAAAAATATGAAAAGATGAAATACTCATCAGTAATCATGGAAACAGAAATGAAAACCACAATGAAAAATTTTTATATCTACCAGATTGGCAAGAATTTAAAAAATCTTTCTTATATGCTACTGGTAGGAATATAAATCAGCACAACTGCTTTGGAAACAACTTGGCCTCCGCTAATAAACGAGGATGTACACACCCTGTGAACCAGTCATTCTACTACCGTATGTATTCCCTGAGTAACTCTTCTCCTTCCCCAGGGCACATACAGGACAATCCCTAGCAGTATTTGTGATACAGACAGCTTTATAAGCAATCCAAGTGTCTCTGAATTGGCCAGAGAATAGATAAATAAATCATGGCATTTTCATATAATAGGATACATAATTATGAAAATGAGCACAGCGGTGAAAGTGAGTTACATCTAAATACATCAACATGGAACACAATTTGGGCAAAAGAAAGCAAATATGAGAAGGATATATAGAGCATGATTCTGTTTATATAATATTTAAAACCTTTACACTGTATTGATGAGGGATCCTTATGTGGTAAAACTGTATCAAGAAAAGAGTAACAAAATTCTTGTTAGTGGTTACCTTGTTAGGTGGGAAACAAAGAAGGAGGTCAGGTTGGGAAAGCTTAAATATGACTGATTTAAAGTACTGTTGATCCATTTCTTGAATCAAATTTCCTATACATACATATGTACATGTAATTTAAAATAACTGCTTAGATTTGGCTGGTTAATAAAATAAAGCATTTTTTTTTAATTTAAAATAAAAGTGGCAGCAATGTGCATTTTTATGATCAAATATATCAAAGATAAAGAATATCCCACCCCATCAAAACCTAAGGTTCTGGCGGTCAAGATTCCTGGAATCAGGGCAATATGAGAAAATATTAATTTTAGTGTTTAAATAAGTTTGGTGCTTACAAAATACAGAGCAGATTTTACTGGGTATCTCCCACAGGCAAGGGGAACTTCATATGCTCCTTTGCTATCCTTTCCGTATGGAAGATGCTGGGCCTGATTCCTTCCAAGGGGGCATGTTGGGAAAAGGCTGTATGACGTTACAGCTTTAAGTTTTAATGCCACTTCAGTCACTTTCTCACTGGATGACTGAACGAGCTACAGAATCTTAGAAAGCTTCAATCTGCTCATCTGTAAAATACAGATTAAAATAGCTACTTCCCAGGGCTGCTGTGAGAAATAGGCAACGAACGACGCAGGTAGTGTGCGCAGTAGTTAAGGATCTGACCCCCGGAGCACACTACCCGGCCCACCTGGCTCTAGTGCTCACTGCCTGACGTGGCCTCCCTAGAGCTTTGTATCCCTGGGATAAAGGAGCCTGACCTGCAGGCTTGGAACCGTGCCTGGCACACAGTAAGCGACACGTGGCTGTAATTCTGGCTGTTGTCGCTGGTATTATGATTCTCTCCCAAATGGCTAATCACTGCCCAATGTTCAATTTTCTGCAAATAGGTTCATGATAGGCTCTAAGTTTAACTCACTTAAAATACTTGTTTTTTAGTGACTTTTAAAAAAATAGCATAATGAATCACTGGGACAATTAAAAATAAGTTCTAATGTCCTCATTTCATAATCTACTCTAAATTTCCTGCCAAAGCAAAAATAAGTCTGGCAATAAATTCAAAAGATGCCCATAAAGTAGCAGCAACACTGAAGCTGTATTTTCTTCCATTTCTACTACCACTTTTGAAATCTAACAATATACTTTAAAAAAATCTAATGATATACATGTCTTTATTTTCAATATTTTAAATGTGTATAATGAAGACAGGTTTGTCTTACCATTTACCATATCCTGCTTGCATTAGTTTACCTGATTCATTACACTGATCTGAATGCACGTGCTGGATGTAAAGAATAGTCAGGACTCTAGTAACTCCTTTGCTAATGGCCTGAGCCGTTTAGCCTGCTACAGGTCAAGGTGGAAAGAGGAGGGTACTGAGAAAGGAATAGATGAACAGAACTGTTCAATGAAAAAGATTCCAAAAATGATTTGTGCTTCACCTGGTGGGGAAGAAGGAAAGAAGTCCAGAAATTGGGTACCAAGGTATTCTCAGGAAAAGAGTTCGAGGGAGGGAGATGTTCAGCAGTGGTAATGGCAGCAGTCTATAAGACTTAAAACACTGGAGGAAGGGCTCATCTTTAAAACAGGTTACCTTTAGGGAGAGAAGAGAAATTAAGAAACTTGAAGGGAACCAAAGAAACTCTAGGAGCCATTCTCACCAGGGATGGGCACTAGGAAGGCTTCTGTCTCACCCTAGACCCACCAGCCAGGACCTCTAGGGAGTAGGGCGGGGGAACATTCTGAAGAAAACATGGATTTTTTTTTTTAACTCCGTAGATGATTCTAATGCACAGCAAGGATTGAAAAAGACTGGTTTAAGGAGGCTGAAGCAAAAGTGCCCCAACTAACCCAGTGTGGTAATAGTAAAGGTAACTTACACTGCAGACCACATGAAAAGCATTAACTTGTTCTCTCTGCCTCCAAATACGCAATTCCTTGGTTTGTCCCACAACTAAGATTCCCTGGGATGCCAAAAAGAGCCATTGCTATCCCAGAGCTCTAAGCGTTAACGTTGGCTCCAAAATAAACACTAACTTTAAAAAGAAAACAGATTTGAGTGGGTATAAGTAGAATTTCCCACGAAGATTCTGATAAAAGGAATTTATACTCAATACTGTCTCCATAATCATTTAGCAACCTACTGTATATTTTGCACATACTTTAATTTAATGTTCATTTCTGTTTTTCCCCATCAATTTTGATTAATTTTTTAAACACAGGGGATTTCCTTTTCTCTCCTACTAAAAGTCTAGATTTAAGAATGGTGCTTGAATCTCACTCAAAAAATGCTTTACTACTGGGTCAGCAGGATCAACTAAAGGATGGATTCTCCATTTGGGGGCCTTGTCCCTGCCCTGTCATATATTTTAGTTGGATGAAGACATCCTTATCCAATTACACAGATAGCTAATACAAATGACTCATTTTTCAAAAATACCCCAATAAACTGAAATTATGATAGGAAACCAATTAAATGATACTTAGCGAGAATCAAATAAATTCAGGCAAAAAAAAAAATCAAGTATGCATACAGAATAAACTAGGCTTGTGTTGAGGGCAAGTTCTACAGCTGGCCCAAGAGGCTGCGTATTTACTCTGGAGAAGGGACCAGGAAGACCCAAAATAGCTGGCTATGTTTGGATTTGTAGATTTAACGTCTGTGGGTCCATAAGACAGAACAGAGAATTGTGCTGTAGAAGTCTCTAGAAGACAGATGCTAATGTGAACTATAAAAAGAAAAAGCTGTCTAATAACTAAAGCCATCCAACGCTGGAGCAAGATTCACAGGAAGAAGTGGGTCTCCATTTCTAAATGTGTTTAAAGCTGGCCAACCAGCTGTGGTAAGTATATATTTTTAAACATCAATTATTTTACTACATGTTACATATTTCTTGCTTTTAATTAGATAGTTCCAGCTTAAGAAAAAGAGATTACTGTTTAGATTCATTACGTCACAGTATGGTGACAATTAAGTTTGTGCCACCAAAGAAGACTGCGTATTTCTAAGATAACAAAATCTTAGAAGAAACTAGCAGAAGGTCAGGGAATCACTGAAAAGTTTATTACACATAGACGACTGTTCCTTAAAAGAGCTGGGGCTTTCAAGGCTCCTGGCATGGCCTGGTGTAGCCTCTGGCTCGGGGCCCTGCAGAGTGCAGGCCTCCACAGCCCGCTGCTGCTGCTGCTGCTGCTGCTGCTCCTGCTGCTGGTGGAGCTGTGTGCAATCCTCCCAACAACGGTGAGGGAGGACCCCCATGTCAACAGTGCAATGAGGACTGCAAAGGTCTTTCCATTTTTTACTTGATGAAAAATATTTAGATCCTTCAAGACCTGGGTAAAATTTTACTGCAAACCACATGGGATCACCCAGAGTCCGCTGCACTATCTGACCCTTACCACAAGGCTTGGTTCAGGAGAACGAGTACGCTTCTTACATGAATCACTAAGAGGACACCCCTACTTATCACCTGAAATCTGCATGTTCCTTGCAATACTATCTCTTCATTCTGGTTTTAAAATGTAGATTTTATTATCATTCAGGCATGGTGACCCAGGAGCTCAGGAGAAGACTACCACTAAAAGGATGGCTTGCCATTTATAGTTACCAAGAGAAGGGGGCACACAGGGCCGTGCAGGGCCACATGAGGGAGTACCAGGGTGGCTTAGGAGGCAGAAAGACCAAGGGGAAAGCATGGGAAAGTTTTTATCCTGGTTTCCCAGGAAAGGCAAGTCCAGGCAGGGTACACAGGCTGAGGACTGGTTCATTTGAATACTTTCAGCAGGCTCTGGGGTACAAATATGGTCTTTTGTGTCGGGTACCCAGCCCTAGAATGATTAGGGCAGAGAAATCCTGCCTCCTGGAGTTTAAAAGCCAGATAGAGCCTCTGCACTAGTTGGTCTGCATATGAACAATGCATTCATAGGGGTGTAGTTTACTATTTCCAGGAGTTAGCTAGCCCTGTGGTGTATTCTCTCCCAGGTCACCAAAGCCCCAGATGCCAGAGCATCAAGAATTCAGAAAATAATTAAAAAAAAAAAAAAAAAAAAAAGAATTCAGAAAATAAGAAAACAGTTAACACATCTTGCTTTATTTTTCTTCACAGCACTGCCATGCCATGTTATATGTTTGTTTACTGCTGCTCTCCCACTATGATGTCAATTCCATGAAAGCAGGAAATTCATTTGGTTCAGTACCCACAGTGCTTAGAACAGTGCCTGGCATATAGCAGGTATTTAGTAGTGTTTGTTAAGTGAATGAGTGAATAAACAAACTTGCATAAAAACATGACTTACACGAAGTTTATAAGGGGAGTGGGGTACAAGGACTACTTCTCTTAAGTACTTGAAATTATTTCCTCAAACTTGAAACTATTAACTAACTTCTTCATAGCTACTACAAAGAAAAGCTTCAGATCAGTTCCCAATCAAGTTTTCATAAATCCTCAATTAGGGAAATTTAACTAATTGCAGTAAGGTAGCATAATGAAATGGAGAGGGCCTACACTTTGGAGTCAGACTAAGATCAACATGTTTGCTCCAACAGTCACTAACTGGAGGGCTTGGCTACATCAACTTCTCAGAGTCTGTCTCCTCACTGGAAAATCAAGACGGTAATAATGCTCACCTAACAGAGCATGAAGGTGAAAAGATACCTATCAGACTAGCTAATGTCAAGAAGCCTTTAAGTGTAGGAACATGGGGAACACACGCTCTAGTATGTAATGACCACGAATTCCTATCCAATAACACACTCGGGACATCGCTTGCCACGAGCACTCTATTATCTGAACTGCGGTAAGCATGTTTTCACGAAGAGGTCACTGACGCTCAACTCAGTGCTAACCACACCTGTCATAAATGACTGATTGCTCAAGTATCAATCATTAGTTAGGGGACTTTGAGCAGGTTACTTTATCTCCCTGGCCTCTCTTTCCTGAATAAGAGAACTTACCTCATGCAGCTGTAAAGATTTATGTATTCCCCACAAACTTCATATGTGGAAGCCCTAACCCACAATGTGGTATCTGGAGATGGCACATCTGAGAATTAAGTAGGTTTGGATGAGGCCATGAGGGCAGTCCTTATGATAAAATTAGCACCCTTATAAGTAGAGACGCACTGGAGACTGTGCACAGGTGCCCACGCAACCTCCCCCTCCCCCATCTTTGCCGTGAAGGCGCAGTGAGATGGTAGCGAGCCAAAAAGAGCTCTTACCAGGACCCAATCGTGCTGGCACCCTGATCTTGGACTTCCCAGCCTCTAAAACTGTGTAAAATAAATGTCTGTTGTTTAAGTTACCCAGTCTCTGGTACTTTGTTATAGCAGCTTGAGCAAACTAATATGATGACTTGATAGAGGTAATAAACTTAGCACAGGCTTAACATACACCAAACGCACTGACGGCAGCCACGGTCAGATGCAGTCCACTGCAATTAAGTCCCTCAAGAGATGTCAGCCAGAGCCTAGCATCCAACCCTTAAGCTTTACTTATTTCCTGAGAGGGTAAAATTTAAACAAACAAGCAAATAAAAAACATCTCCCACCCACACCTAAAACCAAGCAAACAAAAAACTAATACTCAGCATGACACACAATACGAGCAAACACTCGGTCCTGACGTGCCAACTAATATTATCAGCTCTCCTGAGGGCTTTTAAGTGGTAACTTATTTAATTCTCGCCACAGCCCTAGAGGTACTGTTATTATTCCAGTTTTAAAAACAGGAAAACTAAGATCCAGGGAGGTAACCTGTCACACAGCTAGGCTGGGCTGAAGCCTAGATTTGAACCCATGCAGCCTGGCCTCACTGTGTTCCTGACCATTACTCACACTCCCTCTTTACGTTAACAGTCTACCACAAGACTGAAGAAAGAATGTTAATAACTTCAGATGGCTTACACTTAGTGTCCTGGCACGTCTTAATAAAACTTTATATTTTTGAATAGGTAAACACATTTTTAAAAAATGAGCCATGACTTGCTTCTTAATGACAGACTCAGATTTAATAAAACAAGACCCAGCAAGATTACCTGCATATAACCAAATCAAAGCTAAAAATGACTTTGTAAAACCAGGAAGATGACTAACATTTTACTATTCCTGTTGTTTTCAAAACTATTATAGATACACAACATTACAGAGTTCTTTAAAGGCTGGCCTAAAAGACATTCATGAATAGAAAATGTCTCAGGAATAGCAGTTAGAAGTTGAGAAGTACAAAAACAATGGAGAAAAATACATTTTCCTAGACTTCAACATTTATTAACTCAATGGCTGGAAAAATAAAAAGGAAAAAAGGAAGAACTTGTCAGTGAAAATGACAACAGTTTGCAAATACGCAGTCAAATCAAGTTTACTTACACGTGTTTATTAAATATACCTGATTCCACGTGCCTGAATATTGTAAACATTTTGAAGTCGACACTACTTTAATACCCGTGTTCAAACACTGCCTGAATGAGCCAGTCCACATTTTTTTGGTAGTGGCAGCACAAAAGGACTGCATATTGTTGACAGCAGAATGCTCCTTAATGTAAATGTTAGCTCCTAAGGCAGTGCCCCAAGCTCCAGAGTTTAAAATCACAATAAAAAAAAAAGAACCACCCACTCCTGACACAGGTGTGATACAACTATGAGTCGTGCTAAGGAAGAAAAAAGCTGCAAGAACCACTATTTCAAAGGGAAAAGATGCCAAGTATACTCCATTCTGCTGCTACTTTTCCTATGGAAAAGGAACTCGGCAAAAAAGAATTTGAAAGAAATATTCAGAGAATGCTTCTAGTTTATAAGAAAACACGCTTATACACACGATTTAAAACAATGTCCTATAACCTGAAAACAATACACTTACCAAATCATTTAACTTGGACAGATCTGGTTTTAGTATAAATCTTTTGTGGATGGTTCATAATTGAACTACACCACAAACAAATCTTCAAGACTTTTTAGATTATTTATGTGCCAAAATCAATGCTGAAGCAAATCCCCATAATCACACTATCAGGCTAACCAGACAACCTATTATGCACTCAATTGATAATAATGTGACAAACAGTAATTCATAACTAATAAAAAACAATAGTGGCAATTAAAGACCATGACCAAAAACAGTGAAAAAAAGCAAGCAAGAAGGAAAAATTACAACCAATTCAGGATAATACTACGGTAAGATTCTTCCTAGAAAACTGCTAGAACTCCAGTTATCTGCAAGTACACACGAATAGTGGAAAATCTGTAACATCATTAGAATATTGAACTAGAATCCTCAGCAAACTTCTGTACATGTTAATTTTAGTAACCCCCAACTACTTACTAGTACCAAATCCTTAGATATATGAAGAAATAAAAGTGTAAGGAAATGGATACAATTTCTTCTTTGGAATAAAGGACTGGAATTTTTGGATCTTTCCAGGGCCATTCTGAGAACCTTTAAGGTCCACTATTCTCTGCAGAACCACTTGTTTAAATACCATTTTCAGTGTAAGATAAAGCCTGTTTCCCTCCCCCACCCAGCTCGCTCTCTCTCTCACACACACAGAGTTCCAAATTATTATGATATAAATGGAAAATAGCCATTAGAAATATATTAGAAGTGTATACAGGCCATTACACGTAAAATATCTTACACATACAATGCTTTGCTGTTTACAAAGCTCTAATATGCATTATTTCATTAATAAATCCATCATGAGAAGATTAAATCTCTATTTAATTATTTTTTTAACTGAAGTATAGCTGATATACAATATTATGTTTGTTTCAGGTGTACAACATAGTGATCTGACAATCAAACACATTATGAAATGATCACTGTGACAAGTCCAGTAACCATCTGTCACCAAACAACATTACAGAATTATTGACTACATTTTTTATGCTGGGTATCATATCATATCCCTGTGACTCGTTTATTTTGTAATGAAGTTTGTACCTTTTAATCCCCCTTATCTATTTCACTTGACTCCCTTCTGGCAACCAGCAGTTTTGCTCTCTGTAAGTCTGTTTCTGTTCTGTTTGTCCATTTGTTTTGTTTTTTAGATTCCACATAAAAGTGAGGTCATAAGGTACTTTTCTTTCTGTTTGACTTAATTCACTTAGCAAAATTATCTCCATTTTTAAAGATGAGAAACCCAAGGCCCAGAAAGTTAAAGTGACTTGCTCAAGGTGAAGTTAGACATTCAGCTAAGTGGTAGAGTAAGGAGTTAATTCAGGACTTCCTGTTCTTATTTCAAGGTCTCTGTACCCCTCAACTATTGTAGGCCAAATGTAGAAATAAATGAAGTATGTAAAAAACCTTTGCAAAACTAAGAAGAACAAAAAGGATCTTATTATGAAGATCATTAATCATTCACTGATGCATCAGTGAAATACCTCTGACCAGGCCCTACCTGAGCAATTAAATCTCCCCCATGGGTCCGTGATCTGACTTAGAAAAGAGGCCCAGGTGATTTTAACATGCACCAGAGTTGAGAACTTCTGCTCTACATTAGATGACACAAATGGCAACACTGCATTACAAACATGCTTTCAATTATCATCCAGCTTTACCTTTATATTTTCCTTTTATATGAATTAATCATCACTCCTTAATTAGACTAGTGTGACAGTTTAGTAAAGCCAAAGTGCTAACTTTAAAAGATCTCAGTATTAGCTGTGAGAAAGCTGTATAGCTCCACATAAGACTAATTACATGAAAATATGTTGTTCTTTTTAAAAACATTCTAGTCAATATTTAGAATATTCAATTTAAATGTAGAGCCTTCAGTTTGTGCTAATAACATTTAAAAATCATTATCTTCAACTGAAAGAAAAAATCCAACAATATTACCTTTAAACAACATTACATTTCATTTGCATTCATTTGAGGAAGAGGAAGCTTTACTGTACTAAACACAAGAAATAAAAATAACAGCAGAGGTAATTAAGGGACAAATCAGATGGCAATCAGCATTGAAAAATCATTAAATAAACCCTGGATACTGGACAAATCTTACCTTTTGTAGACTTGTTGGATTCAACTGAGTTTTGTCAATTATTTTTATTGCAACCTAGAAAAAAAAATAAATATTTATGGATTTTAAGAATCTGGTACTTAGACTAATTGTTAATAGTTTTGTAAATGCCCAGACGTGGCATTGTTAAAAAGTAAGCAAGTAAACAAACCTCAAAACCTCAAATTCAACTAGTTACAATGATGTTTTACATTTCATAAATATTTTATAGTTGACAAGAAGGGCTTGCCCCCTTCCCCCAAAAGGGAGACAGATTACACAATGAAAACACTTCTAAAAACATGGTAACATAGCAAATCTAATCACTACTTACTGACACTTCAATTTTACCTGACTCTGGGATCCAAGGGCAGAAACTATAGCTTTTACAGATTTTTACAGCCCAAAATGCTTCCCAGAGTGTCCTGCACGAAGTGGGAGCTTGATAATTGAGTAAATATATGAACAAATAGGTTGATGTTGAATCTGAAAACTTTAAAAACATTTTATTAAAAAAAAAAGAAAAGTCCTTCAGACAGTTAAAGAAGGAAAAGGCACTAGTTTCAGATGAATCCACAGGCTAACCAAGTGAACATATAAGAGGCAACAAATGGGTCACCTATTAGCCACTGTTCAAAAAGGGGTAAGGCAGTCTAAAAGCAAGCCACTAAGACAAAGGAAGAAAGAACTATAACTTCTAGTTATATGCACTCTTAAAAAAAGAAAAAAATTAAATTTTACTAATATTTACTAAATGGGCCTGTATTGGCATCCTCACCTGTTCAGTTTGTATTTCTTGCTTAAAAGTGAACTACAGACATCTAAAACTAAGAACTATGGATTTTGAGAAGGAGGGATGGAAGGGCAGATAAGTGAAGAGAGAGGCTTTGCCATGAATTGGGGAACATAATTAAGCCAGCTCTGCACCGACCTCGCCCCACATCGGTGAGGCTGTGGTCCTCCTGTGCATCCTTCAGAAAACAGATCCAGTAAGAAGCACTGAAGAAAGGGACTGTAGCCAAAGTCTGGGGAAAGTGTTCAGAGATTCTTTATGTCAATGCTTCTCACACTCTCTGTCCCCTTTACATTTTTAAACATTATGATGACTCTAAATATGGGTTATATTATCAATATCTAACATATTATAAATGAAAACTGAGAAAGTATAAAAACAAGTGCTAAACAATTCAGTTCAACGTAATGATATTCAACAAATGATGCTGGGGAAATGATATCCATGTGCAAAAGAATGAAATTGGAATCTTAACCTTGTATCACACACATAAATTAGCTCAAAGTAGATCAAAGACCTAAATGTAAGACCTAAAACTATCAAATTCTTAAAAGAAAACAGGGGGCTGGTTGGGGGGTGCGTGGGGGGACCAGCTCAGTGGCAGAGCGCATGATTACTGCAGTGGTTCAATTCCTAGCACTTCCATTAAAAAAGAAAAGAAAATATAGGGCAAAAGCTTCATGACATTGGATTTGGCAATAATTACTCAGACATGACACTACAGGCACAGGCAACAAAAGAGAAAAACTGGACTTCATGAAAATTTTAAAATTTTGTGCGTAAAAAGGAAGTATCAGCAGAGTAAAAAGGCAACCCACAGAATGGGAAATAATATTTGCAAATTATGTATCTGATAAGGTATTAATATCCAGAACATACAGAGAACTCTGAAAACTCAACAACAACAAAAAACTCAATTAAAAAATGGGTAAAGGTAACTGTACATCCAAAACATGTGTAGTTGACCATACAGGAATTATACCACAATAAAAGGTGCTAAAAAAAATGGGCAAAGGACTTGAGACATTTCTCCAAAGAAGATATACAAATGGCCAATAAGCACATAAAAAAGACACTCAACATCACTTATTTTTAGGAAAATGCAAATGAAAACTACAAGATACTACTTCGCACCCAATCAGATGGCTACTGCTAAAAAAAGCCCCAGAAAAAATAAGCCTTGGTGAGGATGTGCAGAAATTGGAACCCCTACGCACTACTGGTAGGAATTTATACAGCTACTGTAAAAAATAGTACAGAGTTCCTCAAAAAATTAAAAATAGAATTATCGGATGATCCAGCAATTCCACTTCTGGGTATGTACCCAGAAGAATTGAAAACAGGGATTTAAAAAGATATCTGTACACCCATGTTCACAGAGCCTTATTCATAACAGCGAAGATGTGGAAGCAACCGAAGAGCTCATCAAGGGATGAGTGGAAAAGCCTGGTGTGGTATATCCCTAAGATGGAATGTTATTCAGTCTTAAAAGGAAATAAATTCTAGCACATTTTACAACATGGATGAACCTTGAGGACACAATGATACATGAAATAAGTTAGTCACAAAAGGACAAATACCGTATGCTTCCACTCATTTGAGGTACCTAGAGGAGTCAAATTCATACAGACGGAAGTAGAATGGTGGTTGCCAGGGGCTGGGGAACGTGGAGTTAGTGTTTAACAGGTACAGAATTTCAGTTTTACAAGATGAAAAGAGCTCTGGAGATGATGACTGCACAACATTATGTATTTAATACCACTGAAATAAACACTTAAAAACAGTTAAGATAATATACTTTATGTTATGTGTATTTCATCACTATTTTAAAAATTGAAAGAAGTCTATTACATGTTAATATAAGTCACATTTTTATGAAACTCTCCTGCAGTCAATCTGTTATTGTATCACGTCACATAGCCTCTGAAAAATTCTACTTTACACACATGAGAGAGAATGGAGAAGCAAATAATGTTGTAATAGTATTACCAAAACAGTTTTGACTTCATAGACCCCCTAAAATGGTCTCAGAAAACCTCCAAGAGTCCACATTTCTAATTCAAGAACGGCTGCACTATTCATATAACACTTTTTTTTTAATTGCTTAACTTGGTCTGAAGCCTCCATCTGCCCATGTTATTTGATTACTTCCTATGAACCTAATTAATCTCCAGGGGAGCTAATGAAAGGGAAATGCTGTAACAAGCCATCCAGTGAGTTTGATCCGGAAATGAAAGGAACCCACCACCCCTTCACTCTGGCCTGGAGAAGGGGGAAAAAAAAATCAGAACTGGTGGGTGAGGGGAGAGTTCATGAGTGAGTGTGCTAGCAAAAACCAAAGTGAGAATTCTAATTCTGTATTTGGAAAATACAAGTCTTGACGGAACTACAGTAAATAAGATGAAAGGAAATACTGACTGCTGGAATATGCAAACAATGACCACCTTGTGCACATCTGCATTGGGAAGAAGACATCTCATTCAGTGCTACAGCCCAGGCACAATACCACTACACGAGAAGCTTCTTGCTGAGGTGATCTGAAGCCCTGAACACTCAAGCCAGTAACTGCCCGCATCAGAGATGGAGATAGTAGCAGTAAAGAAACAGGGTTTCCGATATTTTAACAAATACCAGTGTGGTTTAGAACATTCAATTATTTTAGAGTTGAATGAATTAATTTTCTTCAAATTCTACTTTCATAAGTAATTTTATGTGGCAAATTCAGATCTCCCAATTTCCAAAGAAATCCATCAGAGAACACTTCTGGTCACAATCCTATTTTCCTCCTTCTTCCCATGGCCAAATCCATCAACTATGCTTCCTTTTCAGTTCCTCTTCACTCTGATCTTCTGAGACTTTGTTTCTATTCTCCTGACAGGCCCTCCATCACTAGTTTCTTCTGGTTCTACTCAGTATCCGCCTTCTATTCTAAAGATTCTATTCTGATTGTTATTAAACATTTTCATTTTCAAGGACTGCTGTTCAAATAGTATCTAAAGCAAAAACAGGAGCTCAAAATACATCACATTCAGCTAAATCAAACTGTATAAGAGTTAATTTATCAAAAGCAAGTGTCCTCAGAATGAAACACTCTCCTGTAACAAGATGTGTATGGGTGGCAACAAAGCCTGAGGGGAAGCTCCTAATCCCCTCTTCCTCCCAGTTCCCTGCTGGGATAACGCAACTACCAAAGTAACCTTGGCCCAGAGCTAGAGTCTGGAGAAGAGCTCAGACCTCATGGTTACCAAAAGAGGAGGCAGTTGTGGGCATCACCAGGTACCTCAGAAAGATGGACACTGGAGAGAAGACCACTCACTCATTCCCAAGACTATGGAGTCCCGCATGTGTGCGTGCAGGCACAGCAAACGCCAGGGGAGTTCACTGGGCGACGGAACAGGAGTGTCCCTGTCACTTGTGTAAAGTTCTGGGAAATTCCATTCACCCCGATGCCTGAAGCAAAGTGGAAAATTACAAAATAGGGATAAAGTGAGCTCATACACAAGAAGGGCTTTTCCCCCAACATTCCACAAATCAAGAGTCCAACAAACACATAGCAAACACCCCACTGGAGAGAAATCTTCACCTTCCACTTTCTGTCAATTAACCTCTAGTTAAAAAGATCCTTATATCCTGCTCTTGACAGGTGTTAAAGCATCTACAACCACCAAAGGAGCAGGTAAAAAAAAAAAAAAAGAAAAAGAAAAAAAAGAAAAAGAAAAAGATCCTAGTCCTTTAAGAGGACACAGTAACCCAGAAGAATGGCATATTAGTCAGCTTGGCTGTCATAACAGAAAACACCATAGACTGGGTGGTTTAAAGAGCATTTTCTCAGTTTGGGAGGCTGGAAGTCAGAGATCAGGATGCCACCACGGTCAGTTCCTCTTGCTCACAGATGGCCACGTTCTGACCATGTCCTTACAAGGCGGAGAACGAAAGCAAGCCCTCTGGTGTCTCTTCTTATAAGGACACTAATCCTATCAGATCAGGGGCCTATCCTTACAACCTAATTTAACCTAATCATTTCCACAAAGGTCCTACCTCCAAATAGGCTTTAACATATGAATTCTGGGGGACACAATTCAGTCCACAGCAATCAACCTGTTGGCTACAAAATGAAACCTCAAATTAAAACTGAACAATACACAACAAAATGGGAGAATGCCATAAGCATAAAGTGGAGTAAAAGAGGCAGACACAAAATAATACTGTATGGTTCCATTAGTACAATTTTAATAGAAAAAACAATATCTATGGTATTTTAGAAGTCAAGACAGTGGATGCCTTGGAGAGGAAGGACAGTGAAATGATTAGGAGATAGAAGGGAGGGCTTCTGGAGTTCAAGTCATGGCATATTCTTGCCCTGGGTCATGGTTATGCAAATTTGTTTACTTTGTGATAATTTATCAAGCTATACACTTAATTTGGGCACTTTTTCTGGATGTGTGCTTTATTTCAATACAGAATTATTTTTTTTTAAGTCAGTGATGACTTTAAAAAACCATAATGAAAAGTCAATGGATAATGATGACTAAAACTGAAAAATAATTAAGAATAAAACATGCTATTAAAGGATACAAAAGTAAAACCTAAAAAATCAGTTTAAAAGACTAAAAGTGGCCATATTAGGAGATTAGGAAAAGGGGGAAGGGGAGCAGCAGACACTTAAAAAAAAAAAAGCTTTGACTCTTTAAACTGTATAATATATAACTTGAACAAAAATAAATAGAACTTTTTTTGTAACCATAAGGAGGACATATGGTTAAAGATAACAGTGATCACATGCATTTCTTTCACCTCCCCAATTAAAGGACAAAGACAAAATGGCAAAGAATATCAAAGAGAATAGGAGAAGTGGCATCAGCAAACAAGTGACTTTAAACACTTTCTAGGAGACAAAAATCAGAGGCACACGTAGCAGGGTACGTACAAGCCTGGAGATGCTCAAAGAAGGGTATAATCCAGGAAAAACTTTACTGACCAAGGAAAGTAACTGTGTGCTTTGTGGAAGATTCTAGTGTCAAGGCCGACCTTCCTCCTGGCCACCACAAAGCTCAGCCAGGACCCTCCACATACCTCACGCAGAGAGCTCTCAGCTTGCTTCTTAGTTCTCCACACTTGAAACTGTTTCCAAGAATCAGACATATGAGGAAAGCCTACAATTTTTTCTAATACCCCTTCCCATATATCTGTACTTAGGAGAAAACACCAATAATCAAGCCTCTTCTTTCAAAAAAAAAAAAGAGAGAGAGAGAGAGAGACAGCTGGTTCTCTTTATTCACAGCAATTGTGTTCTATGAATCACTGTGAACAATGAACCATTTCCTAGGAGAAATACAGAAATTCCTGTGAACCCTGGTCATAATATTTTCATCAACTGAGCAATATATAACCTTGTTTCATGTATGTTTCTGTTTAAGGACTCCTCATTTACTATACATTATTGATTCATTAACACTGAACAGCACTAACTCATCCCTGAATGAAGCTTATCTAACAAATGTACTTTCTTGGGGGAGGATACAGCTCAGGGGTAGAGTGCGTGCTGGGTTCAATCCCCAGTACTTCACTAAAAAATAAAATAAAAATTTAAAAAATTAATTAACAAATGTATTTGCTCTATAAAGCACATCACAGCCTTCCACTTAGGAACACTGGCTAGTACCTCAGCCCTACACTTGGGAGCCATTTTAAACATCAAAAACCACCAACAAAACACACAAAAATGTGAAAAATTGGACTAAACAGACCGCAAAATGGGCATTTGGTAACAGTATAAAGGCTGAAACAAGGTAGAGTGCCACCTTGTTACAATGCAGCTGGGAATTGCACATTAAGCAATTCAAACTTCTAGCTGTTCTGTGCATGTCCAAAGAGGACTGAAGCAGCATGCTAGTTTTGACTTTGAGACTGCAAACACACTTGTTTTGAATAAACATTCTATTAATCACTAGCCCCCGCCCCCCCCCCCAAAGTCACAACTCGCTGAGTTTGGTATAGCACCAAAGAACAGTATTCGGAACCACCAGAAAGGGGGTTGAGATACCCCTTTCTTTTCAGCTGCATCTCTGTGTAGGGCTGGATTTTCTTCATATACTTCTACCAGAACAACATACCAAAACAGTCAAAATGCAGAAGTAGCTATGAAACTCCAGCTAACTTCCTAATTTAGCCAGACATTAAAGAGACTTGTGAAAAATTAAAATAACACCCTTCTCAATAATTTGTTTTAGGAAATAGCTATTTTTCATTAAAATGTTATTTATATTAACATGTAACAGGTCTGCTATTATTTTAAATTAATACATATTTTCAGTTTCTTAGTATTAACTTCTAATACAGTAAATAGTAATAGACACAACCCATATAAACAAAAGCTTGCTGTGAATCCTCAAATTATAAAGTTTAATGGAACTCTGAGACAAAAATGTTTGAAAACTGTTGTTCTAACAATGGAACTGCACATAACCTACAATTATGATTTACACAGCAATGCAGAAAACTGCTTAGGATAAAATTCTGAGGGGAAAAAATCAGGATACAAAATTATGTTGAAAATACATATAAAATACAGAGAATATACAAAAAATAAAAATGGTATTCAGAATATTATGATTGCGGGAATTTTTTCCTCTCTCATCTCCAAACTTCCTCTAAAGCTATTAAAGTAGTCTTCACATACACACAAAAAGTGACTAAAACATATAACCATTTAGTTAAAGTCTCAAGAAGTTTAGTACATTACAGGATGAAGAACTAGGGTTTTATCATTCTTATAACCAACAACAAACACTTACTGAGTACTCAGAGGCCAAGGTAAATGAGACTCAAGATCTAATCCTTCCCTCTTCCCTCTGTCTGGTGTCTCCTGTAGTGCAGGAGAGAGGACAGAGACATGACAAGTTAACAGCACAAGTCCAGGTAAACGTGGAGGACTGACAGTAATAGCATACAGCCATAACAAGTTAAGACAACAATGGGAAAGATATTTCAAGAATTTCTGAAAGAAAGAGGAGAAAGCAGAGGAAAGGACACTATAACCAGAAACAATGTGATTTCCCCAGCACGACTTGGGAAAGACTCCAGACTTGGAGGTTCTGGGCAACCAAAGATGACAGGGAAGCTGCTAGGCTAACTCTAAAGTCAAAAATCTTTATAGAGAACACTGCTGCTCCCCAACCCAACCAAGAACCACTGGAAATCTATCCCGTGGAGAAGATAATGAGGCTCTGGACTACAGGCCGACGGGCCCAGGAGAGGGCAGAAGTGAGGCATGGAGATGAAAAGGGAGGAATTACTGTCAGAATGGCACTGAGGGGTGGGATCACAGGTCCACCCAGACAGAATAGGGGATCTAAGCTTAACCTACAGAACTGAACAGTTCCAGAAAAGAAAGAGACTAAAGACAGATATCTGGTATCTGCCAATAAAAGCACTGGACAAGTCCCAAAAGGAAAGCTCTGAGGTCAAACATATCTTACGCATGCAAACGCAGCTTCTGGTCAGCTTCTTACGGTTTCACCTTAAATACAGACAAATAACCAGAGGTTACCAGGTTCCAAAGAAAGTCTCTGTATGAAAGACAGACACCAAGCGAGAACCCCAGAAAAGAGAAACTATGTAGGGAGCAAAAAAATCTATCTTAAAAAAATAAATAAATAAAGCCTTTACATATCCTCAGGAAATTAACAGAGAAATAGCATTCATGATACCAGAACTGGATACTATAAAGACAACTAATCAGAAAATAAGAAGTAACTGGGAGGAGAGGGGAGGACATACAGGAACATAAATGTAATAGAAAGATTGGAAGATAAAAGTAAAGACATCTCCCAGAAAGTAAAATAGAAGAAACATAGAGATAGAAAACAAAAAAACATTTTTTTTTAAATCGAGGCTCTTTCAAGAGTTCCAATTCCTGATTAATTAGAATACCAGAATTAAGATTTTTAAATTATAAAATAAGACAATTCCCAGAACTGAAAGAATTTCCACCTTAAAAGGGTCCGATGAGCACCAGGAACAATGAATGAAGACCAACTCTTTGGGACTTCACTGTGAAATTTCTAAACAGCAAGGATAAAGGATAAAGGTCTAAAAAGCTTCTAGAAATGGGGAAAAAAAAAGCCACATGCTTAAGCCATTTACAGTGTTATATACACTAGTCTTTAGAACTATCAGCATCTGAAAACCCTTTATGATCTTAATCTTACTGAGTTCCCCACTCTAACCACCTCTTCCTACTCTTCCCATCCACTCATTCTAGAACTCCAGTAACTGTCTGAACTCAGCAGGATCTATAATCCATTGATCCCACCACCTTCTTATGGTCTGCCTTCCCCTTCAAGTTCTTACTTCCGACTTAGATCTGTAGTCCTTCATTGTAATCACTCCCTTGGGTATTCCATATCACTAAGTGTGACAAAATTCCAACCACCTACAAACGTCATGCCTGCACCTGGTTAACTGAATGTTGCTGGAAAGTAAGTTACAGCTGTGCTGTTATTTCCATTTTAAATCCATGATCACCAACCTCAAAGAAGCTTTAGGGCTGCCTGGTAATTCTACTGCATTTCTCCATTCCATTCACTCTGCTAGCCCATTAGCTACTGTAACCTTCTCAGATCTCTGGTATCTCCTATCTCCTCGATAATCACACTCTTAGTTGATAATCTCCCTTTCCATTTTACTGAAAAAAGAGCTGCAATAAGAAAACTTCTCAAGCTCCCACCACCACACAGAACCACTCACCTACAGAGTACTGGCATAGTACTGGTACTCTACTTTCCTCCTGTTTCTAAGTAAGAACCATCCAAGTTATCCAAGGCCAATTCTTCTACCATCCACTCTCACCCCTCCAATATCTCTCACAAGCACCACTTTTACTGCCTGTTAAATTACTGCCATTAGCAGACAAACATGTTGGTATTCTGCCCACCTTTAAAAAAATATCTTGGCCTGACATCTCTCTGTAGCCACCATCTCATTTATTTGTGCCTTGAAAGAGCTTTCTTGCTGTCTCTAATCTCCATCCCCCTATTCTCTCTTAAACTAAAACATTACATCATATGCATGGGTACTGCAAGATAGCTGAAAGATATATTGGAACACCTGGGACAACTAGCAGAAAATACACAGAACCATAAGACAGTTTAAAAATAAAAAACCTGATGGGGGAGGGGACAGCACAGTGGTAGAGTGAGTGCTGTGCATGCACAAGGTTCAATCCCCAGCACCTCCAATCAATCCATCCATCAATCAATAAGCAAGCAAGCAAGCCTTTTTACCCCTATCCCCCCCAAAAAAACCTTGAGGCAACTATTAATTCTAAACACAGTAAAAAATTATGTAATAAAAAAAATTATTGTGGTCCAATACTGAACAATATTTACATAGCTTAATTAAATAAAAACACTTTAACTTTAACCAAATACATTGTTGCAACAGAAAGACTGAGGATAGCACAGCGAAAAAAAATGACAATGAATATATGTATGTTCACGTATAACTGAAAAACTGCTCTACACTGGAATTTGACACATCATTGTAAAATGACTAACTCAATAAAAAGTATTAAAAAGAAAGACTGAGGAAAGGAAAGTAGATATGGAAGTGAGTTATTCAAGAAAGCTATATCCATCTTCCATATGGAGAAAGTCAGTGATGTCTACAATAATAAATCTGGAAATAACCAAGAGTATCAGAAGAAAGATCCTGAAAAATTTGAAAGTAGGAGCCTTTGAGTAATGTTACTGAGTGATAAGGATGAGTGGGAAGAGTCCAGTTTCAGTTAGGAACTTCTTAGTATTATTTGACTTTTTAACCTACATACATGCATCACTTTTGAAAAAATAATTTTTTAAGATAATAAAAAACAGCCTCAATTAAGTACCAAATGACAGATACAAGTAAATTCTCCAATGATTCATGTAAGGGGAGAGATCTCTGGGAGGCTATAAAAATAAGTGGGGGGTAAAAATGAACTTGAAATAAAACCTTGACTTGAAAGAAAACTAATACTAAAACGGACAATATTTCAAAGACCAAAATAATCTTCAGCTGTGAAAAGCTAGCCAAACACATGACAGCAGATGGAACTAACATCCCCAAATCCCAAAAATGGGACGGCTGCTTCTATGACAATAAGAGTAATAAGTAGCATTTTGACCAAAGATCTAAATCAGATGAATTTTATGACTAGAGCTTGTATTTTTAAACATACGTAAAATAAGGATTTTGGCGTATTTCTGATTGGTTCATGGTCTAAAAATGAAGAATCATCCTAGCAAGAGGGGTCTCACCTACACCAGATGTCTACCACAATCATTCCACTTTAAAGACTTGATTAGAAACTGTTCTCTAGATGTAAGATGTTCTCTTGTTTATAATTCATTACACGAATTTGTTCAGTAGAAATGCCATTCTTCCAATTCATAAATTTTCTTGAGCATCTTTTATGTTCACAATAACCTTGTAACATAAGTGTATGATCCAGATTATCCCCGTTCTCTTCTTTTAGGGAATTCTTTTCACTATATGATTCTACCACATTGCTATTCTGACTCCAAGGATAGCAGTTAAAACTGTCTCTTAACGTAAAATAGAGTAATTGTCTTATACTGACTCAGAATGAATTCAGTCTCCAAATCACCAATAGCACTCAAGAACACTGGGTTTTCTGTAGCAGTCTTAGCTACCTTGACAGGCAAGATACATCACATTCCCACTGAAATGCAAGAGAATGCTGACAGAAATAAAGACTAGCTTTTAGTGGGCTGAGAACAGCACCAAGTGATAAAAGCACAGTAATAAACAGACCAGAGGTTTTAAGTTTCTTTCTGTTAGGAATATTACACTGTAATAAACCTGTAATAAAACCAACCTTATAGAAAAACTTGTTTTTCACCACATGACCCAGCAATCCCACTCCCAGGTTGACTATCCTAGAGAAATTAAAATTTATGTTCATATAAAAACCTGAACAGAAATGTTTATAGCAGTTCCATTGATAAATGCCAAACACTGGAAACAACTCAAATGTCCTTCAGTGGGGGAGTGGGTACAAACTGTGGTCCAGCCACACAATGGAATACCACACAGCAATGAAAAGGAACAGACCATCAACACCATGTTCAACAACTTGGATGAATCTCAAAGGCATTATACTGGGTGAGGCAACTTACTGTATGATCTCATTTACTTGACAGTCTTGAAAGAGACAAAATTATGAGAATGGAGAACAAACATGTGATTGCAGGAGGTTATGTTGCCAGAGAGGAGGGGGCAACCATAAAGGGATCACACAAGGGAGTTTTCTGAAGTAATGGAACTGCTTTGTATCTCGATTATGGTGTTGGTAGTATCGATCTATAAATGCAGTAAAATTCACAGAACTGTAAACCAAAACGAATAACAATGTATAATTTTTAAAGTAACATAAACTTGCTTAATTTTAATGTCCAAAATGAGAGTTCATTCAAACGGTATTCAGATACAAGATGTTGTACAAATGTACAAATGTACAAATATAGCTTTCCCATATATTCACAAATCCCATTCACAATAGCAACAAAAATTATAAAATATCTTGGAACGAATTGAATGAGAATTTTATGAAAAACCCAGATGAAGATTACAAACCTTAAAAACAAAGTTGAGGCACACTTTATATTTCTTGATAGAAAGACTTGGAATCAATAAAATAGCAAATTCCCCCTCATCAGTTTATAAATTCAATTCCCACCAAAATTAATCTAACCAAAATTCCAGTAAGTCTGTTCTTAGAACATGGTAACTTAATTCTAAAATCCATCTGACAGAGTAAATGGCAAGAAGAGATATGAAATTTTTGAAAAATAAAAATAGTCAACAGAGGACTTAATCTACTCCGAAAAATCAACATGTACAATCAAGAGCTGCAGTAATAAAAATACCATGCTATGGGTACAAAACTAAATAAATAAATCAGAAAAACAAAAGGACATATATGGGAATTTAGAAATCAGGGGGAAAGGACAGATGATATACTGAGTCAAGCAGTAATCCACATGAGAAAAAAAAAGTTAAAGACCTACACACCTCATACTAATACCCCAAAATATATTCCAAATGAATTAAACATTCAAACGTCAGCCACAGGAGTATTTAAAGAACAGAGTCACTTTTAAAATCTTGGGGCAAAGAAAACCTTCCTCACCAAGACATGAAACCTGAATTAGACATGAAACCCAGACAGACTGATGTCTGAAATACACAAAGGATTTTAAATCACTAAAATTTAAAACAGAAAAGAAAAATCGGTAAAGGATACAAACAGGAAATTTATTTTAAAAAGAAAATAATGAATAACACAAATATGAAAATATCAATCTAAATGGTTATCAAGAAAAAAGCAATCCTTTTTTAAATACCATTTTTTGCCCATCAGATAGATAAAAATCATCTACAGCATTAGCAAGGGTTTAGAAAAATGTTAAGTAAAAACCTTTCTCTCAAGCCAATCAAGCAGTACCTATTACAGTGCCAAATACTGATCCCTGTGACCCAGGACTTCCACTCCTAGGAATTTATCCTACAGAAATGCTCTTAGTAAGAACACACAGAGTTATGTTAAAGAACAATCACTACAGGTGTTTGTAATAGCGAAGCAATCAGAAACCACCCAATGCCCACCAACAGGGGATAAACCATGGCACCAGCACACATTGGAAAATGATGTTCCATCAAACAGAATGTGTGTGATCTAAGATCCAGACATGGTCAAGTACGTTAAGAAAAATTATCATTATGTCCCACAAGGCTCTTTGTTAAAATAAATAAAAAGTTACTGTATATATTAAAAAAAACTGTGGTAATCTACATCAAACTGCTAAAAGTGATCCTCTTTGAGGAGAGAAAAGTTCAAGGAATTTTTACTTCTACCTAATGAATTTCTACAATGTTTATATCTTATGATTCTGGGTAACACCTACAATGGGGGGGGGTAATATTGTTTTGTCCAAAGTTAAAAAAAAATGTTTTAAAATGTAGCTACTATCTAATCAGATTCAAGCATTTCTGGAGAAAGAACCTACTAGATGTCAACATGGCAGGCCACACTCCAGACACACAAGCTCTGTAAAAGGGGAAAGGGGTCTGTCTATCCCACTCCTCTTGTAATCCACCATCTCTTCCTACAGAAAGAAACTGGCCAAGTAAACACCTGAGATTGGTGAAGGAAGCGGGGAGGGTAGAGCTCCGTGGTAGAGTGCATGTTTAGAATGCACGAAGTCGTGGGTTCAATCCCCAGTCCCTTCATTAAACAAACAAACAAACCTAATTAACACCCCCTACCCCCCTAAAAAACAAAACAAAACACCCAAATAAACAAAAACCTTTGATCAAAGGCAGCAAAGAAAGCTCCACCCATTCACTGATTCCAAAAGTAGTCCAGGCATTTCTACAAGGAGTCTTAACCGGGGAACTGCCACTAAAATTGAGATGAAATGTGAAGCGGTACATTTTTAGTTGCAGTCTTTATTTAAGACTCCAGTTAGCACAAAGACTCCCCAACCTTCTTTAGATCCCAGCACACACAGAAGATAAGAATATCTTAGAGAGCAAATTGCAGCAAAGCCAGAGCAGGTCTTGCTCCAGCAGCCCCAGGCATGCTGGGGTGCAGGCATCAATACAACTGCACACCTGTAATACAGTCTTGGCACAGGTATCACGAGGCCCCGATACAGGGGAAGCATCTCTTTAAAAAGCTTCCTTGAAAAGTGTCATTAAATTCACACAACGAATATTTATTAAGTACCTAATAAGTGTCAAACACAGTTAAGTACTGATGTCTACCCAACAGACTAGAGGAGGAAGACAGGTAAATCAGCAATTCCAAAATAACGTAAAACATGCCATCTGAGGGAAGTATCAGGATTTTTAACATGACTCCCATGCCTGGGGAAAGGGAGTCTGTCTATGACTACTTTCCAAAAGAAGTGATTCCTACACAAAAGGCTGAAGTGTACTTCACGTAAAGGTACAAAGATCCAAACGCAAGAAACTATGTCAAAAGAAGCAAAACAGGTTCTTTCTGGACTGCACAAAGTAGAATGTGAGGAGGGAGCTAATTTAGTAGCAATTTTAACGGAAGTGTTTTTAATAAATATGGAATGTGGTTGAGCAGAAAGCCATTATCACAAATATTAGGAAAGCATGTGCATTCCCACACAATAACCTCTCAAACACAAGCTATGAGAAAAATATTTGGGGAGATGAAGAAACCTCTTGAAGATAAATCTATAAAAACAGACAACACTACTGATTTGCAGGTTCCATGAGCTTACAGATGAAGTCCCAAATTTTTACTATGGTGGTAGAATTTACTACTGAAAAAGAACAAAAGTCTACCTCTTTTTAAATGTGAAAGACTATTCAAATTCTCAATATAATCTTCACATTTAAAGAAATGGGATAGCATAAAAACTCCCAGATAATTAATATATGTTTCTTGTTCTTAAAAAAAAAAAAAGTTGAATTAGCTTAGAAATAAGCCCAACTATATATACTTCTCTTCCCCTCTCTCTCTCACATGGAACTAAACAGATCAAGTGTCACAACAGAAATCAAGCATAATTTGTATTTACCTCTCTGCCTGTAAGGATGTGTCTTGCCAATTTCACTTTTGCAAAATTCCCCTTGCCGATTGTTTTCAACAGTCTGTAGTTTCCGATGTGCGGTTGTTCATCTGCACAGGAAGCTATAGAGTTTCTACACCGTGCTCCAGAGCGCCCGGTGCGAGAGGTAACTTCTTGCCGCCCATCTCCATGTGACGTGTGCTACAATATAACATATGACAAAGGTAAGGAAATGAGAGAACCATAGTACCTGACAAGTTTTAAGAGCTTCAAGTTGAAGAACAAAACATCACTGCTTTAATTTTAATCCCAATGCATCTGGCACTTTAAAGGAATCTGCTCACATGATACAAATTTATGAGGAAAACAAGAGAATGCTGAGAAGAGAAATATCAAGTGTTTAAATTCAACTGGGTGTTCAGAAAGAAATGAGGTATTTTCTTTATGTGGCTATAACAAAAAATAAGAGAAACAGAGCTGCCTTACACTTATAAAGAACTTAACTTTTCCATATGCTATTAAATGTACCAGCACACATTATCCTTAACACACTTTGTGAAGTGGGCAGAACAGCTAGTATCACCATTCACCAGATGAGGATACTTTTGTGATTTATTCACGGCCAAATCACTAGTGAGAAATCCAAAGAAATCTGGATTCTTAACTCCTTTCCAAACTATGCTACTAACAATAATCCAAAATAATGTGTACCTCTTAATAAATATTTGTTGAATCAATGAATACAGTACTCAACATGCTCCACAAAGATAAAACAGATCATGCATGACTCTATAACCATACTAAACACAAAGGTTCTAACCATACTAAACACAAAGGTACTAGTCAGGTTAGTCTGATGTGTACAAGTCTGTACGCACAAGCAGCCAGCTGCCTAGCACTTCCTGTTTCCCCACACATGCTCACGGAGGCCGGGTCCCAATGCCTTCCCTTCACGGCAGCTAACTCCTTCCTGCTCAAGGAAGGCCTCTCCCTCTCAGGACGCTCACACAGACACTTTTGACTTCCTTCATTCTTTTCTCTCTTCTAAGGTTTTGTCCAGGAAAATGTCTTTCTTGTGTTCTCTACGTATAGGTCAAAACAAGCCTGATTCTAGGGATAAACATACGAAACTATGCTTTGTAAGACACTCCTATCAAGGAAAAAGGAAAAATAAGTATCTTACAGTGAAAGCTTAAGAATCTGACCATCAACCTCTGAAGCCCTCAAAAGTTGTCCTTTCACAATGAATATATGTATGTTCATGCATAACTGAAAAATCGTGCTCTACACTGGAATTTGACACAACACTGTAAAATGACTATAAGTCAATAAAAAAATGTTCCAAAAAAAAGTTTCCCTTTTCAGAATGTCCATGTTAATCTCCATCTACTTGTTCATATTCCTCTGTATCTCTCTCCCTAGTACCAGGTTTTGTGATAGGTTCTCTTCTGTTTAATTCAGTTATCACATAACACTGCATTGCAAACATTAATTTCTATGTTTCTTACTGTAAATGTATATTTTAGGTAAAACAGGCTTTTACAAACTGGTTACAAATCTAAGCAACTTTGTTCCTATAACAAAAAGGATTCTAGGGGGAGGGTATAGCTCAGTGGTAAGAGTGTGTGCTTAGCACGCACTGAGGTCCTGGGTTCAATCAATCCCCAGTACCTCCATTAAAATAAGTAAATAAATAAACCTAGTTAACCTCCCCTCTCAAACAAAAACAAAACAAACATACAAAATGGATTCTAATTTCCAGATTACAACTTTGGGAAAACAGTATATTTATAAGTGAGAATTTGTTGATCAAAGCAAAAACTAAAACAACTAAGATATGACACTAAGGCCTTACACAAAACAGGTATACTCTGTTGTACCCAAGACGTGCTGTTGTAATGCAAATTCTAACTCCAATTGTCTGTTGTCTTCTGCTCTCCTGGACCCAGAGCAGTGTCCAAAGATGCAGGGCCAGAGGACCAAATAAGCCTGGACATGGAGATCAGTCTTCATGGAGCCAATGACCCCCAGGTAAACTTTGTGTGAAGAAGCTCTTTTTTTATCATGTTAAGCCACTAAGATTGTGGTCAAGTATATTACTACAGCATAACCTAGCCTAACCTAATAGACCCTTAAGCAAATAAATAATCATAATACAAAGCAAAAAGAAAACTGTATTTCCCCATAAGATTATAAACTCATGTAACAGATCAAAATATCTGATGTTTGTTAAATTCCAACAGAGTTAAACTTAGTATATTTCATTTGGTGTTTCCTTACATAAAATCCTTAAATTTTAAAATTTAATGTGTTTAACTTAAAAAATTGTCTCAAAACAGAAGTAAATTAAATTGCCTTATGCTTCTACTTGACCTTGTTTTAATTTTTCCCATGTATCCATCAGTGGCCCTAAAGAAGAAAAGCTTCCCTATTCCTGTATCATAACACTCAATGTCAATACTAAGCATTTTAATAATTTTGGATTCTTGCCAATTATTTCATGCATGAATTTCTTTTCTCCCTAAGGTGACGATAAACAACCTGAGGACCAAAAAAAGTTACATAATTCTTCAGTAGCCACTTTCTGTGGCAGCACTAACAGGTACTCAAAGCTGTTTAATTCTTTTTTTTTTTTAATTGAAGTACAGTCAATTACAATGCATCAATTTCTGGTGTAGAGCACAATGTCCCAATCTTGCATATACATACATATATTCGTTTTCATATTTTTTTCCAAAGCTGTTTAAATCTTAAAAGATTTTAAGAGTCCTGATCCTTCTTCTTCCCAGGGAATTGAGACGATACCACTTCATCCACCATGAAAACTAGTATATGGGTAGTGCTACTAAAAATTATACAGAATCAAGCCAAAGACAGAAGACAATTAACAACTCATAACTGTTAAAACACATTCATTTTCAAACTAAAACCTCTCGTTAATGCAAAACACTTAAGTTGCCAGGTTATTATTAGGGAATGAAGTAAACACTGTAGGTACCTACTCAATATCCATTCCTTCCTTCCTAATTTCTCAGAGAAGCTAGATGTGTGTTTGGAAAAGCAACATGGCCAGTGAAATTCTTGTTTTCCCAAACTTCGCTGCAGCTGGAGGTAGCATATGGCTTAGTTCTGGTCAGTTCTCATTAGTGAAGTCCATTGGGGGATTCTGGAAAACTTTTGCTTCTCGTAACAGGATATAGATACACTAGTATAGCCCCTTCTCCCGCCTTGAATGCAACCACAATACTTGGAGCTGTGTAAGTGATCATGCACTCACAAGGTCTCAAACATAAAAGATGAAAATACTTTATAAAACCACCAGCTCTAATAATACTGAACTGCTGATCCAAAGCTAGAAGCTGTCTAGATTTCTTTCATTGAGAAAAACAAATCCTTATTTGGTTAAGCCATCATGTTAGGTTTTGTCATTTTCAGACAAAGGACTACTAAACTGTTACAGGGGCCATATCAATATTAATGTAAGAAGCAGTAAGAAAAATGAATGGGGAATGCATTTCATTTTATGTTATACATAACAGTTCTTTTAAAAAGTATCTATATATAAAAGAGCCATAGAATATAAATCATTATATTTGTGATGACACAAATAGGAATATACCTTAGATACACAGACACCAAAAAAATTTGTGTGTGTGGTTTTTTAACATAATAAATATGGTTCCAGGTTTGCCCTTGGATTTATCTGCTAAAATACCAATCTGAAATTTGAGAAGACTACTTATAAAATCAAGTTTAAATGTTTACAACAACTTTATGCTATGTTTAAACCTTTCCTGAACAGAGTTTAGTCCCTTCTATAAAACACAAGACATGTGCCCACACATCCTTTCTAATCCTTAAAATAAACAAGCCACCTCCTTAACACATGGGCAGGTTTTTCAATGTAAAAAAACCTACAAAGCCAGATTGTGACAATAAGAGGCTATCCCCCAAATATTTTTGTACATTAGAGATATTCACAAAATCATAATTCATTCTTCAAAGCAGTTGGGCAGTTATTTCATTCACTGCAGGAAAAAATATCTGATAAGATTGAATAATTTGTGTTTAAAGAAACTCTTAGCAAACTAGGAAGAGTGTAACTTTCTTAACTAGGTAAAAATCATAGACCAAAACCCTTCAGCAAATATTACACTAAAATAGAGACTTTACATTCTTTTAAGGTCAGAAACAAAACAAAGCTGCCTATTGTCACTACCATTATTTATTATTTATCACTATTATCACTACCATAATTTAACATAATACAGGAGGTCATGGTTAATATTTTAAGGAAAAAGGTTATAAGATATGAAAATCAGAAGGAAAGAGAAAAATATCATTATTTGCAGATGATATGATCTACTTACAAACCAAAAGAACTGGAGATACCAGTGTAACTCACGAGAGAGCCTGGCAAGATGCAAGATCAACCTGTAACATTTCTCTATGCCAGAAGTAACCTACCACAAAATTTAACTAAAAGTAACCATTTATAATAGCAATAAAAGCTATAATGTAGGTAGAAAATAACTTAATTGAGAATATATAACAGCTCTCTGGAGAAAGCTTTAAATTTTTAATAAAAGACATAAAAGACACTCTGAATAAATGGGAATTCCACACTCTTGGACAGATTCTACCAAAATTAAGCTACAAGTTCAATGCAATCTCAACACTTTCAGCCAGTAGTTTATGAGTAATTTTAAACTTACCCTAAAGTGTACATGGATGAGTATTTCAGGGCTGCAAGGTCAGCCTTGAAAAAGAACAGTTAAAAAAAACTCAGAAATAAAAAGTGCTCAAGATTAACACCAGTAACAGGACATAACTATCACTGCATACTCTTAATAGCATGCACTGAGAGGGGCACATCTTTTCTGTGGCATTCTTGCCAAAAATATATAACCTAATCTAATTTTGAGAAAACATCAGACAAAATTAAATTGTGGGATCTCTGATTGGATCCTAGAACAGAAAGAGAACCCCAGAGAAAAACTGGTAAAAATTCAAGTAAGTTCTGCAGTGACTATTAACAGTATCAGACCAATGTTAATGTTCTGGTTTTCATAACTGTTCCACAGTTATCTAAGTGTTAACATTAGGGAAGCTGAGTGAAAAGTATACATGAACACTGTACTAACTATGCAATTTCTATTTAACTTTAAAATTATTTCCAAATAAAAAGTTCAATAGATACACATACAGATACATAAATTACGATACACTACAAAGCCACAGGAATTTGAGAAGAAAAGAAAACCTGTGGGGTACTGGCACAACAGAAAAAGATCAATGTGACAAAATACAAAGACATAAATGTATGGGAACATAAGATACGGTTAAAATGGTCCTATAAACCAGTGGGGAAAGGATGGCCTGTTGAGTGCTAACAGTGGGAAAACTGGTTCACTATGTCAGCCTATAAAGAAAAATAAAACTAGATCTCTGCCTAAATCCCTACATAAAAGGCAGGCTCCCTTTTAATCTAGAGGGATAAAAAATGTACATGTGAAATGTAAAATGACAAAAGGTTAACATACAAAATGTAAGAGAATATCCTTGTGACCCAGGTGTTTTAAGTAAAAGTTCAAAAGCACAAACATAAGGCAAAGTTTATGTTGGTTACACCAAAATTAAGGATTTTTGTCCAATAAGGGCATTACAGAAAGATGATAGAAGACACATGCAATGTCTAAAACCTACATCAGATTAATACCCAGAAAATCAAGGAACACCTAAGAATCAACAAGAAAAAGACAACAACCAAACAGAAAAAGGGACAAAGGAAAAAGGGCAATTTACAGAATGTCCAACAAAGCCAAGGAATATATAGATATACTACAAATCATAAAGAAACACAAGTTAACAATGAGGTATCACATTATAGCCAGTAGGCTGGCAAAAAAGTTAGGAAGCTGGTAATTCCCAATGTCAGTAAGAACCAGGGATACCAAACCCCTATGCACTACTGGTGGAAGTGTGGGCTGATAGAGCCATCCAGAGCAACCTGGAAGTACTGACGTTTCCTGTGCCCCAGCAAGACCACTTCTAGCCACACATCCCCAAGACATTCTTACACAATTCCATTACTCATTGTTGGAGAGAGAGAGAGAGAGAGAGAGAGAGAGAGAGAGAGAGAGAGAGAGAGAAAGAGAGAGAGAGAGAGAGAGAGAGAGTGTGTGTGTGTGTGTGTGTGTGTGGTGGCAGGGAGATGGAGGCAACCTGAACGTCTATCCTGATGAGTAGACAAATAAAATGTGGTAGACTCATACTACAGAGCACTACACAGCAGTTAGAAGCAACAAGTTCAATGCACAGATGAAACATATGTAATATTTACACAAAGTACCAAACATACACTTTTAATGACACATACATTTACACACATGACAACATATTAAAATGTTAGAATGGTAACCTCTTGGAGGAATAAGGGAAATGACACATAGGAATTAACAGGAATAAATAAAGGAAAAGAATGGCCTCACAGTGATCACAGATAACGTGACTTTTTGGACGTGAGTTTATAAAAATGTTTCCAAGAATATGAGTAATAGGAAAGGGGAACTATTACCGTTCATATCCATAAATTCCACCAAATTGATTTCACTAGTAATAAAATACTTATTATTGGTAGAGCAGGTGAACCATCATAATAATGAAATACACTGAAAAATAATTTACCTTCTAATCCTCAGAAGAACTACAGACACAAATAAATTGTGGCTAAAGAAAACTGACTCAGAAGCTTCTGACCAGTTAACTATATGCTAAGCACTTATTAAGTAGAAGGCACTACAAGAAGATAAAAGAAATAGAAAACCATAGTGTCAAACTTTTAAGGCACTCGTAATCTAGCTGGGGAGCTAACATGGGAAACAGTAACTGAAACAAGGGGCAATCCCTGCCCCATGAGAAAAGTCAGAAAGTGAATACTCCCAGAGCCATCCAACAGCTATAACATGAGATATACATGTAATTTTCAATCTTATAGTAGCAACATTTAAAAAAAATAGGTTAAATTAATTTTAATGTTTTATTTACCCTAATATACTCCCAAATGTTCAGCACATAATATAAAAAGATCAAGATTTTACATTCCTTTTTTCATGCTGTCTTTGAAATATGGTATATATTTTATACTTACAGAACATCTTAATTCAGACCAGCCACATTTCAAGTGCTCAGTAGCCACATGTGGCTGGTAGCTACTGTGCTGGACAACGCAGCTCTAAGCACTCAGAGGATATGATCACATTTGAGAGAGATGAAGGAAAAAAGGTATCCTGGAGATGAAGGGATGGAGTCTCTGAAGGACAAGCAGTAGAGTTCCAATGGGAGATGAAGGTCATTTCAAGCCAGGTACTAGCACACGGTAAGGTAAAAAAGCTTGGGGGACCCGGGCGAGGATTGGGAGCTGGGTGGTGACTTCCCTTAACCTGCAGGTCTAGCCATTTTCATTTCTCACAACTCTTTCATGCGCCATTAACACTGGGGAAAAAAAATGGCTTTAGTTCCTTGACATCTTGACTGCTGGCAATTTCTTGTTTTTATGTTTTTGATTAGGCTGTCAGTTCTGCTTTGTACCTCCTTCCTTAGCTGAGTGAGTCAATTCCTGCACTAAAGTATCTACCAATGAGCTCTCTTAGTGCAAAAACTTTCTCATCTGTTATTTTCAGCACACAGGACCTGGCAACCAGCAGGTATGAAACTGCTAGGTGAATAAATAGCCAAGGGGAATAGTCTGGCTTAAGTGTTACATTTATATAGGTGAATTGTTAGAAATAACAAAGCTAGAAAGGTGGGTCAAGAACTTTGAATACTACATTAAAGACTTTAGATTATCCAGTTTTTGAATAACACTACAAAAGCTACCTCGAGAGGGACTTAACATTTAAAGAACCCCCATCATGTGGAGTAGAGTGGGCCTAACACTTCACAGGTGTTAGTTTCTTCAGTCACAACAACCCTGAATAGATGGTGTTATTCCCTTTTGCTAAATAAAAAAGATGTATGGTGACTATAGTTAGTAATATTGTATTGTGTATTTGAAAGTTGCTAAGAGGATAGATTTCTAAATTCTCATAACCAAAAAAATCTATAACTATATGTGGTGATGGACATCAACCATTAACTACTTACGGTGATCATTTCACAATATATACAAATACCAAATCATTATGTTATACCCCTGAAATTAATATAATGTCAATTATTATCAATTAAAGTTTTTAGTTAAATTTTTAGGCATTCTGTGAGAACTCTTCCACGTGTTGATGTATTTTTGATGTATCTGTAGGTGAGGAGGAGCTCTGCATCCTTCTATTCCGCCATTTTAAAGCCCCTCTCCTAAATTAAATGTTTAAAAATGAGGCTCAGACAAGTAATTAACTTGCCCATGGTTATTTATATTTGAAGACTGGTTAGAATGCAAGCCTGTAATTCCAGATCCCAACTTCTCTTTTTATGTTTTGTTATTGCACCACATCTCGCCACCCTACCTCAGATGTGTCTGAATCTCTCCTTAACCACAGTCTTAGGCTCCCATCTTTACTCTCACTTCCAAGCCCAGACTCTGCATAGACTTTTCAAGCCTCCCTTTACATGAGGTTTTAAAAAAGATGATGATTTCATTGGAACGAATCAGAGGGGAAGAGGCTGAAAACTCAGGACATGAGATGAAAAAGACGAAGACAGAGATGAGAGATGGAAAGACCAGTAAACTAGACATTAATGACAGCTACCATTTATCTATTACTATGTGTCAGGCACCATTCTAAAATGCTTTACCCATATTGTCTCATCTAATCACTAATTCTACTGATATTTATTTACTGATCACTTGTAATAAATGACTACCATGTTCTAGGTATCTGAAATAGTATCAGTAAACAAAACCAATATTCCTGCTCTCATAGAGCTTTCAGTACACCAGAGAAAAATGACAAAACAGAGTAAACACAAATATGTAAATTATATATAAAAAAAAGCTAGATCAGGATTAGGGAGGTGGGGAGGGCCACAGATGGTCAAAGTAAGCCTCACTGAGGTGATGCGTGAAAAGAGGAGGAGGTGAGAAAGTTAGCCGTGTGGATATCTGGAAGAAAGTGTTCACACAACGAGAAGAGCCAACATCAAGGCACTGAGGCTGGATTATCCCTGGTGTGTTCAAAGAACAGCAAGAAGACACCAGGGTCTGTTACTGCAGGGAGTGAGGAGAGGCAGAAGATGAGAACAAAGAGGGAAGGGAGGGCAGAGCGTGCAAGGCTTTTAACTGCCCTATGAAGTCGTTACTATTACCAATCCCATTTTACAGATGAGGTAACTGGGGAATAAAGAAGTTAAATAACTTGTCCAAGATCAACAGTAAAATGTTAGGTCAGATTATAAACCCAAAGAGTTACTACTACAGTGATTTGAAAAACATGACCCCAAAGACTTTGACACACCTCCCATTACAAGATAAGGTCCATGTCCCTTATGCTTGAATCTGGGAGCCTATGACTGCTTTAACCAAGAGAAAATGGCAGAAGTAATACTATATGACTTCTGAGGCTAGGTCATAAAAGGCAGGCAGCTTTCATCTTGTTTGCTGAAACAATGAGCCACCTAGGAAGAAGTCCGATCACACTGAGGTCTCCATGCTAGAGAGGCCGCTCTGGCCAAGAGTCCCAGCCAAGGCCAGCCTTTTAACAATACCTACCAAGGTGCCAGATACGTAAGTGAAGAAACAGTCTAGGATGTGGATCTTCCAGCCCAGCTGTTCAAATCCCCATAGTTTCTCATGATTCCCCCAAACTATGTCCCAGACATAATGCAGCAGGAGATAAGCCATTCCCGACTGAACTCCTCACACAAAATCTGTGAGTATAATGAAATGGTTCTTGTTTTACACTACTAAGTTGTAGAGTGGTTAGTTCTACAGCAATGAACAGGACAACTAGGAAATAAATGTTAAGAATCCAAGTTAACAGAAATGTGGGAAAAATTAGACTACATTACCATGGTATGTGGAAGATTCTTTATCATTGAATGTCTTTAATGTCTAGAAGGCAACCTTCTTTTTCAGTCCATTCCACTAGTAAAGCTACTACATGCATGAGTCCCAAGGCAGGCTGAGGATAGGCAAGGGCTATGCAAGGGAAGGAAGACAAGGAAAGAGGTGGAAGACAGTATGTGAACAGAATGCCATCAAAAACACCTCAAATGCCTTCAACAACAACTGCTTGCCCAGTTTAAATTATTCTTCTGGATAAAGAATGCTAAGTCTAAGAGCAGAAGGCTAAGGTAGGAAATGGTACTAGTCTACTCCTCTCCAGGATTCTCATTCTAATCTGCTACTGTAGTCAATGAAGTCATAAAGATACTGACTACAAAAAGAATGCGGTTATATAACATTCTGGAAGGAAAACCTCTGAGTTCAGCTTACTCAAAACTTCATCACCCTCCCAGTACAGATTTTCACATAAAATGCCCATGATACAACCCCCACAATATTTTTAACCTCGACCCAAAAGCAACTGCCTAACTATAGCAAGAAATACAAATAAAACACCTCAATCTCTGTTCAAGCTTCAACTCTGAACACCAAGATCCCAGGTAACCCACAGAAACAATGCCTGATCTAGTCTACATGAGACTGTATAAGACTAACTATGGCCGAATAGCTCAGGTGGCTGAAGGGCAGGGCTAAAGAACTCTAGCTTGAAGAAAAAGTTGGACTCCCCCCAAAAATGTCCTTTTCTTCCAGTGCCAACTTCTGCCCTCTCAATTACTGTACACACAGGTGCATCTAGGTCAGCACAAACCCCTTATTACTACTTGCAGACCAACTCCAAGCACATTCTTTAAATTCCTGTGTAAGACAACATTAAAGCTGGCAGATTCCCAGGGAAGAGATTTCTTTTCTCCACATTTATTTCAAAAGTTTAAAATGGATGTGAGGCAATAAATAAATAAAAATAAAACAAAATGGATGTGAGACAAGTGAATTTCTGCATTAGTCCTCCCAATGGTGATCGAAAGGGGCGGCACTCCCTCTTACAACAGTTTGGAAACAAATTTGGCTATATCTTAGAATCCAGAATAATCCTCTTTGAAATGAAAGATAACAGGTGCTATTAACTCATATTAAACTGTGTATAAGTATTACAATATAAATAATCATGCACTACACAATCAAAACGACCAATATTCTACTCATTACAAATTTCCACCTTCACTTAATTTACATAAAAAAGAAACAAAAACTCTCAAATTGAATAAGATCTTTCCCCAAACACTTTGACCCAATAAAAAATATTAATTCTTCAGAGATCAACTTTTTTTAAAAGACCCAAATAGCTTGATTCAATAGATAGCTGTGGCTGGAAGTTAAGCAGATTAAATGAAACCATATTACATATTTTAAATGAAATATTATATAAAGTACTTGGTACTGGTGCCTGATATATAGCAAGTGATCAACAAATGGCAACTATTTTTATTATCCAGAAGCATACTTTCCCACAAAGAACCAACTTAAAAAAACTCAAGGAACCTGAAAACGAAACTACTGAAAATCTCTCTTCTTTAGTCATAATACAATCTAAAGGAATATAGTTTAGTTGGCAAGCCTTCACTAAACACTAAGACAGCAATTCATAAAGTGTGGCCCCTGGACCTGTAGCATCAACATTACCTGGGAACTTGTTAGAAATGAAAACTCTAGGGCCCCAAAAGTAGAATCAAGGTTTGGGGTCGGGGCCCAGCAATCAGCGCTTTCCTAAGCCCTCCAGGTGATTCTGGTGTTCACTACAGTTTGAGTTTACAGACCAGTTTCACAAAGCTCAGAGTGCTGAGTTCTGCAGGGACTGGGAAGTGCTAAGGAGCAGGAGCAGTATGGTTCCTAGCACAGTGTCATACACATAGTAGGCACTCAAATTTGACCATGTTAATAGCCTCACATAACCAACAGCTGGCTAGACTACACCACCAACAGTTTATATACTTCACAGAGATAAGAAATTCCAATAACTGTCTACATTAACTAACAGTAAGTAAGTACACAGTGTGCACACACTCTAGGAGCTGTTAAATTGGCAAACTCCTGAGGTGTCTGGTACTTTGGCAAATAATCCAGGCTTACTTACAAAGTGTCATACGCTTTGAAATATAAGCGAAAAATACTTTTCTAGTTTCACCAGTATACAAAAAGGATTTGATTTGTCCATGACTTCTATACAACTCAACTGTAGAACATAAACTAAAATGCAAGCTTTTTTGTCGCCTTTAAAAAAGTATCTTGCTCCACATATTAGCCAACTATAATACATGGACTCAAGATGGATTCTAATTTGAACAAAGCATTAAAAAAGTAGACAACTGAGGAAACTTAAGCACTGATATTATATTTTACATTAAAAAATTATGATAAAGGGGTTATTACATTTTTAAAGAGGCTTTATCTCTTCTAAAAGCTTTGGAGATGAAATGATACCAAGTATTGAACTTGCTTCTTGGGGAAGAGAACACATGAAATAAGACTGGTCATTGAACTATATACCAGGGTTTCCCAACCCTGGCACTACTGACACTGTGGGCCAAATATTTCTTTGTTGGGGGGACAGGGAGCACTGTCCCATGTATTGTAAAATATTTAGCTGCATTCCCGCTCAGTAGCAACTCTTCAGTAGTGACAACCAAAAATGTCTTGACACTGTCCAGTGTCCACTGGAGGGGGGTGTGTGGGAGAAATCCCCAGTTGAGAATCACTGATAAATACTTATTAAATCCTCTCTAAATATTTGTTTGAAATTTTCCATAACAAAACATTTTTTTAAATTCTTATTTTAATTATACTCTGTGTATTGGTACAACCACATTTCCCTAGTTGAATAATTAGTACATAAGCTTTTGAGAAAGCCTGATACACAAAAAAGCAGAGAGGACTAAGCTGGACATCTGAGGCCCAGTAGAGACTCTGTCACCTTTTTAAGCCTCAACATTCTCATTAGGTCAGATTGTCTGGCTCGTCCTTTTGAGTTTTAAAATGATTTGGTAACATCTTATGTTTTATATGCCTATCCGCTAAAAGTGGATATTCACATTTAGAAGTCAGACAAATGAAAATAAAGTAGTTAACTAGGATAAAGATAATATTCTTCTTGCAAATTATCTACCCTTTATTAATCTTGATCTGTAAGCAACATTGTTATCACAATTATATATAATTACTTAAAATTTAAATAAGATTCCTAGGGTAAGCAAAATGGAAAGTCTTTTCACAAAATATAAAGACAAAGCTGTTAGTCATAACAGCCAAAATGTCCATCAATTGGTGAAGCGATTAAAAAACCTGTGGTATATCCAAACAATGAACTACTTACAATATAATGTTATATTATAATAATATCATATACATCAATAAAAGGAATGAACTACTGATACACAAAAATGACTAAATCTCAAAAGTATTATGCCAAGTAAAAGATGCTGGACACAAGATTATATAATCTTTGACACCATTTAAATAAGGTTCTAGGAAGGGTAAAACTATAGGGGCAGGTAACAGATCAGTGGTTGCCAGGGACTGGGGGAAGGGAGTGGAGACTGACTTTAAAGGGCCACCAGGGATCTTTTGGGGCAATGGAAGTGTTCTCTCACTTAACTGTGATGATGGTTACATGACTATAAATTTGTCGAAACTCATCAAACTATACACTTAAACAGAGTGAACGTTCTATCTCAATAAACCTGAAGTTAGCAAAAGAGCTGCCCAATGGACTGCGAACTCCCACTCATTCTTGTACCCTCATCACTCAATTGGCAAAAAGTCTAATACTTAGCAGTTCAGTAATGGTAGATAAATGATACGGTATATGCCAGACATGTAAACCCTGACACAAGGGCGCCACATTGTGAAAGACACAAAACTACTTCCAGAACACATCAATTACCACAGTTACACAAGAACAGGGCACAGTGATTAATGCAACGATGTGCTACAAATCTCTATTTTAACACTGTCAAAACCTCAATTTTATTTTATTCATTCCTTTAATTTATTTTATTTATTTTATTTTGGAGGGGAGGAGAGGTAATTAGGTTTACTTATTTATTTTTTAAGGAGGTACTGGGGATTGAATCCAGGACCTCATGCATGCTAAGCATGTGCTCTACCATTTGAGCTATACCTTCCTCCCCCAAAACTCAGTTTTAAATACATTCCATGAGAATAAAAGCACACTCCATATCCTACACTATTTATAAAGTTAGTAATTCCTAATGACACACAAAAAGATTACAACATGATTCAACAGAGAACAAGGTAAAGACCCATTTGGCGTACATCATTATAACAAACTTGATCGGTTTTGGCTTCAGTTTATTTAAAAAGTATGGAGCTACTGCTCTGGCTCAATGTAAGATTTTGCTTCTTAGAGTGAAAGTCAATGAAGCAAAGCTAATCAACTCATTTTTTTTGCTTGCTCCACCCTACAAGGTAGTCAAAGAACAGGAAAATTATGAAGTCAGAAATAGGTTCTTCAAAGGGTCTACAAGAAAATGAGTTCCCAGACTCACCTAGTCTAGACTTTCTATTACTTTTCATGTAATTTCATCTAATCCATCTCCTATTAAGGAATGTACACCACTGTACAACTTATTTACCAGGTTAAAGGGCATTAAACACCACACAGTAATATACTACAGGGATGCTTTAGACCAAGGTTTCCACAAAAGATTAAATCACTTGATACTTATCCAGCAACCAAGTGGCATTTTGAAGATTAAAATGAAGGCATTTGATATCTCTAAGCCACAATGTCTCAGGACATTATTGAAAGCATGAAAACAGGCAGAGCAACGAAGCTTTTCCTGAGTGATAGCATTTTCTTGCCAGGTATTACCTCATAACACTTATAATAAAAGACCAATGAAGTCTCTTTACAAGTTATTTTCTAGATGTTTTTGTTTTTAACAGAAGGTAACTCACAGCTAGATTGAAATAGTTCTGAACCCAGTGCTAGAAAAGAGTTCAGAAAGCACTTGGACAGAGTGAACATTTCTCCAGTGGAATTTCTACCGTAAGTTGTCATTCCCTAAAAATGGTGATCCTGGCCTTTTTAAAAGGTTCACTTGAACAAAATCAAAGCTTCCTTTTACAAAATCATAGAATGAGTGCTAAGAGGGACCTAAGAGCTCATCTGAGCCAACCTCTTTTTAGGAAGGAGGAAAGCTAAGCCCAGAGTGGGTGGCCCTGGGCTAGGCAGTGAGTGACACGGCAGCTTCACTATGCATCTTCCTTTCAAACATGCTTAACCAACTCCTTTAAAACAGATTCGTAAGGAAACGAAGTTACTCCTTAATTAAGTGTAAGTTCTCTCAAAGAACTTCTGAACAGGTTTGGAGTTCCTCCCAAGGGGGCCGAAGAGATTCCTCGGTGGGCACTTAGTTTTAGTGGCTGTCACTAAACTTCGCTCCAGGCAATTTAAAGAACGAGGCACAAAGGACAGTCCACTTGATTCAATTACTTTTACTCAACACCACGAACATGTTTTTAGCCTGGCAGCCTCTCATGAGCTGCCTGCCTAATTTACTAAGAGAGTTTAAAAGAGCCCTCAACACTGCAGAGATCAAGACACACTGGGATACTCCACTACGAGGCAACCTAGCCTCTCAAGACACTGGCTGGCAACGCTGCAAGCTCCGGGCTTCCCTGACAAACCGGACTCCAGCGTAATCACGGGCGCACGCACTTCCCCGGCCCGCAAGCGAGCGGCAGGAGGGCCGCCTCCCCAGGAAGCGTCCGCCCTGGCGGAGTCCCGGCGCCCACGGCTGCCCACTACGCCCAGAGCGCCCCGGGCTGGGAGACCCCCGGCTGCAAGGGCTGCCGTCGTGCTCCCGGAGGCCGCGGGAGGAGACGCGGCGGGAGGAGACCCGACGCGGGGAAACCGCCCAGGTTACTCACGTTCTCAGTGTCTCGTTCATTCACCGTTGGCAACGGGGTCCTAGTGGACATTTTACTTCACTTCGCTTCTGCACGACGCGAGGGTGAAACAAAACAGCGCGGCCCTCGGGGGCCGGCGACGGCGGCGTCGAGCGCCCGGCGGTTCTGGAGCGGCGCTGCGATAGGGCGGCTCCCCTCCCCCACGGCCGTCTAGATCCCGGGCCGGGCCCGGGCCGTCCCCCGGCGGGTCGCGGGGCTCATGCTTCCCCGGCCCCGGCGGCCGCGCCGAGGAGCCCCGCGGGTGGCAATGTCGGGGCCGGGCCGACGGCAGCAGCGGCGGCGGCGGGCTGTGGGTCGGCCCGCAGGCGTCCCCGCGCCTCAGGGCGCCCCGCGGGCCGGGACCCCCTCGCCTCCTCCTCCGTCCCCGCCCGTCGCGCCGCGGATTTCAGATCCGGAGCCTCCACACAGCGCCGCTGGGGGCCCCTGAAGAGGAGGAGGATGTGGAGGAGGTGGGGTATAAGACAGGTCGCCGCGGGCTGCGGGCGCCGACCATGGAGGGGGCTGCGGAGGCGGCGCCTGCGCCTGGCTGCTCTTCTCTCTCGGGCTCGCTTTCCGCCTCAGCCTCCTCCCGGTGGCCGCCGACACCTCCGCTCCCGGCACCTCCGAGCCTCACGGACCCAAGATGGCCGCCCCTCAGCTTCCTTTGCTGCCTCCGGGTGCCGGAAGTGACGACATCGCCGCTCCCGGAGTTGGGCCAATCAGCGCGGCCCGAGGAAGCCGGCCGGGCTGCTGTTGCTAGGGGCGACTTGGCACTGTCCGGGGCAGAGTGGGCGGTGCCCAAGGCTGGGAAAGGTTGGCCGTCCCGGCTCGCGGCGGGGGCGGTGGGTTCCCCGCGTCCGGAGCTGGCAGGCACCCCCAAAAGAGCCGGCAAACGGCCCGGGGCGGCTGCCTGAGCTTGACTGACAGACTGGCATTCACGGTGTTGATCGAGCGCCGGCTGTGTGCAAAAGCTGTGGTGGCTTCCCCCAAAAGCTGGGGCCGCGCTGCCCCAAATCGAGTCTTGACAGCAATTGTAGGGCCGGGACCGCGGGGAGGAGCCGAGTTCCTGCATCATTGACGGTGACCCGGGAGCCGAGGACTCAGTCACCCTTCCTGCCTCCGGCTGTGAGCAGACGGGGAGTGGGGGCGGCTGAGCTCTGCATCCTGAGGGCAGCAGACGCGTCCTGCCCTCGAGGACCCGGACCCAGAAGGAAAAGTGCTTGGGGCGGCGGAGAAGCGGGGGGGATAAAGCGAAGCCCTGGAAGCCCCCAGGGTCCGCTGCCTAAATGCCGGTAGGGGATTTCTAACCAAACTCTTCTTACACACCAGCATGTAGCTGCTGGAGGGCTGGAAGCATCCCCGGGTCTCACCTTGGAGCCAGCTCGGTGGATGCTTGCAGACTGGGACGTTAGAAATGGTACCTCCCCTGGAAGCCTTCTTTGCTCTTGTGCCTCTGAATGTGTCTCGTGGACCTGCTTAGAGCCTGGACAGCGGTGGATGGAATGCATTTGTGCAGGGTTCGGCGGCAGGAGAGCGGAATGGGCGGGAGTAACACGAACTATTGCTGACAGTCTACCTTGTGGGTCCATTACATCTGTTACCTCATTTAAGCCTCACGGTAACCCTGGGAGACCGGGCAGACACACCTTGTGATCCCAAGTCTAAACAGTTTATAAGGACTTGACCAAAGTACCCAAGTTGGTTAGCTGCAAAGCTGGGGTTTGAACCCATATTCTAAAACTTCAGTAACAGATAAGCCCTTGTAGTGGGTATGTCTTGTTTTTCCTCTTCTGTTATAAATTTTTTCTCTTTTGGTCACCCAGCATGTGCATCCTCTTGCTCCGTCTGGGACATTTCTGGCTCTATGAGGTATATATGTCTTTTGTTTTTTTATAATTAAATATTTTGAAGTCTAATGGAACATTTTACTTAGCAAATATTGCACTTTGAGTTATTAATATGATGTAAGTGAAAAGGGTTTTTTGAAGTTCAGATTCTAATGCTAGTGTAATAAGCATTAGTAGATCTGACTACCTATACTTGAATTTCTATATTTACATCAACTGTCGTTTTGAAAATATATAATCATGGATAGTACATCATGGAAGTTTGGGAATTCCAATCCTCCCATTTAGTAAGATGGAAGCTTTTTCATTTCAGGCATGCTTATGAATGTTTTAGACCTAAGATTCTGAATACTCTTATTAGAATTTTCGGTTCTCACACTGTGGAGTCATTTTGGAGGGAAGCTGACTCAAGGGAGTTTATGGGGACCTTATATTAAAAGTCTGCACAGTAACAGGCAACTGCTGGCCACGGACATGCGCATGTGATGGGTCTGTACCTCCCTGGCAAGCCTGTCCACTTCAGCCTCTTGGCTCCTCTCCTTCACTCCTGGTAGGTTGGCGGGTCCAAGAGAACCCGCCCAGTGTGGCAAAGTCACAAAGAAACTTGGGTGTTGCTTTTCCCAACACTCTTCTCTCATGAATTAGGATCCCATCTCATTGTGGTTCCTTCTTTATGTCTTTAATTTTAGGAGATCTTTTCTGGTGGGTTTCGGTTTTTTTCATAGATAGTTGTTCTGCAGTTGTGGTTTTGGTGTGTTCGTGAGAGGAGGGGAGCTCAGGGGTTCTTTCTACTCTGCCATCTTGGCTGGTCTCCCTGAGACATCTATGTCTTTAAACACCAGAATCATCCCACAGAGGACAGATTCTCACACCGTAAAAACACATGAGGACTAAGACGCAGTCAAAGTCTTCCATGTCACCCTTTCAGGCTGAGTTCACTGGGCCAAGGGCAGCCCTGTTTAAAATGTCATTCTCTCTCTCCCTCCTTGGCAGGCAGAGAGGGTTGAATTCTTGTTAGTTAAATGTGCATTTCACACAGTTCAACTGAAATGTGGGTGGGCACAAGATTGTGGGGGTCCCTGCAGGGACGTTTAGCCCAACTTAGGTGGTTGGGTCAAGGAAGCTTCCTGGAAGAGCGGTGTTTATGCTGAGTCTAGAAGTGTGAGCAGAGGTAGCCGGGTGAGGATGAGTGTGGGAAGGGATTCCAAGCAGGATGGCCTGTACAAGGGCACAGAGATGAGGAACAATGTGGTGGGTTAGGTGAATGCCAAGAGGTGAGAGATGAGATGGAGGGGGAGGCAGGCCAGATTTGGACAGAGCATGGCACTCAGTTTGGCACCCTGGTGACAGGAATGTCAACTAGGTCAGCTGGGAAAACACCTAGGGGACCCACAAAAGAGCGTCAGCCTTGGGCAGGAGCTGAGAGAAAGGGTTTGGGTGATTCAGAACATTCCACATTGGCTAGAGAAGTGGCTGGGGATGAGGTTTCCATTTACACGCTGTTTTCAGTGAGGCCACACATTAAATGAGTCAGTGGATGCCAGCCCCTAGGAAATGAAGCTGACACCACTTGACTCAAGATGCTTCTTTTCATAACGGCTAGATTTGAAGAGAACTTTGAACTCTTCATAGCACTTGTGTCAAATGATGTCACAATATTATGAAGAGCTGGACATGGGAGGCAAGGTGTACAAGTTAACATGTAAAAATGGAGGAGGAAGAGGAGGAAGTGAAAAGAAAAGGAAAGGAATGGAAAGGAAAGAAAAGGGAAAAAAAAAATCAAAGCATTGTTCTGTCTGAAGGACCCTCTATAGCCCTGAGTTTTGTGCGTCTGTGGATCTGTGTTCTGGAAGGAGTGGAAGGGCAGGATCTGGAAGCTGTTCTTGGAATGCCTTCTTGTGTCTTTTTTCATATTCCTTGTTTCCTAGCTTATCAAAATAAGTTCTATCTCAGGCCCCTTAAGCTGCAAAGACGTAACTAAATCTACCAAGTTGTGTATGTGCATAGGTGGTGCTTGCTTGCATTTCAAGAAAGAAGGTCATCCTGGGGGGAGGGGACAGCTCAGTGGTAGAGCACATGCTTAGCATAGAGAGGTTCCTGGGTTCAATCCTCAGTACCTCCTCTAAAAATAAATAAACAAACCTAATTACCTCCACCCTAAAAAAAAAAAAAATCAGGGTAAATTTTTTTTTTTGATTAAGAAAGAAGGTCATCCTGAGACTTGAGAAGCTGAAGATAATGTAGTCCTACCCTTGCTGCTATAGGACAGAAGAGAAACTGAGCCTCAGAGAGGTGAAATGACTTGTCTGAAGCTGCACATCTAGTTAGCAACAGAGCCAGAAGGGGGCCCAGATTTTCCAAAGCCCAGACCTGTGTCCTTTGCTTCACATCTACTGTGGTCACAGAGTGGGGAGATCTGTTTAACATCCACCCCACCCAAGCATTAGAAAGAAAGAGCAGCTGCACCAGCCCTGAGACTGCTCTCCTCCAGATGTCTTCTCATGCAAGAAAAAGAAGCCCCCATTTGTATAAGCCATGAAGTTTAGATTGTCTGTTACTTGCAGCCCAGTGCATTCCTAACCAATACTATCATGTCAGGTGGTCAGATCTCCTGACCCCCTGGTCCTGTGTTCTCTGTACCACATCTAGTGTGGCAGAGGTAGAAAAGCCTGCTTCAGCCTGGCCATCATACCACAGTGCTCACATCCACTTGAGAGGTTGTGGGAACTGCTGGGACTCAGGAGCTGTTCTTCTGTGTGTGTGTGTTGTTACTGTTGCTGTTGTTGTGTAATTGGTAGGGAGCAGAGAGCTGAGCACTGAGAATAAATAAAGCCAAGAAGAGAAGGAGTGTGACCATTGTGGGACATCTGGGGTCACAGTGTCTGGAGGCAGGGACAGGTGGGTCCCATGTAGTCCACAAATGCTCAGGGACTCTAGGAAATATGAAGTCCATTCCAGACTCCACCCTCCCCCACACCCCCTGGCTGCTCCCCAACACATCAAGGCTCAGAGCAGACATGCTGCTCTTCTTTTAATTCACTACTCTGGTCCCCTTCTTCGCCCCATGGGGGCCATTGTTGTCCTCTGTGGGGCTGGCAGGCAGCTTAGGAATTCTCATATCCAGGACCCTGTCCCTGCCAGTCTGCCTGGCATAGCCTCCTGGTCTACCTGAGTCTTCCCCAATCCTTATACAGCCCTGTCATCTCCCTTCTTCCATGGAGCCTTCCCAGACATGGTCCCAATGAGCATTACCCCACTCCCAGCATCCTTGATTTTCACTGCCTGAGGTCACAATACATTTATTGAGCTCCATTTGGAGTACATTTATTGCAGTGCACCAGGCACCTGTGCTAAGACTGCTAACTCTGCAACAACCCTGTAAGGGGAGATGTCACCAGAATGTTAGAAGGGGGTGCTGGGGCTCCGAGAGAGGCTGTCACTTGTCCCACATGGCCACCATCGAGAGGAGAGCCAGGACCAGACTCCAACACTGTCTGCTCTCCAACTGTCTAGCAGTGACTGGTCCCTTCCAGTCCCTCTGCTTAGCTCAGCGGAGGGTCCGGTTAGAAACTCACCTAGATCTGTCAGCAATTTTCCGCCCTTCTCTCTTCCACAGTGTTGCATCCTTTCAGAATAATTGTGGATGGACTGCTTCTGAGATGGATCACAGACTTCCCAGCCCTCCTAAACAGACTATTCTGAAAATTTCAGCATTTATCAAGGATTCCTACTTAGCCTTTTATCAGTTCCCATGATGCAGTACTGGGATGGCCTTGGGGGATATGAGGATAGAAAGGGCCATTTGCCCCAGGCTGTTGACATGTTCTATCCTCAATCTGCTGGAGACTATAGGCCTAGGTCTAGATGCGTGTGTGCATAGCCTTCTGTTGGGCGTCATTGCTGAGAGCCTGACAGCGGAGCTCTCTGTGGCAGGCTCTCTTCCCGGCCCCTTGGCTGTGATCTAGGAAAACCCACTGTTGAGAATCATATCCAAGGGTTTACGGAAGACAACAGAAGTGGGAGACAAACAAGGGCCCTGGAGTTTCAGCCCTGATTTGAACTCTGGCTATGACCCCAAATGCTGGGGGTGACCTTGGGTAAGTCACTGCATGTCTTTGAGGCTTAATTTCTTTATCAGTCAAATGGGAACAACAGAACTTTCCAATCACAGTTGCTGTGGGGATCCATGGAGATAACTCCCAGAGAACAGCAGAGTTCACCCTCCCACCACAGAGAGGACCCAACTTCCCAGGCAGCTGCATACTTTTCAGTTCACCCCTGGGATGAGCACTGGACTTCGAGTCTGGAAACAGAGGTCAAGTCTTATCAGGTCACGTGTGGCTGGGAGATGGAGAATCAGTCCTCCTCCCAGGCTTCATCATCCAGTTTCACCTACCTCACTGGATACTGAGCTCATTATAGGAGGTTAACGGTGCGAAAGTGCTTGGTAAGCAGCCTGCAATACAAAAGAAGGCGTCGGTGTTCCTATTATTGCCTGCTTTGCAGACGGGAACATGGGAACTCAGGAAGGGCAAGAGGCTTGCCCAGGCTTCCCTGGGCAGAGAGCCGGAGCCCTCAGACCCCAGTCTGGTGGTTCGGACACCTTCTGGCTGTGAAAACAAGTGGGCAACAAAAGAATGGGGGAGAAAAGGGATGAGTGGGTGAATAAAACCCACTACCTCTCCCAGAGCCTCATACATGCCTATTCCTTTAGGGGTGTCTTATTAAAGTAAGCACCCAATGGGGAGGGTGTAGCTCAGTGGTAGAGCGCACGCTTAGCATGCACGAGGTCCTAAGTTCAATCCCCAGTACCTCTGTTAAAAAAATAAATAAACCGAATTACCTCCCCCACAAAAATTAAGTGCCCCCAAACAAATATAAGTCTCCCAAATATAAATAATAACCTTTGAGTCTAAGCTCTGTCTGAGGGAAGAATATTTCTTCCATTACTCTGGTTCCTGCCCAACCTTTGGAGCCTCTGAACCCCCACAAACAGCCACATTAGCCTCTAAGGTGGCCCTTTAGCCTTGCCTCCTCTCTTTCCTCCGTCCCTCTCTTCCCCAGTGTTTGGTGAGCACCTAGTTTGTGCGAAGCAGTGGTTTAAGCACTGGGGATATAGCTGTGAACGGAAAAAGTTAAAATTCTCAAGTGTCATTTACAGGATACATGTAAAAGAACTCATGAATAATATAATTTCAAGACACAATAACGAATAAAAAATTAGGGCAAGGTGATAGAAATGAGCTCTTTTAATTCAAATTTTATTAAGTTTTTTCTTCTGGTAACCGATGCACATGGTGCAAAATGTAAAAGTTACAAAGGTACACACAGTTTTAAAAAAGCTCCCCTCTACTCTATGACAATTTCTGTTTTACAAAAACATCATCGAGAAGGTGAAAATACAAACCTCAAAGTGAGAGAAGATATAAAGGATGCTATCAGTTACACCACACAAAGAATGCCTACAAATTTAATAAGATAAATAACCTAGAATAAATATGGGAAAGACATAAAAACAGGCCCTTCAGAGTGGCCGATAAATACAAGAACGGATGCTTAACTCATTTGTCAGTGCAAAAGCAAACAGAGACCATGATGGGTTACCATGTGACAGCCCCAAAGAGAGTCTGCCAAAAGCAAGTGTTGTGGAGGACGTGGAGGGAGAGGAACTCTTAGACAATGTTGAGAGGAGTGGAGACTGATAATAAAGGCCAGGGCAGAAAATTATGAAATATAGCACTTACACAACATAAAGGACCAACAAAGCCAAAAATTGGTTCCTTGGCAAAAATGAATACAGTTGACATCTTGGGAGAAAATCTGGCATGAGCAAGTTCAGTCAAGGTTATGGGCTCCCCCACAACCCAGCAATACCATCCACAATATTTACCCTAACTCTGGACCGCATGTGCAGGGGACCTGCATAAGAATAAGATCACACCACCGTTTGTTATACAAAAATGCTAGGAAGAAACTAAATGTCCACTATCTGCATGAATAAAGACTATAGCATGTTCACACAAAGAAATAGCATGCAGCAGGGAGCACAGGTTTGTGACAACTATGCACAGTGCTGTGAATGCATCACAGGAACGTGACCTTGAGTTAAAAGAAATATTTCATAGATTATATAAAGCATGATTCCACTTATGAAAAGCTCAGAAATGAAAACCAAACAGCATATTGTTTAAGGATGCAAATATATGGGATTAAAAAAAGTGAAAACAACACAAGGGGCTGATAAACACAAAAATCAGGGTAGTGGTTCAGTGGTTACGTTTGAGGGAAGAGGTGGGAAACAAGAGGCAGGTACAGGAGGGTTTGTGTATGGGAGTCCGGACAGATATTTGAGATGTTATTTTGTATCTATTTGATTTTTTTAAATAATTTATTGATGTGAAATTCACACAACATAAAATTAACTATATTAAAATGAACAATTTCAGGCAATGCTGTGCAACCACCACATCTAGTTCCACAACATTTCCATCACCCCAAAATAACACCCCCAGTAAGCAGCTTCTCCCATCTCCTCCCTCCCGACCTCTGATAGCCACAAATCCGTGTTCTAGCTCTAGATTTACCTATTCTGGATATTTCATATAAATGCAACCAGACATTATTTGACCCTCTGTGTCTCGCCTCTTTCACTTAGGATGTTTCCAGGGTTCATTCACATTGTAGTACATGTCAGTACTTCACTCCTTTTCACAGCTGAATGATAGTCCACTGTATGGACAGACCACATGGTGCTTATTCGTTCAGCCACTTATGGACAGTTGGGCTGTTACCTTTTGCTACCGTGAATAGTGTGGCAATGACCTTGTGTATGCACATACCTGTGTGTGAGTACCTGTTTTCAATTCTTTGGGGTATATATCTAGGAAGGGAATTGTGGTTCTACTCAGTTTTAATAAAAAATAAAAATAGTGAACAAACATTGGTCAAAAATAAAATAAAAGGACCCTCTGGTCGGTGTGGAGGGGCTGAGAGGGAAGGTGCAAGCCTGGTGAGGAAGGTGTTGCATGTCCAGGAGAGAAGGAGCTAGGGCTGCGGGGTTTGTGCTGGGTCAGATTTGGGAGAGCTTGTCCCAGTCAGGACTGCAGGACCTGCGCTTGGACTGGGTGCTTGGGAATAGAGAAAAAGAGGAACTGAGGCTGACTCCTAATACCATTTACTGAGATGGGAGAGATGGGACTGAGGGAGGGTGCTGATTCTATTCTGAGTCATAATTTCCATCTAATAAAAATGGGGTGGGGGGAAGAAAGACAGTAATACCTCTTGCAACACTATTATTATTGTAACTACATTTATTCAGGAATATAAACTTGGTAGGAGGTGTGACTAGAAATCTGTTTTTCTCTACTCTGTTTTCTTTCTTTTTTTAATTGAAGTACAGTCAGTTACAATGTGTCAGTTTCTGGTGTACAGCACAATGTTCCAGTCATGCATATACACACACATACTCATTTTCATATTCTTTTTATTACAGCTTTTTACAAGATATTAATATAGTTCCCTGTGTTATACAGAAGAAATTGGTTTTTTATCTATTTATATATATAGTGGTTCACCTCTGCAAATCTCAAACTCCTAAGTCTGCTCCCTGTGTTCAGTGGAGTACTGTTGAATCCATTTAGGTAGATTCCTAACTTTTTGGGCACTGACCACTATTGAAAATTCAGCCCAGTTTAAAGCTGCCAACACAAGGGTAGGATTCACTCCACCCTGTGCTGCAGGTGAGCCCCCAGCCTTGGCATATTTCCTCCCCCTTCTGGGCTGGAACTCCTTGGGGCAGTGGGGGAGGGGTAAATTCTGGGGTGGGCCACGTCTGCCTCAGGGGACACTGAGAGTCAGAGGAGCAGCAGCAACCCACCCAGAGCCTGTGCGGCTCACCCTGTCCAACGTCTCATGGCCCGGAGGCCCCCCAGACGCCCTGTGCCCCATGGAGGGTCGCCTTTTCCTTCTACTTACCTGTATGTCTGGGCCTAAATCCTTCCCCGCCCCACAAGCCTTCCTTGGACCCGCTCTGGATCCTCAGCGCCCCCCTGCCCTGCACGCCCTCCCTTAGGCCCTTGCCCGCAGGCACCCACCAATGCCTTTCTCTGTGCCCTAAAACAGAGAAGCCCTGTTTGTCCCCTGCCCCAGCCTTTGGTTCTCTTCTCTTACAATCTCCTGAGTTCAGACTTTTCTGTCTGCGCCATCCCTACCCAAGGTCCTGGGTTGCCCCTCCTACGGCATTTCCAGCACCATTCTCCCTCAGCTTTCTGTGGTTTCCCTCTTAACTTCCTAGCCTCACGGCAGTGAATGAGTTCCCACTTTACAGATGAGAAAACTGATAGTCTTAAAGGTTAAGAAGTTTGCTGAGCTCCCCCAGGTGGCAAATGCTGGTTCCAGCCTCCACTCCATCTTCTGTGCCCTGTGACCTCACCAGCGAAGTGTGTCTCTCCTGTCCCAGATCACACCCCCACATCAGCCAGCCCTGGGCTCCAGCTGACTTTTACAGATGTAAGGATCTGGGGCCCTGAATTTGGGCCATGAGAAAATGAAAATGAGTCATGAGAGACCGACTTCTCCATCAGAGCTCAGAGGAAGGAGCCTCAGTTTGCTAGCCCGGTGACCCCGCAGCTGGCCAGGAGGGAGCAGAGGCAGGGACTGGCCAGGGACGGAGGTGCTGGAGAGGTGCCCACATCTCCTCCACCTCTGACGATGCAGGAGTTTGAAAGACCTCCCAGAGGCTGCCTGGGCTTGGCAGGCCTGGGCTCGCCCTGTTTGGCTGGAGGAAGGCCCGTCGGTGGGGTCTGGACAGAGGAACACCCCAGCGCCCACACCCACAGCGCAGGAGCTGCGAGTCTCAAGTCTCGTGCGGGAACCGCCGCGCAGGCTGTGCGGCGCCGGCAGCGCCCCGCACGTGCCCACATCAGCATCCTTGCTGGCCTCCGCGTGTCGCTTTCCTGTGGCCACTGTAACAAGTGACCGCAGCCTGTGGCTCAAAACGACGTGTTTATTCTCTTACAGTTCCGAGGGCCAGAAGACCCCAGCTGAGGCTGTGGCAGGGCCGCCCTCCCTCGGGGGCTTCGGGGGAGAATCTGTTCTTGTCTCTTCCAGCGTCTGGTGACTGCCAGTGTTCCTCGCCATGTGGATGCATCGCTGCAGTCTCCAGTCACTGTCATCGCCTCTTCTGTCTCTGTATTTAGTATCCCTCCGCCTTTCTCTTAGAAGGACACTTGACCCAGCTGAGGCCGTGCGAAACTAAGGCGCCCGCAGCAGGTCCACAGCTGACTGCGGTGAGCAATGGGCCCGGCCGAGCTCAGTCAGCCCCACCCAGGTCAGCAGAAGCACCCAGCTTACCGACACAGTCAAGAGCTACATAAATGCTTATTTTTTTTTTTAAAAAGGTGATGGCATTTAGAGTCCACTCGAATAATCCAAGATAATCTCCCCATCTCAAGATCCTTACCATCATCAATCTGCAAGATCTTTGGCACACAAGGTAAAGTTCACAGGCTCCACGGTTCAGGACCTGGTGTTCTGAGGGCCGTTGTTCCGCCTGCTGCACTCAGGCTTAGGGGGGCTGACCAACTCGCCCGAGGTCACCAACTTGAAGTGACAAAATCACCAAGAAAGTGTGGCTAAAATATGCTGGCATTCTGTATTGACTGTTTTTGAGGTTTTGAAAGAACCTGCTGGTAATGAATTTAATTTTATCTCGAAGTCCGTGCAAGAGCACAATTAACAGTCGGCCAACCATCTGTCTGTCCCTCATTAAGGATTCCAGGTGAGGAGCTGAAGTCCCACCCCAGCCTTGCACCTGGCTGGCTGAGCGGCCTTGCTTGAGACCCTTCCTGCCCTCCCTCCCCTGTTTCCCCATCTGCTGATCACATGGTTCTGATGGTTCATCATATTCTCCAGCACACGTCAGCTGGGAAAGCAGTTGTAGAGACAGAAAATATTTGCTGTTAGTACAATTCCAGGTCAAAGACAAGGGCAGAATTGAACGAGCGAAACTCTCGAAGGTCTAACATTTCATCTTGATAAATCCTTCACCTCACACGGACAGCTCAGGAGCTGAGCATGGCGAGGCAGCTTGGCGCCCACCAAGTTGTCAGAACAAAATTCTGTTCTGGCGGGTGCAACTTCAGACGTGAGCTGTCCAGGACTGGCCTTCTGAGTCAGCCCTGAGTCCCACCTACACGCCCTTCCTGTGGGGCCACCAGATTCAAAGCCTCCTTTCACAAAGAGGGCAGGAGCATGGATGACTCCGAGTGTGGAATGTGTGCAAGCTTGGATGAATAATAGATGTGCTTGAATATTAGTAAGTAGGAGCTGGTTTCTGTAGCCAGGGAAGCCCAAAAGAGATTCTGTTAAAGTAAACTCTTGAATGTAGACCTAAGGCAGGCAAACAAACATACAAACAACAGCAATGAAACCTCAAACTTCCTAAACTCCCCTAAAAACAGAAACCTACACACGTTTACATACACAGGGATAATTTATAGGTCAAAGAAATGAAGAGAAAACAGTAGAATTGAATAATAAAAATTTTACACATCAAAACATTGTGGGAAACAATGAAAGAAGCATTTAGAGAGAAAATTATAGCTTATATGCTTAAATAAGAAAAGAAGGACTAAAAATTAATGTGCTATGTGTCAATATTAGGTAGTTAGAAAAACAACACAGTATACCCAAAGAAAGTAAAAAGATCATAATGAAAAGCAGAAATGAATGAAATAGAAAACAAAGAAAAAATGAGATCAACAAAGCTAAGAAATAAATTCTTTGAAAAACAAGTAAAAAAGGCAAAACTCTATCCTGGCTAGCTAAGAATAAAGGAGAGGAAGCATGAGTAATGCGTGAGAAAATATAAAGGAAGCCATGACTGCAGGTGTTGCAGAGATTTAAAAAAAATAAGGGAATCCCATCAACAGATTGTGTCAATAATTTCCAAGCTTACACAAAACCAATTAATTGCTAGAAAACTGTAGCATCATAACTACTGAAGAAGAAATAGAAAATGAATAGCTCTCTAGCTATTAAAGACATTGAAGCAAGCCCAAATGGTTTTATAGGTAAGTTGTACCAAATGGCACAGAGAACACATTATTTCAGGCAAGAAGAAGAAAGACTGAAAATCCGTGACCTAAACAAGTATCTCAAGAAGCTGTAAAAGGAAAAGTAAAATAACCCCAAAGAAAGGAAATGACGAAGAGGAGAAATAACGAAACAGAAAACAAACATAATAGGAAGAATTAAGTCTCCACACTGGAGAAACTGATCACGCTAAGAAACAGCAGCACAGGTAACACCAAGAGCAGAAAACAATTATTATTCTAGATATTAAAATGGCAGCGAGGGTGTTATGAACAACTGTATAACAATACACTTGGAAATTTACATCATATGGACAGATTTCTAGAAAAATACACCTTACCAAATTGGCATGAGAATAAATAGAAAATCTGAACAGTCCCATAGCTAACAAAGAAATTAAACCTGCAGTCAAAACCTTCCCACAAAGAAGGCGCAGGTGGCATTATTATCTCTCCTACCAAAGTTCTGAAGAGACACAACACTAACCTCACACGAACTCGTCCAGAGAGAAGGGGAAGAGGAGACACTCACAGGTTTGTTTTAATTGGACATTGTAGCCTTTTCCCTAAATCTGATGAGGACATTATAAGAAAAGAAAATTATATGTTAATATTATACTTCTCTGGAGCATGGATAAAAATAATTCTAAATAAAATATTAATAAGCAAGCCAAGTTCCAGTGATTATTGAAAAGATAATACAACACAACCAAGTTGAGTGTATTCTAGGAAGGCACATTCAGTTTAACAAATCAACATAATTCACCAAAATAGTAAAATAAAGGATAAGAAAATCATATGAACATCCCAATACATGCAGAAAAACACTGGTTAAATATTTCTAGCAAACTAGGAATACATTGGGACTTTCTTGATCTGTTAAAAATATCTAAACAGTCCATGTTTAACTGAAAAATTGTGCTGTACACTGGAATTTGACACAACATTGTATAAATGACTATAACTCAATAAAAAAAGTTAAAAAAAATCTAAACAAATCTGCAACATACATTATTATCCCTAATGTTAAAATGTTTCCAGCTTTCCCCTTGCCGTCAGGAAAACACAAGGCAACCCACTTCTGCAGCTTTAACTTAGGACTGCACTGGAGCTCCCAGTAAGTGCAGGATGAAGAGAGAAATAAGAGATCATAGGATTAGAAAGGGACAAATAAAACTGTCAGTATCTGCAGATGACAGAATGTGTATATAGAAAAATAAAAAATAATAGACGGATAAATTATTAGAATTAATAAATGACTTCAGTAAGGTTGCTGGATATAAGATCAAAATATAAAAAGAAATTATATTTCTATAAAGTAGACACAAAGAGCTAGAGAATTAATTTTTGTAAAAAGACATACTATTATATAAAGGGTACACAAGGCATAGAAAACTAAAGAGAATTAAGAGAAATTAAAAAATATCTAAGTAAAGGTGGAATAATTCTATTTTTATGTATCAGAGGACTCATTATTATAGACATATTAATTCTTCCATAAAATTAATCTACACATTCAATGTAATCTCAAAAAACATGCCAGAAGGGTTGTGTGTGTGTGTCTGTGTACATGTCTGTGTAACCTGACAAGCTGATTCTGATTTATACCAAATGTAGGAGAGAGGGTAGAGCTCAGTGGTAGAGCATGTGCTAGCATGCACAAGGCCTGGGTTCAATCCCTGGTACCTTCATTAAAGACAAATAAATAAAAATCTAATTACCGTCCCCCAGTTTTTTTTCTAAATATTAAGAAATGCAAAGGACCAAGAATATCTAAAACCCTTTTAAAGCAGAGGAACACAGCAGGAGAATGGCCTCACTGGAGATCAAGGCTTAATAAATTATAAAGTCTGGTAATTAAGGCCCTGTGGCATTAGTGTGTAAATACAAAAATAGTTCAGTGAGATAGCAAGTAAAACTCAGAAGCAGACCAGCACTTTGATGGGTAGCTGGTCTACAACCAAGGGGGCGTTGTAGAGCAGTGGGAAGAGCAGTCTTTTTTTTTTTTTTTTTTAGTCTGTAAGTAAATGGTTCTGAACAACTGGATATTCCCACAGAAGAAAAACAAAACACTTGATTTCTACTCCATACCATACACAAAAATTAATTGTAGATCTAAAAATGACAAACTATAAAGCTTGTGAAATATAAAGACTATAGTATCTTCAGGCATTTAGGGTAGGAAAGACTGGTAAATTTGATGACAGTAAAATTAAGAACTTCTGTTCACGAAAAGACAAAATTCAATGAGTAAACAAACAAGCAAAATCAAGCAAATGCCTGGGAGAAGATATTTGCAACATATGTAACTGACAGAGGCTCATATTCAGAACATATAAAGAACCTCCATAAATCCTTAAGAAAAAGCCACACCACCCAGTAGAAAAACAGGCAAGCGACATGAAAAGGCACTTCACAAATGTCTGGGAAACGGCCAGTAAACATACGTAAAGGTGCTTAATTTTGTCATCAATCAGAAAAATACAGATTAAACCCACTTTGCATTAAAATATCACCATGAAAGGGAAAAGACATGCTACAAACTTGGAGAAGATATTTTCATGAACATCATTAACAAAAGATCCTGAATGCATAAGAAATTCCTGTAAGGCACTAAGAAATAGCGAACACCACAGTGTAAAATCACAGTCCCTTGTATGTGTATAGCACGTTGTGTTAATCCATTCATTTGGTGGTGGATGTCTGGGTTGTTCCCACTTTTTGACTAATGCGAATAATACTACTATAATATTCAGGGACAAGGTTTTGTGTGGACATACGTTTTCATTTTTCTCGAGTATATACCTAGGGAGTGAAATTGCTCTGTCATATGGCAACTCTGTATTTAATCTTTTGAGGAACCACAAACCCATTTCCCAAAGTTGCTGCACCATTTCACATTCCCACCAGCAGTGTATGTGCATAAGAGCTCCAACATCCCTACCCCCTCACAGCATTTGCTATCTGTCTTTTTTATTACAGCCAGTTGCATTAGTGTCCCGGCTCTGCCCAAACAGACTGCCACAAACTCGGTGGTTTATTTTTTTTTTAATTTTCTTTTTTGTTGTTGAAGGGGTAGGTAATTAGATTTATTTGCTTATTTTTAGAGGAGGTACTAGGGATTGAACCCAGGACCTCGTGCATGCTAAGCATGTGCTCTACCACTGAGCTATATACCCTGCCCCCAAAACGTGGTGGTTTTAAACAACAGAAATTTATTTTTTCACAAGTCTGAAAAAAATGATCTGCATACAAGGTTACTGCAGCATTGTCTGTCCTAACAAAAGGTCAGAAACAACCCACTGTCTCTCAGTAAGGGACTAGTTAAATAAATCAAGATATAGCCACACAGTGGAATGGTATGCAATCGAAAAAAGAATGATAAACTCTATATACTCAAATGAAAAGATCTCCAGCATATAATAGTAAGTGAAAAAGCAAGATCCAGAAAAATGTGTCCCAAGTGCTACCACTTACATTTTAAAAGGTAAAAAAGTAAAGAATATTCACGAGAATCAGAAGACAAGCCACAGACTTGGAGAAAATATTTGCAAAAGACATACCTGATAAAGGACGTACCCAAAATATACAAAAAATATAAAAACTTAACAGTAAGAAAGCGTGCCTCTTTCTTGTAAGAGTGCATGTGATTGCACTTAGGGTCCACTCAGATAATGCAGGGTAAGCTTCCTCTCTCAAGGTCATTAACTTAATCACATCTTTTCCCACATAAGGTGTGGCATTTGCAGGTCCCAGGGATTGGCGGTGGCTCTCTTTTGAGGGGCCATTTTCTGACCAAGCACACCATCTTCGTGGGTGTGAAGTTGTATCTTACTGTGGTTTTGATTTGAATTTTCCTGACGGCTAATGGTATTGAGCGTCTTTTATGTGTTTATCAGCCACTTGCACATTTTCATTGGAGAAATGTTTATACAGATCCTCTGCCCACTCTTTAATTGGGTTAATTTGTCTTTGTAATTTATAAACTGGGTTTTTAAACTTTATATAAGCGTTCTTTATATAGCAGTGACATCAGGGATGATGGAGTGGGAAGTGCCAGGAATCTGTCTCCCCACTTAGACAACAATTGCACTGGCAGAATCTGACTAATGTAACTATCTTGGAACTCTGGAGTCTACTGGAAGGCTTTCAGTTTCCAGGCAAGGCTTGGTTGGTAAACCCTGGTTAATTCCAGGCAATTTATCTCTTAGCATGGTAGCGGTATCCATTATTCAGTCCCTTCAGCCTGATAGCAGGAAGCCATGCCCATATTCCTGTAGTGGTTTGTGGGAGCCTGGGTAGGTAACAAAGACCCTGTTCTCTGAATACCAGGATCTGCGTGCTGATACATGACTGCTTCTTTGCATCACAGATGTGCAGACACAGAGGTGGGCAGTCATTTCTTGGTGGTTTAGTCTTGGCAGGTTTTGTGTTTCTAGGAATGTCCATTATTACATCTAGGTTATCCAATTTATTGGTGTACAACAGATCGTAATGCTCTTATGACCCTTTTTATTTCTATACATGCAATAGTAATATCCCTATCTTCATTTCTGACTTTAGTAATTTGAGTCTTTTCCCCCCTCCTTATTCCATCCAGCTAAAAGATCGTCAGTTTGTTGATCTTTTCAAAGAACTAACTTTTGGTTTCATTGATTTTTTTTTCTATTATTTTTATATTCTCTATTTTGTTTATCTCTGTTCTACTCTTCTTTATCATTTTCTTCCTTCCACTAGCTTTATTTTCTTCTTTTTTCTAGTTTGTTAAATTGTAAAGTTAGGTTGTTGATTTGAGATTTTGTTGTTTTTTTTAATGTAAGCATATTTAGCTATATATTTCCTTCTTTGCACTGCTTTTGCTGTGTCCCTTAAGTTTTGGTATAATGTGTATGGCTTTTTTAAAAAATTATTCATCTCTAAGTATTTTCTAATTTCTTTTGATTTCTTCTTTGATCCACCAATTGTGTAAGAACACTTTGTTTAATTTCTACAATTTTTTCTTTTTTTACTTCTAACTTCATCCCATTGTGGTAAGAGAAGATACTTTGTATGGCATCTTTTAAAATATACTGAGACTTAATTTGTGTTCTAATATATGGTCTATCCTGGAAAATGTTCCATGTGCACTTGAGAAAAATGTGTATACTGTTATTTGGTAGAGTGTTATGTATATGTTTGTTAGATCTAGTGGGTTTATTGTGTTGAGTTCTCCATCTCCTTATCTTCTGTCTCTGGTTGTTCTATCTTCCCTTTCTGAGAGTCAGGTATTAAAGTCTCCAAATACTACTGTAGAACTATCTATTTCTCCTTTGAAATCTGGCAGTTTTTCCTTCATGTATCTTGCTGGTCTGTTATAAGATGTGTAAATGTTATATCTTCTTGATGTATTGAAACTTTTTTAAAATACTTATTTTCATTTTTCGTGGGGGGAGAAGAGGAGGTAATTAGGTTTGTTTATTTATTTTTAGGAGATTGAACCCAGGACCTTGTGCATGTTAAACATGCGCTCTACCTCTTGAGCTATACCCTCCCCCAGAAACTTTTATTAACATATACTGTCCTTCTTAGTCTCATAAACTTTTTTGATTTAAAGTCAATTTTGTCTGATACTAGTATAGCCACCCCTTATCTCTACTGGTTACTGTTTGCATGGAGTATCTTTTTCCATCCTATCACTTTTAGTCTATTTGTGTTTGAAGCTGACTCCACAGCTCAGGGGTTAGAGCACTGGTCTTGTATTTGTGTTTGGACCTCAGATGAGTCTCTTATAGACAGCACGTTGTTGGATCACGCATTTTTATCTATTCTGCCAATCTTTCATCTTTTAATAGGACAGTTTAATCCATTTACATTTAAAGTAATTACTGGTAAGTAGGGACTTAATTCTTTGTTTTTTTATATGCCTTATAGCTTTTTGTCCTTCATTTCCTTCATTACTGTTGCCTTTTGAATTTAGTTGGATTTTTGTAGTTAAATGTTTAAATTCTTTTCTCATTTCTTCTTGTTTATATTCTAGAGCTATTTTCTTTGTGGTTATCATGGGCATTACATTAACATCCTAAAGTTATGACACTCTAATTTGAATTTATACTATCTTCATTTCACTAACATACAAAATCTCTGCTCCTTTACAGCTCCATCCCTACCCGTATCTGATGTCACAAAATTACATCTTTATACAGTGTAGTGCCCCGAAAACAACAAAGTTACAATACTAGGTTTTAGATGAATAATTTTTTTAACGTATTTTCTTTTTTTAAAAATGTATTATTCTCTTAAATTATGTAGAAAACTAAAAGAGGAATTACACACTGTTACAATACTAGCTTTTATAATTTCATATGTATTTACTTTGAGATCTTTATATCTTCTTATGGTTTTGAGATTATTGTCTAGTGTCCTTTTAACAGTACTTTTTTTTTTGCGGGGGAGGGGGAAAGTAATTAGGTTTATTATTTTTTACTTTAATGGAGGTGCTGGGGATTGAACCCAGGACCTCATGCATTCTAGGCCTGTGCTCTACCACTGAACTATACCCTCCCCCTAGTGTCCTTTTATTTCACCCTGCAGGAGTCCTTTGAGCATTTCTTGCGGGGCAGGTCTAGTGTAAAGTCCTCCAGCTTTCGTTTATCCAAGAATGTTTTAATTTCTCCTTCCCTTCTGAAGTTGTGACAATATTGTATTCTTGTTTAAGTTTTTTAATTTTAGCGCTTAAAAAATATATCAACCCACTGCCTTCTGGCCTCCGAGGTTTCTGAGGAGAAGCTTGCTGACTGTTGTCTCAGGCGTAAGACACACACACACAAACACACACCCCTACACTCTGTATGTTGTAAGTTGCTTCTCTCTGGCTGCTTTAAAGATCTTACTTTGTCTTTCAAAAGTTTGATTATAATGTGTCTCTGGATTTATCTTACTTGGAGTTTGTTAAGCCTCTTGGATGTTTGTGGAGCCTCATTCACTTGCTTTGGGATACTTTCAGTCACTATTTTTTCGTATATTCTCTCTGCCCTTTTTCCTCTCTCTCTCTTCTCCTTCTGAGATTCCCACAATGCATGTTGTTCCTCTTCATGGTGTTCACTTTTCTTCAATCTTTTTTCCCTGTTCTTCAGACTCAATTTCCATTGTCCTATCTTTAGATTCACTCTTTTCTCTGCATGCTCAAATAGTGCCTTTGAATCCCTCTAGTGAAATTTTCATTATTGTAGTTTTCAGATACAGAATTTATTTTTTTTTAGGTTTTCTATTTCATATTTACATTTTGTTCAGACATCATCTTCTTGACTTTCTCCACATCTTTAGTTTTCTGATCATCTTTAGGATGGATGTTTCAAAGGCTTTGTCTAGAAGATATGCTGTCAGGTCTTTCTCAGGGACACTTTCTGTTGATTTATTTTCTTCCTTTGAATTGGCCTTATTTTCCTGTTCCTTTGTATGCTTTGTGATTTTTCTTTTTTGTTTTTGTTTATTTGGTGGGGAGGTAATTAGGTTTATTTATTTATTTACTTTTTTTTTAGAGGAGGTACTGGGGATTGAACACAGGACCTCATACATGCCAAGAAAGTGCTCTACCACTTCGAGCTATACCCTCCCCGCAGCCTTGTAATTTTTCTATTGTATACTGAACATTTGAATCTAATAATGAGTTAACTCCAGAAATCAGATTCTTCCACTCTCCCAGGGCTTGCTGGATTGTTTTGTTATTGTTTTTATTATTTTTTTATTGTTATAGGCTGTCTCTGTGCCAAGTGTCACCCTGAGGTATAACCTCAAAGTCTTCTCAGGTCTTTTCTGGGTCTGTGCTTTTCCCTGGGCATGTGTGGTGACTTTCTAGTTTTCCTCATATATGCAGTTGCTTTTGAATGTCCTAGTCTTTAATGTCTGGCTCCCAAAAGGCAAAAAAAAAAAAAAAAAAAAAAAGAAAGAAAAAGAAAAAATGAAGGAGGTTAGGGAGAAGGACATTGTCTTTTGAAATCTCCTGGGAATTACAGCTACCGAGGATGAGGGGCTTGCACCAATGGAGAGGTGAAACAATGGCTTCCTTCTTGTCTGCACTGTGTCAGAAAGAGCAATCAGTGATCAGAGCACATTTGATACTTGGAGGACAGGGTCCTTTTGGCCCCCTCTGGCTCCCACAAGCTGTGTGTAGATTGCTCCAAGAACATGTGCTCAGCTGGCTGCCATGTGGTTGGGGGTGGAGGATGGGTAGCTACTGCTTTGTTAGGATCTGAAATTGAACAAAATCAACTACAGTTTATTTTACTGTCCAAGTCTTCTGGAAGTTGCAAGCCTTCACCAGGCTCGAGTTCCGAAGTAGTTACATTAGATTGTGCCAGTGCAGTTGTCTAGGTGGGGAGACAGATTCCTGGTGCTTCCTACTCTACCACTTTCCTAGAATCATGTCTATTTTTGAATGTTATCCCTTTACTGATGTTTTAGTGCAGTTCTGGGAGGGACTGGAGTCTATTTGGGTTCAATCCACAATCTTAACTAGTAAGTCACAATTTTTATTATCTTTTTCTTAAAGTTGTATGTAGTTAATATGTGCCTGGACATTCCTGATTGTCTTTTTCCTTGCTCTTTAAAAAAAAATTCATGTCCATAAATGCTTAAGACAGAGATATTTAATCAAATGTACCCGATGAGTATCTGAAGAGCTAGGGGAACCTGAAGCTGTTGTGTGCTTTTCCTCATTTTCATTTCTAATGGTTGTACCTTATGTTTGGTAATTTTCTATTGTAACCTTGTATTTTGTTGAACTCGATCTGTTGGATTGAGTAGGGACCACGCAGAGGAGTCCTGCCTAGGAGCCAGGGGTGTCACAGGCCTAGGTCTCCTTCAGCCTCCCAGAACCCCTGGCTTACTGTGGGGCCCGACTCATCTCTGCCACCTCACAGAAGGTCTTAGTCTGCATCCCAGTGCTGACTCAGGTGTTTACCTTCAGCACAGCCCTGTCTTTCATGTTTGCATGCTCTGCACAGGCCTCTGTTCCAGTTTAAGCTCTGGTTTCTCTAGTCACCTGTGACATTTCCGTGTTCTTGGTGAGTAGAGCAACACATTAAAATTATATCTGTGTTATTTCTTGCAGAAACAAATTGCTTTTAGTGGTCGGGGCCTTCAGAGAAAGTAGGCCAACACATATCTGAAATGGAGTCTCCATTTTTAAGCCAGCATTTTTTTTTAAATAGAATTTGGCCTGTTCACACCTGGATTTAGTTCTCCCTCGTTCTGTTTCTACTACATTTTTTTTCCTACTACATTTTTGAATTTTCCTTTTCTGCTTTTCTTTCTTTTGCTAGTTTGACCGTATTTCTACTTACCTCCCTTTTCTTCTTGTTAAATTAGAAGTTCTACTATGTGTTTAACTGCATTATTGATTACCTTCCCATCTCTTTTGGTCATAAATTAACCCTGTTGACTGCATTGAACTGGACTGGAGTGGGCTGATATGAGCTGAGTTTGAGGGCTCTTAGGTTTGGGTGGGTGTCTGAATTCTATGCCAGGCTCTAACGCAGCCCCTAGGGGCAATGTGCATTTTGGGAGATCTCAGAAGACGACTCATGTAATTTCAAAGCTGAACAGAGTGATAATGGAGGTAATGGAGACTGGCAAGTGGACTGGAGAAAGTAAAGATGTCAATGGGGTACCAGTGGTGTGAGATGAAGAGATGGGCAGGGTCGTCAGTGAAAAGAACAGAGAAAATAAAGCAGCCTGGCTTGTAAAGAGATAGGCTAAGACTTTGTGGAAAGGAACAGGGGAAGGGAGCAAAGAACCATGCTCTCTTGGTCTCCACACGGAATTACATACTGTGAGTTTGCTACTAGGAGAAAGCATGTTCTGAATCACTGTTCACCTCCCACCGCCCTAGCCATCCATCCACTTCCTCACTGAATTATCCCTTTCCCATCCTTTCAACCACCCCTCTGTCTATTCATTCACCCTAACATCTATCTATCCATTCATCCACCTACTCATCTACCAAAGTACCAACTTCTCTGCCCACCCATGGTTCCATCCACCTATCTATCCATCCAGGCACTTGGCGTTTCCTTGAATATCTCTTCCACGTACAAGCCCAGCTCTGGGTACCTGGGGATGAAGGTGAATCAGATCTGTCCCCGCCCTTGCAGAGAAATGAAAGCTTTCCATGAGCAGACTCTACCGTCACCTTGGCAGATAGAATTTCCAGCTCTAGACAATTTGTTCCTGGACCCCTCAACCTAGATATGCCAAAGGCACCCAAACCCATCAGGTCTCAGATTGCTCTTTTCATGCAACTTGTCCCTCTCTTGATGTCTCTTGTGTTGTATCTAGCCACGGTCTGCTGATTTATCCATCACACAGAATGTTCATCGTTGAGTCTTCATCTGGCTCCACCGTCTGGGGCTCCCTGTGGCCCAGAGAGTGTTATCTAACTTGGGGATGACCCCACTCTGCATCCTCCCAGGAAACCTCTGCTGACCGCCTTTCACAGATTCTAACCACACATGTCCAAGGCAACCTATCAGGTAACCCCCAACGGCTTCCTGAAGGCAAGCGGTGCCTCCCAGATTAGCTTGCAAGGCTTCCGCAGCAGGGCTTGTGTCCCTTCCTCTTGCTTCCCACACAGGGTTAAGCGGGGAGAGTTCTGTGCTCTCACAAAGGGCAGAGTCCACTTGCTGTTTGGTTGACTGGTTCAATGAGGCTGCTGAGCAGAATGTCCTTTACAGAGGAAATAGGTTCCAGTGAAAGCAACGTGTCCTAGATATCTCGAAGTGCCAGGGTTTCTGTTGCCCCAATCACAAACACCTATTGTGAGGCAACCTTTGGCAGCTATGTTTCAAATCCCTTGTGACACCCCTCCCCCGGCCAGTCCCATTTGACTGGAACTGTCAGTGAAGCTCATGGTGGCTGAAGTGAACAAATCAGCCTGAGTCTACCAGACATACCTTCTCAGGAATTTGAGAACAGGGCATCAAGCAGAACAGAAAAGCCTAATGGCCACAGGGGGGCCATGAAAAAAAAAGCCAAGTCACGAAGAGGTTCAGTGCAGTTCCACAGGACCAGGAAGTTCGTGGGTAGTGGAAAAGGTAGTAGAGAAACTTAGAGGCAAGTAGACAGCACGCTGGAAGAATGTTCTTTCCTACCCCGGAGCCAAGAGCCCTACTTGGTAAAATCTGTGTCCACAAGACTGGATCTGCTGATGTCCCTGGATCCTTGCAAGGCCAAGCTTGTGCAGTAGGCTTCCCGGTGATTCTACCATTATGTCAATCCTTGGACTCTCTCCCCACCCCACTGACTCCATGACTTAGGGTTGTCATCCAAAGGACTTGACTAACACGTAAGACCTGTGACGACATCTGAGGATGCCTGTCTTTGCTCTTTGAGAAATCCAACCCTAAATCCAACTACAGACAGCTATTCCTAACTTGGAGATCTTAACAGAGAAACCCTGTATCCACTCAGGCCTTGAACCTCCAGGAACCCCCTCCTGGGTGCTAGCCTTTACCCTAACCCCAAACAGGCGATCCTGGTCTCAAGTATCACTCTGAGCAATAGAAATGCTCAGAGGTTCTGCCACCTGCAGCTTGCAAGGGTTCAATCCCCACAAGGTTCATTTTGCACATGAGGTCCTGCCACCTCCCCCAGCCTCATCCCTACCGTGCACTGCAGTCAACTAGAGTAGCTTCTGCTTTGCAGTTGTGCTCCACTTCCTCCCAAGTTCCTATCCTGTGAAATGCTACCTCTTTTGTAGGACATTCCTCAAAGTCCCCAATCATTTCCTCTCTCCTCCGAAGTTCCACCCCTCTGCACTGTGTCTGCTTTGCTCTGGGAGCTCCTTTAGAGGGGAGACAAAGTTAGATCAAATGTGAGGTTGCCTAAGGCCTGGTGCAGGCCAAGGGCAGACTGGGTGCGCAAGGCTGGCACCCTGCCTTGTTTCCAGTCTGGAGCTTCACCCAAGGTCAACCTTGGACCCTGAGAGCTTGTATCCCGTCTTCCCTCCACTGTCTAACCACTGTTAAGGACCAAAATGTTACTCTTTACCTCTGCCCTAAGTCCTTGACAGCGCAACAGTGCCTGAAGACTGTACGGAAACGCAGTGTGAGCTTAGGCAGCAAAAGCCATGGGGTCCCGCCCTATGTGGGTATGGTGGGACCCTAGGCCAGCGCCCTCCTCCACTGGGTTTGTTTCTTCTTTATTACCTTTGTTTCACCAATCCTACTGGGTAATTTCTTTTTACTAGGATTCTCTCCCTGGAAGTTAAGACGACCACTGGAATCAAGACTCAGCCCAGCCTCACACCCTGCACCCCTAAATCCTTACTTCAGGCTGGGCTGGTTACCGATTCAAGATGCAATTTGCAGCTGCTCTGAGACCCCAGGTGGTGCCATGGCCCATCCTGAACCACTGACTGTTCTGAGCATCCCTGCAGGGTATTAGGGCACATTAGGGGCTGCTTGAGGTATTAACTCTACCACCCCCAAAACTCCTCCCCAGCCAAAAAGAGCCCTCTTAACTGTTCATTACTCTGCTGTAACCCGTTCCAAATGTCTGGAGGTGCCAGCACAGGCTCTGCCCTTTTACCCGCTGCTTCCAGACAAAGCAATTCTCCCTGGCTGCTTGTCAAGCATTATTTCTACTGACTTTACAGCACTTTAAATGCTGTACACAGAGGTTACCGTTCCCATCAGGCATAGGAAGATGGTCCTCCAGCTTAACAGGGAGGTATTGCCAGAGCCTAGGTCTGATTCCAAAGCCCAAGTAAAACCTCACTGAAAGCATAACCAAATGCCACGCAATGGCAGCCATATTCACTTTCCTGGTGACACAAGAGCCAGACTAGAGGGACCTTGGGATAACAGTAACCACACCTCAGAATTACTGTAAGGTATGAGCTGACAGATGGAAAATGCAGAAAAGGCTCATTTACACCAGTACCCTTCTGTATTTTCTACTCTTGGCAAGAATTTTCATTTCATTATGCCCAGGTCAAAGGCTTTGGTCCCTGATGCACTGGTATAAACAGTGGAAAGCAATCCTAACACAACCCAGAGCAGGAAGCACTGAATCAGACAACACCTCTTTTCTCTCTCGAACCTTTAGGACCCCCATAGTACCTTTTAAGTTCATCAATCCCAGAGAGAACTTGTTTAGAAATAATTTTCTTAACTGAAGACAGATGCTCTATACCCAGTTATGTAACTACCTACTTTACACCTGCAGGTCCTCGTGAACACCCAAACATTTTAAGAAATCAGATGAGGACAGACCTTCCCAGTTTGTAATCAACTTGAGTTACAGAATAGGAACACAAGATCTAAGGAAAGCCACTGTAACCAGCAATATGTTTTGTGAGTAGGGGGGCAACTGCAAAAGAAAACATCTGACACAAATCTGAAGCAGCAACTACCAAAACAGGGCAGGATTCTGATGCTCCAATTTTATAAAATGAAATTTAGCTTACTTTTAATATTAAAGCAGAGACAAAAAATAATTTTAACATTGTTTTAATCAAGTAACATAGCTGTTTTAAACAGTAAATTTTAAGACAGTTGAACAGAGCAAAGTGAAGGACTACTCTATGTAGGATAGCCTCTCTGAATATATTTCTTACTATGTGGATTTGAGTCCCATTGGAAGTTTGGCACTAAACACTGGTCTAAGCCAAAAATTTTCTCCTTAGTGTTTAGAAGCCCTGCACATTTTCCTTCCGATTAAGAAAAAAAGGGTGCGTGGGGGGAGAAACCCCTCTATAACAGAACCTTATTAGCTTGACACAGGGTATACTGAATGCAACTTGGCTTAGGTCAACCAGTATCCCATACAGGATTTCAAACGATGGCAAAAACTTAATAGCTAGATGAGATGTTAATTTGCAAAAACCTTTTCGTCTTTGGTGTGACAAAGCACATTCCCTCCAGGTAGGCACATGGCTCCTCCTCTAGTCTCATAAAAATCTATCAAAGGGCTGCTGGAGACCAACGTGTATCTCTCCAGTAATACTTAAGGTTTAATTTCTTAAAACATCAAGCTAACAAGGTTCTATTATATGAAACATTTCTATTAATTTCAATGTGAAAAGAAGTTACATTTGTTAGGGTCTCATAATCTGTGAGATGGATCACACAAGGAAGAGGTGAATGATAAAAGCCCGTGCTTTGTTATTATAAAATTAACTCCATGCATTTGATTCCGAGTGTACTTTTTGTGTAGGTTTTTACCTCAGACGGTTTCTCAGATGTAGACATAAACCATTCTATCACTTGAGTTTAGATCAGCAAATGGGGCAAGGGATTCAGAAGCAAGGTATTTCCAAATTTAAAGCCTAGGACGGGCTGGGTCAGGCCCTAGCTACCAACATTCAGTTGCCATCATCACATATTTCTTGCGTTATCTCACTATATTCAATGTGAAATAAAAAACCACCCCAAGTCTTACACCAAAATATAGGCTCTGACTTAGAAGTATGCTTTCAGCTTTTTTCTTTCAAGAAAGACATTGGGGGGAGGGGGTGTCTGAGACATAGTTAACACTTATTTTGGCAAGATAGCAACGAAAACCTTAAAAGCATAAGCTATCTGTCAAATGTAAAAGAACCATAGTATCGGGAAAAATTCACAGCGAACAAAAAGACAGTTATGTCTAAATATTTTGAAATTGTAATTTGAACCATAGAGTAAATGCTGAAAATTATGCCGTTTTCCTAAAGATTAAGTGCACCTTTTCCTGCTTTCCCCAAATAAAATCATAGAGCTTACTATTTAATCACTCCCCAAGTTTGTTTTCTCTCAGTATAAAGCAACAGCTACATACACATAGAATGCTTTTATATGTTTAATGTAATAATTCCCCTGGCTCATCCAACGTGCAATGCACATGACTTCAAAGACTATAATTTGGGGCAAGTATAGAACTGGAAAAGAACCAAAAAACAAAACCAAAAAAACCCCCACAATTCAAGTTTCAAAACCTGCTCATAAAATTATTTATAGGACACTCAGGTCATTTTAACTTCTCAGTAAGATAAAGGTGTTGCACTGTCATTTGATTATCAGTCCACCTTGGCATGAAAAGAATGTATGTTACCAGATGCCAGTTTGAGGGACCAGAGATAAGACTTAAAAATACTCTACTTCTTAATGGCCGAGTAAGGTAAGTTTATGTTTACATTCTGCTGAAGGCCTCTCTATAGTCTCAGCATCTAATAACTAACAGGCTCCAACTATCCTATCAGGTTAAATTGATGGTACAACGTTTTTTAAAGGAGCCTATTTCCTCAGCTTAAGTCATTCAGAGCCAAAAATCTGAAGAATGACCAAAATCAAGTCTTTATTTTTATAACTATAAATGTGATCCAAATGTGTCCACCACTAATTTTTCAAAAAGAAACATGCTATAAATAAGCAAACTACATCTGCTCACTGCTATGTGTATGGACTCCCTAGATGTCTTGTTGGGTTTAATTACAGACCACTCACAGCAATACATTTTTAGTAGAAAGTGTAGCATGATGTTAAGCCATTTTAGCTTTTGCACATACATGTTGCACTTCTGGCTGATGATGCAAAGACTCTCAGCATTACACGGTTAAGCTGGGTTGCAACCACCCCTTTAAATGGCATCAATATCAATGTCATCGTCCTTGTTGTCAGACTTCACAGCTTCAACTTTCGGTACACTGGCAGTCTTCGAATATACCACCTGATAAAACAAAGGCTTTTGATTGTAAAACTTTATCCCCCAAAATCTGCATATAAAGACAGTAACAAGTCAGTGGTCAACAAAGGAGAAAAACTACCTAGATACAGAACTTGTTACACAAAAACTAAGTAAACCTCTCCACAGCCCTCGTTAATTTTTATAGACAATCGGCACCCCTATACTCGATGTTAACCAATTGTGCCCTTCGGGAATTTAGACATTTATATGAAATCATGATGTCTGTCTATGGCAGAGATTTCCACCACCTTTTCTATTAATAAGACTGCTTTCCAAATTGAGGGACTGTATTTTATTGCATCTCAATTTAAATTTGCAATTACCCAAACATCCATAACACACTGTATTTAACAATTTCCCCAATGTTTACCTCAATATTCTCATCTTCATCATCTTCTTCACCACCAGAAGATTCCTCCTCTGCTTCCTTCAACCATTTTATAAATGGTTCCGCTTTGACACGAATCTCTTTGGCAAGTTCTTTTGAGACATATTTCTTAGAGGTCTAAAAAAAGGTTCAGTAAAATTTTCTTAGTTCAAGGAATTTCAAAATATCGCCTATGCCCATTTCTTTGAAGGCAATGGACCACATCCTAATCTTAAAACCCTCAACAGAACACATATAATCAGCAAACGGAGTCTCAAAGTTCTCCGTGGTCACCACTAGAAAGCTGCTGGGGGGAGGGGGGGTCCACCCTGCAGGTTATACTAGTCAGGCACAGGGCTTGAGTCTCAATGTAGAGCAAACTAAGTATTAGAAATTACTACTTCTTCCAAAAAAGTCTCAACACTTCTGATCTTGAAGAGCTTGTGTATTTCCCACCTTCTCTGACCAGCTAATGATGACTTCTTCCTCCAGAAGGTCTGCATCATACATCTCCTTCAAGATGTGTGGGATCTTGGAGATAAGCTGAGCTTGATGCATTGCTACCACACACTCCAAACCATGAAGAAGGTACCGCTGAGCTTTTTTGTTGTTGTGACAAAACTGCAAATAGACATCTTGGCATTAACAAGTTTTCTTAGATGTTCTAAGCTGGTAATTCTAATATCCATGTATACTCTTTGCCTTAGTAGGATTGTTCCTTAAGGGCACGGCCCTGTAACAGTGGTTCCAAAAAGTCAATGCTTAATGATCTCTAATTTACTTCATGTATATAAGAGATTATGTGCAGGATTTTCCAGATACTCTCACGCTTGTTAAGGTAGGTCAATTATCTCTATTTTCAGGATGACAGAACAAATGAGAGGTTAAAGTGGTGTTTTTAAGGTCATACAGTTGTAAATCTTACTTATGAAATCTAGAATAATTTTGCTTACTCGTAAGAAATGGCGCCTGTATTTCTTAATTTGTTCTCTAATCTTCTCATTAAAAAGAACTTCAGTCAAAACAAGAGGGCCCATGGCTTTTACATCCAGTCTTTCTGCTTCAGCAACAATCTCTTTGTCAGATGAGTCAATTATACCCTCTTCTTTCTTTTTCTGCAAATGAAAGGAAGCAACTCTGAGACAGAGGCAAATCTTGCTCTACGGATACCATAATTAGACCCTGCTCTCATGGACTTTACAAGTCCTAGGACTTCTAAATGACACACAGATGCTTAAGACACTGCTTGGAATCACCCTCAAAAAATATTTAAACAGAAAAAAAACCCGTGTTTGAGTATTTCAAAAACAGAATGGAAGAAAATTACTTGCCAAGTATTAAATATCTAATGAAAGTTCAAGGCTGTGTAGAAGCTTTGTTCTTTTTCAAAAAAAAAAAAAAATTTTTTTTCAAAGGTGGTACTGGGGTTGAACCCAGGACCTCATGCATGCTAATTAAGCATATGCTCTACCACTGACCTATATCCACTCCTCACAAAATGACTTGATCATCAAAATGTTTAACTGCTCTTAAAGCAAATATTTTACCTTAACAAAATCAAACAGGATGTTGACCCGCTCTTCAACAGTCCTTTCCAAATCATCACTAAGGGTTAAAACTTTTGCATGGTCACTGATTTCATCCATTCTGCGCCTTTGAGCTTCCTCAGTTGTATCCTCCCCCCAATCATCATCCTCCTCTTCTTCCTGTTTGAAAGAACAAAAGTGCTTGACCAGAGACCTTAAAAACATAAATTAAAAAAACAGTATACATTTCTAGTCAGGTTAATGACATCTTTAATCCCCCATGAAAATGTGTTTCAGTTTAATTTAATCAACCAACAGCACCTGGAACGCAAAGACTGGTTTCGTATTTTCTGACCATCTCAACCAAAGGTCACATTTTACACAATTTTAGTACCTACCACACCATCAACCCTGCACTCACCACAGCATGTGGAGGAGGACTGATTTCATTTGGTGGTGGTGGTGGTGGTGGTGTCTCACTGCTAGACACGGAGCCATTTTCCTTGTCTTTGCCCTTTCTATTTTTCTTTTCCTTTTCTTTTTTTCCTGTACCACTGTCACTATTCTCTACAGGGAAACAAAAAAAAGAGTTCAGCACCATGGCTTATATTACACCTTATTGCCCATCATAAACATTTAAAGCACTTGCCCTTTTGTTTTGAAATCCTCCCCTCAGGATACTACACAAAACGCTACATATAATTCTAAAAATTCACAAACCAAATTTCATAGGTAAGGAACTCAAAGTGTCTCAACATATCAATGGCATTAACTATTGGGTTAAATTAAGATCAAACAGTAGTACCTCAGATGACTAGATAACGTTGGTCCTCAGACCCTCTCCCCTTCCATCCCTCATAAACAAAGAAAGGCATATATATCTCAACTACACTTTAACCAACATATGGAACACTGTTCAAGTCTATATAACGGCTTGTCTCATGGAAAAGAGAACACCGGAATAGGTTAGACTGCCTTACTATAGCAAGCTCAAATTGTGTCAGATAGCTGTGATCATCTGCCACAGAGTGTTGCTTGCAATGCTCTAAAGCCACTTAGGTGCAATGAACCAAGACCTCCATTTATAAAGCAGTACTCCGTAAGTAGATCCTTTACTAGGATCCCATCACATTTTATTAACAACATGTATTTCATACACTCTAAACTATCTTTAAAAAAAAAACCGAGGGTGTGGTAGTTTCACTGGTAGCTTGTGCTTCACCTTTAACAGTACATAAAACAATAGTACATTCAACAAAGTTCTAAATTCAATAAAACATGGCACAAGATTAGGAACTCCTTAAGCAGCTGACCTTAGAACACAGGTTCAAATGCACAGGCTTATTTACATGCACATTTTTTCCCAGCAAATACATACTACAGTATTACACCACCCAGTTAGTCAAATGGCTGACTGTATCATAGGTAAATTTTCACCTGTGCAAGTGTCTAAGGATCAACTTTATTCCAGTTTTATAGGAGCAAAGAAACTTCCATTTTGTTTCTACCAATCAACTGCTTATGTCCAGACTTTAGAGGCTCATTATAAAGACTTACCAGGTGGGTTTTTGAGAATGAATGTGCAGAGTTTATGATGTGTGTCAAGCATGCCTCGATAGCCACAGGCTTTACAAGAATTACCTATTGTTTGCTTCTTTGGATTGACATGCTGTCAAAAAATAAAAACAAGTACGTTACCTATATGATGAAAACTCTGTGAGGAACAAGCTGTGAAAATATCTAATCATGAAAACACATCTGCGGAGGGGGTGGGTGTATAGCTCAGAGGTAGCGTGCTTAGCACGCCCAGGGTCCTAGGTTCAATCCCCAGTACCTCTGCTAAAAAAGTAGTAATAAATAAATGAGCCAAATAACCCCCACCAACCAAACAAAAAATATCTAAAACACCAGTTCAATAATTAAAATAACTAAAAGATTTGATGTGTTTTGCTTTATTTTCACTTGTCTGTTCTGCCTTCCTGGGAAAGTGATCTGTGACATAACAGAAGCAGATACAGTTGTTTTTTCTTTTGATATAAACCTCAAGGGCACTCACCAGATCTGTTTCAGGATTCTCACACTCAGGACAGAGAACAAATTTTTTAATGAATCCATCCAACATGTCTTGCAGCTTATTCGCCTCATGAGATCCATTGACAATGTAACGGTCATTCTTAACATCAAACTGGGTCTGTGCTCCCAGCTCACAACCAAAATATTTGGTGGGATCTATTCAGGAAAAGAATTTAGAAGTCTGATTCATTACAGTTAACTAAGTTAATCTTTGGCCACACACCCTCCTTTATACAAGTATCACTATATTTTTATATTGTTAGGTTTAAGAAACGTGTCACCCAGGTAGGGTTGTGTAGCAATAACTAATATGAATTGGTTTTAAGCCCAAGTTTCTATTTACCTCAGAAGCTAATTAGCATACAATTCAGGCAAGATTTGCAGACCATAAATTATCATATCAATAAAATGCCTTTTCAGACTTCTTGGAAGAGACATTACTTACACGTTGGAGGCCGATTAAGCGCTTTGGCTACGTCAACCATGTTGACTATAACTGTCTTGATTCCATTTCCTTTGCCCTCAACCTAAAGGAAGTAATAATTTTAATTTTGCAGTGTCTATCCTTTAATAATCTAAGAAAAAAAGCTTAGGACTTGCTACAAAAATGTAGATCAGTTACCTTGGCAATCAGACGGGGCATCTTGTAGCGATAGAACTGGTCTGACACGCTGCGGTTGACGTTGACAGACATTTTGGCTTATTAGTGGCTTTATCAATAAGATGAAGAGATCTTTGATTGCAACTTTTTGGTATCCTCTGTCTGGAGAAGAAGGGATGACATAAACGACTGCAAGAGTTCTCGGTCTCTGACATGAAAAAATTTTCGCCACTGAGGCTGTAAGCTTCTTGCTTGTACGCTATGTTTCCCCAATACAGGTACCAATGGCTGCGCAACAGCTCTGAAAGACAGAGAAAAGAAAACAAACAAACCCTCCACGTTTAACATGATTTCTGCACTGAAACACTTCCCTGTCCGTTCTGTATAGTTATGCCTAATGCTCCTATGTTAGAAGCACCTGAGTACGCGCGGAAAACAGTTAATACTCAAACAACACGGGACACCTGTAGTCAACTTAGAAAACGCCTCCATTTTGATGAAAATGTGACTTTGATTAGGAGACGCCAGACTGAAAGCAACAACAAATACCATCACCAGATCAAAGAGCTGATTCTGCCGAGTGGCCATTATTTTAACTGCTGAAAAACGAACACAGACCACTCCTCCCCCAACCAAGCGAGTGATACTTAAAAAAAAAAAACTAAGATACGTTATTTTAAAACGGAAAAGTGTGGAATTACACTTCAGTCAAGTCGTTCCTCCGACAACTGCTCAGCTCACAAAAACACTTCCATAACAACACACAGAGCACCCGGTCTCGCCGGGCCCAACCTCGACCTCTCCCTCCTTTCCCTCTACGCAAACACAGTTAACCTTCGCTCTGTCCCCGCGGCTAGGAGGCCGGTCCGGGCACCGCCTGCGAGCAGGGCGCTGCGGAGGCGCCCCATGGCGAGAGCTTCCCCGGCGTCGGCGGCAGGAGGGACCGGGCCGCGGCCGCCCCGCCATGTGCACCGCCCGGGGGAAACGAAACCGGCCGAGGGGCGCCGGCCTGGGCCGCCCCCGCCCCGCCCGGGAGCGACGATGACTCAGAAATGCAGCAATTAGGCCTGACTCAGCCCCGGCGGCGGCGGGACCGCGCGGCGCGTCCCCGCGAGGCCGGGGCGGGGGAGGGGAGAGGGACGCGGCGCCCGCCGCCCGAACTGCGCCACACACACGCGCGGGTCACGCGGCGCGCCGCCATCTTGTGCGGCCGCCATCTCCCCGCCCGCCCGCCCGCCGACTCACCGTTTTCGTCAAATAAAGACATAAACCCAACGCTGCTCGCCCGGGACTGGGATGAAGTGAGGCGCGTGTGAACCCGAGTCCGAGGAGGGGCGCGGAGGAGGCGGAGGCAGCGCAGCGAGCAGCGGCCGGGCCAGGCGCCGCCGAGCAGCGGGGAGGGGCTGTCCCAGCGACGTCCGGGGTCCACACCCTTCAGCGCCCGGGGCCTGGCGACCTGGCGCGGAGAGACGGCGCCGTGAGCCGCGGGCGTCGGGGCGCCTTCCCCGCTCAGCCAGCGGCCCGACGGGGTCGAGGGGGCGGGGAAGACGGGGGGAGGGGGCGCGGGGCTACCGCCCCTCCACCGGACTCACCTCTGGAATGTTCTCTCTCTGACTGAACAACGCCGCCGCCGCGCTCAAGCTACCCTCGGCCCCAGCGCCCGCCCCCCGCGCCAGGACGCACAGCTCATTGGCTAGAGGTCTGCCAGAGCTCGCTCGTCACTGGCCTTCATGCCGCGTCAATCGCGCCTTTTCCCGCCCCTTCTGCTTCCTGGGGCTCCGCTCGCCGCCTCGGCCCGCCCCCCGCCCCCCGCCCCGCGTCCTGGCTTCCTTCTCTTGCCCTCCCCTCCCCCGCTTTTCCCAGAGGCCTTCGCGGTCTCGCGAGAGTGGGCGGGCCGGGGCGGTGAAGCTGAGTCGTGCTTTGTCGGTTTGGGCGACGGGGAAGATGGCGGTCGTTTTCCCCTCCCCCGCTGCCCGGTTGGACGGCGGCTTCGTCCGTCTCTCCCGAGGTCGCGTTCCCGTACGAGTTCTCTCCGCGCGCCGAACGCGCGGCTTCTCAAGGCCTCTTCTCTGCCCCCTCCCCTGGAGACGTCTGTCGTCGAATCTTGAGAAAGAAGTTGTTCCTCCCGACTCCCCTAGGCTGGGATAGGGGGAGAAGATTGGAGGGCAGGGGTCTTTCATCCCATTGCTTCCTTTTATCCTCCGAAGCCCAAATCTGCGTGGCCGCGGCGACTGTGACTCCACCGCCCGCCTCGCTCCCTCCCCAGCGCTCGGCCTGCAAGCCCTGCTTGTCTGGTCCCTCTTGTCCACTCGTTTTCTAAAGAGGAAAACAAGTTCTAACGCTGGGGCCTCCTGAAAGCGATCTTGGAGGCGTCTCCATGTTCTCGTGCTCCACCGTCACTTTGCTCAAATGAGCATCACGTCAGGTTACCAACTGTGGAAATCGACTCCTCCAGTTTATAAATTGTGACTTCCTTGCTGGGCAAAGCTTAGCCCAAAGCAGGTGTTCCTAGAGGTTCCGATGTATTCTCTTAACAACAACTACTACTTAGAAAGACCCTCTCATACTTCAGTACTTGAAGGTGATTACAGGAACTCTCATTCTTTAAGAAACTTAAATTTTGTGTAAAAGTTCCAGTTGCGACTTTTAACGCACCCAGAGTCTTCCCTGAAATTTGAAAACATAACTTGACTGTAACAGAGCCACAGCCACATAATCTAGCGTTGATTCCAACTGAGTCGTTGGAGCAGTGTACCCGGCAGCAGTGTTTCCCCGATCCGGATGAAATAGCAATGTTGTTGAGGTCAGGGTACTCAAAGGCTGCCCTTTGTTTTAGACCAGTAGAATTTGCAAGGTCAGAATTGAAAGATATGTTGCTTTTTATCAAAGTTCAAGATTATTCCTCCATGGTCTTATAAGCTTTATAAGCCATTTAAAAAATTGATATTGTCACTGGGGAGAATAAATAAAAGGGATGACCCAGAATTCGGAGAAGCGATTTGTCCATTACTGCGGGGGCTTTTGTTATCAGTGTATACATATGGTGTATAATTGTTAAACCAAATGCACAATGCTTTATGGGAACCAGGGGAGCCATAAGATAGAAAACTGAAAAGATAGATCCCAGACATGCTTCTCTGGTTCATGCTGGGGCATGACTTAGCAGTATTGAAACTGAGTTTTTGCATGGCTGCATACAAATAACATTACTTTAGACACTGTTAAAAATATGGGCATGAAACTAGTCTGAGGTTAGAGGCCTGCTTCCTCAGAAAAGTTTTTTGACAACTACAAAGTGATCATTTTGGGGGATACTGTTTGATGACTCCATATTTAATTTCAGTAAAGAAGTTTGTATTGATTTTACTTTTAATTTTTTAGTATGTGTACCATTTACTTGTGTTAATCATGGACTTTTAAAAATTACTCTTAGCCATACCATTTGTTGAATGCTTCTCAGAACCTTGGATTTGCCAGGTTCTTTTTTTCTTAAATTTATTTTTTGTTTGCTTGGTTTTTTGGGGGGGGGGTAATTAAGTTTGTTTACTTATTTTTTTTTAAAGGAGGTACTGGGAATTGAACCCAGGACCTTGTGTGAGCTAAGCATGTGCTCTACCACTCTATACCCTCCCTCCCTGCCAAGGCCTTTGAATGCATTATCTTATTAACTTCTTAGCCCCTATGAGGAATTTTTATTCCCATGTTACAAATGAGCAAACTGAGGCTTCCTGGAAAAAAATTAAGCAACTTGCCCAACATCATATAGTAGTAAGTGGCAGGGCTAGAATTTAAACCCAGAGCTGTCTGATCCCAAGTCTGTTCCCTTAACCATTATGTGACACAGCCTTTCCAGATAAATATAAACAAAACTAGGCAATTTGCATGTGTTAATCCCATTTAATTCTTTAAGGATCCTGTGGGGGAGTGTTGTTAGGCCCATTTTACAGGTTAGGAAAGAGACTCAGGAAGGTTAAGTAATTTCCCAAAGTCACCTGTTCAGCAAATAGTAGACAGCGTTTGAACTCCAGCTTGACGCCAAGCTCATTGCACAATTCTACCTCCCATTTCTGGGTCTCCGCCTCCTTTGGCTGCGGAACACCCAGTCAGGTGCTCACAATTTGCTAAATAAATAGGTACTTGGTGCTTATGAAATCCTTGTGGAATGAGTGCCTAAATCATGCATTTCAGTGAATGCCCTGGACAGCAGACATGAACAGCTGTTGAAAGGGTAAATTATTAAATCAGTCTTATTGTTGTTTAGTTTTTAGTGTCTGTGTGTCTGTTTATTATGAGTTAGCCCTTTAAGCAAGATCAGATTTGGGTGGACTGAGAACCTTGTGCTTCTGAGCTGTGGACTACTGAGGGGACCAAGGTATTGCCGCCTGTGATGGGCCTTCCTCTATGACATCCCCCTCTCGGCTTTCTCTAACCTCCAGCATACTTTTAAAGCTGCACACTGCTGGTCACTTCAGCTCCTGTCTCCCCCACTTGAGGATGAGCTACAGGGGATATGCTTCGTTCTTTGTCTAGCGCAGGCCTGTAGGTGTTTGCCTAAGGCAGACATTCACAGCTGCTGGAAGGGCACTGAAGGTTGTCTGTGAGTCCAGAGGTGGTGAAGGGCTGTGTGGAAGGCTAGTGTCCTAAACCGCGCTAATCTAACGCACCGGTATCAGTAAACATTTCAGAATTGCTAGGCAGCGAGGATACAGACCCCGCCTATGTCTCAGGCCCTGCCCAGGGAGACCATGTGTCAACAAGTGGTGGCTGAGATCTTCCTCGTGGATGCCTGGATGAAGCTTGCCCCGCTCCATGGAATCAGTGACCCACTGGCTGGGGCGTCTCCCAGGCTTTGTGACTGTCCCCCACCCCCACACCACACTGCTGGCATTCACTGCACTTTATTGTAGTTTCCGGTTCACTAGTCCCTCTTCCTCATTAGGGTAAGTAATTCACAGGCAGGAAGCTTATCCTTGAGAACCAAGGATCTGAACTGTCGCTCAGGACTGTGGACCTTCAGCTGCAAAGGGGACAGAGGCAGGAAGCAGTGACACCTCTGAGGAAAAGGCTAGGCATCCGGGCGTGGTGTGGCTGGGGACTGCCGTGACGTCTTCCTCCTCAAACTGTGCAACTCCAGCCAGACCCTACCTTGTGTCATTCCTGGAAAGAGAGAAAGAGGTGCCAAATGGTATTGATTCAGCAGATGATGGAGAAATGTGGGTGACTTGGATATCTTGGCCACACGTGACAACCCGGTATGAGACTATGACCGTGCTGGTGGCTTCTGGCTCACCTCAGGTTCTTTCTTCCGGGAAGCAAGATGTGTGGCCACTGAACTGGCTCCTCACCCGTGTGATTCTAGTGGCAGCAGGAATGGCACTTACTGATGCGCAGTGTGCTGCGGTGGGAACACGCAGTGTGTGCTCCAAGGGCTGGAAGAGGCCCAGGGGTGGTCTGCCACTGGCTTTCCCACTGAAGACCCTGGATTCCTGCTCTGATTCCTGACAGCCATTTACAAATCCTCATGAGAGCATCTTCCTGTGTTCCCATCTCTGCTACACACTGTCCTCTTTCGTCTGGCAGTTTATCCACATGCCAGCCCGTTAGCTCGCTGGCTGCTGATACGCTGTGGCCTAGGCCTTGTAGTCCACGCTGGACCCAACCCGCCGGGAACCACGAGCTCACTGAGTCAGCCGCCGCTTTGGGGAGACTTGCCGTCTAGGTCTTTTCTGAGTGCAGGTGTCTATGGCTACAATCTGGGCCCTGCATTTTTTGAAGGACACATATTCTGCTTATCTGTGCATGACCTGGTTCTCCTAAGCCAGGGGTTCTCACATGGGCTGAGCATTAGAATCCCCGGAGGGCTTAGAGAGAAACAGATCGCTGGGCCTTTCCCACAGTGGGAGTCACTAGGTCTGGGTGGGGTCCAGAATTTAGGTTTCTACCAGATTCCCAGGCACTGCAGGTACTGCTGGTCCCAGGAAACACTCTGCCTTAAAGCCAGGGGACCATGTGACTTTGGAGTCCAGATACCTCTTTTCCCCTCACCGTCCTTCTTTTGAGATAGTCCACGTGCCCTAATTCAGACCGTCTGTCTGTGAATCAAAGTAAGTAAAGAAGAGCAAAACCTATGCCCCCTACTGCAGTGCAGCACTGGTCCCCAGGCCTAATGGAGGAGTTACGGGAGACTGCGTTATACTGAGCGCGCCTGCTGGAATTATGACAGTGGTCCTGACGTAGTGCATTGCCGCCACAGCCCTGTCCCCGGCGTTCCCTCATTGGCACCCTGACACCTCAGGGAGGTGGCAAGTTTGCAAGTTATCCCCCACCTCTCATGGATGGGGAGAGCGAGGCTTGGAGAGGATTTATCTCAAGGCTGGGGTTCAGGGTCCTTACTCCCAGCTTTGGGGCTTTTCCCACTTGGTAGGGACTAAGTATCCTGCTTGGCACATCCAGACTCTAGAAGTGTGCGTCCCTCCCTTTCATAGGATTTCAGTTGCCCTCGTGCTCTGTGAACACATCAAAGAGGAGGCGGGATCCAGGGGCTGATGGTATGTTTTCCTTATGCCACTGATTCTCTTTCTTATTTTTGACTATTTAGAAATTTTAAATTCTGTTCTGTAAAAGTCACCATACACAAAACGAACAAAGAAGAACAATGCACTGTTCCACACACACATTAACGCACGTGTGATCCAAAGAGATAGGAAAGGATTAGTATTCAGAACATACAAAGAATCTTCTACAAATCAAGGAGAAAAAGCCAAACAACCCAACTGAGAAATGGGCAGAGAATACTAACAGTAAATTTGTAAAAGAAGAAATCTTAATGGTTAATAAAAATAGTAGAAGATATTCGGTCTCACTAAAATAAAGTGTCCACTTTACCCATCTATTGGCAGAATTTTCAAGTCTGGCTTTGTCAGGTGTTGACCAGATCATGGAGAAGTACAAACTATTATAAGCCATCAAGAGGTTTATAGATCTATTGAACTGCATCACAGTTTAGTCTAGCGATGATTATCTGCAATCCAGAAATTCCACTTCTAGGTGTATATTCTAGAAATATATGGCAAATGTGCAGAACAAAATGTTTGTTGCATTGTTTCTAAAAGTAAAAAAGGAAGTACTAATCTAAAATACCCATCTATAAAGAAAAATAAACAAAATAAAATAAAATATCCATGTATACAGTATGAGCTGATTAAGGTGGTGTATATGGATGTAATGAAGTACTATATGGCAGTTAAAATAATTTACATGGGGTGAGGGTACAGCTCAGTGGTAGAGTATGTGCTTAGCGTGCACGAGGTCCTGGGTTCAACCCCCAGCACCTCCATTCAAAATAAACAAATGAACCTAATTACCTCCCCCTCAAAAATTAAAAAAATTTACATAATATGTATAAATATGGCTAAATCTCTGAAAAACATAATGTGGAATGAAAAAACACAATGCAGGCTCTTGTATGTATAAAAAGTTATATGATAAATACATAATGTCTAATTTAAATATAGCACATGTATGTGACGGATAAACATAACATCTGTGATTGTGGCTGCCCTTTGAGATTAAGGAAGAAGAAAACAATGTTGTGATAATATATTTAAAAAAAAAGACTCAGTTGCATCTGTATTGTCTTTGTTCTTTCATGAGTAATGGAGAAGATCTGGAGCAAAGACAGCAGGATGCCACAGTATGTTAACTCTCCATGTGACACATTGATATTTAATGTCTCATTCTTTGTAGTTTTCAACATTTTAAAAATATTTGATTCTAGTGTCTATAACTCAATCAAATGAAATTAAAAAATTTTTGATTCTATTGTGCAAGTACTTATTAGGTACCAGTTGTATACTCAGTACAGTGCTAAATAAAAAATAAATAAATAAAAGAAGGAAAAGAAGGTAGAAAGGGGAAGGAAGGCAGGCAGGCAGGCAGGCAGGCAGGCTGCTGTCAGCGTCAGGTCCCTGCCTGTCCCCCAGAGCTCTGCAGGGCTGTGAATGATGTCTGTGTTTGCCGCTTATGTCACCAGGTTAGCCGCTGTGCGTCCTGCCAGGGCTGAGCCAGGCCTGAGGGATGCAGATGGGCCTCTGGAGGTGCAGCGTCCACCCGTACACTTGTTTTATTTGTGAGCTCACATCTAAGAACTTGGGAGATTTTACCTGGAAGTCCAGACTTCTGGTTCTTAGAGAAGTTGGAAGTCCTGGCATGCTGCGACATAGTCACACGTGGCAGCTCTTCCAGAAGCCAAAGCTCTGTCATTCAGAGCCTGAGGTGGGGCATGAGTGCTCACGGGTGTGAGCCACTGTCCCCTCCCCATCAGGTGCGCAGCTACACCTGTCCTATCACTCACTCCTATTGCCTGCCTCACCTCTGTGCTGGTCTTCACACATCTGTTCGCTCACTCATTCAACCAGTGTGTATCAAATGCCCGCTGTATGCCAGTTCTAGGGAATTTAAGTATTTGAGATCTTGTATTAGTTTCTCACGGCTGCAGTAACAAAGTATCACAAACTGCCTGGCTTAAAATAACAGAGGTGTATTCTCCCATCATTCTGAAGACTGGAAGGTGTCTGCAGGGCCGTGCCCTCTCTCCAGGTTCTGGTGGTGGCCGGCTGGCCTTGGCCTTCCTTGGCTTGCGGTTGCTAAGCTCTGCCTCCATCACGTGACCTTCTTCCCTCTGTGTACCTGTGTCTTCACGTGGTGTTTTCCTCTGTGCTTGTCTCTGTGTCTCTTCTCTTCTTGTTAGGACAACAGACATAATGGATTAAGGGCCTGCCTTACCCCTCAGTCCAATGTGACCTCATCTGAATTACATCTGCCAAGGCAGTGACACAGGAAAATTGGGCATGAGAGGGTGGCCATTCACCAGGTCTTGGCTGAGTCCCAGAGATGCAGCCCGCCAAGGGAGGGTCCTTGGCTCGGTGCAGGAAGGAATTCAAGAGCGAGCCGTAGTTAAGTAAAAGTAGATTTACCTAGATTTACTCCACAGGCAGAGTGTGAGCGTCTCAGAAGGCCAGAAAGGCTGTGAGGCTTGCAGGGGGAGGAGGGGTTAGAGTAAAAGTAGATGCACACTCTGCAGACAGAGTGACCGTGTTTGTTTTTATGGGCTCGGCAATTTCCTATGCTAACGAGGGGGACAATTATTCCCACTACTTTGGGGAAGGGGCTGGGATTCCCAGGACTTGGGCCATCACCCACTTTTCGACCTTTTATGGTCACCCTCGGAGCTGTCCTGGCACCTGTGGGAGTGTCATTTAGCAGCTAATGTGTGTCAGTGAGCGTATAATGAAGCTCAAGGTCTCCTGGTCTACTGAATGACTCTACCGCCATCTTGGTACTAATGGCTGTGCCCTGCCCCCTTCCGTCTGGTCTCAGCAGCACCTCCAAATAAGGCCTCATTTGCCTCACCCAGTGCTGGGACTTCAGCATCTCTCTTTGGCGGATGCAATTCAACTCACAACGGACAGAGAAACAATGACAACAGCAACAAAAAAGCTCGAACAACCCCAACTGAAAACGTGACCCTTGCTCATCATTCAGGAGACAAGACTCCTGAAGTGTCAGCAAGCACCCCAGTGGCGCTGTAACCTTCCTGGAGCACGTGCAATGAGATGGCTCGGTGGCCTCAGCGCCTCAGACACAGTACATCGAATCCTCAGACAGCCCTCCAGGCAGATTCCATTGTTAGCCTACTTTGCAGATGACGAAATTGAGGCCTGGAGAGTTTACACAGCATGATCAAGGTCACCAAGGGAGCAGAGCCCATGTGTGGAGACAGAGCAGTGAGTTCCAAGGGGTGGTGAAGCTCAACAAGGTGCTTCTTTGACCCCATCAGACTTTCCCCCTGCAGTGTGGACATCAGCCAGCCTGCCCTGCTGCTCTGGGACCTCCCAGGGCGATTGCAGGGGCTGTGGGTATGATGTGTAAAAGGTCTGATTGTTTTCTTGACCAGGAGGGTGATGTGTCTACACTTAACATTTAAACAAGATTTAGCCCATATTAAGGGCCAGTTTCCTGTGCTTCTGTTGCTTTCTCTAGTAGATGGAAGAACCATCCAGAAATCATAACAATATGCTCTAAATCAGCTTAATTTTGTGGTACTGATCCATCTAAGTATAGTTAGTAGCAGATGGGACTTTTGCAATGCAGAGTTCTGAAGGAAGGAATAAACTCATTTTGAGTTTCCTTGAATTAGATGAGAGATTTTTTCTTGGGTGATCAGCTCCCACGTCCAACATTCCCAGCATGACGTTTGTGCTGGTATACTTGGGAAGTAAGCTCAGCTGTTCTGAGCTTCAAGTGCCAGGAGCCTGTGCGCAGGGTTCCTTTTTTAGTTTAGCTCATAAAGTCTGCCTGTCTGGGTGGTTCGTGCAGAAAGCTGTCTTTCGGGCTAGGTCACTGACATTCCGTGCTCTCTGGCTAGGCATGTACAGGGTTGATGGCTATGTTCTACACACACCTTTGCTACCTTAAAACCACAGTCAGAATTTAGAGCCACGACTGGCCTGTTTCACTTAACATAATGTCTTCAAGTTTCACTAATAATGCTAAGTGAAATAAGCCAGTCACAGAGGGACAGGTACTACATAGGTCCACTTGTGTGGGCTTCCTGGAGCAGGCAGGGTCATAAGGACAGAGTAGAAGGTGGTTGCCAGGGGTTGCAAGGAGCCGGGTGTAGAGAGTTAATGTTTAGTGGGGACAGAGTTTCAGTTTGGGAAGATGGAAAAGTCCTGGAGACGGGTGTTGGTGATGGCTGAACAACAGTGTGAATATATTTAATGCCACTGAACTGTACACTTAAAAATGGGTAAAATGGAGCATTTTACATTATGCATATTTTACCACAATAAGAAAAACCCTATAATAACCTAAGCCACTATAAATATGTACACTATATATCGACTGTGTTTAAATATATGCAAAATATATAAAAACTCTCATCTTTGCAATTAAATATATCATAAGTATTATTAACAACCGTATATTTTTAAATGGACTTTCTTTACTGTTTTGTGCTTTTCTACATTTTTTAATTAAAAAAGTTCCTTGGTGATGTGGAAACAACCTAAGTGTCCACTGACAGATGATTGGATAGAGAAGATGTGGTGTGTGTGTGTGTGTGTGTGTGTGTATATATATATATATGCAATGGAATACTACTCAGCCATAAAAAGAATGAAATTTTGCCATTTGCAGTAACATGGGTGGACTTAGAGGACATTATGCTAAGTGAAATGAATCAGACAGAAAGATAAATACTGTATTATATCACTTATATGTGGAATCTAAAAAAAACAAGCAAACCAGTGAATATAACAAAAAAGAAGCAAACTCAGATATAGGGAACAAAGTAGTGGTTATCAGTGGGGAGAGGGGGTAGGGCTTCAAAGGAGTTGGGGAGTGGGAAGAACAATCTGTTGGGTATAAGAAAGGCTCAAGAATGTGTTGTACAACACAGGTAATATAGCCAAGATTTCTTAATAACTTTAAATGGAAAGTAACCTTTAAAGATTATATAAAAATAAGAAATTTAAGTTAAAAAAATGAAAAGTTCCTAAAAAAACAACCAAAACCAAAAAACCACAAAAGACAACAAAAAAATTAAAAAAAAATGAAAAGTTCCTTGGCAAAGGTAAGTAATTTTAGCTCCCTGACTTACTAACTCTGTGACTTAGTGCAAGTCTTTCCATCATCTTGAGCTATTACTACCCTATACAATAGGAATCCTAACTCTGCATGGCTACCAAGGGAGGAGGGAGACTTAAAGACATGGAATTTACTCTGCAGCACAAGTGGAAACCCAAGTAAATTGAGGTCACTTCTCAGTAGGGTTGAAGGTGTAACGCAATTGGGTGTAATACTGGAAACGTCTTAGTCCCACAGAGCAAGAGTCATAAACCGAAGTCCTTCAAGGGCCGGGCAGGTGATAGTATGTGTGCAGCAGGCAGTTAGGAATGGCAGGGCCTGGAGAGCCCTAGTACAAGGGCATTCACATCCAATTTAAAAAACAAAAGACCAAAAGCTCCAGGCAGCCCCAGCAAAACATTCAGGGGTTCTGTCTGGCCTGTGGGCCACCAGTTTGCAACTTCTGCTTTGGAATGAGAGACTCTTAGATCTGAAAGGGACATAGGAGGGCTTCTGGTCCCAACTTATAATTTTTTCAGAAGAGGAAACTGTGGCTGAAGATACGGGTTGTTTCAGAAAGAACTAGCCTAGAGGGAGGAAGGTGCAGCTCAGGTAGAGCCGTGCTCAGCATGCGTGGGGTCCTGGGCTCAATCCCCTGTGCCTCCATGAAAAAAAAAAATCTAATTACCCCCCTCCCCCACCAAATAAATAAATAAAATTAAAAAAAAAAAAGAAAAAGAAAGAACTAATCCAGATCTTAGGTAACCATCTTAGGCCTCTCTGCTCCCTCACTGCTGGCTAGAAACATTTTTTCCCAGATAATATCTCATTCCAACTTTGAATCTTTTTTTTTACCATAGGTAAATCCATTTAATTTTATCTCACTGCCCACACCAAGTCAGCCCCTAATCTTTTTCTATTTTAATAATAGCTGCCACTTCCTAACAAAATCCAACACTCAATGGTCAGTAGAAATTTTGATATGCATACTATGTGCCTACTAGCATTTTAAAAATTGCAAGTATTTCTGTTTGGTTCTTTGGGTTAAAATGCCAATGGAATTCATTGGTGGGCATTTGCATATCTCGGATTCTGCTGGCCTTCTATGAGATGTAACGTGTCTTAAGAAAGACAGATTTTTCTCTGGCTCTCAGGTTATTAACACTGGCTGTGAAAATTTAGATTATTTTAAGAGCATTCTGATCCTGGGGCACAAGCTGGCAGACCTAGAATGAATATGGGCTCTGCAGATGCGTTTGGCTTGGCTACCATTTTTTGAAGGAGGGGAACGAAATGCCTTAGGTCATTATGTGTTTTGAGGAGTCCAATAGACTTTCCCTCTCCCCCACTAATGACTGGCCACTGAAGGCAGGTGACATTGTGATCTGCCTCACTCAAGGGAGATCATGGTGTAGTGCTATAAAAGTGAAGGTCTCCAAAATATTTGCAAATGACACGACTGACAAGGGACTAATTTCCAAAATATGCAGACAGCTCATACAGCTTAATATCAAAAAAACAAACAGCCCAATCAAAAAATGGGCAGAAGATCTAAATAGACATTTCTCCAAAGAAGATATACAGATGGCCAAGAGGCAGATGAAAAAATGCTCAATATCACTAATTATCAGAGAAATGCAAATCAAAACTACAATGAGGTATCACCTCACACCAGTCAGAATGGCCATCATTAAAAAGTCTACAAATAACAAATGCTGGAGAGGGTGTGGAGAAGAGGGAACTCTCCTACACTGCTGGTGGGAATGTAAATGGGTGCAGCCACTATGGAAGACATTATGGAGGTTCTTCAAAAAACTAAAAATAGACATCATATGACCCAGCAATCCCACTCCTGGGCATATATCCAGAGAAAACTATAATTTGAAAAGACGCATGTACCCTAATGTTTATGGCAACACTATTTACATTAGCCAAGACATGGAAACAAGCTAAATGTCCATTGACAGATGGCTAGATAAAGAAGATGTGGTATATTTATACAATGGAATACTACTCAGCCATAAAAATAAAATAATGCCATTTGCAGCAACGTGGATGGATCTAGAGATGATCATATTAAATGAAGTCAGATAAAGACAAATATCATATAATATCACTTATATGTGGAATCTAAAGAAAAATGATACAAATTCTATTTACAAACCTAAAACAGACTCACGGACATAGAAAATAAACTATGGTTACCAAAGGGGAAAAGGCGGGGGAGGGATAAATTAGGAGTTTGGGACTAATAGATAACACATTACTATATATAAAATAGATAAACAGCAAGGACTTGCTGTATAGCACAGGGAACAATATTCAATTTCTTGTAATAACACATAATGGAAAAGAATCTGAAAAGAAAATATATATGTATGTACATGTACAAGTGAATCACTTTGCTGTATGCCTGAAACTAACATTGTAAATCAACTACACTTCAATAAAAAAATTAAATTAAAATAAAGTGAGGTTCTCCAGGAGCTCTGTTCAGAGGTCGAGTGTCATCTGACCTTGCCAGGACAGCCTCTCATGTGGTCATTGGATTTGGCCCATTGGACAGGGGACAGATCCATTCAGCTGCTCTGCCTCTGGCCACGTGCAGGAGTGGCACATGGCCCTTTAGCCAGAACATCGGGAAGCTTCGCCCTCATGAAAGGGGCGAGCTCCTTGAGCAGCAAAGGAGACCCCCATTTAGGAATGGAACTCAAAATCATTCTGGTCCAGAGCAAGCCAATCAGCATTTAGGGAAGCATCCCCACAGCCTGGCCCTGTGGGGCCATCAACATGAATAACCATAATAAAACAGCAGCCCACGAGGCCCACAGCTGACTTCGGGGTGCACTCTTGCGGACTTTCTACAGGGAAGAGCACCTCAACGAAAATGAAAGGGAGTAGAATGGAGGACGCAGGCATGCCCTGGGCTGGCAAGAACCACTGCCCCGACTCGGTGGGAGTGGCAGATGCTTGAGACACTGCTGGGAGCTGAAGGAACAAAGGGCATGTCAGGCTGGGGAGAACCTGGAAGGTTCTGTGGGGCAGGGAGGAAGGCCGAGAGAGGCCTGGGGCAGGGGGGTGGGGGAGGTAGCCAGGAACGTGGAGGGATGACGACGGCAGGGCGGTGGGGGGAGGCTGGGGCTTCGCCGGGCCGCTGCAGGTGGGTGAGGGGTTAGGGTTCGACCCCTGCTCTGAGGCTTGCTGCATGTGTAGCTCCGGCTCGTTACCATGGCCTCGGTGCCTCTGTTTCTCAGCAGTGGGAGGGCTGGGTTGGGGGTCTGGTGGTGCAGCGCCTGGAGTGGGGGGGCTGTAATTTAGCCATTATTACGGTCAGCCTTCGTTTAGGAAGATTTGCGAGGCAGCCCCCCGAGGACATCTTGGGGAAGGCAGAGATGGCATCTGGCCAGGCAGATGGCTGGAGTGGCGTGCAGGCGGGGATGCTGAGGGCCCAAATGAGTGGCCTAATTTGGGGGACAATCGTTTTGCTGGAGGTCATTCTTTCATGTTCTGCTTCAAGGGGCAGAGTCCCCGATACCACTGTGTTCTTTGTATCGACTTGGTTTAGGGCAGAGGACGGGCGGGCGCTGTACGCTCTTGGGGCTCCAAGGAGATTCCTACAGGACCCTGGGCCTCCCGCTAAGGAACATCTGGCGCTTTCTCTCACTCAGCTGGAATTCTGCAGGGTGGACCCAGCGCAGGTCAGGATGCCTTCAGTCTCCACCCTTGGCCACTTTCTCTTTTAAACAAAGTGACCATGGATGCTCCATGGCTCTCCAGCCAGACTCTGCGACCAGATGCTGTGCACAAATGATGTCTGGGCTGCTGTGGTACCCAGAGCAGTGTCCTGCTGTGTCAGCTACTGAGTGATGAGTATCAGGGTCAGTGATGAGAAGCCTTGCTTTAGGGAATGACACGTGGTAACACTTCCTACTCACACAGCTGCAAAAAACCCCATCACCAGCTGCTTTTCCCCTCAGAAAAGAGTCAGGTTTGAGGGAAGATGACGCTAATCTTCAAGGGTATCCTCTACTGGCACTGACGTCCCATTAATCCAGCAACGGGTCTTAAATTCCTCCCCCATGCATGTGGTGCCAGACCCCATGCCTCCAAGAAAACCAACTCTGTGTAGGATGCAATGTGACGGGTGGTAAATCGTGAACACCTTGCATTCAGAGAAGCAGCGTGCATTGTGGGCTGGGGTGGGCAGGAAAGGAGCCCCAGCAGCGGGGGGAGGAGGGGGGTGTTGGCGTCTCTCTCAGACGCGGTGAATAGCAGGAGCAAACGTGTGGAGGTGGAGGTGTGGAAGCAGAGGCTGCATTTAGAAAGAACGTCAGTAGCCCAGGCCAGCAGCAGGCAAGTCTCAGAGAGGGTTGGGAGGGAAGGTGGGCTAGCGCTTGTGGGGTGCTCACTGGCTGAGAGAGAAGTGTGTGCTGTGTCGCAGCCACTGCTTTAGACTGATTAAGCAATCAGTGTTTATCGGCTACCTCCTAAGTGCACCCCGTGTGCTGGACCCGGGGTACAGTGATGATGTAGACAGCGGTGGTCCTTGCTCTTGGGGGCGGGGGTGGGGGGAGGTGGTGGGCAGATGAGCACATGGACAGTGTAAACAAGAGGCCAGCACCAGCCTAAAGAGTGAGAGAAAAGGGAACCCAGGCTGCGGGTTGGGTGGTGGCCAGTTACACGAAGCTCTGCCTTCTGAGCAGGGAGTGGCCAGATGAACAGAATAGGGGGCTTTCCAGGCAGCAGGAACAGCATGTGTCAAGGCTCAGAGTCAAGAAGAGGGACACGGGCTCCCGGGAGAGGAAGAGGAGGTGTGTCACCCCTGCTGTGTGACTGCGGGCGTGTGCCTGAAACTGGTGGTAGAGAGAACTCTCCAGGGTGGTGGCCCCCGGGGAGCACCTGGGCAGGTGACACGCTTCTGGGCATGTGGAGGAGGCTGCAGCAAGAGGAAATAGGCCTTAGTCCGGGTGTAGCGAGGGAGCAGGAAGCTGGACACTGGGATGGCATGGCGCACAGAGCGACCGTTCCCACGGCATCAGGCTCTGGGAAATCCCAGTGAGCTGGGCTGCTGTCCCCCACCTCCAGGACCTGTGGTCCATGAGGGACTCAGAAGTACCCGGGGGATGCCCTGGACCTTGCAGAGGGGAGGCAGAGGACAGGTGGGCACATGACGCGTGTGTCGGGTTTTTTAAAAGGGCCCCTACGTGCATTTCTTCTTCACAGGCTGCAGAGCTCTCTCTGTGCACGGCGCCCACTGCGTTCCAGATCTTCTCACTCCTCGCTCCTTTCATGATCAATATCTGAAGGCTGTGTTGAAATCTCTCCCTAAGACGGTGGCTCCATCTCTCTGTAGATCTTCCCCCCAGCCTTCACTTGAGAGATCATGAGGCTGTGCATACATATTTAAAATCGCATTACTGACTGTCTTGGTGAATTGAGCTTTTTTCATTATTTTTGGCCACCTCTAGCCCTAATTAGACTTCATCTTAAAGCCGGGGTCATCTGACACTAATAACTGCCTCTGGTTAGCACTTGCGCGATGTGTCAGTCTCCACCTTGCATTTTCAGTCTTTGTACGCCCTTAGGTTTATGTGTCTCTGGCAAACACCACTTGTCTTGATTTTTTAAAAGAACAGTGTGTCCGTCTCTGTCCCTTTGACTGATAGGTTTGGTCCATTTTCTGTTACTATAATTATTGATACATTTGGACCAGTTTCTACCATTTTAATCTTTTAGATCCATGTGCCCCACTTTTTCTGTATCCTTTTTAATCCTTTCTGATTTCTTGAATTGGTATCTGTGTGCTCCCCTAAACAGACAAGGGCAGACCAGATGCTCACATCCTTTGGTCTTCCCAATCCTTGATTCCTCTCAACTTCATCACATCTGTCTTTTACTTCTGCATTGGGATAAATACATATTTTCTCATATTTATTTAAACAGTCTTGGCCATTTGGATTTTGTTTTCATCTGCAGTGGCCTGTGGGTGCTCTCTGAGTCTTCAATGTCAGGTCTTTTATTTATGTATTTTTCCAAGTTGAAGAAACTTATCTCCATTATTTTTTCAGACCCTTAGCTCCTTTTGGATCCCCTATATCCCAACGTTAGCAATTCGATACCTACTCACCCTTTGTCTTCCTCTTCCTTCTTCCTCCTAGGAAGTGTCCTCCATCTGCCCTTCCCCTCAGCTGGTTTGCTCCTCAGCTGTTCCTGGTCCTTCTTCATTCCAATGTAGTGTGTTCTTAATCTCAACTCTGTGTTTCACACCTAATATTTCTGTCTCATTCTTTAAAAACAAAAATTGTTTTCCTGTTACTGTTTTGTGTTGCTAATCTCTCCTCTTATCTCGTTTGCTGTTTAGTAGCTCATTTCAAACCCTTGTTCCATCTTTTCTAATCTGTTTCTGGTAGAATCTGTGACATAGGCTGTAGGTTTCCTTTTGAAAAAGTCGTCATATCCTGCAAGCGTCGGGAAATTTTGTCCTTTCTGCTCAGTTTCCCCTGTGGGTACTGGCTGCTCTGCTAGACTTCCCATAATTGGGGGGAGGCAAGGGGGCTCAGGGACATGGGTGGGTGAACTCTGGATGAAGAGCCCTGGGCATGAGAAAGACTGGAACAACTCCATAAGCCAACGTGTGGCCCTTTGTCCCCGAGGAGAAGTGGCACCTGCAGCAGACCCAGACAGTAATTCCCAGCCTGGGGATTTTGGTGGTGGGGGTGGGGAGGCTGTAGGAGGGTCTGCTGGGAGTCTGGTGGTCTCCCTCACCTTTTCTCAGTGCCTCCCAAGCTCAGGGCTCCTGCGGGCCCTGATTGCACTCCTGAGGCTCTTGGATTAGCTAGGGAGTGAGGTGAGCCAGGCTCTGGCAGCCTCGAGGCCATGCAGGGAGAAGCAGGCACAAAATTCCCACAGCTCCTGCTCCTACTTTATTCTCCTGAGGTCCTGCTGCCTCGTGCTTGAGGCCGAGGTCACCACCCACCTGGTTAAAAGAGCATCCAGCACGTTTTACCAGCTCACGAATTCTCTTCTTCCTCTGCATCAGACAGGACCCAAGCGTGGTCTGTAGACCAGCAGAGTTGGCCTCACTGGGGAGATTTTTAGAATTGTAGAATTTCAGGCCTCACCTTGGACCTATGAAATCAGATTCTGTATCTTTTAAAAAGCAGGGTTTTTTTTTTTTTTGAAGAGTAACTGACATACCATAAACTGCACATAGTTGAAGTGTACAATTTAATAAGTTTTGACATATGCCTTGCCCGTGGAACCATCACCACGATCAAGACAGTGAAAAGCTTCCTCATGGCAAAAGTCTGGTTTCTGCCACTAAATATTAGTTCGTATTTTTCAGGGTTTTGCTGGCTTGCATCGTGGGGTAACGGAAGAGCCGTGACACAGTCTGGAGCAGCCCCGGGATGTTACTGCAGTTCCTCCCTTTGGTCGGGGCATTTCATAGGGGCAGTGGTAGCAAGACCGACTAGAGGGATGGCACTTTAGAGTGAGTGTCTTGTATCCTTCAGAGATGTTAATGTGAGGGGTGAGGTCCACGCAGGTTAAGGATGGGATGAGAACTTCAAGAGGGATAGGTTTAGAAGACCAGAACTGTTGGCCAAGGGGAGAGTGAGGTTGTCATTTTTAGGGGTGAAATATAATACCTTTAACCCATAGGTGTCTCTTTGAAGGTTGTGGGGACAGATCCAGCATCAAGATGGAATTTGTCTGATGGCTATAATTCTCGAGAACTTTACTACTGCATTGAACTCCCTTTCTGCGTGGTCAGTTGTAAGAGATACGGCAGAGGGTTAAAAAGAATAGACAACGAAAGACATCCTGCTCCCATATTCATATCCCCTACACCCAGCATGAACAGAGGAGATGTTTACCAAAGGAAGGGGATTGGGCCAAACAGCAGAAGTCAAGTAAGGGAACAAGCAATGACATGCCAGCTACTCTGCCTGTTTACCCCATTACTCCTCTACTGGTAAATTTGTCCTTTTGAAAAGTAACAAGATCTGAGACAGGGTCACCGGTGTATTGAGTGGGTAACTCGGTAACTTCTTCCTCAGGCGTAGGTGCCGTCTTCACTCTGGCATGGTGGACCCCGTGGTCATGCCCTGTAATCTTAGGCAGAATGAATAGTCCAGGTCACTAGGTAAGGTCCTGTCCATGTGGGGTCTAACTGGACCTGTGGATTTCCAGCCTTCCAGGTTCTCAAATAAATCCAATCCCGGGGAGGAAGGATGTAAGACCATGTCAGGAGGGGAAGGCAAGTCCTGGTTTCTGTTGGCTTGTAGCGCTCTGACTTTTTCCCCTGTCTGCAAGGCATGCCTCAGTCGGTCCATATCCCCACGGCTGGCTTGGTAGCCAGGTCCTCTGGGAGTGAACCTCCCGTACATGATCTTATATGGACTTAGCCTGAGCTTTCCTTTAGGGGCTATTGTCAAAAGTGTGACAGGGAGAAGGCGGGGACCAGGGTTGATGAGCCCCTTGACATGGCTTTACTACTTTTCTTTTGAGAATTTGATCTGTTCTTTCTGTTTTTCCTGAGGACTGTGGACTCCAAGCTGAGTGTAAACTCCATTTAGTTCCCAGGGCCTTCAAGACTCCCTTAGTGAACAAGAATGGGCTTGCCGTCACTTTGAATGGGTTTAGGGAGCCCAAACCGAGGGATTACTTCCTTGAGCAGGGCCTTAGAGACCTTCAAGGCAGTTTCAGTTCGGGTAGGAAACACCTCCGTCCATCTGGAGAAGGTGTCAGTTAAAACCAACAAATATCTAGGATTTCCTTGTGCCCAGGGCGTTACTGTAAAGTCAACTTGCCAGTCTTGCCTTGATATGTCCCTCTCTACTGGGTGGGGGTTCCCCCGCTTGACCTTGGGGAGGCGAGTGTTGGGGTTATTCTGGAGGCAGAGAGGGCAAGCTTTAATCACTTGTTTAAGGAGACTTCAGAAATCAGGAGCAGTCGTGGGTCTGATGAGCCGTTGACAGAGGGCCTCCTGCTCGTGTATGTGCTCTGGTGAGCTTCCCGGGTCACCTGGAGTGTGATGGCCGCCGGGATGCCCGTGGCCATGAGCCAGCCACCCCGGGTACTCTGGGCTTTTAAAATAGCCCCATCTCAAAGCCTTTTCTCTTTCTTCTGGGGTGTATGTTGGATGGGAATGTAGGAGTTAGGGTCTGGGAGAGCTGGGGGTCGTGGCATTTGGAGCCTGTCCCCCTCTCGGCTACTTGTTTAGCTGCCTTGTCTGCTCTGTTGTGCCCTCTTATTATTTCTGCTTCTCCCTTCGGTGGCTTCTGCAGTGCAGTATAGCCTCCAGCAGCCCATGATTTCCCCCTCATTCTCAATCTGTTTATTCCCTGAGGTCAGCAGTCCTCTCTCCTTCTGGTGGCCCCGGGGGGTGAGGGGGAGTTGAATAGGCAGGTTTAGCATCAGTGCGGATGTTGGCAACTCCTCCTTTCCCAGCTCTAGGACTCCGATGAGGGTGACCAGCAGAGCGAGCAGAGCAGCCAGAGGACAAGGGTGTAGCTCCCACCACTAGGGTGATAGAAACCACACATGGCCTGCCGGTCCTTCTCCATTTTCCAGAAAACTACTCCCATCCGTGAACCATTCCAATTCTGCATTCTCTGCAGGGGAGTTCTTTAGGTCAGGCCTACTGGAATAAACCTGTTTCATAACTTCCTCACAACCATGAGTTACTTTTGGACCTGCCTGAGGTAGCAAGCATGAGCACTTTGGGCAGGGCCCCCGAGAGGGAGAACCAGGCACGACTTCCTTGACCTAAGAGAAGCCATTTTTGGCTGAAGCTGTTTTGTGATCTAAGCCTGGCCACAATGCTTGCCCTTGAAGAGGTCTCAGTAATAATGATCTTAAAGGGAAAAAAGGCTGCGGAAACTGTTATCAGGCAAAATAAGTAACAATAGCAGAGATAAGAAGTCAGTTGTAAAGACTCCTAGTTCTGTGTCAATGGTAAAGACTAGCCTGAAGCACTTTCTTGAGGTGTTTTGCAGAATTTAAACCCCCTCCAGCACTCAGCCCCCAGATCAGCTGGAACCTAAGGGGTGATGATGTTGACCTTTTCTGACTCTGGTGACTTCAGTCAACCAAAGCTTGGACTCTGCCGACCTTCACCCCGATTCTATGCTGCTGAAGTCTCTGCTCAAGTCCATTGATGGTTATACATGTACCCTTAGCTTAAAACTGTTACTGGGTCTAAGCTTGTACTGCTGACTGCATGACAGGCCAATAAATCGAGGGGCGAGTTGTTGGGGCAGGAATAGTGACTTTATTCAGAAAGCCAGCAAACCAAGAAGATGGGGGACTAGTGTCCCAAAGAACCACCTTACCTGAATTAGAATTCACGCTTCTTTTATGTTAAAGGGGGAGGGAGTAAAGTCAAACATCTCCTGGTTAAGTCAGCCCCTGGAGGGGAAGTGTTATGTCTACCTTCCCGCAGTCATTCACAGGTGGGCCTGCTCAGGATGTTTCCTGTGAGCTAAACAAAGGTATTTTAGCTAAATGCTTATTACCTGGGAGGCAGGGTTCCCAGAGATGGGCCATTATGTGTATGTAATTCAAGCTTAGAGGCAACATCCCTTTAGTGATTAACTTGTAGCAAAAGCAACAGAATACACAGGTTAATGTAAAAGACACAGATCCAACGTGGAGTCAGATTTGTTCTTCCCTGTTACAAAACTCCCCCGAGTCTGCTGTTCGGGGAGACACTGCTTTGGGAAACAGGAAGATCCCTGTGTTCTCCTTACTTGCTGCAAAGATAGATCTGTGGTTCTGATCTTTGACTTGGTTGTGTCTTTTGGCTCAGCACCCACCAAGAGGTGAACCCAGTTTTCTGGCTAACACTGACTCTACTAGCTGGGAAGTGGGCATGGTGGGCCCTGTCTCCAGCTTTTGTAATTTCCTCCCAATGTCTGGGGTACCCTGGGAAATGATGCGGGACTTAGGAACGGCCTGCCCTCCTCTGACTCGGCTCACATTTGTGTGCACCTGCAGGCTCTCCCTTAGGTGCTCAAGGAAGGCTGAGGGATTTTCCTGTGGTCCCTGGGTGACCCCCTACTCCAGTTTATGGGTTTCTTCCCTGCTGATCGAATGCTGTTAAGAATTAAATCCCGCAGAAGACCTAAATAAGCAATTCTCCAATGAAGATGTACAAATGGCCCATAGTCACATGAAAAAATGCTCAATATCACTAATTATCAGAGAAATGCAGATCAAAACTAACATGAGGTATCACCTCATACCAGTCAGAATGGCCATCATTCAAAAGTCCACAAACGACAAATGCTGGAGAGGCTGTGGAGAACAGGAAGCCCTCCTACTCTGCTGGGAGGCAGGGGGAGCCACGCAGGCTAATAAAGCAGTAAAGCGTTTCTTCGTTACAAGGTGACCCTTGCAGTGAGGGAAGTGGAGATGGGCCAGGGAGCAGGGACCCTGCCCCAGGAGCAGGGTGGTCCGGGCCTGTCTAACCCAGAGAAGGGGGAGGCGTCTGGGAAGAGCTTCTGATGGGGGACATTGGTGCAAAGTGATACAGGCCAGTCTGCCTGGATGGAGGGAGACACGGGGCGTAGAGGACATCTGGTCAGAGAGAAGTTGGGTCAGGCCATGGAGGGAGGACAGATCGGGGGCAGGGGTGGGGGTGGGGAGGCCAGGCAGGGGGTCTTTCCCACTGTCAGGTGAGGGACGGGGTCAGCTGAGGAGGTGGTGGGACATGGCATCGGGTCTTGGTGTTTGTATGTGGGAAATGTCCATGGGAGGGAGAATGGGGGGGGGGGTGCAGAGCAGCCATGCAGGTCTGGCCCTGAGGGAAGGAGGGAAAGCTGGCAGCATCCTGGTGGGCCTGCAGCCTAGAAAATTCCTGCCCAGCCACCAGAGGAGCCCGTTTCCTAGGAACAGGCTGCTTTCCTGGCCCAGCTGAACTAGGTCCCTGGCTGGGAGCGGCAGAGGGAAGCATGAATTTCAGAGCTCAGTAGCTGGAACCCTGAGCTGGTTACCCTTTCTGGGTCTGGGGGGTCTGTAGGTCCGCACTCCCTTGTGCATGACCGGCCTGGACCTGTCCCTTCCTCCCCGCCTCTGTGAGTCCAGGTGCAAAAGTCAAAGGGAACAGTGATCCAAATCAATGCATTTGTAACCAGTTCCTGCCAGTTTTCTGATGTCCATGCTCTTTGCTTTGGGGGCCAAACCTCTGTTTGATGGGTACAGGGGCGAAAATGGAAAGTGATTCTGTTGCTACTATGGAGGTCCCAGTGGAGAGAGAATGGAAAATCACGTCATGAGATCTAGGAAAGAAATGTAGGTTAATTAAAGTTTAAAACTCAGATCTCTGCAGTGGTTCCGTGAGTCAGCATGGAGCCTGGGGAAAGAGGCCTAGGACGCAGGGACCGGGATGGGTTCCTGCCTGGCGGCCGTGGCCTCTACATGCTGCTGCCACCACGGTCCCCACTGGACAGAGCCACCCAAGTTTGCTTTTAAGCAACATTGCAATGCATCCTGTACATCCTGGACTGCCTGGGAAACGTCCTACTTCAAGCTGAGAATCTGGGTCAGCTGTTTATAAGAATAGTATTTGCTGAATGAAGCTGGCAGCCCAGACAGCGGGTGACTTCTTGTGGGGCAGGAGGAGGTGAAGGGGGGAGGGATTTGGCCGTGAGGGCACTTGTTTGACATCTGTGCTGCGCTGTTATTTTTACTCTCTGGGTGTTGATCTGAGCATTGAGGCCTCCTTGCACCACCAGAAGGACGGTACAGCTGGGCTCCCGGAAAGGCTTCCCTGCGGACGGGGGCTCAGTGGGAGCTGCAGGTACCTGTAGCACAGAAGGATTAGCATCTGTGGCCTGGCCAACATACACACACACACACACACACACACACACACACACACACACACACACACACACACACACACACACACACACACAGAAACTTGCACACAGGGTTTGTTGGAGCTGGATGGGATTTCTTTGCAGCGGGTCTGGGTGAGGCAAGGCCCTGTGCCTCCCGCCTCTGGGCCACAGCCCGGGCTCCTGCCTTGATGGTCTAGCCTGGGTTTGGGCTCTGCTCTGGGCTGGGCTGTATTCTCATCTACCAGATTCTGAGACACTGAGGGTCCCAGGAATGTTATTTTGTCGTTTTTAAGCTGCAACATCCATGTTGCGGGCTGAACTGTGTCCCCCAAAGTGGTAGATAGAAGTCCTAATACCTCGTATCTCAGAATGCTTCTGCGTTTGGAGGCAGGGTCTTGACAGATGTAATCAAGCCAAGAAGAGGCCACTAGGGTGGGCTCTGATCCAGTCTGACTGGTGTCCTTATGAGAAGAGGACACTGGGACACAGACACACACAGAGGGATGGCTGTGTGAAGACCCAGGGAGAAGACAGCTATCTGCAAGCCAAGGAGAGAGGCCTCGGGAGGAACCACCCCTGCTGACTCCTTGATCTGGGACTTTCCAGCATCTAAGACTGTGAGAAAATAAGTTTCTCCTGTGTGAGCCGCCTAGTCTGCGGTACTTTGTGGCGGTCCTAGAGAACAGCGTCAGGTGTCCTTGGGTAGCTTAGCACTCGTTAGTTGATATGCTTGTTTCAGGCGCGCTGCGTAATGATTTGACGTCTCCGTACACTATGAAATGGTCACTGCCATGAGCCTCGTGACCATCTGTCCCCACACGAAGTAATTGTAATGCCACTGACTTTATGTTCTATATTATATCCGGTGACATATACTTTCTTTTTGTGGGGGCGGGTAATTAGGTGTATTTATTTACTTAGTTATTTTTTCGATGGAAGTGCTGGGGATTGAACCCTGGACCTCACGCCTGCTAAGCCGCGCTCTACCCCTGAGCTCTACCTTCCCCTCCCCAACATTTACTTTCTAACTGGAGGCTTGTACCCTTTCACCTTTTTCACACCCCGCCCCCCCAACCCCCGCAGAAACATCCATTTGTTCTCTGTATCCATGAGTCTGTTTTCCTAAGATGGGAGCGATCTTCAGTAAAATCACCAAATCCTGGGTGTTATTCTCTAGAGCAGGCGGGTGAGGGAGGCCCTGGGGCGAAACTGCTCACCCACTGCTAAACTTGACGATGTACTGGAGGAGCTCAAGTCCCAGGTCTTGGGTCCCAGGCAGAAGCTCCTCCACCCCAAGATTTCTTTCTTCCCAGGCAAGGAAAAGAGGGACCTCGGTCTTTGCCTTCCGCGTTTCCCACCGACTTTGGGAGGGGTCTGCTCAGCCATGGGAAGTGGGGGCGGCACCGGGCCTTCCTCCCAGATGGGCAGCCCCCTCCAGGAGACTGCGGGGGGTGGGGCTGCCAGAGCCAGGCCTGGTCACTTGATCTCAAAGCCGACCCTCCAGCTGGCGCCTCCAAAGGCTCGATGTTGACACCTGAGGGCGCTGGGTAACAGTGGAAGCGTGTGTCTTTCCATGGGTCAAGTCAAAAGTGACTAACTTGCAGAGGGCTCTGCCCTGGGCACTGTCTGTGTGAGGGTGTGGTCCCCCACCTCCTAAGGCAGAGAACCTTCCAGCACTTCTCTAGGATGATCAGGGGAACATTGGGAGAGCACTGGGGAGAGTCACTTGGGCCAAGTCTCTTTGGATATTTCCCTGGAGGACAATGCTGCGGACAGGATCTTTGTGTCCCCCCAGAACTTATATGTTGCAACCTAACCCCCAGGGCGGTGGTTAGGAGGGGAGGCCCTTGGGAGAGATGGGACTGGGGCCCTTATGAAAGAGGCCGGAGGGCTCCCTGGCCCCTTCTGCCATGTGAGGACACAGTGAAAAGACTACTGTCTGTGGTACCGAACCTGCTGGCCCCTGGATCTGGGACATCCAGCCTCCAGTACTGGGAGAAGTAAACTCCTGTTGCTGATAAGCCCCCGGTCTGTGGTATTTTGTTATAGCCGCCCGAATGGCTAAGACAGGCCAGCGGGCTCTGGAGTGACCAGTGCCCTTTCTGTTTGGGATGCAGGGCTTTTATTGCTAAAGCTGGGATGGGCTGGTCCCGCCGGCAGGACCCAGCACACCTGGGAGGCCTTTCAGCTTAGAAAGCTGCCTCGCATCTCTGCGAAGGAGACTGGTCCAGACTGGGCTGCCCAACAACCCCGGTGCCCTGGTAGGGGGCTGGGCATGGAGGGGCTGACCGCTGGGGTCATTGACCCTGACCCTGGGACCACTGCTGTGTCCTGGCAGAGCAGGCAGAGCAGGGGGCGGGCTCTGTCTGGCCTCCAGGACCCCCCAGAGCTGGCTACCTGTAGCAGTCCATGCTTTGGCCTTAAAAGCAGTGCCTAGGCAGAGAGGCATGGCCTGCCTGGAGACCTCTGCCTGGGGAGGGGAGGTGCCCTGCAAAAGCAGCTGAAATAGGACTGGTGGAGCTTAACCTCGGGGGGCCTGGTCATTTTTGCTGGGACCCCATTGACTGGGAGAGTGGACAGCGTCTTCCAGGGTGTCCTCGGGGCAGGGCTGGTGCCTTGGCAGCAGGAGAGCTGCGGTTCCATCTACCCCGGCCTCAACTGGCCTTGCCAAGTTTACTGAGTGTGGAGATGAGACCCACCTCGATGTCACCTCATAGGACAATCTTCTCCCTCCAGACCACACGCGGGGGTGGGTCTGGGACCCCCGGCGGAAGAGTGTTATTCACAGTGAGGAGGCGAATGGGGTCTGTACTGGGGCCTGCCTGGGGCAGGCTATTTGCATGCCAAATTGTGTAGTGACATCCCTTTGCTGAAACATTCTACTGTTCTTTTTTTAAAACAACCAATCACTATTTATTTATTTTAATTGTAGTAAGTACACTTATCATGAAGTCTACCCTTTCCTTTTTTAAAGTATAATCAGTTACAATGTGTCAGTTTCTGGTGTACAGCATCATGTCCCCTTCCTGCATGTACATGTGTATATACACATACTCGTTTTGATATTCTTTTTCATTAAAGTTTATTACAAGATATTGAGATTATTCCCTGTGCTACACAGAAGAAATTTGTTTTTTTTTCTTTTTTTTAATTCTTATTTTTTATTGAAATGTAGTTGATTTACAATGTTAGTTTCAGGTATAAATCAAAGTGATTCAGTTATACATATATATATATATTTTTTTCAGATTCTTTTCCATTACAGCTCATTGCAAAATATTGAATATAATTCCCTGTACTATACAGTAGGTCCTTGTTGTTTATCTGTTTTATATATAGTAGAATATATCTGTTAATCTCAAACTCCTAATCTGTCTCTCCCCTCCTTCCCCAACTGGTAACCACAGTTTATTTTCTATGCCTGTGAGTCTATTTCTAGTTTGTAAATAAAATTCGTATTTTTTTTAAGATTCCACATATAAGCAACATCATACGATATTTATCTGTCTCTGAGTTACTTCACTTCTTTATCCAGCCATCTGTTGATGGATATTTAGGCTGTTTCCGTGTCTTGGCTGTTGTAAATAGTGCTGCTGTGAACACTGGGGTGCATGTGTCTTTTTGAATAATACTTTTCTCCAGATATATGCCCAGGAGTGGGATTGCTGGATCATATGGTAAGTCTGTCTTTTTAGTTTTTTGAGGAGCCTCCATACTGTTCTCCACAGTGGCTGCACCAGTTTATATTCCCACCAACAGTGTAGGAGGGCTCCCTTTTCTCCACACCCTCTCCAGCATTTATCGTTTGTAGACTTTTAAATTATGGCCATTCTGACTGGTGTGAGGTGATAGCTCATTGTAGTTTTGATTTGCATTTCTCTGATAATTAGCTATATTGAGCATCTTTTCATCTATACTGAGCATCTTTTCATCTTTGGCCATTTGTATGTCTTCTTTGGAGAAATGTCTAGTTCTTCTGCTCACTTTTTGATAGGGTTGCTTGCTTTTTTTTTTTTTTTTATTAAGCTATATCAGCTGTCTGTATATTTTGGAAGTTAATCCCTTGTCAGTCGCATCATTTGCAAATATTTTCGCTCATTCTGTAGATGATTGTCTTTTTGTTTTGTTGATGGTTTCCTCAGCTGTGCGAAAGCTTTTAATTAGGTCCCCATTCATTTATTTTTGCTTTTAATTCCATTACTTCAGGAGCTGGTTTGAAAAATCTGTTCTTTTTTTTAAAGAAAACCTTTTATTATGGAAATGGCCAACATTCACAAGAGTGGGGCCAACAGCCGACCCTCACGGTGCACTGTTCAGCTTCACCAGCTGCCCTCACTTTGCCTCGCTTGTGCTGTCGCGTCCCTGGCCCTGGTCCCCCTTTGCCTTGAAGTATAAGCCAATCAGACATCACTCACATCTCAGATGCTACGCATCTCTGTGGAGAAGAAGGTCGAATTCTTAAATAACCACAATGCCACCAGAACATTAATCCCTCCCCCTCAACATCACCATAGGCCACCTGGGTCCAATGGACTCTTTACTTTTTTTTTTTTTTTTAACATTTAGTCATTTTACAGATAACTTACAGAATTCTTTAAGAATAACAGGATAGCATCTTTTGACTGCTGCCAGCTACTGGTCATCCATCATGCCAGAATCTGGATGGAATACATCCCCCTTGTAAATGCTGACTCCAGGTTTCAAATACTCCTCAAACAGGTTCCAGCCTATCGTTATGTCTCATTCTTCTTCTTGCACTGGCATCACCAGAATGCAGCATTCAGAAGAAACTTTTGAAATCTTTGATACTCATATTTTTGTTGAGGAAAGCTTGGCTACTTTCTTTGCTCTATTTTTTAAAATTTATTTTTTAATTGAAGTATAGTTGGTTTACAATTGTGTTACTTTTTAGTGTACTGCACAATGTTTCAGTCAAACATATGCTTTTTCATATTCTTTTTCATTATAGGTTACTGCAAGATCCTGCTCTTTGCTTTATAACTGCAAAACATTTTCATGTTTTGATTTATAAGCACCCATTAGAATGATCAATTTAATTAAGTTTTAAAATTCTGCATCATCTATTTCTTTCCCATAGCTTGTATATATACTTGCATTCAGCATTTATCCACTTATGAATTGCATCAAATTTTGTTCATAAATGTCAAAAATTGTGGAAGGACACTGCCATATGCCCTTTAGGAAACGTTCACAATATATTGAGTGAAGTCTTTCCTGTTGACTCATTGGATGAGAATGTATTTCCTTTCTATCCTTAGAAATATGGTTTTGGGAGAATTCATCTAGGATGTGGTCATCTGAAGACTCACCGAGATTCGTCTCACCTGGTCAACGTCAGCATCTTTGCCGGCGTCTGGGTGGGGAGCCCCTTTCCGTCCTGCACTTCCGACTGTCTGGCAGAGGTGAAGTGTCCTGCTCTGCCAGTCTTCTCCTTACTGTTACATGTGGGAAATGAGTAATTCTGAATTCTCCGCCGTGTTGTGTAGAAGTGGAGGAGAGAAATGCCCATCTCTGGACTTTGATAACTTCTTGAAGGTTGATGCCACACCTCGGGCGCCGTGGGAAGGAGACGGAAGAAGGGTGCCCCAGGGGTGATTTATCTCACTGTTGTCCTTTGAGACAATTCCACCGTTTTCCCGTTGTCTTGGTAGCTTAGGTCCCTCTGGTGTATTTGGGAATACTGGATGAGTAATGATGAAATAATTCTCGGGATGATAAAATAGCCATGTATTACAAGATACAGGAAAACCAAGATCTTGAGACTCCATAATACATCTTAGATTTATAAAAGGCATGAATGAGCCCACATGGTAATTGCAAGACAGAATGGGTTTCGTTTTGATTTTTAAAATAAACATTTTGTTGTTCTTTGCAAAGTCTTTAAGACAGAGTAACTCTTACATGAAATTTCAACCCTTACAAATTATTCAAACTGCTCAAAAAGTAAACTAAAAAAATGAAAACTGGATCCATTGGACCCTCATGGTGAATATTATCCAGTACCCAGTCCACATGTCAATTGCTCTGTCCAAAAAATATCTCTGTCCAGTTGATTTAAGTCAGGACCTAAACGAGACTCATGGACTGCTCATGTTGGTAAGGTCTCTGAGTCCCCAGCTGTCCTCCCATCCCCTTAGTTTAATGCTGTTGACATTTAAGAAGAGTCTTGCAGGGTGTCCCACATTTTGGATCTGATGGCTCAGTTGATCCCAGGGGCTGTGGATTTGCCCCAGTTTTCCTGGTGACCGGCTGGGACTCAGTCTCAGTCTCTGCCTTTGGTGGTGCTTGTGCTCAGATGGCAACATGGTGGTCAGGGGCCCAGGGGCAGCTGGTCCACCGACCCTTGCCTGGTTTGAGGGGGCTCTTCTCTGGCTGGTGAGCGGCGTTCTGCCGCATCAGCTCCGCCAGGGCCTGACCACTCCTGCCCCCAGTTCTGTGGTTGGGGGGTCAGGATCTCTGCACTCCAGTCCTGGTGCGGCTCCTTACTGGTTTGTGTCGGCTTGTGTGGCCTTATCTCTCCCTGGGAATAATGCAGTCAGTTCTTGTAGGAAGGCAATGAGAAAGTTGACTTGAAGGAGTTTTGGAAGTTATAAAGTGGCATTTAAGGTGGCAATGATACTACCTCACTGCCTGCAGCTCAGGCACTCCTACCCCTCTGCACCCTCCACCCCTCTCAGACGTCTCCCCCTGCTTCTTGCCCTGCTGCACCCTCCCTCCTTCACCAGCTGACCCGTCCCTCCTGGGCTCTGTGCATGGACTCTGTGATGGGCTGAATTTAGCCTCACCCCCCATGCTGTTGGGAGCCCACTGGAGGGTCCTGCTGCCTGGAGGGAGGGGAGCTGCTGGGCCTGAATACCAGGGCAACGCAGTAACATTGGGGTGTTTGCTGCTGGGATAAATTCATGCTTTGGGGTAAAACTCTTGGAACCCTGCTGTATTTGGGCCTGCAGAGAAATGAACTCTTGGCTTATGTGTTTGGTATCTGGAGGAAGAGAAGCTTAACTGACTTTCAAAGCAACTTTTGAAACTTTTTATTGAAGTACGATCTGCATGCAGAGATGCACACAGAAGAGAGAGCAGGACCCAGTGAATATTCACAAACTGACTGCTTGTGGGGATCAGTGTCTGGGTCAGGGAACAGCCTCACTTGAACGTCTGGGCTTGAACGTCTCCCTCGTGCCTGCTTCCGTCACCCCTACGCTATGCTGAGATTCCAGGTGTTTGAAAGGCTGATTTTCTCTAACCGTAAAGATGGCTGAACTGCACTCAAAGCAGACCAGTCCCTCTCATATCTCCAGCTGAGCCTTTGCAAAAAGCTCATCTTCCTCAAAAGGGAGCTGGAAATGCTTTATCTAGAAAGAATCATTTTCTACTGAGATCCAAGAGGGGGACAAGTGGTCAGTGACAAGAGGTGGTTATTGGTGGGTTTCTGAAGAGGGTGGCACTGGAACCCCTCTAGAACATAGTTTGGTCCGTGTGTGTGTGAGTGAGTGTGTGTGTGTGTGTGTGTCTGTCTATCTCTCTCTCCACTAGTCACCCAGTGGTTGGAAAGAAAGTACGTCTGTGCCAGGACCGAAGACACACCATATTTGTTTGTTTGTTACTCAGTTGAAGTATTTGAAGCTATTAAATATGTAGTTTTAAAGGTTTAAGACATTTTTACTTAAACTGGCTTGTAAATGAGACTGAACTGCAATCAAAGGCCCCTGGTAAATGGTTGTTAAAATTGACTGGGTTTATAAACAGCGTAAGATTTTTAAATTGAAGGAAATTTTAATCAATTGAATATTTATTTAAAAAACAAAATGACTGTCCAAAAAACCAAACCAAAACAACACACCAAAACAAAGTGACTGCCACTAGTTGTTTATGTGCTTAAGAGTCATCTTTAAAAAAACCCCAAACCTTTCCTGCGGCGTGTGTGGACCTTTGGATGGGGAGAAGTGGCTCTCTTGTACTGCGTGCATGCTGCGCATGCACTCCACCACTGAGCTATTTCCCTCCCCATCGAAGTGGCTATTTTGCAGACAGAAGGAAGGTGGGTCTCAGTAAGGAGATGTGGCGACTGCTGGCTTTGAATCTAATTCCTGCACTTGCTTTGGATTCCCCTGTGGAAAGAAATGCCGTGCTCCTGTGACCTAAGGCAGTGTCTTCAAACTAGGACCTGTGACTTACTAGTTTGCTGTAACATCAGGGTATGGGATTGCAATCAATAGTTTTATAGGGTTGCCAGGTAAAATATAGGACATTCTGTTAAATTTGAGTTTCAGATAAAGGAGAAGTTTTTGTTTTTGTTTTTGTTTTAGGATAAATATATCCCTTATATTATATGGGGCATATATATATTCAAAAAGCTCTTTGTTATTTACAAATTCAAATTTAACTGGGAGTCCCATATTTTTGTTGCTCAATCTGGCAACCCTAAGTAGTACAGAATAGAAAGTATTGGAAGGGGACACAGAGTACAGGGGGTAAATGTCACTTCAGGTGTGTGTAGGGGGGCACTCATTGGGTCACACCTGGGGCACATTTCTTACTGTGGATTGGGCAACGTGAAAGCCACTGTGCCAGCCGGTTGTGTTGAGTGTAAGACAGTCACAGAGGTACTTAACAGCAGCTGGTGTGTAATAAGGGGCAGCCCTGGGTGCTATAATAATCATTGTTCCTCCATTCTTTGCCTTACTCTGTGTTTCTGTTTTTTTGTTTTGGAAAGAATTTTTCTTGAAAGAACTCTGAGCCTTCAAGTGTTTACTGAAATATTACTCAGAAAATTTCCTCTGTTGATCAGATTCTCACCTCTCCCCTGAGCGGAAGAACCCAGTTCCACTCTCTCATCTCACCTAAGAGCTGCCAGGTGGGCTACCAGGTGGGCAAAGCGCCCGTGGCCGACGGACACTTCCACCTATGGCCACTAGGTGGCGAAACGCGGCCGTGAGCTGTGCGTAGCGACACTGTGCGAGCTAATCAGGCGGTCTACACCGCGCGCGGTTCATCCTCTCCCTCGCAGCATCCCCAGGCGGTATCCTCTTCTCATCCCAATGCCGCAGACGGGGGCAAAAAAGCCCTCAGGTGCCTGGAACCAGTCCAGTGAGGTGGGCTGATGAGCGTGGGACGAGGGTGCCAGGAGTGCCGGGGACTCCAGGTGTGACCAAGGCCTCTGGCTGAAGGTGTGGCTCCAGGACTGTCAACCCAGGGGAGGGCGGCCGAGACAGGGGAGGTGAGAGCTGAGAGGCTGTGGCCAGTGGCCGCTGAGGGGAGTTTCCCAGAATTCCCCCGTGCAGGGCATCCGTCGCCCCTACTCGGAGTTTCCCCCTCCTCTCAGGGGCGCCCCTTCTCTGCTGTTCAGGCGCCTTTGTGCAGCTGCTCCCCTCCGGCCCGCGCGCTCTGCTCCCTGCGGATTCTGTTATTCTCTCCATCCGTTACCTGATCGCCACGGGGAGCAGCGGGCCAGGGGGTGACTTCTCCAACGGAAACTTAATTCTGCAAACCTACAAGAAAATGCAAGTACCCATCCAGAAGGAAAACCTTCTAAATCTACCGTAAATTTTGTCCACTTCAAATGCGGCTTGCTGAATGTATTTTTCCTCCTCCCCCTCCCCTCCCCTCCCTTCTTCTTCCTCTCCTTCTCCTCCTCCTTCTTCCTCTTCCTCTTCCTCCCCTTCTCATTACTCAGAAACATCATTGTGAACATTGACTACTGAGTTAATCTGGTAATAAGCCTGATGTTTACATTTTCTATTTCTTTTGTTTGTCATTTCTCCTTTGTCACTTAATTGGTTTGAATAGATCCTCAGTTTCTGTGCATGTGTTTCACTCACTGTTAGATTTGCTTAAAGTTTTTTTGGTTGTTTTTGTTTTAATGTCAAAATCTGGTGAATTGAATCTTTTCTAATTTTTTTGCTAAAATCAATTCCTGATTTGGTTTCCTTCTAATTTAGGTGACGAAATAACCAAGCTTGTCAATATCGTGCTTTACTGATTTCTTTAACTCTACTAGAATAATGAGTGGCCCCCACTAGTCGATGCTGCTGGAAGGGGACCCTTCCTGAGATATGTATGTTTAGCTCTGGGGAAGAGGCCATCAGCCCTTCCTCCTCCTGGGTCTGGGGTGCCATCCTCCACATCCCACCCCTTGTCCCTCATCCTCTCTCCTGCCAAGCTCCTGGGGGTCAAGGTTGATTGAAAGTCTGGGAATGGAGGAGGAGAGGCAGCGGGCTTCCCAGGGATGGAGTCAGTGGGGGTGCATTCAGACTGATGGGGGATTGGGAGTGGGTGCTAGAGTGCCGGCACCCTGGGGGCTCAGCCTGTGCCCACGCTGGCCCTCAGCTGGGCTCTACAGGTGTGGACAGCGAGCTTCTCTGTGGGCACAGAGGTGGATGAAGATTGGAGTGTCTGTCCCCAACCTCAGCACCTTCCGTGGTGTTCTTTAGTGTCTGAGGAGGGAGAGGGGTGGTACCTGTAGTCTCTGACTGTGGGAGCTGAGCTGGATTCATCTGAATCCTTTTGTTGTGGAAAAGCCGGCCTCTGTCCCCTGATAGCTGAATTGAGAGTCGAAGACAGAGTTTTGGGAGGAGAGAAAAAAACAGCTTTATTGCTTTGCGTGGCAAAGGGAGTCACAGCAGGCTAATTCCTTAAAGACTGTGAGCTCGCCTTGTGGGAAGGGTCCTGGGGTTTTACAGAAAAATGGGAACAGGAGGGTGGTAACAATCAGGGTGTGAGCAGGGGCTGCTTTCCTTTCATCTTGGCAACAACTTGCTGTTGTTAAGGAGGAATTTAGGAGGGTCTGCCCATTTTCTTGAGGTTCAGTCCGTGACCTTCTTTCAAGACCTCTAGGGTAGGAGGACAAGTTATTCTAAGAAAAGCGTGCATGGGAGGGGGCGCATTAGGCGCAAGACCGTCCAGCTGGAGGGGCGGGCCCAGCAGCTCCCGAGCAGCTTGCCTTCTGCTCGCTCGCTTTCTCACCCAGGTGGGACGGACTGATTCCGGCTCCTGATCTCATGCTTTCCCCTCTGTGCACGACCTCTGCCACCCACAGCCACACCTCCACTAGGCCCTGTGTTCCTGGCCGCGGTGGCCCCTGCTCAGGAGGCTCTGGCCCCCCCCTCAGTCAGCAGACCCCATGTGGGGGCGAGGGCAGACCCCTCCTCCATATTCTCTGCTTTAGCTCCTCTCTGAAGTACCCAGGTAACAGTAGCTGGATGCCCATTTCCTGAGTCCAGGGCTAAAACCCCCACCAAGTGAAAGAAGTTAATTCCTCGATGACCATGAGCTTGGAATCCCCAGACCTCCCGGAGCCTGAGGACTGATGACGTCACCCCTGTGACATCAGCCAGTCAGAGAGCTGCGTGTGTGAGCCCTGAGGCTCCCCTCCCTCACCTGGCCTTTATTTATGTTTTTATTTTAATGAGGGGAGGGGTGGTAATTTTAGGTTTATTTATTTGTTTGTTTGTTTTAAGCAGAGGTACTAGGAATTGAACTCAGGACCTTGTGCGTGCTAGGCATGCAGTCTACCACTGAGCTATGCCCTCCCCTCTACCTTGCCTTTAAAAAGTCCTCCTTGAAACCCATCGGGGAGTTTGGGTTCTTTGGGCACTAGCTGCCCCAGACACCTTGTCTGGTGCCTTGCAGTAAACACTGCACTTTCCTTCACCACAAGCCGGTGTCAGTAGATTGGCAATACTGTGTGGGGTGAGCGGCCCTAAGTCTGACTCGGTAACAGTATGGCCAGGGGATTGGCGCAGCTCGGTCGAGAGCCAAGCTGCATAGGATGGGGTCTCCCTGACTGGCCCCTGCACTCCAGGGGACACCTGTGGGAGAGAATGGTCTTCTCCTACCCCAGCCTCACTTACCTTGAAGCATCAGGCTTTTTTCTTCACAGAAGTACGGCTGCGCGCAGAGACGCAGGGGCACAAGGCTCCGTCAAGGCCCCCTGCTCCTGAGATGGGAGCAGTGTCTGGGGGAGGCGCTGAGGTTCAGACTCAGACCCCTTGGAGGTCTCCCCGCCCAGCCCAGCCCCCACCCCAGCAGGAGTTCTGGGGTAAGGGACACGCCTCAAATGGGGGCTCAGGGGCTCTTTCAATCATATGCTCATTCATTGATTCATTCACCGATTCATTGGGAGTCTCCGATGAGCCTCACTGCGCGGGCTCTGCCAGGCACCAGGACTCAGTGCTGAAGCCGAGGCCTCAGCTCGCATGGCTGGTGGGCCTTGGAAGAGGGGTGCTGGACAGTGATGAGGAAGAGAGGGTCGGAGGCGTGGGGCGCACTCAGGCTGCTTTGACCTTGTCTTAGGGGCTAGGGACAGCCTCTTGGAGAAGTGACCTTCAGCCGAGACTGACGAGAGAGTGAGAGAAGCAGGTGGACAGAGCAGTTGCAGGTCCCCAGCCCTGAGGGGGCCCAGTGGGGAGGGAGGTGGGACACCGAGCAGTAGTGGGGGGGGGAGGTATTCAGGGCTTCAAGCTCCCCTATTCATTGTAGCAGGAAGAGGGTTAAGTGGGGCTGGGGGGTGAGATGATCATATCTGCATGTGAACGCGGTAATCTGCTGGGGAAGGGGAAGCGCAAGAGTGAGCTTGGCTGCGGTCCAGGCCAACTAGAGTGCTCAGACGAGGTGACAGTGGGAATGGAGAAAAACGTGCAGATCTGATGCACATTTTGGAGGCAGGATTTTGTGTCAAGAGGTAGGGTTGGCAGGACTGGGGGCTGGCTGGCAGGGTTAACTCTGTCCAGAGTCAGATGGGAATGCAATTCCAGTCTGGTGGCAGCCCTGGTCTCTGCGATTCCCTTGGGCATGAGGCCTTTTTTTGCATTCTTTAAAAAAAATTTTTAATTGAGGTGTAGTCAGTTCACAATGTTGTGTCATTTTCTGGTATACAGCACAGTGCTTCTGTCGTACATGAATATACATATATTCATTTTCATATTCTTTTTCACCATAAGCCACTACAAGATATTGCATGTACTTCCCTGTGCTGTACAGTATAAACTTGTTTATCTACTTTATATATACCAGTCAGTACCTACAAACTCAAATTCTCAGTTTATCTCTTCCCACCCCCCTCCCCCAGCAACCACAAGTCTGTATTCTATGTCTGTGAGTCTGTTTCTGTTTTATATGTAAGTTCATTTGTCTTTTTTTTTTTAGATTCCACATATGAGTGATCTCATATGGTATTTTTCTTTCTCTTTCTAGCTTACTTCACTTAGAATGGCATTCTCCAGGAGCATCCATGTTGCTGCAAGTGGCGTTATTTTATCATTTTTTATGGCTGAGTAGTATTCCATTATATAAATATACCACATCTTCTTTATACAGTCATCTGCCAATGGACATTTAGGTTGTTCCCATGTCTTAGCTATTGTAAATAGTGCTGCTATGAACATTGGGGTGTAGGTGTCTTTTTGAATTAAGGTTCCCTCTGGATATATGCCCAGGAGTGGGATTGCTGGGTCATATGGTAAGTCTATTCCTAGTCTTTTGCAAAATCTCCATACTGTTTTCCACAGTGGCTGCACCAAACTGCATTCCCACCAGCAGTGTAGGAGGGTTCCTTTTTCTCCACAGCCTCTCCAGAATTTGTCATTTGTGGACTTTTGAATGACGGCCATTCTGACTGGTGTGAGGTGATAACTTACTGCAGTTTTGATTTGCATTTCTCTGATGATTAGTGATATTGAGCATTTTTTCACGTGCCTATTGGTCATTCATATGTCTTCATTGGAGAATTGCTTGTTTAGGTCTTCTGCCCAACTATTCAATCTGTAATGCATAAATACACAAAGTCTTGTTTGGGATTCCACTGGGTGTACCTTAAAGTGGACTCAAGACAAAATTTTATTTACTTCCAACAGAAGGGAATGCTTGAGTGAGCCATGATCTGTCCTCAGAGTGGAGTATCATGCAACTATAAAAAGGAATGAGACATCTGAAATATGTGTAGTTTACTGTACAGAAATTATAACACAATCAGTTGGTTTTATAAATAAATAAATAAAGTGTTTAAAATCTGAACAAAAGAAAAAAAAGAAACAAGGATGACCTCTGTGTCATTGCAACAGGAGGGAAGTGGACAGAGCACAGCCTTTATTAAAGCAATGACACAGCGATTGAAGATATGACTTCCAGTGACCTTGAGCTTCATTATACGCTCACTGTAATAGATTAGCATGCTAAATGACACTCCCACCGGGGCCTTGACTGTTCCCCAGCTGAGCATGAAAGTCGAAAAGCGGATGGTGGCCCAGGTCCTGGGAATCCCTGCCCCTTCCCCCAAAGTAGTTGGAATAATCTTCCCATTTGTTAGCATAGGAAGTTGCCACGCCCATGAAAACTAGCACCACTGCACCTCGAACCCCGAACCCCAAGGCCTCTCGCTCTCTTGCCTTCTGAGACGGCCCATGCTCAGTCTAGGAGTGTGCATCTCTCTGAATCAATCTACTTCTCTGAATAAATCAACTACAGTTTGCTCTTGAATTCTTTCCTGAGTGAAGCCAAGGGCCCTCACCCAATGGGGCGCGTCCCAGGGACTCGCCTGGGACCTGGGACACGGCCATCCCCTCAAGTTCCATTTTCCTGTGTCACACCATGTGTGATTTGAGGGTACATCATTGAGGTCGGCAGAATTATGGCACCCCAACGATGTCCCCACCCTAATCCCTGGGCTCTGTGACTATGTTCCCCGATGTAGCCAAAGGGGCAGCGCAAATGGACTGAGGGTGGCCCAGTGGAGCTACATCAGTCCTTAAACTTGAGACCCTTCCCCAGGTGCGGCAGAGGGAGAGAAGTGATGGCAGAAGCCAGGTCAGAGAGGTGTGAGGCTGCTGGCTTTGGAGATAGGTGAGCGGGGCCAGGAGCAAGCAGCAGAGGTTGTCGTTCTGGGCTGTTTCCGTTGAGCTGCATGTCTCATTGCTCCTCATGGCTGTCAGTGGCGGTGGGAGGTCCAGTATCTCTGGCCATTGTAAACGGTGTGTCAGACCGATTCCTTCTTGGTGCGTCTGAGCCTGCACATGGCTTCAACTTTTACAAAGGCACTGCAGCCCTCTTTGTTTTTGGAGCCAATCTGTGTCCTCTTGCAAGGATATCAGAAAGGTAAGTTTTTGTTGTGCAAAGGCTTAAAATCCCAATGGATTTGGTGAATGCCCTCCTCCCCCCAGTGAGCCCCTTGGCCCCCTCCCCCTGTGCTGGGGGCCACTCTCCATGTGTGGTGTGGATCTGACGGACGTCATATGAGGGGAAAGAGAGGGTGCTCTGATCTTACCAACTGAAAATTGGCACTTGCCATCTACCTCTGTTTGAGTCACGTCACAGCTGCTGCAGCCGTGGGCCTCCAACACTCCCCCAAAGGCCTTCGGGGTGGAGATCAGGAGAATCTCTCTGTGCTCTGGAAAAACTGATGGAACAGGCCTTCAGAGAGTTAGATATTTTCAGGAGAACTGTGTAGCACAGGGAAATATATACAAGATCTCGTGGTAGCTCACAGCAAAAAAAATGCGACAATGAATATATGTATGTTCATGTATAACTGAAAAATTGTGCTCTACACTGGAAATTGACACAACGTTGTAAAATGACTATCACTCAATAAAAATGTTATAAAAACAAAAACAAAAACAAGAACTTCCATGTGGTTTCCGAGAAACTGCAGGATTACAATCAGAGAGCAGAACTGAAAATAAATAAGTTCCTTTCCTTCCAGGAGAAAACGGAACCGCCCGGTTCCCATGGGGTAACTTCACTCCTCCCTGGCTGACCTGCTCTCTGGGGTCACGTGTCTGCATTGTCAGCACTGTCCTGAGAGGCTCCGGCCCGGAGTTGCCCCAGTTACAGGTGCTGTGCTCGGAAGGTCCGGGGCTGGGCTTCTCCGGTTGGCCCCGAGCCCAGCTGGTGGGTACATTTTGTTCTCGGTCCACCCATCCTCCTACGGCCTCATCCAGGCTGCAGTGCTTGTGTGTCACCAGCACAGGGGACTCAGAAGGCTCTTGCTTACCTGCACTGCAGATGGGGCCACCCTGGAGTCGAGGTGTGCCTGTGTGCCCAGACTCCCAGACCCAGGCAGGACGCCACGGCCCTGCCACTTCCGCCCATCAGCATGACAGCCATCATTCTATTCTCTTCTTGCTGCTGTTGTTTGTTGAAGTGTAGGTGACCCACAACACCACGTCAGTTCCAGGCGCGCAGCGTCGTGATTCGGTTTCCATGCGCGGCAAATTGACCCCCTGGATCAGCGTAGTTACCGTCTGGCCATCATCCCAATTCTTGGTAGCACTCATCCCGGACTCTTGGAGAATTGCAACGGGATGCTGATATTCACAAGCCATCCCGCTGGACACGCTCGCGGCAGCCTCCCCAGTCGCCGCCCGAGGTCGGCCATGGCATCAAAAGGAACGTGAGTGCTCACACCTCCCGCACTTGACCCAGGGCTTTGGTTCAGGCTGCTGGAGCGTCTTGCTGGTTCTGGATTCTGAATACCACGTGTTTCATACTCATCACCCCAGAGCCTTTGACTCAGGGCACTATCCTAGGAATAGAGGAATGTTCCAGAATGCTGAACTGAGTCCTCAGTTAGGAGGCTACATAGCAGCTACGCAGTGGAGCTCAGGACAAAGAGAGACGCAGACTCTTCAGGCTGGGTTGCGGAGGGCCTGGGGAGGGTGGAGACCAGGGGAGGTCATCCCACGACGCTGAGGAGAGAGGAGGCTGTAGCCAACTGGGCAGGGGGCTAGACAGGACAGTGCCCTCAAAGATGCCTGGTCCTAACCTTTGAACCTGTGACTATGCCAGTTTCCACAGCGAGGGTGAGTTAAGGACGCAGATGGAATTAAGGTTGCTGACCAGCCGACCTGAGCACAGGGAGTGGGGCCTGGATGACCTGGAGGGCCCACTGTCCTCACAGGGTCCTTAACTGTTAGTGGGAGAGGGAGGCAGGGAGGGGGCTCCGGAAGACGGGAAAGGGGGAAATGGATCCTCTCCTAGAGCCATGGGAAGGAACGCAGCCCGGGAGACCCATGGCAGACCTCTGACCCCCAGAACCATAGGATCATAAGTCTGTGTGGTTTCGCCCACTACATTTAAGGCCGTTTGTCACAGCAGCGACAGGAAACTCACACAGGATACGTCGGGTTCAGGTACCCCGGGCTCTCAGGGTTAGGGGTTAAGCCAGACTGCAGTCTGGCTTGAAGCAGATTTCAGTTTTGAAGTTGGAATGTTGGACACATAAAGGAGAGCTGTCTCTGATGTCAGATTGGAGCCCAGAGTTACTACAGCAGGGAGATGTTCATTATCCGTGTGGAAAAAGATGATGTTGGGTCCCTACTTCACAGCACGCTGAACAGCAACTGCCCCTGAGTCTGGGTCCTGCCGAAGCCTCCAGGGATGTGTGCTGCAGTTTCTTTTGTCATGAAGTTAGGATGCCAGGCATCCACGTGAGCCAGTGAGAGCTTCTAAGGTGCATGAAGCTTTCAAAACCCCAGTGGTGAGAATGCCGTCGTCAGTGGGAAAGAAAGCCCAGCTAAGAACTGAAAGGGGCTTTAACAGAAGTGTGTGCCCGTGTTCACAGCAGCACTGTTTACAGTAGCCAAAAGGTGGCATCATCCAAGAGTCCATGCTGGATGGACGGACGGACGGATGGATGGATAAACACAATGTGGTCCATCCATCCAACGGAGGCTTATTCGGCCTTCGAAAGGAAGGAACTAGCCTGTGGATGAACTCTGAGGATGTTCTGGTGAGTGAAACAACCCAGTCCCAGGAGGACAAATGCTGGATGATTTTCTTTAAATGAGGCACCCAGGAGAGTCAGATTCTGAGAGACGGAGAGTAGGATGGAGTTTGCCAGGGGCTGGGGAGAGGCAGGAAGCGGGAGTGAGTATTTAGTGGGACGGAGTTTCCCTTTGGAAGATGAAGACAGTTCTGGAGGTGGATGGATGTATCAACAATGTGTGATGATACAATTAATCACACCAATGTGTGCACTTGGACACCGCTAAGCTGGTAAATTATATGTTGTGTGTATTTTAGCACCATCAAATAATTTTTAAAAAGTGAATTGGTAATAAAGTTAATTCACTGTTTCATAATTTTGTTTTAAAGGAAGGAAAGTCCAACACACACTGTAAAGTGGATGAACCTGGAGGATTTTACGCCAAGTGAAATAAACCTGTCACTAAAGGACAAATACTGTAGGATTCCACGTATGTGAGGTACCGAGAATATTTTAATTTGCAGAGGCAGAAAATAGAACAGGGTTTGCCAGGCGCTGAAGGTAGGTAACGGAGACAGTTTTAGTTTTGCAAGATGAAAAGAGTCTTGGAGATCATGGTGACGGTTGCACAACAGTGTGTATTAGTTGATGCTACTGAACTGTATGTGTACTTAAAAATGATTAAAATGGTAAATTTTGTGTTGCATATATTTCACTACAATTTAAAAAAAATGAAAGAAATCATAGCTATGGGTAACTTCTTTAGTGACAGATTGAAAAAAAAAAACCTGAGCAGAGTTCATCCTCGCTTTTGACAGCAGTGATGGGATGGGAGTGTGATGGCAGTGGGGAGTGGTCCACTGTGAGCACAGGCTTCACGTGGCCCTTCTAACTGCATGACCTTTTGCCCTGTTCTAGAATTGACCCAAGACATCAGGGAAACATTCTTGGGCTAAATAATGAACCTGCCACTACCATCTTTGCTCAGAGGGAAGCCCTGCTGTGTGAAACAGGAAACTCTAAAAAGCATTTCATTTCCATTTCAGTTTCGTTTACTCGGGTGCCCACCCAACTTTTCCATCACTCCCATTTGTTTTTTTTTTGTTGTTGTTCGGGAGAGACAATATTAAGGCCAGGGACTCAGAAGCTGAGAGGCTGTCTGTGGAGCCAGGCTGATCAAGACAGCGAGATGGATCGATTCAAAATGAGGTTTTTTCCAGGGAAGAAATCAGGGTGGGAAGGAGCAGAAGCATACAACGAGCTCCAAGAGATCTGCTCAACGGAGACCCAAGAGTGCTCGAGCAGATGGCCCAAAACCAAATCGAAGATGCAGTTTTTAAAGAAAGGTTCCCGCAGTGAGGAGGAGCACCACGCCCCTGCTGTGTGTCAGGAAGAACGTTCTAAAGGTATGAGCGTCACCTTTCTCATCTGGCAGGACGTCCTGGTCTCTTGGTTCTTCCGTTTGTTCACTCCTTTGCTCATGTGTTCATCCCTTCATTCAGTATTTATGGCATGCCACCCTCGTGGGTGTCACTCTGAGGGCTTGGAGGGGTGAGACTGAGGGATAAGACCCTTCCTCCCCAAGCCTGGAGGACCCCACCTGGTGAGAGGTGCTGGCTACCGCCTGTCCTGCGATGGGCTGTGATGGGGCTGGAGTGGTGAGCAGGACTGGCATCCACACAGGATGCAGCTGCCAGCAGTCCTCCCTTTTGTGAGACGCACCTCACCATGGCTGACATGTGAAGCTCAAGTCAAAGCTGATGAAACTCAGGCTCAGAATTTGCATCACTTGCCTGGGGACACACAGCAAGAGAGGAGTTCAAGGTTCAGATCCAGGCAACCAGAGCTGGATACTTGGCTGTGGGCCAGGCTCTGGGGCACAGGAGTGAGAGAAGAGTCACCTGGGGGTGAGGTTGGGGCTGTGTGTGTCTGGTTTGTGTCTGATCCATGTTTGTGTCCCCACAGCCCAGCATGGGTCTATGCCCAGGGAAACTCACTGGGCGCCCTTGAAGGGGAGAGTGGGGCTGCGGCCATTCTGTTAACTAAGGCTCTGGTCCATAGTGGGTTGGTGGGAGCGGCTGGGTTTTCTGGGAGGTGCTGGTGTGTTTGTAATGTAGGGAATGACTTCCTGAAGAGAAAACGGGGCAGGTTTTACATGCGGTCAGTGGGAAGTGGCAGATTGCCTTGGGAGCCCAGGGTCGTGGGGTCATGGGGTGTCACCAGCTGCTTTTATATCTCTGGCATCTGGATGGTGACTAGCATTGTCCCCTGAGAAGGGACAAGCCTTTATCAGTTGATTCCCAGGTGATGGGATCTTGAGGGAGGGTCTCTCCTCACTAGCTCCGTGCCTGGTGACGTTGGGGCGTCCTTGCCAGGACGGCCACTCTTTCAGGGCCATTTCCTTCCTTCCCCATGCCAAGTGTGGCTGGCCCGTGACCCAGGTCAGGTGGTCTGTCTGCAGCTTCATGGGCCTGCACAGGGCCTGGTGGGTGCCAGGCGGCCAGTCTGCTGTCCCCTAGCAGCTTGGGCATGTGCAGAGACAGCTAGGGACACCAAGTGTCTGTCTTTGCCTGCCTGACCCCATCCCTACTAATGTCTCCACCCAGAACCTGTGGCTATAGGCCGGGTCGTCTTGCTGAGGCTCCTGTGGGATCCAAAGCGGAATTCCCTTCCACTCTCTCCTGGCCTGGCCCAGCCCAGTCCTCCGAATTTACAGAATCCTCAGCTCACCCCTGCCCTGCCAGACACCCACAGGAGATACGATCGTCCCTAGCCCCTAAGTGCTCATCCCAGAACTCGGGGTGTCCTCACCCCTTTTCCCTTTTAGCATATTCAAAACCTCTTCATTTAATTTGTTCTCCACGCCTGGTTCCTGGCATCTCTGTGGTCCCTCAGGGACGCTGCTGCCTCCGATCCTGGATGCTGAGAAACGGGGCCTTTGAAATCCATCAGGTGCCAGAAGCATCCAGATGCTCACAGCCTCAGTCTTGGGCCACTGCCCCTCGCGGTGCTTCCCCTGTGCCGTCCCAAAGCCTCTCTGCCCCTGCCACCGACCCCAGCGCCCTGTGACTCTGCCCCCTGGTCCTGAGAGCCTGATCCCAACAGCCCCTCACGCTGGGGACAGCCCCTCTCTTGGGGTCTCCTTCCCACAGGTGCTGCAGTCCAGAGCCCCCCAGAGCCTGGACTGCCCTCGGGGGCTTCTCCTCTGGCAATGACTTGTAGGTCCCTAGAGGCTCCGGAGAACTCCCTCCCTTCCAGGGATGGGTGTTAACGGTCACAGTGCATGTGTGCGGGTACCACGCTGGGGGCTGAGCCTGCTGGGGGCGTGGCCCCAGTACTGCCCTCGAAGCTCTGGGCTGGTGCCCCCAGTCAGTCAGGGTGGCAGCAGCTGAAGGAGGTGGCGATTGAGGGTCAGACAGTCGGGGGCAGGCGCCTGGTGGAGGAAGACAGACAACCAGGGATGTCTCCAGTGGTGGTGGCTGTGCGGGGCGGGGCAGGGAGAGTCTCCAGGTGAGGAGCACTGCGAGCTTGGGAAGGCTGGGACGTGGCGCCGCGGGTGCGTCCTGGGTCAGGGGCTGGGCTGGTGGGGAGGCTTGGTCTCGGGTGCTGAGACTTGCCTGCTGAACAGGTTGGTCAGAAGGGGCCAGAAGGCTTTCTAAGAGCCCAGAGCTTGGGAAGTGGGGCACAGGGGAAGCCTGGGCGTGACCCAGCTGATGCCAGGGGGACTGAAGAGTCCTGGGGTTGCCATGACAAATGACCACACCTGGGAGGCTTAAAGCCACAGACATTTATTCTGTCAGTCTTGGGAGCCAGCAGTCGGAAATCAAGGTGTGGGCAGGGCCACGCTCCCTGGGAGGGATCGTGGGGAGGACCCGTCCTGCCTCCCCCGGCTTCTGAAAGGATCCTTCTCTTCCTCTTGCCTTGTGGAGGCTCCAGTCTCTGCCTCTGTCTTCACGTGGCCTCTTCTCTGTGTGTCTTAGTTTTCTTTTCTTATAAGGACACAGCCATACGGGATAAAGGGCCACTCTATTCCAATAGGACCTCATCTTTTTCAACTTCATTTTTTGTTAGTTTGCATGCTAACTTTCTAAAAACAGTTTTAAAAACATAGATTTATTTACCTTCTTTATTTTTTGAAGAGGGGAGGTCATTAGGTTTATTTATGTATTTACATATTTTTTAATGGCAGTACTGGATATTGAACCCAGGACCTCGTGCATGCCCCCGACCCCTGAGCTACGCCCTCCCCTCAGGACCTCGTCTTAACCAGTCACATCTGCAACAACCCTATTTCCAGACAAGGTCACATTCTGAGGCTCTGGGAAGGTTGTGAATTTTGGGGGACACTATTCAACCCATGATACAAACTTTCTTCTTTTTTTAATGTCTGAGAAATGGAACATTCAGAAAAGCATGGAGAATAACACCCATGCCCCAGGATTCACAACAGGTCTGCGTTTGTTATATTTGCTTTAAGGATGGGGACTGATGAAGTGCCGCTGGGGCATGGGGTGGGAGGCAGTGCAGCCAGCTCAGAACAGCAGGGTCAGGCCTCCGCACCCCTGAGAGTCCTTCTCCTTGTAATGCGCTGCCACCAGCTACCCAACTGGGAACCACAGCCCGGACCCTACAGAGAGCCACCCCCTGGTGCCTTGCTTGGGAGAAGTGCCCTCCCTGAACGGCCCGGGGTGGCCGGGACCCCAGGTGGTACCTGGGGCTCCTGAGGATGGTGTGCTCGGATGGGGAGGTCTGGGCGTGGCACAGGGCAGTGCACAGGGAGCCCACGTGTGGCCAAGGACACTGCTCACGAGCACGGCAGCAGCAGGACAGAGGGGAAAGGCGAGAATATAGAAGAGGGGACCATGAGGAGGCCACCACCCTGTCCAGGGGAGAGCCAAGGGCTCGAAAGGGCGTCAGCTGGGGCGGGGGACTCTCCCTTCCATCCACTGGTCCGTCACATGCAGGGCCTGGGCTGGACTGGCTGATGTGGCTGAGATCCCCCTTTCCCTCCGAACTTTTGAAGGGAAGCCCCAGGCACCCATCTCAGAGACTTTGCCTCCAGCTGCTGCTCAGGTCTGGGCTGCTTCCTTGTCTGTAGAAGGGCCAGAAACCGGGGAGCCCCAGGCTCTCTGGGAGGGGGAATGGAAGGCTGCAGACCACCACCTGCACCCCTACCCTGCCTGCGGGCCGAGCCTTCCAGGGTGGTTCTGTGGGAGAGCCGTCTCCCCCTCTGTCTCATTTACCTGTCAGCCATCTACTCCCAACCTGTCTGTCTACCATCCGCCTGCCACCCAGGTGTCTACCAACCACTGTCTGCCGATCATCTGTACTTGTCATCTGCACATCTGTCTTACATTTATCATCCATCTACCTACCCATCTCCGTGGCTGAGCCGAGCGTGGAAGGAGGCGGCGTGCGAGCTGCCCTCGACACCACGTAGAGCAGCTAGTTCTCTAACTGTGGTCCTGAGACCAGCGCTGTCAGCACCGTCTGGGGACCGTGCAGAAAAGCAGATTTCAACCTGGGCTTGGAGGGGCCCCCCAGGTGGTCCTGACATGCACTCGTGCTGAGAACTGTTGTGCTGGACTATTTTCTAGCAGCTCTGGGCCCCCACCCCCTTGTGCCTCTGTGTCCAGGCAGGATGCTGGGTTAACCACCCACAGCTGATGATGGCGAGAGCGGCCCCAGGAGCTTAGAGGCTCCCAGGCGTGAGGCTTTGCTCTGAAGGCAAAAGCGACAGGGCACCAGGCTTACTAGCCTCCTGCGCGCACAGTCAAAGCCCTTGACCGTCTGCTCCTGACTGGCCCGTAGACCCTGCTCCCAAAGGCTCTTCAAACTGGCCTCTGAATCCTCCGGTGGGCGAGTCCAGTGCCTGCGCGCTCATGCAAGGGGGAGTGACCCCGAGGAGCCCTGTGGCAGGCGCCCGCCCCGCCTCCCCAGTGCTCTTCCATCGAGGCCCCGGTAAGTCTTCACCCCCGGCTCCCTTCTTCCAGACATCTCACAGTTGGTCCAAGAGGGCCGGTTCCTGGAAGCCTGTGAGACCATATCACGGTCGGCAGTGGAAAAGCAGGACTGTGGCTCCCAGTACCAGGCCGTGGCCCAGGGCATGTGGCAGGTCGTCCAGGAGGCCCTGTCAGGCAGCGAGAGGAGCCGGCAGCTGCAGCCAAAGCTCCAGTCGGTGATGGCAGCTGTGAACTGGGCCGAGAACTTCGAGGGACCAAAGCCCAGCACCCTCCAGGGGGGTGGCCTGGCGGCCTGGGACAGTCAGCTGCAGAGCCTGCTGAGGAAGGACGCCGAGGCCCGGCTGCCCGGCCCTGTCTCCGGGGCCGAGCTGAGCGGGTACCTGGAGGAGCTGGGCAAGGCTGTGGAACATGTCCTGGGGCCCCAGCTGGAGGGCCGGCTGGGGGTCTGCTTCTTGGCCCTCTACAGAGTGTGCTTCCAGGAGGTCCTCTGCAGCCACCTCTCTGTGCTCCTGTCCTCCAGTGGTGAAGACCGGAAAAACTATTACAAGCTGTACACCTGGGGCAGGGCCACCTTGTTTGGGCAGTGAGTCCTCCTGGGGGGGCCTTGGGGTCCTGGGCAAGGCCACCGCCTTGTGGTGAGGGCCCTCAGGCACAGGGCTGCGGTCAAGGCGGAGGCCATCGGAAGGGCCACTTGGGCGGGGGTGGTCCTCGGGGGACAGCGTGTGCACACACGTGTGTGTACAGATGTGTTAGCGTGTCCGTGCATGTATGGGGAGCTTGTGTGTGACCCTTGAGCCCTTTGTTCCCCTTTGTCACCCCCAGCTGCCCTCCCCAGCCATGGCCTGTGTGCAGGGGAGGGGGTGGGGCCCGGCCTGGAGCCCACTGCCCTCAGCTCCGAGCTGCCCTCCTCCCCAAGGCCTGTGCCCCTCATGGCTGCTTCCAATCCAGCAGGGAGATGCGTCAGAAGGCACCTCCCGCCTCCAAGGAGCCCACAGCTGCCAGGAGACTCTTGGACCCAGTGATGTTTGTTACCTGGATGTTCCAGGTGCAGGAGAAGCTGCTGGAGCTGATCCAGGTAAATGGCCCCCCAAGCGGCCCTCTCCTTGTCCTGCACCTGGGGGTTTGAACCAGAGCCCGAGTCCACCCCTGGGACTGGGGGTGGGGCGCGGATTCTGGCCCTTGCCTGCTGTCCTGCGGGTCTGAGGCACGAGGCAGCGCGTGGGGGGTGCCCGATCCGGCACCGCTGCTGCCTTGACCCGAAAGTGCAGCCTGGCTCCCTGGGCCCTGGCGAGTGACAGAGCAGGGCTGGTGAGCCCTGCACGGAGTCGGTTGTCCCAGGGAGGGTGCATGCAGCTATTCCACTGCCAACGCAGCTAGCACGCGAGGGGGCGTCGCAGCTGTCTACCACGGCTGTTCTGTCAGATGTGATTTGCTATAGCCAGCGCCTCCGGGCCTGGGCCCGATGTGAGGACTAGTGGAAGGAATGTGTGAGGGTCCAGGGAGACTCCCCGCCCTTCTTAGCTAACAGATGTAGGAACTGAGCCTTACGAGAGTGAGATAAAGAGCTTGTACAGACTTAACTGGCATTTCCCAGTGACTGATGCAGATGCTTCAGACTTTCCCTCCGTGCTCACAAGAGATGATGGCCAGACTCAGGGCTCCGTCTCCCTGAAGCATCTGGGTCTGGGCCTCCTGTTCTTCGAGGCTCTCCTGAAGCTGTGAAGTTGCTGAATTTGAAAATTCAGGGCTTATCCTCCTCTGCTCTTCCTGGCTTGGACCAACTACCAAGAGCTGGGCTGAGCTGCCAGGTGTCCGACTAGTCCATTCAGACAAGCAGCCAGAAGCAAAGGAACGGTGCGGCCACCGTGGCGTGCGGCCGTGGTCCCCATCCCACCCCCAGGAGCCGCGCCAGGCGGGCTGGGGAACCCTCTCACTGCCCAGGCGCCAGCGGGCCCGGACCAAGTTTCCTGCTGGTGTATGGACCTGGGGGTGGGTGGTGGGCGGTGGGCAGAGTAGAAGGGTTCTGAGGGCTGAGTCGGAGGGAAGTGCCCTCATCCCAGTCCCCAGTAAGCAGGCCTCCAGGCGGAGACCCTCGGGCTCACCCTTCACTGTGAGGCAGGGCGCGGCCCCCGGGCCTGGGGTGGGGAGGGCACTTCCTCCGGGCCTGCCAGGAGGCGGGGGCCTTGGGCGTTCCTGTGGGCCGGCCTGAGGGGTCACATGGGCTTTTGGCCGGGTGCTGGGCTCCGGCACCCGGGGCTCCCCGGCCCAGCTGGGCCGCACAGGCCATGGTGACTGATACATGGCCATGGCCTGGGCAGTCCTAGCCGCCTGTGGCCTCTTGACCTCCAGTCGGTTGGTGACTGGGCACCTCCCTCAGGTCGTGGTTACTGCAGGGGCTCTGGTCCCCCAGGAGCTGTTCATTGCCCCTTGACTGAGTGGGGATTGCGGAAGCTGCCAGGAGTGAAGAGAGGGTGTCTAGACGGTGCTTCACATCCACCTACGATAGACAGAGGGATGGGAGCCATGAAAGAACGGGTTTACTGGGGAAACTGGGCCCCTGGGGGACTGATTTCCAGCTACTGGTTGGTGGGGGTCTCTGGGCTGGTCAAAGCCTTACCCCTTGCTCCTGTCTCAGTCAGGGTGCCCCAGCTTCAGCTGTGAGGGGCTGAACCTGCCCCAACCCCTGAGAAATGCACAGGAATAGAATTGTTTTGATTGTGTTCTGAGCAGAAAGAGTTGAAAGACAAACTAGAACGAGTCCTGATCTATGATCGGAGAAGTCAGGCCGAGTCTTCCTACAAAACGTTCCTCGAAATCTTCCAGGTAAATGCCAGCTGGCGCCTTTCAAACCCACCACAAGCGTCCTGCGCCCCTCCCTGGTGGAGGAGGGGCCTGGAAGGACTGGGGCGCTGGGAGGGGGGTGCAGCAAGGAGGGGGCTGTGTGGAGGAGGTGGGTGCCCTGGGCCACTGGAGCAGGGACAGTGCTGGGGACACGCAGTGTTGAGGGCTGAGGGCGTTGGGCAGAAGCAGGGAGTGGGAGCCTGGCCCTTGAATGGTGGGGCTTCAGTGCTGGGATGCAGGGCGTATCTTTTGGGGAGATGCCTCTGCCAGGAACCTCTCAGCTCATGAGGATGGACTGCTTGGGCCTAACCAGGACCTGTGAAGAGATGGGTGTCTAGGGACGGCTGGGACTTCAGCAAGGGGGTGGTGTGCCAAGTCTGGAGGAGACAGTTGTGCAGCCCATGGGGCTGGAGGGCGTTTGGTCCACGAGGAGCATGTGTGTGTGATGCTGGGGTGTCCCGTTCAGAGCATCCAGTGGGGTGTCGGCAGCTGGGGGTGGGGGCTGTGGGGAGAGTTGGCGACGCCTGTTGGTGGGGGGCTTGGTGCAGCTTCAGGGCCAGGCGGAGAAGCCCAGCGTGGGTGTGGCTGGCCGCGGGCCGCAGTGAGGCGGGACAGGGGTCGGTGAGGTCCTGGGGGCTTGCTGACAAGTGTTTGCCCCTTGCCGCCTGCAGTGGGCAGGCGGGGAGGGGGGCAGCTGTGACAGGCACGCGGTTGGGAAGGGCCACATCTTCCCAGCGTCCCCTGGCTGTGTGATTGCCCCCTGCCCCTGAGAGACCACTTGCTCTGACCAACAGCTGTTGAACGAAACCATAGTTGTGGGCCGGGACATCGGACCACCCATCAGCAGCCGGGTTCGAATCATGGTTGTGGGAACATTTTTGGAGTTTCTGAACCGGTGAGTGAGAAGGCAGCCCGCCCAGACGGGAGACGTGGACGCTGGGTCCATCTAACCCAGGTCAGAGAGCTAACCAAGCCACCGGCTGTCAGCCACCAGGCCAGGGCCAGTTGCCAACACAGCGGAAGGGGCTGGGGGTGCTTTGGGTCCCCCTAGTCCTGCTGTGGCTCTGGAGCAGCTGTGTGTCAGGTGGAGACGTTAAGCATGGAGGCACCAGCTCCGGAGGCTGTGCGGCTGGTTTCGTGGGGGAAGGGAAGTTTAAATTGTATCTAATTTTAACTGATTGACATTTGAACACCTCGTGGGGCTCATGGCTCCCATGCTGGATGGCAGGCTGGGCTTAGGCGGAAGCCAGGGAGGGGAGTTGTGGAAGATCAGGGTCAGATCCTGTCCGTATTTAAAGTGTGTGCATCATAGGTTTTTTTTTTTTTTTTAAATATTGCAATAAAATATTATTTCTCTCAGTTTCTGAACTTTCGGGTTCTCCCTTAGATCTTGCAGCCGAGGTGTCTCCCACCCCCACCTCTGGTTTTCCCAGCAGGACCTGCTGTCCAGTCCGAGCCCCACACCCAGCTCTGCCCTGGTCGCTGGATTTGGGAGGGGCTCTGCCTCTTTCCTAAGGGGCTCAGGCGAGGGGGTGTGTCGTAGAGTCCTGGGGCATGTGGACTTCCTAAGAAGAAGTTTGGGGCAAATCATGGTGTGTGGTCACATCACGAGGCCCCCTTTTCTGGGGTCTGCCGAGTGGCTCTGTTCACCTGGGTCGAGGGTCTCCAAAGGGCTGACACCAGGCAGGTTACTCAAGAAAGGCCAAAGACGTGGATTTTTAAGTGAAATCAGCCAGGCTGGCTTGTTGCTTTCTTTCTTTATCTTTTTTTTTTTTTGAAACTTTAAAATTTTAATTTTACAGCCAGGTTGTAAATGTTTAAGAAAATACTGCTGGGTGGCCAGTCTGAGACCCTGACCTGTGTTCTCGGGTACAAGGACCCCCTTCCTTTGCTGTCTTTGGGGAGCAGGGAGGCCTGCGCCCTCCCCAGCCCTCTCCGCACTCTCTGCTCCAGGGCAGCTGCACGGGCCCAGGCAGGAGGTGGGCGGCTGGCCCCCCTCCTCGTGGGCATCCCGGACTCTCCTCAGGGGCCTCTTTCCTTGCTTCTTCCTCCACTTGGTGGGGTGGATGCAGCATTAGCGGTGACACCAGACCACAGGAGAAAGCCGCTCCCACTGTGTTCTAGAAGCATTTAGCACAAAGGGTCATGGAGAGCACTGCGTGAAAAAATCCTTTGAAAGCATCTGGCTTAGGCGCCTGGGACAGAGCCAGGCCAAGTTGTCAACATCTTGACTATTGTCACCCACATTTGTGATTCTACGAAAGAGGTGGCAGTTAAGCTGAGAAAGGAGAAAGGCTCGGCTGGGTGGGGCGGGCCCAGGGGAGGGGCCTGCACCTCCGCCTTCACTTGCAGATACCAGGAGGAGGGTGCTCCGAGCTTCATCCAGCTGCATGCCAGTGCCGGGACCTTCCCCCAGCTGCACGTGCTGGAAAACTGCTGCATTCTCAGGTGTGTCCCGGCCGTGTCCCAGATGAGGGCAGGGGGCTGGCAGAGCTGGGTGGCCAGACCTCGGACCCGGGGGGCTGAGCTATGTGCACTGCAGACTTGATGCCATCTGTGAAAAAACGGGGAAGAACATCGCCCTCGTGTATATCCAGTTGCACAATTTCGTACCGGAAATGCCAGATGCCAAAAACACTGGCTGCCTCTGGAGAGAGTTTTTCACTGTACCTTTTGCATTTGAAGCCACGTGGATGTAACACTTATTCCATAAAGAAATACATTCAGAAGAAAGAGTAGGGATGAGATAGACGATAAGAGCCGCAGGAATGGTTTGTCCACGGCTGCCTGGGGTGGGGAGCCGACGGTGGGTGTGCAGCTTGGGGGCTGTGGCTGGGCTCCCGGCCAGGCCCCATGGGCCCCTTTGGTTGCCCCCAACAGGAAAACATGGGAGGCTCTGGTCCAGGAAGGCCCGGTGCAAGGCATCATCAACAGCATTGAGGTCTGGAGCCAGGATGACCTGCTGTCCAGGGTCAGAGCCCTGTTCCAGGTGATGCACCCCTGACCACCGCACCCTGGGGTGGGGTCTTGCTGCTCCCAGGGAATGAGGCCTGGCTCCATTCTCACCCAGGGCACCTCCCTGGGCAGGGCCCACATTTGCATCTCTCTGTTGCCTCGGCCAGACCTGCCCTGTCCTCTCTCTACCTGCGGAGTCACCATCCTGCCAGGCAGGCCAGCTGAAGGCTGACACCCACTCCCCCAGGCCTGACCCCTGCCCCCTCCCTCCAATCCCACTCTGACCCAAGTGCATCCCCAGGCAGGCGCAGCCCCTCCACTGTGTTCCCAGGGCCTCTGTGCCTCCCCACAAGCCGTGGCTGCCTCCAGGCTCGGGCCTTGCCCTGGGAGTTGCCCGAGGCCTGACCCTGGAACTGAAGCTTTGAGAGGACAGGGTGGCCTCCCAGACGTGGTTTGGGGCCTCCTGGGTTCCGTTCAACTTCAGGCTGAGGGCAGGGCCCACGCCATCCTCTCCCCAGGGACCTACTGGGCAGGAGGATGGGGAGGTGGGAGGTGCTAGTGAGGGTGGGCCTCCATCCCCGACATCCCACAGCTCTAACCAGTGACCCACTTTCCACTGTGGGAGCTGGCTTCTGGGTAGCTGCCACTGGGTTTTCCACAGAGGTCTGAGCACCTGGCTCAGTGTGGCATGGAAAGATCCAGAACGGTCGTGTCCTCCCAGGACGGCAAAGGCAGAAGAACTTGCCCTTCTCTCGCCCTGAGCTGTGCAGACATTGCTGATCAATCCCAACATTCTGCTCTGCTCATGTCCTCTCTGTGCAGAGCTCCAGGCAGCCACAGCTAATTGATTTGGCTCGACAACATGTTTTGCAGATGATGCTCCCAAGGCTGCATCATTCAGACAGGGCGTTGGAGGGTTGTGTCTGGGATGGGATGCTTGGGCTCCCTGACTAAACATTTGGTTTTGCCTCCCCTGCTCATCCCCTGGGGTGTCTACTGAGACCTGAGCTGGCTGGGGCTGCACTCAGGTGGGGCTAGCTGTGTCCCCCACCCCCATGTCTCTGGAACTCAGACTGGGGGCAGCGAGCATCACTGGGGTCTTGGGCCATGCTCTGGTGCTGTGGGGACCCAGTGGAGAGAGGAGGGGCTCTAGGAGGACTGGTGGGCTCCGGGGGAGGAGCTTGAACCAACGTCTGTGGATTGAGCCTGGGACGCTCCCAGGAGTCAGTAGGAGAAGGGGGACAGAGCTCTGGGGCAGACCGGGGAGGGGGTTGGGAGGGTGGTGAGCCTCTGGGTCCTGTGATGTGGGTTCAGGGGAAGTGGGGACTGCAGGGCTGGAGGGGAGGAAGGATGAGGGCTTGAGAGAGCACAGCTGCCTGGGTGCCTCAGGCCCCAGTCACATCTGACCCTCCTGTCCTCAGAGTCTGCTGGAGCATCACTTTTCGACGAGGAATGATGATCTGGTCCAAGCTCTGCAGTCCCTGCAGCAGGCCCTGAAGGGCTGCTCCAACATGCACAGCACTCCCACATACAAGGTAGGGAGGAGCCGAGAGTGGGCTTCCCTGGGGGTTGGCCCCGCATGGCTGCTGGGACCCTGACCCCCCCAATGCAGGCTGGAGTCTCAAAGGGCTGTGGGGACCCTGTTGCCAATGGGGAGGCCCAGGGCCAGAGACAGGCAGAGCAGAATGGCCCTCGTTGTCCCTCTGGCTCTGGGTCTCCTGAGGGAGGCAGACTCAGGGAGCTGATGTGACAAGCCGATGGTCACCCTGAGAAGGTGAGGCTGGCTGCCTCTGTGCCCCAGTGATTAGGGTTAGACCTTTAGAGTAGGGGGCAGGCCCCACAGACCCATGTAGACAGTGTTTACGGAACATCCTGCGCCCTCCCTTCCTGTCCCATCCTGGAGGGAGAGCCACTAAGGCCACCTGGGCCATGTCCTGGGAACATCTTCAATCAAGCCTTTGTGTCTTCTTGTCTTTTGGGGGGACAGGTCCTTGTGAAAAGTCTGTACATGGTGGTTTTGGGGGAGTATGTCCATGCCCTGGTCACCTATCTCAAGACGCTGGAGCCTGGGGTGTGGGCGGACCGCGAGGGTCAGGTGAAGAAGGAAGTCTTGGAGCTGGACACAATTTTCGGGGAGCGGGAGGTGAGCCGGAGACCCTTGGGTGGGTCCGAGTGTGGGGCCTCCTCTCCCCCTTCCCGGTCCTCACGTCCTGCCCTGCCCCCTGCCAGCCTGGGGCTGGCTGTCTGCTCCGCCTCTGCCTGCACCGGGGCCACCGGCTTTCACGACAAGGCTGGGAGCTGTGGGACGGGGACGGGGCAGAGCCCCGGTCAGGACAGGCTGCGGGAGCTTGGGCGGCGACACAGATAGGTAGGACCCCACTCTGCCAGGCAGTGCAGGTCCTGGGGCCTGTGAGCGACCCCGGGGCGTGGGCTTGTGCTGGGTGTGGCGGACCCAGGCTTCCCTGGAGGAGGCCAGGGGCACACACCCCAGCTCACTCACCAGCCATTCCCAGCAGGACGTGGGTGACAGAATGCCCTGCTGGGAGACCATCAAGGACATCTTCCAGCTCAGACAGAACAGGGGCAGAGAGTCTCTGCATGAATGGCTGGCCTCCTTCAGAGACAAGTTCCCGGGTTATGTGAGGTGAGAAGGAGAAGGGGGTGGGGCAAGCTTACAGAGCTTGGGGCAGGGCTGGGTGAAAGGCAGGGGTCCTCAGGTCTGGAGGGTCAGTTGGGACCATCCCCTGCCTGGGGGTCATGAGAGGGGCTGGTCTCACCGGCCCCTGCTGCCGAGCTCGACTGAGCAGGGCCCTGGAAGCGCTCCTGTCTGGACGCCTTCCTAGTTTCCAGGGCTCCCTGGTAGGCTTCCCAGGGGTCTTGGGGAGGGAAATGTAGCGGGGGGCTTGGGGAAGCGCCTAGTGTCCCAGCTGCCCTGGAAGATGTTGCTCTAGACGTCACTCTGGTCTTCACCGTGTGTGCCCCCGGGCGCGCAGACCAGGAGCTGCTGGGTGCGCAGACTCCAGGCCCGCGGCTGCACTGGCCCAGTGTTCACAGGTGCACAGAAGCCCTCTTTTTGCTCCCAACAGAGAGGACCAGCCACGTAGTTCCAGCGACTCGGACAAGAGAAGCTGTTGCTGTCTCCAGCTTTGGACAAGGTGACCAGATGCGAGGCTTCAGGGCACTCCTCCAGGGAAGGCAATGGGGCAGGATCCAGCCCTGGGCGGGGTGGCCGGGGAGGGGCTTCTGGGGTGCAGAGGGAGCCAGGTGGTGGGGCACAGCTGGCGCGTGGGTCCAGTAGCCGTAAGTGGACACTGGGGGCAGCTCCTTGTGCCCTAAGCCAGCACTTCTCAGATGTTTTGGTCGCATGACCCTCTTCACTGTTAATTGTTGAACTTAAACTATAGAACATTAGCTCATGTGGGTATAGCTGTTGATAGTTATTAACATACTAGAAATTAAAACCAAGAGATATTTATTCATTCATTTATAATATTTATTCATTAAAAATAGTAGAAATTCATTAAAATACAAAATTAGTATTCTTGAAATAAATTATAAACAAAGTAAATAATAAGATTTATGAATAAATAGATTTGGAAACAAATTAGTATATATATAAAAAGAATATTCATTTAGAAATATTAGTTTATTTTTAAATAATGATAATAACCCCATAACTTAGTAACATTGATAATTTTTTTAGCGGGGGGAGGTAATTAGGTATTTATTTATTTTTAGAGGAGGTGCTGGGGATTGAACCCAAGACCTTGTGCATGCTAGGCAGGCACTCTACTACTGAGCTATTCCCCTCCACCAACAAAGATTTTTAGATGAAAAAAGTAAGTAATTTTCTGAAACAATAACAACAAACTTAATGATATGGGGGTAACTGTTCTACATTTTTTGCAAATATCTTGAGCTTGCTGAGAGACAGGTAGACTCTCATATCTGCTTCTGAGTCCAATCAGTTGTGATATGTTGTTTCAGCTGAAGTGTGTGAGGAATGTTCAGGCTCTCATGCCCCTGGCCACTTCCCTCTTTGGGAAGAAGAGGGGTCTTTTAATGCCTGTTTTAGGTAATTTGGCTATTCTTCTTTGATAAGACACCAAAACTGGACAGGAACTAGTTTGTTAAAAATGATTGACAGCATGGATCCTGAAACCATCTTGATGAATTTTATGAAATTTGCCTGCTCTGTTAAAGTCAAGTCTATTGGTCTGTCTCACACTTTGAATGGCTCTTTAACCCACATGTGCTTTTCTGACATTAGATGTTTATCACATGGCAAATACTGGCTCACGGAGCAGATCTTCTAGATGTTGACCCATTTTATTATACGTCATCCCTAAAGAATCTTCGTTAACATTGTCAATCTCACCGGGAAAGTATTTTGCTATTGGGAGTCTTAGACTCACAGTGAGAGACACAAGTTTTCCCAAATCCTCATTTTTGCTGGAGTGCTCAAATTAAAAAATAGTTTTTTCTTTCTTTAGAAAAAAATTTTTTAAATTGGAGTTACTGGGAATTAAACCCAGGACCTCGTGTGTGTTAGGCATGCACTCTACCACTGAGCTATGCCCCCACCCAGCTGAGTGTTCAAATTTCTATCACTGGCAACAAAAACTTTCAGTTTACCTATAAGTAGCCACCTTGCATCATTCATTTTCAAAAATATGCCAATCAACAGCTCAGACCTGAGCAGGCAGAGTCTCTGAAGTAAAGGCAGCATTCTGTAAAACAAGTGGCTAGTTCAGCTGGTAACTCACACAGGCAAATGCACAGATGCTTTTCCTCAGCCCCTGTCCCACACTTCGCAATAGAAGGGCTAGAGGTGGCCTTGGCATTTCATCCTATGAATGGAAAAGATGTATACTCAGGGTTGAGAGTTAATAAAAATAACCATTTTTACTGCTTATCAGCATATTTTAAAGTGAAACTAGGTCTTTTTCCTTCTGCATAGTGGTGCTGGATCCAGTGACTACTGGTAGAGCTTGGTGAAGCAGCTGCCTTGCCCTGGGCTGAGGTTCCAGCAGCTCTACCCAACAGGGCTTCTGCACTATTGGTGTAAATGTCAGCCCAGTGAAAAGGGTGAATAATGCTTTAGTATTATGAAAGGAGTTTTGACCTCATGGGTCCCCAGAATGATCTCAGGACCCTAGGATTCCATGGACCACACTTTGAGAACCACTGGCCTAGCTGATCTGGGTTCTTCTTCCCCTCTGCCTGCTTTAGATTGACTTACATGAAATTGCTGATATCGATCACATTTTTTCCCAATAAAAATGACAAATTCATTTATATAGTTCAAATAGATTATCTCCACGTTTTTGCGTGTTCTGTTCCACCTACCTGGAATGCCCTTTCCCCCTGCCGAAATTCTTTTTCTTCTTGGTCTGGCTCCTAGACAGCCCCTAATCTGAGACACACATCAGTGTTTTCTTTGGCCAAGAGCTGTCTTGTCTGTTCCTTGTCAAATGTCTTGATGGTGGAGGACCAGCTGTGCTTATCTTTGTCTACCCAGTGCCTGGTGCCGTGCTTGCTGCCCCAAATGGAGGTGGAGCTGAGCCCCTCTCAGGGCTGTGGAGGTTGTGTGGCCCTGACCAGCTAAGGCAGAGGATTGGAATGTTCCTGGCCACTTCACAAATGGCAGCCTGATATGGAGAAGGAAGCCAGTCTTTCTCAAGTCTGGACTCTTCTACCAGAAGGAATCTTGATACCAGACACCAGGAATACTCTGTGGTCCACCCAAAAGAACAGGAGGACAATGAGGATGGCCAGGGACAGATCAAGACACTCCTGGATGCGTCCCACCATCCTGGCTGTGTCGTTCCTTTCTTGTGTATGTAACAGCTTTATTGAGATATATTTCTTTTTTTTTTTAAACATTTGTTTATTGACTTATAGTCATTTTACAATGTTGTGTCAAATTCCAGTGTAGAGCACAGTTTTTCATTTATACATGAACATGCATATATTCATTGTCACACTTTTTTTTCGCTGTGAGCTACCACAAGATCTTGTATGTATTTCCCTGTGCTATACAGTAGAATCTTGTTTATCTGTTCTACATTTTGAAATCCCAGTCTGTCCCTTCCCACACCCTGCCCCCTTGGCAACCACAAGTTTGTATTTTATGTCTGTGAGTCTGTTTCTGATTTGTATTTATGTTCTTTTTTTTTTTTTTTTTTTACATTCCTCATATAAGTGATCTCATGTGGTATTTTTCTTTCTGGCTTGCTTCACTTAGAATAACATTCTCCAGGAACATCCATGTTGCTGCAAATGGCATTATGTTGTCAGTTTTTACAGCTGAGTAGTATTCCATTGTATAAATATACCACATCTTCTTTATCCAGCCATCTGTTGACAGAGATGCATTTCATATACCTTGCAATCCACCAACTTAAGTTTAATGTACCATTCAGTGGTTTCTAGTATATTCACAGAGTTGTGCAATCATCAACACAGACAACATTAGAACACTTTCATAACCCTTGAAAGAGACCCTGTACCTTCAGCTATTGCCCCAAACTGCTTTTCCCCATGTTACCCCAGCCCTAGACAATCACTACCCTACTTTAATATCTATGTAGACATGCATGTTCTAGACATGTCACACAAGATCAATTATATAAGTGAATGAATTATATACCTTTTGTGATCAGCTTTTTTCACTCAGCATCTTGTTTCAAGGTTCATCAATGTTGCGACTTGCATTGATATGCCATCCTTTTTATAGCTGAATAATATTCTATTTTATGGATAGTGCGCATTTTGTTTATTCAAACATCTGTTGATGGGCATTTGAGTTGTTTCCACTTTGGGGCTGTGATGAATAATGCTGCTTTTAACATTTGTGTACACATTTTTGTGCAGACTTTAGGAGTGGAATTCTACTTAGGAGTGGAATTCCTGGGTCAAATGGTAACTCCATTTAACTTTTTCAGAAACTGTAGTCTATTTTGCCAAAATGGCTGTACCATTTTACATTCCCACCAGTGATGTATGAGCTCCTCCAAGGATCTAAGTAACATACTCTAAAACTGAAGGATTATGCCCCCAGGCGGCTGTCACTGTGAAAATAGAGAATACCAGATGGGGAGGCACCACAAAGTCAAGATCAGAGAGCAGCTTCTTTTAACCAGAGGGGAGGGTGGGGAGCTGGAGGTGGGGCTGCTGGGAGGAGTCCCTCACCACATACCCAGGGGCCCCACCATCAGCAGAAAATAAAAATGGTCCTTACTTAAACCCACACTGAGGTCTCGGTTCCAAAATCCTTACGTGGAGAACCGGGGCGCTCAGCAGTTTCCACGGGTTTTATAGCCATGCTTTTGCCTAGGTTTTCCAGTTCTTAATAACGGCCAAATGCAAGCGTAAACCTTCTAAAACCGAGTTCCTTAAGCAGTTTCCATACTTGTCCTCTTTAAATGCTCAAGTTCAGCATTACCCACCCGGGAGGGCTCTTTGAGGAGGGGTTTGACGGAGAACACACGGCACCTCCTCCTGGTGACTGATAGTATTTGCATAGTCCTTCTCTCCTGGTGGTGCTTGCATTAGTTGACGTCTTGCTTCTGAGTCTTCTCTGAGGTTCAGAAGACACCAAAGGCAGCCAGGCAGGCTCTTGTGCTGTCGAGACGGGCTCATCTTCCGGATGTGATGCGTCCTTACGCCCAGCGCTCTGGGAATCACAGCTACGCTGAAGTAGATGGCAGCCTGGCACTTCAGTCTCCCTCACAGCCTGGAATTGCAATATTCTGGATATCGCTGTTGTTTCACATTTTTATGTATATAGTGTGACATACTTAGTATGTCTGTATTTCTGCATGTTAAACTGACTGCAAATTAAATGGTTTTTCATTTTCTGTTCCTGCATTTTGTGTTTTTGAACAGTATTTTAAAGCTGTACTCCAGAGTGCCTTGCAGTCTCATGATGTGGCGTTATTCTTTGCTGTTGCTAATTTTCTCACCACAGAGCAAAAATCAGCTTCTTCCACTAACAATGTTGTTTGTCATGTAGTTTTTTGCTTCTGAATACCTGAATATTTTGACAAACACGCAGGGGTTGAAATAAAACGAAGTAATTAAGAAAAGACACTCTTTTGGTTTTGTGAAGGAAAAGCCAGGCTGGTCTAACAAGATAACTCACAAGTCTAGGAACGTGAAGGAGAGGCTGGGCTGGGCTAACAAGATAACTCACAAACCTAAGTATTAGAATACTGATCTGAGTTCTGCTGGACTAACTTGTAAATCTAGGTTAATTAGTGTTGGTTTGCTGTTCATATTTTTTGCTAGCCAGCTGGATTTTCAAAGATACATATCTGGCTTTGGAATGTTGGTTTGCTGCCTCCCCACCTCCACTTTTGTGATGATAATGATGCTAAAGCTGTTCCATGCCTTTTGGCCGAATACCCCAAGCTTGTACTTTACCCTATAAAACCTCATGCGCACGTCTCGGAGGTGCTCAGAGCTTCGGAGAGAAGCCCCCTCTGAGCCCGCTGGCGTAATACATCCGAGTACTCCAACCCTCCGAGTGGTGCTTGTTTCTTGACTGGCCTGTCATTTCCGTAACATTTCGCTTTTAAAAACGCAGACGATATTTTAAAAACACTGGGAAGGTTTGTCATGTTTGGTTTTGGTTCGTGTGTGTGTGAGAGTTGTAGGCGTCGCACCTGCAACTCACCAGCTCCCAGCACTGTTCACCTTCAACTTTAGGCGTTGCCTTAGGCATTAGAACATTCTTCGAAACTAAATAAGAAAACTCAAAAGTAATTTTCATCTGTATAAGCTGCCTGAGCCTGTCAAGAGGAGATGCCAGTGCACGCAGGGATACAGTGGAGTGTCACTGACACTTACACTGAGTGTGATGCTATAACAGGGCGATGGTCCTCAGAACTGACAGAGAAACAAACATCAGTCTTTCCTTGTGGGGATACCCCCCCCAGGACTTCAGTTCTCAGCACTGCGGGGACTGGCTCTGTGTCTTTTAGGCTCTAGGCTGTTTTTCTCTTCCTCCATTGGGATTTGGGTCTTTACTTCCAATGACATGGGGAAAAAAAGTGAAAGGCTATTTGTCTCCCCAGATGGTGGTAGGGCCCTGACCAGTTAGTCTTCAGGCCCTCCTGCCTGGCTCCTAACACCCCAGGGAAGATCGCTGCCCTCTTCTGGGAAAGGAACCCTCATTCCTTCCAAGAGGCTCAGACTTCAACCAGCATGCACTTTCAGTGGGTCAGTGCTCAGCAGCAAGTCATCCTCACTGAAGCCCAGCTGCCTTGTGGGGTCAGAGGTGCAGACTTCAAGCTGTTCTCTGAGCAGGCACTGGGATATGTGAGGACAAAGTGTCCTGATGCCCAGTCTGGAGACCCTCACTCCCCGCTGCCCACAGCCCGGGACGCCCATCCCTCTGCAGAGCAGGAAAAGAACACCCAGGAGGGAAGCGGGGGATCCCATGGGCAGAGACGGGAAACGCCCCTGCACGGGGTGGGGGTGGGGCAGCACCCCACACTGTCCCCCCAGGGGCACCTCCAGGCCCCACCTCTTCCTATTTCATTGTCCTCAGTCATTCTGTCCCCAGTCAATTGTCTCCTTCATTGCCTCCATCCAGCCTACATGAGGCAAATTAAGCAGAGGGAAGCAAGCTCATCTGTCACGCTGATGCCTTCAGCACTGCCATTGCGTGTTTATCCAGGGCGTGCGTGCTGACGTTTGGCCTGCAGTCGCCCTTTCACCCACCCGTCTGCCTCCTTCCGCCTGCAAGACCAGAGTTAGGGCAACAGGGTGGAACAGTGATTTTCCACCAAGATTGCCAGATTGCCTACCAAGCACAGACTACAGCTTCTGGACGTCTTTGACTTTTCTCAACAATATATTTGTTGAAATTATAATTGAAATGTACTTTTCTGTCTGGTGATCCAACAATAAAACACTGTATTTTCTTTGTTTTTTTCCTTGTAATTCGCTTTTATTGTATTTTTATAGAAGTATCCCTTTGCTAGGTTAGGGGAAAAGATGGGGCTTCCTGGCATATAGTTTGAGAAGCACTGGGCTCAAGCCCTTAGGAGAGCAAGGTCACAGGGGAGGGAAACCCAGAGACCCCGACGTGGGCGGGGGCATTGCGGAGCATTCTTAGGAGACTGCATGGAGATTGTAGACACTGGAAGATCTGTCTGGGGGCAAGTAGGGTGGTAAATAGCAAACATTCTATTTTTTTCTTCCAATGAAGGTGGGGCACCCCTGGAGTTGGGGCTGAGCTGTCACCTGGGTAATGATACACCTGTCTTCACCCAGTCATTACTCTTTACTTAAAAAACCTCTTCTGTTTAATTTCTTGGGCACCACTTTATTCCACTGAGGGTTTCAGGCAGCATATAAAGACAGAGACGATGAATGCCAAATTGGGAACCGGGCAGAGAGGCGGCCTGATGTACAATTCTCATCTCCAGTGCTGACGGCCTAAACTATTTGGACCAGCATCCTGGTGAAAACAACATTAACTTCTGGGTACAATTTTTAAAACGAATTTTCAAATTATTGGATAGCTGCTGAGATCATAAGGGATTTCCAGGCCGAAACTGAAGGGGTTATGGAAACCTGGGAAGGTAAGAGACACAAGAAAAGACTTTTGCCCTGACATCTTTGTCAGTCAGGGAAACTTCACCTTTGGTTCTCTTGGCTTCTCAGGGAAACAGGGAAAGAAATCAAACCCAGAGCCCACTGAGTGTGTGCATGTACTGGGGGGCATCTAAGAGGGGACCCCCACACTGGGCGGGGACCACACCCCAAGGATGAGTGTGAACCACAGGAAGACTGGCCTTCTATGGATTTTCAGTCACAGCCACATTATACAGTGTGACTTAATCCAAAAACAAACAAAAGGAAAAACTCAAGTCATTCACTTTATTAAAGATGATTCCAGGCCGGAGCTGGGCGGTAGCAAGCACAGCCTCTCTGTGGGGAAGGTACCTTCATTCTAGGTGTCAAATTACTCCTACAAATAGGTTTTGAAGGACAATGAGCTGCATGCAAAAATCGTCAAGCATGCAAGGACAGTGGAACCGTGAGCCAGACCCAGCGGAAACTGTAGACAACAGAGGCGGCCCTACGAAGACTTCAGCTGCCAGCTGTAACCTCACATATCACACACATCCTGTAGAATATGCACTAGCAGGTGTAAAGAAAGACAAGCTTTTGAAAACACCTATGGGGGCAAATGCCGCTGCCCCCTCACTGTACGTCCCCTTAGTGAAGGTCCTTTGGAACCTCTTGGGGAACAGAGTCACCAGATGGTGAGTTCTCTGGTGTCATGAAAGAAATTCACTCTGTTAACGCCCCCTTCCCTGGGCTTCTGGTCCCTTCCCAGTACAAGGTCAAGGCAGTCCCACATCTCTGCTACATGATCAGTTGGCCATTTTCAGGAAGGCAGGCACCCCAGCTGTGCGTTAGGATAAGCCTCAGGAGTCCTTGCTGGAATGCTGGTTCCCGAGCCACAAGGGGATGCTCTTATGTCAACCCACCCCCAATCTGCCTTTACATTGTGCCCACATCCGAGGTCCCAGCCCTTTAAGTCCATTCTCACATGGCTTCCCCAGTTTCTGTGGGTCCGCATTTGCCAGAGACTTCAGTTCCTTCCTTGTGTGAGCTATTTTCCTCCAGAGTAGAAACTACACTCCCTGGCATGCGTGTCCGTTGTCCGACCCTGGTCTGACGACATGAGAAGGGGGGGGGCAGTTCTGAGAGAAGCACGAGGTCTCCTGCAGCAGCAGAATCCCCAGGGAAGAGGAAGCTGCTCCCCTCTTTACAGGGGTCTGCTTCTGACAGTCGGGCAGGGCCAGAGGCATCTTGCCGTGAAAAATTCTTAGACTCATCCACCCAAATGTCCCCATCCAGCCTCGGGTTCCTGCTCCTTTCTGCCACCGAGCTTTGAGTGAAGTTTTTTTTTTTTTTTAATTTCTTCTTTTTCTTTTTCTTTTGTCTTTCTTTAGGGGGTAATTAGGTTTACCTATTTATTCATTTCAATGGAGGTGCTGGGGATTGAACCCAGGACCTAGTGCATGTGCTAAGCACGCGCTCTACCACTGAGCCACACCCTCCCCTCCTGAGTGGTGTATCCAAGGGCCACATCAGTCACACAAGCCAGAACTTCATCCTTTGCTGCAGCTCACCCAGTGCCCCCAGGAGAAGCTGTCGATGTCCTTCCCAGAACCCCTCGGTCCGTGTGGTTCACCCGCAGGTGCGGCCGGGGCCAGGTGGGGACGCCCCCCGTCGCTCTAGCAGCCTTCTGCCTCAGCCGGCTGGGTCGCTCTGCTTCTCCACCTCAGAGCTGCTTTCTCAGGTGCTCATGTCTGGGCGTCCTGGACGTGCTGCGATCTTACACTCACTCTCAAGACTGCCCTCAATAAAGAAGCGAGAAGAGCGAGTTCGTAAGAACCCCAGGTTCCCTGGGACATTCCACACAGTCGTTCAGAGGGCTCCCGCTAGGATGCGGCCCAGCCGTCCATGGCGGCACCCACTCCTCCGTACACCTTTAACTGGGTCTTCTTGTTCTTGCCATAGTCTCCCCACCCCCTCGCTCCTGCTTCTGGGATCACCTCTCAAATAAACCGTCTGCATCCAAGCTCTTCTGCTGGAACCAAACCAAGACCCGATAATGGATGAAAGTCATGGTAACTGTGATTCTGCTGCTGCCAGGAGCTGTCACAGCGGTGCTGAACGTCACCTCGCAGTTCAACGGGACCCTCCAAACCCAGCAGAAGGGTTGGCTTTCTGGGACCACTCCTGGTCCCAACTGCCTTGGCCAGGGCTTCCCCACCCCACCAAGAGCAGAGCCCAAGCCAAAGCCCTACATGCGTGTATTTCCTCAGCAAGAGGACTCCAGCAGTGAGGGGCCAGGGAGAGAGGTATGGAGGGAGGAAGCCACCCCAAGGGCTTGTGCTGAGGGAGCTGGCGCTGCCGTGCGGAGACTGGTCGTCGGTTGGCTCGGGCTTCGGGAGCCGCCTTATGGAACCACTGATTGCCAGATCCCTCTGCTCTCTTTCTCTCTCATAATGCTCTCTCCTCTGAAACCTGTCTGGTGTGATGCTATGAGAGAAACTCCAGCTTTCTCATGATTTGACAAAGCATATCTTTTACTTTTAAGCTACTGTGTCTTTATATTGAAAGTGGGTTTCTTGTGGGTAGCACATGGTTGGATCTTGCTTTTTTAAAACCCATCTGTCCATTTCTGCCTTTTATTAGGGGAGTGTAGACCACTGCATTTCACGTGACGACATCCTTATCCGCTGTTCTTTTCAGCTGTAGCCTTTGCGGGTCCATTCTGATTGGCTGCCTTTTCCCTTCACGGCTCCATTCTCCTGTTTCCTGTGTGCCTCATACTGTGCGATGGGCAGTCAGACCAGGTGGCGTCTACCTTCTTGGAGCTGGATATTTCTGTATTCCCTAGATATTCTGGGTCTTTGTTCTGGGTGCAGTTCAGTTACTTGAACTAGTTTGGTCCTTTTGGGACTTGCATTTAGGCTTTGCTGGGCGGGACCCAGGCAGCGCTCGTCCCCGGGGTGGCGTTCCCCGCTCCCCTGCTAAGCGGGCTCCCACTCCCACTGGCGGGGACAGACGACCGCCCCCGCCCTGCGCGCGCCAGGTGCTGCGTCTTCCGGTCCTTTCCCAGCCCCGGCAGCTTCCCCCTGCGTGTGCTCACCGACTCTCAGCTGGGTACCACAGGGAGACCCCTGCAGGTCCCTAGGGCTGTCTCTGAGGGTCTCTCCTCTGCCCTGGGGGCTCTGACCGCGTGGTCCCCTGGACCCCACTCAGGAGACGCTGAGTCCTGTCTCCCCGCCTCTTGCCCTGGAAAAGCCGCAGGCCGTGCCCGTCCGAGGGCTCACCTCGCTGGCTTCTGTTGTCCTTCAGCGCCCGATACCCAGTGTCTTGAGAGCTGTTTTTCTTACACTTTTGTCAGGTTTTTTTTTCAGTTGTTTAGGTCAGAAAATAAACCCGGTCCTGATTGTTTCATCTTGACTAGACACGGAAGTCCTCCTGAATCTTTTTATTTTTATTTATTTTTATTTTTTCTTCCAGTTTTCTTGAGATATAATTGACACAGAATACAAGTTTACAGTGTACAGCTCACTAATTTGACTTAACATACATCATGAAATGATTATCACAATAAGTTTAGAACATCCATCATCTCATATTGATGCAAAATCAGAGAAATGGAGAAGTTTGTTCTTGTGGTGAGAACTGTTACGATTTACTCTTAGCTACTTTCATGTATGACATACAGCATGTTTATTGCATTTATCATGCTGTACATTACATCCTTACTGCTCATTTACTCTATAACTGGAAGTTTGTGCCTTTTGACTGTCTTCATCCAATTTTCTCTCCCTCTACCTGCTACCTCTGCGGCAGGGCGGAGAAAGGAGACGCACCCCTCTGGGCCCTAGGGGAGGACTGGGGTCCTGGGGCGACCCCCTCCCCTACCCCGACAGATGGGCTCCAGTGAGACCCTGGCAGGGGATGCACGAGGAGCTGGGACTTGGGACTGCGACGCCTGGTCCCGTTCCCCCTCCAGGCTGGATGTCCCGGAACCAGCTCCTTGTTCCAGCCAGGCTCCCTCCAGGCGAGGCAGCTGCTTTGACAGGTCTTGTCTGAGAAGCAGAACTCTAGCGAGACGGGTCCAGTGGGGACAGTAGTGGCGAGTCTCCGTCGATGCCGGCGCTCACTGTCCACAGGCAGGCGTCGGGAAGGGAGCTCAGGAGCCACCCGCAGCCCCCCAGGTGGGAGCTGGCGCCATGAGGGCGGACTGGAACCAGACCAGGCTGAGGCACGAGGTCAGTCGTTGCCTCTGACCTCGGTAACGCCGTATTCTGCTGAAAGCCAGTTATTTAGTATCACATTTTTCTCATATCTCTCACCTATTTTTTGTTTTTAAAACATGCCTTTGCGGGGTTTTGTTTGTTTGTTTTGGGGGGGAGGTAATGAGGTTTGTTTATTTATTTAATTCTTTAAATGGTGGTGCAGGGGATTGAACCCAGGACCTCGTGCATGCTAAGCACGCGCGACCACTGAGCTGTCTCCTCCCCCTGTCTCACGTCTCTGATCTGGTAATCCTGCTGCCTGGAATTAGACTGCGCTGGCTCTGGCTTGCGGCGACTTGTCCTCTTACCTGTTCTGAGACTTTGGACGATGAGCTTTATCCGAGGGGATCACGGGAGACCCCGGCTGAAGGTGCATCCTTCCAGAGAAGTTGCCTTGTATTGCTTCTGGGATCTTTAAGGAACTAGCAGCCTGGACCCCTTAATTTCTCAGCATGCTGTTTCCAGGACCTCAAAGGGATGTGCAGTTTGAATCCCCCACCCGCTGTCCTGGTCCCAACTCCTCCCAGGCCTGGGCCCTTGTTACAAACCTTAGGGAAGATCTTTTATTTTTCGTCCTAGAAGAGCCCTGGAGAGGAAAATTTCTTTCTCCTCTCCTGTTGCTGATGGTTTGAAAATGTTTGAATTCGTTCATTCACTGAAGAGATGAGACTTCTAGGCTGCACACTTTGTGTGGGAGTCTCAGTTCCAACTGGGAACTTTCTAAAGGCTCACCATCTTGTCTGTCATTGACACCCGGAGCTCTTGGTTACCAAGACTGCAAATTCCCCAGGGCAGGGGGGGCCCTTCCCGCTTTGGTTTTCAGTGACTTCTTTGTTTGGGGCAGTTCCTCTTCCCCATTGTCGCAACTCCGTAGTAAAGGATTTCACAATAGTTCACTCAGAATTGCTGGTCTCAGCAGATTTTTCCTCCAGCCATCTGAACTACTTCACTGCAGAAGAGGGACTATCCACTCCTGCTTTGCACTGGCTGTGTCCACATTGTCTTCTCCAGTCAGCAGACTGCCCAGGATGTTTGCAGTAGTCCCAGTGGTCATCACAGGCCTCCTCTGTTTGCTGCTCCCGGGAGGTTCATACAGTTGTTCCCCACAGATGCCAGCAGCAGCTGCTTCCTTCCCGGGAATGCTGGCCCTCTCTGGGCCTAGTGCTACTGAGACCCCGGCTCCTCCCATCTGGGTGGAGGCTCGGAGGGCAGAGGGATTCTCTCTGGGCCCAAGGCCAAAGGCTCAGAGACGTGAAGGGCTCTCAGGCAGCACAGACTCACATAAAAGACCAGGGCAGGCCAGGAGTTTGGGAAACGGGCACCTGGAACATGGCGTGAGTTTTACCACCTGAAATTCTCTGTCGTGAGTTTCCAGGGGCTGCTCCCCCTGGGCGTGGCCTGTAGAGTTGCCGGGTTGCCCACCACTGGGCAGGTGAGTCCAGATGTGGGGTTTAGGGTTAGGAAGGTCACTGGTGCAGCCTGCTCAAGTCATCTGCTCTGACCCAGACATCACCTGTGACAAGGTGATAATTTTATATACATGTTCTTTTATATATACACATACATATACATGTTATTGAGTCCCCTTCGTCGTACCCCTCAAGTGTCTGGGTTGGTCTTGGGCAAGAATAATGAGATGTCCCTTACTGGGCTCCTTCACATCCTACAGTAACACCACCTTATTCTATTACGCTATACAGCCTTTTGGGTGCAAACAGCCTCAACAAGCAATTAGCAAATTAATTTCATGAGTATACTGAGAAAATAGTATACCAGGATAAATTGCGGTTCAGCTCAGAAAAGCAAGGATTTACTCAACCATTCAACAAATATGGTCAGTTTTGCCACGACGTATCATAAGCACTCCTCAAATTCAAGGTGCCATGCATAACTGCACAATAAAAACCACAGGGCTTACGGGGGAAATGGGGTTGGGGCAGGACACTCAAAATACTTCAACAGTGATGTATTGTTTAAAAAGATAAAAACCTAGTAAAAAAAAATAGGTTTGCACAATCGTATATGTTAAATTGTTTTTTAAAAATACGTATACACTACGAGAAATATGGTACTTTCTCTTGCAAAGGCCTGAAGTTTGCTTGTAGAAGTTGCCATCGGAAAGGTTGCAGCTTATGAGATATTGTCAGGTGGTTAGAAAGCTGGAACAGCGGTGTGGATGGGGGTGGCTCAGAACAGAGGTTACCAAGTAGCTGGGAGACTTTTGGGGTGCATGTGTGCGTGTGAAACACACCTCAGTTTAGCTGGTGGAGTTTTCTGTGTTCACCTAGTATTTCTCATAAACAAAATCACACAAAAGGCAGAACTCATGTTATGCTCGAATTGTTCAATTACCTTGGAACAAACTCACATGATCAAAGGGAGCGTCACGGCAGAGCTGCAGAGGCGGTGGTCCCTGCCGTGTGGGAGGCGCTCTCCTGGTCACCGCAGACAGACGTACTGTCTCTGCCCTCCTGGGAATTGTGCTGCGATGAGGGAAACAGCCACCAACAAACAATCTCATATATTATAATTTGTGTATCGCCCCCTGTTCATACGTTGAGACCTGACCCTCCACGGTGCTGGTGTTTGGAGGCGGGGCCTTTCGGAGGTGATTAGGTACTGGGAGTGGAGCCCCACGGATGGGATTAGTGTTCTTATAAAAGAGACCGCACAGAGCCTCCTGTCCCTTCCATCACGTGAACACACAGTGAGAAGATAACTGTGTACGAACCAGGAAGCGTCTCCCACCAGATGTCGAGTCTGCTGGTGCCTTGATCTTAGCCTCTCCAGCCTCCAGAAAAGTGAGATCCATGCATTTTTGTTTAAGTCACCCACAGTAGCCCAAACGAACCAAGGCACCAGGACAGTAAGTGATGGGCTCCTGCTAGGTGGAATCACATCCCCCCAAACTCCTGTGTTGAAGTCCTAGCCCTCTTACAGGTTGATGTGTTGGTTTCTCATTTCTGCCGTTAACAAAGCCCCACAGACTGGGCGGCTTATGCAGAAATTTAGCATCTCACAGTCTGGCGGCCAGAAGTCTGAGATAAATGTGTTGGCAGGGGTCATTCCTTCTGTGGGTTGTGAGGAAGAATTCATTCCATGCCTCTCCCTTAGTTTCTAGTGATTTGCCAACAACCTGTGTCTTTCTTTGGTTTGTACAAACACCACCCCAATCTCTGCCTTCCTCTTCATGGGGCGTTCTCCCTGCGTGTGTGTGTGTCTGTGTCCAAATCGCCCCTTTTGTCAGGGCACTAGGTATACTGGGTTAGGGCTCACCCTATGCCAGTGGGACTTCATCTGAACTGATTACTTCTGCTGTGTCTCTATTTACAAATAAGGTCACATTCTTAGGTACTGAAGGCTAGGATTTCAACACATGAACTTGAGGGATACAGTTCCACCTATAACAGCTGGTAAGGGAAGATCCCTTTAAGTAAGGGACACTTGAGCAAGGGATTTGAATAAAATGAGGGAGTGAGCCATGCAGACTTCTGAGGTAACTGCATTCCCGGAGGAGGGGACAACCGACGGGAAGGTCCTGAGGTGGAAAACAGACTGGCCTGCCCAAGGAACAGGCCATTGTGTCTAGAAGGTGGCAAGGAGAAGAGTGGTAAGAGATTAAGTGAGAAACAAAATGATTCATCAATAGGAAATCCATCGACTAACCATCATCCAATTAACAAGATTAAAGGAGAAAAACCTTATGAATTTATCAGAGATCAAAAAATAAAACAGTGCTCTCTTTGGCAGCACATATACTAAAATTGGAACAAAACAAAACAAAACAAAACCCAACCACCCCAAAACAAAACAAAACAAACAAACAAAAAACCCAGGAGACGTTCCCAATAAAAACCCTAATGTATAAGCAGACAAAAACTTCCTCTTGTAAAAAGGATTTTGGTTAGAGAACAAAAGTATACATCATATTAGTGGTGTGCTATAAAGACACTTCTGTCAGTCAGAAGAGAGAGGTGCCAGCTATTACCTCTTTGGTTCAATAGTGTTAATTTTGGAGAGTCCAACTAAAGCAATAAGACAAGAAAAGGAAATAAGCAGTATACTCATCACTGTTTGCAGAGAAATGCTCCTACATGTCCCCTCTCCCCAAATGAAGTGTTTTCAAACTATTAGAACTGAGTCAGTCATGTTTTAAGCCCTAAACTCATATACTCTGGGTCCACATTTTTGCTCTAGTCATGGCTACAGCAACTGGCTGGTCGTGCAGATACAGCCTGGCTGCCCCTTGCTCTCTACTGCTGCTGCTTGGGATGCTTCTGGAGCTCACTCAGCCTGCCTGGCACATGGGCACACCTGGAAGAGTGTGGGAGTTTGCAGGGCAACCCTGGAGCGATGAGGGATGGGTGCCAGTGGACACAGGCTCCCCTCACTTCCGTGCATCCAGGGACAAGGCTGATGTCCACTCTACACTGTTCCTCAAGAGTACTCTCACAGCAGTGGTAACTCAGGAATGCACCTGGCATGGGATTCCTCCCCCCTTCCCTGCTTCTCTCTTCCAGGACCCCCATTCGTGATCCCTGTAATCACTTCCAAATATCAACAATTTGCCCACAAGACCATGTCCCATGTCATAAGCTCTGTTTTTAACGTCATAATGACCCACCAGGTGTGGATGAGGATGTGGTACAGGTGGAAGGTGAAGGATGAGCTTATATGGTAGCGGTGGCACTTTAATTGCATTGAGGCAGTGGTAATAAGAAGGATGGTGGGGTTGGCTGACTTTTGTTAATGGCTTTAAAAGCCTCAAATAATACTGACAGGCTCAAACCAGCCAACTATCAATTTAAAGCACTCTGTGAATGTCCAGCAGCCTCATGGCAACCTGAAGAAACCCTTATCTCCTGCAGGCACAGGGCATTTTATGATGAAATTCCTACTCAGGGTTATTCACATCTCTGAATAATGTTGGTTTTATTTCTCTCTTCAGCCAAGTTTAATCTCTTGTTTAACCTATCAATGGGTGTTTATGTTAATTCAAATAGTACATTATTATAGTCTACATTTCCAGAAGATTTTTTTTCTTTTTGGGGGGAGGAGAATCTCTTTCAAATTACTTGACCATAGTTTATAGTCTCTTGTTCCTTGCTCATATTTTTAAGCCTTTCTTTTATTTCTTTAAACACATTCAACTTAATTATATTGTATGTCTGATTAACGCCAATAGCTGCAGTTTTCTGGATGTGATTTTATCGTCTGGTGTTTCCAGAGTGATTTTTTTTCCTTGTGTGTTTTGTGACTTTTTTTGACAGTGAGTTGCCTATGTTCCCTCAAAAGTTATCTGTGGGAAGTTGTTGGCTCGAACTTGCATTTCTCTAGAGAATATTTGCAATTACCCTTTTTAAAAAATTGATTTTTAGTTTTGCTATTTTGCAGTTAGAGAATAAGTTTTGTAAGATTTCTCTATTTAGAAATCAAGTTGTCTGTTGCATGAAATATATGATTAATACTATACATTAAGGATGTTCTGTGCACTGTTTATAGAAAGGCATGTTCTGTGGATGTATCCTATTGTCACTTAAACTTCATCGCTGTGTCTAGGCTGTCAGGGAGGCAGGAAATTGCAGCTCAGTCAGTATTGGGGTCCTGCCTCCTCCAGGGCTGCTGCAGAATGAGGGAGGTTCAGTGGTACTGAGACAAGAGGGAAGGGGGCAGGGCACAGCCATTCAATTAACACCAAAATTGTGGAAGATTTAACTCCCAGTTGGTCTTGAGGCTCAAGATGGTGGGAGATTTGACTTCTGGTAGAACTTGAGCTCCATTATATGCTCATTGTAATATATTAACATGGTGAATAACATGCCCGCAGGCACCATGACAGTCCCAAGGCTGGCCACAAAAGGTCAAAGTGGACAGTGGCCCAATTCCTGGGAATCCCAGCCCCCTTTCCCAGGGAGTTGGAATAATCCTCCCACTTGTAGGCGTGGGAAGCTACCGAGCCCATAAAAGCTGGCGACACCACACCTCGTGGGCTCTCTTGCTCCCTCATCTTCAGAGACAGCCCACACTCTGCCTACGGAGTGTGTACCTACTTTTACTTTAACCTGAGCACCCAACCCCCACACCTCGTGGTCTTTCTCTCACCTTCTGAAGCAGCCTACAGTCTATGCAGTATGTATATCTCTAAATAAATCTACTTTTACTCAACTGTGGCTCACTCTTGAATTCTTTCCTGAGTGAAGCCAAGGACCCACACTTGGTGGGGCACGTCCCAAGGGCTCGACCGAGACCTGGGACCCGTCCCTCCTCACGCCCCACATCCGTTTTTCCTGCATCCGTGTCCCAGACATCATCAGGACAGTATCTCCTCTTCCAACCCAGGCCTGCAGGTCCCGGGAAGTTCTAAGGCACCTGCTAGTGCCTGAAACAGTGAGCGGAGTTTACTCTAGTGGACCATCCCAGGACCTTCTGTCCAGCCCCGACTCTCCCACTACACAGCCTTATTCCTCTGAAATCAAGGAGCAGCAAGAAGGTCATGTACCTGGAGAGGAGAAGCCTGAGGGACACTGGGAAGGAGGAGTCAGACCTGAGTGAGCCCCTTTATAAGTAGGGTGACCCCAGAGCTGTCCCCAGGGCTCTCCTAGTTCTGGCCTGCTGCTGGGTGAATGGGTACACGATTTCATTGTCGCTGTTCTGACGATGAGTTAGGTGGTCACTCTAGTCTTACATCAACAAGACACAACAGAAAGTCAGGGAGAGTTTAAGTAGGGGAGTGAAAGGTGATTTACACTTTATCAAGCTTCCCTGCACTCTGCTCAGGGAAGACAAGAGGGGCTGGAGGGGCCCCAAGTGAGGCAGGGGCATGAGAGACCCCAGGCACAGAATGGGTACCAGGAGGGAGTAACTTGGGACCTTGGGCCTGAGGCTCTCTCACAAGTTCCCCCTACTCGGGGGTCCTCCTTGCCTGGAAAGGGGCCTCAGCTGCGGAGCCCGGCCAGGCCTGACCTTAAGTGAGGCCAGCCTGGCTTCTGGCCACTAGACTGGGTCTGAAATGGTGGAGAAATCCTCCTATTTCCCGGTTGACGTGGAAGGGATCAGGTTACCTTCGGGTGCCGCAGACAGAAGGCGCTCTCCTAGGAAGGGGGAGCGGGGAGCAGGGACTGACGGAGGGGCCCCAGCTGGCCGTCGGTGGGGTGCGGGGGCGGGGTGGGCGGCAGGAAGCAGGGCCTGGCAGCTCCAAGACCTATCGGAGAGGGAGGCCTGGGACGTGGAGATGGTGGGTAAGGCCGGCGCCAGACCGTCAGGGCCAGGGGCGGAGCAGACGATGGGGAGGGAGCGGGAACTAGGGGCCGGGAGAGGGGCGCGCGGGCCGAGACTCCCGGGGCTCGCGTCTTGGCGGCGAGGCGGGTGACCCCTGAGCCTCACGGCGCAGATCGGGGCTGGGCGGGGGCAGGTCTGGGCGCGAGGGAGGACGCCCACCCTGGCCCCACGCCGGATCTCCGGGGTCCCTCCCGCCTTGCCTTTCCTCCCCGCCCCGCGCCCCCCTCGCTCCTCCCTCCCCGCCCCTCCTCTCCCGGTCCCCCGCCCCCGGCCGTCCCGGCAGCCCCGGCAGCCCGGCCCCCGCCTCCGCGCGCCATTCCTGCGCGTCCCGCCTGCCGCGCCTGGCCATGGCCGGCCTGGGGCCGCGGCCCGCCAAGGGCTACCGGGTGGTGCTGCTCGGCAGCGTGGCGGTGGGCAAGACGGCGCTCGCCACGCAGTTCGCCTGCGGCAGCTTCCCCGAGCAGTGCGAGCCGTCGGTGGAGGAGCTCTTCAGCAAGGTGATCGAGGTGAACGCGGCGCCCGCCCTGCTGGAGATCGTGGACACGGTGGGCGCCGAGCACCTGGTCACCCTCAAGGACCTGTACATCAAGAACAGCGACGGCTTCGTGGTGCTCTACAGCGTGTGCAGCGAGGCCTCCTTCGAGGCGGTGCGGCCGCTGCGGGAGCGCATGGGCCGGCTGCGGGGGCCCAAGGCCGTGCCGCTGGTGCTGGTGGGCACCAAGGCCGACCTGGACGCCCAGCGCCAGGTGCTGACGGCGCAGGGCCGTGCGCTGGCCCGCGAGTGGCGGTGCCCGTTCCTGGAGGTCACGGCCAAGAGCAAACTGATGGTGGACCAGGTGTTTACGCAGGTGGTGCGCGAGATGGAGGCCCTGGCGCCGCCCGAGGAGGAGGTCCCGGCAATCCCCACGAACGCCCAGGATACGTGGCCATCGGAAAGATTCATCGGCTGATATCCAGCGGTTCCTGCTTCATTTGTTCCCCGCTTTTCGTGATTTCTGAAGCTCACTATTCCTACTCTGCCTTTTAAAAGAAAGTTATCCAGCGGCAAACGAGAGGTTACTTCTATATACTGACTCAAACCAGTGCTTCCGACTGCCCACAGAGCCTCTAAAGTCGTTGTTGAAAACTTTGCGACTTTGTTTACCTCTGACAGTGCTAGAAGAAGAAACCAAAAATCGATTTTCCCCCGTATGGAGAGAGTACTGCCCTGTTCTTCAGACGGAATTTGTCATAGGGATTAGTTGTTTTTGTTTTTGTTTTTTTATTTTTTTTGGATAATTACAACTTCAATTGTCATCTGACATTTGAAATCAATGAACATGAACTACAGTTTAAGCTCTCGATTCCATGAGGCTTTCATGTGTTTGCCTCTCCTTTACAGCCTTGAAATGTAGTAGTAATATTTTCCTCTCTGCGTATGTCTAAATATAGTGATGACATACATAGCATGGTTTGAAGGGGATACCCTGTACCCTGGGAGCGGAAAAATCAACTGTGTATGCACACAAAGATAGCTCAGCTCTGCCTTCAGTTCTGTAACTGACATCTAGTCGATTTCTGCAGCTGTAAACTGAGTGAAAATAAAATAACTTTAGAAGTTGATAGTTTTTAATATTTGTCTTTCTAACACCTAGAGCTGTAATTCCCAAAGTTTCCATACACGATCTCTTTGCTTTTCAGTTATTTTCTGGGAAACAAGTTAGTAACTAGAGTGAAAACAGTATCACATCTTTTGGTGTTTCTGCAGACGTGCTTCCACACCTAGTGTGTTCTCTTGTTGCTCGCCAGAGCTGGATATGTTGTCTGAACGCCTGCCTAGTTTAACAGTCACATGGGTACAGAAATAGAAGCAGAACGCGAAGGCTCTCTTTATATAGTTTTCACATAGTGATCAAGAGACTTTTCTTGTACTGGTTTAAAACTATGATTGTTTTCTGATTTTAAAATTTTGTCTCTGATACAAGTTGCTTGTGCTTATTTGCGCAAGTTAACAATTTTACCTCGACCACTGAAACAGATTTTTCAAATTTAGGAACCTAACTTAGCCATTTGAACAGCCTTTTAAAAAAATAGACAAGAAAGATCTGTGCCTGTAATCTGAAATAATTTTGTTAAAGGAAAGTTATCTAGAACGTGATGGTTATACGAGGCTCTGGGAATTTTATTTACAGTGTATGTGATATTTAAATAGAAGAATGGATTTTAAAGCAAAAAATATATTTTAGAACCTAACAGTGCCTGACAGCCAATTTGCCCCATAGGAGAGGGCTAGGCTGGGACCTCCCCTGTCTTTTATCCCTTTCTCTCTCCCTTGGACATTGGGGGCAGGGTCAGCTGGGGTGCTTAGTTTTAAAGCCTTGAAACCCAGCTCACTCCCTGCTTTCTTCTGACCCTGTCTCCTGGGGTCACTCCTCCTGGCAGTGTTATCTCACACCCTTTTCAGGGACCATCATTTCTTTAAGGGGACATTTCAAACTGGGAGGAGGGGAAGGTGCCCTGGGGGGATGGGCAGGCGGGAAGCATCTCTGGCCTCAGCTGTCTTTGTCCAAAGCTGCCCCCTCCTCCTGCTAAAGCAGAAGGAAAAACCCAAGGCTGTTCCCTGACTGGGTGTGGAGGGTCTGGGCTGTGCAGAGCGCTCAGGGTCCGTGAACAGCATCCCTTCCCCAGACATAAGAGCTGGGCCCCAAGGACTGCAAGGTGGGGACCCCCCCTCACCCTGCCTGCCCTGCTTGCCCCCACCCCCCTTTTAAAAACATCATTTTTTAAACTCTATTTTGGGGGGGGGGAGGTAATTAGGTTTGTCTAATTATTGTTTATTTATTGTTAATGGAGTTACTGGGCATTGAACCCAGGGCTTTATACATGCTAAGCATGTGCTCTACCACTAAGCTATACCCTCCTCTCTGCCCTGCCTTGCTGAGGCCCCCAGGGAGGTTTTGTGTCCCTGGATCCCAGGTCCTCTGGATATCAGGCCTGATGCAGGAAAAAATTCACAAAAAGCCATCTCTCCCTTTAAATTACTGGAACCACCTCAGACTACAACTTACATCCAAGTGTCGGCTAAGAGCCCAGGGCTGTTCCAGGCTGACTGGTCAACACAGGGAATGATCACACCGACGTGATCAGCTCTTGTGACCTCAGGAATGTGTATAAAGCAGTTTTCTGGGTGTATGCATGCGCGCGCAAACACACACACACACACACACACACACACACACACACACAATTAAAGACCTACGCACTGGATTTTCTTTCTCATTTCTAACTTAACATATGTTACTTACAAGTTGCCTGCAGTCCCCCTGGCCTCAAGTGAGGCCTAAGTAACTTGAAAGTGAATTTGCAAGTAACCAATGTGACCACTTGTCAGGGTGCCCTGGTACCTGGAGCATGTGCCCTGGTACCTGGAGCACGTGCCCAGGTGGGGGACCCGTGAAACTGGCAGTCCAACTTGTTAGCTCCCAAGTGGTATTCAGATCTCAAGCTCTTCGCAGTCAGACACTGTTGTAAGATGTGTGCAGGCTCAGCACAACTGGGGAATGTGGAACTGGTTTCCAAAGAGGTTGGAACGTTCACATACCCACAAGCAGGGTGAGCACTCCTGATTCTCCAGTGCTCTGCAACTCAGGGCACAGGCAGATCTTTTTCTTGCCAATGTGTTGTGGTTTCAGTTTGTGTTATTCAGATCACTGGTGATGTTGAGAATTCTTTTGGAGGGTTTTCAATGACTTTTGATTTCCTCTTCTGTGAAATGCCTGCTCTATTTGTCCCCTTTAAAAAATTTTTTTGAACTATAGTCAGTTACAACGTGTCAATTTCTGGTGTACAGCACAATGTCCCAGCCATGCGTATACATACATATATTCATTTTCATATTCTTTTTCATTATAGGTTATTATAAGATATTGAATATAGTTCCCCACCCTATACAGAAGAAACTTGTTTTTTTAAATCTATTTTTATATATAGTGGTTAACATTTGCAAATCTCAAACCCCTAAATTTATACCTTCCTGCCCCCTTTCCCTGGTAACCGTAAGGTTGTTTACTATGTCTGTGAGTCTGTTTCTTTTGAAGATGAGTTCATTAGTGTCCTCTTGCCCCCTTTTAAAATTGTGTGATCTGACCTTTTCTTCCTGGTTCTTGGAGGTATTACCAGAGAGTAGGTTCTTGTCTCAGGAAGAATTCAGAGTGGAGGCACAGAAGTCAGGAAAGTAAAGTAGGGATTTATTAAGCAATAGTATGGTATCAAAGCAAGAGTGGGTAAATTCAGATGCGTGTCTGTGGTGAGTTTCTTTGGCAAGCTGGTTATATGGGGTGTAAAGGTGAGTGGGCGGAATATCCCCTGGGGAGGGAGGGGTCATATTTCCTGATTTGCATACCAGCTCCACCTTCCCGAGGGGAGGAGGGATTTTTGTCCTCATTTAGTCTGGATCAGATGCATCATGGTGTGGGTGCATGATGGGTACTTCTTATCTGCAGGGCTAATTTTATTGTAATCAGCATATAATGAGGCTCAAGGTCTCCTGGAAGTCAAATCTTCCACCAACTTGGGCCTAGTTGATTCTAACCAGCTTATGTCCTATCCTCAATGGCTGTCATTCTTTTAATGGTCGTGCCCTGCCCCCTTCCCTCCTGTCTCAGCGGTCTTACTCTACTCTGTGGTAGGCAGCCTCTGAGATGCCCCCAATGATGCCCACCTCCTGGTACTCTCGCCCTCGTGTGAGGCCCTCCTTTCGAGTCCAGGCAGGACCTAGTGACTCTCGTCTAAGGGATGTAATGTGACAAGAGTGATGGGATGTCCCTCCCAGATTATGTTCCAGAAGCATGAATTTCTGTCTTGCTCATCCACTCTGTCTCTCTCTTGGAGCCCTCGTTCTGGGAAAAGCAAGCTACTGTGTTGTGACTAGCCCAGTGGAGAGGGGCATGTGGCAAGGGGCTGACGTCTCTAGCCAGCAGCTAGGAGGGTCTGAGACCCGCCAGCAGCCTCATGAGTGAGCTTGGGAGGGGGAATCTTTTCCCACTTGAGCTTTGAGATGATGGCGACCCCAGCTGACCCCTTGCTGCAGCCTGTGGGAGACCTTGAGCAGAGGGCCCAGCTGAGCCACACCAGGGCTCCTGACCCGCAGGAACTACAGATGATGAACACTTATTGTTTCACACCACTAAGTGTTAAGGTGATTTGTTACGCAGCAATAGGTAACTAACACAGCTTTGTGGTACCTAGAAGTGGGGTGCTGACACAAATACCTAAAAACACAGGAGTGGCCTTGGAGTCAGGCTGTGGGTAGGGGCCAGAAGGATTCTGAGGAGTGTTAGATAAAAGCTAAATAACCTTGGACAGACCGTTTGTGAAAAGCTGGACTTTGAGGATGCTACCAGTGAGGGTTCCAAAGGAGGTAAAGAACAGGGGTTCTTGTTACATAATATTTCTGAAAAACTGGCCTCTGTACCCCAATAGCCAAATTGAGAGGCAGAGGCAGAGTTTTGGGAGGAGAGAAAAGAACAGCTCTATTGCTTTGCCTGGCAAAGGGAGTCACAGCAGGTTAGTGCCTTAGAGACTGTGAGCCCATCTTGGGATAGGGGTCCTGGGGTTTTATAGAAAAATGGGAAGAAGAGGGTGATAGCAATCAGTGTGTGAGCAGGGGCTACTTTCCGTGCATCTTGGCAAGAACTTGTTGATATGGAGGAATTTAGGAGGGTCTGCCCATTTTCTTGAGGTTCTGTCCGTGACCTTCTTTCAAGACCTCTAGGGTAAAAGGGTAAGTTATTCTAAGAAAAGAATGCAAGGGGCGGGAACTAGCTCAGTGGTAGAGCACATGCTTAGCATGCACAAGATCCTGAGTTCAATCCCCAGCACCTCCATAAAAAACAAAAACAAAAACAAAAACGTAAAAACCCCACCTAACACAACCCCCACAAAAGGCAAAAACAAATAAAAATAGAGCCATTTTAAAAGTGCACAGGGCGCTAGTCGTAAGTTCAGTTCAGCTAGACCTACAGGCCTGAGCAACTCGGTAGCCGTCTGGCGAGCTTCCTGTTCTTTCAGCAACGGCGGAGAGCTTGGCAGCCACGTCAGATCGGTGGTTGTGGGGAAAGTCCAAAGGGTGCCTATGAAATCCACGCTCTAGCTAGTAGGCTTCCCAGAATAGTGCAGAAGGTGCCGTCTGGTCGCTTCCTGCTGCTTAGAGTGAAACACGAGACGAGGGAGATGAGCTGCGAGAACTAGTGAACCAAAAGGAACCAGTGCTTGATGGGTTTGAAAATTCTGTTTCTCCAAATGGCCAAAGAGGCTAAAATTAAGAAAGGACTTCCAGGGGGATTTCAAATCCAGAAGAATTTGTCTAACAATGAAGCCAAGACTGTGACTGTGAAACCTTTTATTAAAACCTCAGAAAGATCAGAGTTAATGTCTCAGAGTACTATTCAGTCACACGATGGTTCTCTTAAAAGGATTAAGATGTGTCCACAGATCCTCTCAGCTGAACAATAGGGCCTCCAGGAAGCCTAGATATTGCTCCTCAGACAGGCCAGTAGGAGCCCAAGGTAGAACAGGGCTTATCTCAAAGACTTTTGTGGGTGTGTCTTTTCGCTAATGGAGTGAACTCAACTTTCAAACAGATTTGTGGGTGTATCTTTTCTCTTATAGAGTTAGCTTTAAATCATAGATTTAATTCATAAAGTTTTAAAAAGAATTTTATCAGCAAACACACTACCAGTTTTGGATTGAAAAAGACAGAGCCAGTTCAAAATGAAAGGAGACTTTGGAATCACTAACCCCCCCACCCCCCCACCCCCAATTATACTGGAAGGAAGCAGGCTGAGAAAACTAGTTGATTGCAAATATGTGCTATCTTTCATTGAAAATAACAATAATAATTTTTTAAAAATAAGAGGATGACTCAGAAGGCTGAATAAAGAGTTCAGAGGACAGAGCCCAAAGCAATGGAGGGTTCTTTCCAGGACGTAAGACCCAACCAAAGAATTTCTTGGCTGGGTTTCAGAATTGCTATGGACTCTTTTGTGTTTCCCATCTGCACCTCCTTCTTGAACAGAAATGTCTAGAGCAATTATCCTAGGCCAGTTGCCCCACTGTGTGGCAAGGGAAAGGCTGATAAACTGTCTCTCAGCTTCATGGATCTGCAGACAAAGAGCAATGGTATTTGAGAAGCTGTTTATGTAAGGAACTATACTAGAGGAGCCCCATCCTCACTAGACTTGATTTAGATGACAAGATTGTGAACCTTAAGCTTATTAAACATGAAAGATTACTAATCCATTTTATAATATTAAACCAACCTTGCATTCCTAAGATAAACTCCAGCTGGCTGTTATTTGATATAAATTTGATACATTTGAGCAGTTGGTTTTCCTAAGATTTCGTTTCGTATTTTTGCATCTACGTTTATGACTGAGTATTGCCTTTAATGTTTTTCTTATATGGCCCTTGTTTGTATTTCATGTCAATATTACATTAACACACATGAAAATATAGTGGGGGACAGTTTCCTCTTTTTCTATTCTCTGCAGTTTCTGTGTGAGATTGAAATGATCTGTTCTTTCAACATTTGGTAGATACTGCTTGTAAATGTGTTATTTTGAAAAGATTTTTAACATCTTTACTTGTTACAGGTTTTAAATTTTCATCTTAATTTTGTTTCCTAGTTTATATTTTTCCAGAAATGTATACATTCTATGTCCTTTCAAATGAATTAGCATAAATCATTCATAAAGACCTCTTGGTCAAGATTTTGAATGACTGCAGCATCTCTGGCTACCCTCTCCACTTTGTTCTTTTTTTTTTTTTCCCCACTTTGTTCTTAATGTTGTTTATGTATGCCCTTGCTCTCTCTCTCTCTCTATCTCTTTCTCTAGTTCTTTCTCTATCTCTGTCTTTGGCTTACTCCAAAATTCACAAAAGAGAAAGTCGATACATTCTCAGAAGCAGATCCTGAGATGAGTTTAGCATGCAGGATGCTCATTGAGAAATGCCTTTGGGAACAACACCTACGGACAGAAGGGGAAGGACGTAGGAGGGCAGAGGGAGAGGCTGAGGTGCACTGCACTGCAGCCTGATAATGCCCCCAGCCAACCCCACAGGGATCTCTGGGACTAGAATGACCCTTCAGGTCTGAGTTGAGTAAAAATGGTCAGGTCTTTACACTCCCCAATCTGATCAGTCATTGGAGATGGGAAGTCCCTGTGAAAGGGTGTGATATTGAGCAAGGCGTCTCTCTATAGCTGAGGCAGTTCCTGATTGACAGCTGAAATCTGTCAATCAACAGCTCTCCCAGCAGTGGAGGCAACAAGCCTGTTGAAGGAGAATCTGGGCAGCACATCCATAGTCTGTTGTCGTGGCAATGGTGGCGTGAATGAGTCAGATCTTCATTCTCCTTGGCTTGCTTTCAGTCTAGCTCACCAGTTCATCTTTCTCTCTTATAATTTTGCTAGAATTACCCTGAAGCAGCCGACACGTGCCACTCTTTTTGGCTTTTTTCTAAGTGCTTCCCTTACTACACGTATCAGTCAATTCAGAAGAAAGAACCACACTAATTGTTTTAACAGAGAGAATTCAACATAAAGAATCATTCAGCAGGTATTAGAAGGCTGAGAGAGCAAAAAAGCAATGATAATTTACCTCAGAGGTGGTGTTTCAGGAAGCAGCGACCATGCCCCTTTGGGGAGATTTGAACAGGGACCCAGTGGGCGAAGGAGAAACGTGGTTTGCAGAGACCCCACCTCATCAGAAGGCAGAGGCTTGAAGAAGAGACAATGATCGCTAGCACAGTCCACCTCTTTGACTACTAAGCACCCCCCCACCCTTCTACACGCACACGACGGAAACAACTTTACGCTTCTACTAAACACGATGTAACTATTTATTCTAAATTGAAAATGCTTGCCTCCTCACCCCAAGCCCAGGGGCACAAAGTTCCAACCGTCGTTGAATCCATCACCAGAATGCAGTCACAAGATCCATTGCTGGACTACAATTACTCCACAAATTCAGATGCAGTCCCACATGAACATGCTGTTACCTAAAGACTAAATTTGAAGGTTAACCACCACTAGCAATCCTTCTAAAAATAATGGGAAGAAGGAGAGAAAGAAGGTATCAGTGCTGTGCATACACATCCACGTGACAGGAAAGGAAGACAATATTCGTGGCTTCTGTAACTGATCAAGAGGACAAAGCTGATTTTTAAATGGTGATTAAATGCGCATAACACAAAAGTTACCATTTTACATTTTTGAGTGTACAAATCAGTAGTGTTACGGACACTCATGTTGTGGTGCAACCAGTCCCCAGAAGCTTTTCGTCTGCAAAACTGAAACTGTGTACAAATTAAACAACAGCTTGCCTTTTGCAATCTTCCCTTCCGCTCTGTGCCTGGAAACCACCATTCCCCTTCCTGTCTCCAAATCTGACTCCTGTAGCATCTCATGGAAATGAAGTCAAATAGCATTTTTCTTTTTGTGACTGGCTTATTTCCTTTGGCATGATGTCCTAGAGGTTCAGAATGCTGTAGCATACGTCAGAAGTTTCTTTCTTTTTAAGGCTAAATAGCGTTCTGTTGTATCTATACATACATACACATACGAATGTGCAGACTGCACTTTGTTTTTTCACTCATCCATCCGTGGACACTTGGATTGCTTCTGCCTTTTGGTGATTGTGAATGGTGCTGCTATGAACTTGATGGGGTGCAAGTGTCTCTTCAAGACTCTGCTTTCAATTCTTTTGGATGAATACCCAGAAGTGGACTTGCTGGACCATATGGTAATTATATGCTTAATTTTGGGGGAATCGCCACCCTGTTTTCCATAACAGCACATTCTCACTAACGGTGCCCAAATGCTTCAATTATTCCACATCCTGTTGACCACTTACCATTTTCTTTTCTTTTTTTTTCATGACAGCCACTCTGATGGGTGTGAGGTGACACCCCACTATAGTTTCAACGCGCATTTCCCTGAAGATTAGGACGTGGAGCGTCTTCTCATGTGCTCGTTGGCTACGTGTACTTCTTCTCTGGAGAAATGTCTGTTCAAATTCTTTGCCCATTTTTGAATCAGGTTGTGTTTTCGTTGTTAAATTTTAGGAGTTCTCTCTATATTCTGGATATTAATCTCTTATCAGGTATGTGATTTGCAAATATGATTTCCCATTTTGTGGGTTGTCTTTTTACTCTGTTGATAATGTCCTTTGATATACTGTAAAAATTTTCACGAAATCCAATTGTTCAGTTTTTCCTTTTTTGTCTGTGCCTTTGGCATCCAAGAAATTACTGCCAAATCCAAAGCTGTGAAGCTTTCGGCCTATGGAAACATACGGTTAGGTCTATGCTCTTCCTTTGGTCTTTTTGTCTCTGCACCAGCGCTGCGCTGGTTTGGCTACTAAAGCATTGTAGTAGTTTTGCAATCAGGAAGTATGTCTTCTAGCTTTGTCGTTCTTTTTCAAATTTGCTTTGGCTGTTTGGGATCCCTTGATGTTCCATGTGAAGTTTAGGGTGGACTTTTCTGTTTTTGAAAAAAATGACAGTGGAATTTTGGATCTACAGATTGTGTAGTACTGACAATTAGCAATACTAGGTCTTCAATCCATGAACATGGAATGTGTTCCCATTTATTTGTGTCTTCTTTCGTTTTTTCAGCGATGTACTGTCATCTTCATTGTGTAAGTCTTTCACCTCTGTGGTTAGTTTATTTGTCTTTTTGATAGTATTGTAAATGGCCTTGATTTCCCAGTTTCCTTTTTGGATTGTTTTCTGAGGGCGGGTTAAGGGAATTAGGCTTCTTCATTGATTTCCGCTTGGAGGAGGTACTGGGGATTGAACCTGGGACCTTGCGTGTTGAGCGTGTGCTCTCCCACTTGAGCTGTACCCTCCCCCTTGGATTGCTCATTGTTAGTGTATAGACATGCAACTGATTTTTGTGTGTTGACTTTGTATCCTGCTACTTTGTTGAACTCATTACTTCCAATATTTTTTTTTTTATTTTGTGGAATCTTGAGGGTTTTCTACACATAAGATGATGTTATCTGTGAACAGAGACACTTTTACTTCTTCGTTTCCAATCTGGACGCCTTACGTTCTGCTTGCCCTAATTGCTCTGGCTAGGACTTCCAGTGCGAAAGTTGAACTGGAGTGGTGAAAGCAGGCACTTCTGCCTTGACCCTGACCTTAGAGGAAAAGCTTTCAATCTTTCGTCGTTGACATGATGTCTGCTGTGGGTTTTATATATGGCTTCTACTACGTTTAGGTAGTTCTCTTCTATTCCTAGCTTGTTGAAGGTTTTTATCATGAAAGGGTGTTGAATTTTGTCAAATGATTTCTTTTTGCATCAATTGACCTGTGTTTTTTGGGGGGTGGGGCGAGCAGGTAATTAGGTTTATTTATTAATTTATTTAATGGAGGTGCTGGAGATCGAACCCAGGACTTCATGCCTGCTAAATACATACTCTACCACTGAGCTGTACTCTTTCCCTTCTTTTTGCATCAATTGAGATGATCATTTTTTTTCTTTCATTCTGAGAATGTGGTATACATTGATCAATTTTTGTACGTTGAACCATTCTTGCAGTCTGGGAACAAATCCCTCTTGGTCATGGTGTATAAGCCTTTTTTTTTAAAACTTGCATTTTTTTTGAATTGAAGTATAGTCGGTTTACAATATTGTGTCAATTTCTGGTGTACAGCATAATGCTTCAGTCATACATAAACATTCATAGATTCATTTTCATATTCTTTTTCATAATAGGTTACTACAAGATATTGAATATAGTTCCCTGTGCTGTACAATATAAACTTATTGTTTTTTGTATAAGCCTGCTGTTGAATCCTGTTTGAGAGTGTTTTGTAGAGGACATAGTTGATTCCCCACCCCCACCCCCCAGTTTTATTGAGATATAACTGACATAGAACATTGTGTGCGTTCAAGTTGTACATTTAATGTGACGGTTTGACACACATATATACTGTAAAATGGTTGTCACGGTTAGGTTCTATAGCGCATCCTTCACCTCACGATTGCCATTTCTTATGGCTGTAGTTGTGATAAGAACTTTGAAGATCTACTCTCTTAGCAACTTTCAAGTATGATTTCTTATAATCTTATTTCACTACCCATTTCATGTTTTCTTTCCCCTTAGCCAAGATGTCAGCGGGTTGGAGTTTTTCACCTAGTAGTCTGACTCAAACATTCACTCCCCAAAATCTGAATCCTCAGTAGATTTTTGCCACTTTGGGGGTGATACTGTTTTCTGATAGCCTTTTACTACTGGAGTGGAAATACCAACAGGCATCTCAAAGGATGCACTTGGCCCCTGAGTGTCACAGTGAGAGGAGCAGCCCCTCCACCACCCCTTGCCTCCCAGACGCCTGTGTTCTGGCTATGGGAAAAACAGACCATGTAATAGTCACTGATTAAAGATTATGTCACAACCCGTAAGATGGAGCCCCATCCTTTCAGAGCATTGTCTCCCAGCTGGTGCTAAAGAGAGTCTTCAGTAGGCCATTCAACCTTGCTCTCAGGCCAGCTACTGCAGAGTGAGTAGATTAAAAAGTAGGACCGCTGAATTCCACGGGCATAGCCTATTGCTTCACTTCTTTTACTGTAAAATAATCCCTTTATTGAAGAGATATTTTGCAGACCCGTGAAGGTCTATAAGGCATGGTGTGGACGGTGGTGCTGGCAGAAGCATCACAGGCAGGGAAGGCAAACCCACATCCAGAATAACTGGATCTACTCCCGTGACGACAAATTGCTGCTCCTTCCACGATGGGAGAAATCTAACGTAACTGACTTTCCACCAAGCGACTGGCTGGCCCCTTGGGAAGTCACCCCCATCAGGGCCCAGTGCTAAGCCCTGCTGTTCGGCAGGCAGGCTGCTCAGTGGCGATGACAGCCAGGCCAGACTTGGTGAGGCGAAGTCCCCGACAGTGAGCCCATTCATACCTTCCGTCCCTGCCTCCTTGGCTATTCTGAACACGGTCCATTGAGCAAGCTCTTGGATGGCTGGCTGAAGAGGCTGACTGCTATGCACAGAGTGGACTGTCTTACCCAACTGATTATTGGGAGCCTTCTCTGCAGGTGCCTTTGGATGGGTATTCACATATGGTAAAGAAGCTTCACCGGCTATGCCTATCCAGAGAGGACCATCCTCATGTCTCTTCCAACTCTGATGGTCCAGCCAAGCCACTAGCAACCATCCATGAGCAAATGCAGAGCTATAGGTCTAGCCATCCTTCAGTCCAGGCAACGTGGACAACAACCCCACGTAATGCCTGAAGTAAAGGCCACTGGGAGGATCTTCCTTCATCCCTGTCCTTTAGGGCCACCTCTGGGTGGGACTATAGCCATCTATTTCTGGACCATCTGTAAACCAGGACCAAAGTTTTTCCTCTTCCATCAACTAGTCATAAGATCTCCCTGTGAGGTCATAGGTTTGGCTTGTGGGTAAGGAGACAGCGTAGCCAGAGTAGGTGAGAGACACAGCATTTCAGCACACTTGACAGACTCTACGTACACGGTCTACCTTCAAAGGCACTGAAGACAACAGTGCTGCCAAATGTTTTGCTGTGGTAGCACAGGGCTCACTTGCTTCCCAGCCCACATACGTGCACACTTACTGCCAAGAGAAAAGCAGCCCCTGCATCTGGGAGCTGGCCTGGCCCTCACAGCTACCTCGTGGCCTTCTACTGCTGAACATAAACAATTTCACAGAACTTCAACACCAGACGAGGCCACTCGGTGACCAACATGCATCAAGGCAGAACCAAGGGCACTCGGTGATGACATCTGAACACAGACAAGAGTATGAATAATTTCAAAACCACAGAAAATGACCAAGTTCCACCCCCGCCTCCCGCTACTATGAGTGACGACTGCTTCTTTACCAATCAAAGCCTTCCCTTCTAGGTAAGAGTTATTATGACAGTCAACCATGTAATCTCCCCCACTTCCTGACGCATCTAAACCAGAGCGAAGCCCTGTTTCTGAATTAAACTTTCACCAACCTCACCCCATACAAGCCCATCTCCAAGCAGCTTCTAACGTCTTCTTACGGAGACACCGCATGATTCCCAGTGTGTGTTCCCCTCATTTCAATAGGTAGGAAGGTCAGCTTGCTCCATGACAGCAGTGCTCCTGTGGTCTCTAGCTGGTGAGCATCGCCCATGCCTCACATGCAATGATAAAGCCACGTCATTTCTGGAATCGAAGCGTGTGGTAGTCAGGGTGCGGGAAGAGAACCACTATGGGCAACGTAAGCAGGCGCTGATTAACAGGCACCATCAGGTGCTTCCAAAGCTGCTGAAGAGTTGGGGGGGTAGGTTCTGGGCTTGGCTTCTGAGAATAAAAACTGCATGGGGGCCGGCTGGGGGTGTTCCTCTCTCTCGGCCTGTCACTGGGGCCATGAGTTTGCAAAGCATCCAGAGCTACCACCCCAGGTTCTGGCAGTCAAAACAGAGATGCTTCTGCTGGTACTGTCACTGCTGTCCCTGCCTCCAAGCACCCAGGTGGGACGGGGAGGAGACACTGCAACCAGCTCAGAAAGTCCCCACCCTTCAAGATCTTGCTTGTCAGCAGAAAAGGGCCTTGAGCAGCCAGGACGCGGCCTCCACCCCTTCTCCCACTTGCAAAGCTCCTGGAAGAGCACGCAGTTGGCAGACTCCAATTCCCAGGCAGACCTGAGGTGCAGGAAGAGGGGACAAGCAGCTGCAGCAGTTCCCAGAGGTGGCCTCCGGCAGCTGCTCTTTCTCTGTCCTCCACTGCCCTTTTTTAAAAAAACAAAACTAAACGTCTGTGTTTAACCTGACTGGGTCCGGACTTCTGACTGGCACCGGGAGCAGCGGGGTCTCCTTGGAGTCTGGGTCTGAGACTCTGACTGGGGACGGAAACTGGCCCTTGGGGATCCCTGGGAAAGGAGGACCTGTCCTGACCTGTGGTGGGGGGCTGGGCGGGCAGTGTCGGGGCCACTAGTCAAGGGTGGCTCCAGTGGGACGGCGCCAGATATTCAGTCCTAAATGCATAAAGGCCCCTGAGCCGTCGGAGGGCACCTTGGGGAGGGAAGGAATCGGGGCGCTAAGGAAGCCCACGGGGTGGGGGGCCTCCCTCTAGGTTCTACCCGTGAGGGGGTGAACGCCTGGCCTCCCAGACGGGCCTCTGGCGCCTTCCTTGAACCTCAACACAGGAGGTCAGGGCTGCCTGGGGTGCAGGGTCCGGAGCTCGGCCTCCCCGACGCCCTGTTACACGCGCCTGTGGCGGAGCCCCTCTCAGCTCGTGAGTGAGGCCCGTGCACATTCCAGGGAGGACTGCGGGGCGGCCCCGGAGCCGGCGGAGAGGCCAGGCCCGGGCTTGCAGCGGGGGGCGGGGCGGGGGCGGGGCGCTCCTGCGGGCGGAGGCGGGCCGCGCTGGCTGACCACGCCCCCGCCCGGGCCGCGCAGCCGTCCGCGCGTGCGCGCACGCGGGGCTGCGGGGGAAGGGCTTGGACGGAAGTAGGATGCGTTTTCCTGGATCGAAGGTCTGCTCTGCTGAGAGGCCGGGAGGCAGAAAGACTGGGCGGCCGTGGGCCGGCACAGACCGCGGGGAGGGGCCCCGGACGCTGGTCCCCGCCGCGGGTTTGTGCTGCGGCAGCGAGGGGACAGCTTGGGAACAAAGTTGCACGAGGGAGGAGGGTAGGAGCCTCTACCGCACAACTCCTAAAGGCGGCGGGCCTCCACTGCGACTTGGAGGGGCGTGTCCACGGGAGGAGTCCTTACTCAGGCTGTAAGGTGACACCAACTGCGGAGGCGACGGGAAGGGAGGCCCACCCTGCGTGGGAGGAGGGCGCTGAGCCTTTTGGTTTCCAAGGTTTCAAAGAACACTCCAGCTCCTGGGAGGGAGGGGACGCTCGCTGACTGAGCCCGCCCTGCCTCGGGTTGAGAACTGAGTTCTTCGGCTTTGTTTTGGTGGGAGATAGTAGAGTAAAAGCCATCACCTTATTTAAGTGTTACATGAAATATTAATAAAGCTTCCCTTGACAAGATCAAAATACGGTTGTGGGGGTCACGGACACCAGAGAGGGACAGGACCGAGACAGCCGGCAGGGGCAGGGGTGGGAGAACTCACAGCTCAAGGGCGCCCCGAAAGCTCAGCTGCCACCACAGCCCCACCTGCCCCCAGCCCCCACCCCGCCAGAACAGGGTGTGCATTCCTGGCGGGGGTGCGGGGGCACCCGGACCTCTTTATCGCTCCACTGCTTAGTTGTTACCAGCCTGGGGCTCTCCTGGGCGGTGCTGCTGGGAACATCCTTGGTCCCATCCTTGGTGAACGTGGGCACAAGTTCTGTATCGTGGAGTAGCTGCCAGGGCGCAGGGCCTGGGCGGTGCAGCCGTCCTAGACCCCACCCAGCAAAGTGGTTTCACACACGTGCAGCTGCCAGCCAAGTGGAGGCTTCTGGACGCTGGGCATCCTGGCCACCACTGGTCTTCCTGGGGTGTTTTCATTTTTGCCTTTGTATCAAGTTGTGACTGTAATTAACTTTTTTTGGGGGGGGTTAGGTAACTAGGTTTATTTATTTTTATTTTTTTAATGGAGGAACTGGGGATTGAACCCAGGACCTGTGCATGCTAAGCATGTGCCCTACCACTATGTCCTCCCTTCCACTGTAATTGACTTTTTAAATATACTGTTAACCTTTGCAGGGCTTTTTTTTTTTTTCACATTCTTATTTAAATCTTTATTATGCAAAGTTTTCTGCTGGGTTTCCTGCGTTGCCCTCATTGATCTGTAGAGGTTCTTGGTGTTTTCTGGAAACAGCCTTGTTCAGATACACGTGTTAAAGTAGCTTCTGGGTGTGGTGGCCTGCCTTTCACTCTTTTAGTAATAACATTTGAAGAAAGTAAGTTTTCAATTTTAATTAAAATTAAAGTCTCATACTCATCATTCTCCCCCTTCATGGCAAGAAAAACAGGAGCAGCCCTCCCCCCCGGAAGCTGCCGGCTCTTCAGACTGGACTGTGTCACCCTCCTTGCGGATGTACACCACTCAGGGACGCCAGCTCGGACAAGGCTATTGTGAGGCTGAGTCATGAGACAAAACTCGGCCACTTCACAGCGCTGTCTCAACACAGACAGAAGCAAGGTCGCTGCGCCACCCCCAGAATACCACACAGCCCCTGGCTTGGCTGAAATGAGTGACAGCTGCGGCTGTAACCAAGTGCAGCTCCGCCTTCATTCTAGTCTGCAGAGAGGGTTTACTGAGATGCTTTCTGACAGCATCCAACCAGCAGCAACCCCTGCTTCCTTAGACCCTCCTGCAAACTCCCTGCCAAGCCCCTGTCAGATCACACATTGGCTAAGGGCACGGACAGTGGTGAGACATGCGTGTTTGGAAATCTGTCTGCATCAGAGTCATGCAGGAATGCTGCTGACAGGATGACCCCAGGACGGAGGGGGTTCTCAGAAGCAAGCCTTTCAGTTTTAAACCAGAGAAGTTCCCAGGTAAACCGGGGTGAGTTGGTCCCAGCTGTTGACTCTCTCCCTGAGGCTTCTGTCCAACTCTGGAGTGTTTGAGCTTCTGCTTTGCAGGTTTGGGGCTGCAGGGACAGGAAATGACAGCCAGGAACTGCCCAAAGAGGGGAAGCCAAGAGGAGGACCTGGAAAGTTTTTATTTTATTTTATTTTATTTTATTTTATTTTATTTTATTTTATTGAAGTATAGTCAGCTTACAATGTTGAAAAGTTTTTTTAATGATAACTTATTTATTTGTATTTATTTTTAATTGAAGTATAGTCAGTTACAATGTGTCAGTTTTTGGTGTACAACATAATGTTTCAGGCATACATATACATACATATTCTCGTTTTCATATTCTTTTTCATTATAGGTTACTTCAGGATATTGAATATAGTTCCTTGTGCTATGTAGAAGAAATTTTAAATATCTATTTTATTAAAAAAATTATTAAATTTTGTAACTCTCGAACTCCCAGTTTACCCCTTCCCACTCCTTTTCCTGCCATAACTTTTAAGTTTTGATTTTTTAGTTGTTGATTTTTTTTCCCCTAAGGGAGGTGCTGGGGATTGAACCCAGGACCTCGTGCACACTAAGCACATGCTCTACCACTGAGGTGTACTTCCACCTTTTAAAAAAATTTGGTTAGCCTATTTATTTTTTATTTCCAAGGAGTCTCAAAAAAAATTTTTTTTAAATGGAGGTGCCTGGGATTGAACCCATGTCCTTGTGCATGCTAAGCACACACTCTACCACTGAGCTGTACCACGTCTCCCCTCAAGCTGGGCCCCAGAAAATTTTAAAACACTTTATTTGCACTCAGTTTTGAACTATATGCAAATTTCAGACCTGACAGGCAGAGCTGGGCTCTGTTTCCAAACAAAATCAAGTTACCTGAGATATAATCTCCTTTAAAAGGCTTCAGAAAGTCATAACTGTATTTAGAACTACATGGAACTTAAGACATTACTGCACAGGCAATGCTATAAATGAGATTAAAACATGGCAAATCTCATGGGAGAGTGTGCTAAATGACCAAATACTCTTTCAAGTGGTAAATGTAATTCTCAGACACAGTAAATAACAAATCATACCACAAAAGACACCTGAAGGAGGAGGCATTCTCCTGTCCACACGCGTCAGTCTGCTCTGTGGGCGGGGAAGCTCTGCCAGGAGCGCCCTCAAGACACGGTCTCAGGAGGAAGACTTTGCAAATGGAATGAAACCCCGTGCAAAGCAATTAATGCTACAGTTAAGGCGCAGCTTACCCTCCATCATAACTCTGAAAAGACATTCACTTCTGTGAATGCACTAAAAACCGCTGAGTTGTGCACTTGCTATAGGTGAATATATATGTGAATTGTATCTCAGTGAAGCTACTTTTAAAAAATGACGCGGCCGACTTGTTCCATGCTTTGTAAGCGGCCACCATTGTGGGAGGCTGAGGGAGGGAACCGGACTCTACTCCTTCTGCAACTTCTGTGAGTCTCTAATTGTTTCAAATAAAACTTTAGTTAGAAAAAAACATCGCTTAGTTAATAACAAATTTGAATATTTAATAATTAAGTTAAGAAATTGAGAAAATTAAAGTATTTTGAAAGTCACGGTGACAATATGTGCTGGTGGATTTAAGGATTGGACTCTGGGGCCCCTCCCTCCTGGACTCCAGGGCACTGACCTCCCAGGGCCTGGACTGGGGCAGGTCCGCGCCGGGCGCCCCCACCCCGCCCCATGGCCGGGTCACCTCTCCCCGCCACCCTCTTCCCTGCCCGCCCGGGGCCGCACCGCCCGACCGCCAGCTTGGGGCGGGTCTGCAGAGGCGGCCCTAGTGTGTTCTGGCTGCAGCCAGGCGTTCCGGGCTCAGGACCCCTAACTGGGGTTCCTCCGATTCCCTTTGACCCACTCACTCCTGGGGAGGACCCCGTCTCAACCCCACCTCACCTATCTCCTAGCCCAGTGACCTCCCGATGGGCTAGGACCACACCAGACACCGGTCCTGGGCTTCCAAGGAGGCTCTTGGGGACCTTCAGGGATTGTGGACCCAGAAAGGAAGGTGAGAGGGATGTAGACGGACACCCTCGCCTTTTCTGCACGTGGCAGCGCGCCCCCTGGCGGCGGGAGCGAGCCTCATCCGGGTGCGGTCTGAGCAAGTTCCTGCTCCGCATCATTAAATGCTCTGAGCTAATTGCCTGTGGTTCCGTTCCCCTCCGGATTTCAGCAGCTTGTGAGAACTTACCCAGGGAATAGAAAATCATGCAGAAGACACAGGAGAAGGAGAAGACTAAGTGAGAATGTCCACAGTCAAACCGGTCTTCCCACTGAAAGCTTATAAAATAGGGGATTAAATGCTTAAAAAAAAAGGATTGAATTAATAACCCAGATGAGATGGACCAAGTCTTTGAAAGACACAATGAGTCACAATACACAAGAAGAAAGTGGCAATATGAACAGGCCTGTATCTATTAAAGAGATGGGGTCAGTAACGAATAGCCTTCAAACCCAGAAAGCTCCAGGCACAAATGAATTCACTGGTGAACTCTACCAAACGTTAAGGACAGAATCATGCTGCTCCTCTATAGGCTCTTCTGGAAGATCAAAGCGGAGTGAATGCTTCCTACTTCATTTTAAGAGGCCAGCATTACCCTAATAACAAAATCAGACAAAGACATTACAAGAAAACTGCAGACCCATATCTCTCTTGAATGTAGATGCACAGATCCCTCAACAAAACGTAATTCAGAGTCTACATGTATGAAAAGAGTTATGCACCATGACCAAGTGAGACTGATGCCAAGTGTGCAGTCGGGTTCAAATCTGAAAAATCAATTCATATCATCAGTCATATCAACAGACCAAAGAAAAATGAACTGCATAATCATATCAATAGATGCAGAAAAGGCATTTGACAAAATCCAACACCCCTTCATGATTAAAAACAAATCTCATGAAAACTAGCAATAGAAGGAATTACCTCTATTTTATTTTTATTTTACTGAAATAAAAGTAGTTTAAGAAAAATGCTTACTATAAAGCTACCATAATCACCACAGTGTAGTATTGGTAAAAGAATAGACAAATAGATCAGTGGAACAGAATAGAGAGCCCAGAAACAGACCCATGTAGATACAGTCAGCTGATCTTTGACAAAGTGGCAAAGGCAACACAGTGAAGCAGGGATAGTCAAACAGTGCTGGGACAACTGGAAAGCCACAGGTAAAAAACTGAATCTAGGCAAAGACTTTACACTCTTCACAAAAATCAACTCAGAATGGATCATGGGCCTAAATGGAAAACACAAAAAGATGGAACTCCTGGAAGATAACACAGGAGAAAACCTAGCTGAGCTTGGGTATGGTGCAGACTTTCTGGATACGCTCCAAAATCATGATCTGCGGAAGTAATAACGGATGAGCTGTATTTCATTACACATAAAACTTCTGCTCTGGCGAAGGACAATGGCAAGAGAATGAGAAGACAAGTCACAGACTTGCAGAGAATGTTTGCAAGACTCACATCTGACGGAGGACTATTTTCCTAAATACACCAAGGACTCTTAAAGGTCAACAGTAAAAAAATGAACAAGTTGATTTAAAAATGGGCACAAGACCTGAACAGACCTTCACCGAAGGAGAAACACAGACGACAAGCAAGCATGTGAAAAGATGCTCCGATCACTTGTCATTAGGAAAATACCAATTAAACGAGATGTCGCTACATACCTAGTGGCCAAAATCCCAAACACTGACAACACCAGATGCTGGTGAGGCTACGGATTGGCACAAACACTCTTTCACTGCTGCTGGGAATGCAGGGGCTTATCCTCCTGGGCCTGATGAGTTATCAGAACCTCTGCAGGAGGGGACAGGGTGAAAACAGGGCCCTGGCTCACCAGCAGGGCTCTTCTGATTCTGTGGCCGGCTGGGCCCAGGCTCTGGGTTTTGGAGGGGCTCGCAGTATTCTGGAGCTTAGCCCAGCACTGGGGTCCCTGCATTGGTGGGTGGGCCCCGGAGGGACGTCTAGGGGCCAAGGGTGAACACAGAAGTACCACGACTTCTGTGCTAAGCCGTCATTTCAAGGCACCCAAACTCCTGGCATCCAGGGACAGGAATAGCCCTTGACTTTACGTAGGCTTGGCTGTGCAAGTCTCCCCGATCCTGTACACACCTCGTGCCATGTGCCGGGTGGTAGAATTCAGCTGGCAGTGAACCGCATAGTTTCACTTCTAACATCTGTTCTTTTCAGAGCTCTCAAACCTGAAGAACTGGTTAGAAAGAACTTTTCGTTGTCTCATCTTCCTGTAGCAGCAGAAGTCACCAGTGATTTCTGTCAGTTCCCCGTTGAAGAGTTGAACAGACTCAATACACGTTTTAAACTGCAGGCTCCCAGATTCTACCTAAAAACATGCAAGAGGATTTCTGACTCTGGTCAAGATGGAAGAGCAAAGCCCAGGCTGATGCTCTGACCTAAGTGAAGGAGCAGGAAACAAGCTTATGCCCCGAACATGAACTCTGTCTGCCAGCTCTGTCTGACTAAGAAAGTCTGCAGCTGGCTTTCCCTCACTGCTTTTTATGCTGAACAACCCACAAACATTCAATAGCTTTAACCAGGAAGGAGGTAATGGACTGAAAAATCCCAAAGGAAGGCACAGACCCTCGAAGTTCCTCCGTGACCCCAGGGTGAGAGGAATGCAGCCCCTGTAAAACGCCCCGACTGGTATCACCTTTTCTGTTCCATCCAGCTTTCTACAAAACCTCAAGGCCCCAACCCCAACATGGGCTCGCAGTCTCTAGGGCACGAGCCTGCTGTGACCCCCCTTTGCCTGGCAAAGCAAAAAGCTGTTTTCTGTGCTCCCCAACTCTGCCTCCAAGCCTAAATCCATTTTCTGGGCACAGAGGCCAGTTTTGCGGTGACATGAACAACAAAAACTCAGCAAAAAATACATGAGACAACAGCCCTCAAGACACTGGGTGTCGGGCGCTGAAGGACAACAGAAGCCAGCGAGGTGAGCCCTCGGACGGGCACGGCCTGCGGCTTTTCCAGGGCAAGAGGCGGGGAGACAGGACTCAGCGTCTCCTGAGTGGGGTCCAGGGGACCACGCGGTCAGAGCCCCCAGGGCAGAGGAGAGACCCTCAGAGACAGCCCTAGGGACCTGCAGGGGTCTCCCTGTGGTACCCAGCTGAGAGTCGGTGAGCACACGCAGGGGGAAGCTGCCGGGGCTGGGAAAGGACCGGAAGACGCAGCACCTGGCGCGCGCAGGGCGGGGGCGGTCGTCTGTCCCCGCCAGTGGGAGTGGGAGCCCGCTTAGCAGGGGAGCGGGGAACGCCACCCCGGGGACGAGCGCTGCCTGGGTCCCGCCCAGCAAAGCCTAAATGCAAGTCCCAAAAGGACCAAACTAGTTCAAGTAACTGAACTGCACCCAGAACAAAGACCCAGAATATCTAGGGAATACAGAAATATCCAGCTCCAAGAAGGTAGACGCCACCTGGTCTGACTGCCCATCGCACAGTATGAGGCACACAGGAAACAGGAGAATGGAGCCGTGAGGGGAAAAGGCAGCCAATCAGAATGGACCCGCAAAGGCTACAGCTGAAAAGAACAGCGGATAAGGATGTCGTCACGTGAAATGCAGTGGTCTACACTCCCCTAATAAAAGGCAGAAATGGACAGATGGGTTTTAAAAAAGCAAGATCCAACCATGTGCTACCCACAAGAAACCCACTTTCAATATAAAGACACAGTAGCTTAAAAGTAAAAGATATGCTTTGTCAAATCATGAGAAAGCTGGAGTTTCTCTCATAGCATCACACCAGACAGGTTTCAGAGGAGAGAGTGTTGTGAGACAATGAAGGCAAAAGGGTCTGTTTATGAAGAGAAAATAAAAATCCTGAATGTTTATGCATCTGTAAGAGAGCTTCAAAACACTTGAAGCAAAAGCTGATTGAGCTGCCAAGGGAAACAGACAAGCCCACAGTTGTAGCTGGAGATTCCGTCAGCCCTGTTTCAATACAACTAGACAGAAATTCAGGAAGGAAATAGAAGGTTCGAATAACACTATCAACAAATCTGACCTAATTGACATTTGCAGCTGTTTACACCAGCAACAGCAGAATACAAATTATTTGCAAGCGCACGTAGAACTTTTGCCAAGACAGACCATATTCTGGGTCACAAAACAAGTCTCAATTTAAAAGTCATGCAAAGTATGTTTTCTAACTGCAGTGGAATTAAATTAGCAAGCAATAGCAGAAAGATCTCTGAAAAAAATCCTCAAGTATTTAAATTGTTTAAATTTAAAAGTATTTAAAAGTGAATGGAGCGGGGCGGGTACAGCTCAGTGGTAGAGCACATGCTTAGCATGCATGAGGTCCTGGGTTCCATCCCTAGTAACTCCATTAAAAAAAAAAAAACCTGAACGGAATGAAAAGACTACTTATCGTAAGGTGTGGGATGCCTCTAAAGTAATCCTCAGAGGAGCTTCAGTGCTGAGCTCTTGCACAGAAAAGAAGAAAGGTCTTAAATGAAACGAAAAGCTGGTTCTTTGAGAGGATCACCCACACTGATGAAGTTCTAGTCTAGCCAGACAGAGCAGGAAAGAGAGAGAAAACCCACATGACCAAACAGAAATGGGAGAGAGGACATCATTACAGGTTCTAAAGACGTGGAAAAGATAGCAAGGGGACGTCATGAGCAACTGTATGCCAAGTAGTTCAACGACTTAGATGAAATCACCCAGTTCCTTGAAAGACACAAACTACCAAAGATCATTCCAAAAGAAAAGAAAAAGAGAAAAGATAACCTGATTAGCTCAATATCTTTCAAAGAAATTGAATTTATCGTTAAAACCTTTCCGCATAGAGACATAGAAGAGATACATCCAAAGCAAACTAAAAGAAAACAATGAAGAAAAAGATATTAAACAAACGAAACAAAGAATGGTTGGATTAATGTAAGGTCAAAGCATTAAGAGGGCAAAAAAAGAATGTAACAAAATACAAGTTATGACAACATAATATTCTTGCACCTTCTATTTACAAACACCAGAACAACAAAATATACGAGGCAAGATCTCCAGGAAACACCTTATACTTCCCAGGGAGGACTTGTAACGCCTTCTCCACGGTTTGGCTGCCCTAGAAAGCAAGGTACAAAAGTCAGCAGCTCTGGATGACACGGTGGCCAGGCTCACTTACTTCTTCTATATATACAATTTATATTGTGTCTCTCTCCTACAAGTGAACAGCATGCATTTTTAATTTCTTTTTATAATTTTTAATTGAAGCATAGTCGATTCACGATGTTGTGTTAGATTCTGGTGTACAGCATAGTGATTCAGTTATACATATATTTCATATGCTTTTTCAATATAGGTTATTGCAGGATATTGAATATAGTTCCCTGTGCTGTACAGTTGTTTAGATAGTATGCATTTTTATATTGAAAGAACAGTCATTTAAAGTAATAATACACTTAAAGCACAAATCTGCAGAAATTTTATTTGGCATTAAATCCAATAAATAAAAATGACCCTTTCCCTCTCCCTCTTTTTAACAACTTCAATACTTGGGAATTAAGAAACACTCTTCTAAATGATTCTAGGTCAAAAGCATGTAAAACCTGAAACTAGGACCTAGAGTACGGAAAAGAAGCGTTCCGTAGCAAAGCCTTTGAGCCCAGGAAAGCTGTTTCCAGAGGGGAGCATGTAGCCCTGCAGACTTCTCTTATTACAAATTCTGAATAGATGCACAGAGGGACTGATTATTCAAATTGCAGAAAAACATGCCAAAGGGAAATAAGAAGTGGAGGGAATATATTTTGGCACAGTATAGGCATCAGGAAAGCTATGTCAATGGTATCAGGGACCACGAGCAGCACCCTGGGCTGGGTGCTGGGGGATGAGGGAGCCCCTCCGCGTGGGGACAAGCAGCCCCCGCCGGGGTGCGCACGCAATCCTGCATAACGGGGGACCCACCCTGGTAGGGACCCAGCTTCACCATCACCCCATCCCTGCCTGGCCTGTGTCCCCAGGGGCCCTAGGTGCCAAGTCCACTCCATCTGAGAGGCCCCAGGCCCAGGACCGCCCCCTAGGACCGCAGCCTGGGGAGAAGGGGGTTGGGAGAGATGATCCCGGGGGATGGAGAAGGGAGACCCGCAGGGTACAGAGGAGAGGCTGCGGGGAAGTGTTCCCGGGATGGCGTGGGGGTGCAGAGTCCGGGCACGGGGCCCCTCTGCTCTCGCATCTCCTCCACGCCAGGCCCAGATCAGAACCTGGAGCCCCTGGGTGTGTTCTGGGGCTCCCCACACAAAGGCCTCAGGTTAGGACCCCTGGGGCCCTTCTTCCCCAGGCCTGGGATGTCCATTCCTGGCCGCCAAGGGAAGCCTCAGCCTTGGGGAGGGGCCTCATTTGGTCCCTGATGCTCCCAACTTGGGCCTAGTCTTAGGACCCTGTGGAAATAAGTGCAAGATCCCAAAAGGTTGAAGTCCAGAAGGGATGCCCTTGGGTCCTCTGGCTGAGGCTCTGTCCCCCTGATTTGGGTGACCCCTGGGGTCCTGCTGGGCACACAGCCCATTCCAGCCTCAGGATCAGGATTCAGGTCCAGCATTGCAGGGCTGGTCAGGGTGTGGGAGCTGGTGTGTGTGTGAGTGTGTGAGTGTGATTGTGGCTGTGTGTGTACATATGAGTGTGATTGTGGCTGTGTGTGTGTGTGCCGCCTCTTCGCAGTCACTTTCACGCCCACCCCTTTCCTGCTCGGCGGTGGAAGGCACCTGTCACCCACTTCAGCTCCTTCTCCGGTGCATCACCCGACCCCTCACCACCTGCCCTGTGACAAAACTTGAGGACACCAAACTCAGGTCGAAACCACCTGCATGATTCAAATGGAGCTTCCATCTGCTGACTCCTTCAGGTCGAGGCACTGGGAACCCACCCCAGGTCAGGTCTCACACATAAGGCCAGTGTCACAAGCCAAGTACTCTGGCCTGTGTTGAGATGTCAAACTCCAATACTGGGGCGGGGGGCACTGGACAAGGGGTATTCACAGGACCTTCCCTTCTGAGGCCGGCCAAATGTGCCTGGCCCCCGGCGGTGGCTGCCCCTCTCTGCCCCAGTATGGTCTGCAGAGGTGTATGGTCTGGGCGTCTTGATATTTTGCACGACGTCGTGCTCGTTCACTCTGTTGATGACATCGTGCTAATTGGACTTGTTCAATAAGAAAAGGCAAGTACTTTAGATATGCTAGTGAGTCTCATATGTGCGAGATAACGGGGAATTAAACCCTGAAGACTGTTCAGTGGACTGGCACATCAGTGAAGCTTTTCCAAGTCCAATGGTCCGGGCATGCTGAAGCAGCCCCTCTAGGGAGGGAAGGGAAGGGAAGGGAAGATTGCTGTCTCTTACATCTCCTACCATTGAAAAAGAGGTCCAGCTCTGTAAGGGGGCTCTGTGCAATAATATTGCACCCATTTATTGAGTGATCCAGAGATTTCCAGCTTTTTTTTGGTCTTTAAAAATTTTTATTGAAGTATAGTCAGTTTGCAACATTATATCTATTTCTGGTGTTCAGCATAATGTTTCAGTCATACATACACATACATGTATTCCTCTTCATATTCTTTTTCATTATAGGTTACTACAAGACATTGGATAGAGTTCCCTGTGCTGTACAGAAGAAACTTGTTGTTTATTTTATATATAGTAGTTAGTATCTGCAAATCTCGAACTCCTAATTTATCCCTTCCCACCCGCTTCTCCACTGGTAACCTATCATAAAATTGTTTTTTATGAGACTTCCAGTTTTGAGTAGGACCCAGAGCAGGAGAGAGCTCTGCAGCAAGTTCTGGATGCTTCGTGAGCCCCAAGATCCCCCAGGTCTAATGGAAATAAAAACCTCAGGCCTGGATTTGAATGCTATTTGGATTCTCCAGCAAGCCTGGATGTAAGAGCTGCAGCCTCTAGAGTGTGGGGCGGGCCCACACCCACCCCAGCGCTTACAACACAGCTCCTGGGAGACACACAGCATGGGGCCCGGCACAAGTGACTGCACAAAAGTGCTCACTGTCCTGAGCTGTTATCTGACCCACTTAGTCATCAGAAAGTCAGAGGGCAGGCATGCAGAGGAGCCATCTGTCGTGTCATGGAAGTGACTTCCAGAACCAGGCTCAGGCCAGTCCAGAAGACAGGAGTGAGTTACACCAACAGGTGCGCTGCAGCTTCTCTCTCCACCCCCACCCACGGTCCCGCGGGGAGTTCCCAATAACCAACTGATGGAAAAATGATGGACTTGGGTCAGTGATGACCCACCTGTGGAATTTGTGCTTCTTGTCCCTAAAACTCTGTCAGGTTATGGTTCCTGAATTCCATCCCAGGAGAGAACACTGAACGCCGGGGGCCACAGGTTTTGGTAATTATCACTTGGCTGCTAATTATCACTGGTAAAGTTTCCAGTAATTATCATTGACCTCCTCATGCCAATGGACCAGAGACAGAAAGGTACCAGATCCTAACCACCATGAGACGCCATGGTTGCTCCCACCCAGTGGAGGCAGGGAGGAGACTGTCTGGAACTTGGGGATTCTCTGGGACATCTCGTCTTAAGACTTCCAAGAGATAGCTGCTGGCCATCACCTAGAAAAGGAATCTGTGACTGATTGGAATGACATCATCCTGTTCTCATTTAAAAAGGGGAAAGAAAGGGCCCCCATATTATAACGTGGAAGGAGACTAACAGCTCCAGGGGAGCAGAGGACAGACTGTAATGGACACGGGTGCTACGCACCAGGTCCCCGCAGTGCAGCCCACTTCCTGAACCTCTCTGACCCTTGTCCTCCCCAGCTGTCTCTGCTCCCAGCTGACTCGAGCAGGGCCCAGATTGTTCTGGCCCCTGGGACAGGTCAGCCAGGTGCCCTGAGGATGCCGGACTCTTCCCCTTGGCGGCCACTACGTAGTCAGACCTACCAGACACATGTGGAATGCTGGCCTTCTCTGCACTCCTCTGGGTGAAGCACCGCAGAGCCCCCAGCTGCATGGTCTGCACCTGACTGGCCCTGAAGGACCAAACGAAGCAGCTTAGAAGGGTGGGAAAGTTAAGTCCTCGTAGGGCAAACTTTGGCCAATGGCAAGCTGACGGTGTCTAGGCAGACACACTTCCCCCCTTCTTCCCTTTCACCAAGTGCCGAGGAGAATTTCTCCTACTGGTTTATCCAAAGAAGCCCCACGGGCCAAGCAAACTCGCCTGCCCAGCGTCTGCTTGTCTGTCTGCGGCTCGCTGTGCAGTGGCGCCCGCGTGGCAGTGTGTCACTGCACGCTGTGCCCCGCCCTCCTTGCTGCCTGGTTTGCATCTCCCAGGGAAAAGCAGCGCTGCCTCCATGTTTGCCTCAGGCCGCCTTCTGCAAAACCCAGGTGAAGCCACACTTCACGGGTTTATTTTCATTTTGAAATCTGTGTTGGAGAAAATGGTCTTTTGTCAGAAATTTGTGTCAGAGCTGTGGTCTTTTCTTTCTGTTACTGTTTCCCGTAGATTCCAACATGCAGTGTTTCCATCATCGCTCATTTTCAGAAGTTCTTTCATTTGTAGCTGGGTTCCCCCTAACTGTTTAACAAGAGGTCTTTTTTCCTTTCAAGATGGAAAAACTTTAAGTTTCTGATTTTATTACATTTATTTTATTTTATTTTATTTTATTTTATTTTATTTTATTTATTTTATGTATTTTTATATATAGTGGTTAACATTTACAAATCTCAAACTCCCAAATTTATCCCTTCCCACCCCCTTACCCCTGGTAACCATAACATTGTTTATTATGTCTGCCAGTCTGTTTCTGTTTTGTAGATGAGTTCATTAGTGTCTTGTTTTTTCTTTCTTTTTAAAAAATTTCCACATGGGTGATATCATATGGTACTTTTTCTTTCCCTTTCTGGCTTACTTCACTTAGAATGACATTCTCCAGGTGCATCCATGTTGCTGCAAATGGTAATATTTCAGTCTTCTTATGGCTGAGCAGTATTCCATTGTAAAAAATATACCACATCTTCTTTATCCAGTCATCTGTCAATGGACATTTTGGTTGCTTCCATGTCTTGGCTATTGCAAATAGTGCTGCTATCTATGAACATTGGGGTGTAGGTGTCTTTTTGAATTAGAGTTCCCTCTGATCTATGCCCAGGAGTGGGATTGCTGGATCATAGGGTAAGTCTTTTCTTAGTTTGGTTTTATTGCATCGTGATGAGAGAAATTTGTTTAGGTGATTTCTACTTTATCATCTTGAACATTCATTGTGACCATGTGATTTAAGGTGTGATTGATGCAGAGCTATGACTGTTCAATGTACATTTTAAAAATACATACTCTCTTTTACTTGATTGCAACGTAAGTACATATTCTATTTTGCTAATTATGTTGTTTAGGTCTTCTGTGAACTTCCTTATTATTTTTGTCTATTTAACTTCTGTTGGCCCAAGAACCTAGAAAAACAATAATAATCAGGTATATTTTAAATGGATGACAGTGGACAGCAAAATACTGTGGCTGGCACAACCATTCTGGAAAAATTTTAGGCAGTACCTACTAAAGCTGAGCATACGTATGTCCCATGACCCAGCAATTTCACTCTTGGGTGTGTGTATCCAAAAAAACTAGGGCTTATGTCCTACAAGACACGGGTGGGAATGTTCATAGCAGCTTTTCTCATCACTGCTGTGAGCTGGAAACGACCAAAGATCCATCGCTAGCATAATAAGTAAATAAATTGTGGTATAGTCATGTAGTGGAAGAATCCACAACAATGAAAAAAATAATCTACAGATACATGCAGCAAAAGACATAAATCTTGCAGGCATAATGTTGCGTGAAAAAAGTCAGACGTAAAAGAGAACACAGTGTATGATTCTATAGTTAACAAAAATTTTAGAAACAGACCTGATTGAAATTTAAAAGTGTTTATTTGGGGTTTGTTAGGACTGTAACCCGGGAGACACAGATTAAGGAAGGACTTGAGTTGTGTTCCACCAGGCTACAAAATGCTGGAGTCTTATAAAGGCAAAAAATGCAAGGTTAGTTAGTCACTTGAGTTATTTATCAAGAACTGTAATTGCAGCTGGCAAGAAGGGAGGGTGCTTATTAAGTAAGGATTGGTTGGGGTCTGAAATGGTTGCATAGTTACAACAGGAGACCTTGAGACCATAAGGCTGCAGCTGGCAGGCGTTGTTCTGAACAGCTGGTGGTGTCCTTGGGTTTGGTACAGTTCAAAGAAAGTTCAAGTTCTCAGTGGGACAGAGACATGTCTGAGACCAGATTATCAATGGCTGTCTGACGCCATTTTTGTGTGCCTGAACTGTGGTTACTCCAATATGATTTCAATTTGCCATCACTGTTTCTATGAAGTTCAACAACAGGCAAAGTTAATCTGTGGTAACGGAAATCACATGAAGGACTGTCCTTGGTGGCATATTGCCTGGGTAGGAACACAGAGGAGCCCTGGGCTCAGGGAACTGTCCACATCTGGACCTGCTTCTACCATTATACAGATACAAAAATTACGCTCAAGCTCTGTGCCCTCCACTCAACCCAAGTTATGTCTCAATACATTTGTTTAAATCACTATGGTATTTAGAGTCAATTAGCTACACTTCAAAGGGGGGTGTGGCAGTTTTATTTTTAAATGTCCATGTTGACAATACCCCAGAAATCGCATCCTTAGCATCAGTTTAAACCTCCATCTAGAGAAATTTATGTTTTATATGTACACATAAAGTATGAGACAGTTCACCAGAATTTGAAATTGTTTCAGCAAATGTACTTTCACAAAAGAGTGTGATGGTCTAGTTCGTGCTTTTCCTCGGATGGATTTTCTGTGATGCCGGGTGTGAGTGAGCCGCCTTCACTCCCCTGCTGTGAGAACCAGGAGTAACCAAGGCGGCGGGCAAGGAAGTGCCCAGGAAGGTACATCCCTGTCGCCACCACCAGGGGGCAGAACCAGCTCTGTGGAGGAGGCACTGCACGTCCGCCTGAGCCTCCAGGTCTGGGTATCAGGACCGGGTCTGCGGTCCCCCACAGAGACCCCTGCAAAGCCGAGATGGGCTGCTGTCCCTCCCCCAGGGAGCCCTGCTCTCCGCAAGGGGGTTCCCAACACCCCCAGAGCTTTCTTTCCTGCCGTGGTTCCAGCTGACCCTCGGTGCCCGGGGGCACTCGGTCTGTGAAGCTGAGTGTCCCATGGTTCTGGGCAGTCCCTGGGGCTCCTGCCTGACGGGGGCCCTCCTCTCTGGAGCTGCCCTGCCTTGAGGCTGGTCTGCCTTGTCAGGGATGTCGCTGGGTTCTCGGCCCTTGGAGGAAGTTGCTTGCCGTCTGCCCTGGACAGCATATGGCGCCCAGGAAAGGCTGGGCAGTGTGGGCTTGTGTCCTGATCCCCAGGGGCAGGGGTCTGAGGGCTGAGCAATGGAGCAGAGTGGGTGTGGGGCTGACAGATGTCCCCGGGACAGCATCCGGAAGGGACTCAGAGGAACGACAGCCAGGGTTGGATTCTCAGGGTGTTGCCACTGGCCAGCGGGCGTGTGCTGGCTCCTCTTCCTCTCGCGCACTCGAGGGGAAGGCAGGTCTTACAGAGGAAGACACAGCCAGAAGGGAGGCCCAGCCAAGCTCCCCTCCCCAGTGTCCACTCTCCACTGTGTGACCAGCTAGTCTAGAAGTTCACAAGCCAGCTCAGCCCCTGCCAGGCAATTCTGGAACGGTCCTTGGATCGCTTTGGAAAAAGTGAGTTCCCCTTCCTGTCCTGTTCTTCTGAATTCCACCTCTGCATGCGGGAGCGGGGGTTGTGGCACTCGCTGCTTCCAGGGGAAGCGCGTACGGCAGAGGCATCTGATGAAGCTGCCCACCCCCAGCAGGCAGAGGCCCCCACAGCTTGAGTGGGGCCCCTGCGCGGGCTAGGGAAGGACCCCAGGGCTCCTGCACACAGTGGGCGGGGTCTGTGTCTCACAGGCGGCAAGGTGCCGGTCAGGGCAACCCGAGGGCATGGGGGCTGATGGGATTCTGCTGGGAGACACCTCCTGACCTCCAGGTTACAGGTTCTGCCCGCCTCTGAGGAAGCCCCTCTGCTGACCCAGCCTGGCCCAGGTCTCATTTCACCTGTGACCCATGACGTCTTCCCGGGCAAATGCCGCCCCCACCCACCCAGCCGCCTCCTTTAGGGGGCTGCGCTTCTGCAAACTGAGTCAGTTTGCTCTTTTGTGTGTGTGTGTGTCTTTTTAAAGTTTTTTGTTTTGTTTTTGTTTGGCGGGGAGGTAATTAGGTTTACTTATTTTATTTTATTTCATTTTATTTTATTTAATGGAGGTGCTGGGAATCAAACCCAGGACCTCGTGCATGCTAAGCATGCACTCTACCACTGAGCTGTACCCTCCCTGCCAAGTTGCTCTCAACCCGCACCCCCACCGCAGGGCCCAGACCAGTGAGGGGATGAAGTTTTACAGCCCATCCCGGGGGGCTAGAACCAGATCCCCTCCCACTGCTCCTGGCTGCTCCCTGAAGCTGCGCTTGGGGTCTGGCTGAAGCTCTAGGTCGGCCCCAGCCCTTCAGGAAGAGAAGATGCCACCTTCCTTCCGCCCAGCCTAGGGCCAAGTCTCCCAGCCCCTCAGTGCTCGACCTGGATCAACTCTCCACGGAAGAGCTGGCAGAAGGACCACCAGTCCCTTTGGGGGGAGTCCCAGCGCCACCCTCAGGGGCTGGTGCTGCCCTCTGGCCTCATCACAAAATATGCCAGTGGGACGAGTCTCATTAAATAGACTTACAAAAAGGAAAACAAAAACCAAAAACCCGATTTTCCAGTTTCAAAAGCACTTCATTATAGAAAATGTCCAAGTTAAATAAAATATCAAATAAGGAATTTAAAATGACTCATAATCCCAACAGACTCAAGCCCTATGGACTTGGGTACATCTTAAACAAATGCCTCTCCTCACCACGCTTGTGCAAAATACTATTTCGTTTTAAAAAATCTGAATGGAGAGGAGTCACACACTATCCCACAGACTTTAAAGGATTGTGTGAAGTACAAACTGCGTGTCACTTCCCTCTTGGCCTACCCTGCCAAAGATACTGTGCTGCAAATTTGCATTTTTTTGTCTAATGTCATGTCATGGACATTTTCTCAAACCAATGAAAATGAGCTCATTTTTTTTAAATGGCCTCATTGTCAGGTAGTGTGAGTGTTTGCCTCTTTCCCTCTTGCTGGATATTTTGGGATTTTCCAGTTTCTCCTACAAGAAGAATTCTTGTGTCTGTAACAACAGGGTCCATTTATTTCTGATACGTACATTGCCTAGAAGTAGAATCATTACCTCAGAGATCTTGTTGAAGGTCAGACAAGACTCTTAGCTTCAATCAAGATAATCAAGGTGAGAAATCTAGCAGAGACGCAAACTGTCTTCTGTACTTGCACTGTGTAGGAATCCAGAATTGTGATTACACAGTTACCGGTAAGACCAGCAAACAAGAGTTCAAGTTTCTACTGGATGTTGTTCTCAGAAGCCGTGGCAACAAATTCTAAAGTCTTAGAAACATTGTAAGACGCCTCTGTTTAAATAACAGATTCATTGTGACTGAGAACTGAGAAGTTGGTAACAGCGGGAATGTTCAGACAGGCCCTAGTTTTGTACAGAAAACAAGATTTATACACGAGTAAGTGATGTGAACTCAACAGCGTATCAAATCAGATTCTTCCACCAAGTTTTATAATTCAGAATGACATCTTTCCTTCCATGATTTCAGGGGGAAGGAGGCATTTTTAACACTTTCTTCGGTTCCTGCATCGGCTTTCGTTTTTAAGGCCCAGGCTCTGGAAATTCATTAGTTGGCCTTAGAAACAAAAGACAAATGTGTGGAACTCCATTTTACTGAGCCACAAAGAGAAATAAATTAACAGGATCCTAATTAAGAACAGCTGAATAAGGAGCACATCCAATTTCATTTCATCACAGAAGATAAATGCTTTCTAAAGGGTACTGCGAGAGTTAATTCCAGAAAGTCTTGCACCAATTCCTTCTTCCACGATAGGGAGCTGGTTTCCTCACAGTTTTGCCAGAACTGGAAGTAATTATCTTGTTTATTTTTTGACAGTCTGGTAGGATAAACACGCACGCGCGCGCACACACACACACACACACACACACACACACACACACCTAGCATGTTTTCAAGCTTTAAAAAAGGCTTTATTGAGATATAATTGACATATAATAAAATGTACGCATTTAAAGTGCCCAGTTTAGTAAATTTTCATATGTAAATATACTCCTGAAACCATCACAAAGATGAAGATAAAGAACATATTCACTAGAAATTGATACATTGTAAACTGACTATAATTAAATAAAAATATATTAAAAAAAAAAAAAGGAACATTCTCACCATCATGAAGCCCCCCATGCCCCTTGGAGTCCTCCTCCCCCAGCCCTGCCTGCTCACCCACCCCCGGGCACAGACGGATCAACTTCCTTGGCCAGATGGGCTACCATTTTCTAGCGGCGAGGCTGCCAGCCACCAGGCGCTCTCCCTCGCCACTTTCAAAGTGTAAACTTCACAGCCGCTCTGGTGGGTCGTTGGGCAGTGCCAGTCAAGGTGACAGATGCACAAACAGAACCAGCCATGCCCCTTCTAGGGAAGTATCTTATCAACACTCTGTAACATCCATGCAAAATGACGCAGGTACCAGCTAGTCACTTTGATTGTTATAGCAAAATATTGGAAACTCCCTAAAACACCATCTGTATTCACCAGGGAAATAACTGCAGCGCGTCCAAACAGTGGAGCACTATGCAGCTGTGAAAGGGAAGGTGGACGTTCTCTCAGTTCTGATGTGGAAATTGCTCCCAGATGCGCGGCAAAAGGGGAAGTGTGTGTGCAGAGCAGTGGGTGGCACACATGCCTCTTCATGATTTGGGGACGATCATGAGAGCCATGGCCCTGACCTTGTCCCTCTTACCCTCCTCCACCCCTCCCCTGGGGAGAAGGCGGAATTGGGTGGTGATATTAAGCCCCTTTCTCTCTCTTTTACTTGTTAAATTTCTCCTGCTTGTCTCCTTAAGTCTCCAAGGGGGGATCTGCCTGAGGGAAGCATCGCTGCCCAGCTCCAAGGACATCTGCCTGCCAGCAGAGGTGCTCAGTGTCCGACAGCGCAGCGTCCTCAGGCTCGCCGCGTTCTCCACATTATCTTCTTCAGAAATGATGAGGATGCTTTGATCTTCGCCTGCCTGCCAAGGTCAGGTCGTGCCCAGGTAGCTTGGGTACTGGTTCCCCAACAAACAACGAGACTGTATACTGACAGTTTACACACATGCTATACACACAGTATACAAGATATGTGTGTATTTCGTGTGTGTGGCAAAATGCACATCTGAGCCATTTTAAAGTGGCATTGAACACATATGTTCATGCTGTTGTTCTGGCATCATCCCCATCCAGCCCCAGTAACCCCTTTCATCTTGTAAAACTGAAACTTTGTACCTATTGAATGGTAACTCCCTGCTCTCTCCTCCCCCAGCTCCTGGCCACCACCATTACACATCCTGTCTTTATGATTCTGAATTCTCTTAAGTACTGCATCTAGGTGAAATCATATAGTGTTTGTCCTTTGTGACTGCCTTATTTCTCTTAGTATAACGTCCTCAAGGTTCATCCATGTTGCAGTGTATTGCCGAATTTCCTTCCTTTTTAAGACTGAATAATTAATCCATTTTAATTCAGTGGAACTCCATTCAGTTCAGTTTTAATTCCATCATATGGATGAACCGTATTGTGCTTACCCATTCACCCACTGATGGGCACTTGGGTTGCTTCTAGGTTTTAGCTACTGTGAATAATGCTGCTATGAACATGGGTGAGTGTGCATCTCCTTGAGTTCCTCGTTTCTTTCACTTCTTTTGGGTGTATCCCCAGAAGTAGAATAATGGATCATACGGTATTCTTTTAAAATTTTTTGAGTAGCCACCATATGTTTTCCCCAGTGGCTGTATCGTTTCACACTCTCAATGACAGTGTACAGGGTTCCGACTTCTCTAGCGCCTCACCAGCACTTGCTGTCTTCTAGTTTTTGACAGTAGCCAGCCTAACCGGCGTGAGGCGGTGTCTCGTTGTGGTTCTGACTCGCATTTTCCTAGTGATTAGTGATACTGAGTATCTTTTCACGTGCTTGCTGGCTGTTCACTGGAGAAATGTCTATTCAGGACTTTTGTGCGCGTTTTTGAGCCAGGTGGTTTGGTGTTTTTAATGATGATTATGATTGTTGAGGTTTAGGAGTTCTTTAAAATCCCGGATATTAAGCCTTTATCAGACATGTGGTTTGCAGACATTTTCTCCCATCCTGAGGGCTGCATTTTCACTCTGTGGGTACTGCCTTTTGATGCACAAAGTTTAACATTTCATGAAGTCCAAGTCCTCTGTTTTTTATTTTATTACCTGTGCCTTTGGTAAAATGCCAAGAAATCACTGTGCAATCCAATATTGTGAAGCTTTTGATCTACGTTTTCTTCTAAGAGTTTGTAGTTTTAGGTCTAGCACTAGGTCCTTGATCCATTTTGAGCTAATTTTTGTAAATGGTGTTAGATGAGGGTGCAATTTCATTCTTCTGCATGTGGAAATTCACTTTTCTGAGTACCATTTGTTGAAAAGACCGTTCTTCTTCTACGGAATGGTCTTGGCACCCTTGTCGAAGATCATTAGACCGTGTATGTGCAGGTCTGTGTCTGGGCTTCCCTTTTATTCCATTGGTCTCTATCTGTCTTTCTGCCAAAGTCACAACTGTTTATATTACTACAGCTTTGTAGTAAGTTTTGAAATCAGGGCATGTGAGTTCTTAGTTTTGTTCTTTTTCAGGATTGTTTTGGCTACTTGGGGTCCCTTGAGATTCCATGTGAATTTTAGAATGGGTTTTTCTATTTCTGCAAATAATGTCATTATTTGCCAGAATTTGGGATTTGATAGGGATTGAATTGAATCTGTAGAGTGCTTTGGGTAGTATTAATATCTTAACAATATGAAGTTTTCCAGTCCGTGAACATGGGATGTGTTTCCATTCACTTGTTTCTTCTTTAATTTCTTCCAGCAGTGTTTCATAGTTACATTGTCCAAGTCTTTCACCTTCTAGGTTAGGTTAATTCTTAAGTATTTTATTCTTTTTGTTGCTATAGTAAACATTTTTTAAAATTTCCTTTTCATATTGCTTATTGTTCGCATACAATGCAGCTGACTTCTGCATGTTAACTTTGTATCCTGTTACTTTGCTGAATTCATTTATTAGTTCTAACAACTTTTTTGGGGGGGGGTCTTTAGGATTTTCTATGTATAAGATCATATCATCTGCAAACAGAGATAATTTTACCTCTTCCTTTCTAATTTGGATGGCTTTTGTTTATTTTCCTTGCCCAGTTGCTCTGGCTGGAACTTTCAGTGCCGTGTTGAACAGAAGTGGTAAAAGCAGGCATCCTTCTCTTGCCTTATTCCTGATCTTAAAGGAAACTGCTTTCAGTCCTTCACCACCGAGTATGACGTTTGCTGTGGGTTTTTAATATATGACTTGCATTTCTTCATGATTTAGTCTTTGTAGGTTTTGCATTTCTAAGAATCTGTCCATTTCGTCTAGATTACCCAATTTTGGCATATAATTATTCATACTACTCTCTTATAATCCATTTTATTTCTGTATAATTGGTAGTAATGTCCCCACTTTCACTTTCATTTCTGATTTTAGTAATTTAATCTTCTCTTTTTTTCTTAGTCCATCTAGTTAAATGTTTGTCAATTTTCTTGTTGTTTTTGAAGAATAAACTTTTGATTTCATTGATTTTCTTTATTGTCCTTCTGGTCCCCAGTTCATTTATCTCTGCTCCAGTCTTTATTATTTTCTTCCTTCTTGTAGCTTTGGGTTTTATTTGTTCTTCTTTTTCTAGTTCATTTAGTTCTTTTTCTAGTTCATTTAAGTTAGGTTGTCGATTCCAGATATTTCTGATTTTTAATGTAAGCATTCATAGCTATAAATTTGCCCTTACCACTGCTTTTGCTGCATCCCATAAGTTTTGGTATGTTGTGTTTTCAGTTTCATTCATCTCTTAAGTATTTTCTAATTTCTCATGTGAGCTCTTTGATCCATTTGTTGTTTAAAAGTGTATTTAATTTCCACAGTTTTGTCAATTTTCTAGTTGTACTCTTGTTGGTTTCTAACTTTATCTCATTGTGGTCACAGAAGACACTTTGTATGATATTTGCCTTTTAAAATCTATTTCAACAAACCTAAAAATTTGTTAAATCTAACTGAGATTTATCTTGTGACCTACCTTATGATCCATCTGGAAAATGTCTCGTGTGCACATGAGAAGCATTCGTGTGCCATTGTTGCTGGGTAGAGTGCTCTGTATGTGTCTGATAGATCTAGTCTGTGTTAAGTCCTCTGTTTCCTTACTTATCTTTTGTCTGATTGTTTCGTTATTGTGAGTGGGGTACTGAAATCTCCAACTATTATTGTAGAACTGTCTATTTCTCTCTTCTATTTTGTCAGTTTTTGCCTCATATATTGTGATGGTCTGTAAGGGTGTGTAAAGATTTATAATTTTTATATCTTCCTGCTGTATTGAAACTTTTATTAACATCTCTTACTTTGTCTCTAGAAAACTTAATTGATTTAAAATCTATTTTATCTGATATAGTTATAGCCACTCCTGCTCTTGTTTGGTTATTATTTGCGTGGAATATCTTTTTCCATCCTTTCACTTTTAACCTGTTCATGTCTTTGGATCTTGAGTCTCTTATAGGCAGTATATTGTTGGATCACATGTAGTTATCCATTCTGCCAGTCTCTGTCTTTTAACTGAATGTTCAGTCCATCTACATCAAAAGTAATTACTAGGGGGAGGGTATAGCTCAATGGTAGAGTGTGTGCTTAGTATGTATGACGTCCTGGGTTCAATCCCCAGTGCCTTCATTTAAAATAAATAAATAATTACTCAGTCCTGCTCACTGTACCTGGGGACCAGCCCATGGGTTTGGCAGGGAGGAACTCCAGGCTAATAAAGTTGAGGGAAAAAAATAATAAACAAACAAACAAACCTAATTACCTCCCCTCCAAAAAAAAACCCAACCAACCAACCAACCAACCAAAAAATGTAAAAAAAATTAATAGAGATTTCTGTAATGTACTTTAGTTTTCTATATGTCTTACAGCTTTTTTGTCCCTCATTCCCTGCATTACTGTCTTTTGTGATTAGTTGATTTTTTTGTAGTGAAATGTTTAAATTCCCCTCTTGCTTCCTTTTGTGTATATCCTATAGCATTTCTTTCGGGTTACTATGGGGCTTACATTTAACATCCTAAAGTTATAGCACCCTAATTTAAATTGATATCAGCTTAACTTCAATGGCATACAACATCCTGCTCTCTTACAGCTCTGCCCTCACCTCCTTCATGGTCAGTGTTGCAAAATCTCACCTTTATATGTTGTTGTTCTGTCAGTCACAGCCTGCCGATGGTAATGCTCTCAGCTAGGAATGTCTGAGGCTTGGCCTGGACCTGCGTTACTCATAGTGACTGCCACAGTCCTTTCCCCTACCAGGGCCAATGTTGTGGTTGGGCTGGCCTTGTGTTTCTTATGATTTCTGGGTGCACTGCAGCATAAAACCATCAGGGAACTTTGAGGAACAAGCTTTATTACTCGCAGGTCCTGGAGGGTTACACAGCACATCTGAGGGCCGCATAGTGAGGTTGAGCGAGAGAGAGAAAACCTGGGGCTTTACCCTTGTTGTGGTCCAAGGCTGGTGTCTGGGGTTTTGTAGGTCACTCATCACTGGCTAATTTGAAACATCAGAGCAGGAGTTCGGGTGAGGGAGAGTGGAGGTGGAGTCACTCAAGCTGTCCGTTTTCTAGGTTTTCCGTGGTGTCCTGAACGGGGGACTTCATGGGTGCGGGTGGCCTAGTCCCTTAACTGGCTGTTTGTAGTAGGTGCTTCACGCAGCTGGCAGTATTTTTCTTAGTGTATATGTTTTGAAACAGATGCCTCAGCACTTACACTGCAATCAGAAGCTTAATGCTAGGTACTTACACTGCGTTTGTGTCCCTAAGAACACGAACTAATAGCTCTTTTAAACACGTTATTCTCCTAAACTATGTAGAAAACAAGATTGGGAGTCACAAACCAAAGTGCAGTAACACGAGCATTACACAGGTCACTGTTTTTTTTCTTTAAATGTGTTAGTCTCTTAATCTTGTAGAAATCAAGCCAAAGAACAGTTACAGATGACGGTTACTACAATGGCGTTTAGAACTGCCCATGTGTTTTACCTTTACTGAGCCCTTTATTTCTCCACATGGCTTCAAGTGACCGTCCAGCGTCCATTCCTTTCATTTCATGTGGCTCCCTGAGCGTTTCTTGCAGCAGGTCGGGTGGTCGTGGAGTCTCTCAGTTTTGTTTTTCTGGGAATATGTTCATTTCTCTCTCACTCTTGAAGAATGGTTTTGCGTGGTGGATGGTTTTTTACCTTAGCATTTGCAGATGTCTGCCCACTGTCTCCTGGCTTCCAAAATTTCTGATGAGAAATCTGCTGACGACTTTCCTGAAGATCTCGTGTACGTGATGGTCCACTGCTCTCTTGCTGCTCTCAGGATTCTTTCTTTGTCATTGTCTTTTGAAAGTTCGGTTATAATGTGTCGTGGTGTGAGTCTCGTTTACTTAAAGATTGTTCAGCTTCTTGAATGCTTAAAGTCATGCCTTTCATCAGATTTGGGGAGTCCTCAGCCTTTATTTCTCCAAATATTCTCTCAACCACTTTATCTCTTTCCCTTTGGGATGCTTATGGTGCGTATGTTGGTCTGTTTGATGGTGTCCCACAGGCCTCTTTTTTTCAGTCTGTTTTCTTTCTGTTCCTCAGCCTCAATAGTCTCCATTGTCCACCTTCAAGTTCACGGATTCTTTCTTCTACCTGCCCAAATCTGCCTTTGAATCCCTCTTCTTTCGTTTTCAATTCATTTTTGGTTTCTTTTTAGGTTTTCTGTCTCATAATCTGAAGGTTTCCATTTTGTTCATACATCATTTTCTTGACTTTCTTCACATCTTCCTTTAGTTCTTTGAGCATCTTTGAGATTGTTATTTTAAAGTCTTTGTCTAGTTTATCTGCTGCCAGATCTTTTTCAGGAAGAGTGCTGAACACTAGAAATTCAATCTATTATTCAATCATTATTTCAATCTAATAATGTAGTAACTCTGGAAATCAGATTTTCTCCTTCCCCAGGGTTTGATGGTTTTTGTTCTTTCTTTCTTTCTTTCTTTCTTTCTTTCTTTCTTTCTTTCTTTCTTTCTTTCTTTCTTTCTTTCTTTCTTTCTTTCTTTCTTTCTTTCTTTTCTTTCTTTTCTTTCTTTTCTTTCTTTCTTTCTTTCTTTTACTGTTGAACCCTGTCTCTGTGCTGAGGATCAGCCTGGGGTGTAAATGTAGTGTCTTTCTGAGCCTTTCCTAGGTCTGCATTGTCACTTATTAATTTCCCCCATATATGCAGTTGATTTCTGAATGCCCAAGTCTTTAATGTCTTGCTCCCAAAAGAGGAAAAAGCAGAAAACAAAGGGAGGGGGCGATGGCCCTTTAAATCCCCTACAAGTCGCTTCAGCCAGAGAGAGAAAGGCTTGAAACAATGGTGGGGGTTGCAATGACAATAGCTGCTGCCTCTTTGTCTGCACTTCTGTGATCAGACACAACAGTCATAGATCCTTACTATTTGGAGGACAGAACTCTTTTTGGCCACCCTAACTCCCACGTGCTGTGCACAGGCTGCTCCAGGAACATGCAAATAGCTGCCCGCCACATGGCTGGGGGCGGGGGATGGGTAGCTGCTACTGTGCTAAGAGCTGAAATTGACCAGAGTTAAATCACAATTTATCATCCACATATTTTTCTAGAAGTTACAAGCCTTCAGCAGACTCCAGAGTTCCAAACTTATTGCATCAGACAGACTGCAGTGCGACTGCTGTCTAGGAGGGCAACAGATTCCCGTGCCTCCTGTTCTGCCCCCTTCCCAGGGTCCTCGCCAAGGTGTGTGCATTCTATACAGACATTACACAGTGTGCGTATAAATGCATAATCCTCCCCCAACAATGATAGAAATGTTCACTTAGAGAATCAAAGAAACTAAACTAAAAGCCTTTTAGAACAATGCAATCTGCTAAGGTCACTGATTACAAGACAAATGTACAAAACTCAACAGATTAACACTTTACGCCCATGACCTATTAAGACAATTTTTATGGGAAAAGGTCTGATTCACAATATAGACTAAAACCATGAAAAGCCTGGTAATAAGTTTAAAAAGAATTGTTCAAGACCTATATATGTTAACAACTGAATAGAGAACATCTGAAACTAAAAATCAAGAAGGTGGACCAGAATTCACGGGTAGAGTGAAAGGGGATGGCTGGGGTGGTGATGGTGGCAGGGGGCAGAGAACAGACTTTGTAACTATAAGCCTAAAACTGTTATTTGACTTTTTGAACAATGTTTACAATGTTAGTCTAGTAAAAATATAAATTGAAATTTAAAAAATGCACAGGACAGAACAGATTTGTGAAAAGTTACAAGACAATTTTGAAACCTTAGAATTACATTTTTAAAAATAAATATCCAAATGCCTTCCAAAAATTTTGTGCTGTTACAGTCCCACCAATGTTGGATGCATATATTAATTTCCAACAATTTGCTTGTATAACCCTGGGAGTGGGTGTCTCCTTGGGAGTGAGGCACCAAGGGTACAAATTTTAAGTGCAGGTTTGGTATTTGCGTGACCCTGAGATGAGCACCTCCTTGAATTTTGTGCCCTGGTGCCTCACTGCTTCATCCTAGGCCTGGGCCCAGTTGTGTCCCTGGGTAATTGCAGAGATGAATGCCACCAATGAAGATTTGAAAGAAGCAGGAATGGGAATACCCATTGCATTCCCATACATCTCACTCACTTGCTCAGCCTGTGCAGATGTTGAATGGATCTGGGAGAATGACTATGAACTGCAATAAGTGTGATTGGGTGGTGACTCCATTTGTATCTGCTGTCCCAGATGCAGTAAGTTTACCGGAGCAAGTCAACATGGCGCTGGCACTAGGTACGCAGCTGTCGGCCTGGCTAATGTCTTTTTCTCCATACTAGTTTTCAAGGACCATCAGAAACAGTTTGCTTTTACCTGGCAGAGCCAACAGTATACTTTCACAATGTCACCTTGGAACTATGTAAATCCTCCTGCTCTGCCACAATACAGTCCACAGAAGTCTCTATTATCTTTTAAAAAACATTTGTGACTTAAGATTTTCTAAAAGCTGTGAAAAATCTTTAACTTGCATATGAGTCACCTAGAGATGGTTCCTTTACAGATTCTGATCCAGTAGTTTTTTTTTTTTTTACATTTTTTTTATTGATTTATAATCATTTTACAATGTTGTGTCAAATTCCAGTGTTCAGCACAATTTTTCAGTCATTCATGGACATATACACACTCATTGTCACATTTTTTTCTCTGTGAGTTATCATAGCATTTTGTGTATATTTCCCTGTGCTCCACAGTATAATCTTGTTTATCTATTCTACAATTTTGAAATCCCAGTCTATCCCTTCCCACCCTCCACCCCCCTGGCAACCACAAGTCTGTATTCTCTGTCTATGAGTCTATTTCTGTCCTGTATTTACACTTTGTTTTTGTTTTTTTGTTTGTTTTTGTTTTTGTTTTTGTTTTTTAGATTCCACGTATGAGCGATCTCATATGGTATTTTTCTTTCTCTTTCTGGCTTACTTCACTTAGAATGACATTCTCCAGAAGCATCCATGTTGCTGCAAATGGCATTATGTTGTCAGTTGTTATGGCTGAGTGATCCAGTAGTTTTGAGGCAGGCATTCTGCATTTCTAAAAATCTTCCAGGGGATGCCATGTTTCTAATATTTTGACCATTCCATGAGTATCAAGGTCTTAATACAGTGACTTTTTGTTTGTTTGTTTGGTTTGGTTTGGTTTGGTTTTGTGGGGAGGTAATTAGGTTTATTTTTTTACTTATTTATTTTAATGGAGGTACTGGGGATTAAACCCAGGACCTTGTGCATGCTAAGCATACACTCTACCACTGAGTTATACCCTCCCCCCTTGCAGTGACTTTTTTAAAGATAGTCTAATAAAAACACCAAGATCTTTTATTTTAATCTATATTTAATTTACTTTTTTTCTTTATTCATTTTTAAAATTTTGGTAAAGTACACATAATGTAAAATTTAACCAATTTAAAGTATACCAATTAGTAGTATTATGTACCTTCACATTGTTGTGCAACCATCACCACCGACCACCTCCTAAACTTTTTTCATCTTGCAAAACCGAAACTCAGTACCCATTAAATAATGACTCTTCATTCCCTTCTCTCCTCAGCTCCTGACAACCACCATTCAAGTTTTTATCTCTATGAATTGTTTTTTTTTTTTCTTATTCTACAAAAAATCACATCTGGTGCACTGCGCTGGTGACATCATGCTGACTGGATCTGATAAACAGAAAATAGCAAGTGCTTCAGGCGCCTTAGTGAGACAAGTGTGAACTGCAGGGTGGGAGACAGCCTCCCCAACATTTAGGGGCCTGTGAGTTCAAAGTTTCTGAGAGGTATTTGGTCTGGAGAACTAAAAAGATCCCCTATAAGGCAACAGGCACATTGTTGCACCTCTTACCGCCTACCAGGAAAAAAAAAGGCAAATGTTTGGTGGCTCTTTTTGGACTTTGGAAGCAACATGCTCTGGTGTGCTAGGCTGTCATCCATCTGCAGAGTTATCCATATGGTAACCAGTTTCAAGAGGAGATCAGAGCAAGGGAAGGCTCTACAGGCTCAGCCACGCCACACAGGCAGACCGCTCTGCCCCTGGGGCCTCTGATCCGGCAGACCCAGTGATGTGCAAAGTACCCAAGGCTCGCACCGACAGGAAGACCACAGCAGAGCTCTAAGGTTCTGGAGCAAGTGTGTGCTCTCTTCTGCAGGTGACTATCTTCCTTTTGAGAAGCTGCTTCTGGTTTTCATTTGGGATTTGGTGGAGACCTTATGCCCCACCAGGGGACATCAAGCCCAAGTTTCCCATCGTGAGCTAAGGGTTGTTAGAACCACCCAGCCCTAAGGCTTGGTGTGTCCAGCAGCTTTCCTGTCATCACGTTCCACCTGAAAGTGGACAGCTGCAGTGCTGCAGCCCTACTCAGTGTGACCCTGAAGCACAGAGACGAAGGAGGAGCCCCCTAGGGTGCAGGACTCTGGGCAACATGTTTGGCTGTCTGCTACGTCTACAGTGAGAGATGACCAGAGGGACAGATCTGCGCTAATCTAGTTTCTAACAGTTTGGGTGGATGATCACCAACAAAATTGGGAGTTTGATTGCAAGAAAATCTAGGGGAAGAAGCATGCAGATGGACCCCTCAAAGTGGATGCAGACAGAAATATGAATCCTTATCAAGAAGCATTCCCTTTGGAAGAGGCTCGTTAATTGGGTAAAAGGATGGAATTCTGTAGAGATGTCTGTCAGCCTCTGCAATAATTTGCTAGGGTTTCCTTAACAAAGCACCACACACTGGGGGGACTCAACACCAGAAATGTACGTTTCACAGTTCTGGAAGCTAGAAGTCCAAGAGCAAGTTGTTGGCAGGGCTAACAGTAGCCAGTTCCGAGGGCTGTGAGAAGAATTCTGTTCCATGCTTCTTACTTAGCTTCTGGAGGTCCTCTGTAGATCTCTGGTGTTCCTTGGCTTCGAGAAACATCGCCCCAATCTCTGCTTTCACCTTCACATGGCGTTCGCCCTGTGTGTCTGTTCCCAAACTCTCCCTTTCTACAAGGTCAAATTGGACAGAGACCACCCTGATGAGCTCATGTTAACTCAGTTACCTCAGTAAAGATCCTGTCTCCAAACGAGGTCACATTCTCATGTACTGGGCATTAGGACTTCAGTGTGAGTGGGGGAGAGGGACCCAGTTCAATCCATAAGAGCTGCTTTTTCCAGCTACCCAGTGCTTTCTCAATGGACCCACGAACAAAGTAGCTATGGCAATGGGGACAGAGGCCACGCACGGGGTCAACAACACAGGCGTCCTCTTACCAGGCATCTCTGGCTGCTGCCCAGTGCCTTAGCTGACGACAGCGGGGGTCAGCACTTTGCTCTCGATGGCATCTTCCCTGGGGACAGCAGCCAGTCCTCTGGGAGCAGGTTGATTACATCGGCCCTCTTCCATCACGGAGGGGCAATGATTCATCCTCCCTGGAATAGATGCATTCTGGACACGGATTTGGCTTCCTTGTCTGTAACGCTCTGTCAGTATCACAACTCACAGACCCTCGGAATGCCTTCCCTGCCATCATAGTGCCCCACACGCCACCGCTTCTGCCCGAGGAGCTCATTTCACAGCCGAGGAAACACAGCAGCTTGGGCTCGTGGCCATGGAGCTCACTGGTCTCACCACATACCTGATCCCCTGGAAGTGACTGGCCTGACGGGAAGGCTGAGTGACTTAGTAAAGACTTGATTATGGTGGCATTTGGGTGGCAACATTGAGGAAGGGGGAGGCTCTGTTTCACAGGGTTAGTAAGAGACCATTCTTTGGGTCTGTTTCTACCATGGCTGAAACGCACGGGTCCAAGGACCCAGCGTGGAGTTTTGGTGGGTCCTGGAGTTCTGCGGATTTGAGGGTCTCAGTCCCCGAGGGGGGGATCCTGTGGCCGGGGGCACAAAGGGGCTTCATTAAATTGAAGGACAGGACTACCACGTGACCCTTTGGGGCTCCTTATGCCGCTGAAGCAAAAGGCTGACCAGGGATTGCTCTGTGCCTGGAGTGAGGGGTCTGATCACAGCGGGGAAACTTGCTGCTTCGCAGGAAGGACAGGAGACTCAGGCAGGAAAGCAGGGCGTTCTCTGCAGCCCTTCTCCACTTCCAGGACCCACGGGAACAACTCAGGGAAAACTCTGTCAGCCACAGAAAGGCAGCACGGCTGGGGACTCCGGCCCTTCGGGAATGAAGGCTTAGCTCATTTTATCACGTAAAGATCCCACCCTGCTGAGTTCTGGCCTAGGGCAGGGAAAAGCTGGGCTGAGCAAGGGAAGAAGGATGAGTAATGGGAGACGGAAGCCATGGGCACCGAGCCTGGCCACCCAGCTGTTCAGAAACCAGGGCAATGGTAGCTTTGTCCAGTTTCCTTTGCTTGTTTAATGTGTTTGTTTGCACATGCTAACCATGTCCCTCTCTTCTTTCCGTGACCTTGTGATTGTCCTTGCAATCTGCTGGTGGTTAACTTTGCAGTTCCGTCTTCAGGTAACAGAAAATCCAGTGGACCAATGAACAGAGCCAGTGAGGGTTACAGTAACTTGGGACCGTGAAGCCTCATTTTGGAGGAAGGATGAGAGTGTCTTCACTTGTAGGAAGGACAGACGTGTGGTGCTTGTGAAAGGCTAAATGTGTGTGGAAGGGTGCACGTGTAAGCCGGTTGCCAGATGTCACTCTACTGCACCCCCCCCCCTCCCCACCTGCCAGTCCAAACTCCTCTCTCATGGCCCTGCTTGCGGATTCTGGAATGGTTCTCTCTTGCAGAGTGCTCAGCTTTGCCAGCAGGGGGCGCAGGAGGGACAATGACCCAGGAAGGGGGTTTTCTTCTGCTTCATACCTGTTGGTTGGGGGCTACCTGGCACATCTTCCCATGGATGCTTCCTCCCCCACCTCTTTGGGTGGCTTTGCAGCAAGTCCTGAGCACAGCGTCTGCCTGTGCCTGGCTCACCTGGCATCCTAGGGAGTGACTTTCCTGCAAGCTCTGCAGGCAGAGCACCTCCCCGAATGTCACCAGGGCTGCGAACTCTTCCCCGAGGCCTGAATCCAATCCCAGGGCTGCCTTAGAGGTGAGGGGACTCTTTCAGGCTTGCTCTTCCTTTTCCGAGCTCTGCCTCGGCCCTCGGGAAGGCAGCACCCAGTCTCTACTCTGCTTGTGTTTGCAGTCTCCTCATCCTTATTAGACAATCCCCTGCCACAGTGCTCCCTGTCCTGGGGGAGGGGGAGGGCACAGCTCAGTGGTAGAGCGCATGCTTGGCATACAGGAGGTTCTGGGTTCAATCCCCAGTGCTTCCCTTAAAAGTTAACTAATTAATCAATTAATTAATAAAAATCTAATTACCTCCCCCCAGAATAAATAAATAAAATAAATGTTCCCTGTCCCAACTATTGTGTAGTTTCCACCTCTTGATTGGACCCTGAATGATAAAAGACCAGAAAGGTGCTTGGCTCCAAGCATGGGCCATTTGTTATGGCCGAGGAAGGACCCTCAGAGGGCAGAGCCACGAGCAGAGGGGAGATGGTGGAGTCCTGAGCTGTCAAGAAGGACGAATAGTGAGCACCCCAGGGAATATACCGCCCTCTCTCAGAATAGGGAGTCGGGCAGCACGCAGCAGCGGCCTTCAGAGCTGCCTCCCGCCCCCGCCCCTTTGCACGGCATTGCTAACTGCCGCCATCTTGTCCTCTGCGTCTTGTGCATCTAACTAGTCTTTGTAGTTCACAGGCCTCTGGATCAAGACTTGCTGCGCCCAAGGAGCTGAGAAGCCATCTACGTTCCGTCCCATTGAAGAGCACGAGATGACGAACAGCCAGCCCGATTCACAATTGGATGAGAGCTTGGGAGCTCTTGGGTTGGGGGTAACATTTTTCATGAGGGAGGAATATAAATAACTGTAGTCAGTGGGTAGGTAGTGGGGGGAAATGGCCACAACGGACTCCAGCATCTCCCATCAGATGGGAGCCTGTTTCTCCAGCCCTTGAAGTTGAACTCGGTCACGTGACTGTCTCTGACCCCCCCCCCCCAGGACCTTAGCAAAAGTGACACAAGCAGAAAAAGTGCTCGGGCACCAAGCTTGCCCTCTCTTGCTGCTGGAACCTTCCCCCCATCATGCGAGCCAGCTCAGGCCAGCCTCCTGGGATATGGGAGGTCAGCTGTCCCAGCCGTCCTCCTCGACCCTGAAACTTCCACGGTTCAGACACATCTGTGGTGGAGGCCCAGGGCCCAGGGCTGCTGGACAAGAGAGACGGTGGGTCCAGCCTCCAGGGCCAGCCCCAAACCAGCAGCCCGCAGTGCCTCCACCCAACAGGAGCAGTTGCAGGAGTGGAGATCTTAGCTGAACACCCCCGCATCCTTCTGACCCCGCATTGTCCCGGACCCTCAGGGTATCTCTGTGGGGAAATAAGTATCCATTCAGGACCACTAACCACCTGATTCACCACAGTCATTAATGCAGGTGCAGCTCTACACCCATCTGGAAGGCTTAGAGAATGGGGCACCATGGCTCTCTCCTTCCTGGGGTCATCCCCGCCCAGGCAGCCTTCCCAGGTGAGGCTCCGGCACAAGCCTGGTCCATCCACTAAACCCGAGGACTGTTCATTGCCCTAAGGGGCAGAAGCCAGGGGCTGAGGCCCACACTGGTGGGCACGTCACCTCCACTTTCCTCGACGTGGCTGTGGTCTGCTCACCTCCAGGTCTCTCCCTGGCATTCTCAGAGGATGGCAGCCCCTGCCCGCTGCCCCCTCCACCCCATCGTCAGAATCCACATACTGCCTCCCGGTTCCTTGAGCCCTCAGTTCCCCACCAGGTCAGCTACACTTCCTCAGAGTGGTACCCCCACTGTGTCTTCGCCAGAAACTGCAGCAGTAAATAACATGACCTTGACTGCAAGGGTCCAACCTGAGCCCCCTCCATCCACACCCACCCTCTCACTCCCTTCCTGGACCCCAGCCGTCCTCCACCACTCCGAGGACCACGTCCTCTGACCCAGCACCGTTTCCCAGCCCCTCACCCTCTCACACCCCCACAGCTCTGCTGCCACCTGAGCCCCCAGGGCCACAGCTGTAATCTCTCCTGGGGGCCCCTCACATCTTAGCTCTGCTCACCTCGTGTGATCTCCTGACCAAACCCATGTTCACCGTTAAACCCGACTCTGGGACTCCAGGCTGGCACCTGAGCACTGAACGTGGCTGGAGAAAACGTAAGGCTGCTAACGAACCCAGTTCAAGGGTGTGCGACACCGCTGGGCCATCCCTCACCCGAGACACACAGCCTCATCTCCTCGCACCTCAAACATCCAGCAGCCTCAGTTAAAAGCTAGATTATAAAATGTTCATGCACAACAAACACGTTCACATGGTTCAGTAAGAAAAACTGAAAACAGGACAGACAGTGAAATAGCTCCTTCTCAACCTCTGCCCCCTCGCCTTCCCCCCACCCCCGTCTCTTCTTCCCTGGCTCGTGGGCACACACTCGTGTGCACACACAAACAGCCAGTGTTAGACCCTGGCGTATTCTTCCGGGCTGCCTAAGTGCAGACACAAGTGTGTATCTTTTCCCACTTTTGTTTCTTTGATGACAGCACACCACAAACTCATCTGCATCGTGCTTCAGCTCAGCATTGTGTGTCGGAACAATTTTCCAGTCCGAACCAAGAGCACGCCCACGTTCTCCGTTGCGGCTGCACAGTACTCCGTTGTTTGGACGCACTGCAGCCATTTCCCTGGTACCTACTGGTGGACATTTAGGGAGTTCCCAGTATTTTGCTACTACAGTTGAAGTGACAAGCTGGCCCCTGAATCCCTTTGCGTGGATGTCGGAGCATTGATGAGACACACTCCTGGGGTGGGTGGCCGGCTCCCAGGTGCGCTCGGCGCTTTGCTGATTTTGCCCAATGGCCCCAGAGGGCTGTGAAAACCAGGCTCCCAGAGCGCTGAGTGGCAGCGCCTGGCACTCGTCAGCCTCACCGTACACTGTGGTCACCCGCTTGGGCTTCGGACAGTCCAAGGAGCCACCCTTCCTTTCGGCACATCTTTCAAACTTAACTCCCCAAATTTCTCCCGCAGGGCCTCTCCTGTCTCCCCCCAGGCCTTCCTGGCTGAGAAGAGGTGCTGGGGTCCCCGGCTTGGTTAGGAATGACTCAAGGACCCCACCTCAGCCAGCCTCATCTCCCTCCAATCACAGCCCTCGCAGACCAAGCCATCTCTCCCCACCACTAGCCTGCAACCCAGCACCCCTTAAGGGGTCTGCTGGCCTCCCCGCTGCCCCCCCGCCCCCCGCCCTGCAGCAGGCAGTGAGGTCTTTCCAAATCACACATCACAGCAAATGGCCTCTTCAAAACCCTTCAGTGCTTTGCCTCTGCCCTGGCGTGAACTCCAACTCCCAGCCCCAGCTAAGGCCCCCGCACCCCTGCCTGCCTCTTTGGCAGGGGATTCTCCCTCCACTCCACACTCTCAGCCACTCCACCCCTTGAGCTCTTTCTTTCCCTAAAATATGAATGCTTCCCAGCTCCCTCTCCCCCTCTGCCTCTCCCAAGTGGCCTCCCTGAGCCTGGAGGCCCAACCATCCCCACCTCAGTAAGCGGTCCCCCAGGCCACAGCGAAAGCATCACCCCAATCCATCACCACCCGTATCACCACCCCACCCCCATCACCCCCACCTCTGCACTTGGACCTGGACTGTTTATTTACTGGTTCCCTGTTCCTTCTGAGCCTTCCAGGAATGTCAGCCCTTCAGGGAGGCCCTGGCCAGCTCTCCCCACTGCTCCCCTCAGCAGGGGTGGGGGAGGGTTTGAGGGTCCCAGCCTTTCTTGTCCCACCACTAACTGTGGCCTCCCCTCCAGTTCAAAGAAGCCTGAAGAGGGGCTGGATGCTGGGGCCCCCGTCCAGGCTCTCCCCTTCCTCTCCTCCACCGATGACTCACTCCTCCACCCTGGGGAGAACCCTTCCCTTCAAGGGAGTTTCCTGCGGCCGTGGAAAGTTACTGGCGCAGACCCCTTGGTCCAGGCGGCTGAGCTTGGTGACCCTGGTGGGACCTCACACTTCTCTCCCCTTCCTGCAGGAACAGCAGGGACTGCGAGGCACCACCCGCATCCCAGTCTCACAGCCCTTTGCCTGCCCAGCTGGGGCAGCCCCTCCGGAGGGCGGAGTAGGAGGACCAGGTGGGCTGGAGATCTGGGGGAGGAGTGCAGGCATGCGGGGGGTGCGGGGGTGGCTGGGGGCTTGGCTCTGGCATTTTCAGGCCTAAATCCATCCTCTTCAGTCCTTTAATGTCTGCCCATATCGATTTAAAACCTCCAGCTGGTGCTCAGCTCCCTTCTTGCCTCCCCACGCGTCCTCCCTCCCCCTCTTGCTCTGCGGGAGGAACTGGCGGGGAAACCCCAGGGCTCCCACCCACCCAGGGCTCCAGACCACCGGAAGCCCAACCACAGGGCGTCCCTGGTGAAGGTCTCCTGGTGCTGGTCCCCCTCCCTTTCTCTCTTTGCTCCCCACTGTTTGGCAGGGTCCATCCCACCCCCATGGGCCCCACAGGTGGAGCTCATCAGACAGGGCTTCCCTCCCCCCTCCACACCTCTGATGTCCGCCAGGGCCTCTGTCCTCCAGGCCTTTCCTGTAGGACCCAGACTCCACCTACCCTTGGCTCCCTTGGGGCCCCTCCCTCAGCTCTGGGGAATGGATTCTCAGAGGTTCCCCTTTCCCTCCCAGGGACTTCCCCAAATCCCGGGCCAGGCTGGGGTTGATGGTGAGCTGGAGCTTTCCAGGTCAATTCCAGAAATAAGAGAGTAAGTTCCCACTGGCCCCTTGCATGGAGTTGAAATGACGGTCTGGAGGCCCCTCTCCCCCATCCTCAGGATGCTGGGGAGGCCAGACAGGTTCATGACCACATTACAGGTGATGAAAGCAGGGTGAGGTGATGCCCTGCCCCACAGGCAGCCCCTTCCAACACTCACAGGTGAGAAGGGGGCAGGATGCGCTGGGGGGGGGGCGCACGGGGGATTTGGCTCTGCGCCTGGGAGGACAGGCCTGCCAGACCCCCAGAGGCTGAGAAAGTCACTGATGGCACGGCCCTGCTCCCCAAATAGATCAATCCTCAGCCACTTGTGAAACCAGCTTTATATCAACTCAGGTCTCGTTCCGAGCACACACACACACAAAAGCAGTGCTACCGAAAACTAACACCAAACATGCTAACTCCCATGAACGTACAAAGGCCTTTGTGCATCATTTACATGGGCCAGTTTCTGGCCACGGTACCTAGAAAGAGGAGGACAAACCCAAGAGAGCAGGCTGCAAGCCTCCTCATGGCAAGCCTACGTCTGAACTGCCCCTCTTGCCAAGAGGGCCTCTGGGGTAAGCAGAGGCCAAGGCGGGTAATTGAACCCAGCTTTTCCTGGGGTAGGACAAGGCACCCCACCCCACAGAGCAGGCGATGGATGGAGGCTGGGGTGGGCAAAGTAATGTCGCCACCCCAAAGATGCCCACGACCTAATCCCTGGGCCTGCGACTATGTTAGTTTCCACGGTGAAGAGGAGTTAAGGTGTCAGGCAGAATTAAGGTTGCTAATCAGCTGACCTTAACATCGGAGGAGGATCCTGGATTGTCTGGGTGGCCAAAGGACTCACAAGGGTCCTTAGAAGTAGAAGAGGGAGGAGAGGAGGAGTGCTGTGAAAAGGATTCGACCGGCCATGGTGTGGCTGGCTTTGAAGATGGAGGAGGGACACGGGCCAGGAAATACTGGAAGGCGGCCTCCAAGGAAATTCCCTGCTAGAGCTTCCAGAAGGAACCAGCCCTGCCAACACCTTGGCTTTAACCACTAGAGCCATGTCAGACTTCTGACCTTAGAACTGAAAGAGAAGTTCTGGTTTTAAGCTACTAAGTTTGTGGAGATCTGTTCAAGTGGTTAATAGGAAACTAATACGGAGGCCAAGGGGTGAGAGGTCAAGCTCACCCCGCCCAGACCTCAGCCCGCCTTCCAGGGCAGGACCCGGAGGCACCCCTGGGCCCGTCCCCGTGTGGGGGAGGGCAGAACCCAAGCAATCTCAGGAGGTCCTTGCCCTCCTGGGCCCATCCTCAGGGGAAGCCCGTGGGGAATCAGAGAGGGGTCGCGGTCTGAGCTGCAGGGGTGGGGGGGCCCTCTGGAGGGGGCTCTGACGCTGGCTCTGCCTCCAGCTGGTTGTGTGACCCGACCCCTCAGGCTCCTTTCCAGGCCCTAGATAAGAGCCCATCTTTTCCTTTTTCTCATCCAGTTCTGCCTTCGATTCCAAACACTTGCTGAGCCCAGCTCAGTGCAGCCCTGGACCAAAGGAGGCAGGAGGGGTGAGGCTCAGGCCCTGGCCCAGGAGCTGGGAAGGCTCCCGCTGGGGTACTTGAGAAAGCCAGTTCTGAGCAGACAGTGGAAGGACCCCGCAGACAGGTGGTGGCCCAGGATCTCTGACCTTGGCCACTCTTCCTCCGAGCTCCTTCCTTCAGTGCGAGTTAGATCAACTCCCCTCTACAGAGAGTTTCTCAGGTGTGGCCTCCTTGGCTCCCCACAGGAGGGGTAAACCAACCAGGGCCTGTGTACTTCCAGCTGCCCAGGGGCCTGTGCCTTGGCCAGGGCTGGGCAGAAGCAGCAGCAGAAGGCTGATGCCGGTCTGAACAGTCCCCAAACGGGATGGCGTCTGATGCTCTCCAGGCGCTCACAAGCAGGTCAGGCCACAGAAGAAGCTACCCAACCTTTATAAGTGAAAACAGGGACTTGGAGGGCGCTTGTGCCCCCGTGTCGATGTCCAGGATGCTCCGGATGCCCTTGACTTCGCTGTTGGACAGGTTCCCCTTGATGGCCAAGATGGCACTCAGGTGGCCTTTGCTGGCAGAAGAGTGTCCCCTCAGTCCAGCCTGCTCACCAACACCCCTGCTCCCACCTCTTCCCAGGTCCCCAGACTCCTAGCTGGAGCCACAGGGTCCTGCAGCCAACCCCCTGCCCACAAGGAGGCCCCACCCTCCTTGGCCCACTGTGCCCCGGCAGCACTGGCCACCGTGCGTCCCTAGAGCGTGCCGCGCTCTGGTCCACCTCAGGCCTTTGCACTGGCTGTTCCTCCTGGAATGCTCTTCCCCATGCCCTTGAGAGGACCCTCCTTCTCACCCTTTAGGTCTCAGCTAAAATGTCACCTCCCCCAAGAAGCTCCCCATCTCTAAAGTCAGCACTTCCTGTCGTTCACAACCTTGGGTAAAGAGTCTTTAAAACTGTACTCCTTTGCCCGACTACCTCGTCAGGGCCAGCGCTCAGCAGACTGTAAGCAACATGAGGGAAGATGAAGACCTGGTCTGTCTGGTACTTCATTGCATCCTGGTGCCTAAAACAGAGCCTGGCACCTAGTAGACCACTCAATAACTGTTGGTGGGTGGGTGGGTAAGTGGATGTGTGGATGAATAGGTGGGTGGATGCAAGGATGGATGGGTGGATGGATGGATGGATGGGTAGATGAATGGATAGGTGGATGGATGGGTAGATGGATAGATGGATAAATGGATAGGTGGATGGGTGGATGGATGAATGGGTGGACAGATGGATAGACAGGTGTGTGAGCAAATGGACAGATAGCTAGGTGGATGAGTAGATGGGTGGATAGGTGCCTCTATGAATGGGTGGATGGATGGCTGTGTAAGTAAGTGGATGGGTGGGTGGGTGGGCGGAGTGGACCAGTCAGTGGCTGCACTTGGCTGAATTGAGATAATCCAACTCCAGGCCTGTTCAAACTTTCCCAACCATACCAGATATTCAACCCAAAGAGAAAATTTCCCTGGTTTTCCAGATCCTCAGGCAGCCAGGGGTTAAGCCTCCACTCTGAAACAGGGGCCCCAGGACTCAGGGCACAAGTCAAGCCCCTGAGGACCCCAAGGCTGCATGGTGGACCGCAGCGTCACTGCTGACTTGCCACAACCTCCAGCAGGCCCCCGGTCGCTCTGACCTCAGGCTTCCCTCTGAGGGGCAGTATCATAAAGGCTAAGACTGCCCGGCTTTGTCATCAGCTCTACCACTGCCGGGCTGTGCTTCCTTGGACACGTTCCTTAAGATCTCCAGGCCTTGTCCCTAAGATGGGGTGGGAAGTGTCAGCCTCATCGGGTTGTAGTGAAAATCGAGTGAGCAGCCACAGTAAAGCCCAGAGCAGGGTGGCCGGCACAAAGTTCCAGTCACAGGGACTGCATCAGGAGGTCAGTATCGGAGCTCTCCCTACCCTGGAGGGGCTGATCCCGGGCCCACCCGGCCCCGACCACAGTGGGGTATGGCAGGGCCACGCCGCCTGCCCAGGTCCTCTGGTGACTCTGTTCTCACCTGAAGTCAGGGTACCAGGTGGCATACGTGGCCACCTCGATCTTGATGGCACTGGGGTCTTGCAGGCGAATGATTTCAGCGAGCGTGGGGAGGGCGTGATGCAGCCAGGCTGCCGGGGAGCCCTGCAGGCACAGGGTGGCCTGGTTGGAGGGAGTCTGTCCCTTCCTTGAAGGCCACCGGGCAGGGACCCAGAGAGGTTCAGGTCAGATCTGACTGGGTTTGGAGAGGCCCTGAGGGGCTGTCCTGGCCCCTGCAGAGGCCTGGAGGAGGAGGGTCGCCGTCCCAGTGGGAGCTGGAGGGGCGGGCAGGAGCTTACGATCTGAGTGCAGAAGTGCTGGATGAGCTGGGCGTTGGCCAGGATGTGCCCCGCCAGCTGCTGCTGCTGCTCCGCTGTCTTGAGGACAAGGCGCCGCTTGCTGAGGCGGATGATGTACTCCTTCACCAGGTGCAGGTGCACAGCCTCCATGAGCTCCTGGGCAGGCAGGCGGGGCCACGTGAGCCAACCAGATAGGGAGCTCACCCCCCACCCCCGGAAGCCTCGGAGCCAGGAGTCCAGGAGGGGCAGAAGCCGGAGCAAAGGGATGCATCTGTGTGCACGTGCAAGTGCACGCGTGCATGCATTCCTGGCTGTGTGCACACACGCACACACGTTGGCATGGGTGTGCAGACACCACCACCACCACCCCCCCCCGCCACCAGCCCAGCACTCCCTCACCTCCCGGAAACAGTCGTGCAGCTCTGAGAACTCAGGCAGCCTCTCGCCCACGACAGAGATGATTTCCTCCAGGGTCTGCACGGGGGCCGCCCAGCGGGTCCGTGTGAACCTCTTGAACAGCGGCTGTGAAAAGAGAGGCAGGATATTGAGTCGTGCCGGCGGCCACCGGCACGCACAGAGACGCACGTGGACGCACGTGGCCCCGGACAGGGGCGCAGCGCTGTCAAGGACTCAGGGAGCCCAGGGGACTCAAGTCCCTGCTCACAGGCAGGAAGTGGAGGCAGGTCCACATGCCCTTCTCCAAGGCTGACTCGCTGTGGCTCTGGAGCCAGGACAGCCACTTGCCTGCCCTGAGGCCTTTTCTGCTGCCTCCCTCCTTAAACAAATAAATTCCTGCATAAACAAAGCCTTGTGCTTGGCTCAGCCTCTGAGGACCCTGCCAAGTCATCCAGGGTCACTGTCTGGCCACCCACGGCCACTGGGCACTGGGGAAACGGAAGGCTGCCATGGAGGGCAGGCAGGGAGTCACTCCTCTTCCTTTCCAGGGACCCCTGCCTCACCCTCTGCTAAAGGCACTGAAGGGTTTCTGTAGATTTCCTGGCCCACAGCAGATGTGGTGGCAGCTGCCCAAGGCTCTAAGCATCACAGCTGGGACTTAGGCCTGGGGACAGGGCGTGGGCAGGAGGGTCTGGGGGAGCTGGTGGAAAAGTATGTGTAAACTGGAGGACTAGGCTGAATCTAAATGGGGGAGGGGCACTGAAGCTTCTGGTCTGCGCCCTACAGCCCTGGACGGCCTTCTAAGCTCCTCAGGTGGCTCCAGCCTCCCTAGACCTGGCCCTGCCCCATGCCTTCCACATGCCAGGTCTTTGCTTATGCCACCCCCTAACACAGCACACCAGAGCGCCCTGAGGCCCTCTCCCCGTCCCTCCAGCACTGGATGCCACGTGAGCACAGGGCAGGAGGTTCCAGCTACCTTCAGGTCTGCAAACAGGTTCTGGAGCAAGGCATCAAAGCCACGGCTCTTGAGTTCATTCAGGGGGCTCAGCAGGGGGCTCAGCAGGTCCTGTGGAGTCTGCCACTTCTGCTCCATGTACGTCCTGAAAGGATACACAGGTAGGGGGGCTACCCAGGCCCAGAAAGCCAGCTAGCCCGAGTGAGCCTTCCTAGCCATCTCTTTCACTCTAGGACCCTCAGTGGCCCCCCATTCCCTGTGGGAACAAGTTCAAGTCATCCCATCCATGCTCCCTAGGAAGGGCCCCCAGCCTTCTCACCCCCAGCCATACCTAACACCACATTCTCTTCTAACTGAGGACAAATTGCTCTCCAAACTTCAGTCTGCTCATCTGCTTAATGGACATAATCACTGTACCTACTTGATAGGGTTGCCATAAAAATAAAATAAATCACTTGCACAAGTACTTGACCCACCAGCATTAGATAAATGTTTGCTGCTGCTGCTGCTGCTGCTGCTTCTGGTCATTTCCTTATCTACCGCCCTGCCATTTTTAATTCACCGTCCATCTCTACTTAAGCTACTCCTTTGGCTTCCCTCCCCGCTCCCGGGCGCCTCCCTTCCACCTCTCAGTCACCCTCTCTCTCCACCAGGCAGGCAGCCCCAGTGATTACCGCTCCCACAAGCCCCTCCCAGCGCCCTCACCGGAAGGATAGGCAGTTGTTGATGTTGGCCATGACATTGGCCCTGTAATTTCTCAGCTGTCTGCAGCACTCCAGAAAGTCCTCAAAGGCACGCTGGTAGCTGTTGAAACAGGAAAGGGCACATGCAGGACCAGCACAAACACTGGGACAGTAGCAGCCTCCCCTGGCCCAACAGCCTCCCCAGGTTGACAGGGCGCTTTTCCAGTTGGTCGGCACCAGGCCGCACAGGGAGGGGCCACCAGCCCCTAAGCATCCTGTCACTGGCTTTACGTGCTAAGCCAGTGGGGCCAGGGCCCCTGCAGAGCTCCTGAAGAGGGTGCCAGCCCAGCCCGGCTGCCCCGACTCCCCCCAAAGGCCCTGTCTATAGCTGGATGACTGGAAGAGGCAGTGAGTGGAGGGAGGGGTCCTCAGAGGTGGGGAGAGAGGCAGCCAAGAAACTTATGAGGGTAGAGACCAGGGGCGTCACCTGAAGGGGAGGCCAAGATCTCGGTCCCTCAGGGGGCACTTTCTTGCTAGCTGAAGGCCGCTCTGCAGGGAGCTTTGCTGAGTGGGGAGGGTCAGATCACTTGAGGCTCTCAGTGCCCAGTTGGTTTTCCCCCCTACACAGTGGGACAAGGACTCCTGCTCTGAATGACAGACACCCTCGAACAGGGAGGGGTCCCAGATCTAGCTTGGATGCCCACCTGGGTTACCAGGGAGGGGTGGTGGCTCTGAGGGAGGTGGCTGCAGGGACCCCCTCCTGTGCACGCACATGTACCCCACCCACCTCCTCAGGACCGCAGCCAGCTCCACCAGCAGCATATGCTTTATCTGCGTGCCCAGTTCAAGGGTGATGCTCTCGGCCTTGGCCTGGCCCTGGGAGATAATCTGCAAGGGTAAGAGGCGAACTGAGCAGGAGCCCACGTGGTCCAGGGCTGGGGCAGGGGCAGGTGAGGGGGGACATGCCGGGACAAGGAGGGCAGTGCTCAGAGGCGGCAGGTGCATGCACTCAGGAAGTGGGCTCTGCATGGCGCACAGCGAGCTCAGGCCAGGCTGTGTGCGCGCACGAGGGGCCGGCTGTGCTACCTGGATGATGTCGATGGCCAGCTCACTGTGGCAGTGGCCGTCCAACCTCTGGGGGGCCACATCCTGGGCCCAGCGCTGTGACTCCAGCTCCAGGGCACGGGCCATCAGCTCCTTCACACTGGTCTAGGGGAAGGCGGGCCAGTCAGTGGGGCACAAAGCCCATGAGCAAGTCCGTCAGGCTCCCTGCCCACGTCCCGTCTGCCCCAGCCTCCCCTCCGCTTCCTTCCCGCCCCTCCTTGGCCCTGGCCCTGGTGCTGGCGCTGAACTCACCACCTCACTGGACAGGAACGTGGCCTCCAGCAGCCGGATCTGCTTAGCGGGGAGGAGGCTCCCAAGCCTGACTCCCTGCAGCTCCCCTGCCAGCTTGGGGCTGTTGATGACATCGCTGTGGGCAGAGAGGGGCTGCATGAGGAAGCCTCAGCACCATCCCTCAAGCAAGAGCCGCCTCCTCAGCCTGAGTCTAGCAGGCCTTCCCTCCACCCCTCTCCCGATCCCATCCCTGCTTCTCCCCCTCTGATCATGGGTCCTCCATCTGCTCTGTCTGGTTCAGGCCAAAACCTTGTACTCACCATGCCTCCTTCTACTCTCTCACCCATCACTCCTGCTCCAAAATAGTCTCCCCCCTGAAACTGATCAGCCTCGACCTCCCCCAGCCCCACTGCCCAGCCATCATCATCTCTCCCTTGGACCCTCCTCCCTGGCCTCCCTGCTTCGCCCTCACCTCCAACAGTCCCTCCTCCGCCCTGCAGGCAGAATCACCTTTCAGATCTGATCTCCCTGCTGGAAGGCCTCCCCTCTCACATGGATAAATGCAACTCCTTTCAGCATCTGGCTCTCTGCCCCCTTCCACACCCAGCCCCCTCTGCACTCCAGCCCTGCTGGCCATGGGTATCCACCAGCCCTGCACCCTGACCACGGGGTGGCTCTGCTGCCCCAGAGATGGGCCAGTCCACGCAGGAAGGGCTGCCCCTTCCGCAACCCCACCCCACTCCACGGAGGTATATCTAAGCATCCTTGTGGTACCTTTGCTGGGTCCCAGAGACCCTCGGGACTGGCCCATCCAGACACTTGCTCAGGGTCCTCTGTCTGCCTGGAGGCTCAAGAATGGCCTCTCTGCCCCTCTCCCAACCTAGACATGCTGTGCCCCTTTGCTCCCGCACTTCAAGCCACATGGGCCTCAGAGCCACCTCAGACTCCCCCTCCCAGGGCTCCAGGCCCAGCCAGCCTCACTTTTCTGCTGCATTGACCCCACTGGCCTCAGGCTAAAAGCCCCCGAGGTCACTGGGACAGGAAGGCTGAAGGGGAGAGGCAGAAGTCCCTGGCATTTCCTGGTGAGTCAGGAAAAGCGAGAAGGAACTGGCTCAGTGCTGCCCTGACTCTCCCACAGCCCCTGCCCTGGGCCAGTTGCTCTCACCCTGCTGATTCCTTACCCACCACCCCCACTGGGCCCTTCCTCCAGTCCCCTAATGGAAGCTGAGCCAGCAGCACCCACCGTGCTCAATGACCACCCAGATGTGTCCTCAGGATCCTCAGACATCACTCACACTGTCTATACCACCAGGCTTCCTTCAGGCTTCACACCTGGGGCTGAGGCTGGCCCGCAGAGGAACCCCAGGCCTCCCACGCCCTGGCATTTACACACTGCAGTCAGTCCCTCCCCACCCAGCTTGTGCGAATTACCGACAAGCTCAGGGGTCCACGGAGTCTAGGTAAATCAGGGGACGCCTGAGGCTGTACCCAGCTGGTACCAGGTATCCTCCGTTGGCCAAGCCAGCCTCCCAAACTGAAGAGCTCCAGGCCTCGGTGGCCAGTGCCCAGCTCCGCCGTGGGCTCACTGGGTAACCTTGCACAACGGGAGTCTTTCCAACAGGCCCCATGGCCCTACCTCACCCCTGCCCCCACAGCCTGTTGGATAACCCAAACTCTGATTCCCAGAATGCCCCACGGCTCAGCCTTAGGCCCTGGAAGATGGCTCCCTTTGCTGGAACAGCATCCTCCCCCACCCCTTCCATTCTGTCCTCTCTCCTTCCCTGCCAGATTCCCTTATTCTATTAGTGAGCTGCCCCAAGGCAGGGACATTGGCTCCTGTGGCAGGCAGAATTTTGTGCCTCCTCCTTGGGGCTGGCTTCCTCGACTGACCTAGGCAGGTTAGGGCCCCTGCTCAGGGCTCCCACAGTTTCTGGCCTCCTCTGCCACCTACCATCCTGCTCTGAATCCTCACTGCTTCACGTTCTTCCCAGACTGGGAACTCATGAATGAATGATGAAGCCCCTGCGATTCTCTGCGCCTCTGTTTCCCCAGCCGAGGAATGTGGCTGAGGCCCAGGAGGCTAGGGATTCCAAGCGCTAAGCAGGCCGGGCCCAGGCCCTGCCCCTCCGAGTCCACGCCCTGTCACGCGCCCTGTGCACTCTCTCACCAGGGGCTCCCTGCCCGCGGTGACGGCCCCTGCCGATGGGGCCTCCCTGCCCCTGGGGCCGCCACCGCGCCCCCCTGCGCCCAGCGCCGCTCACTTGGGGTAGAGGTTCTGCACCCAGACCAGCAGCATGTAGGTGTCGCGCTCGCACAGCTCGAACTGCGCCACGGCCGCCAGCTGGGCCGCGAAGTGCTTGTGGTAGCTCTCGGCGTAGGCCGCCACGACGCCGAATTCGGCGGGGAACAGCGGCTTCAGGCGCGCCGCCACCGCCTCCAGGTCCTCCTTCATGGTGCGGCCCATGTGCAGGAAGAGGCGCTCGGCCTCCGTGCGGCCCTCGGCGCCCGCGGGCGGCGGGCGGCCCAGCCGCTCCTCGGCCGCCTGCGCCACGCCCCGCCGCCACAGCTGCAGCCAGCTCCGGGGACGCGTGGCGGCCAGCCCCGAGGGCCCGGGCGCCGCCGCCCGGTCCTCGCGCTCCTGCGCCGCCAGCACCGCCAGCGCCTGGCGCAGCCTCTCGGGCGCCGCCTCCAGCGGCCGGCGCAGCAGGCCGAGCACCTGGTCGCGCAGCAGCGCGTACAGCGCCTCCACCTTGCTCTGGCGCCGCACCAGCTCCTCCTCGCTCGCGGCGCCCGCCGCCGCCGCCGCCCGCAGCTCCCGCTCCAGCGCCAGCAGCGGCCCCGCCGCCTCCAGCCGTCCCTGCTCCAGGTCCGCCTTGAGCTCCTCCACTGCGGCCAGAACGCTCCGTCAGCGGGGCTCCGAAACCGACGGCGGGGACAGGTCACCTCCCGTGGGCCCACAGGAGAGGAGATGGAGACCCCAAAAGGTGAAGTGAGGCGCCCAAGGAGGACAGGGGTCTCCCAGGCAGGACTGACCTCCCGGGGCCCACTCCCAGCCCCCAAGATCAGGGGGTGCAGGTGCACGCCCACCTTTCCTGCCCTCTCTGCGTGCTGGGTGAGTGGGGCATCCACTCTGATGGACCTCTGTCCTGCCCAGCCCCTAGCAGCTCAGACTTGGGGCCCCGGCCTACCTGTGGGCAGCCGGCCAGCCAGCCGCGCCTGGGACTCGGACTCGCCCTCTGTGTCTGCAGAGCTGGGCTGACCCTTCTTCTTCCTCCCTTTGGTGAAGACACTAAACACGTTGGCCAGGCCTTTTGACTTCTTCTTCTTCTTCACAGCCTCGTCCTCGTCCCGATCCGGGGCTACCTCAGCCTCCAGGGGTGGCACCAGGTCCTCGGAGGAGGCCTCTGACATAGAGGCTTCTGACTCAGCCTCCGATGTGGAGGGCAACTTCTGGGGGGCCCCGGGGAAGTCAAGGGCCCCTGGCATAGGCTGCTGGCCTGGAAGGCCTTGGAAGGTCATCATCTTCAGCATCACCTCGGCTCAGGCCTGCAGGTTGGCAAGGGGAGGGAATGAAGGGGTCAGCAGTCATGGTGAACAGGCCTGGCTCCTGGCTCCCCAGCCCAAGCACCCAGCCAGGCTGATCTGTTTCCACCCGTATAACTGCCAGACCTCTGGCCTCCTCCTGGCCCAGGTGGGCACCAACAACTCAATTCCCTCCCTGGACAGTGGTTGCTCTGCACCCACAGCTCCTTTCAGTACCCCCAGCCCCTCCAGAATCGCCTGGGGCAGGAAAGAAGCTGGGGGTGCCAAGCATCCCAGACAGAGGGGGCCTTCACTTCTTTCTGGCAAATCCTTCCCCGTCAGCCCACCCTCTGGCAAGGAAAAGGCACTGCAGGGGATAAGTACCACTCTGGACCCCACGAGACCCTGGGGGAGGAGGCAGACCCCGAGCTGCTGCCCCACTGAACAGAGCCAGAACAGAGGTCCAGAATAGTCAAAGAGCACCAGAGGCCTGGCCGAGGCAGGCATCCAGCCCCAGCCCCATCTTCCATCATGCCTGGTTCGTCTCTCGACTCTTCTAGCTTTGGGGTCCCAGAGGAACACTATGAGCAGATAAACAGCCGCTCCTGCTGGGACCATGGGTGGGCAGAGCCTGACTCCCATCCCAGTCTTGGCACTCAGGCTACAGAAACCATAGTGCCCCCTCAAACATCAAGATGTCTTTCCCACGTCAGCAGGGACAAGGGGCCCAATGAGGCACAGGGCTGCCTGAGGTCACCCAGCAGCCCAGACTAGGAACCCAGGCTTCCTGGCTCCCACTGCACCCTGCCGGCTCCCAAATGGGGTGACATCATCACCACAAGAGCTTCCGCTTTCTATGCCCTTCCTGAGTGCCCATCCCATCCCTTCCGTACTCCCTTCCAGGATTGGTGTTGTTTCCCTCATCTCACGAAACTGGCTCAGCAAGACTTAAAAATGCCCCTGTGGTCAACAGCTTGGGCTTGGAACTCAGATCACCTGGCTTCAGGTCCCCCTGCCTCGTGACCCCTACTGCCTCGCAAGCAACATTCAGAGAGGCAGGACCCCCTCGGGCCCAGCAGCACCTTCCCCAGCACCTTGACCATTGTCGGAGCAAGGCCAGGACCAGTGGAGGGGAACCTGGCTGATCCTAAGGAAGGGGGCAGGGCTAGGAACGGGGGGCAGACAGGGCTGGGCCTCCCTGGTAACTGGGGTGGCCCATTAACCACACTGCTTGTCCTCTCATCTAAGAGTAAATACACCAAGTCATGACTCATACAGCACAATGACTTCAATTCACCCCTGCAACAGCCCTGCAAGGCAGATGGGATGATCTTTCATCCAGAAAGAGAAACTGAGGTGGTGGGAGGTGGGATGGAGGGACATTAGGCCTGTCAGACTTTCCACATCCCCTGCTGCCTTCCACCAGCCCAGCTACCTTCTCCCATTTACCCAAGGGCTCATCCCAAACCCCTGGCCTTGAGCAGAGCCACTCAGAAGCCAGGAAGCCTGGGTTTCTCCCACTCCCACTGGCTTCACCAGGTGCCCTGGGTAGAGTTCTACACTGCTGGACCTCAGTTGCCTCCCCGGTGCCATTTGGGCTGAGTTCCACTCCAGGACCAAGCAGGAGGTACTCTCGGCAGCCCCAAAGCCAAGGTCCCCAGGTGCAAGGCCACTGGGCATTTCTACCCCACTGACCCCTTGCCCCAGCGTCCCTCCCAATCCATTCCATTCTCATGCCAGGCACCCACAGGAGCTGGTCTGACCAGCTGGCTGGGGCTGCTCTGCCCCACCTGGGCCCCCCACTGCCTTCCTGCTGGGGTGAGGGAGGGGGCTATCCTGACCAGCTGTGCTGCCCACCTGCCTCACCTCTGCCCTCATGGCCCCCATCTCCTCCGTCCCCACATGTGCTAGGCTCTAGCCAACCTCCAGACCTGGCTCCTGCAGGTCGCTGCATGGCATCGCTGCCTGCCCCAATCTGTGGCACAAAATCCTCCTCCCCTTCAAGGTCCCACAGCAGTCCCCCTGGCCCCGTCCCAGGCCTTGGGACTGAGGCAGCTGCTGCAGTAGAAAGAGAAACAAGTGTGGGCTCAGCTGTACCACCCATAGGGTGTGGACCAGATACCACCCTTCCTTCGTAGGCCTCAGTCTCCCATCTGTGAAATGGGGTGGAGTCCTGCTGAAAGGATACAAGAAAACCCACAAGCCACATGCTGGCACCTAGCCAGGCCTCAGTAAGGGAGTGTGTCCTGTGTCCCAGTGTCTCTCAGGCTAACCCCGACGCCCGGGTACCACAGAAGAGGGAAGAGAGGCACTCTTTTAAGCCCAGGCTCATGGCTGAGCACGCCAAGACAGGAAGGGGTGTGCTGGGAGTCACACAGTGTGGCCACAGCCTGTGGCCTGACAGTGGCAACCGTCTGGTCCTCCCAGCTCCCCCAGCTTCTCCTCAGGCACGCACACCCTCACCCTCCTTCCCAGGTTGGGGCTGAGGTTCACACAAGCCTCTCTGGCCTCTGAGCCTGGTTCCTCTTTGCTGGGCAGGATAGGGAGGCACACCTGTCCCCCAGATGAGGACATCCAGGCACAGGGAGGTGAAGTGACTTGGCCTCCAGCAAAAAGCAAGCCTCCCCCTCCTCCACTTTGAGCCTGGGCCTTCCTGCTACAAAAGGGAGACCCCTGCGCCCTCCCCCACAGCCCCTCCCTCCTGGCGTTTCAGGAAGAGCCCTGAGTTGGGAGAATCTCATCCGGACCCTCTGCTCCCTGACGCAGCAGCTCAGCGCAGGGACCTCAGTTTCCCTAGAAGTGGGGCTGCTGGAGACCTGGGACCCTCGGAGCGTCCCGCCCCCTTGGTCCTCTCCGTCGCGCCAGCCGCTCCCACGGGTGATCCGGTCAGAGACTCGGGGTCGGGGCGGGGCGGGCAGGCAGGCAGCCGCGCGAAGAGGTGGGGGACGGACGCACCGCGGGCGGAGGTCACTTACTGTGTCCGAGCCGAGCCACCGCTGTCCCGGCCTAGCCCCGCGCTGCCTGAAATAGTCGCAGACTCCGCCCCCGCCGGCCCGGCCCGCCCCGCCCGCTGCCTCCGCGGAAAACCCGCGGGCGGAGGCCAAGGCGGAGTGCGGCGGGGGCTGCCTGTGTCCCTGCGTCCGGCGTCGCGCGCGCCCCCCAGGCGGTGCGGGGCCTGCCCAGCAGGGGAGGGGGGGCCGGGTCGCTACCTCCCACCGGCCCGGGCCGGGTGGCGGGGCTGGCAGAGCGTCGCCCGGGTGTGTGGGGCGCGAGCACCGGCACCCGAGGTTGGACCGGGATGGGTCTGGCGCCGACCCATTGTCCCATGACGGCTTCTGATTGGCTGGCAGGAAGGGGCCCCCCGCGCTCAGGACCACGGCCGCGTCACACAGCCGGCATCCATCCACCCCAGCTCAGAGGAGTCCCCCTCCGCTCCCCAGCTCGCTCCAACTCTGGGGAGTCCCCTTCCCCCCGCAGAGTGCCTGGGACGGTCCCACCCAACCCCCTTGGCCGGCGGAGGATCACCCCCTCTGGGGAGGGCGCTCCCACTACGGCCTTCTTGGAGGAGCCTCCCTAAGGGAGAGGGGGCTGTAGGAGTGGGTGCTTTGCTTACACTCCCAAATCAAGTCTTGCTTAAAATGAGGAAATGGCTCACAAAAGTTGCCCGAGGTCACACAGGCAGTAAACTGCCGTCTGAACACACCCCCAGGCTGGTGGGACTCCCACTGAAACACTTCCCATTTCAGGGACCAGGGCTGGTCCAGGACAGGTTCCTAAAGGCACAAGGCAGGGGTCTTGAGGGCTCAGGCTCAGTTCTCACTCAGCCCAGCTTTGTCCTCACTTGGCGTGGCCTTGAGCATGCCTTGTTTCTCTGGGTAGTCAGGCCAGTCTGTCAACCGGCGGGAGGCGGTGCTAGTGAAGAGTACCCCCTTCCCTGTTTCACATCCTAGGAATCCCTACCCTCTGCAAAGGACCCTGCAGCTCAGGAATTTCCCGACTTGGCACCAGCTTCCTTTTTGCTCTTAATAGAGCCTCTGCTCCTCCCTCCCTTTTGTTTGGTACCCCCTCCCCCTCAGGGCTGAGCACAGATCTTGACGCCTGGGAGGCATGGCCTCCCCAGCAGGGCAGGGGGGAGAAAGGGGTGCCCTTTGGAACTGAGAACTTCCTCTTCCTCCTTGGGAATGGTGGCCAAGGGCCAGCTTTGGGCTTGAACATGGATCCTGTCCCTGGGGGGGCTTGCGGGGAGGGGAAAGGGGACTCCACCCCTTCTCTCCTGATGGCCCCAGGGGTGACATTTTTCAGATCTGAACCAAGAGTTACCATGCCCCATGACTGGGAGGGTCATCCCAGCCAGCCCCCCGCCAAGGTTCATCCAGCCAGACAGGGGTGATGAGGATGAGGACCACAGGGTCCTGGCTCACTGCCTCTGTGACTGGCCGCTGTGGCCTTGTTGTGCAATCCCCGCATCTTCCTGCCAGGCCTCCTCTTCTAACCCCAAGCAGATTGGGAAATCACTGGAGAATCCAAAGCACTCCGGGTCATGGGGCGGGGGTCTTGTTTTCAGGCTCGCAGACCCCACTGTCTCCTCAGAGCCTCAGACCCTGATCCTCAGGGGCAGGAATAAGGCTTTGCAGGGTGGGTGCTGGGTGGCCAACCTGGTCCCCAGCTGCCACGCCACCTGAGCTCCCTCTCCGCAGCCTCACCCTGGGCTAGGGCCAGGGAGTGGGAAGAGCTGCCCTCCCCTCGCGTGGCTGCATCCATCACTTCCCCTTTTCCTGAGTTCCGGCGTGGGAGTCAAGGGTCACATACGTGATGCCCCCAACACAAGGGAGATCCTCTGAAAACAGGGCTGCCTAGAGGGCCAAGAGGTGTAACAGCCCACAGGGCAGACAGGACAGGAGCTATTCTTACCCACTCTTGACAGAGGAGGAAACCGTCCCCAGGACATCAGACACTTTCAGAAGAAGCCAAAGGCCAGCCAAGAATTCCACCCTCAGCAGGAAATGAGCATCGGATGCTGGTTGGGAGTGTTCCTGGGCAGCTGCTGTCCTGTTCCCCACCTCCCTGGGGGCAGCAGGCCAGTTCCACCTGACAGGGGCAGTAGACCCCCGCCAGGCCAGCCCAGAAGTCAAGTGCACCAGCACCTGGCCAGGAGCTGTGGTCAACTCCTTGCACGAAACCTAGGGCTTGGGAGGCCCAGGACACAGCCCCCACCTCCCTTCCTTCTGCTTGGTAATGACAGCTGACTTCTTTTTTTTAATTGTGGTAAAATACACATAACCAAATGCACCACTGTGACCATTTTAAGTATACAGTTCAGGCGCATTGTTCTGCAGCATTATGCAACCATCACCACCATCCAGCTCCAGATCGTTTTTCACCTTGCAAAACTGAAACTCATTAAGCACTGATTCCCCATTCTCACTTCCCCCACGGGTCCGGCACCCACCATTCCACTCACTGTCTCTATAAATTTGACTACTCCAAGTAGCTCATATAGGTGGAATCAAGTATTTTCCCTTTTGTGACTGGCTTATGTAATTCAGCATAATGTCCTCAAGGTTCATCCATGTTGTAGCATGTGTCAGAATGTCCTTCCTTTTTAAGCTTGAATTATATTACATTGTTTATCTTTTCCATCTGTCAATGACACTTGGGTTGCTGCCACCTTTTGGCTACTGTGAATAATGCTGCTGAGAACATGAGAGCTACTCAAAACTTTTGAACTCCACAGGTGCCACGCTCTGTTCTCCGTGCTTTGCATGCATTAATTGATTTCATCAGTCTTATGAAATGGGTACTCCTTAATTATCCCCTTTTCACAGGTAAGGAAATTGAGGCACTGATAGGTCCAGTCACGTGCGGGTCAGTGGTGGAGCTGGGAGCCCCACACTAAGCATTGTGCTATATTACTTAACCCCAGATATTGATTAACTGAAATACAGCTTGATGTACTTAAGTCAGACACAAGGAGGGACTGCTAGGCTGGGTAGCTTAGATGCAGTAATGGATTTTACTGCCCTCTATTCCTTTTTCATCTTTGAAAAAAAATTTTCCGAAAAAAAATTTCCCAATCTCTTTCATGACCCTGTTCAGTCAATTCATTGAGTCTTAACCCTCACCCCGAGGGGCAGCAGAAGGAGCTGACTGGTTCCAGCACCAGAGAATAATATGGAGGGGGCCATGTGTGATTCATGGTCCTCATTCTGTTCCCCTCCCAGGGCTGCCTGGAAGAGCAGAAGTTGCAGGCAGAAGAGAGCACATTCTGGAACAGGGTTCAGCAGGTGCAAAAGCCAAGTGGGGATCAGGTAGGAACCAAGGAGCTGTGGTTTCTGGGCCTGGGGACACCAGGAAGACCTGGCCGTCAGGTGCGTACAGACCGTGGGTGGGCTCCCTGGGGACTGTTGCCTAGCCCTGCCCCCTGGCCCCATCCATTTCCCTCTGTCATGTGACTTGCACTTCCCATTGCCCTAACCCTGGCTTCCCAGTCCTGCTTCTCAGGCTGTCACCTGACCTGGGACCGCCCCTGGGACCGCTTGCTTCCTGGAGATGTCCCACTCATCTGCACTGGGCAGAATCATCGCATCCTCTGTTGACAGGGGAGGAAACTGAGACTTGGAAGGCTAAGTGGATGCAAAAGTTGGGGCCTTGAGGCTGAGACCTCTGCTGCCACCCAGCCTTCCCCAAGAGAGGAAGTCACTGCTCAGGGTCATCTGCAGCTGCACCTGACCTCAGCCAGAGTCTCCTGACCTCCCTGAGGACCACGGGATGGCCAGGGCAGCTGACCAGGAACCACCCTTACAGGCCATGCCCTCCCACAAGGGCCCTCACCAGACCAGGTCTACACCAACAGGCAGTGTCCCCCGACCCCCGAGTAACTGTTTACTTCCTCCTCCCCACCAGGAAGAAGCCGGAGCACACACTCCTTTCTGTGTTTGATAGATGGGGAAAACAAGGCCAGAAGAGAAATGACTTTCACTGGTCCCCAAGCAGCCTGGCCTACCTCCTGTGAGGGAGAGGGGGCCCCTTAGGAGAAACCAGGGTCCACTGGGCAACAGAACCCCAATCCTAGTGGCTTTCCAAGTGCAGGAGGGCTCCTTGGAGGAGGTGCCCCTCCAGGGCCTCAGGGAAGCTCCGTGCCAGCCCTGGTGGCCTGGTCACTTTCCTGGTCATTCACAATGGCTTTCTGTGGCAATGCAAGATGTCCAAGTTCAGCTTGTATTCAGATCTGGGCTGCCCTGAGCCCAGCAGCCCAGAGGCCCTTCTCCTAAACAGCCTAATTTCCAGGAAAACAGCCTTGCTCCGCGTATAGTCCTGCCCAGTGACAGGGGCAGGTCACGTGGCAGGAGCTTTGGTGGGAATCCCAGTGTTGTGTAGGGCTGGCCAAGGCTGGGAGGGGAGGGAGGCTGCCCAAACCACCATGGGGCCTGCCACTTCCTCAAGCCCGAGTGTTGTAACACCTCCTCATCTGACTTCAGGGAGCTCTGCACTCTTGACTTTGAGGAAGGAAGGTGTGATGGTGGGAGCTCCAGCATGGGAACCACCTGGGCCCTGGGGCACTCCACCACTTCCATCTGTGTTTTTAGACACATTGCTTCACCCCGTGCGGCTTCCCAGTCGTTCCTGGAAATGGAGCAGACACAAGCTCGGAGGGTTGCCAGGGAAGGCTTGAAGGAGAGAGTGCGTGTAAATAACAGTAACTGCTCCTCTGAGGGAGTGCAAACTGCCAGCCAGGCCCTCATGCAGCAGATTTGCATTTGCTCGTGTAAAGCTCCCATTTTTGCTGAGAGATAGAGTCCAGAGAGGTGGAGCAACTTGCCCAAAGTCACACAGCTAGGAAGGTGCAAAGCTGGGATCCCAGCCCAGAGGTGTCTGAATCTAGAAGCTAATTCTTTTTTCTTTCATTGAAGTATAGTTGATTTACCATACTGTATTAGTTTCAAGCGGACAACATGGTGATTTGATATTTTTGTAGCTTATACTCCATTGAAAGCCATTCTAGGCAGCTAACTCCTCTTAGGTTCCAGGATTCTGAACTCCTGCACTGAGTCCACAGGAAGAAGGAAAGCTGAGCACCACAGACCGGAGCCAGCACAGAGGGCACCCCAGACACAGCAGGGTTCCTCATGACATTCTTCTTCCCCGCATCCTAAAATTCCCATATTCTGGGGTTCTGTCAGTCTAAGAGCCTCAGGTTCCCTACTGTCTGCTTTCACAGAGTTCAGAGAAGACTGCTGTCCCCTCCACCCAACTCCCTCCAACAAGAGCAGGTGCTCCGCCAGCGCTGGAGATGTCACTATCCTTGGATGTCCCCTGTAGTCATCCCACTGGGGTACGTCCATGTCTCTATCCACAGATACTGCTTCTTGCCCGCTCAAGGGTCCTGCAAGGAGCCCTGGTTGCTTCTGGGGCAGGACCCAGGGGAGACGGGAGTGAGGAAGCACTTCACCAGACAGCCTTCTTGTACCTTTTTAATTCTGAACTGTGTGGATATGTCCCTATCAGAAACAAAGTCAAAAATGAAAACATTTAACAAATACACTTTAAAAGCCATGACTAGCTGGGTGGGTGTATGTGCTCACAGAGGATGGAAGGAGGAAGGGTTTTGTAATGACCCCACGGGTCCCAGGAGAGGAGTGGACCCAGGGGTGGGTGTGACCTGTCCACGTGTCAGTCCTCTCCAAGCATTTCACTGGAGCAGGGGCCCCGGGAGGCTGGGCTGAGGCCCTGGAGGCACTCAGACATAGGGGGCCCTGGCTCCTAGCACATCTGCCCACAAGAAGCCTGCGCTGCCACCCAGCAGGACTTGATTCCCCCATCCCCAGAGCTCTGTGGATCAGCCCTCGTCTGATCGCCGTGCCCAGCACAGGCCCACTGCCCAGTGCTCCACACCGACTGGCTGGGGAAGGGCAGTCTCGCCAGGGTGGCCCAGGAAAGAAGGGGTCAGGGTGTCCAGGCAAGGAAGAGGGATGGCTGTGTAGAACGGAGGTGACACACTAACTGCCACTTGCAGTGCGCCCTTGGTGCAGGGATCTCTGTAGACGGTCTCATTTTCCCCCAGGACCTCCCTGGTCTGCTAGCCACTCTCTCCGGTGAGCCTGAGGCTCAGAGGGGAAAGGGCCCAGGTCACCAGCTGGAGGAGGGCAGCACTGAGACCTGAACACACGTGAGCATGGTGTGGCCCCAGGGCTTTTCCAGCATGACACACTCAAGCAGGGGCTGGGTGATGAGCCACAGAGAACACAAGTCCCAGGTTGGGCTACAGTGGATCCTCAGGTCCCTTCTGTCACCCCAGCTATCCTTGGGTCAGCAGGTTGGCGTCATCCTGTGCACAGACCTAAGCATCCTGCAGGTTGGCCTCTGCCCTATCCCCTAGCCTGACCTGGAGTCCCAGAAACATCTCAGAGCAGCCTCTGCCTCAAAGACCCTCAGGCTCAGGACCAGAGAACAGAGGCAACCCCCAGTCCACGAAGGAGCCCCAGGAAATGTGGGCGTTGGGGGAAGCCACGCTGAGCTGAAGGAGGAAGAGCAGAGAGCCAGGCAGGGGGGAAGGGGGTGGCCAGGCAGAGGAGGGAATGAGGTCAGCTGGTGGGGCCCAGGACCCGTGCTCTCAGGGCAGATAAGGTATTCCCCTCCATTAGACGGACAAAGACACTGGGCAAGGCCACCCCATCCCTGGGCGCTGACAGGAACTGGGACATTCCAGAAACACACAGACATGTGAACACACAGACATGTGAACACACACACACACACACACACACACACACACACACACACACACACACACTCTTCCCTATCAGCCAGACAACCTGGTGAGCAAGGCCGGAAGCAGCTCTGAGAGCCAGCCCCTGCCCCCGTGCTTGCCTGGACAACAGGATGGCCAAGGAAATACTCTGGCTCTTCACAAGGCCTTGCAGGATCTGGTGGGCAGGGAAGGTCCTGAGCACAGACCCCAGGCCTGGGGTAGAAGGGCTAGAGGCCAGAGCCCTGGACCCGAGCCAGCCCAGTTCCCCTGTCCTCAGCCCACCCTCCAGTCTGCAGCCTTGTTGACTGCACCCTCATAGGAGCTGCCTGCTGGCCTCCTGCTCACCCCAGCTTGGCCTTGGAAGCCAACTCTCCCCACCGGCCCCTGCTGGGCTCCCGGGAACACACTCCTGGGCACATGTACCAGCTTAGGCGCGGAGGCTCCTGCTGGGAAAGTCCTGACTTTCTGTCTCGGGGCCTAGAAACACTCAGGAAGACGGCCCTGGGTTGCAGACTAAATCCTCCCACTGCAGCATGAAGGAGGCTGTGCAGACTGGAGCCTCTCCCTAGCCTCCTCCACCTGCCGATGCCACCTTCCTCGGGATTTGCTGACAGAGCCCCCCGCCCCCGCAGCTAGGGTCTTCTCAGCTGTTTCTTGCAGACCATGGCCTGGCCAGGCCTTTGGGAACACAGAGTCACGCGGGGGCCAAAGCCTGGCTTTACAACAAGCTCTTACTTCGCTCTCCCCAGCCTGGGAGGCACGGCAGCACTCCAACTTCGCAGCTGGAAAAAGAGGCACAGAGAGCTGAAGAAACCTGCCTACAGCCTCATGGCTGGAAAGTGGCAGAGCTGGGGCCGAATCCCCTCCCACCTCTGCAGCCTGGCGTAGAAACCAGCCCCAGGACCTTCAGACTGCAGCCCGAGGGCTCAGGCAAGGCCAGGCCTGTCGGGGTCAGGGTCAGGACCAGGGGCTGCAGGAGGGGATCTTCATGATGGGTCTGAGGCTCCAATGTGGGGAGAGGGGTCAGGAACTGCCTGGGGAGAACCTGGACAGGACCAAACTGGACCAAGGCTTCCCATACCCCCACCCAGCCTGAGACCCTCACCCAGACCACTGCCAGCCACTGGGGTAACATGGGGGGGGGGTCAAGCTGACCTGTCAATCACTTGCCCCTCCCCAAGGAAAAAGGTCCCCCTGCTATCCTTCCCCTCCACCTGGCTGTGAGCATCCCAGGCTACCTGTGCTGGGGGCCTGGTGTGGGGCAGTGCCCACCTCCATCCCCTGCTGGCCTCAGTTTCCTGGCCGACACAAGGACTGCTTGTCAGTGTCAGGGTTCACATACACCCCACCCCCACTCCCAGCCCGGAGCTGGGAACTCTAACCTCTCCTCTTCCCTCCTCTTCCTCCTTCCTGCCCCTCCCATCCCTGCCCCACTGGATTTCCCACTTAGGAAGATCTGAACATTCCCTTGGCCCCCTGCCTGCCCCAGGCTTGGCCCCCAGCTCAGGTGCACCCATGGAGGGGGCTGCCCCTGCACCTGATCCCGCTCCCCCGTCTCCCTGGGAAGCCAGAGATTGCTAAAGCAATCGGGTTTCCCAGCAGCCCCACCCACAGGCTGGAGCCAAATTTCAACTCCGAGAAATTTCAGGACTCAGAGCAGGGTGCAAACTGCAGTTGGTGGTCAGTGTAAATTTCAGTGCTCAGAGAAGGGCGAGGAGGGGCTTGTGCAGGGGCCACTGGAGCAATCTCCTTGCAGCCCCACATCCAGAGCCGAGACCTGCAGGGTCAGTGCCCCATACACACACTTTCACTGTTGGGAAGTCTCTCTCATATCTAACCCAAATACCTCAAGCTGCAGAACAAGCCTAGGCCTTTCCTCTTCACTCAGGGCCCCAGGCTTGCTTAGAACAGGACAGAGCGGTGCCTTCCGCTGCTGGGTGAGGCTTACTTGGCACACGAGGTCAGTGGACCGAGAGTCCCAGGGTGGAAGCCTGTTGTGCTCTGCAGCCACAGGGGTGGGCCTTCCCAGTTCTAGATGGGCCTCGGTCTCCGCAGAGGTACAGTGGGCAGGAAAGGACATCACCAAACAGAGTCACTACACAACCTTTTGGCTGGCCCCTGGGTGCATGGGGACCCAGACCCCCTGCTCCAAGCTGACTTGGCCCTGCCCCTCAGGGAGACACCATTTTAATTCATGTTTATTTTAAAAATAAGTATTCTGTTCTTCACTTTCAGATTGGGGTGGTGCTGGACAGTTAGGCAGAGAGGCCTTCCCCAGTGGGCAGTGTTGAAGGGGAATTCCGCCCCCCAGACACTCCCCACAAATGCCTGGAATGCCTCTCTTGTTGCTGTTCCTCTGGCCAAGCAGCCATGCATGGCTGAGGACGGAAGTTCCATGACACGGGCTTTAGGGCTGGGGGCAGGGCTGAGAGTGCTTCCCTGGGCTCCTCACTGGAGGCTCAGTGCCTGGGGGAAGGCGGCTGACCCTCCAACCACCACAGCCCTCTCTAAGGTGTCGGCCCCCTCTCAGGCCCAGGACCACTAAAGGCAGGTGATCAGCACATCAATGGAGGTGGGCACCTCAATCTCCTCGAAGAGCACGTGGCCCCCAGCAGCCCTGGAGCCCCCTGCCTTGGCCACAGCCCTCAGCAGGGCCTGGGCATGCTGCAAGAGGCGCTGGTTCCGACGGCGGCCCAGTCGGCGCAGTGCTAGAATGGCCAGCACATGGTCCCGCCTGCAGAGACATGTGGACCCTCACTGCAGACCCAGCACCTCCAGTGACACCCCAGACTCCAGGGTGAGGGGCACCCCTGGGCTCAGGCTGGAAGTGTGAATGTCCCCAGCAATCCTGGAGCTTGGTCTGAAAGAGGCTGAGAATGAGCCAGGAGGAGCAGTGAAGCAGAGAGGGGAAGGGGCAAGTCCGATGGGACAAACGGCTATGCAGAGGTTCAAGAAACCATGGAGGATTGCAGGAGGGGGCGATGTGGCCACTGTGGGTGGTGGGGTGGTGCATCCTGCCGGGGCGTTGGCCAACCTGGGAAAGGAGTCAGAGTCTCTTCTTTGAGCACTGTGCAGGGAGCCACAGGCAGGCAGCAAGGAGAGAGGCAGCTTGGGAGTGGGAGGCCGTGCCCAGGGGTGTGGGAGCTGCCCCCTCTCATCTCGAACACCCCTCAGGGCTTGAACCGCCACCTCTAGAGGCTAGGGAGGGAAGGCCAGCCAAGTGCAGGAAAGCCCCGAGGGGCCAGAAGGGGAACCTCAAGGTGCTTCGAGGAGGGGCTTCTCCCAGCCAAAGCCAAGGAGAGGGCGGGGCTGGCCGCAGGGAATTCTCCCCGGGGGACGGCGGGGCGGGGCGGGGGTGCGGGCCGGGAAGGGGCTCTGCCCGGGGCTTTCAATGGCCTCCCCATCCCGGAATCTCCAAGGCCATGGAGAGATTCGGGTTGGGATTTCCACGGGCACAATGACTCACCGCCCCCCACAACACACACCCCAGGATCAAAGCCTCCTTCTTCTGGGCTGCGGCTCCGGGCCTCACGAGAGGGCTTTCTCTCTGAGGTGGGGGCCACGCCTTCCCCGGACTCAGGGGGCCCCGACTCCCTTCATATTCCAGGGGTGGGGCCGTGTCTCCCTATCCCACCACAGGACTGAATGAGGACGGCAGGGAATGGATTTCAAGAGAAGTGCAGCGGGGATCCCACCGGGTCCCCCACAACCTGGAGGTCAGGGGCCCGCAGGTCAAGCTGCGCCGCTTACGCGCCTGCGCACACAGGCCTGCGCTGGTCAGATCCCCTCCCCCCCGATGCACCCCCTCCCCCCGCAAACTCCCTAGCGCCTCCCTCACGCTCCTCGCCTGCCCACCTCCAGCCACAGGCACCCTTCTGAAGGCATGAATTCTCCGTTCCCAGAACCCCGTGGCGCTCCTAGAGGGGTACGGACCTGATGTCGGGGTAGCTCGCGATGAGTGTCTCCAGGTGCCGCTGGATATCGTCTTTGTAAGTCTCGCCCAGTATGTCAGCCACGCACGGGATAGCTTGGCCCAGCCACGTGGCCTCAGAGCCCTACGGAGACAGGGAGACGCGTGCAGAGCGGGCCACTCCCCCACCAGGAGCCCCCCGGCTGCCCGTGCCTGCCACCCCTCTGTTAGTGCACCGTTGAGCCCTCCTGCAGCCCCCACTGCGCCCCCACTGCGCCCGCCTCCCGCACCTCGTAAGGGGAAGCCGGCCTGGGCACTGTGGACTCAGTTGCAGCACAATATTCATCTTCCCTCCCCACGAAACAGCACAGAGGTGTCTTCCAGTGTGTGCTCAGATTGGTAAACCAAGGCCCAGGCCAAGAAGTCCCACTTGGAATCATACAGCGAGTTGGGGACGACCAGCCGCCCAGATAAAGGGGTGTATGTGTAGGGAGGAGGTGCCTCGGTCAGGGGTGGAGGAGAGATCTTCCATAGTCCCTGCCCATCAGTTGGGGCTGCGACCCTCCTTCCTTCCCAAGGCACTCCGCAAACTGCATTCAAAAGTGCGTTCCCCACCAGGCCCCGCCCCAGCTGTGCCAGACTCCCAGCGCTCTCCCCCTCTCCCTGCCAGTGGGGAGTGGGAGAATCGCTTCTACCAAAGCCCTACCCAGTGTGAGGGGGTGTTCTCACAAGGGACGAGCGGAAGTGAGAACGGGGGGGTGGTGCTAGTAGAGGGTCCGCTGACTGGACACCCCCTCCCCCCCAAGAGGCCAGTGCTATGGGACAGTCAGACGATGCCCCTACCAAGCCCTGGAAGGTGTTGCCAATGGCCTGCGCCTCGAGGCCCATTTTCTGGGAGCCAGCCACCCGATCCAGACCCCGGAACCGCTCCTGCGGCTTCAGTGCCTGTGCCAGGTACTCACGAACCACAAATCGGTGCACCTCCTGCAGAGTTTCCTAGGTGGTCCAGGGGTCAGGGTCAGGGTCAGGGTCAACGGTCCCGACCCTAGGCTTGTCTCCCACCACGCCTCCCCTCGAAATACCTGTGCCTGGGACGGAGCTACGTGCTCAAGGTGGCGGGCGAAGGTCAGCACCTTGTCCATGAGGGGCGGGAGCACATCCTGTGTCAGCCAGTCCTTGGTGCACAGGACCCTGAAGAGCGGCTGGGGGCAGAGGGAGTCTGGAGTCTTCTGACTGGGTGTCCTCCCCATCACCAGACCCTCCCTTCGGAGCCCAGTGCATAACTCCTGACCAGGGTGTTTCAGGCCAAGGGACAGTCTGTCAACAGGAAGAAGTTCTGGGGAGCTGACTCCCTTCTCTACTGGTACCTTGGTGACATCTCTCTCCTACCATCAGTTATGTCACTAGGCCTTTCCCAGGGACTGCCTCCTCCAGGCCTGAGAGCCATGGGTGGAGTTTGAGTTTGAGCCTCTAGCCAGGCCTTGCCTGGGGAGTCCTGGGGAGTCCTGGGGAGGGGGTGCTTGAAGGGCTGGAAGAGGGGCTGTTCCTTGGACACACTCTTCCTGACTGAAGGAAGAAGGTAGGTATTTCCCAACCATTTCTGTTCAGCTGAGAACTTGTCTGGGTCTCCAGCCCACCCCCCAACCCACCACCCCAACACTGCCCCTCGGGTAGATGAATGCTGGGACACCAGGAGCACTTGCTGGGAGTGGAAAGTAGGGGAGAGAAGGGTCCATCCCCTTCACCTGAAGATCCCTCTGCAAGTCCTGGAGCAGCCGCTTCTGAAAGACGCAAATGGCAGCCACCAGGGGCTTCTCCAGTTCTTCAAAGCTTCCGGGGAACTTGGCCAGAAGATTGGTCCTGGGAGGGGCCAGGACAGGTGACAAAGTGGGCAAGGGGGGACAAGGCTAGGTAGACAGCCATGCAGGCTGGGTGCCACACCAGCTCCATTCACTTAGACGATAATGTGAAGGGCAGCCCCTGGGGCTGAGTCAGGTGGAGGGACAGCGCTATGCCCCGGGAGCTCACTGTAGGAAAGGCCGCCAGAGGCCGCCGCGGTAGCCCTCTGCGTCCCGGTTCCCTGAGCTTGCGCGCCCTCTGCTGGCCGCGCCCCGCACAGCCCACGCGGAGGAGCGGGAGAGACCCACCTGAGTTCTTCGCAGGCATTGATGTTGGCGCCCAGGTGAGGCTCGCTTACCGCCTCCGACTCCAGAAAAGCCTTTTCAAACCTGGAAGCGGGATACGCAGAAGCCTTGAAGACTCTTTCTGGCTGCGCTAGGACCCCGTGTCCGACCCCCACCTCAAGCCCCACGCAGATCCCGGACCTTACGATAAGGCTCCCCCCTCCCACTTGTCCTAGGAGCTCGGACTCTGAGCACACAGGATGGGCCCTCCCCAGGGACGAGCACCGTCCACACCCTGGCCACCTCGCCCACCCCGCCCCCTCCGAGGATGCACTCGCACCTGGGCAGGAAGAGGCCAAGCGCCCGTGCGCAGATCCGCAGGGTGGTGGCCTCCAGCTCCGCGGAGATGGCACCGGCAGCCTTCACGTGCTCCGCCACCAGCTGCAAGCAATGCCACGCGCTGAACGCGCGTCGGAGCCCTCAGTCCCGATGCCTCTACTCCCCAACCTTGTGGCCCAGTGACGCCCCCAGCCTGCCCTGCTCTGTCTCACGGTTGGCTCTAACTTTCAGCGGCCCCAACCTGGAGGTCAGTCCTCCCAACTTCCCACACCTACAGGGACACCCGCCAAGCTGGGAGCTGTGCCCTGGCGCTGCCAGCTTCGCCATGCGACCCGAGGGTCTGTAATCCCGCCCTACGTGGGACCTCAGGCACCCGTCTAGAGGGGAGAGGTGGTTATGACTGTATTTTATAGCTCTGGGTGTCCCCACTGCCTGAGGCCCAAACATGCGTCCCTCCTTCCGTGTCGCACCATAAGGATGTCCATGGACAGCGGGGAATGGTAGCGGCCCTGCAGCACATCGGGGACCTCGGCAGCTGCCCAGCGACTCTGCTCTAGCTGCAGGATGCCATCGAAGCAGCTTGCGATCTTGGTCTGTGCAGGTAAGGAAGGGTCCGCGGTTAGACCCTCCCAGGATGGAGGTCCCCTACCGCCCGAGCCCTTTCATGCGCCCTCGGAGGCAAGGGCCACCATGCTGGGGCACAGGTCCTTGCCGGAGACCACAGGGTGAGGAAAGGCTCCAGCCAGTGCCGCAGCCGGCACAGCGGCCAAACTTAACCTGGACCCCGCCCTCTCAGGCCCGGCCCCGCCCCGGCCTTACCTCCAGGAAGCTGGTGTAGTCGCTCTCCAGTCGGGCCCACACATCAGGTGCTAGGAGCGGGGGCAACGGCTCCGAGGGCAGAGCCAAGTCCGGGGCGCCCAGGAAATCAGGACTGGAAGGCAGGGTGGGGCCTGAAGGTCTGGTCGGAACTCTGATGCGGCAACAGCAGCCCCCTCTCCTCTCTGGATAGGCTCAAAGCCTAATGCCATCAGCCATCACTGCAAGGCCCCAATCTGGGCTTCTATTCACACACTCAGCCCCCAAGGCTTCCATGCCAAGCACCACCCCCCACCTGAGCTTCTGACAGCAAGATTTCCTGGCACTCCAGCAATCAGCTGTGCTGCACGAATGCAGAAAGATGGCTGTCCAGATTGCCAGATTGCCTCAGGAGTGACCTCTGCCCTCACAGTTGGGGTACGCCCAAGACCGAGCTCTAAATGACCCTAAAACCATGCAGCTCAGGGACCAGCCACTATCCAGCCCACAACAGGGAGGCCCAGACAGGGGCAGATAGCTGTCTGAGGCCACAGAGAAGGTTAAGGTGCCCAGGACTTTGGTGCCCTCCTCTGGTTCACCCTTCTGCTGGTGGGGCTGTGGAGCGCTCAGGGGAGTGATCCCCACCCTCATCACATTATGCAGAGCCCTGCACCAGGGCATCTATCCAAAGCGGTGAGTAGAGGTGATTCATTCAAATGCACCTTTCAAACTAGCTGGTGCCTAACTGGGCTCCCTGCCTCGGTAGCAACCCTCACTGGGATGCTTTCCAGCTTCAGGAACCCGCGGATGGGTGGCCCTTTAGGAAAACCCAGGTGGAAGAGCACCATAGCCTAGGAGGCAGAGGAAGGAATGTCAAAGGCTCCCGGGATCTCGGACGCCCCATCACCAGCCCTCTTCCAGGGAGGAAAAGAAGAAAGGTGCCCTGTGCTCTTCAGAACAGGTTGCTGAAGACCACTCTGGTGGGCAGTGCCCGCCCTTCCTTGCCCTCCGTGGCGCCCTGATCGGGGCCTCACCTGCTGTAGATATTGGCGGCCCAGTCCAGCAGCACGTAGAGCTGCTCGAAGCCGTGGGCGTCATGCGCAAGCTCCTGGAGGCGCTGGGCCACCGCGCCATGAAAGGCGCGCAGGTAGGCCTCCCAGGCGGGGAAGCCGGCCGCCGCATAAGCGGGGTGCACCTCCAGCCGCACCTTCTGCAGATCTCGGCGAACCAAGCTGCCAAGCTGCGCCAGAATCTGGGCCAAGCCGGATGCACCCTCGGCTGCCCCCAGGGCCTCCCCCACGCCCGCCTGCTGCACGCGCTCCCGCGCGCTCTCCCGCACCGCGTCCTCCCAGTGCTGGCGCCAGTGGCGCGGCGTGCTTAGAAAGTCGCCGTCTGTCGGGGGCTCCGGGTGGGCCTCCTCTTCCGCGCGCACCGCGCGGGCCAGCTCCGCTAGCGCGGCCGCGTCCACGCCGTCCGGGCCCAGGGTCTCCCGCACGATGGCGCCGATCTCCGCAGCCAGTCCGTCGTAGTGCAAGCACACGTCCATAGCGCGCCGCGCGAAGCCCGTGGGGTCCCCCTGGAAGGTGCGCGAGGCTTTCTCGGCCACTAGCCCCATCTCCAGGTGCCGCAGCTGTTCAAAGGCCACCAGCAGGTGCCGCTCGGTGATGAGGTCGGCCACCGATTTGCCTTTTGTCAGGTCAGGTGAGAAAAGAGGCAGTGAGGGGGATGCCCCATGTAGGCCTGTTGGCCCTGATCTGACCCATCCGGAGCTGGGCTGCCTGGCCCCAGAGCTTCACTGAAGGCCTACCCTGGGAGCAACAGCCCAGCTGCCAGAATGCTCCTTGGAATCAATTTGAAGAGGCAGAACCCCCAGCCCCAAGCCTGGCTGAAAACAGCAACGGGACCAGTCCCTGCCTTCCCTGCTCTGGCCCAGACATTCCCCGTGCTCCCACCCCTACCCCCAGCTCTACTGAGCTGGACCTGGTGGCCTCAAGGGCAGTCTTGACCGCAGATCCAATGGAGTCAGAGCTCAGGCTGGGCATGTCCTTCCATGCCCAGGCTCCTGCTCCAGTGTCTGGCTTCAGCAGTCCTTGCTGTTCCCTGCTCTGGGCCAGCCTCCGTCCCCTAGGAGCCCTCTACTTACATCTGCACTCCCGCTTCAGGGCCCAACTCCAACCCGTCCTCTCATGGGCAGCCCCCTGACCCCCCCTCCCGGCAGCCGTGGCTCCCAGGTACCCTTAGTGACTCTGTGATCTGAGAGGGCCAGTGGCTGGTCCACCACTCTTGTTTGGCCAGGAGCCAGACTGGAAGCCACTTCATTAACCTCGCTGAGCCTCCCTTTTCTCATCTGCCCTTGTGGACAGGCTGGAAGAATCTAGCATGCAGTTGTGCAGAGGCAGGGGTCTGGGGTAGCTGGGAGGAGAGCCTGTCAGGTAGCCTGGGCCCCACTGCCCTACTTTCTAGTCTCGGTTTCCTCCCCTGCTTAGTGTTGTGAAGCCCTCACCTTCCAGTTCCTCAGGCCCCACCCCAGTGGACGACTGCTGGCTGGCACCATCCATGGCCCTTGAGGGCACCTCCTGGCTGTGGGTGGCCCCCGACGCCACCATGGTGGCCCGGGACTGGTCAGCAACTGGGCCATGGCCTGGGGCACGCCGTAAAGTCCGCAGTAGGAAGCGGGAGCTGCGCCTGAGCAGGCCTGGGTCCTCCTCTGGGGCCCGGCCTGAGGCCCGCTGGCTCGCCCGCGAGAAGGCCCGCCGAAGGGTGCCCAGCCCAGGTCTCGAGCCCTCACGGTGGGTGCTGGGCGCATCCCCGCTGCTTGCCCACTGAGCACCCCGAGCTGGGATCTGCGGCTCCGTAGGCTCCTTGGGGCTGTGCAGCTCCGGGCCAGAGGTCACACTCTGCGGCGACGGCATCTTGGCAGCAGCAGAGCTGGAGGTGAAAAGGAGGCTCAGGAAAGCCAGGGTGGGGGTGCCCAGCCCTGGGGAGCAGACACAGAAACCCATGAGAGCCCTAGGGGCGTGCTGGGGCCCAGCAGCTTGGTTAGGAAAGCTTTCCTTGGAGGTGGCCCAGGGCTGTCAAAAAGGAAGTGTCCCAGGCAGCTCCCATGGCTGGAGCTGTCTTTGTGCCAGGCTGCAGTCAGTGCTGAGATGTCGATGGCTACCTCTTTCAGGAAGACTTCCTTGACACTGTCCAAAAGGGCCTCCCCAGGTACCCTCCCTCACTGGCTTTGCCAGGCCAGACCCCCCAGCAGAGTTGGAGAGGGGAACTGAATGTGCAGGTTCTGGGCACAGCCCAACCCGCAGCCCACAGTCCACAGGGCTAGGCCCAGCAACCACACCCAGGACTTCCTGGACCTTAGGTCCTGAGGCCTAAAATGCCCACCCCCTCCACAGCCCATTCAGTGACCCCCCAGCCCCTCAGCTCACCCCCAATTAGCCATCAGGCCTAACTGCTGCTCCACAGGGAGCTCAGAGACCCCCATGGGCAGCCACTTTGGGTGTCTCAGAACTGGAGGGAGGTGAGGTCTGGCCAGAGGGGACTGGCCCAGGCCACCGGGGACTTATCGGGGGCTTATCAGGGCCTTGCAGCCTGCAGGGAAGGCCATGGGAGGGGCCATGGTTCTATATTTAACAATGGGCTGGAGGTTCCCAACGCTGTTTCTCACCCATTGCATCTCCACCCCCCACCCACCCCCGTGTACTCTGGTTCCTGCTCCATAGAGGGTGGGCAGGGAGTCCCCAGGGCATGGGGGTACATAGCAGGGGCTGCCCTGGCCCACCGGGAGCTCAGGGTCCTCACCACACAGGTTCCCCCAGGCTCAGCCCACACCCTACCCCTCTCCGTCCAGCCTAGCTGTGTTTGATTTTCTGGCTTTAGGTTAAACTAGGGGTGGGAGAGAGGCGAGAACCTTCTTGGTCTGCTGGGACTTGCCACCCACCCCACTGTGAAAGAGGGGTTGAAGGTGGGGGGGGGGCAGGGTCTCACTTAAGCCTTGAAGAAACTGGGGCCAAAAGAAAGGCAGGGCCTGCTGAAGTAACTGACCCACCAGAGGCTGAGCCCCCAGCCCAACCCCCACACCAAGTTCCCCCCACCATACCCCTCCCTGGACAAAGGCCAGGCTGGAACCAGCACCTGACCTTGGGTGGCATGGAGGAGGAATGGCCTCCACCCAGGTCTCGGTTTGCCTGGGGTGGGATGACGCCAGGCTGGGCAGGGCCCAGACCCCTACCCACCCCTCATCCCCTCCAGCAAGATGTCTGTCCTGAGGTCAGACATGTAGGGGGTCCAACAAAACCTACCTTCCTCTCTAGAGGTGACTGAGCAGCTGGAAGGAGGCCCCAGAGGGAAGGGCAGGCCCAGGTGATTGATGGGGGCCTTATCAGCCCCGCCCTGGCCACAGGTCATTGTCCTCCCCTGGTGCCTGGACTCAGGGACCCTGCTCTCAGACCTACCCAAACATGTGGGATCATTGTAACAAGAGGCATCTGCCCCCTCCACCCACACCCCTGATGGCCCCTGGCACCCAGCAGGGGCAGGAATGTTGCTGAAGAAAGACATTCCAGCTGAGCCCAGCCTGATGGTGCCCCAGGCTCTGTCTCCAGTGGGTGTGGGGAAGCACCAGACAGCCAGCCTTGGTTGAGAAGAGCTGATGAGGAAACAGGCTCAGAGAAGGGCGGAGTCTTGCCTTAAGCCACACAGCCCAGGGGTAGGAACCCTGGACCATCGAGGTCTATCTAGGAACCCAGGAGCAGGGGCTGGACTCCCATGTCTCCCAGCACCAGCAAGCCAGGGTTGCTGCCCCAGAAACCCTTTCTCCTGGCAAAGGGACCCAAGGCGGGACAAAGTTCTAGATGCCAGGAGTGGGGGGCAGACTTCACAGTCTCCCAGGAAGCCTAGAGGCAAATTCTGCGGGAAGGAGGGGCAGCTGGTGGCTGAGTCTCATGGGAGGTTACAGAGACAGAGACTTGGAGCCCACCCACCCTGCTCAACCACCCTCATCCCAAACCAGGGCTGCACCTGCATCCCAAACCCACTGAAGCCCCAGCTGATCCCTCAGCCTCCTGTGCCCTAAATCCTGCCCCCACAGCTTCCCAGTCAGGCTTCACCTTCATAAAGTACAAATCAACCCTGCCTTAAACCCTTCTATAGCCCCCCACAGCCTGGCATTCAAAGCACCTCCATCCCAGACCAAGCTTTCTCCAGCTTCACCTCTGGGCCTCTAAGACCTGCATTGATCCAGCCTCACCAGCTGCCTCTTGCATGTCCAGCCTCCTAGCTTCTGCTCAGGCTGCTGCTTCTCCCAGCCTCCCTCTCTGCTCCCCAAATCTGACCTGAATTTCAGAACCTGGGGTGCAGTTGCCTCCACCTCTGAGGAGACTTCCGGCTGTGCTGTACCACCTCTCAGCTCATCAGGCGCAGGCTGTCCCTGTGGTGATGGGACCTCCTCTCTGGCCTGGGAACCTCTGTCCAATGCCCCCTCCTCATCACCCCAGAGCCAGCCTGGAGAAGGAGTGAACCATTGGTAAGGGTCACCCCCTTCCCGGGCTGGACTGGTCGGGTGCCATGCTGGTGTCTTCTGGGCGGAAACCTGCGGACTCCCTGCTGACTCCACCCTGGCCTCTGCCCTGTGCCTGCTCCCCCGCCAGGGGGCCTCTCTGGCTCTTTCTCTCTGTCCCACTGCCCTGAGTGTTCAGAGAGGCCCTGGCCCCTGCAGCAGGGACTCGGCACTGGCCGAGCTTCAAGGCCCCATGCTCTCCAACCAGGCCAACGCACCCACCGCCGGGCCAGTGGCAGGGGCCGAAGTGCCACCCAGAAGACATGGCCACATTATCTGTGACCAGAAAGTCGAGCCTGGGCATCTCCCACCACGTCCCACCCCCAGCCTCAGCTCCTGCCCTCTTCCTAGGCCTGCCCTCCCACAGCGGCTCCTTGTCCTTCCGGATATCCCTCAGTGCCCGTCGCAGCCCCAACCTCCCCGCCTACCCTGGGCCTGGGCCGTCGCCCCACCCTTCACAGTTCCGAAGTGCCCACCTTGGGCAGGGGGTGCCTGTGCCCTGGGCCGTACCCTGAGCAGGACTGTGTCTCCCTCATACCTCCCCACTGCCACCCCCATCCCTAATCACAAGCCCTAACCATCCTCGTTCCTAAACCCCTCGGGTCCCATCTCTTCAGAGCAGCTGGGGGTGTTGCCAGAACATAAACCTCCCTAAAAACCCTTCCTTGCAAGATAAGATGCTTCTCCTGAAAATGAGGAAGAGGACAAGCACATGCTCTCACCGTACTCTTCGACGTTTGCCTGCAAGAACTGGTTAAGGCAGTAAGACAAGAAAAATGAGTAAGATACAGCATTGAGAAGGACCTGGTTTTTAAAATGTTGTTGTTTATAGGTGATATGATCTTCTGCTTCGAAACAGCTTTCCTATGCCCCAGAGAAGTCCATTTTAAAAAGGCACTTAAAAGGCTCCCCTTCTGAATAGCAACAAAGCACAAGCGCGCCCTCCACCAGCGCAGGCTGCCATTGCCTCAGGAGAAGCACCGACTCCTCCTCAGCTGGGCATTCAAGGCCGTTCCTAACGGGCCCTCCAGTTTCACCTCCCACCCACTCACTCGCCCTCTCTGATCACTCAGATGCATTCACCTCTCCTCCACACCTTTGTACAGGCTGTTCCCGCTGTCAACAGTGACCTCACCCCAACCTTCTCCAGCTGTCAATTCCTTGAAGGCTCAGCACCAGGGGCTCCTCCTCCAGGAAGCCTTCCCTGACCATCTGAGTCCCGACCACGGTCAGCACCTCCTGCTCGGAGTCTGGTTCCTGCCCTGGGCATACCTTCTCCCATGACTGAGGGACAGGTACAGAGTCTGGGGCATCCACTCCTTGACCTGGTGCCCCCAGGGCAGGGAATGGGCCTGACGCAGTCCCCACCAGGGCTGGTGTGTGGCAGGTGCCCAAGGAAAGCAAACAATGTAATGTAGGAGCGTAGGCCCAAGGCGAGCAGTCACTTCTGTGCGAACGGGCTTTGCGCATCATTGTGTTGACCTGAGTGTGCCTCCCAGTGTGTGTGCTGCTGTTCCAGAAGGTGGGCCAGAGGGTCTGTGAGTGGCTCTGTTCGTGAGTCCGTGTGTGTCTGTCTGCACCTGCATATGTGTCTTTATGTCCGTGTCTACCTGCTTTCCATGTCTCCGTGAGTGTGCACGTGTGCGTGTGTGCGTGTCTGTCTGTCCACTGTGATTTGAGCTGGCACTCTGGCCTGGGCTCTGAGCTGAGGCCCTTAGCCTAGAAGAGAACTAGCAGAACCGGCATTGTCCTCAGGCCCGCGAATCCCCGCCTACTGCCCACGGCAGTAGGTCCTCCTGCTCCACCTGCACGGACAGAAGGACGTACCTGCTGAGTGCGTAGACGCCGGGCCCCAAGCCGAACGGGGCAGCTGGCAGAAGCTAGCCGAGCCGGGCCCTCAGAGCCGGGCCCAGGCAGTGGGGCCTCTGGAGCAGCCAGGGCGAGTGACCGACAGCTGGGACTTCCCAGCGAGGTCAGCACCCGCCTGGGCGCACCAACCCACCCCCAGCCCCACCCTCCACACAGTCCCGTACTTTCACTTTCGGAAATGCTTCCCCCACTTCCCATGGCGAGGTAATCTCTCCAACCTTTGATTCCTGGCAGCACAGGGCTGGGGCTCAGGTCAGGGGCCATGGGAGGGGAGGGACGAGGAGGCTGCATTCTGGGGGCAGTGGCAGTGGACATTGCCTGTCCCTCCTGTGGTCAGACTAAGGCCAGAGGGAGCAGGCGCCAGCTGGCCGGAAAGGGGGCATCCAGCCCACAGCACCCAAACCCAGAAGGACCCTTCCCTCCAGGGCAGAGTCGCCAGCATCAGGCTGGTTGCCAGGCTTGTCCTGAGAGCCCCTGAGTCCCACGTGGTGTGGAGAGTCCAGAGGGCAGGAATGTGGGGCAGGGAGGGGACAAAGCCACCATCCCAGAGGGCTCTGGGAGCTGGAAGGAGAGGGGCCCTAAAGGACAGACAGGTTTACCCTCAGGAGCGAGGAGGGGTGGCGTTCCAGGCAGGGGGCAGTCCACGAGGAAAGGTGTGGATGTGGGGGCCGAGCCTGATCAGTCACGAACTCGGGCCCCACTGCTCCACAGCAGCGCAAGCCAGAGACGTTTTGTGGGGAAGGTCCCTGAGACTTCCCAAAAGAGACAGGCCCCACACCTTCCTAGGGGGATTCCACCACTGGCGTCTTAGGGGAAAAAACTTAGGGAAAATCCAAAGAGACAGATCCAGGCCTGTTCGCCCTGGGCTGGAGCCACAGGGCTGTGCGGCAGGGCAGGGCAGGTGTTCTGGGCGGTGGGAGAAGAGAGCAGACGGGAGCTTGTGTTTCCTCCCAGTTCCAGGGGCTGCACGGTCCCAGATCCGGGGGCTGGCGGGGCTGGTTTCTCCTGAAGCCTCTCTCCTTGGCTTGTGGATGGCCGTCTTCTCCCTGTGTCCTCTCACGGCTGTCCCTCTGCAGGTCTGTGTCCTGATCTCCCCTTCCTATGAGGCCATACGGGATTAGAACCCACCAAAATGGGCTCGTTTTAACGTGATCACTCTCTAAAGTCCCCCATCTCCAGATATAGTCACATGCTGAGGTACTGGGACCTAGGACTCCAACGTAAGAGTTTTCTGAGGACACAATCCAACCCGTAACGGGTTGGGAGGCACTGAGGCGTGCAGCGCCTTGCTGACACCTGCAGATGGACAGGCTGTACCCGGCGACGCCAGCACCTGCTCCAGGGGGCCCTGTGGTTTATCACTTGAATCACTAGCCCCTGGAGCCCTGGGTTCCCCTCTGAGAAGTGGGACCATAAGAGCCCCAGCTCAAGCCTGTGAGGCACCCAGGTGGCTGGGTGGGCCTTCCCCCGACTCAGGCTGCCCTGCCCACTGGCCTTCTGTCCTGTGTGTCTCTAACAGTCAGAGACTAAGAGATGAGGGGGGCAGGCACAGCTCAAGAGACAGAAGGGGGTCCCCGAGGCGACTGCCCAGGGCTCTTCCATGGGAGTCCTGACGCAACCCGGGAGCACCGGGGCCCCGAGGGGTAGATGGTCCCACTCTTGTTGCACTGGGACACCAGCTCAGAGAGGTGCAGGAACCTGCTCATGGTCACACAGCTGGCAAGAAAGAGGCCAGGATTCCAGCCTAGGTGTCTGCTTCTGAGGACTGGGTCCTCCCTTGGGTCAGGCCCTGGTGGGCAGAGGGGGCTCCTTAGTCTGACCCTCCTGTTCTCCTGCTTACAGGGCACATCTGGGTCCTGGGTCTTCCCACTGTGGGTCACCTGCATTCAAGAGACACGTCCCTGAAAAGCTGGTGGGGCTCAGGTCGGGGGGGGGGCGTTGCTCCCAGACCTCTTCCCAGCTCCCAGCTCCATCCCACACCTGCCCAAGCCTGTGCCCACTTTTCAGCATGAGGCTGTGATGTTTCTTTTATTCTACTTCCATTGTTGTTTTTCCCCAACATTCTCAGTAAGATCCCTTTGGAACAGTCCCAGCCTTGTCTCCAAGGAGCCTTGGATACAGGGCTGGCCTGGCCCAGGTCAGGAGAAGGCAGAGCAGAGGGGGCCATTTAGAAGGGTTGGCACAGCTGGGGACCCAAGAAGAGAGCAATTCCAGCTGCCCCATGTTGGACTGCCCAACCGTAGGAGAGGCATTTCTGACTCTGTGCCTCAGTTTACTCCTCCAAAGAATGGGGTTGTTGTTGGAATCAAATGGGTTCAGCTCAGCAGAGCACCTGGCTCCCAGGTCAGGAAGGGCAAGGAGAAGGACCACACCACCAGATGCTTGCCTGTCCTAGAGTTTCCTAGGAAGCCAGGCTCTCCCACCCTGAATGTAGAGGCCAAAAGCAGCAAATTCTACCTACATGGCTGCTGGGTCCAGGGCAGAGACCAGCCTAAGAACAGGACACCAAGGCTCCAGCCTCTGCCCCTAACCGGCTGTGGGCCTGAGCAGGGGACAGCGCCATTCTTGGAGCTTCCATCTCTCCGTGGCTGATGTTGCAAAATTTACGTGGTCCAGCTCCTGCGTGCTGGGGTCGGGGCTTTGGGAGACAAGGGCGGGGCTGCCAGCAGACGGGGCATGTCTGTGGCACAGCCCCCTTCAGTTACTGCGCAAGCTCGCATTCCCACAGCTGTGTGTGTGTGTGTGTGTGTCTGTGTGTGTGTGTGTGTGTGTGTGTGTGTGATTTTACTAAGCCTGCTAGGCTTCAAGGGTGAGGGTCCTGTGGGTTGGGGGCCCACCAGTGCTCACAGACCCGCTGTGTGTGTGTGTGTGTGTGTGTGTTTACTAAGCCTGCTAGGCTTCAAGGGTGAGGGTCCTGTGGGTTGGGGGCCCACCAGTGCTCACAGACCCGCAGGGTCGAGCAGTTCTGCCCCTTCCCCACTGGCCTGCCTCCCTGGCCCTGACTTTCTGCCCCCATTCCTCCATTCTCACGGGACAAGACAGGGTCCTGGGACCTCCAGTATGGGTGGCCTCCACCCAAGACCTGCCCTGTTAGGTGGTGCACTCCAGAGTGGCCTTGTGGGCACTGCTCACGCTTCAGTCTCAGGTGCACCTGGGATTCTGTCCCAACCCAGCTCTTTGTCAGCTGTGGGACTCTGGGAAAGCTGTATTTAAATGGCTGTAAGACTCTGCCTGGGAAGGGAGAAGATGAAGTCTCCGTAAATGGTACTATTGCTCCCTGCCTCCCACATTCCACTCCAGGAACCCGGAAATGACACCTGCTTGCTCAGGCCCTCAACTTAAATCCCACGTGTCAGCGAGTCCTGGCAAGGCTTCCCGTGAAATGTCTGCCCTCTGCCCCCTTGTGGAGTGGACAGGAAGGGCCAGAGGAGGACAGGAAGGACCTTGAAGGGCAGCCCAACTCCCCACTAAGCTTCAGACCAGGGGAGTACCCACGGAGACATCCTGAGCCTGTGTACTGGCCATGGGCCTAAGGAAAGCAGGCTGCTAGGCAAACTTCTGCACCTCCACCCCCACCTCTCCTGCATTTGGAGGGTTGGCTATTTTTAGAAGGAAGGCTGGTTGGGGAAAGTGCCTTATTCATCCTGGAGGTAGCAAGGTCTCCAGGAAAGAACAGAGGGGCCTGTGTCTCCTGCCTCCTCCTCGCTCACCTGTGGCCTTGTACCACCCCACCCGGGCCTGTGGACTCTGTTGAGCTAAATTTATGCAGGGCTCCCCATTGCCGGGCCCTGAGTTTCCTCAGGCCTGGGTCAGGCTGGCCAAGGGCAAGGGGCCATGTTGGGATAATGGGAGGCGGGGTGGTACACCTGGGGTGTGGGCCCAGGCGGTGATCAGCTTTCTGCCCTTAGTGCCAACCCCGACCTGCCAGCAGGGCTCCCCTCCTGCAGTGGGTCAGAGCCAAGAAATGATGTTGCTGGACGCCGTGGAGGGACAGGACCCTCCCGTGGCTCAGGAAGAAGTGCTACCCAACCTCCCACGAGGACGCTATGGCTGGCTGGGTGGGATCCTGTCATAGCCAGAGCCAGCACTAGCCCTGGGCAGCTCTCTTTGAGACAGGAGGGAAGAGGGCAGGGCACAGCCATTAAAGGAATGACACAGCAATTGAAGATTTGACTTCCAGTGACCTTGAGCTTCATTACACGCTCATTATACTGTATTGCTATGGCAAGTGACACACCCACCGGGGCCATGACTGTTCCCAGGCTGACCAGGAAAGTTGAAAAGTAGGCGGCGGCCCAAGTCCTGACAATCCCCGCCCCTTCCCCAAAGTAGCCAGAATAACCCTCCCACTTGTCAGCATAGGAAATTACAGCCCATAAACACTAAGCCCACGCCTGGCGCCTATCCTGCTTTCCTAGGTGACCCCGGGCTCTGCGGCCGCCTCTGGCCTCTCGAGATGGCCTGTGTTCTGCCTATAGAACGTGTCTCTCCCAAGCCTCTTCTCTCTCGCCTTTGGAGATGGCCTGCACTCGATCTGCAGAGTGTGTAGCTTTTACTCTAAACACCTCCCTCTCCCACGCCTCGTGGCCTCTCTGGCCTTCTGAGACGGCCCACACTCTGCCTACGGAGTGTGTATCTCTTAAATAAATTTACTTTTACTCAATTGTGGCCTGGTCTTGAATTCTTTCCTGTGCGAAGCCAAGGACCCTCTCCTGGCGGGTGCATCCCAGTGAGACAGGAAGGAAGGGGGCAGGGCACGGCCATTCAAGGAATGACACAGCAATTAACACCAAGATGGTGGAAAATCTAACTCCTGGTAGGCCTTGAAGCCCAAGATGGCAGGAGATTAGACTTCTAGGAGACCTTGAACTTCACTATGCACTAATACATTAGCCTGGCTAATGGCACCATGACACTTCTGAGGCTGACCGTAAAAGGTCAAAAAGTGGGCAGTGGCCCAATTTCTGGGAATCTCAGCTCCTTTTCCTGTATCATCAGGGGCTCAACAGAGACCTGGGACTCACCCCATTTTCCTGTATTAACTTCTCACCTCAGTTTCCTTATCTATACAATGGGACTTACGCAGGAATTTAATGAGATTCAGGCTGGAATAGTCACTCCACCCACATACCATCCCTCCCACATCCTGGGTGGGTAACAGGCGACAGAAAGGAGTCTTGCCCTCCGGTTGCAGCCAGGCCTGGAGGCCCCAGGGAGAGGTGGGGAGGCTGCACTGGAGGCAGCTGGTCTTGCCTGGGGCAGCCTTGGCTGAGGAAGAGCGGAGCAGAGGACCCCAGGCAGGGCGCCAGAGGAGCACATAAACAGTCCCACCAGCTGCCCCCACCCTCACGGTGGACCACCCAAAGGGGTCACGCACTTGGCATTCTGGTCGGGTCAGCCTGGGCTCTGAGCAGAGGCCCTTGCTTGGAAGACAACTGGCAGAACCAAAATTGTCCTTAGCCCCTGGAGTCCCCACCAAGTGTGCCCACTGACCACCAGGAGGAGCCTTTATTTCTGCTTCAAACCAGAGAACAAGGAGGGTCGTGATCCAGACCCTGGGCCATGGATGGGGGCAGGCAGGGGCCGTGGTGCTGGCCAGACCTGGCGAGGCAAGAGGTGGTGGCTCGGCTCCACAAACCGTGACAGGCCCAGCCCTCTCGAAGCATCAGCCTGGCCACTTGGGCTCTCTCTGTCGGGCGCTTTCAGTTGCTGGAGACGGGGCAAGGCCTGCAGGGCCCAGGGAGAGCAGAACCTGGCCACGTCCTCCTCCTGTCACTGGAGGCAAGAGGTCTGGTCCTCGGGGCCGGCGTCACCCGGAGCCTCCCCCGGTGCTCCTGGCAGGCTCCGTGAAGAGGCTGCAGAAACACAGAGGCCTCCATGTCAGCGGGGCTGCACTTTGGAGAGGTGTGCAAGGAAGCCGGAGGGGGTGGGCTGCGGCCTCGGGAGGCCAGCCATGGGCTCCCGCCTGGCTGAAGGAGGAGGTGCTGGGTGCGAGGTTCCAGGCAAGGGAGGGAAGGAGGATGCGGCACCCTCTCTGGCACACCTACCAGAGGAGGGGAGTAGCTGACAGGACAGGAGTGCGGAAGCTTCTGAGTGACCGGGATCTCCCAGCATCCAGATCTCAGTGGTTACCCAAGGGCTGATCTGGGTCCTGGACAGAACCTGACAAAGGTTGAAGGGACTCTGGGGAGGGGAGGGGGTTACTTCTGGGCCCTCACTGCAGGGAGGGCTGACCCATATGGGCTGAGGGGCAGGGGCAGTGGAGGGGATCCGGGCAGGGGTGCGGAGCCAACATCTGAGGAAGAGAAGGGGCAGGCAGCTGCTAAGCAGCTCCAGCTGGGGCCAGATTCACTTCCCCCCCAGGGGGGACAGACTCCCGTGGGGTCTTCAGAGCACAAAGCTGCCCAGGGCCCAGCTCACACACCCCCACGCACCCCCCCCCCCCCACAGAGGCCCCCATTGCCCAGCCTGCTGTTTCTCCTGTGCCTCAGCCCTGGCTGCTGGCTGACCCCTCTCCTACCCACACGTCCTCCACCCAGAAGCTTTCCTGGCTCTGTCCGCAGCCGCTCCCCCCCCCCCCCGCCTTTAACCAGGGCACCTAGGCCAGGACAGCAGCCTGCCACCAGGCTGGCCCGTCTCCCCATCTTGTGGGTGCCTGGGCTGCTCAACACCCACACCCTCACCCCTTCCAGGCCCTAGTGGACAAGGCGCACTTGCTCCAAAGGGCATGGATACTCAGGGTGTGAAGGAAAAGCTGGGCTGGTCTAACAAGGTAACTCACAAATCTAAGTATTGGAATACTGATCTGAGTTCTGCTGGACTAACTTGTAAATCTAAGTTAATTAGTGTTGGTTTGCTGTTTATGTTTTTTGCTAGCCAGCTGGATTTTCAAAGATACATATCTGGCTTTGGAATGTTGGTTTGCTGCCTCCCTGCCTCCACTTTTGTGATGATAATGCTGCTAAAGCTGTTCCATGCCTATTGGCCAAATACCCCAAGCTTGTACTTTACCCTATAAAACCTCATGTGCACATCTTGAAGGTGCTCAGAGCTTTGGAGCAGAAGCCCCTCTGAGCCCGCCGGCGTAATACATCTGAGTGCTCCAACCCTTCGAGTGGTGCTTGTTTCTTGACTGGCCTGTCGTTTCCGTAGCAAGGGAGAGGAGAGGGGAGGTGGGGCTGGAAAGTGGTGGTGGGAACAAATGCATACTGTATGCCAAGCCTGGGGCCACAACAGGGGATGATGGGACCGGGACCATGTGCAGGTGGGAGGGGGGATGGTGACAGGCAACACGGAGAGGGTCAGGCCAAGCAGTAGCTCAGAGGGCTGGCACACTGGTGAGGAGTGAGCAGACTGGTGGGGTGGAGGACCCTGCTTCTGACTCCTCTCTCGGGACCCCTGCAGGTAGACCCTCACTCACCAGCAGCAGCCTGGCTCTGGATGGACCCCCTCTGGGTGCCCTCCGGGGGCCAGCGCAGCTCCCCACTCTCCATGGCACCCACCTCACTGGGCTCTACCACGATTGAAGGCAGCCGCTGGCCCAGCCGAGGGCCCTTCTCCCAGGCACCCATCATAGCCTGCAGGGAGGGTGGACAGCGGTCAGGGCAGCGCCAGGCCTGGGCTCCCGACTCCCTCCCACGCCTATCCTGCACCCCGTCTACTGGGAGAGTCTGGGGCCTATCCTGCCCAGTCTCCAGGGCCAGGGTGAGCAGATGAGCGTGTGTGTGTGTGTGTGTGTGTGTGTATACATCCCCCAAGGGGTCCCAGCTCCTCTCTTATCCCACCAGCTGGGAAACTCCACACCTACGGTTGCAGCTGGGGCAACATAGGACCCATTTCACAGACAGGAGCATGAGGCTGGAAAGGCCAAGGTCACAGAGTGAGTGAGCTCAGGGCTTCTGTGCATTCCCAGCTGCCTCCCGTACCCACACAGCCCCTTTCTGGGGTCTTTCCTACTGGGCCCTTGGAGGTGCTGGGAAGCTGTTGCCAAGGCAACCTGGGCAGCTTGCTCTGGCTCATTGTTCAGTGCCCATAAGAGCCACGTGGGGGCCGCCTCCCCAAGCCCTGCTGGTGCCCTCAGTACTTCTGCCTCCCATTCAAGGCCTCCCAAAGATGAGGCCTGAGCTGCCAGTGCTACCATACAGACCTCTGGCCCCATGCCACAGCAGCCCTGACCCCTGCACCATCCCGCCTCCGTGCCTTCGCTCTGGCTGGTTCCCTTCCTGGTGCTCCCCAGCCCCATCTCTTTTACCTAGAAGGATAGTTGCTTGGTGCATGTCTGCCTTCCCCCCAAATGTGCCTCGAGGAAGGGAAGGTGTACATCTGGCAAGACTTTGCTAATTGGCCCTTGAACCCCGGAGGCAGAACCCTCTGGACATGTGCATAAATGCAGTATCTGGGTGGGGGCCCAGGAATCAACATTTTAACAAAGCACCACTGGTGACCCATAAGTGTGAAAACAGGTGTCACCAGGCTGGGATGTCTGTGGAATCAGTGACAACGGAGCAGGGACCCTGGCATGTCCCAATGACTGGACCTTCCTGAGGCCCCCTGCTGGCCTTGCTGGTTCAGGGGCTCCTTCCCCTTCTTGGAACCCCTCCCTCCCCCACCCTGCCATCCTCCTTTCTGCCCTCCTCCAGAAGCCAGCGGCGCTCCTCTGCCCAGAGTGTGCCACTAGAGAGTGAGATCCAGGCCAGTAGATCTTGGAGTTCCAAGGCCTGTGGTTCACCGTCCCCATCCGCCCTGCTAGGAAGGCTGTGTCTGCAACCCTGGGCTCCAGACTGGTCCTTGAGTGACTCTAAACTTGTCCCCTGTCTGGCCCCGCTGCCTCCAACCATGAGAAGAGCCCAGCTCCAGAGCTCAGCATATCAGGACTGCACCCCTTGTGTAGGGACCTCACTTTTCAAAAAGCAGAGCTGAGGGCAGGGAAACCTGGCATTGCCTTACCCAAAAGAGGGCAGACCGCTTTGGGGCGCAAGCTCTGGGGTTCCCAGGGCCTGGAAGGGCGCCAAGTAAGCCAGGGAGCTGGGCTTTCCACTGCTTCGTGCCTCAGGCTTCTGCAGTGGAGCCACCACCCCCACCCAGATCTGTAAACTGAGGCATGGGCCAAGTCACAGGCCAGGGCTTGAGGCTGACTCCACGGACCCCAGGGCCCCAACTACATACTTTTCCTGTTGGGCCTCCAGCTTCCTCGGCTGGGCTCTGCTCTGGCATGGCAGGCTGAGGGCCACTCATGCAGCCGCCACTGTCGCGCTGCAGGAAGGAGCAGAGATGAGGCATCTGCTACGGGCCAGATGCTGGGTCCCATCCTTCTCCCGGAAGCTCAGCTGACTCCAGCCCACGGCCACTGCACCCCAGGCCCAGGCCCAGGCCGACCACGCTAGCTGGACCTCTTTTGCCCCTGCTCCCTGCCTGAGCCCATCAGAGGGGGCGCTGGACAGGCACCTCGTGGGGTGCCCAGGCTGCAGAGGGGCAGCAGCAGGAGGAGGAGAGGCTGGCCCGGCCTGAAGACCCATGGAGGCTTCAGAGAGGAGGCCTGAGGGATGGCAGGGAGCAGCCAGGCCAGCAGGGAGGGGACAGCTTCTGAGGCAGGGAGCAGCAAGGGGAGGGTGCAGAGTGCTGGGGAACCCAAGTGGGTTTCTGAGACAGGGGGCTGGGAGCAGCGCCGACTGACTGACTTCCAGTCGGCCAGAGGCAGAGGTACACAGTTCCTCCCTGAGAACAGACACTGCACACACACCCACGGCCAGACCCTCCACACCTATAGCAGAAGGGAAACTGACCTCCCTCGTGCATTTGGCCACGCCTGCTCAGGCCGGGCTCAAGGGCGAGGGAGCCCCACCAGAGACCACACAGCAAGGGCTCTGGGAAGAGCGGCCCTGACACCAGCCTCAGACTCTCCACCTGCACGAGGCAGAGGCAGAAACAGCGGTGGGGTCTGGCAGGCAGACACCTAACTTGGGCACTGGTAGGAGGCAGCAGGAGGCCACGGGCAAGGGGCTGGGAGGGGACTGGCAGGGGGACAGCACTGACCAGCAGGATGGAATGCTTATGACGCCCTGCTGGTTGTGGAGAAGGGGGTCCTGTGCACACCTGGTAAAGGGGGAGGCTGCCCTGGGAAATGAGGTTTCTTTCACCAGAGAACAGCTCTCAACAGCTCAGGTCAGCTCAAGTCCCACTGGGACCCAGAGAAGGCTGGGAGGGGGCCACGCACGGCAGTGGGCATCCCAGGGCAGTGGGCAGCCGGGTTGTATCCACCCAGGCCTCCACCCAATCCCAGAGCAGCTGAAAGCCCCTCCTCCTAGGCCTGTTGCTCCCAGGTCAGTCTCTCCCATAGGAACCCTTCATGGGATCCCACCCTGGGACCCCGGAACCTCGGCTAGAGCCCAGGGCGGCCAGGATAGAAGCCAGCAGAGCAGACCTACATCCAGACAGAGGAGAGAAAAAGCCAGGAAAAACCTGCTGGCCACAGAGACACGGCAGAGATGACCGAAGTGGAGAAAGATGCAGAGAGGACAGAGGCGAGAGGAGTGGTGATAGAGACAGAGGACAGAGCCAAGGGGACGGGCAGGAGGTCAGAAAGCGAGAGCCTGAGGCCTCCCAGGAGCTCTGAGCGAGGGTCCAGGGCCAAGCGGCGCGCTCGCACATCCCAGGCCCCGCCACGCGCACCTTCGCCGCTTCCCAGGTGTGCAGGGCCAGGTGTCGCTGTGGGCAGCCCCCAGAGGCACTGCTCTTCCCAAAGCCCGGCGGCGCCCAGCGGCCAAGGGCTGACCTTGGTCCCCACTCCCTCCCCTTCTCCTGGGAGCTCCGACTCAAGCCCCGCCCCCACGCGCCCCTTCCTCCTGTCCTGCCCGCGCCGCGCCGCGCCGGGCGCCCGGGCTCACCCTGGGGCGCAGGTCGGGACGCGGCTGGCAGGGGGCGCCCGCTGTGCCTCACTCGCAGTCACCGGCCCGCGCTGGGTGCTCCCGCCAGGGCTGCCACGCTCGGCGCGGGGCTGCTCGCCCTGGTGCGCCCTCCCCGGCTCGCTCCCTTCCTTCCTCCCCCGGGCTCTCCGCCCACAGGCGCTCCCTCGCCCTGCGCCTCATTCACACTCGCGCCTCTCGGCTCCCCGCCTCGCAGCTCTCCTTCCCAGGTCGCAAGCACCCCGGCCTCATCCACCCTTTGACAAAACCACTTCTCCCAGAATGTGATCCTGGTCACTTGAGACCCAGCCTCAAGTTTGAGGTTTAGGAATTCAGGGGGGCAGATACATAGAAAGAGGACACCCTCCACCTGAGGGATCATTGAAGAGGACAAGGACAACACCCAAGTGTGAGGGCCAATGCGCGTGAGGGGGTGGTGACACCACAATGCTCCTCTTTAGTCTTCAACCCCGATTCCATTCCCAAAAAGGAACAAAAGAGCCTTGGGACAGTCTCATTCAGCCTGGTGTCTACACCTGAGGCCAAGGTGAATAACCTCTGACCCGCACAACTGCCCATCCTTCCACCATCCAGCATCTAACATCCACCATCAGTTATCCAACATCTAAGACCATCCACCCAACATCCACAACCCACCATTCAGCGTCCAGGTACCCAGTCACCACCATCTAGCATGCATCTTCCTTTCATGGCTCTCCCACCATTGAATCACCGTCCAACCACCACCCAACGTCAGCCGTCCACCATCCATCCACCATCAATAAACCAACACCTGCCCCATCCACAATCCACCACCTAACTTCCACCATCTAATTACCATCCATTCAGTCTCCATCATTCAACCACCATCCATCCATCACGCAGCCATCCATTCACCACCCACACTCCCCATTTACCAAGCATCAATACACCATAAAATTACCCATTAGTCCAATACTGATTCACCATCCATCCATCCACCACCTATGCATCCATCATTTACTATCTAACAGCTTTCTATCAATATTTAACAACTATTTATCCATCTACCGATCATTTATCCGTTCACCACATATCTGGTTGTCAATCACCAAACTACTATCTACTGTCCATGTATTTGAATTTATCCACCACCCACCCATTAGTCTCCAGCCAGCCAACCACAATTCCTCCATCTACAATTCAGTCACCAGCCATTCCCCATACCTAATCCATTCTTGTTTCTATGAACCATAACCCACCATTCATCCACCTCTTATTCCTATCCACCATGTATTTATCCATTCATCGCCCATCTCACAATATACTCTTTCCATCCACCCATCATCTGGCCATAATTCATTATTCATCCAAAAACCATTCAGATATCATCTACCCTCCATCCATATTCATCTATTCCAGAAAAATTTATTGAGTGCCTTGCTGTGTACCAATGCTTGTTTTAGGTGCTGGGGATAGAGTAGAGAGACAGCAGTGAGCGTTCATCCACCACAATCCATCTGCCATTACAACCCATCTACCATTAGAACCCATCCATTCATTATCTGTGCATCATCCGTCATCCATTTTTTACCATCCATTCAATACCCATCTTCATTCATCATCCATTCCCCATCCACTTGCCATCTATCCGTCTTCCTCCATTTATACATTAAACCATCCATTTGCAATACACATTCACTACCTACCATCCATCCACCATCTTCCCATCCACCATTTATCTTTTATGCAACCATATTCCAAGATGTAGCCATTTATCATTTAGCCATCAACCATTCATCACCTAATCACCATCTATCCATCCAGAACCCATCTATTCATTATCTATCCTCCATCCACCTTCCATCTACATTTCCCCAGTACATAAAACATTACCCACTGACCTAGCAATCACCCATTTATTTGCCATTTGTGCACCATCCAGCCACCATGTACTTGTCCACCATTCATGATCCATCCATCGATCATATATCTGTTCACATTTATCTACTGTCTAGCCATCCGTTCTTTATGGACATATTCTTCACAAGCATCTACTTACTATTTGCCCACCATCCCTCCATACTTCCATGATTCATTCACCCAGTATGCATCCACCATCTACCACCTATTACCTGCAATGCACCCAGTATCTACAGATTATTTCAGTATCCATCAATCTTTCAATTTAGTGTCCACATCCACCTAACCTTTATCTATCAATCTACAGTCTGTTTATCTGTTTATCATCACTTAATCAACTACCATTACATAGATGCATTCACCATCCACCATCTTCCATTCGTCCACCATGTAGCACCACCGTCTACCACGCTTCCAGTACCTGTTTACCATTATCTATACACCATCCATCCACACACACATCCTGCCATTGCATCCATCATTCATCCATTAATCCACCTCCTGATCCATTCATCTCCCACCAACCAACTGTCCACTTAGTAATTTACCCATCCATCATTCTGCATTCCTCATTCATCATGCATTCATCTTATATTATATTTTCATGTTATCCACATACATAAACATCAAGTAATCATTCTCACTTCTTTTCCATTACCCATCTCCCTCAGTCACCCATCCACCTATCTTATCACAATTCTTCCACTCGTTCATTCATAAACTAAGCATTTCTTTATCAATAAATATCAATATTATACACAAATAATAACCATGTATTACTCAGTGTGAGTGCTGGGTTCTGAGGTCATTGGTGAATAAGAGTCCATACTCACTGTCTGATGGATTCACAGTCAGATGGTTCGAAAACCAGACAGAGACATATCAGCGTAAACATGTATATTGTGTCTAAACCCCAGCGCCCCATCCTCTGGCCATGGGGTGGCTCTAGCTCTTAGCACAAGTTTCTGAGGAGGACCGGGGAGGAGGCATCCGTCAGGATCAGCAGAGGCCTGATCTGAGCAGGGCAGCTGCAGCGTGGGAGACCTGATGACGTGGGTGAAAAGAGAGGTGAGAGTGGACAAGGAGGTCGGCAGGGATCACACAAGGCTGGGGACACCCAGCTAAGGGATGGGTCCCTGATGACAAACAGGGAGTTCTGGGAGGGTTTTAGGTAGGCAAGCACCCCAGTCAGCTAAGTTCAGAGAAAGGAGACCCCGCCCACCCGTCCATACACATACACTTCTTCACAGGAGCGTACCTGAACCAGAAGGACAGGGGCCTGCCTTAAGTTCACACAGCAAGGCGAGGGTGGTCACGGTGGCTGCAACTGCACCAGCTCAGCACTTAGGCACCCTTGTGTCAGGAAAGCATGTGCCACCTCCCACCATCCCATCCCCCCAAAGGCCATCCCACCTCCTTTGCGCTTGGTCAGGATTTTCTCTCTTTACTTGCTAATGACGGTGCTAGCTGTCACCTAAGGTGCTGCCTTTTAGCCAAGGTGTTAGCTACAAGGGCCTCACCTCTCCTGCGGATGGCCCCTAAGAGGGCTCTCAGGCAGTGCTCAAGGCCCTGGAGCAGCAGGCTGGGGACGGGGAGTATCTTTAAGCACAGGCCTGGAGGCCCATATCTGAGCCCACAGAGTTCCTCTCAGGGCCCATCTTTGCCTCCAGCCTTCGATTCTGCTTCTAGCCCTCCCTTCTGCCCTCCACCATGGACCCTTCTCCACAAGAGACAGACAGATCTGGAGGCAGGAGCTGTGTGTCCCGGCCATGCCCAGTGTTTGCTGTGTGTCCTTGGGAGGCCCTGCACCTCTCTGGTGTTCCTGCCAATGCAGTAAGAGAATGGAGTACCAAATGAAGAGGAAGGACCAACCATCTCTGATGTTCCCTGGCCTTAGTGAGGCTGGAGTTATCCCCTTCCCTTCTCAGCCGCCTCAGGTACACGGGCCCTCCAAAGCTTGAATGGACGAGGGTAACGGCTGGAAGTCCTCAGGGTGGGTGGACTCCTGGCTCTGGGCCAGGAAGGTTTGCTTTTGGCGCCCTCTTGTGGCTATCTCGGAGGTAAACACGCCGGACTTCCGCGGTGGCCACAGCAGGGCATCCCGCATAAATTTTTTTAATGTAATTTTTTAAATAGATGAATAGTCGGCTTACAATGTTGTATTAATTTCTGCTGTAAAGCATAGTGACTCAGTTATACACATATATGTTCCTTTTCATTATAGGCTATTAAAAGGTATTCAATACAGTTCTCTGTGCTATACAGTAGGACCTTGCTGTTTATCTATTTTATATACAGTGGTTAGTATCTGCAAATCTCGAACTCCCAACTCTGCCCCGCCCACCGACCACCCGCCTTTCTTCCGTGTCTATTTGAATGTGAGCACCTTGGTCCTATAACTTTGTCCTCAAGTGTTGATCCTCTGTGAGAGGCAGGTGCAGGACAGGGTCCCTCTGCCCTCGGTGGGCCAGTGGGTCCGAGGTAAATGGCCCTAGGGGAGGAGCGGACGGGCCCAGGGGATGGATTGA